>NC_089505.1:66725577-67925577 GCF_036850995.1 Saccopteryx leptura
GACTCCTGTTCAGGTTCTTAAAATGTAAAGACTTTGACTATTTTATTAAAAAGAATAGAAGAGTTAATACATGTATAAAAAGCACACTTATTGCAAGTTATTGAATAATTTTCAGCTGTCTATTTGGTTTCACCTATAACATATATAAAGCAATCTAACACAAGCAGATATGAAATGTGTTTCATTTTTCTTAAAGATTAACATAATATGATTAGAAGGATAATTTCTCCAGATTTTTCCTTTCTACACTGACATATGTTTAAGTGACATGGCTACTTTCCACAAATGATATTGTATAGGACCAAATTTTATATGAGGAGCTCGAGGTGACATCCCTGCTCTATGCCATATGATAGTATGATTACTTTGACCATTAGCTGTAATTAAACCATTGTTCTTATGCCACCTTAAATCAGCACCCTGACCTTTAACTCGGGCGGAGCTATGAGGGCTTTAATCTACTACGTTTTATGTACAGATGTATTACTTTTAAATCTATATTCTTGTAACAAACTTTTTTTTTCATCTCCTTTACTGTTATCTTTGACAATAGAGAGCCAAGTTTGAGCTTATATGTTTAAACAATGTGGCTTATGTCCTATACATATAGGTAATCCCTCAACTCCTGTTGTATTATTTTCTAATTTAACGCCTTCTTTCGAAGGTGCTAAGGGACCTCTATCATTAAAAGGTCCTAGAAGCCAATTAGAGTCATTAACAAAAATAGGAAAGGCACTATTTTCCTAATGAATAGCTCTACTTAATGGAGGTTTAGGGACATATGCCTAATAATTAAAATTTTCAGCTCTACTTACCGGAATCGTTACCAAAGCAATCATTGCTAAAAACAGGTTAGTAGCATTTTCTTCTTTTTTAGTAGTTTGTAGCATTTTTTTTACCATTAAAGGTCAGTTTTTAAAGTTAACCCCAACTTGGTATTTTAGCCTTTTCAATATCAAGCAGCAGCACCTTTAAGATTCTTTTTTTGAAATTCATTTCTTCCATCTCAGCAATGGGCAGATATGGAAAGAATCTATTGTTTTTATTCATGTTGTTAGTTTGAAATTCATTTCTTCCATCTCAGCAATGGGCAGATATGGAAAGAATCTATTGTTTTTATTCATGTTGTTAGTTTAATTCTGCGAGCAGGACTCCAGAGGACTTCACCGGATTCTGCAATGACACAAGCAAACCCTCTTCCCCAATGTTGCACTACACTAGGTACCTATTGATCCAACTCACTTTTATAATGTATAGGTTGATTAATCTTAGAACTGTTACTTTTCGTCTAATGTCTGCAGCAGTCAAATTATCTTCCCTGTATTTAAGAAATTTAAAGTAAATAAAGCTTTGTGTAACATAATTCTAGAGAATAATCTCCTTTCTTCTCCCCTCTTTTGTTTAAGTAACATATTTTTCAGAGTGCAATTACTGCGTTCAATAATTGCTTGTTCTTGTGGATTATATGGAATTCTAGTAGTATGTTTAATATTCTAAAATGCTAAGAATTGTTGAAATTTAGCAGATGTATAGGCAGGACTATTGTCAGTTTTAATTGCTTTAGGAATGCCTATAACATTAAAAGCTTCAATAAGATATTGAACAAGGCCTGACCTGTGGTGGCGCAGTGGATAAAGCGTCGACCTGGAAATGCTGAGGTCGCCGGTTCGAAACCCTGGGCTTACCTGGCCGAGGCACATATGGGAGTTGATGCTTCCAGCTCCTCCCCCCTTCTCTCTCTCTGTCTCTCTCTCCTCTCTAAAATGAATAAATAAAATAAAAAATTTTAAAAAAATTAACAAAAAAAGATGTTGAATGACACAATTAGCCTTTTTTCTAAGCAAAGGTGTGGCCTATCAAAAGGAAGAATAAATATTAATAAAACCATACATAAGATAGTTTCTTAAAAGAAAAAATATGAGCAATATTTATTTGTTACAGGTTATTACTGTGTTGCCCTCTAGGATTCATTCCTCTCGGTAATGGAGGAGCATTTATAATACTATACTGAGGACAGTTTCTAACAATATTCCAAGCTTCTTGCCAGGTTATTTTAAATTTTTGCATTAAATCTTTATTTGCATGAGTCTTTGTATAAAACTTAATAGCTATTTTTATTGATCTAATGAGTAATTGATTAACTTCATTATCTGTAGTAGACATAGGTCCTGGTAAAGCTGTATGAGAACAAATATGACTTATATAGATAGGCAAATTTCATTCCTACAATAAAAGTTGTAACTCTTGAAACAATTTATGCAATCTAGAACTATTATTTGAAATATAAACAGTTTCTATAAGTTTAATTGTATGTTCTACATATTGTGAATCATTAACAATGTTAATAGGACAGGATGTTTGAATTTTGTCTTTAACTACAATCAAACTACACTGATTTAAGGTTTCAGAAGCATTTTTAAGGATGACTGAAAGTTCAGTATTATTTTTATAAGCTATTAATATGTCATTTATATAATAGATTATTAAAGATTGAGGATATTTTTAATGAATTTTTTCTAAAGGTTGATTTACATAATGTTGATACAGTGTTGGGCTATTCAACATTGCTTATTTAAGTAATATAAACTTAGTAAGAATAGTTAGTTATGCTTATTGTTATAGACACAACAGCTAGCATTGCTAGAAACAGAGTCAATGATGTTTTTTGAAGTTTTAGTCTTAATTAAAACATGTTTTGCCTCCTGGGTAAATTTATTTAATTGTCAAATTTCCCTTTTTTTTATTTCCAACTTATGCTGAGGCTTCAATTTTCTGGAAGGTATTTACTAGTCCTGTATCTGTGGAGATAAGAGCAAATCCTCACCCCTATATTTTGTCTACATTGCTGTTGTAAATTAGCAAACTGTCCATCTAAAAAGTTCATCTTGTGTAATATTAATGAGGGTTAGCATTAGCATTTTGATTAGCTTAAATACAAGCTTGATTTTCCTAAGTTATAAATTGTAACTCTTTCGCTTTTGAAAGAACAGTCCAAGAAAAAATTTCTATATTTTTTGAAATAAAATATTCAGAGTCTATGAAGGAGGATAGCAGTTCCTGTGTATAAAGACGGTTAGTTTTATACTGGGAGCAAGCCATTTTTAACTCTTTAAGAGCTTTGACAGAAATTTGGTCATAGTGAGTATAAAAAACTCCTTGTCAGAAAGTTTAGACTGTAATTTAAAAAGTTGTTCTTTTAATTATTTATAAGATAAATGTTTTTCTTTATCAGAGGTCAAATTACCCTTATTTTCCTATTGTAAAAGAAATCTTAGAGCTTTGGTAGGGACTTTTCCTAAGTCATGCGGCTTAGTGACTACTGCCTAAGTGGGCTAAAAAGAAAACTAACGTTGCTTAGTAATAAGAGATGCATCAGCTTCTATATCTAAAAGTCTTTTGTATTGTTAAGTCTATTATAGGGCATTAGAGGAACTAAATTCCCACTTTCCTCAGTGCCTCCTTTTTCAGGATGTTGCCTTACAAGCAGCCAACTGTCTGAAGCAGCTTGAGATAAATTCTTAAAATGACTTAATTTTATTTAATTCCTTAGTTTTACAAATTTAAGCATATTTTACACACAAACAGACAATTTTCAGCACAGAAACACAAGTATAACATAACTTTAATTAATCCTAATATTTGAATTCTTATTTTATTTCAAACTTTGACTATACCTTATAATGTATTAACCAAATTAGCAAGTCTTAAGGATCCATATTCTATTTAATTTAAATTTATATGAGTGCTCCTTATAATTTTTAATTTTAAAGCAAAAAATATATGAATGAAACTATTTTTTCAATATAAAAGCCGGCATTTTTATTTATTTTTTTAATTGTTTTATTTATTTATTTTTTATTTATTTTATTTTTATTTTTTACAGAGACAGAGAGAGAGTCAGAGAGAGGGATAGACAGGGACAGACAGGAACGGAGAGATGAGAAGCATCAATCATTAGTTTTTCGTTGCACATTGCAACACCTTAGTTGTTCATTGATTGCTTTCTTATATGTGCCTTGACTGCGGGCCTTCAGCAGACCGAGTAACCCCTTGCTCGAGCCAGCGACCTTGGGCTCAAGCTGGTGAACTTTTGCTAAAACCAGATGAGCCCACGCTCAAGCTGGCAACCTCGGGGTCTCGAACCTGGGTCTTCCACATCCCAGTCTGACGCTCTATCCACTGCGCCACCTCCTGGTCAGGCTAAAAGCCGGCATGTTTAATCTTTGTATGTAAACACAATTCAGGCCTTAAAAATCACATTTTAGACTACATCAAACAAAAACTAAACAGAAATTAGAATCAGACAAACCAGACCAGACAAACCAAAGAGAAACCCGGGATTTCAGAGCACAGTCAGACTAGAAAGATGCCTGCCTGATTTTAATCAGGGCATTTTCTGACAGAGGAATTGACGATGGATAAGACTAAACAAAATTTCCCCAAGAAAATTCTCTTGGCAGTTGCTGGGATATTTTCTATAGTCAGATCCAACACATGTCCCCTGCCTCAGTTTCCAGGCAAAGAATAAGAAATAAACAAAATGATAGCTCAGAGGATTGTAGCTAAAACACCAAAGAAAATTAGTATTTATTTACTATTACAAAGGCTAGAGAATTCTAAGGACTTCATGATTCTTCTATATGTTCTAATTCTAATTGAATTTGTATCAACTGATATAAAGCTGCAAGCTTTTTTCCCTTGTCTCTATCTCCAGTGATTTACATCCAGGCTTTAAGACAAGCAATCTAATCTGAGCTATAACAGCATCCGTATAACCAGTGTGTTGTCCTACAGCTGCATAAGCGCCAACGCCAATGAGCATTTCAAAAGTAGCTTCCGGGGGATTATTTCTGGCATTCATGGGAGATATTCGAAGAGCCTCCTCTCTCTACCAAGATTTGAATTGTAAATATTGTCCTGGTTCTGAAAC
Organism: Saccopteryx leptura; assembly: GCF_036850995.1. Lineage (NCBI taxonomy): Eukaryota > Metazoa > Chordata > Mammalia > Chiroptera > Emballonuridae > Saccopteryx > Saccopteryx leptura. The sequence continues at coordinate 66,730,508 of NC_089505.1, forward strand.
CATACTAGCAAGTAAATCCCAATTCAAAGGAATCATTAAATGATCATTACAATAGGAATAGATAAGACCTTGAACATATGAGGACTGAGGTCCATACGTAGCAACAGATTGTTTGACTAGTTTAAGAAAGTAAATTCAGTTTGGTCAAATTGGATATTATGCCTTCTTCCAGGATTGGAGCATTAAGAGGAAAAGGCTATCGAATAATTGGGAAAATAGATGCAGAAAAATTACTAAAATTAGATTCTAAATCATCATGATGCACAAGCACCTGTTGCATTTCAGAGATTTCAGGGAGTTGAAAAATCCTTCTCCTGCCAGTACCAATTAATTTTTGACCTTGAATTGGAGGAGCCATAAGCTCACATATATCTTGCTTTGAACAGGATAAGCAGTATACTGATTTCCAATCTCCTGTTGTTCCAGTGTAAGTTGTAGTTTACTTAATAAATGTTTTAGACAGGCAACATCATCCATAGGGGCTCCCTCATTTTTAAAGAAAGAGGGATGAAAGCCTGTGGATGGCTGAATTTCATTAACATTATCAGTAACTTCAGAAGCAGAGACAGTATTGTCCAAGTCATTATTCTGTTCATTCTGTGCTGAATCAAATTCTTCAGGCTCATTAAAAATAACCTCACTCAAGTCTTTAACAGAATCTCCATCTGATTGCAAAGGGCCAAGGGCTGTAGCAATAAGATTATAAGCAGCCAATGCATCAAGCAGATCTTCGTGCTGATGAGCACTGCATAAAGATTTTCCTACTTGTTGCCAAACATTCAAATTCAATTGATTATGATGCTCAGGAGTATACCAATAACAATGTTTCTGAATAGCACTTAAAAGATGTAACAAAACCTTGAACCTTGTCTTTTATCTGAATCCCTGATCCTCTTGAGAGGGATTTTAAAACTTGTACATAATTGCCCAATAATGAATGGAAATTTCCCATGACTTTGCTAGTTACCCGAAAGTTTCGTGTACATAGCGCATGCAACTTAACCTTTCGGGGTTCCGCAGAACGAAATCATCAAGGACTAGCAAAGGACCACTACTCACTCAGGCAAATGGCCCCGAGTTTGCACTGTGTCCTATTTTTATTCACAAGACTTCAAAAAGCTTGTTTACTGAGAAATTGGCATAACATCAAGCATAACTTTTACTTAAAGATACATGGAGTACACCTGCATGATAGCTTAAAAACAACATAATATCAAATGGCATTAATTGCTATTGCTTCTATGGTTTCCACAACATTCCTCTCTTTATCTCAAGGGATAACCTTGGAAGGTACAGAAATCTTATGAGAATGTTTTACTGAGAAAAAGCCCAGCAACTGCCTTCAGTCACATAGACCTGTTTCAGTGACCTGCCTTCAAGTCACAAAACAATTCTCTTGGCAAAACATTCTTTTCTTGTTGGCTGTGTTCCCATCTAAGGCCATGCAATGGATTATTCCACTACACACCCCCCACCCCCATCAGGGAATTTCACATTGTCCAAAATCCGTAAATCTATTCAACAAAGGAGCCAGTGCCCACTCCGGTCATAGTCCAGGAAATCAGTCCACACACATGGGGCATCAGCCACCCCCCTCATCCCTGCCATCCTGGCAGGTCTTACACTGTCCCAAAGAGGAGCACATGGCAATGGCAGTCAGCATTTCCATCTCTGCTCTGGAGAGCATGTCCAGCCCTATGTCCCAAAATTGTAGACCTACCGGGGCCATAGTAGGTGTTCCTTCCAGCTGGACTCTCATCTTATGGAGACTGCGGATTGCAACTCCAGCCCGATTCTCCTCATCTTCCAAAGAGGAACTGAAAACATCAGCTCCTGCTGCCAGGCTCAAGTCCTGGGCCGCTGCCGCCTTCTGCTCCACAGACCTTGCAGCTCCAGCTCCGGCCTCAGTCCCGGCCTCCTGCCGCTGCTGGCTCTCCACAACGTCCAAGGCAATCTGCAACTCACGAACCTGTGATTCCTTCTCCAGTGGCTGCTCCATTTCCAGGCGAATCTCATGAACCTGGTCGGCCTCCTCCTCCAGCGCTTCCTCCAGCTCCAGGGTCAGCATCTTTTTCTCCCACTTTTGCTCCAGCTCCTTCCACTGCTCGGTTTGCAGGTCCCGGGCAGCCTTTTCCACAGAGCTCTCATTTTCCTCATGCATGGCTATAAAAGCCTACAATACCCAAAAGGACAGCCATGGGGAACCATAACACCAGCCAGTCCTCTACTCCACTGCTCAAAGGTGGTGGTGGCTCCTTGCCGATCTGTATCGAATCCTGCCACAGACTACACCAAATGTAAAGCCAGTAGCCACGGCCACCACCACAGCAGCCTGGCCCATGCAGGTTCACATTGGATTCGGACAGTCGGTAAAGAAACAATGGAGCCACAAACTGGTGGGCCATTATCTTTAATCCTAGCTTGCACCCAGCAGGAAAGTAAAAACACACTGGGCTCCAAAACCCACTCACATTCAGTGCTCACTAAGCTACTGACTTATCTGAGTTAACTAGAATCAAAGGTTTCTAGCTCACCAGACTTATTCACCTCTATTCCTCATCTCCTTCCTTCTCCCTGCACGAACTGCACAAACTGGCCTCTCACTCAACACTCTGCCATCTTGGCTGCTTCTCCTGGCCTCCTCCACGTGGCCTTTTTCTGTTCTCTTCTCTGCTCTCTGCTCTAATGCTAATCTCAGGAACTAAGAGAGCAAGCTCCCGTTCTGCCCGCATTCTATATTGTAGAAATCTAAACCTTTAATCCAATATACAAAATAGGGAAGTCTCTAATACAAAGTCACTTATCTGAGGCATGATGGGATTGTACCACCCCACATCAAAAAGAGTGGGAAAGGCTTAGTCCTAAAACCAAGCCCCAGGCTACAAGGATCCTGCCTGCCCACAGCCTGCCCCCAACACAGATAAATATCACCTGGGCGACAACTTCCATGTGGGCAGCGCCATCTTTAACAAAGTGAGCATAATATATTTTATCTGCCCAACAACCCCCCACCTGAATCCCTCTGCTGAATCCACTTTCTTAAGAGAACTTCCTACTTGAATCCCTTCTCCCACAAAATGACCCCACCAGAAAGATCTCCCTCCAATGAAGACCCTTCTCCTATCAGTACCTCTCCACTGCCCCCCCCCCCCCCCAATCTTCTTCCATAAGCCACTGTAAGGGAGCCATCTATAAAAGGCTCGTGGAATGAGCAGTGTCTGGAGGCCTGTTGACTTCAGCCAAGCTCAACCAAAGACTCTGCAGAAATGCCAGTTGTTCTTCCGCAACGGCTGACCTCTGGAAAACGAGGCTGATTTGTCCCACTGTAGGGCTAGCAGTCGCAGCCATCTCGGCCATTCACATGCAGGTTCCCATTAGATTCAGATAGACAGTAAAGAAACAGTGGAGTCAAAGAATGGTGGGCCATTCCTTTATTAAAGTCTCCCACCGGCCAATGAGAAACACACAAGGAAAAAACACTTCCCTCTTCATTCAGTCAGAGCTCACGAAGCTACTGACACATTATCTGGTTCCACAACCAAGAGAATCTTCTCTGGTTCCTCATAGAATCAACGGCCTCACCAGTCCCAATGGAGCTCACCTCTGGTACCTCATCTGCCAACATGGCTTCTTACTCTGCAAAACTGGCTTCTCTCTCTTTCCCTGTCATCTTGGCTTCTTCTCTCCTACTCCTCCTTCTTCTTCAGTTCTTTTTAAATCTTTTCTGGCACCAAAACCTCTCCTCCAGCAAACATTAGCATAACAATGGCGCTTCCCAAGCAGGAACATAATTAGCAATTTCACAGATCACTACTTGGCGCTGCCCAGTGCCACTTTTTTTTTTTTTTTTTGTATTTTTCTGAAGCTGGAAACGGGGAGAGACAGACTCCCGCATGCGCCCGACCGGGATCCACCCGGCACGCCCAGGCCATCTTTGCTCCAATGGAGCCTTGGCTGCAGGAGGGGAAGAGAGAGACAGAGAGGAAGGAGGGGGGGGGGTGGAGAAGCAAATGGGCGCTTCTCCTATGTGCCCTGGCCGGGAATCGAACCCGGGTCCCCCGCACGCCAGGCCGATGCTCTACCGCTGAGCCAACCGGCCAGGGCCCCAGTGCCACTTTTAACAATAAAAGTGAGCAAACTCAAATAACAAAAATTTTACAAACTCATTTGCCCAACACCCACCCTCCTAGGGAGCCCACACTGACTCCTGGCTCCCCCCGAAGCCTCACCTGATGGATGACATGGTACAGAATTCAATTCCGGGGCCAGGAAACACAGCAGTCTCGCCCACATTCTAGTTTGACTCTTGCACCCTCTGTGAACTCAATGCCATTCCCATTCTCCAGATTTTAAAAAATTAATTGCAGACTGAGAAATAAACTAATCTGGACCATACACTACAGATATTGATGATCTTAAACATACACTGCTGTACACTATAAGCCAGGAGGGGTCTGAGCTGAGAGGGCACAGTAATTCTCTGTACAGGATTGACCTGGCTTGTTGGCTTGGAATGGATTAGATTGTGTCCCTTCAGAAGATACGTTGAAATCCTAACCCCCAGTGCTGTGAATATGACCTGTAAAGCCAGGAGCCACGGCCAGGGCCACTATCACAGCAGCCTGGCCCATGCAGGTTCGCATTGGATTCGGACAGTCGGCAAAGAAACAGCGGAGCCAAAAACTGATGGGCCATAGTCTTTAATTCTAGCTTGCACCCGGCGGGCAAGTAAAAAATACACACTGGGCTCCAAAACCCAGTCACATTCAGTGCTCACAAAGCTACTGATTTATCCGAGTTTCCTAGAATCAAAGGTTTCTAGCTCACCAGCCTTATTCTCCTCAGTTCCCCATCTCCTTCCTTATCCCAGATACAAACTCTACACAAACTGGCATCTCACTCAGCACTCCGCCATCTTGGCTGCTTTTCCTGGCCTCCTCCACGTGGCCTTTCTCTGCTCTCCTCTGCTCTCTCTTCTAATGATAATCTCAGGAACCAAGAGCCAAGTCCTGTTCTGCCCCCATTTTATAGTGTAGCTTCACAACCTTTAATCCAATATACAAAATAGGGAAGTCTCTAATACAAAGTCACTTCTCTGAGGCATGATTGGATTATACCACCCCACATCAAAAAGAGTGGGAAAGGCTTAATCCCAAAACCAAGCCCCAGGCTACAACAATCCTGCCTGCCCCCAACACACATTAATATCACCTGGGCAAAGGCCTCCTTGTGTCATCTTTAACAAAGTGAGCATAATACATTTAATCTGCCCAACATGACCTTATTTGAAAATAGTACTTAAAGACTTAATTAAATTAAGCTATGCTCACTAGGGTGGGCCCTAATCCAGTATGACTATGGCCTTATGAAAAAAGGAGATTTGGGCACAGAAACTGAGATGCACAAGAAGGATGCTGTGTGAAGATGTACCATTTGGTTCCTGTTTCTGACACTGGGCACCACTTGTCGTGGAGACAATGACCACATGGAGGGACATAGGGGAGACCGCCCCACAATCCCCTATATAGGTTTCATGAAATGGCCCTGTTGGGCGGATAAAATGTATTATGCTCACTTTGTTAAAGATGCCGTCGCCCAGTTGATATTAATGTGTGTTGGGGGCAGGCAGGATCTTTGTAGCCTGGGGCTTGGTTTTGGGATTAAGCCTCTCCCACCCTTTTTGATATGGGGCGGTACAATCCAATCATGCCTCAGAGAAGTGACTTTGTAGTAGAGACTTCCCTATTTTGTATATTGGATTAAAGGTTGTGAAGCTACACTATAAAATAGGGGTAGAATGGGAGCTTGCCCTCTCGGTTCCTGGGATGATTAGCATGAGAGAGTAGAGCCAGCAGCAGAAAGAGGCCACGTGGAGGAGGCCAGGAGAAGCAGCTAAGATGGCGGAGTGCTGAGTGAGATGCCAGTTTGTGTAGAGTTTGTATCTGGGATAAGGAAGGAGATGGGGAACTGAGGAGAATAAGGCTGGTGAGCTAGAAACCTTTGATTCTAGGAAACTCGGATAAGTCAGTAGCTTTGTGAGCACTGAATGTGACTGGGTTTTGGAGCCTAGTGTGTGTTTTTACTTGCCCGCCGGGTGCAAGCTAGAATTAAAGACTATGGCCCACCAGTTTGTGGCTCCGTTGTTCCTTTACCAACTGTCCGAATCCAATGTGAACCTGCATGGGCCAGGTGGCTGCTGTGATTGTGGCCCTGGGCGTGCCTCCTGGCCTTACAGGCCCCAACCCCCAGTCCTAATGGGTATTTATTGATACACCAAAGAAGAAGTCAGGAAGCAGAGAATAAAATGAGAAAGTCAGGAAGGGGAACTTCTTCAGAGCAGACAAAAGGGCAAGGAAGTAGGTCAAATGTCCCCACTTATTGATTAATCAGAATTGCTAATTCTATCCCTATTGTGCTACATTCAGTACTTTTGTCAGTAAAGCCACTGTGGCCTTTGCCTCAAGGCATGAACTCTGTCCCTATTCCATGTTCCTATTCAGGGCATCTACAAAGAGGAAGTGTTGTAAAGTATGTACTCCAGATGCTGAAAAGTGCCGTGTCTCACTTCTGCAGGTTTACGTAGAGACACCAAGTCCAGATGAGTTTTGAAGGGTTTTATTAAAGGAGGAGATTTATTAAATATGCCGGCCGCAGCCTCGGCGCCCGCGCCCGCAGGGCTTCAGGTCCGGCTGTCCGCCCTCCCTGAAGCCGCTGCCGCTTCCCCCGAGCTTGCAGGCGGTGCCCAGGCGGAGGAGCGCTCGCTGCAGCACATGCTGCGCGCCATAGCGGAGGAACGCGGCCACCTCAGCCTGCGCTGCGAGGTCTGCGGCCTCGATGGAGATGCTGTTGCTGTTTATCTTTAATGTAAACATCCTTTGCTTTGGATGTTCACTGAGCCTTGAAAAACACTGTATTTAGGACATTTCTTATGGCAGAAAAAATGAGGAATGCAGCATCCAGATTACCCTTTATGAAAAGTCTGTGTATTACCTAGATAATTAGGAGAAGATGACTTTTACAAAGCGTTGCATTGCCACTTGTGTGCTTCACTTCAGGGACGACGGAAATGAAACAGGAAGAAGCAGAAGCAGGAAGAACCACAGCCCCCTCCCCAAAGATGGAAGTAACAGCAGTGTCATCCTGCCTCCCGGAGCTACGGTGTTACATTGGGAGCTGTAGGTTTCACATCCATCAAACCCCCAGCTCTGTCTGCAGGTCCAACCTACCGATCCACAGTTGGATTGTGATGGCTGGTGCCACCTCAGGTGGTCCACAGACTGCCACCTGTTAGGGTGGTGGCCCAGGATTACAGATTCTCCTGACCCGGGGAGGAGGACACCTGCTCTGCCACCTCCAACAGGCTCATTAGCTGTTTCTCAGCCCCTGGGGTCCTCCCTCTTGCAGCAAAGCCCAAAGAGCCAGCCTGTGCAAGCTGCGTGCTGCCACGGGTACAGGGTGAAGTCATCCTCAGCCAGGGGCTCTGTGACCAACACCTTCCCTGAAGCCCAGCAGGGCTGCTTCTCTCCCAAGGAGGACTGGAGCCGGAGCAGCCTGCAACTCCTGTTTATTGTGTGCCTGGAATTGTGTCCTTCTTGTGGCCACCCTGGGCTGTATCCCCGGTGGCAGGTGAAGACTCAGAAAGGTTGAGGCTTTTTAGTTCAGGGTTCCAGAACAGGTGTGGGACCCAGGTGTTTTGCACGTGTGGCTCTGGCCTGTCTATTCTAACACTCCCCTGTTCATTTCTCCCAGGAGAATCATTCTGTGTAGCCTCCCCTGCCCCCTGCTTTCACAGTGAAGGTCTTAGAAGAAGCAAGAATAAAAGGGAACATGTCAGGAGGCTGCTGGGACTGGGCATTTCTGAGGACCACATAGCAGAGGGCAGGAACTGAGCAAGGGAACCGAGGTCCCCAGTTCCCTCATCTGGGAAAAATGAGAGAACAGCCTCTGGGGGTGGGGTGGGGTGGGCTATGTTTGAGTTTGTCTAGTTTCCAGAGGGAGGAAGCTATGTGACCTTGGAGACAGAACAGCTGAAGCACTGGTTGTCCATCAGTATCTGACCAGCTGCCCTGGAATCCTTGTTTCGTGTAGCATGTTTTCAGCTTTGCATCTGGGTATCAGAGGTGCTTAGTAAACATCAGCCTGAACCCAGAGAGCCTGCGGGAGCTAGGTGCCTGGGCACAGCAATGAGCAAGACAGGCCCTTTTGCAGGGCTCACAGTTGGGAGGTTGGTCCAGTGGGGTCCAAGCCTGGCTTAAGGAGCGAGGTGTGAGAACATGAGTGGACGGATACACTCATGTGGCCCAAGTCCCTCTGACCAGGTTTCAGTGTCTCATGACGCAGTGAACTGGTTGGAGCAGCTGGTCTGTGGACATCCTTGCAGCGCTGGCCTAGGCTTCTAGGATCCTGCAGCATGCTTCATGCCATGTAGCACATTGGGGTGGAGGTGGGAGGAGGTGGGATGTTGGTGACCCCAGGCAGTTGGGAGGGTAGAGGAGGTGGAAGTTGAGGTGGCTGGGCCACAGCTCCTATCTGCAATGGGACACCTGTATGGGTGTCCAAGGAAACCTGAGAGATTACTCAGGAGAATAGCAGTTTGTCTTGAGGCCTTTGTATGTGTCTGAGCAAAGCAGTGAGTCAGGAGTTTGAATAGGGCCACAGCAACGAGGAGCTTATAAGAGAGGGAACTTGATGGTGGAGCTGCTATTTGTCCTGATAACTGCTCAGGCAGGATTGAAGCCATCGGAATAGTTGGTGGGGAGCCAGGTGTCATATCCTGTGATGACGGAAGCAGGGCTACAGGGGTTCCAGGCAATGCAGTTTTTGGAGATTCTGGGGGATTGCTTTTGGGAACTGTGGGCCTAGGTCTGCTCTGGCAGAAGCTCCACCCTAGGAAACCTTGAGGTCATGGTCAGTGTTTCTTCCTCACTGAACCCCAGGACCTTATGCAGTGCCTGGCACAGAGCAGGCTCTCAGAGTGGGTGTGGGTGCTGACTGAACCCAACCTGTATTCCAGTCCCAACTCCCATTCTCATCTTGCTGAATCACCTAGATAAAGGGCCTCGGTTTTCTTAACTGTGAAATGGGTTATTAAAGAGATTCCAGATGTGACCTGATGATTGTGAAATCACTTTGAGAGTTTTACAATGTTGTACGTATGTAATTGCCGGGGTCCAGCCCCGGGGGGGAATCCAGGGGTCCCACAGGAAGAGACAGCGCCGGCGCGAATCGAGTGAGAGAGCTGAATTCTTTTCTTTCTCTTTATTCTCTAGTTAGCATTTACTGCCAGGCATCTCTGCCAATGGCTGGTCTAACTTTACTTTTTATGCACACACACTAAGTTACAATCACATGGTATTTTGAATACATCATTGTTTTAGTTTCACTATGGTTACATATTTCTAGATAACAGTTAATTCATATCTATAAGCTACAAATCAGGTGGTAAGTCATTCAAAGTACAGTTATACAATAACTTGAATAGTAATAACAATATCGGTACAAACTTCTAAAAGATTAGTACTAATTAATAACTCTATTTTACTGGTTGTTGTGAGTCAAGGGCGCAGAAAGAGATAGCAGACGAAATCATCAAGGACTAGCAAAGGACCACCGCTTGCTCAGGCAAATAGCCTTGAGTTCATGTAGTGTCCTAATTCTATTCTCACAAGACTACAAAAGGCTTGCTATTTAAGAAACTAACATAGCATTAAGAGTAACTTTTACTTAAAGATACATAGAGTGCACCTGCAAGATAGCTAGTAGCAACATAATATCAGAAGGCATTAATTGCTATTGCTGCTATGAATCCCACTACATTCCTCTCCTTATTCTTGGAAAATACAAAAATCTCATGAGAATGTTTTACTGAGAAAAGCCCAGCAACTGCCTTCAGTGACAAAACAAGTCTTTTAACAAAACATTCTTTACTTGCCAGCTGCGCTCCTATCCAAGGCCACGCAACAGGCCACTCCACTACACCTTACCTAAAATTCTAATGTCTAGTTAAACTTTATTCATTTACTATATTCAAACACTAGTTAAGTTCTAACTTTATTCTTTCTACCATGAATAATAAGAAGAAATTCTCCTACAAACTTAACCCTTTATGAGGGATATCATGGCCAGCCTCTTATGTTTATGAGCCCAGTTCAAGGGGCTTATAGGCTTTTCTGTGGAACTTACACCTTCTGTCTCATTTCCAAAGAAATTACTACAAATCTACAGGGAAAGCACGGTACTATTATCCCTGTGCCATAAATAATAGCACACACCCAGAAAAGGGGGGAATATAGGGCCAGATTAATTCAAAAGATTAAAGGGGGAAGTATCGTTGTGCCTTTCCTTTGTGGTGACTTTGTCAACCCGCAGCCGTTGGTCTTCACTGCGGTGACTCTATCAACCAGTAGCCATCGATCTTTTGCTGTGACTTTATCAATCAGCAGTTGTGGATCTTCTCCTGCTGTGACCTAGTTAGCCAGCATTAGTGGATCGGCTCCCGACATGTAATAAAGGATGCTGAATAAAGTTATTGCTGGTGGCGGCTTTGGGATGAGTTTAAAAAAAAAAATGCCAGCCGCATATGGCTGACATGAGGCATTTGCAGACCCAAATCGTGTGTGCAAAATCCATCTTAGTGGCTGGTTATATACCCTTGATCACACACACAGGCTGGGGGAAGCATGACATCATGACACAATTCTTTTTTTTTCTTTCTTTCATGACACAATTCTTAACCAGCCCACAACGTTTGTTTAGGGGTATAAAGCCAGTAGCCACGGCCACCACCACAGCCACCTGGCCCATGCAGGTTCTCATTGGATTCGGACAGTTGGTAAAGAAATAATGGAGCCAAAAACTGGTGGGCCATCATCTTTAATCCTAGCTTGCACCCGGCGGGCAAGTAAAAACATACACTGAGCTCCAAAACCCACTCACATTCAGTGCTCACAAAGCTACTGACTTATCCGAGTTTCCTAAAATCAAAGGTTTCTAGCTCACCAGACTTATTCACCTCTGTTCCCCATCTCCTTCCTTCTCCCTGCACAAACTCTGCACTAACTGGCTTCTCACTCAACACTCCGCCATCTTGGCTGCTTCTCCTGGCCTCCTCCACATGGCCTCTCTCTGCTCTCCTCTCTGCTCTCTCCTTTAATATTAATCTCAGAAACCGAGAGAGCAAGCTTTCTTTCAGCCCCCATTTTATAGTGTAGAAATCCAAACTTTTAATCCAATGTACAAAATAGGAAAGTCTCTAATACAAAGTCACTTATCTGGGGCATGATGGGTTTGTACCCTACATCAAAAAGGGTGGGAAAGGATTAGTCCTAAAACCCAAACCCCAGGCTACAAGGATCCTGCCTGCCCACAGCCTTCCCCCAACACACATTAATATCACCTGGGGACGGGCTTCCATGTGGGCAGTGCCATCTTTAACAAAGTGAGCATAATATATTTTATCTGCCCAACAAGGGTATACACAAAAACATTAAGACTCAAGGTAACACAATCAAAGACATTTACAATCTTTCAGGGTTTATCTTCCCTCCTTTGCCTAAAGGTATATTATTCTCAAGATTCCAGGAAGGGAGGTATGTAAATTCTGTCTCTTATTGAAAGGTAAAAGAAGTTCCTCAGGTAACCTTTATTCTATAGTTAGAACTAAATGACCAATTGTTCTTGCAAACCAGAAACTTCTACATTCTTCTCCCTCCCCTCCCCAAAGGAAAGACGGGACAGGAAAGCCTGACCTTTCCTCCTAGATTATCAATATTAATTTTGCAGCTTTTTGGTACCTTACTACATTCCCCACTGGTTTTATATCCTAAGTAAAATCTTTGACTTAGCCTGACCAGGTGGTGGTGCAGGGGATAGAGCATTGAACTGGGATGAAGAGGACCCGGTTCGAGACCCCAAGATCGCCAGCTTAAGCATGGGCTTATCAGGTTTGAGCAAAGCTCACCAGCTTGAGCCCAAGGTTGCTGGCTCGAGCAAGGGGTCACTTGGTTTACTGTAGCCCTCAGATCAAGGCACATATGAGAAATCAATCAATGGACAACTAAGGAACCACAATGAAGAATTAATGTTTCTCATCTCTCTCCCTTCCTGTCTGTCTGTTCCTATCTGTCCCTCTCTCTGACTCTCTTTGCCTCTGCCACAAAAAAAAAAAAAAAAAAAAAAAAAAAAAAAAAATATATATATATATATATATATATATATATATATATATATATATATATATCTTTGACTTAATTTAACGATAGAGCATGAGGCTATTGTGTAGGAATATTAACTTATAACATGTAACAGATATTTTACAAACAGCATTAATAGCAATACAGTTCATTAAAGAAACAAATGTTACTAATTAATTTCTTATAAACTGCACAAACCTTTTGCAACTTACATAAAACTAATTGGCTTTTATAACAATTTGCTTTTAGTCAGAACTCTTAATTTTAAAACCTTTAACCTTTAGTGACAATTAAGCTGGCTTTCGTTTTACCCTAGTTTCCCTTTTTCCCCAAAGTCTGATTATAAAAGGAATCCTTAGTGAGTTTCTTCATGCATTAGCCGTACATAGACCAACCAGCTTCCAGTTTGTGGTTGGAGTAGAGCATGCATTCTACCTAGGCAGCAGTGGGAGTGGTCAGGATTACAGTGTGTGGACCTGTCCACGTGGGAGTCAGTCCTTGGGTGATGTACTTCTTTACTCAGACTGAGTCCCCAGGATGAAAAGGATGTACTGGCTCTCCTGGTATTGCTGGAAGTGCCTCTCGGACAGTCTGCTGAACAGTTTGCTGAGTAACCTGCAGACCCTGCAACTCCTATTAGCTGTGAGACTCTGGACACAAATGCAGGCCCAACACTAGAATGGGCAAGCTAAACCTGGAAAGAATTTAACACAGCAACTTCCTAACAACTGTCACTGTGGCCTTACTTTTAGAAGGAAAAGCTTTTATCTACCTGTCAATTATTTTATTAAAGTCTATCTATATTTCTAAATATTTATCTGAGAAAGCTTTTTTCTCCCTGTTTCTTTTTACAATTTCCTTACTTTCCTTAGTATTTACTTGGACATAAACCAAACACTCAGATATTATGCCATCTGTAACAGATTTTAAGTCTGGCTTTTAATTATCCCTTTCCTGTTGACAAAATCTTTTTCTAATTGGTTTCAAATAAACCTTTGGCAATAAGGGTCCTAAAAACCCCACTGGTTTTAGGTGGCATCTTTCTCATTTGAATTCCCATGTTCTGATTATGAGGCAGACTGGAAAAATATAAAATAAACAATAAAATTAAAACAGCTAATGTTAACAAATACTATAACAAGAGTCCTAATACAATAAAGTGAACAAAGCCCACTAGATTATCAAAGTCCTAACCAATATAACAAGATTCAAAATAAAATTCTTACAGTCTTAAATGTCCTTAACATGTTAATGTAATTTCACTAAGTCCATGTTGACACCATCACTGCTTTAAATTATTTGTAAATGTAACCTAACCTCACTTCAGTCTGAGAAATGTCCCAAAGAGCAGGAGTCACACATATTCAGGAAAAGTCCACAAGGTACTGGAGTTGTAGTAACATTTCCACACCTTGCAGCTAGAGTCCAAGTCCCAATGACCACTGCTTCTAGCTGCTAATGATTCCGGTAGACTGGAAAAGCCCTCTGCAGCATGTGTGGAGATGGAGCTTTGTTTTCTTTTGAACTGGATTGATGAACCCAGGGGGGGCTTTCCCTGGGGCTCTGCAACTGTGGCGTGGTGAAGAGAACCCTGGGACACACTATGCTTGGTGGCAGAAGTGGATTTGTCTAAATTAGGAGCAGGTCCCAGCCTAAAATAGGCATGGGGTATTGAGATAAGAAGAATAAAGGAGACACTATACATTAAACAAAACAACAGAAAATAAGACTGTCAATACCCACAACAGAGATCTTCGAGGGATAAATAAAACCCGAATATTAGGCAAGGTATAGTAAATGGCCCTCATGTTTACAAGAAATGAGATCAGTCTATCTGCTACTTGGAAGAAATATCCTAGGCTCATCCATGGTGATGTGACATGGGGCCAAAGGTCCTGGGCACTTTTAATCTTCAGTGGCAAGTCAGCAGGCTGGGCAAGGTCAGGACACAAATGGCTGGAGCAAGGCTGGAAGAGACTGAACTCTGCTTTAAAAGAGTGGGGGTGCAGCTTACCTTCTCATGTCCCTTTTTCCCACAGCAAAGGCATGTCTCCTGGTGGGAACTGAGATGTCAGGCAGGCTTTAGCTTAATGACCTTTCTTTCCACTCCTGAAGCAGGACCCTGATGGAATCCTATGAAGCTCCTTTGGGGTGCTGGAGTCTTTAAGGGCATATGCCAAGAACTGGTGTTTTCCTGATCTCTTTTGAGCTCTATTTACCTTTTCTGTTCCTTTCTTGGTCATTATAGACCTTAAAAGCCATGCTCAGAAGATCTCACTGAGGGGCTTGAGGGCCCTTTTCAGTCTATATAAACTTTTTCCATATATCTGGAACTGATTGGAAAAAGACAAAAACAGCATTATTAGCTGGATCAAATAAAAGAGGGTAGAGGGTTGCAAGACAAACAGGTTTGGCATCTCCTTAGGAATCCAGAGTCTCTCCACTTTTGAAATAACATATACATTCCTAACATGAAAAATACTTTTTACACAATAAGGGATTTTTGGTAGGAAAAGGAAGTCTTTGGATTTGGCAGGCTATAAAATTTTATATGCCTTATTATAAGCACAGTTTTAGTGCAGTTTACAATCAGAGGATTGTAAAGTACTACCCCTAATGAACTCTTGATTTACTGAATAACTCAGTATATTAGTATTCAAAAGAAATTTTTAAAAATACTTTTTCAAAATGATAATAAACTAAACATTACATAAAAAGACATTATTAACAGTTATTATATATTTCCTAATATTTAAACCAAGATTTCAATATCACAAGGCTATGAAACAGCAAATAAGAAGAATTAACAAAAGACTTTTGAGGCCCTGGCCGGTTGGCTCAGTGGTAGAGCGTCGGCCTGGCGAGCAGAAGTCCCGGGTTCGATTCCTGGCCAGGGCACACAGGAGAAGTGCCCATCTGCTTCTCCACCCCTCCCGCTCTCCTTCCTCTCTGTCTCTCTCTTCCCCTCCCACAGCCAAGGCTCCATTGGAGCAAAGATAGCCCGGGTGCTGGGGATGGCTCTGTGGCCTCTGCCTCAGGCGCTAGAATGGCTCTGGTCGCAACAGAGCGACGCCCCGGATGAGCAGAGCATCGCCCCCTAGTGGGCATGCTGGGTGGATCCTGGTCGAGCACATGCGGGGGTCTGTCTGACTGCCTCCCCGTTTCCAGCTTCGGAAAAATACCCCCCCCAAAAAAAAAAACTTTTGAAATAACATATACATTCCTAACATGAAAAATACTTTTTACACAATAAGGGATTTTTGGTAGGAAAAGGAAGTCTTTGGATTTGGCAGGCTATAAAATTTTATATGCCTTATTATAAGCACAGTTTTAGTGCAGTTTACAATCAGAGGATTGTAAAGTACTACCCCTAATGAACTCTTGATTTACTGAGAAAAATAAGGAGTGGTCAAAATGCATTCACTATTGTCGGGAGCCGATCCACTACTGCTGGCTGACAAGGTCACAGCAGGAGAAGACCCACAACTGCTGGCTGACAAGGTCACAGCAGGAGAAGACCCACAACTGCTGGCTGACAAGGTCACAGCAGAAGAAGATCAAAAACTGCTGATTGACAAAGTCACAGCAGAGAAGACCAATGGCTGCGGGGTGACAAAGTCACTGCAGTGAAGACCAATGGCTGTGGGGTGACAAAGTCACTGCAAAAGGAAAGGCACGATACTTCCCCCTTTGATTTTTTTAATTAATCTGGCCTTATATCCCCCCTTTTTCTGGGTGTGTGCTATTATTTGTGGCACAGGGATAATAGTACCGTACTTTCCCTGTAGATTTGTAGTAATTTCTTTGGAAATGAGACAGAGGGTGTGAGTTCCACAGAAAAGCCTGTAAGCCCCTTGAACTGGGCTCATAGACATAAGAGGCTGGCTATGATATCCCTCATAAAGGGTTAAGTTTGTAGGAGAATTCCTTCTTAATCATGTTAGAAAGAATAGATTGTGACTTGTGACTAGGTAGGAGGCAGTGGCTGTGTACAGAGCACCTCTCGGCCTTCACTTAATTCAACATTTTTCCTCCTAGCCTTTTCATGTAATAGAGTAAAGAAACATTCCTTTCTTCTTGCTTATTTGATCTGCAGATAGTGATACACTCTGAGAAGAATAGAGGTAGAACTTAACTAGTGTTTAAATATAATAAATAAGTAATATTTGACTAGACAATAGTATCTTAGGTAAGGTATAATAAAATGGCCCATTGTGTGGCCTAGGATGAGAGCGCAGTCAGCAAGAAAAGAATGTTTTACTAAGAGAATTGTCTTTTGACTAAAGGCAATTGCTAGGCTTTCTCAATGAGATGTTCTCATAAGATTTACATACTTTCCAAAATTCTTTAATAATGAGAGAAATGTAGGAAAATCCATAGAAGTAATAACAATTAATGTCTTATGTTGCTACTAGGCTATCTTGCAAGTGCACTCTGTATATCTTTGGGTGAAAGCTATTCTTAATGTTATGTCAATTTCTTTATAGGCAAGCCTTTTAGAATCTTGTGAGAAAAAGTAGGACACTGCTTAAACTCAAAGCCATTTATCTGAGCAAACGGTTGTCCATTGTTAGTCCTTAATAATCTCGTCTGCTAATCTCTCTCTGCCCCTTAACTCACAACAGCAGTAAAGTTAGTTAACTTTTAGTACTAATACCTTAAAAGCTTTTACCGATGTTGTTATCACTATTCAAGTTATTTTGTATTTTGAATGATTTGCTACCTGGTTTGTAATTTATAGATATAAATTAACTGTTATCCGGAAACATGTAAACATAGTGAAACAGAAGCAATGATTAACACCATGTAATTGTAACTCAGTGTGTGTGTATAAAAAGGGAGCTATACTAGCATTTGGCAGAGATGCCTGGCAGTAAATGCTAACTAGAGAATAAAGAGAAAGAAAAGAATTCGGCTCTCTCACTCGATCTCGCCGACGCCGTCTCTTCCTGTGGGACCCCTGGATCCCCCCCGGGGCTGGACCCCGGCATTTGGCGCCCGATACAGGGACTCACAGGTAATCCCCCCTCGTTGTCTCGGGACGGCTAGGACTCCACTCAGGGTGCTGCAGACCCCCCTGTAAGAAAGACAGGGTGAGGATAGGTGGAGAATTTCAGAACTTAAGATTTTGAGAAGTCATGGGCCATACTGAGTCTAAAGAAAGAAGACTCTTTATGAAAGTTATTAAGTATACACTTTCCCAAAAAGGAGTTAAGGTCTCCTCTAAACAAGTAGCTCGTTTTATGAAATTCGTACAAAAATGTTCTCCATGGTTTCCAGATGAGGGAACGCTTGATTTTGAGAAATGGGTTAAAGTTGGAGAAGATTTAAAACTTTATTATGAGCTACATGGACCAGAAAAGGTTCCAGTTGATACATTTGCTTTATGGAGCTTGATTAAAGATGCCTTAAATCCAGAACATGAGATGCATAAACTTTCTAAGGCAACTGCTCCTCCAAAAGAAGAGACTCCGTTAATTAGAAGTAAAAGGCAGTCTCAAGATACTACAAATCATGCTATGGCCTCTTTAAAATTAAGTAAACATCAGGATGATAGTGAAAATCTTTTATCTCCAAAAGATGAGGCTGAATTAGAAGATGAGGCAGCTAAATATAATAGGGATAATGAGGATTGGAAGTCAAAAACAGTCTTGCCCATATTATATCCCTCCAAGACTGACAAAAAGGATGAAAATAAGGCTATTAAAATGTCTTTGCCTCTACCAGTACAATCACCAGATGTTAATGAAAAGAAAAAATCATCAGGGTTAACAGGGTTGCAGAAGGCAATTCAAGCTTCTTGCGACCAAGGGGAAACTGATTTGGCATTATGTTTCCCTGTGGCTGTGGCTGGTGAATTTGATGAGGAGGATCCTACATGGGAGCCGCTTTCTTATAAATTATTGAAAGAGTTGAAAATGGCTTGCAGTCAATATGGACCCACCTCTCCTTATACTATGTCTTTGATGGAAACAGTTTCTCATAATTGGATGACTCCTTATGATTGGGAACAAGTGGCTAGGGCTTGTTTGTCTGGAGGAAATTGTCTCCTTTGGAGAGCTGAATATGAGGAGCAAGCTAAACAACAGGCAGTTAGGAATCGGAGGACACATAATCCTGTGATTAGAGAAATGATTACGGGAGAAGGAGAATTTGCTGATGTTAGTGAACAGTTAAAACTTTCTAAACCAGCTTTGATACAAGTGAATAATTGTGCTATATCAGCTTGGAGAAAGTTGCCAGCTTTGTCTGGTGGAGATGTTACTGTGGTAGGAGTAAAACAGAAAGGTGATGAACCTTATGAGGAGTTTGTTGCTCGGTTGATTCAAGCAGTAAGAAGAGTTATTTCAAATGAGGCGGCAGGAGATATTATAATTAAACAGTTGGCTTATGAAAATGCTAATTCCACTTGCCAGGCTATGTTGCGGTCAGTGAGGAGAGAAGGAACGATAGGAGATTTCATCAAAGCCTGTCAGGATGTAAATCCTGCTTTTATTCAGGGAGTAACTATTGCTGCAAAATATGAGAAACAAGCCTCTTGTGGGGGTTGAAATGGAGGAATTTCGGCTGCCGGTTGTACCAGCTATTAGAATTTAAGAATGATTAGAGACTGAGATGAGTTTTAAAGTTGTGTTATTATCTGATTTTCTTTAGTAAATAGAAGGACTTAAGAGTTTGGAAAAATTAGTTTTTTCTGTTCTCCTCTTTCTCTCAACTCATTTTATTTCTTTCCTATTCTATGCCTGAAAAGAGGGCAAAGGAAACACCTGTTTGGATATGACTAAACAGAATCTCATAAACGGCCGTTCTTGAAACTTTTCAAGAGAGAGTTCTGTTTAGTTTCTATTCAATATGTTCCAATCAAAACTGCCCTGTGTAAAAATCAAGCAGGCCATATTCTGATCTCTAAAATCCCGGGTTTCTCTCTAATTTGTCTGGTTTGTCTACTTTGTTTAATTCTTGTTTGTGTTTGGTCTTTGTTTAATGTTGTCTAAATGTGATTTTTTTTAAGTTCTTGCATGCAAAAATTGAATATGCCGGCTCTAATATTATAAAAATATCATCCCTACAAATTTATAATTTTAATTGAAACAAATAAAGCGCGCTCATTTAAATTTAAATAGTATGAAACATAAATCCTAAAGACTTGTTGATTTTGACTAAACTGCTTCAAGCTTCAGGCTGCTTGCTGCCGCTGCAGAGCATGAAGCAGAGTAGATTTGCCTAACAAAGGTGTAGATTTTTTTAATATAGAAAAATAATAAAAGTCACTAAAGTTTTCCAGCTTTAATGTGTTCTTTAAATTGCCTGTTAATTAATGAAGTAGAAATGTTTTTATAAATATAGAAAACTCGTATACTGGAACCACTGCAAATCTTCTTTATCATGCTTCTTACTTTAAAAAATTTCTTTTAAATGCTGATATACAGAATTATTCAACAGCTGAGAGATGCTGGAATCCTACAGGAGATGCTGAACCTGTTTCTTCTGCAAACTTTTACCCTCTTTTGTTTAATCCAGCTAATAACATTGTTTTGTCTTTTTAGAAATAGCTCCAAATATACGGAAATAATTTATATAGATGAATAAGAACCCTTAAACCCCTCACCAGTTGCAGTGCCTCATGGCTACAGTGTAATTGTTATAGATTTACAGGATTGCTTTTTTACTATACCATTAGCTACACAGGATTGTCGAAGGTTTGCATTTAGTCTGCCATCAGAAAATTTTAAACAACCTTATGAAAAATATCAGTGGAAGGTATTGCCCCAGGGAATGAAAAACAGTCCCACGCTTTGTCAAAAATTTGTGAATCTAAATTCAAATTGCTTTTAGTAATTTTACAGGGCAGGTTTTATTTCATCTTCCTGCTCGCCCACTGCTGCAATTTCTAAAAAGACAATCAGTAATTTATCCCACTAAGACTTCTAGAAATCTGCTGCCCCCTCCCAGCCAGAAGGAGACTTCTGTGCCACCCGCATCACCAGTGACTTTCCAGCAAAGGCCATCAAGGAGCTCTCTGTATAATCCTGTTACTCGAGTGATGCAGCGATTGTCACTACAGGAAGCTAGACGACCTCCCTATCAACGGATGGCTCGCTCTACTCGAACTGTCAACCCACCAACCTGGGGCCAGTTGAAGGCATTGACTGTGAGGGCTGATTTAATTTGTCATCGACAAAACATACATCGTAACCCTGCTAATATGTTTATTGTTATGCTAGCTGTACTTTCAATTCAGGTACTTAATGTTGAGGCTACTGAACAAAACAAATCTTATTGGGCTTATATTCCAAATCCACCATTAGTTAAGCCTGTTACTTGGGGAGGAGATGATATACCTGTGTTTAATAATCATACTAAGTTTTTGGGAGGATCATGTAGTTCTTTTATTATGCATAAAACTAATTCAAATTTCTCATTTCATGGGAAAACGGATAAGGTACCTATATGTTTTATGTTTAATAATACTCACAAGATTTCTGGGTGTTTTCCTACTACACTTAAGACTATTTTGACTGATTCTCCTAAAAGTAATAAACCTAGACACCCAACAAGAGACTTATGGTCTCTCACAATTTTAATGCCTGGAGGCCCTGACACCCATGAGTATAATCCTGTTACATTGCCTCCTAAGGGATTTCACCCATGTGAACTTTATCCACCAAAAAAGGCAACTCAAGAGCCTTACTGGTGGTCTGTAGAGAATAGATTTGGTTTTCCCCCATGGCAAGAATGTGCATATTACAATTATATGAATTATACTGCATATGCTGTTAATTTCACTGTACAAGATTGGTCTAGTCCTTATTCTGAATATGATTATAGAAAATTAGTGCAGAAAATGAAAGACGATTACAGTTGGTCAGATAAATATAATCCTTTAAATAAAATCGTCACACGTTGGCAGTCTGCTGGATGGATACCTGCACAGCTGACTTATCAGGATGAATTAACCACCAGGTATCAAACAAAGCTTTGGCAGCTAATTGCAGCTGCTGCACCAGCATATTTGGTTAGGCCTTACCCTTATCCTGCTCAGAATATTTTTGTTCAGGCTTGTGTACCGGCTCCTTATGTACTCTTGATTGCTACAATAGACAGTAATCTTTCTGTTAGTACTTATAATTCTATATTTAGCATTTCCTGCTCTCGCTGTGTTTTAACAAACTGTCTATCTTATGACACCAAAGCTCAAGTTATGTTTATTTTGCGGCAGCCACCTTATGTGATGTTACCTGTTAGTCTGTCTCAGCCTTGGTATGATGACCCAGGGTTGCATGCACTACAGGCTGCTTCTGAAGCGCTTGCTCACCATCGAGGAAAGCGATTTGTTGCCGAATTGATTTTGGGAATTACTGCTCTTATTGCTATTATAGGATCTGTAGCTGCTTCCACCACTGCTTTAGCTCAATCAGTTCACACTGCAAATCATGTGGATAGTTTATCTCGTAATATATCTCTTGCATTAGCAGTACAGGAGACTATAGATAGAAAGTTAGAATTGAAAGTGAATGCTTTAGAGGAGGCTTTTATTCACATATGTAATGAGTTGTTAGCTATGAAAGCTAGAATGACTCTTAGATGCCATGCAGGATTCAGGTGGATATGTGTGACTCCTTTAGAATACAATCAGTCTATCATAGCATAGAATAATGTACAGAATCATTTGTTAGGTGTATGGAATAATAGTGATATTAGTTTAGATTTGAAGGAATTACATCAGCAGATACAAAACTTAGGACATTCAGGCTCTTTAGTCTCTGCCTCAGAAGTAGCTGATCAATTTGTTGAAAACATTAAAAGTATGTTTTCTATGCATGGCCTGACCTCTCTGGCTACTGATATAGGCATAATAATAGCTGTGGCAATTATCACTCTTCTTGTCCTTCCAGTCATGTTCCGACTCTTAAACAGCAATCTCAGAGAAACAACGGTGAAAATACAAAAGCTTTATTTAAATAATAAAAAAGGGGGAGATGTCGGGAGCCGATCCACTACTGCTGGCTGACAAGGTCACAGCAGGAGAAGACCCACAACTGCTGGCTGACAAGGTCACAGCAGGAGAAGACCCACAACTGCTGGCTGACAAGGTCACAGCAGAAGAAGATCAAAAACTGCTGATTGACAAAGTCACAGCAGAGAAGACCAATGGCTGCGGGGTGACAAAGTCACTGCAGTGAAGACCAATGGCTGTGGGGTGACAAAGTCACTGCAAAAGGAAAGGCACGATACTTCCCCCTTTGATTTTTTTAATTAATCTGGCCTTATATCCCCCCTTTTTCTGGGTGTGTGCTATTATTTGTGGCACAGGGATAATAGTACCGTACTTTCCCTGTAGATTTGTAGTAATTTCTTTGGAAATGAGACAGAGGGTGTGAGTTCCACAGAAAAGCCTGTAAGCCCCTTGAACTGGGCTCATAGACATAAGAGGCTGGCTATGATATCCCTCATAAAGGGTTAAGTTTGTAGGAGAATTCCTTCTTAATCATGTTAGAAAGAATAGATTGTGACTTGTGACTAGGTAGGAGGCAGTGGCTGTGTACAGAGCACCTCTCGGCCTTCACTTAATTCAACATTTTTCCTCCTAGCCTTTTCATGTAATAGAGTTAAGAAACATTCCTTTCTTCTTGCTTATTTGATCTGCAGATAGTGATACACTCTGAGAAGAATAGAGGTAGAACTTAACTAGTGTTTAAATATAATAAATAAGTAATATTTGACTAGACAATAGTATCTTAGGTAAGGTATAATAAAATGGCCCATTGTGTGGCCTAGGATGAAAGCGCAGTCAGCAAGAAAAGAATGTTTTACTAAGAGAATTGTCTTTTGACTAAAGGCAATTGCTAGGCTTTCTCAATGAGATGTTCTCATAAGATTTACATACTTTCCAAAATTCTTTAATAATGAGAGAAATGTAGGAAAATCCATAGAAGTAATAACAATTAATGTCTTATGTTGCTACTAGGCTATCTTGCAAGTGCACTCTGTATATCTTTGGGTGAAAGCTATTCTTAATGTTATGTCAATTTCTTTATAGGCAAGCCTTTTAGAATCTTGTGAGAAAAAGTAGGACACTGCTTAAACTCAAAGCCATTTATCTGAGCAAACGGTTGTCCATTGTTAGTCCTTAATAATCTCGTCTGCTAATCTCTCTCTGCCCCTTAACTCACAACAGCAGTAAAGTTAGTTAACTTTTAGTACTAATACCTTAAAAGCTTTTACCGATGTTGTTATCACTATTCAAGTTATTTTGTATTTTGAATGATTTGCTACCTGGTTTGTAATTTATAGATATAAATTAACTGTTATCCGGAAACATGTAAACATAGTGAAACAGAAGCAATGATTAACACCATGTAATTGTAACTCAGTGTGTGTGTATAAAAAGGGAGCTATACTAGCATTTGGCAGAGATGCCTGGCAGTAAATGCTAACCGGAGAATAAAGAGAAAGAAAAGAATTCGGCTCTCTCACTCGATTTCGCCGACGCCGTCTCTTCCTGTGGGACCCCTGGATCCCCCCCGGGGCTGGACCCCGGCACACTATTTTGTAACTACTAATCCTCTTTTTGACCTACAGTAATTTACACTATTAAGTCAATATGAGTGTCGGGGTGTCCAAGGGGGAAGCAGACTTTAGGAACTGGGAGAGGAGCCTGCCGCTTTTTTTTTTTTTTCTTTTCCTTTCCGTTTGTCCTGCAGCCAAGCTCATTAACAAGATAATGGGCTTCTCCCAAGCAGAAATTTAATTCAATCCACTACCTGTAACTAACGGCCTTGCTCTGAGCAGCTAATTAAAAATACAAATTTTGCCTGGCCTGTGGTGGCGTAGTGGATAAACCTTCGGCCTGGAATGCCAAGGTAGCTGGTTCGAAACCCTGGGCTTCCCTGGTCAAGGCACATACCGCAAGCAAGCAATGAACAACTAGCCTGAAACAACTATGAGTTGTTACTTCCCATTCCATGCTCCCCTTTCTCTCCTGTCTCTGTAAAATCAATAAAGTATTTTTTTAAAAAATACAAATTTTGGTCTGACCTGTGGTGGCGCAGTGGATAAAGCATCAACCTGGAAACACTGAGGTTGCCGGTTCAAAACCCTGGCTTGCCTGGTCAAGGCACATATGAGAGTTGATGCTTCCTGCTCCTCCCCCTTCTCTCTCTCTCTCTCTCCCTGTTCCTCCCCCTTCTCTCTCTCTCTCTCCCTCCCCCCTCCTCCCTAAAAAAAAAATAAAAAAATAAAAAAAATACAAATTTTGCCTGACTAGGCAGTGGTGCAGTGGATAGAGCATCGGACTGGGATGTGGAGGACCCAGGTTCGAGACCCCCGAAGTTGCCAGCTTGAGCGCGGGCTCATCTGGTTTGAGCAAAGCTCACCAGCTTGAGCCCAAGGTCGCTGGCTCAAGCAAGGGGTTGCTCAGTCTGCTGAAGGCCCGTGGTCAGGGCACATATGGGAGGGTGATCAATGAACAACTAAGGTGTTGCAACGCGCAAGGAAATACTAATGATTGATGTAAGGACCAAGAGAAGATCAGAAAATAAGCAGGGCACTAATGGAACAGGGAACTTAAGGGTTACAGGCAGGTCCTGCTCCTGTTCTGTTAGGAATAACATGCCCAAGGTCGTTCAAGAAGCAGAGACAGATAGGGACCCTGTGAGGCTGAGAGGAAAAAAAAGAAAAAGAAAAAGAAAAGACAAACGTTTGCATTCTATTGGTTAAAAGACCCTTATCAGAAGTTTATGTTTGGAATTCGCCAATGAGCTAGACCCCAGCCCTTGTTGCTATGCTATGTGCAGCCCCCTTAGCAAATAGGTTACCGCCACATCTGCTTCTGTATATGCTTGCTTGCTTAGCTTATAAAAAGATTTAGCTGTGAGCGCTAGGTGCGATTCCCATCTGCAGCTCCTTGTGAGCACAGTGTCTCTGGACACCTCGGGAATTTGCCCCTGCACAGGTAAAACTGGCCAATAAAGTTACATCTATACTCCTGAAAGTCTCCGACGTTTGTTCTTGTACCCGGTGAATGTTACAATTGATGCTTCTCATCTCTCCGTACCTGTCTATCTGTCCCTGTCTATCCCTCTCTGACTCTCTCTCAGTCACTGTTAAAAAAAAAAAGGAACTAAAGTGAAGCAGCTATGTCAATAAATCTTGCTCCCCCACTCCCTCTGCTCTGTCTGTAAAATCAATAAATAAAACCTTTAAAAAAATACAAATTTTACAAAATTACTTTCCCAATAGTGGGCTGCTTTAGCCCAAATGAGGTGGGTTTTTTTGTTTGTTTGTTTTTTGTTTTTTTACAGAGACAGAGAGTGAGTCAGAGAGAGGGATAGACAGGAACAGACAGACAGGAACAAAGAGAGATTAAAAGCATCAATCATTAGTTTTTCATTGCACGTTGCAACACCTTAGTTGTTCATTGATTGCTTTCTCATATGTGCCTTGACTGCGGGCCTTCAGCAGACCGAGTAACCCCTTGCTGGAGCCAGTGACCTTGGGCTCAAGCTGGTGGGATTTTGCTCAAACCAGATGAGCCCGTGCTAAAGCTGGCGATGTCAGGGTCTCGAACCTGGGTCCTCTGCATCCCAGTCTGACGTTCTATCCACTGCGCCACTGCCTGGTCAGGCCTAAATGAGGTTTTTAATTTCCCCACAATTCCCTGAAAATTCTTTTTACAATTTTTACTATTATGGCTAAAGCAGTGGGTCTCCCTCATGAATCCCATGTTCTCCCACATCAGACAACAACCATGCCATATGAAGTAACTGAGAGATTTGGAGAGGACCCAACACACGCCTCAGCCCCAAGGGAGAGAGTCAGAATTTTTCCACAATTATTTTACACTGGGGGGGGGGGGGCCAAGCCATCATTCTAATCCAGGGGTTCCCAAACTTTTTACACAGGGGGCCAGTTCACTGTCCCTCAGACCGTTGGAGGGCCGGACTATAAAAAAACTATGAACAAATCCCTATGCACACTGCACATATCTTATTTTAAAGTAAAAAAACAAAACGGGAACAAATACAATATTTAAAATAAAGAACAAGTAAATTTAAATCAACAAACTGACCAGTATTTCAATGGGAACTATGGGCCTGCTTTTGGCTAATGAGATGGTCAATGTTTGGTTCCATATTTGTCACTGCTAGCTGTAACAAATGATATGACGCGCTTCCGGAGCCGTGATGCGTGTGTCCTGCATCATCAGAATTAGTACTGTACGTGAGTGATGCTGCGCTTTGTGGCGCCATCACATACAGTACTTCAGAAGCACAGGATGCATCCACATCCTGTGCTTCTCTCACTGACCATTAATGAAAGAGGTGCCCCTTCCGGAAGTGCGGCGGGGGGTCAGATAAATGGCCTCAGGGGGCTGCATGCAGCCCGTGGGCTGTAGTGTGGGGACCCCTGCTCTAACCCATGGAGGGCCCACACGACCCCTATGTCCTAGGGAGGGGAAAGGGAGAGGCAGCCGGGGGCCCTCTCTTTGATAATTTTCATTTCCTATAATCCATTTTTTCTAAAATTTTTCTAAAGCAAAGTTCTAATTTTTAATACTATTCTTACCCTGTATTTTCCAAATGGGCAAAAACTCTTTTGGTCAGTAGGTGGATATCTGAAACTAGTTTCTACTCTATACTTCCTCTAGTTACCTTGCCGGGGTCCAGCCCCGGGGGGGATCCAGGGGTCCCACAGGAAGAGACGGCGTCGGCGAAATTCGAGTGAGAGAGCCGAATTCTTTTCTTTCTCTTTATTCTCTAGTTAGCATTTACTGCCAGGCATCTCTGCTCAATGCTAGTATAGCTCCCTTTTTATACACACACACTGAGTTACAATTACATGGTGTTAATCATTGCTTCTGTTTCACTATGTTTACATGTTTCTGGATAACAGTTAATTTATATCTATAAATTACAAACCAGGTAGCAAATCATTCAAAATACAAAATAACTTGAATAGTGATAACAACATCGGTAAAAGCTTTTAAGGTATTAGTACTAAAAGTTAACTAACTTTACTGCTGTTGTGAGTTAAGGGGCAGAGAGAGATTAGCAGACGAGATTATTAAGGACTAACAATGGACAACCGTTTGCTCAGATAAATGGCTTTGAGTTTAAGCAGTGTCCTACTTTTTCTCACAAGATTCTAAAAGGCTTGCCTATAAAGAAATTGACAGAACATTAAGAATAGCTTTCACCCAAAGATATACAGAGTGCACTTGCAAGATAGCCTAGTAGCAACATAAGACATTAATTGTTATTACTTCTATGGATTTTTCTACATTTCTCTCATTATTAAAGAATTTTTTGAAAGTATGTAAATCTTATGAGAACATCTCATTGAGAAAGCCTAGCAATTGCCTTTAGTCAAAAGACAATTCTCTTAGTAAAACACTCTTTTCTTGCTGACTGCGCTTTCATCCTAGGCCACACAATGGGCCATTTTATTATACCTTACCTAAGATACTATTGTCTAGTCAAATATTACTTATTTATTATATTTAAACACTAGTTAAGTTCTACCTCTATTCTTCTCAGAGTGTATCACTATCTGCAGATCAAATAAGCAAGAAGAAAGGAATGTTTCTTTACTCTATTACATGAAAAGGCTAGGAGGAAAAATGTTGAATTAAGTGAAGGCCGAGAGGTGCTCTGTGCACAGCCACTGCCTCCTATCTAGTCACAAGTCACAATCTATTCTTTCTAACATGATTAAGAAGGAATTCTCCTACAAACTTAACCCTTTATGAGGGATATCATAGCCAGCCTCTTATGTCTATGAGCCCAGTTCAAGGGGCTTACAGGCTTTTCTGTGGAACTCACACCCTCTGTCTTATTTCCAAAGAAATTACTACAAATCTACAGGGAAAGTACGGTACTATTATCCCTGTGCCACAAATAATAGCACACACCCAGAAAAAAGGGGGGATATAAGGCCAGATTAATTCAAAAGATTAAAGGGGGAAGTATCATGCCTTTCCTTGCGGTGACTTTGTCAACCCGCAGCTGTTGGTCTTTACTGCGGTGACTCTATCTTCTTTTGCTGTGACTTTGTCAACCAGCAGTTGTGGATCTTCTTCTGCTGTGACCTAGTTAGCCAGCATTAGTGGATCGGCTCCCGACATCTCCCCCTTTTTTATTATTTAAATAAAGCTTTTGTATTTTCACCGCTATTTCCCTGTGATTGTTGTTTAAAAGTCGGAACATGACTGGAAGGACAAGAAGAGTGATAATTGCCACAGCTATTATTATGCCTATATCAGTAGCCAGAGAGGTCAGGCCATGCATAGAAAACATACTTTTAATGTTTTCAACAAATTGATCAGCTACTTCTGAGGCAGAGACTAAAGAGCCTGAATGTCCTAAGTTTTGTATCTGCTGATGTAATTCCCTCAAATCTAAACTAATATCACTATTATTCCATACACCTAACAAATGATTCTGTACATTATTCCATGCTATGATAGACTGATTGTATTCTAAAGGAGTCACATATATCCACCTGAATCCTGCATGGCATCTAAGAGTCATTCTAGCTTTCATAGCTAACAACTCATTACATATGTGAATAAAAGCCTCTTCTAAAGCATTCACTTTCAATTCTAACTTCCTATCTATAGTCTCCTGTACTGCTAATGCAAGAGATATATTACGAGATAAACTATCCACATGATTTGCAGTGTGAACTGATTGAGCTAAAGCAGTGGTGGAAGCAGCTACAGATCCTATAATAGCAATAAGAGCAGTAATTCCCAAAATCAATTCAGCAACAAATCGCTTTCCTCGATGGTGAGCAAGCGCTTTAGAAGCAGCCTGTAGTGCATGCAACCCTGGGTCATCATACCAAGGCTGAGACAGACTAACAGGTAACATCACATAAGGTGGCTGCCACAAAATAAACATAACTTGAGCTTTGGTGTCATAAGATAGACAGTTTGTTAAAACACAGCGAGAGCAGGAAATGCTAAATATAGAATTATAAGTACTAACAGAAAGATTACTGTCTATTGTAGCAATCAAGAGTACATAAGGAGCCTGTACACAAGCCTGAATAAAAATATTCTGAGCAGGATAAGGGTAAGGCCTAACTAAATATGCTGGTGCAGCAGCTGCAATTAGCTGCCAAAGCTTTGTTTGATACCTGGTGGTTAATTCATCCTGATAAGTCAGCTGTGCAGGTATCCATCCAGCAGACTGCCAACGTGTGACGATTTTATTTAAAGGATTATATTTATCTGACCAACTGTAATCGTCTTTCATTTTCTGCACTAATTTTCTATAATCATATTCAGAATAAGGACTAGACCAATCTTGTACAGTGAAATTAACAGCATATGCGGTATAATTCATATAATTGTAATATGCACATTCTTGCCATGGGGGAAAACCAAATCTATTCTCTACAGACCACCAGTAAGGCTCTTGAGTTGCCTTTTTTGGAGGATAAAGTTCACATGGGTGAAATCCCTTAGGAGGCAATGTAACAGGATTATACTCATGGGTGTCAGGGCCTCCAGGCATTAAAATTGTGAGAGACCATAAGTCTCTTGTTGGGTGTCCAGGTTTATTACTTTTAGGAGAGTCAGTCAAAATAGTCTTAAGTGTAGTAGGAAAACATCCAGAAATCTTGTGAGTATTATTAAACATAAAACATATAGGTACCTTATCCGTTTTCCCATGAAATGAGAAATTTGAATTAGTTTTATGCATAATAAAAGAACTACATGATCCTCCTAAAAACTTAGTATGATTATTAAACACAGGTATATCATCTCCTCCCCAAGTAACAGGCTTAACTAATGGTGGATTTGGAATATAAGCCCAATAAGATTTGTTTTGTTCAGTAGCCTCAACATTAAGTACCTGAATTGAAAGTACAGCTAGCATAGCAATAAACATATTAACAGGGTTACGCTCTATATTTTGTTGACGACAAATTGAATCAGCCCTTTCAGACAACGCCTTCAACTGGCCCCAGGTTGGTGGGTTGACAGTTCGAGTAGAGCGAGCCATCCATTGATAGGGAGGTCGTCTAGCTTCCTGTAGTGACAATCGCTGTATCACTCGAGCAACAGGATTATACAGAGAGTTCCTTGATGACCTCTGCTGGGAAGTCACTGATGACGCGGGTGGCACAGAAGTCTCCTCCGGACTGGATGGTGTATAAGGAGGAGGAGGAGGGAGATAAGGAGAGGGCGGCAGCGGAGACCATGGCGAATCAGCCGGTCTGGGATCCAAAGAGGCGAGTCAGCGTCCTGTGGAAATATACAAGCATACCCTCTCCCTTGAGTTAAAATTACATCTGGACCTTTCCATTGACCTGTCAATAAATCCTTCCACTTTGCCATTGGTTTAGGCTTATCCAGATCCAGATTCCAGTGTCTCAGGTGTTGAATAATCCTGTATATCAGCATTCAAAAGAAATTTTTTAAAGTAAAAAGCATGATAAAGAAGATTTGCAGGAGTTCCAGTATATGAGTTTCCTATATTCATAAAAACATTTCTATTCTATTAATTAACAGGCAATTTAAAGAACACATTAAAGCTGGAAAACTCTAGTGACTTTTATTATTTTTCTATAGTAAAAAATTCTACACCTTTGTTAGGCAAATCTACTCTGCTTCATGCTCTGCAGCAGCAGCAAGCAGCCTGAAGCTTGAAGCAGTTTAGTCAAAATTAACAAGTTTTTAGGATTTATATTTTATACTATTTAAATTTAAATGAGCGCGCTTTACTTGTTTCAATTAAAATTATAAATTTGTAGGGATGATATTTTTATAATATTAGAGCCGGCATATTCAATTTTTGCATGCAAGAACTTAAAAAATCACATTTAGACAACATTAAACAAAGACCAAACACAAACAAGAATCAGACAAAGTAGACAAATCAGACAAATTAGAGAAAAACCCGGGATTTTAGAGATTAGAATATGGCCTGCTTGATTTTTACACAGGGCAATTTTGATTGGAACATATTGGATAGAAACTAAACAGAACTCTCTCTCAAAAAGTCTTGAGAACGGCCGTTTATGAGATTACGTTTAGCCATATCCAAACAGGTGTTCCCTTTGCCCTCTTTTCAGGCATAGAACGGGAAAGAAATAAAATGAGTTGAGAGAAAGAGGAGAACAAAAAAAAAAACTAATTTTTCCAAACTCTTAAGTTCTTCTATTTTACTAAAGAAAATCAGATAATAACACAACTTTAAAACTCATCTCAGTCTCTAATTATTCTTAAATTCTAATAGCTGCTACAACCGGCAGCTGAAATCCCTCCATTTCAACCCCCACAAGAGGCTTGCTTCTCATATTTTGCATGGAGCCACGGGGGAGGCCCGAGTGGGGTCTGAGACAGACCGGAGTTGACAAATGGATTCAGGCTGGCCCCAATTGTTATCGGGGCCTGAGGCTGGCCCCCTTGCCAGTTTCCCTGATTGCTACTTTGATTACTTGTCAGATTTGAATTATGTGGGGGCTGCCATTCTATTCCTAAATTTGGTCCTAATGGCTGTCCGTTTTTGTGAAATTTAGAACGGCACTGCTTTGCCCAATGATATCCTTTTTGACAGCGTGGACACAAAGTCTTAGGCAATGGGACATTATTATTAGCATTATTAATTACGGGAGCTATCCCTTGCACTCCTGGGCCTGCTTGCCCACTCTTGTTAGGGCATTGTCGGCTAAAGTGGCCCGTTTGATTACAAGTAAAGCAAGTAAGACTTCCCTTAGAGGAAGCTTCATTGACAGAAGGCATTTTTCCTTGATACATGGTCTTAATAAATTGAGGATACGTTTCTCCTTTTAAAGCTGCAGCAATAGTTACTCCCTGAACAAAAGCAGGATTTACATCCTGACAGGCTTTGATGAAATCTCCTATCGTTCCTTCTCTCCTCACTGACCGCAACATAGCCTGGCAAGTGGAATTAGCATTTTCATAAGCCAACTGTTTAATTATAATATCTCCTGCCGCCTCATTTGAAATAACTCTTCTTACTGCTTGAATCAACCGAGCAACAAACTCCTCATAAGGTTCATCACCTTTCTGTTTTACTCCTACCACAGTAACATCTCCACCAGACAAAGCTGGCAACTTTCTCCAAGCTGATATAGCACAATTATTCACTTGTATCAAAGCTGGTTTAGAAAGTTTTAACTGTTCACTAACATCAGCAAATTCTCCTTCTCCCGTAATCATTTCTCTAATCACAGGATCATGAGTCCTCCTGTTCCTAACTGCCTGTTGTTTAGCTTGCTCCTCATATTCAGCTCTCCAAAGGAGATAATTTCCTCCAGATAAACAAGCTTTAGCCACTTGTTCCCAATCATAAGGAGTCATCCAATTATGAGAAACTGTTTCTATCAAAGACATAGTATAAGGAGAGGTGGGTCCATATTGACTGCAAGCCATTTTCAACTCTTTCAATAATTTATAAGAAAGCGGCTCCCATGTAGGATCCTCCTCATCAAATTCACCAGCCACAGCCACAGGGAAACATAATGCCAAATCAGTTTCCCCTTGGTCGCAAGAAGCTTGAATTGCCTTCTGCAACCCTGTTAACCCTGATGATTTTTTCTTTTCATTAACATCTGGTGATTGTACTGGTAGAGGCAAAGACATTTTAATAGCCTTATTTTCATCCTTTTTGTCAGTCTTGGAGGGATATAATATGGGCAAGACTGTTTTTGACTTCCAATCCTCATTATCCCTATTATATTTAGCTGCCTCATTTTCTAATTCAGCCTCATCTTTTGGAGATAAATGATTTTCACTATCATCCTGATGTTTACTTAATTTTAAAGAGGCCATAGCATGATTTGTAGTATCTTGAGACTGCCTTTTACTTCTAATTAACGGAGTCTCTTCTTTTGGAGGAGCAGTTGCCTTAGAAAGTTTATGCATCTCATGTTCTGGATTTAAGGCATCTTTAATCAAGCTCCATAAAGCAAATGTATCAACTGGAACCTTTTCTGGTCCATGTACCTCATAATAAAGTTTTAAATCTTCTCCAACTTGAACCCATTTCTCAAAATCAAGCGTTCCCTCATCTGGAAACCATGGAGAACATTTTTGTACGAATTTCATAAAACGAGCTACTTGTTTAGAGGAGACCTTAACTCCTTTTTGGGAAAGTGTATACTTAATAACTTTCATAAAGAGTCTTCTTTCTTTAGACTCAGTATGGCCCATGACTTCTCAAAATCTTAAGTTCTGAAATTCTCCACCTATCCTCACCCTGTCTTTCTTACAGGGGGGTCTGCAGCACCCTGAGTGGAGTCCTAGCCGTCCCGAGACAACGAGGGGGGATTACCTGTAGGTCCCTGTATCGGGCGCCAAATGCCGGGGTCCAGCCCCGGGGGGGATCCAGGGGTCCCACAGGAAGAGACGGCGTCGGCGAAATTCGAGTGAGAGAGCCGAATTCTTTTCTTTCTCTTTATTCTCTAGTTAGCATTTACTGCCAGGCATCTCTGCTCAATGCTAGTATAGCTCCCTTTTTATACACACACACTGAGTTACAATTACATGGTGTTAATCATTGCTTCTGTTTCACTATGTTTACATGTTTCTGGATAACAGTTAATTTATATCTATAAATTACAAACCAGGTAGCAAATCATTCAAAATACAAAATAACTTGAATAGTGATAACAACATCGGTAAAAGCTTTTAAGGTATTAGTACTAAAAGTTAACTAACTTTACTGCTGTTGTGAGTTAAGGGGCAGAGAGAGATTAGCAGACGAGATTATTAAGGACTAACAATGGACAACCGTTTGCTCAGATAAATGGCTTTGAGTTTAAGCAGTGTCCTACTTTTTCTCACAAGATTCTAAAAGGCTTGCCTATAAAGAAATTGACAGAACATTAAGAATAGCTTTCACCCAAAGATATACAGAGTGCACTTGCAAGATAGCCTAGTAGCAACATAAGACATTAATTGTTATTACTTCTATGGATTTTTCTACATTTCTCTTATTATTAAAGAATTTTTTGAAAGTATGTAAATCTTATGAGAACATCTCATTGAGAAAGCCTAGCAATTGCCTTTAGTCAAAAGACAATTCTCTTAGTAAAACACTCTTTTCTTGCTGACTGCGCTTTCATCCTAGGCCACACAATGGGCCATTTTATTATACCTTACCTAAGATACTATTGTCTAGTCAAATATTACTTATTTATTATATTTAAACACTAGTTAAGTTCTACCTCTATTCTTCTCAGAGTGTATCACTATCTGCAGATCAAATAAGCAAGAAGAAAGGAATGTTTCTTTACTCTATTACATGAAAAGGCTAGGAGGAAAAATGTTGAATTAAGTGAAGGCCGAGAGGTGCTCTGTGCACAGCCACTGCCTCCTATCTAGTCACAAGTCACAATCTATTCTTTCTAACATGATTAAGAAGGAATTCTCCTACAAACTTAACCCTTTATGAGGGATATCATAGCCAGCCTCTTATGTCTATGAGCCCAGTTCAAGGGGCTTACAGGCTTTTCTGTGGAACTCACACCCTCTGTCTTATTTCCAAAGAAATTACTACAAATCTACAGGGAAAGTACGGTACTATTATCCCTGTGCCACAAATAATAGCACACACCCAGAAAAAAGGGGGGATATAAGGCCAGATTAATTCAAAAGATTAAAGGGGGAAGTATCATGCCTTTCCTTGCGGTGACTTTGTCAACCCGCAGCTGTTGGTCTTTACTGCGGTGACTCTATCTTCTTTTGCTGTGACTTTGTCAACCAGCAGTTGTGGATCTTCTTCTGCTGTGACCTAGTTAGCCAGCATTAGTGGATCGGCTCCCGACATCACCTCACCCTTACTCTAGCGCCCTTCCCCCCACCACTCCACACACAGCATGTCCTGGCCTTGCCTTCCGCTCTTCTCTCACCCAAATGACTTACTTGCCAGCCCTTCACCCCTAGAGTCTGGGGAAACACTTTCAATTTGTGGGCTGCGCTTTTCTCTCACCCCTTGGCTGCTTGTAATATTAGACGTCTCTTTTTCCAATGTCCTTCTTTCTTGCAATATGCATATTGATTCTTTCCTAGCAGAGCCCTAGTCCTTCTTGAGTCATTTCCTTCCTCCATTGATCCCCCTCCTGGCCCTAGGAATGCCTTTTTACAATATTGAAACTTGTCCTGGAAAATGCAAGAATTAGCACACTAATAAAAGCAAAAAGATAAGACAGATAGTAACTAACACTCAGAATAAAGGGTGTTTGACTATAGAAGTATTAATTATTACACAAGATGAGGGAAAGAAGTCAGCAGAAGAGAACAATTTCTTCAGGGGAGAAATCAGAAAGAGTGCCCTGAAGCCAAAGGTCTTGGATCCAAGAACAAAGAGAATTTACAGTACAAACTATTCACCATTTAATATTGCCTTCTAGTTTTAAGCCAGAAACCTCCAATTTTTGACACAAAAACTTAAGCCAGGCCTTAAAATCAGACACATTTAGACATTAAACAAAGACTTCACATATACAAATTTCAAATCAAGAAATTTAAATGAGTGTGCTTTACTTATTCTAATTTTTCTGACAAAGACAAAGGCTCAATAGACGAGGGAAGGGTTCCCCCTAGTGGCCTCTCAGGTGTTCACAGGCTGCATCCCTAAAAGGACTTGAGACTCAAACTCAGGGGTTTCAGACAAAAACAATAAAAGCAAAGACTGAGATCTCAACAAACACATAAGTGTCCCTGGAAGTCCTGAGGTGAAACTGATCAGCTCAGTATCAACTCAGTCCCTACTCAGGTCTCTTCCCGCGAGCACCCCAAATGTGGCATCACCAAATGTCCCCACTAATGTTTCCCTCTGAGAGCACTACTAGATATCTCTGGAAATTCTGGGCAGGATGAAGTCCCCACTAATTGTCTCCCTAGAGAAACAGATGTCTCTGGAGTTCCGAGGCAGAACTGACTAACCTGGTTAGCTCAGTTCCCACTAATGCCCTCCTAGAGTATGAGCAGATATCCCTGGGAGTCCGAAGCAGGACCTAATCCCCACTAATTGTCCTTCCAGAGTACAACCAGACATCTCCCAGGGGAGCCTTAGGCAGGACCAAAAACTCTCCACTGACGTCTCGGCCTTGGAGAGTCCACTGTGAAAGTGTGATTGCGTCCAGTCCCTTATGCAGCAGATCCAGACAGACAGACTAGATCCAAACAGCAAAGCAGAAGATTGGCTCTACCTACACCTCCAGAGTTCCAAACAGCAAAGCCAAAGATCTGCCCTGCCGGGGGTCCAGCCCCGGGGGGGATCCAGGGGTCCCACAGGAGGAGACGGCGTCGGCAAAAATGGAGTGAGAGAGCCGAATTCTTTTCTTTCTCTTTATTCTCCAGTTAGCATTTACTGCCAGGCATCTCTGCCAAATGCTAGTATAGCTCCCTTTTTATACACGCACACTGAGTTACAATCACATGGTGTTAATTATTGCTTTTGTTTCAATATGTTTGCATGTTTCCGGATAACAGTTAATTTACATCTATGAGTCACAAATCAGGTAGCAAATCATTCAAAATACAAAATAACTTGAATAGCGATAACAACATCAGTAAAAGCTTTTAAAGTATTAGTCTGTTGTGAGTTAAGGGGCAGAGAGAGATTTAGCAGATGACTAATAATGGACCACCGCTTGCTCAGGTAGATGGCCTTGAGTTTATGCAGTGTCCTACTTTTTCTCACAAGATTCTGAAAGGCTTGCCTCTAAAGAAATTAACATAACATTAAGAATAGCTTTCATCCAAAGATATGCAGAGTGCACTTGCAAGATAGCCCAGCAGCAACACAAGACATTCCATGGATTTCCCTACATTTTTAAATCTCATGAGAACATCTCATTGAGAAAGCCTAGCAATTGCCTTTAGTCAAAAGACAATTCTCTTAGTAAAACATTCTTTTCTTGCTGACTACCCTCTCATCCTAGGCCACACAATGGGCCATTCTACTATACCTTATCTAAGATACTATTGTCTAATCAAATATTACTTATTTATTATATTTAAACACTAGTTAAGTTCTGACTCTATTCTTCTCAGAATATACCACTATTTGCAGATCAAATAAGCAGGAAGAAAGGAATGTTTCTCCACTTATCACATGAAAAGGCTAGGGAGGAAAAAATGTTAAGTGAAGGCCGAAGGGTGCTCTGTGCACAGCCACTGCCTCCTAACCATTCACAAGTCACAATCTATTCTTTTTATCATGATTAAGAAGGAATTCTCCTACAAACTTGACCCTTTACGAGGGATATCATAGCCAGCCTCTTATGTCTATGAGCCCAGTTCAAGGGGCTTACAGGCTTTTCTGTGGAACTCACACCCTCTGTCTCATTTCCAAAGAAATCACTACGAATCTACAGGGAAAGCACAGTACTATTATCCCTGTGCCACAAATAATAGCACACACCCAGAAAAGGGGGGATATAAGGCCAGATTAATTCAAAAAGTCAAAGGGGGAAGTATCGTTGTGCCTTTCCTTTGCGGTGACTTTGTCACCCCGCAGCCATTGGTCTTCTCTGCTGTGACTTTGTCAATCAGCAGTTTTTGATCTTCTCCTGCTGTGACCTTGTCAGCCAGCAGTTGTGGGTCTTCTCCTGCTGTGACCTTGTCAGCCAGCAGTTGTGGATCGGCTCCCGACACTGCCCTACCTACATCCTAGTCCCAAAGAGATTGACCAGTACTGATCCCAAACAGAACTCAGTAAAGCAAGAATTCAGAGGAAAGCTAAAATTCAGTAAAGCAAAAGAGTTGCTTTACCTACCTCCTTCATTTCTCTGCCGAATTGTCCAAATTGTTGAATTTGGGAACTGGGAGGTGTCTGCCGAAGAACTGTCTGGACCCACAGAAAAACCAGGAGCCTTGGAATGTCTCAGGTGGGGCATCTCCTTGAGATTCAAGTGGGGTCTGGCAGCTCCCCAGAGAGACCAGCCGATTTGGGGTGTCTCTACCCAGTGCCATGAAACACCAGAGCCCCACATTGGGCGCCAAATGTTGTAAAGTACCATACTCCAGTGTAAAGCCAGTAGCCATGGCCACCATCACAGCCTCCTGGCCCATGGAGGTTCGCATTTGATTCAGACAGATGGTAATGAAACAACAGAGCCAAGAACTGGTGGGCCATTACCTTTAATCCCAGCTTGCACCCAGCAGACAAAAATACACACAGTGGTAAAACACTTCCCTTTCCATTCAGGGCTCCCAAAGCCACTAACTTATCTGAGTTTCCTAGAATCAAAGGTTTCTACCTCACCAGCCTTATTCACCTCTGTTCCCCATCTCCTTCTCTCTGTACAAACTCTGCACAAACTGATTTCTTCAGCATTCTGCCATCTTGGCTGCCTCTCCTCTCCTCCACGTAGCCTTTCTCTGCTCTCCTCTCTAATGCTAATCTCAGGAACCGAGAGAGAGCAAGCTCCCAGTCTTCCCCATATTATAGTGTAGAGATCAAAACCTTTAATCCAATATACAAACAAGGAAGTCTCTGATACAAAGTCACTTAGGGTGGGAAAGGCTTAGTCTTAAAACTAAGCCTTAGGGGCCTGACCTGTGGTGACACAGTGGGTAAAGCATCAGTCTGGAATGCTGAGGTCACCGGTTCGAAACCCTGGGCTTGCCTGGTCAAGGCACATATGGGAGTTGATGCTTCCTGCTCCTCCCCTGCCCTTCTCTCTAAAAATGAATAAAATCTTTAAAAAAACAAAGAACAAACCTGGTTTGTTTAAAAAAAAACACAAAAAACTAAGCCTTAGTGTTGGAATCCATGGGAGTCCGAAAGACCAGAGTAACAGGCTTTATTGAAAGGAAGAAAGGAACCCTGCCGGGCACTTCTCCCGGGGGAGAAGAGCACCGGTTACAGACTAGGGGCGAGTTATGTAGTGTTTGGGAGAGCCTGAGGGGATACTGAGGCAAAAGTCCTGGTATGTCCGGAATGCTCCTGCTTGGGGGGCTTTGAGCATGTGGGTGTTGAATCAAAAGTCCTGGTGTGTTCGGAGCCCCTCCTTGGGGAAGCTTCTCAGCTTTTTGGAATTCCTCTGTCTCAGGGTCAATAGTCCAGTAAGGGTGAGGTCTGACAGATAAGCGGA
This sequence comes from Saccopteryx leptura, assembly GCF_036850995.1. Lineage (NCBI taxonomy): Eukaryota > Metazoa > Chordata > Mammalia > Chiroptera > Emballonuridae > Saccopteryx > Saccopteryx leptura. The sequence goes on from NC_089505.1 coordinate 66,769,783, forward strand.
ACATCAAGAGGGCAGTTTGGAATTCACGTATCTATCACTTAGGGTATAACAACCCTGCCTGCTTACAGCCTGTCCCCACACTCAATGCAAACTATAAGCGAGCAAACATATATATCATATTTACAAACGTATTTGACCAACACCCAGATGCTGAAAAGTACCGTATCTCACTTCTGCAGGTTTACGTAGAGACACCAAGTCCAAATGAGTTTTGAAGGGTTTTATTAAAGGAGGAGATTTATTAAATATGCCGGCCACATATGGCTGACATGAGGCATTTGCAGATCCAAATTGTGTGTGTGAAATCCACCTCAGGGGCTGGTTATATACCCTTGATCTCACACACACAGGCTGGGGGAAGCATGACATCATGACACAATTCTTAACAAGCCCACAACATTTGTTTAGGGGATACACAAAAACATTAAGACTTTCAAGGTAACACAATCAAAGACATTTACAATCTTTCAGGTTCATCTTCCCTCCTTTGCCTAGAGGTATGTTACTCTCAAGATTCCAGGAAAGGCCTGACCAGGTGGTGGCACAGTGGATAGAGCATCAGACTGGGATGCAGAGGACCCAGGTTCGAGACCCCAAGGTTGCCAGCTTGAGCACGGGCTCATCTGGTTTGAGCAAAAAGCCCACCAGCTTAGACCCATGGTCGCTAGCTCCAGCAAGGGGTTGCTCGGTCTGCTGAAGGCCCACGGTCAAGGCACATATGAGAAAGCAATCAATGAACAACTAAGGTGTTGCAACCCGCAATGAAAAACTGATGATTGATGCTTCTCATCTCTCTCCATTCCTGTCTGTCTGTCCATGTCTATCCCTCTCTCTGACTCACTCTCTGTCTCTGTAAAAAAAAAAAAAAAGATTCCAGGAAGGGAGGTATGTAAATTCTGTCTCTTATTGAAAGGTAAAAGAAGTTCCTCAGGTAACCTTTATTCTATAGTTAGAACTAAATGACCCATTGTTCTTGCAAACCAGAAACTTCTACATTCTTCTCTCTCCCCTCCCCAAAGGAAGAATGGGACAGGAAAGCCTGACCTTTCTTCCTAGAATATCAATATTAATTTTGCAGCTTTTTGGTACCTTACTACAGAAGCAGGGATCAGGGTGATATATACCAGCCAAGTAACCCCAAAAATTGCCACCAGGCCATCAAAGCTGGGGGAGAAGCAGAGAATGAGTTCTCCTTTACAACCCTCTGGAGGAACTAAGCTTCTGCAAAAACCTTGATCTGGGATGTTGGTCAAATAAGTTTGTATGTAAAACCAGTAGCTGCCACCATCATCACACATCACAGCTGCCTGGCCCATGCAGGTTTCACATTTGATTCAGACAGTAATGAAACAACGGAGCCAAGAACTGGTGGTTCATTACCTTTAATCTGAGCTCGCACACAGAGTGTGCAAGCAAGAAACACACACAGTGGGAAAACACTTCCCTTTCCATTCAGGGCTCCCAAAGCCACTGACTTATCTGTGTATTCCTAGAATTAAATGTTTCTACCTCACCAGCCTTATTCACTTCTGTTCCTCAACTCCTTCTCTCTGCACAAACTGACTTCTCCTTTAGCACTCCGCCATCTTGGCTGCTTCTCCTCTGCAATGCTTATTTCAGGAACCCAGAGTGCAAGAGCCCCTGGCCTCCCTTATTTTGTAGTATAGAAATTAAAGCCTTTAAGCCAGAATACAAATAAGAAAGTCTCTGATATAAAGCCACTTATCTGAGGCATAAATGGGATTCCTTATAAGAGTGCACCACCCCACATCATGCAACAGTCAAGGGTGTGGGGAAAAGCTTAGTGTTGAGATCTTAGTATTAAAATGGTGGGAAAGGCCTAGTCTTGAAACTAAGCCTTAGGCACCTGACCAGGCGGTGGCGCAGTGGATAGAGTGTCGGACTGGGATGCAGAGGACCCAGGTTCGAGACTCTGAGGTCGCCAACTTGAGCACGGGCTCATCTGGTTTGAGTGAAAGCCCACCAGCTTGAATCCAAGGTCGCTGGCTCCAGAAGGGGTTACTCGGTCTGCTGAAGGCCCATGGTCAAGGCACATATGAGAAAGCAATCAATGAACAACTAAGGTGTTGCAACGCGGAACGAAAAACTAACGATTGATGCTTCTCATCTCTCTCCGTTCCTGTCTGTCTGTCCTTGTCTATCCCTCTCTCTGACTCACTCTCTGTCTCTGTAAAATAAAATAAAAAATTTAAAAAATAAAAAATTTAAAAAACTAAGCCTTAGGCTATAAAGACCCTGCCTGCTTACAGCCTGTCCCCACACCCAGTGCAAAGTATAAAGGAGCAAACATATACATCATTTTTGCAAACTTATTTGACCCACATTGTAAAATATGATTTTTATGTTTGCTCATTTATAGTTTGCATTGGGGGCTGGGCAGCACCAAGTATAGTCATCTGGGAAATTGCAAATTACCTTCCTGCTTGGGAAGGGCCATTGTTTTGCTAATGTGTGCTGGAGGAGAGGTTTTTAGGCCAGAAAGTTTTGAAGAGCAGAGAAGAAGAGGCAGAGAGAAGCCATGTTTGCAGAGTGAGAGCAGAGAGAATGCAGGGTGCTGAGGAAAAAAGCCATGTTTGCAAAGAAGGGAGAAGGTGTACGGATGGGGAGCCAGAGCTGAGGGGCTTCGGAAGCTCCTACTAAGACTGGTGAGGAGGCCTTTGATTGTAGGAGGAACCAGAGAAGATTCTCCTGGTTGTGGAACTAATGTGTCAGGGCTTTGTGAGCTCTGACTGAACGAAGAGGGAAGTGTTTTCCCTGTGTGTTGCTCATCAGCAGTGCAAGACTTTAATAAAGGAATGGACCGCCATTCTTTAGCTTCACTGTTTCTTTATCTTCTGCCCAAATCCAATGAGAACCTGCATATGCATGGCCATGATGGCAGCGGCTCCGGACCATACATCAGACTTCCAGCCTCCAGAGCTATGAGACAATCAATGTTTGTGGTTTGAGCTGCTCTGTTTGGGACACTTTCCTAGGACAGCAGGTGAAGGGCTCTTCCTGGTTTTGGGGGGCGGGGGGGGGGCACGGGTACAGGGACAGACAGACAGGAAGGGAGAGAATGAGAAGCATCAATTCTTTGTTGCGGCACCTTAGTTGTTCACTGATTGTTTTCTCATAAGTGCCTTGAGTGGGAGGGGGGGATACAGCAGAGCTAGTGACCCCTTGCTCAAGCCAGTGACCTTGGGCTTCAAGCCAGCAGTCGGTGACCATGAGGTCATGTCTATGATCCCACACTCAAGCCAGTAACCCCACACTCAAACAGGATGAGCCCGCTCTCAAGCCAGATGTGTCCGTGCTCAAGCCAGTGAGTGACCTTGGGATTTCGAACCTGGGTCCTCTGCATCCCAGTCAGATGTTTCCATTGTGCCACTGCCTGGCCAGGCTCTTCCTGGTGGTTTTATGGAGTTTCTTCAGTTCAACAAGCTTCTGTAGAATGCTGGCTGTTGCCCTGTCTGTTCATTTTCATTTAATTAAATGATGTTCATGGTAATGGGCTGCTTCTTCAAAGTTTTGGTGTTCCCTAGGGTTCCATCTGTGGTCCATTGTTCTCTTAGGATGATTTCATGGTTTCACATACATTATATAGTTAGGTCTCACATTTTTATTTTGGGGCCAGAAACTTCCTTTTTAATTATAAAAAAAAAGTTAGACAACAAAAGAACTTTAAAAATTCCCAAAGTAGAGAGTTCTAAGCCAGGCAAGCTCTACCAGATGTTTAAAAATAATGTTAAGCCTCAATAAATAAAACAGTGTGATCCCAGTGCATGAAAAAAAGATTAAGGAAACTGCCTAGGAAAGTCAGAAACAAACAGAAACCTGCTTGAGAATGTAATGTATTTTGAGGGTGGCATTTGTAATAAAAGGGTGTATTCTTAACAAATAATATTAAGCCATCTAGGGAAAAAAGCAAGTTTGGAAAGGAAAGGAAAAATAAAATAATTTTTTTTTAAATATAGAATGCTACAAACTTTGGCAACTTGCTTTTCTGTTTTTTTGTTTGTTTGTTTGTTCTTTTTTTTTTTTTTTTTTGCTCTGAAGCTGGAAACGGGGAGAGACAGTCAGACAGACTCCCGCATGCGCCCGGACCAGGATCTACCCGGCACGCCCACCAGGGGCGAAGCTCTGCCCACCAGGGGGCGATGCTCTGCCCCTCCGGGGGGTCGCTCTGCCATGACCAGAGCCACTCTAGCGCCTGGGGCAGAGGCCAAGGAGCCATCCCCAGCGCCCGGGCCATCTTTGCTGCAATGGAGCCTTGGCTGCGGGAGGGGAAGAGAGAGACAGAGAGGAAGGAGAGGTGGGGGTGGAGAAGCAAATGGGCGCTTCTCCTATGTGCCCTGGCCGGGAATCGAACCCCGGTCCCCCGCACGCCAGGCCGACGCTCTACCGCTGAGCCAACCGGCCAGGGCCTGCTTTTCTGTTTTTAATCAGCTATGTAGGACACATCTTTCCAATCCCTTCAGTAATTGCATAAGATTCCATCGTATTGATCAATTATGGCACTTGCATTCTCCAGTGGAAGGTTTTTAGGTTGCTTGCAGTGTTTTATTACTATAAATAATGCTGAGGAGGCCCTGGCCGGTTGGCTCAGCAGTACAGCGTCAGCTCGGTGTGTGGAAGTTCCGGGTTCGATTCCTGGCCAGGACACACAGAAGTGCCCATCTGCTTCTCCACCCTTTCCCTTCTCCTTTCTCTCTCTCTCTCTCTTCTCCTCCTCAGCCAAGGATCCACTGGGGCAAAGTTGGCCCCGGCTCTGAGGATGGCTCCATGGCCTCTGCCTCAGGTGCTAGAATGACTCCAGTGGCAACAGAGTAAAGCCCCAGATGAGCAGAGCATCGCTCCCTAGTGGGTATGTCAGGTGGATCCCAGTCGGGCACATGAGGGAGTCTGACTGCCTCCCGGCTTCTAACTTCGGAAAAATACCAAAAACAAACAACAAAAAAAGGCCGAGAAGAACGTCCTTGTCATTTGTCTCTATTGGCTGCATTGTGGAAAATCTTTATACATGCATACTAATATCGCTTTAATTTTTTTTTTACTTGAAAGAGAAAGAAACATCCATTTGTTGTTGCACTTACTTATGCATTTATTGGTTGCTTCTTGTATGTGCCCTGACTGGGGATCGACTGCAACCTTGGCGTATTGGACGATGCTCTAATCAACTGAGCAACCTAGCCAGGGATCTAATATTACTTTTTAAGGATCTGTTATTAGAAGTGAAATTGTTGAGCCATGGAATATGCATTTAAACTCAATACTGCTGTGTAACATGACAGTTTTATGTTCTGTCCAACTACGTATGAATGCCCATTCTCCTAGTTTTGTCATGACCGGGAGGCAGCGTGGTGCATGGAGTCAGCTGGCACTGCTCAGGACTCCCCAGCTGACTCTCTGCTTCCTTTGCTCCCACACTGGTCCAGCCCTCGGTTTTTCCCGCCCCCCTGGGGGAGGCCCATATCTCTCTTGAGGGGCAGTAGGGAGGGGCTGAAATGCTTGGAGAACCGCTGGGTGACTGGCCTCAGTGAATATCAAAGCCCCTTCCTCAGTTTCTGGGTGGCTCAAACTGGCACACTCCACCCAGACCTGAGCTTCCCCCCCCCCCCCCCGCCTTCACTCTGGGGCTGTTCAGACTCCACAGGCTCTCAGCCTAAGGCTGCCCCTGTCTTCTGGACACAGGATAGATGAAGACAGCGAAAAGGACTGGGAGTCAGGCAGAGATGTGGACAGATTGATATGGAGATAGATAGACTTGTCCCGAGGGAAAGACAGAAGCCTGCCACAGCCCTTCCTGGTGTTTCCAGGGCTGACTGCACCCCTTTCCCACCACTTTTCAGCCTGACATGAAGGGTCCTGCAAGACCCAGCTGCCACTCATCTTCCTCTCCAGGAACCCTGACCTCACAAGGTTCCCTACAGGCCGCACCCTTCATACCCTCAGGCCTTTGTGCGTTCTTCTGTCTCTACAAGGATGCCTCCTCTGAGCAGGCCCTCTGAGCCTGTAAGTCTCAGCAAAACCTCTCCGTCACCACTGTCCATTCCCCCACAGCTTCTGGTCTTTTCTAGGGGTCATGGCCTTGTGATCTCATGTACCACTGCCATGAAAATACTTATCACTCTGCACTGGGACTCTCTCTGTGCAAGTGTGTTACCCAAGAGCAGAGATTGAGGCTCTTTGCTTTTTTTGACTGTGAGGACACATGTTGTGGACTCATTCATCTGATTGAAAACCCCACTCCAACACCTTTTATCTGTGTGACACGGATCATATCACTCCCCTTCTCTGATCTTCATTTCATCTGGATAGTGGGGACAGCAAATCCTACCTGATGCGTTCTGAAGTCCTACCTGATGCCTCATGGTACCCAGCATTCCTTCCCTAGCCTTTTCTATGGGGGACCTCTAATATCCACCAGCATTTACACGTTGAGGCATTAAAATTGTTGATCGGAAGCTAAAATGGTGATTAATGTTTATCAGCATGTCTCACATGCCAGGTCCAGTTTGTAGACAATTTCAGTGAACATGCTCATCCACACTGGGCTGTAGACACAGATGAGGAAACTGACAGCAAGACAAGGGGACATCATTGTTTCTAGGGCTTGTCACATGGACTGTCACATGATCTGTTGTCCTTTTTCACCTATAGTGGACAATGTTGGTGGTGAGCCCAGGTCCCCCTATCACTTCTGTTTGGCCAGTCCCCAGCTGCTGTGAACTTTGTGCATTAATTATGCCTTTTTTGCCTTCTGTATTTGTGGTGCTTTGACATCTGGTGCCTTGCTGACAATGGAGGGACTGTCCCTGATAGGGCTAGCCAATTCCTAGAGGTAATAAAGAACTCACCTGTGCACAGCCTTTCCTATGCAAACCAAGCAACCTGTAGCCTAGACTCCCAACCACTTACTTTTCAAGTTTTTATACTCTAGGATACCATTCCTCTGCCTGACCATCTCAGGGCCAGGGCCAGGGCCAGGTTCCAGACCCTCCAGGACTCCCACGAGCCTGCTCAAACTATTCAAATTAGCAGATCTTAAGCCCACTTACCCTCCTGCCTTATCCGTGGCTTCTTGAGGAAACCACAATAAATGTTCTTGCCCATGGTTCCCCCACAGTCCCTCTACCTCCTGACTGGCCCTGGGGCTTTCCCACGTGGCCCTGCATGGCTTGGAGTATTCCTTTCTTTTGGGACCTGTGAGAAAAACTATCTTTCCAATGGCAATTGTCTCCTGATCTGTTGACCTCATCATACCTGAATAATATCTACATTTTAAAATACTTTTCTGCTAACAAATTACCTTGTGACCTTTTTTCCAGGATTGCCCTTGAGGTCACAGTGCTTGGAAGTTTGTTTCCCAGCCCCTTCTCAGGACCCATAGCCCATGACTAACCAGAGGAATGTAGTAGCAAGTTTCTAAATCTGGTCCCCAAGGACCACGACTTCCCCTCTCCTCCCCTCTCCAATATTAACACATTGGAGTAGTCCCGCCCATATTCAGTCAGAGTTAGCCTGACTTGTATTAACCAATAGAAAAGGTGGCAGTGACACTGTGATTGTTCCAAGCTTGGTCTATAAGAGACTGGCAGCTTCTTCTTCCTCCCCTAGAAACACTCACTTTAGGAAGGGAGAGCACTGAGATTACACAGAGAATGAGAAAAGGCCGGCTGTCCACCACCCATCTGAGTCCAGCCCAGCAGCCATCCCTGCCAAGGCACCAGGCATGTCTGAGTGTCATTTGGATTTTGTAGCCTGGTTGGGTCCTAAGATGACTGCAGCCCTGTTGACACCACACAGTGCTGAAGAACTGCCTTGCTGAGCCCAATCTACCCATGGAATTGTGAGCAATTGTAGAGAATAATTATTTTAAGATAAGTTTTAGGATGGTTTGTTATTCAGTGATAAAAACCCAAACTAGGATCTCCCTTTGCCATAAAGGACCAGTTTCCTTTGCCTCAAGGTAGGAAAGACTGTGCAACTTAATTTATCCTCAGGGATCAGGCTGAAGTTGGGACTTCACCTGACTGCACACTCCTGTCGGTCTCCTTCCCCTCCACTCTCCTATTTCATCCACTCCTTTTTGGTTTCTTTTGGGAGCATTTCTTTAATAAATCATGGACACATGAATCTTGTCTCAGGTTCTGCTTCCCACAGAGTCTTACCTCGGACATGACATTTCTGATTTTCTCATCTCCAACCAGAAGCCAAGGATCCAGCTCCCAATTTTCCCTCCTCACTCTTCCCGGCCCCTCTCCTGCATCCAAAGAGCACAGACCACCTTCCAGATGCCCCAGCAACAGGTAGCCATGTAGTTGGTGGGATGAGGAGAAGAAGACATCCAAGAAGTCTCTGAAGGAAGCATCAAGCAGCTTGTTTACCCTGGCCAAGCAGCAGATGAAACCTTCCTACCCGCACCACACAACCATGGAGGGAAACCTATAGAGTTCAGGCAGGCAAAAGTCAGATGGTTGGCATGTCATCAACAGTTCAGGGGACAGATGGAGAAGAGAGTTTTTTTTTTTTCTGATTCTGGGTCTGTGGTGGGAGGTGACTCTGCTGGCTGATCCAACCCCTCCTTCAGGGTGTCTGTCTCTTTGATCTTCCCATCCCTATCAGTTCTCAGTCCCTCAAGACCCCAGAAATCCATCACCATGGATCCTCCAGCAGGTCCCACAGCCGGCTGCCACTGGAGTCAGACAAGTCAGCAGAGAAGATGCTGGGGGCTGGAGGGCCACAGCCCAGCGGAGGACCCCCACTCAGAGCTTCCAGCCAGTCCAAGGAGTCCGTGGGGCCTCTGGGAGAAGGGGACGGGGAGTTTGTGGGGGATGGGAGCGAGGAAGAGAAGACAGATGAGAGGCCTTCAGAGTCTGGGGAGGGGGACAGCACGTCGAAGGAACCGGGGAAGTCCAGGGGGATAGGGGGTAGCAGGTCTGCAGGAGAAGAAATAGAGCGTGAGTTTAGGAAGGCAGAGACCAGACCCTAACTCCCTAAGGGTTTCCTGTTTCCCGGAGTCCAGATTCTCAGTCTCCTTTACCCAAATCTAGGAGTTTGGCTCTTACCATCAGGCTCCAGCTGATCCTCCAGGATGTCATCGATGCCCCGGTTGGGAAGCAACTGCAAATGGGCAGAAGCGGAGTGAACCTGGGGCTCCAGCCAGAATCTTGACCAGAGACCACTAGCCCACTCCCTCTCACCTGAGCCCTTCGGATGGCTTCCTGCAGCTCCTCCTCCAGAGTCAAGGCTGCTGAGATTGGTGCCGAGGAAGGGGTCAGCGCTGAAGCCGGCGCCAGAGACGGAGCTGGAGCAGCCAGGAGGGTTCCAGCGTCACGAGGAAGAGGAGGTGGGTCTGATGTTGGGCTTGGCTTGGACTAGACCCCAGAAGAGGGCGTTTCCATAAGTCACGCCCACTCGCGCAACCTCACCCTCTGGCAACCCGCGGCTCTACTCCCTGAATCCTGTTCCGGTCCTTCACTCCTCGAACCCTCCGGCCAAGCCCCTTATTCTTTCATTGGCTTCTCTTCCCCCCTTTTCTCTTAACCACGCCCCCGCGCTTCATTGGCTAGTCATTTCTCTATTATCTTCTCCTCATTGGCCCACACGAGCAGAGTCCCGCTCTCACCGAGCCCTGCCTTCGGGCCGCTATGAGGGCCTTGGGCCTGAGGCGTGGCCAGGGAACACCCGCCAGACAATCCTCACGCCGCGGCTTCTGCCGCTCGCGGGGTGGGGCGCCTCCGCGCATGCGCTCCAGAAGCATCGACTTGGTCCCGGACACCGGGAGGCCCCGCAGACGCAGCTGCTGCCGGAGCTCTGAGACCTGGGGCGAGGGGCGGGGCGGGGAGAAACCGTGCTGGGTGTGCTCGGGGCGCAGGAAGAGGTTGGGGCTGTATAATTGGAAATGGAGAGAGGAAGGACTGGGGGCCCCAGCTTCTGGATCTCTGATGGGGCAGAGGCCGCAGGGTTAGACTTCTGCGTCCGCACCGAGGGAAAGAGCCAGCCTGGGAAGTTGTTCCCCACACTCACCGTTAGCTCCTCCAGCTTAAGGGTCTGAAGTTCCAGCTTGTGTGGAGGAGGCGAGGAGTTGGAGACTTCTGGGAGGGAGGGAGGAAGGAGAGTGGGCTTCATCCTGGCGATAGTCGTGAGGTGGAAACAGCGGTTAGAGGGAGCACACAGAGAAAAGTCTTTATTGGGTCCATAAAGACAGGGACTCGTGAAGATGCAGAAAAATATGGGACCAGAATTCAGGGCCTCCGAGGCAGCAAACCCAGGAGGCTTATTCCTGTGCATGGGAGCAGAGGGGCTGGGGCTCAGACTCCTGAGAACCGAGGGAAGAGGGGCTGGAGTCCTAGGGGAGGAGGGGGCTAAGGTCTGGACTGTCCTGACCTGGGACTTTGGGTTTGAAGAAGGAGGATGCTGGGGGCTTGAAGTTCCTGAAGGAGAGAAACGGGAGTCATACCTTAGAGGTGGCTGCTGTGAGTTTGTCTCTTCCCACAGAGGTGGCCCAGGGGGGCCCATGGCTGACCCTTTGGCCTGGGGGTCTGCCCTAGACCCTTGTCTTGGCTCTGGGGGAGTGTACTGGTCGTATGTCAAGTTCCTCTTGGGTTTGGCCTCCCTCCAATGTTGGGAGATCTTGGGAGACTCCTGAAAAAGCAAGTGTGATGTCATGCGCTTCAGCTTCATTCCAACTTCCCTGCCCCAGAGCCCCAAAAAGGCCAGCAGGAAGAAAGACCAAGGCTAGACCCTCAGGGGGACTTCCCCTCACTCAGGTGGAGACTCACCTCCAGGGACCTCCAAGAGCAGTGTTGTGAGTCAGAGTGCAGGACCCCAGGACTGGAGAGGAAAGGGGCAGGGCCCGAAGGTTGGGCTGAGGTGGGGACCAGAGCTGGGCCTGAGGCTGAGATCCACGGATCTGGATCTGAGGCTGGAGAGGTGGTAAAGGACCCTGAAAGGCCTGCAGGCAGCATGCCAGGCAGGGAAGAATAAGGCTGTGTGGGAAGGAGGGTCTGGAGGCCTCAGACCCCCCCCCCCTTCAGTGTGAGACAAGACCAGGAAGGGAAACCCAAGTGGAGGGATCTGGGTGCCCAGACTTATGGATGTGTGGGTGGAGGTGCTAGAACCCCCTCCTTTTACATTCTCAGGAAAGGCAACAATCCTGTCCTCAGTCACCAATGGGTGTGGCAGTTGAGGACCACAGATTTCTGGGGTTTTGCTGGAACAGGGGTGGGGCTAGCAGTCTGGTCTTGGGGGGAGAGAGAAGCCCAAAGCCACGTCCTGAGGTTCATATGTGTGCCAAATGTGGAGTCTGGGACGTTTTCTTTTGGGTTCATGCATTTCACTGGAGTGGAAAAGCCAAAGAGTTCCTAGGGGTGGGGTGGCAGGAGACTTGTACTCCTGGGACCTCTGAGAGGACAGGATGGGATGAATTTTCATGTATCCTGGGGCGTGGGGACTGAGGCTTGGGAACCAGCAAGAAAGCCTGGCAACTGCACTCTCCAGGGTGCCCCAGGGGTGTGGGGCTGCCACTCCCTCCCTTTCAGGGCCCACACTTACTCGGGTTCTGATACCGTCTGTGGATCCGAAGCTGGAGGACTGTGCAGGGAAGAAGGGAGTGGGAGGAGAAAGGCAGGAAGGGAGTGTCTGGGAGCCTGGTCTGGCAGGCGGTTCAAGCTCCAGTTGGTTGAATACTATGCCCAGCCCCCTTACATACACCACGGGCAGGCGGGTGGGCAAGCGGCCCGCTCCCTTTCCTGGGCCTCCCGCCTGCTCCCTGCCAGCAGAGCTCCGAGGGCCAGAGCCATTCCAGGGCTAGGTGCCAGCCAGTGTGCGAGCAGGAGGCAGCCCTGCCCCCATCCCCACCTGCCCCCTTTAGGAGTGTGTGCCCACCCCACCCTTGGCACAGTCACCATCTTGGCAGCCTGGCCCATTTGTACCTCGCCTGCTTTTACCCACACACTCTGCTTTGCACATGCTTGCTGCCTGCCCTGTTGCCTCTCAGCCTTTCCACAGTCATCCCCCTGCACGCCCACCTTCAGACACACAATTCCCTGGGCTCTAACTTTACATACACACCACTTTTGTACGGTTGTATGTACCATTTGACACTCTTCACTCTTGGCTCACTCTGTCTTGCCACTCACAAAGTCACATTAACACACTTATTTGCATATTCAGGATTTGGTCCCTTTGCACATTTCTGCCCTTCCTATACTTGCACTCTTGCATACTCCTTGCTCTTTGGTTACTTTGTCTTTGCACCCACCCAACAACACAAGCACACTCATTTGCACACTCAACTACACTTTGCCTACTCAGGAATTGACTTCCACTCAGTTGCACACTTTCCACCTGCACTGGGACCTAAAATACAACTTTGACATTTTCACAGCCTGATAGCTCACTGTCCTCTCACCTACATTCCCACACTGGTCGCTCCGGAGTCTCTGCACTTCGCTTTGCACAAGTGTCAGCTTAAGTCCCTGTTCCTTTGCAGGAACTGATTCCCTGTACACCTGCCCCTAGGCGCCCACTTCCAACTGTTCACATGAACAATACACTAGCCATTTGCACACTCATTGATCCAACACAACTCAACCCCTTTGCTGGGGCCTCCTTAATGCACAAGTGCTCTTTTGCACAGAAAACACATGCCTTGTGGGTTCCACCTCCCCCTCCCACCTTACCCGGCACTGCACACTCCCAGATAGAGTATTCCCTGGACCCAGAGAACCCCCTTCCCTACAAGCACAGAGAAGCCTCTCACCAGATCGGAACTTGGAGCGAATGATTTGGGAGCGCTGGGAGGAAGCCGCCAGAGTCATTGCCAAGGCTGGGAATGAGGACCTGGACTGAGGGGAAGGCAGGACTGCCACAGGAGGCAGGGTCAGAACAGAGGTCAAAAGGTTGCCCCTGCACATGAACGCAGCAGGAAAAGAGTCCGAAGGACTCACACAGGAGAGGCTTTGGGCCATAACTTCTGGATCCTGGGGACGGAGGCTGGGAACCCGGACTCCGCGCCTGAGGAAAGAGGGCCTGGACTCCTGGGGCTGAGAGAGGAGAGGCTGGGGTCCCGGACTTTTAGAGCTAAGGGCCCCAATTCCTGGAGCCTGGGGTAGAAAGGACCTGGGATCTGGGACTGCTGGGTCCTAAGAAGGACACTGGAGCACTGACCCCCTGGGTCTATGAAAGGGGAGGAAGGAGAAAGGGGTGAAGGGTTGGAACTCAATACTCTGAGGGGATTAGAATCTAACATCCTTGATCAAGAGGGGAACGGGATCTGATAGATCCCGGGGACATGAAAAAGTCTCTTCTATCTGCATCTGAGAAGGGAGTGGATGGTGTCAGCTTCATGGCCTGTGGGGAAGGGACTAGGTCCAGAGAGGGGACAGAAGAGGTAAGATGGGTCATCCCACCACCCCAGGGGCTTCTCACCAGGTGGGCTCGGTGTAGCTGTGCTCTGGAGCAGGTGGAGTCCCGCGGTCTAGGCTGAAGACCGCAGGCTCCACCCCACCAGCCTGGGGCCCCCCCTTTTGGGGGCGTGCCGGGAGCCCGTGAAGGCGGGCGGGGAGACCGGAGCCCCGCCTGGGACCCTGAGAAGGGGCGGGAGCACAGGCTGAAAGGAACCGGGGCGGGGCGGACGTCGGGGTTCCCCGGCTCGCTCCTCCTCCGCGTCCTGGGCTGAGGGGTCGGGCAGGACGGCGGCGGGCAGATTGACAGAGGCAGGTGGCGGAGAGTGGCGCCGGGTGAGCAGCAGAGGCAGGTGGTCGCGTCCCGACCCGGCAGGCAGGTGCCACCTGTCGCTTACTTTTTCCCTGACGCAGCAGGAGGAATCGGATTCAAGGGAGTGAAAAGTTCACACCGGAGTCCCGGACTCCTGGGTCTGAGGGAGGAGGGGGGTAGGGACCTGGATTTCTGGGTTTTAAGGAAAAAGAGCGGGCCTGGACTCCTGGATCTGAGGCAGGAGTGGGCGGGGCCCTGGTTTCCGGATGCTGGGAATAAGGACAAGAGGTATTGGAACTCTGCAGTGTGCTGGACAGGCAGAAAGATCTAGAAAGGGACTGGAAACCCAGACTCCTGAGACCCAGGGAGGAGGGGGCTAGAGTATGGATTTTGGGGATCAAAACGAGAGGATGGCTGGTTCCCACTGGCAGAACTAAGGGTCTGCTATTTGGCAGAGCATACTTAGAGCTCAGTCCTGAGGTTCTTGAGAGGCTACAGTGCCCTTGGGTTGGATTACGTGCAAGAGGGCAAGCTGAGGCCGTGGTTATAAATACCTCTTCGGAGTCGGCAGGAGCCCAACACTCCAGGCAAGGGCCCTGGTGCTATATTGCACAGAAAACCATCATTACTAACGCTCCCGGGTCTTAACAAGCGAGGCGTTGCCAATACCACAGATACGTTTATTGCTCCTGGCACTCAAAACCCAAGCCCTCTACCCACCGTCCCATCTACGATCCCAAAATTCAAATTCCCAGCATTCCAAGCGGGAAAGGAACCACAACTCCCAGAAAGTTCTGCACTCCGGAGGGCTTCAGTGATACGCCGACGAATTTTCAAGGTTCGCGCGCTGGTTTGCTATTGGTTTTCAAGGAGGCGTAGTCACAGGAGGTCCGTGGCGGTGGTTGGCCGGCAGTTCCTGCTGCTCAAGATCCCAGAGGAGGCGGCGGAGTCGGCGCAGTTCACGGTGCAGGGCATCGTCAGTCACCGGCCCCGTGAGGCGCAGGCGCGAGCTGCCCAAGGGCAGGATGAGGGGAGGATGGGAGGAGAAGCTTTCGAAGATGTCCCCTGTGAGACCGAAAACAAAAAATTAAATTCTGAAAATGAGGATAAGGCAGAAGTGTCAGAGCCAAGGCTGCGACACGTCCAGAAAAAGGAAAAACTTCAACCTCTAGCAACTCCTGGAGCGGGGTCCGTTCAAAAGCAACCTGTGGAGTCCTCAGGCATCATGGGAGTTGTAGTTCACACTGTTAAAGGCCACTGTTGCCTGTGAACTTGGGCGATATAGTTGGGTTGGGTTCTTGGGTCCATGAAGAAGGAAGGGCTAAGAACTTAGTTTTACAGATTCCTTCTAGTAGAGGGCCTGGAGCCAGGACTCCTAGATGAAGGGGAGGGTGGTTTGTGAAGGAAAAGAAACTGGGGACTTGAACCCCTGTGTCTTGGTGAAGAGGGGAATGAAGTTCAGCACTTATTCTGGGGGAGGAGAAGGCTAGTGGCCCAAAATCCTGAGTTAGAAGGAGGAAGGGGCTGGGGATATGGATTCGTAGGTCCTGAGGACAGAAGAAAGCTGACAGCCTCAATGTCGGTCCCCATTTCTCCTCACCTGTGTCCACAGCATCGCGTTCTGCAGGAACAGGGTCCCAAGCAGGTGGTGGCCCACGGCCAGGACCCAGTTGGTAGTGGCTGAGCAGATGGTGGAGCTGAGCAGGGGTCAGCGTTGGGTGGTCAGTTCGCAGGCTGTTCCATGAAGCCTGGTGGGAAGATGAGGTGAGAAGTCTCTGGTCAAATGGAGCAGCTGAAAAGTCCTAAATGGAAAGCCCTCCATAAAGGGGATGGAGGTAGTGGGGTCTACTGGTGTCTGTGCAATGTCTTTTGTGCACTGTGAAGCCTGGTTGTCACCGAAGTGATGGTTGAGAAGGGTGTGCTCTCTGCTTTTTTTTTTTTTTTAATGTGATTTGCTGCAGAATAAATGAAGACAGGAGTAGACAGGACTGGAAAAGAAATGAAATTAACCATTCACTCAGTATTGAAGCTAGCGATGTGTACTTGGAGATACATCATTCAACTGTGACTACTTTTTGTATCTGTTTGAAAATTTCTAGCTGGCATCAGAATCAGCAGTGTGGTTAAAACCAGAGACTCTGGACCCAGATTACCTGGATTCAAAAACTCCAGCTTAGTGACATGTTACCTTCTAGCAAGTCACTATGCCTTATTCTCCTCATCTGTAAATTGGGGGAGATTAGTAACTACCCACTAGGGTTGTTATAAGGATTCAATATGTCAAAATTATAAAGCACTTAGAACACTGCCTGGTGCTTATGAAATACTCTGTAAAACTTTGACAAATAAAAATAAATAAATGAAATCAAATGACCTAACCTACCTGATTCTCAATTTCCTTGTCTGAGATAAAATTGTCCATTAATAACCTACTTCATGGGGCTTAGTCAGCATTCAACTAGAAGTGCTAAATAGTGCCTGGCATGCAGTTTATGTTTAATGAATTTTTTAAAAAATATTTTTTATTTATTCGTTTTAGAGAGGGGAGTAAAGGAGAAAAAAAAGGAGGGAGGAGCAGAAAGCATGAACTCCCCTATGTGCCTTGACCAGGCAAGCCTAGGGTTTCAAACCAGCAACCTTAGTATTCCAGATCAATGCTTTATCCAGTGTGCCACCACGGGTCAAGCAATGAATGTTTTAACTATCACATTCTTCTCATACCAGCCTTCCTAAATCAGGATGTCTGAGGGAGAGGGCCCTGGAAACTATTATTAGTAAGTCCCACTGGGATTCAAATGCAACCCAGTTTGGACATTTGTTGAACACTTCCTCCTAGCTGCCAATGCACCATCCATGGTGTCTGAGCTGGGACTGGGGATAACATGGAGTCCAAGGGAAGACCCAAGGGTAGGATGAATACAGAAGATGACTAAGAAGTCTTAGGAAAAGGGGTCAGGAATCACCTTAAGCAGGGAGGTACGGGGCACACAGAGCAGGTTCACAGCCATGGAGAGTTTCCGGAAGAACTCAGTGGCGATGTCCCCCAGCCCAGCCCCCTGAAGCCAGTCCAAGACAAGGTCCAGGTTGGTCCGGATTTGGACAGCTCGAGACCATTGATAGAAAGGTCGGCCTTGACCTGTGGGGAAAGGATATGAGCAGTAATGGGTTCATGGACCTGCCCTCTGACTCCCAGACCCTTCCTATCCTTCAGCTTGGCACCTGGAGCTTGCTTTCCAGAGTCCCCAAAGGTTTAAGCCTTAGCCTGTGATGAGTCTGACTGGACGTGGATCTCAGTAGCTCCTGTCTGTGCCTCCTCACCTGAGGCTCTTCCCAGTCTGACTCTCACCTCGTTCCATCAGTGAGTTGAGAAGGGATGCATTGGAGAAGAAGAACAAGTAGCCAAAAGTCTGAGACACAAGGTCCGGGTGCAGCTCGCACTGGCTTGTCAGTTCCAGAGCTGCCTGGAACACGCCTAGGGTAGGTCTCAAACCTGGAGGCATGGCCTCCAACTCAGCACCAGGTCCCGGAAGCTCTGCCCCACCTGTGAAAGGGTTACTATCCAGGAGAGCGGGCAGTGTTGAATACAGAGTCTGAGGAGATAAAGAGATGCAAACAAGTGATCAGGACTACAATTCCCTAGAAGCGTTAGGGTAGTAGCACATGGAGATACAGGGAAGCTCCAACAAAGGTTTCTGGGAATTGTAGTCCATTCTGCCTTCAAAATCCTAAAGGTCTCCAAGAGCAAATTCCTACTTTCCAGTTGAGTTTCTAGCATTCATCAGGCCTGGGACACCTCAAATCTTAAGAAAGGCTTTGCAGAAGCTTTCTGGGTATTTTAAGACCACCTCTGGTGCCTTACAGGACTTAGAGTTCCTCAACAGAAACAGCTCAAGAAGGACAAAGGATACTGAACAAAGAGGCCTCCTTCAGTCAACGAATTATTTATCCAGAATTCCCGAAGGAAAGAAAAGAATGGAGAGTCAGGAAATGGGAGTGGGGTGGCAGTTAGCCAGTGGAAAGTGAGATCAGGCCAAGGACAGGAAATGAGGTCAGAGCCAGAAAAGAAATAAAACCACACCTGGCAGGGATGTACAGGAAGTGAAGCCTTGACGGAAAGGGATTCACAAATCAAGGCTCCTCAAGGAACACAGACTATCTGTCTCAAAAGATCCCCTTTCATTTTAAAGATAGGGAATCAGGCCCACCACAAACCCCAGATACCCTGATCATTCTAAAAAGCAATATTAAGGTCAAGGGTGGTGGCGAGGAACTCGGGCAGCAAGCAGGTCCTGTAGGATGGGCACTCCAGGAAGAAAAAGGTCTGTGACTCAGAAAAGGGAGTGAATTCAGAGGTACAGAAAGTGAGATCAGCAAACACAGGAAGTGAGGACTGATTAAAGAGGACTTTTGGTTTAAATGACAGTGGCTAACACTATTTCACCTATCTATATTTATATACCTGTATATCTATTTATCTATCTATCTATGAACTCATCAGTGACTGAAAAGTGGACTTAGGAAAAGGGAGCTTGAGAAAGTGATAATGGTGATATAACCAGGTAGGGAGATTGCTGCAGAGACAGGGAGAGAAGCCAGGAAGGCAGGAAGTGATGTAGGCTCAAACAGGTAGTGGTATCAGAATAGCAAAATGGGAAGTGATGTCAAAGAAGCAGGAAATCTTGTGAGGTCAAGGAGGAAATGACATCAGAGCAACATGATGTAGTTCAAACAGGAAGTTATTTTATGCCAAACAGGAAGCAAGGGTCAAGGCCAACCTTGGTGAGGTAGTAGACAGACTGCTGGAAGGTACACATGATGACCTCATCCAGGAGGACCATAGCCTCGTCACATAGTTCCAAGTCATTGCAGAGCTGTGGGTCTGAGGATAGGCCTGGGGGTAAGAGGGAGAACCAGAGGCTGGCAGATAGGAGCCCAGGACCCCAGGTTCAGGAAATGGCAGGGCACTTGGGCAGGCCTAGATCTGGACCTGAGCTCACCCTCCTGGTCAGCCTCCTTCTCCATCTCCAGCACCTTCTCCTGCACAAAGCTCAGCAGTTCTGTGGTGTTCGCCATCCACAGCATGAGTGGCCGCAGCTCCACGGACACAGCCTCAGGAGTCAGAGGCTCCTCAGGGACCCCCTCAGGGTGGCTAGGGAAGGAGGATGGGACCTGTGATCCTTGCCCAACCCCACCATCGTGTCCAAACCCCAAGATCTGAGTCTAAGTGCAGATTGAGTCTAACCCTCATTTCATAGTTGGAAAAGTTGAGTCCCGGGAAAGAGCAGGAACTTACACCATGACATTCATGGAGTGAACAAAACTGACTGCAAATCCCAACCCCTGCATCCCTCTAGAATGCTTCTTCCCAGAATTTCTCTTACTTCTCTGGCTGACGGTCTCCAATTTCCTTAATCTTTTCCTGTGAAACAGTAAGATTAGAATCAAAATGAGGGCGAACGGGGAGACAGACCCATGGGTTAATACCCTGGTTTTACTGGAAGTACCTTACAAAGCCTCTCCCCACTTTTCAAATGGACTCTTAACTCTCAAGCTTCAAAATGGTCTTTCTTCTTATCTTTTAAAAAACACACCTCTATGATTATGAATGGTTTATTCTCTCGGGCCTACTTCTCAAGTACAGTTTCTTCTTCCCCTAAGAAACTTCCTGAATCTTCTAATAGGCCTGAGCTTATTAGTATATAATCCCCTTTTCCCCACAACTTCTCCCGGGCACTTTAGGTTTGTTCTCCCTCAACCCTAGGAATGGTATCGCCCACTACTGCTCCAAGCCTCTAGTAGGCTTCCTGCCTCACTTCTCACAATGGTCTCTTCCACCTTTTCATAGGATGGGATCTCTTCGTCCCTCCCCACATCTCCATCTCCCAGAGTGGTTTCTTCCATTATCCCACAGCTATAAAGGTAGACGGATACTGCACTGGATGAATCTACAACTCCCAGCATCCCATTGGGTCCCTTGCTTTTATAGCCCAAGCCCCTCCTGAGGCACCATGGGAGATGTAGTTTCGTCCTGCCCAACTACAACACTTGGGTGGAAAGTGGCAAGGGGAGTCTGAGGAAGACCTGGGGTTGTCAGAAAGGCTGGGTAGTGTTTGGGTCGCTCACCCAGACTGCCTCTTTGATAAGACGGGCCAGGCGGCCTAGCAGGCGCGGCAGGTGGCCCAGCTCCAGCTCGCGGGCTGAATGCTGCACGCACAGCGCTAGCAGCGTAGCAGGCCCAAGCGGCGGCAGTTCCCCGGCGCCACCGGCGGCGGTGCGCACGATCTCGCCCAGCAGCGCCTCTTCCTCGCGCGGCCTGAAGCGCAGCACAGGCTCGCGGCCATCCAGGTAGGCGGCCAGCGCCTCGCCGCGCTCCTGCAGGCCGCGGCCACACAGGCGGCAAGAGAAGGCCCAGCCTGGACCCGGAGGCGCGGCCCCAGGGCGCGCCGGCAGCCAGGATGGCCGCGCGGGCCCCGAGCCCCCAATGCGGGGGTCCTTGTACATGAACAGGAAGTGCTCGCCCAGCCCCAGCAGGTCGCCGGGGTGCAGCTCGGCCTCCCGCAGTAGGAGGCACCCGTTGTGCGTGACCGGAGCTCCCCGGGATGGTCGCACCATGGCAGGGGGCTCAGGGCCTGCGCGCACTGTGCAGTGACGTGGCAGGATGTCTGGGGCGTTGAGAAATGTGTCCACATAAGGGGCTGGGGACCCGCCACGGGCCGAGGAGTTCCCACCACGGCCGAACACGTGCTGTTCCCGGGTCATCACATAGACCACGAAGTCCTGGAGGGAAAGTGAAGATGTAGTGAAGAACTGTTCCAAGATGATTGGATGCTTCCAAAGAGATCTCTTTACAACAATGGCAATCGACTTTCCCATCAACCACCTCCCTGGCAGGAGCAATTCCAAGATCTCCTGGAATCCCAAAGTACACTTACCCCCACCTTCTGGGAGTGGACCCTTCCAAAGCTCTTCCTATGATGGAGTGTACCGTAACACTCCGCCCAAAGACCTGATACTTGCAAGAAAGCCCCTTCTTGACATGGGCTCTACCATTCCCTTCCCTCAAAAAATGGATACTTCCCAGATACTTCTCCAGTAGATTCTCCCATCATTTTTTTTTTTTTTAAGATTCTCCCATCTTCTCACCACCACTGAATGGACTCTTTCAAAGCAGTTCCTACAGTGGACTGTCCCATAACATCCAGCCCAGAGAATGGATACTTCCCAGGACATCACACCCCCAATTACTAAAATAGACTATCCCATTACCTTCCCCCTCAAAAAAAGAAGAAAGAAAGAAAGAAAGAAAGAGAGAGAGAGAGAGAGAGAGAGAGAGAGAAAGAAAGAAAGAAAGAAAGAAAGAAAGAAAGAAAGAAAGAAAGAAAGAAAGAAAAGAACATCCCTATTTCCTTACCCCTGGCCCCACTTACCCATCATCCCACTCCCCATGATGGAAGCTTCCAAAGACATTTCGTTCTTTTTCTTAATTTATTATTTTTTTTAAGTGAGAGGAGGGGAGTTAGTGAGACAGACTCCTGCAAGCATCCCAACCCAGATCCACCTGGCAACACCATCTGGGGCTGATGCTTGAATTAATTGAACTATTTTTTAGCACCTGGGGCTGATGCTCAGATTAACCTAGCTATACTCAGTGCCTGGGGCCAAGTCTCGAACCAATCAAGCTACTGGCTGTGTGAGGGGAAGAGGGAGGGGTAGAGAAGCAGATGGTTGTTTTTCATGTGCCCTGACTGAGAATCGAACTCAGGACATCCATACACCAGGCGGACACTAGCCATTGAGCCAACTGGCCAGGGCCTGACATTTCCCCTTTCAAAAATACTTTCTCTCAATATTCCCAAAGCAAGGAACAGTACCTTTAAAGAGACTCCCACTTTGAACAAAGGTTTCTTCCATTATCTCCACCTTATATATGTACACTTCCAAGGAGACCCCCTTTCTGTAATGGACTCATTTTTTCCCACCCTATGATGGACTTGCTTCCAAGGAGGCATGAACCTACAATGGAGTCACCTATTACCCCTGCTCCCATGATGAATGTTTCCAAAGATATTCTCCCTTCCATGAATGGATGCTCTCAATATTCCCATCCAAAAAAAGGATATCTCCAAGGCCATCTCCATATACTGGCACTTCTAGTAACCCCACCTTATTAATGGTTGTTTTCAAGGAGACCTTTTCTTACATTTTTTATTTATTGATTTGGGAAAGAGAGAGAAAGAGAAACAGGGACATGATTTGTTCTTGTATGTGCCCTGACTGGGGATTGAACTGGCAACCTCTGTGCTTCCAGACTATGCTCTAACCAACCAAACCATCCAGCCAGGGTGAGGAGACCTTTTTATAATGGTGTGTCCCATTTCAGCCACCAAATGAAGAAGTGCAGTGCAGAAGACCCCTTCCTAAAAATGACTCTCCCATCTCCATCCCATAAAAATGAAAAAGTTCAGTCTAACACCCTTCTTAGAATAGACCTTTCTGTTCTCCATTCATGTCTGAGAGGATAGTCATTCTGATATTCATATATCCTCTTTCTACACTGAATTCTCCCATTATCTATACCCCATGGATGGACTTTTCTTTTTTCTTTTTAAATATTCTTTTTTATTTTTTATTTCTTTTTTACAGAGAGAGTCAGAGAGACAGACAGGGACAGACAGAGAGGAACGGAGAGAGATGAGAAGCGTCAATCATCAGTTTTTCCGTTGTGGCACTTTAGTTGTTCATTGACTGCTTTCTCATATGTGCCTTGACTGTGGGGCTACAGCAGACCGAGTAACCCCTTGCTCAAGCCATTGACCTTGGGTGCAAGCTGGTGAGCTATTTTTTTTTTTTCAAACCAGATGAGCCCATGCTCAAGCTGGCGACCTTGGGGTCTCGAACCTGGGTCTTCCGCATCCCAGTCTGACACTCTATCCACTGCGCCACCGCCTGGCCAGGCCGGATGGACTTTTCTAAAGATACCCCTTTCTACAATGGGTTTGCTCATCTGCCTCTCTAGAAAAATGGACACTTTCAGTCTGACCACTTTCTAAAGGTAGAATCTCCCATTTTCCACCCCTAAAGGAATGGAATGATCTGAAATATATGAACCCCTCTTTCTAAAATGGGCTCTCCTCTTCCTGAAACCAA
The DNA here is from genome assembly GCF_036850995.1 of Saccopteryx leptura. Lineage (NCBI taxonomy): Eukaryota > Metazoa > Chordata > Mammalia > Chiroptera > Emballonuridae > Saccopteryx > Saccopteryx leptura. The sequence continues at coordinate 66,792,655 of NC_089505.1, forward strand.
GAAGGGATGCTTCCACAGTACATACAATGAACTCTCAGGCCACAGTGACGATGAATAGAGCAAATAAATCCCTTTCTATAATAAATTCAGCTCTCCTGTTCTTAATGAATGGACACTTCCAAAAAAGCTTCTTTCTTTTTTTTATTAAGTGAGAGTTGGGGAGGCAGAGAGACAGATTCCTGCATGCGCCTGGACCAGGATCCATCTGGCAAGCCCTCTATCAGAGTGATGCTCTGCCCATCTGGGGCCGCTACTCTGTTGCTCAGCAACCAAGCTACTTTAGCACCTGAGGCAAGGCCATCCTCAGCACCCAGGACCAACTTTGTTCGAACCATGAGCTATGGCTGTGGGAGAGGGAGAGAGACAGAGAGAAAGGGGAAGGGTGGAGAGGCAGATGGTCGCTTCTCCTGTGTGCTCTGAATAGTAATTGAATCCGGGACTTCCACACACAGGGCCGATGCTCTATGGCTAAGCCAACCTGCCAGAGCTGCCCCTTTCTTACTTCCTTCCTCCTTTCCTTCCTTCCTTCCTTCCTTCCTTCCTTCCTTCCTTCCTTCCTTCCTTCCTTCATTTATTTCTTTTTTTTTTAGAGAGAGAGAGAGGCAGGGAGAGAGACAGGAACATTGAGCTGCTCCTGTATGTACTCTGATCAGGGAATCAAACTGGCAATTTTTGCACTCCAGAACGATGTTCCAAACCAAGCTATCAGGTCATGAAACGCCTCTTTTTTACAAAGGAATTTCTCATGAATTTCACCCAAAAGAATGGACATTTCCAATAGTTCTTCCTCTTCCCATAACAGATCTCCTTGTCCTTTAATACCCAAATAGATCCTTTCAATTTGACCATGTTCCCAAAACAGACCCTCCTTTTTCCAACCTTGTCTGGAGGAATGGGCTGTTGTAATATATGCAAACCTCTTCCTATAATGAATTTGCTCCATCCTGTTACCTCAAAAAAATGAATTTTTTTCTGTACAAGTTCTTTCCTGAAGAGTTTTAACCTCTCACCCATTTACACAGCCAACCCACCAACCAAATTGGATCTTTCTCTCTGATAGTAAAAATGGAACTGCTCAGTTAGCTCCAGCACCTTCTGGAGTGGACTTTTCCATTGATCACAATGGTGCCTGTTGAGCTTGGTGGTACCACTGTTACCTGAAAGCAAACACCATAAGGATGATTCTCCTAATCATCGCACAATTATATGAGTTATTTCCTCTAATATGTTACAGTTCTATGAATGAAATAGCTTCCCACTGACCCCCAACTGCTAGTCCTTTCTCCCTCTCCACTCTCTAACATTCAGACAAGATCTATTGCCATCCAGATATGTAAAATAGAAGAATCAGTACCACCTGACCCCATCACAATGGTCAAATCATTCCAATATAAACCACCTATTAAAAAAAGATTAGTTCATTCCTCCCTAGAAGATACAGGTTTACCCAAAAGACAGACTCTTCCATTACCCCCCTTCAAGAAATAGACAATTTTGTCTGACTGGTGGTGGCACAGTGGTTCAGCAGCAGCCCAGGACACTGAGGGTCCCAGTTTGAAACCCCAAAGTCACCGGCTAGAGCACAGGCTCTTTGGCTTTAGTGCAGGTTTGCCAGCTTGAGTGTGGGGTTGCCAACTTGACCGTGGGATCATCGACTTGATCCCAAGGTCTTTGGCTTGAGCCCCAGGTAGCTGGCTTGAGCAAGGGGTCACAGACTCAGCTGGAACTCCCTGGTTGAGGCACATATGAGAAAGCAATCAATGAACAACTAAAGTTAAGCAACTACGAATTGATGATGCTTCTCATCTCTCTCGCCCCTCCCTTCTTCTCTCTCTCTTTTTTTTCTTAAAAAAGAAAGAAATAGACACTTTTAAGGAGATCTCCTTTCTACAATCAACTTGCCTATTCTCTCTTGAGGAAGCCAGTGCTTTCCCTCAACTTTGAAAGAAACGAACTATTCCCTACATGTCCTGGGATCTTTCTCAGCTGTCTCTCTTCCACTATTCGTACTATCCTCTTTGACAATATCACCTGCCTTGTTGGGGCCACACCTTCCAGCATACCTGAGTCTATTGCAATCCAATGAATTCTGGGGTTGTAGTTTTCAAACCCTTTAACCAAAGGGTGGGGGGAAGAGGGCCTTCTTCGTAGGAAAGGCTATACTTACCTGGGCATCCTGGTAGCCCTGAAGCAGCAGGAAGTAGGGCCGGTTGCTGGGGGCCTGGATAAGGCACTGAGTCAACTGATCGAAGTCTCCAGGGTCTGTAGGTCCGATTTGGGCGTCAGCTGCCCCTGGGGCCATGCTAAGTGCCTGCTGCCTGCGCTCCTGCTGCCGCCTCCGTCTACCCTGCAGGCTGAGCTCTGACACGCTGCGCCGCAGAGACAGATTTTCCGAGCGCTCCTTGCCCGCTGACCCAGCCTGGGGCCCTGATCCCGACCCTGGGCCAGGGCTTGCCAGTGCCGCCCCACCAGACGCAGCCCGGGAACGGTTCTTCTGTGGCCTCCATAAGGCGGGGCCCGTGCCTGCAGAGACAAATGGAGAGAAATGAAACTAAAACTGGCAAAATGTGGGATAGATAGGCCAGAGATCTGGAGATTATCAAGAGACAGAATTGGCTACAGACAGATGAGGCTGCTTTCCACATTTAGATTTTTGCATATGCTGTTCCTTGTGCCGGGAACACACTTTCCACCTGACTCTTGAAGTTTCCAGCTCAGAAACTCATTCATTCATTCAACTATAATATTTTTATCACTTGTTATGTGCTGGGCATTGTTCTAGGCACTAGGGACTTTGCAGTGAACAGGGAAGACCCTGCCCCCAGGGAAACAGAACACCCTCCCTGACCTTCCAAGTTGAAGCAGAGAACAGCATCCTTGGGCACTTTGGCCTTTGTCTGGGCCCAGCCCAGCCCTGGCATACAGTAGGCGCCTAGTGGAAATGAGGTGAATGGGTGAACTGCTGATGTGTTTCTCACTAGGCTGTATAATCTCGGAAGGAGAGAATTTCACCTGTCAATGCTCCCACTGTATTTCCCCGGGGGTACTAAATAATGTGTGATCCAGAGTAGGTACCTAATGAATGCTTTTTGAAGGGGGGAAAAAAAAGACAACGATGTTTATAATTGCCATTCCTTATTAAGCAACTAATGTGCCTAACACTGTGTTAAAACTCTATATACACTATCTCATTGAATTTTCACATAGCATTTTGCTGAGTTTAACTGGCTAAGAATAGATTGGAATCTCAGCTTGAGTTCAAAGTCCATGAGTTTAACTGCCACACCACTCTATCTCCCAAAATGGGACTCAGAAACAGAAAAGAGATTACAGGGCTCCTATGAGCCTGGCCCCACCCCTGCCAGGTTCTACCCAATGGCACCACCTCCTGTTCCAGGCCCGGTCTTTCCAAAGACCAGGCCAACAGGTAGGCATAACCTTCCCTGGTGTTCACTCTCAAGCCCCAGCTCACAGACTTTGCAGCCAGCCCAGAGCTGCTTAAAGCCACCTGCTTAAAGCCACCTGCTCCAAGGTACGCCCCTCTCACACTACTACTCATCCGCCAGGACCAATGCCTCTTGATGCAGGCTACTCTTTTTCAGGCCCCGCCCCAGCATCACGGGCCCCGCCCATAGACGCTGCACTTACCCCAAGGGCTCTGGCCTACCCCATCTGGCAGACCCAGGTCCGGCCCCAGCCCTTACCTCCACTTGACCAGGTGCTAGAGCCCCTCCCGGTTTACAGTCCACCGCCTCCCCCCAGCCCTGCAGGCCCCGCCTCCCCATGGCCCCGCCCCCAAACCTCAGCCCGTCACTCCTCTGGCCCCGCCTCCATGTCACACCCATCCTGGTCCCGCAAGCCCCACCCCCAACAGTCTTGCGGGCCGGCTCACCTTCGCTGTCCGAAGCCCCAAAAGCCTCCTGCTCCAGGCGACGAGCTTCTTCGCGGCAACGCAGCTCGAAACGCCGCGCCCAGCCTGGCCGCGCCCGCCACAGTTCCTGCACCAGCAGCGGGCGCTCCGAGTCGCCCAAGACGCGTAGGTGCTCCGCCCGCCACTCGCCGTTGCCCACGCTGCCCGCCGCTGGCCTGCCCAGCGCGTCGCACAGGGCGAAGGCGTCCACGCAGTTGCTCTCGCCCGGGCCGCCGCTGGGGCTGCCGGCCAGCCCGTAGCGCTCCAGCGCCTCGGCCACCAGCTCGCGTGCCGTGGAGCGCGCGGTGGCCAGCACACTCTTGTAGTTAGCGCCCGACGCCAGCCCGGCGCCGAAGATCTTGAGGACCCCCGGGGGCGCAGTGGCGCGGGCGGCCAGTGGGGGCTCGGGGGCCACGCCCGCCGCCAGGTCAGGCAGCTTCTTCTCGCTGGCCCAGCGCTGCGCGCTCCCCGGGGTCCCGGGACCTCCAACGCCGCCAGATCCCGCGGCTCCAGTGCTCGTACCCCGAAAGAGCTGGGAGATGCGCTTGGCGCGACTCCCTGAGGCTCCCCCGGCCGCCTTAACCGCACCTACTCGCCGCAGCTCCACGTGCGGCGGCGGCGGCGGCAGCGGCTCGCTGCTACGGCTCCCCGTGTCTGAAGAGGAAGACCTGGGAGCCCGCCGGGGAGCAGAGATGTGGAAGAGAGAGACCAAGAAAGACAGGCAGAGATGGGCGAGTTAGAGAAGGAGGAAGGTGGACAAAGACCCAGATAGGGGGGAGGGGAGAGAACAGAGACCCAGAGACGAAGAGACAGAGTCCCATTGAGAGGGGACAGAGACCCACAGAAAGGTGAGAAGCATAGGGTGAGTGGAGATGGGGGGTGGGCAGAGGCGGCAGGCAAGGAGAGAGGTTAAATAAATAAATAAATGTGAGTCCCACAGAAGGACATTTCCAGAAGTGAGCAGAGTGGGGAGGAAAGAAGGTGAATCAAACCCATGATCCTTGTGAGTCCCCATCCCTGTGTCCACGGGCCTAAGTCCACCACCAGGGCCAGCACTTCCCCCATCCCGGCCCTATATCACTGCGGCCCACTTTGTCCCCCGGATTGCCAGCTCGCTTACCCACTCAAGGGTCCCTGGCACTGCCCAGTGCAGGGATTGGGTCATACACAAGGACAGATAGAAAGCAGATGGGACAGGAGCAGGAGTTGCAAAGAGGAGAGCACTCACTTGACAGAGGCAGCGCTGGGCCAGCGCCGCCCCAGCTTGGCCAGCTGCTTCCTGGGAGAATTGATCCACAGGCCTACCGGGAGATGGAGCTTCCCAAAGCGGGGGCTCCCGCCCTCCTTCCGTTCGCCAGATAGCATGGCCCTAAGGGAGGGTGGGCAAGGCCCCAACTCCTGAGGCTCTGAGTGGTTGGGATGGGTTGGAAGGGGGCCCGGACTCAGTCAGAGCAAGGAGGGTGCTCAGAGTCCTGAGTCTGGGTAGAAGAGAGGGATGGGAGCCTGGACTCCAGGATGTGAGGCGGGAAGTAGCTGAGGACTGACTCCCGGGTCTGAGGGAGAAGGGACCTGGACTCCTGGGTCCCCGGCTCTTACCCTGCTTCGGGTCCCAGCAGCACCCGGGGGGCCCTGGCTCCTCTGGCCTGGGTCCGTTCTTGACCCCACTGTTCCTGTTCAGCCTTTCCTCTGCCCCAGCTCCCAGCACTGGGTGGGGGACAGGAAAAGGCGAGAGGAAACCCGGCAGGAAGAGCGGGGAGGGGGCGTCCTGTGAGGGGACCGGGCCTGGGGGAGGAGATCTGGGTAGGGCTGGCTCTGCCCCACTTCTTGATTCTGAAATTACATCGCAGCCAGTTGGTCCCTGCCAGGACCCAGGGGGCCCGATTTCCAGCCCCTCCTCCCTTAGACAAAAGACCATCACCAGACCGCTCCTCTTGGGGAGACCAAAAGTTCGGATCAGTATGGAGGAATAAAACAGATACTTAGACAACCAGATAAATCTTTATTGGCTTCTTGATTTTTTGGCCTTTTTCTCTGGAACCTGGGAGCTCTGAGCAGCTTTCTTGCCCCTGCTGAACCAGGACTTTATGGACTCTATGAAGAATCGAGGATTCTTCTCGGACCAATAGCAAAGTATACTGGGAGAGTGAGGAAGGCAAATAGCAGAACCAGATCAGATCACAGCCTTCCTATATTTGTTCTTATTCTAGGAATTATTCAAGCTTTCTGCTCTTAGGTAAGCCCCAACCTGTTTTCTAAACCCCATCCCCAGTGGAAGGCCAGCTCTCAGACCCACTCTGCACTTAAGTCCCACCCTTCACTCCAAGCCCTGTCTTTCTCAACGGAAAGCTCACAAGATGACAATGCTGGCTATCAGCACCACAAAGCCCCAGGTTAGCACTCCAACCAGGAGTCGTCTTGTTGTCTTCTCCACAGTTGGAGACTGTGATGGTGGAGACTGTGATGGTGAAGACTGGACAGTTGTAGATGAGTTGGTGGGAGCCCAAGTCAGTTCATCTGTGGCCATCTCACCCGGGCTAGGGATGTATGATGACTGTGTCTCCTCCACGATTCTTTTAGGCAACACTGATAGAAGAGGAGGAAGGAATAGTCCTGGGAAGGCACAAAGGCCCCACACAGCCAAAGCAAGCTCTCCCTGCCCCAACTCGCCTCAGAACCCAAGCCCACCAGGAGACAATCACACCCCCCCCCCCCCAATTGCGTGTAACCGGAACACACTCAGAGGGGAATCTTGTGGCAGTAGCCAGGGCAGGAAATCACACCCTTCTGGCCTGAAACCACACCCCCGGCAGGAAGTTATTCTCCCATAGGTCATATCCCTGAAGCAGACCGCCCCCAACCTCAGGACCCTGAATCCCATACTTCTCTCGATTCCCCAGCACTGACCTGTGACATGAAATAGGATGATCGTGGCTGGACTGGATTTCACGGTGTTCAGCTGGCAGCGATAGGTGCCCGCATCCTCCGGCTCTACCATGGTCTTGGTCAGAGTAGGCTCTTTCCCTTTGGACACCAAGGTCTCAGCTTTGTCCTTCCAAACCTAGACCCAAGCTCAAGAAGTCACAGAGGCCTGGGGAATTCAGGGATTGGGGGAGTACAGGGCAGGGTATAGGGTTCCCAGGGGTCAATGGCAGCCAAACGTGGTGGGTCATGGGTCATGGGAATTGTGGTGCAGGCCTGTGGACCCAGGGTTCACACAGGCCTGATGGACTTGGAGTTCAAGGGTACCGGAGTTGGAGGGCCCCACCCTGTAAAAGTTGTAATCAGTCAGGCCTTGAGAGGCTCGATGCCAGTTGAGTTCACAGTCCAGGATCATGTCTTCCATTTCATGGACCTTGACTCTGCGCTCTGGGGATAGAGGATCGCTATGGGATGCTCCTTTATGACTCTTGACCCTCCCTTAACCCCCTTCCACTCTGTCAGCCCCCTCTTTTCTCTTCAGCTGACTGTAGTCTCTGCCTGCTCTATAGTCAATCACTCCCCTGGCTCCACCCCTTTTGCGCCAACACCTCCTAACGGGACCCAGCTCTCTTACCCCCACAAGTCAAGGACTTCCGACAAGCGTGAACCTCCTTCTTGCAGTTACTGCACCAGATCAGAGTCTGCAACATCATACCTGAAGGAGCAGGCTCAAGATCATAGTCGCCCACTAAGAGGCGGGGCTAAAAGGAAAGGGTAGGTTGGGGCTAGAGGGTAGCCCTGTAGGAAGCCAGGATATAACCAGGAAAGAGTGCTCCCCAAGATGGTTTTGGCACAGAAGAAATACTGGAGACCCAGAAACCTCTCAGACATGGAAAATGAAGAAACACTGAGACCCAAAAAGGGGAGGAGAAAGGCTGAGTGTTCACAGTTGCAGGGATGAGGAAGAGAGGACCAGCTCTCATAATACTGACTCACCACATTTGTTGGGACAAAAAGCTGCATCGGAAGAGAAAAAAAAGAGAATCAGATTTTTAAGTTAAAGGGAATGAGAAGGGGCAAAGAAAGAAGCTGGGGCTAGAGCTCCTGGGTTTGAGTGCGGAGGACCTGGGTGCCTGCTCTCCGCCTGGGGTCTGAGGAACAAGGGGGCTGGGAGAGCTGAAAGGCCGGACTTGGAGAAGCAATGAACTGGGGACAAGGACTCTTGCACTGTGGGAGGAGGGGGCTGGTTGGTGTTCATGACTCCCGCCTTCCCTCACCCTCTTTTTGGAACTGAGCAGCATATTTGGCAAAGGTGTCCTTTTGCAGGCTCAGCATCCAGAACAGCTCCTTCACGAAGAGCTCACCTGGAAAGAAGCAGGATGGAGCAGGGTGGTCTCACCCCCCCTTCCAGCTGTGAGGTATGGAAAGTTTGCCTGTCTGCAGAGCCAGGCAGTCTGCTTTTCAGCCTTCTCAGGGAAGAACAGTGAAACTGAATGACCACGTAACACTGACTAAGGGACAACTGGGATGAGAGCAGTGTATGGTCTCCATTTTAGAGATGACAAAGCTGCAAGGCCACACAGCTAAGAAGTGACAGAGCCAAGAATGGGACCTAGGCAGTCTGGCTCTAGTGCCTGACCTGCAGAGCAGGCATCATCAGCAATAACTTCTGGAGCCCCTCCTCTGCCCACTCTGAGCATTTACCTTTTACATCACTGTCCGTGATGCGTTTCAGATCCTTCAGCAAACTCCAGGAAGCTTTTTCTAGTGTGGCCTCATCTGTGGGGAGAGATGGAACTCCAGATTCCAGTGTTACTGTCTCATTGGCTCACCTGTTCTTAGAAACTACAATACCCATGGGGTCACTGGGCAAGGATAGGCCTGGTTAAGGGATTATCCGCCCGTAGCTTTCTGGGAGTTGTAGTTTTATTGCATAAAAATAGCAGGATAAGGAGTAAGTACTGGAACAAAGTATTTGCTAGACCTGGGGAACCCCGAAATCTGTACCCAAGTCTGCTCCATTCCCGAATCCCGGAGACTCTGTCCCAGCCCTTTCCCCTCTGCACCAAGCAGTTTTATCCCCAGACCCTTCTTTTCCCAGAACCCAGGAGTCCAGGCTTCTCCCTGCCCTCACCAACGGCCCCCATATAGGAATCCTCGTCAAACGGTAGTTCTTTGAAATCTTGCACAGCCTGCGTTACCCTTTTCATCAAATTTTTGTGATGTTCAGCCACTAGATGGCCAGGCAGGTAATCCGTCTCAAGGGAGTTTAGCGCCTCCTTGACCTCTGTATCACATATAACACAACCCAGGGCAGGAAGCAGGCAGCTGGCCAGCGCCGCCACCAGGAGAGGAAGCCGCGGCCTCGTAGAGACCATAGTGCGCAATCCGCGCAGATCCGCGGGAGGAGTCTTCTCACCCCAAACCAAGAGGAGGTGAGCGCTAAACGAAGAGATGCCCGTCCCCATGATTATGGACCCCCAATTTGCAGGGCGCACACTTCTCGTTAGGAAACCGAGTCCCGATGCAGTCTACACAGCGGTGCTGGATCTTGACTCCAGTCTTGTACCCGCAAACACTAGGGTTCGCTGAAGAGCCGAGTCCAGGTTATGAGGGCTTTGAGAGGGCAGGACCGGGCCCGTCCTTCCACTCTATTTTCCCACTACTATAATTAAGGATTTTGTTAAGGGCGAGGGTGAGGTTGGTTGAAGGGTAGGGAAAGCATTTGACTGGAATCAACGTCACGGTTCACCCCTATCTACAGGGTACTACCACAGCCTCAGCCTTCCAGCTTCCTACGGAAACCCCCAAATTCCCAGAAGATATTCCCTGTGGGGGTCCTGTGGCCCCGCCCAGAAACCCAACTCTGAGTCTGATTGGACCTCAACAAAGGGAGTCCCAGCCTATCGCGACTTGATGTCATAGAGGCGGTCGACTTTTTAGACCAGAACTTCCCAGCATCTATCGAGAATGTTATATCTGCTCTGGCTTTCCAGAGACGGGGAAAGGAATTCTGGCCTTCAGCTTCCTCCCTCCCTGAGCCCCAGGACGCAGGATGCCCACTACCCAGCCATGAGTCTCGAATACACTAGAAGAGGTCCTGCTCAACCCTGGGATTACGACTCCCAGAAGGCCCCAGGTCTCTCCCTAGCAGATGACCGCAGCCAACCCCATAGCATTATGGGGAATGTAGTTCAAGAATTTTACTCAGCACCGATAACAGTATAGTATAGTGGTCACTAAAGGTAAAGAAGGGAGAAGAGGGTCGGAGAAGAGGGTCTGGAAAGGATAAATAGTGAGGGAAGGAGATCTGACTTGGGATGGTGAACTCAATACAATATATAGATAATGTATTATAAATTTATACACCTGAAACCTATATAATTGTATTAACCCATGTCACCCCAATAAATTCAATTAAAAAAAAAAGAATTAGCTCACTTCCTCCTCCACCTTCTCTCTCAGCCTCTGGGTCTGAATGTCAAGGTCCCAGAGTGAGGTCTGGGGACCAATACTGAAAGTCTGGGGAAAGGTACTGGGACTCAGAGACCACAAGTCGAGCAACAAGAGGCTGCCTGCTCTGAGCAGGGACAATACCCTAATACATGAGCCATAAGAGTCTCTAGAAGTTGTGCATTTTCCCTCCTAACACACACACAGACAAACAAGACTCCAAAAAACCTACAAACTCAGGGGTTGGTGTTGTGGACTTTTAATTCATACTTCCCTCACCCCACCTACGGCAGCTGAATAGGAAATAATAGTCTCCCAAAACTCTCTGAGAAGACTAGAAAATGGGTTTAGGTTTTTAGACAATTCTGTGACAAAGTATCTACCATCACCCCCTTCAGAAAGCATCAAAGAGCTTCTGGAATCTGAGTCAAAATCCCATCCTCTTTAGCCTGACCTTGGCCAAGGGTATGCTCCTGCTTGGGTATGAGGGCAGACCAGGTTCTGTGTACCCCAAATATTTCTACCCCTCACTTGCCCAAAATCAGATTTAGTCATTCTATGACTTCAGTGCAGACAATGTTTTGGCAAGGGACACAATACCAACGACTTTCTACAAGCCCAGAGGGCACATTTATGCTAGCTGACTTCGGGAAAACCCATCCCATCTCCCCAGCAGCCTAGCCACAGAGGAAGAAATGTCCTTAATTGGGAGAGGCAACCCAAATGCAGAGCTGCCTGTCTTTGGCTGTTTTTGAGCTTAAAAAAAAAAAAAAAAGTCCCCTTAAATTTCTGGAAAGTCTTGCAGCCAGAAGCAGCAAGACTTCAGCAGCCATCCTCATCTTTACCTCCCAGGTTTTAGCCTATCAGCTGGGCAGAAAAGGTCTTTGTGGTTTCTTTCAGGGACTGAGAGGTTAGAGAGACTTCCACTCTTCTCACAGACTGCCCCAGCTACACAGTTTTTCTTCCATTGATCTTTCTGGCAGTGGTGGTGTTGAGTTTCTGATTCTGCCTTTGTTCAACTCTTCACCAAAATTATCCAGAATTCCAAGACCCCCAACCCTCTGGAAGGGCCCTGCAGTGTTCTTCACAGGCATTAAGCTGGCCCTCTTTAGGGAAAATCCCCCATCTAGAAGCATTCCAGACACATAAAAAGGGTAATTGACAAGTACTTGCTCTAGCACACCCACTAGTCCTGAGGACCCAAGAGAAGAGAAACATCTCTTCTAGAGAAGACCCAAATAGTCAACACTACAGCAGGGAAGTCCCTAATTCCTGGGTGGCGGGGGTGGGGGGGATCTAGAAGTACTTTGGATATGGCCTGGGAACTACAGGTGGCCACTGTGCCTTGTAGAACTGTCTGAGCCTCCCCAGACACTGCCAGTCATCATGAAAATATTTTCTGCTGGTTCTAGAATGTTTAGGTCATTGCTAGAAGCCTCTCTTTCTCTCAAAGTCTAGTCAGGTAAAATCACTCTAGAAATGGGTGCCCACCTGCTGCAGGACCACCACAGGCTTCTCCAGAAGCCGCAAGGCCTCTGAAGATGCCTAATGCTGGCCCTAGGCTGACCAGCCTATTAGAAAAAAACCCCATGGCAATTTCTGGAGTGGAGACAGGTCTGCAGTTATGTCCACCCACGCAGGCAGGAAGGCAGCCTCGGGTTTGAAGATCTTGAGGAAGCTGGAGTTAGGCAAGGTGAAGTTGGCTAGGTAAACCGTGTCTCCACCAGCCAGATGGGCGGCCCAGAAGCCAAAAGTGCCAATGGTCATGATGGTGTGGTCACACTGCATGAGCAGTGCAAAGTCACTCTCCTGTGAGCCCCTCCTGCCCTTCGCCAGCAAAGATAACATCTCCCTGGGAAGTGTTAATGTTTTCCCAGCACCATTCCATGCCGTTACTGGTAACCACAAAGATGGGGGTTTTATGCCTTGCCCGGAACCAGTCCATGGCCTGCTGGAGGTAGGCGCTATTACCCACCACACCCTTCCAGCGTTGGGGCATAACCTTCAGATAGTCCTCACAGAGCACATGGACACCCACGAAAGTGCGTGGGAGGTGCCCAATGCGGGGCAAGCAGAGCTGTCTCAGGAAACTTTGGGCTTTTTCCCGAAGGTGATCATGCAGGGTGAACTCACTCCGGATCTGTTCCCGGAGATGATAGAAGAAGGTCCAGGAGCAGGGAAGCCAGTGAGTTTCAGGAAAAGATCCTCCAAGTGGACATACTCCTCCAACATCCAGTCATGCAGGAGCAACTCCCGCCAAGGCGAGCGGCTGTCTACCTCAGGGGCCAGCACGGGCAGGGTGATGCAGCACACTGGGGCCAGGGCAGCGTGCATGGCGGGCTGGATGAAGGCCTGGGGCCGTTGAGCTGGGCCAGGGCTAATAGAGTAGCATACTGGCCCATCTGATTACCAAACCGGCCTTCGGGGGAGATAGTCCAGGTTCCTAAGAGGGAGGCAGGGTGCTTGGGACAAAAAGAGGAGGTGTTGAGATTCATCGGAGTGCCTGACAGGCAGAATATGGCCACTGGGGCAGTCAGCAGCGGTTCGTCTGCAAATAGGACTGAGAGGTCCAGCCCATTATGAAAGATGTCTTGATAGATGTGGAGGAAGAGGATTGTTGAGAAAACACAGATTAGCAGAAATGTCAGACAGAGGCGATGGCGGCTAAGGGTCCACATGGCTGCAGGGGACAAAAGGTGAGTTAGCAGAAGCTCAGAGCCTGGGGGAGACTGTCAGGGAGGGGCACCCCGGAGGAATGAGGGGGCTAAGGGTTTGGACTCGAGATCTGAGGGGAAAAGGGATCAGTGTCCAGGATTCCTGGGTCTGAAGGGGGAGAAGCTGGAGGTTTGGAATTCGGGCAGAGGGGGATGTGAGATGGTGAAAATTGGTGGTTTCCAAGATAGCTGTGGTCCCGGGTCCAACACCTTGTCCCCACAGCTTGCAATCTCACTATCCCCACCTGTAAGGCCCACTGAAGTTGGATTGCATCCCACCAACTCCTTTCTCAGGTGTACAGGTGTGTGAGGGGCAGAATCCACCAGAGAAGTGACAGGAAGGACAGGCCAAACAGACCGTGAGAGGCTGGAGGCCCAGGACTGATAAGAGATCTCGATTCCCTGATTCCCCTAGGAGGAGCAGGAGCTGGGAAATGGGGATGGAGGAGACTTCCCTCGTCAGAGGGGGTTAGAGGTTAGAAGTGTGGTTCCTGGGTTTGGATTCTCCTCACTTCCCACTCACCTGAGTTCCTGGAGAGCGGCATATACACGGTCGGCTTAGTGCAGCCTGAGTGCACTTGTCCCCAAGAAGAGTCTACATCCGGCCGCCCCCGAACGACAAGCTCCAGGTTCCCAGACCCAGCAGTCCTCCCCTCCACGCCTCCTCCTTCAGAAGGCAACCAGAACCCCAGGAGGAAGGAGAGTGGGCGCGGTCCGCTAGTTCATAGCCTCCACCTTCCGCCGGCCTGACAGGTGGCTGCGAGGCTGAGCCCCGCCCGTCCCCTGAGCCCAAGGCTAGGCTGGTAGTCTTCAGACCCAGCCCTCCGGGGACAGGCCCCTTCTCCTCGGCATTGGCCAGCAGGAGGGCTGCGTCCCGGGCAGCCTACCTGTCCACCCAGGGGCCGCTTCCTTCGGTGCACTTGGAGACGTAGCGCCCAGATGCCATGCTGGACCTGGGCGATCCGGTCCCTCAACCTCTCGCTCCCTCTTCCCCTCCGGAGCCTGGGTTTGCCATCTCTCCCGAGTACCTGGATGCTCCCAGCCCAGCCTCGCCCCAGCCGCTTGAGGTGGGGCCGCACCCAAGTCCCGGCGAGGAGGGCCGTTCTCCTCCCGGGACGCGTTCTCCCTGGGGGGGGGGGTGGAGAACCTGTTGGCCAGGCTGCCCAGAAGCGGATGAAAAGCCTCCCCCAGCGCCCAGAATCCGACATGAGGGTGTCCTCGCGCCCACCAGAGGCCGCTGACCCCCACATCCCCCTCCTCCCCCCGCGGTCCACCGACAGATCCGAGAGTCGCGGCCCGCAGTCTCTCCCGCGGGGAGAGTCTAGGGTCCGACGCCCAGCTGCTGCTTTCCAGGCGGGCGCGTCCCGAGGGCAGTCTCTCCTGAGGACTGAAAGCCAGAGTGGAAGAGCTCTTTTTGCCTGTCGCAGAGGCCGGAGCTCAGAGCCCAGCGCAGGAACAAAAGCCTACGCTCAACAATAGGAAAGAAGCTTCCATTGCTGAAGGTGCCACCCCACCTCACCCACTGGCCTCAGCAGTCTGACCACTGTCATTCAATGAACCGAAGACTCAGGAATTTGACTCGACTCTCTAGATCAGTGGTCCCCAACCCCCGGGCCGCGGACCGGTACCGGTCCGCAGAAAAAGAATAAATAACTTACATTATTTCTGTTTTATTTATATTTAAGTCTAAACAATGTTTTATTTTTAAAAAATGACCAGATTCCCTCTGTTACATCTGTCTAAGACTCACTCTTGATGCTTGTCTCGGTCACGTGATACATTTATCCCTCCCACCCTAAAGGCCGGTCGGTGAAAATGTTTTCTGACATTAAACCAGTCTGTGGTCCAAAAAAGGTTGGGGACCACTGCTCTAGAGTCTAGATAGTTGATCATAAATCCTCCAGACCCAGGGCGGGGCTGGGAGTCCTTAGACTAAGAAAGGTCCAGGCCTCCGGCACCTTGCTCCTTTCCAATCTCTTCACCCTTAGCTTCCAAGAAATTGCCCACCTTCCCTCCCTTTGAGCTCTTGGGTCCAACTTCCTTCTCTGGAGCCTGGCTCACCTGCCAACTCCAAGTTACAGACCACCCCCTTCCACCCTCCCACCCAGGCTATTCTGGGAGCATCTTGTCTGGACCTGGGGCTTTGGGGGTTTTTTTCCCTCAAAGTGAGAAGGGGGGAGTGGAGGCGCAGACAGACAGACTAGCATGCACCGGACCAGGATCTACCCGGTATGACCACTAGGGGTCGATGCTTTGTCTGGGGCATTGCTCTGCTGTAACAGGAGCCATTCTAGCTCCTGAGGAGGAGGCCATGGAGCCATCTTCAGTGCCGGGGCCAACTTTGCTTCAATGGAGCCTTGGCTGCAGGAGGGGAAGAGAGAGACAGAGAGGAAGGAGAGGGGGGAGAGGGGGAGAAGCAGATGGGTGCTTCTCCTGTGTGCCCTGGCTGGGAATCAAACCCAGGACTTCCACACACTGGGCCGATGCTCTACCGCTGTGCCATACAGCCAGGGCCCTGAGGTAGCTTCTTTAGTGAAAAAAGCACCAGTACTGCATCAGAGAAGCGGAAAAGGCCTGGATGTTTGGTATACCAGCTTCTGAGCAAGGGTTGGTGAGATTGAAATTGGAGGTTGGCTCTCAGCCAGGTGAGAGACTTCTGGGCCAGTTTACCAGTTTCCTTGTGGAGGACACTTTGGTCATGTGGCATTTGCTGATTTCCTGAGGAGTGAAGAATCTGTGTCTGAACCCCAAAACCTAGAAATTCAGGTGAATGAAGAACTCTAGTTATGAGACACAATCTGCAACAGTCATTGTGAGAGGCTGACAGTTTACAGGCCCCTAGCCCCTCCTCCCTCAGACCCAGAAGTCCAGGCCCCCCAGTCCTGCCCCCCTCAGAACCAGGAGTCCAGGCCGCCCAGCCCCTCCCCCCTCAGCCTCAGGAGTCCGGGCCTCCAGCTGGAAGGACCCCCTGATTGCATCATCCGTTCAGGCTGACCTGGCCACGGTGGAATCCTTGCTCCTGCCAAGTGGGTCAAATATCACAGGTCAGGCGTAGAAGGTGATTGGGCGGGTCTGTCTGGATATAAATTCTGGAACTTCTACATTTATCCCTAGAGACTTGAGTGTCCCATCAGCTGGGAATCCACATGCAGAAGGACCCAGGCATTTGGACTACCTGAGCAGCAATTCATGAATCTACTTTCCTAGCCGAACAGGATCTGAAACAGAATCTAGACCCTTCAGCACTTCAAACTGCAGTCTCCAGATCTTGTTTGAGGACACAAGCCATTGATGGGCTGGGACAAGGCCAGATTCTTGGGACTGTGGTTTCCTGTGCTAGCTGTCCTGCTGGGAGACTGCCAGGCACACCCAATCCCAGACTCCAACCCCCTCCTCCAATTTGGGGACCAAGTCCGGCAGCGGTACCTTTACACAGATGACGTCCAGGATACAGAGGCCCACCTGGAGATCAGAGCTGATGGCACAGTGGTGGGGGCTGCCCACCAGAGTCCGGAAAGTGAGTGTAGGGGCAGAGCCTGGACCTAACGGGGGAGGGGCTGGGGGCCCTGGACTCTGGGTCTGAAGAAGAAGGGGCTGAGGGCAGGACTCCTGGGTTTGACAGAGGAGAGGCTAGGACCCCATATTCCTGGGTCTGAGGGTGGAGGGGCCTGGGAAAAGGCTGTAGGAGTCTCTGATCACTATCTTCCCTCAGGTCTCTTGGAACTGAAAGCCCTAAAGCCAGGTGTCATTCAAGTCATGGGAGTCAAGACATCCAGGTTCCTGTGCCAGGGGCCAGATGGGACACTGTATGGATCGGTGAGTTTCCGGGATGCCCTCCTCAGATTCATCCTCCTATCACCTTCACCACCTGGATACCATGTCCAGCAACTGTGGCCTAAGCGAGGCTTGGTTCTGTGCTCTCTGCATAGCCCGACCTCACTGAAACCCGTAAAAGTGGGGCTGTTGTTATCAATTTTTGCAAGAAGGAAAACTAAGGCTTAAGCAGTGACAACATTGGCCCAAGTCTCGAGGTCTGTGAATGACAGAGTGGCCTAAGAGACTGCGTTTTGTGTCTCACAACTCAGGGAGCCTGTACAGTCAGTGACCATGACCTTAGGTGGTAGCCAGACTTCCCTGCTTGGTCTCAGAAAGCCTTGACTGTTTCCAGGGCTGGAATGTTCCTCTTTCTGAAGTGGGGATAGAAAGTGGGCCTTGCAGGACTGCCCAGGAATGTCCTAGAGGTTGGGGTGGGAGGCCTGGACCCCTGGGTCCTGCAGCGGGAGGTGTGCAGGTGTCTCTGATCTCTATTCTTGTCCCCTCAGCTCCACTTCGACCCCGAGGCCTGCAGCTTCCGGGAGCTGCTTCTTGAGGACGGGTACAATGTCTACCAGTCTGAGGCTCGAGGCCTCCCTCTCCGCCTGCCAGCCCACAACTCCCCATCCTGGCACCCGCCCCACCAGGGACCCTCCCGCTTCCTGCCGCTGCCAGGCCTGCCCCTGGTGCCCCCAGAGCCTGCAGGGCTCCCGGCCCCTTACCCTCCCAACGTGGACTCCTCAGACCCCCTGAGCATGGTGTGGCCTTCGCAGGGCCAAAGCCCCAGCTACACTTCCTGAAGCCATAGGCTGTTTATTTTTGGATCTCTTCTTTATTTATTGGGTTATTTATTTTATTTATATTTTTATTTTTCTTACTTGGAATAATAAAGAGTCTAAAAGAAGGATTGGAGTGAGCATGTGTGAGTGTTTGAGGACAGAAATGGAATCTGCTTCTCCTGCTGCTATTGATCCCCAAAGCCCCCTGCTGAGAGGATGGGAGAAAGTCCAGCCTCCCTGGGCCTCAGTTTTCTGTTCCCATGAAGTGTCCCCAGGGACTATGGACTATCCCTGCTTTGACAGGACAGAACTTATTCCCACTCACTCTACCTCCAACCTCTAGTTAATGTTGTGGAACTATTTCTCAGTGGTACCTCAATAACAGACAGATTCCTTTTGAAGCAGGGGATTATTTCTAATGACACTACAGGCCCATAGCCTCATGGGAAATGTAGTTTTCTGGGTTCATTTAGCACTAGAAATGGGAATACATCTTGGTCCTTAGACTAGGACAAGGACTTTTGGATCTTCGGGGTGTTTTTGATGTTGGATGGCACCCTGGGTCTTGAGGGATCAGAGGGCTGCACATATGGACATGTGAGGCCCAGGAGAACAGGGGAATAGGAACCTAGAACCTGGACCCCCTAGTCTGAGGGAGGAAGGGCTGGGGCCCAGAGATTTGGTCTGAGGGTATGGGGATTGAGGTGGGGAGTCCTGGGTCTCTGAAAAAAGACTTGAAGATCTGAATACATCCATCCAGGTGCTCATGGACTTTGGAGTATAATAACTATCAAGGACATACTTTTACGAGAGCTTACACTGATCACTGATCACTACAATGGCAATCGTATTACAATATATAAATGTATCAAGTTAACATGACCCACACCTTAAGTTTACACAACGTTATATGTCCAATATATTTCAATAAGTTTCTTTTTTTAATATGGAGTTTTATCCTTCTAAAAGAGAGATTCTGTTGAGTTATTCTGAGATCTCTGGGGATCAAGACCATGCCAGCATCTTCTGACTTCCCATAGCTTCCTACAGTCACATACTAATTGGAGCCTGTGAAATCTCTCTCTCTCTCTCTCTCTCTAACACACACACACACACACACACACACACACACACACACACACACACACACACACACACTATGACTGACACAACCACTGCTGCTGTTCTCAGACACCCTCTCCCCCAGGGTCTCTGGTCTCCTGTTCTCCCTGGAACAGTGCTGGCTTGGCCTCTCCCACTTATACTTCAGGGTTTGTGGGGCTCCATGGCCAGCTGGCTTTGGGGAAGACGCTCTCTGTGACCTTTCGCTCTCCTGCTGGCTCTGTGTGGGATTTTTGGTGGGGAGAGGGGATGGGATTTAGGAACGCAGAAACCATGCAGCCGAACCTGAATCTGACGAGGAAAAGTCAAGCAAATCTCAATCAAGGGACATGCTGCCAAAAACTGGCCTTGACTCTTTGAAAGTGTCAAGGCCAAGAAAGAAAAAGGTGGAGGAGTTGTTCACAGACCGGAGACTGGAGAGACAGCTTCACACAGTGCAGTGTATGGGGGAGCCCACTCCCCACCCTGGACATTCACAAGGCACTGGCTGATGCTTGACTGTGTTCTACACATTAGATAGTACTAATTTCTCCATGTTAAAATTTCTGATTCTAATCATTGTATTGTGGTTATTAAAAAGAATGTCCTGCCTGACCTGTGATGGCGCAGTGGATGAAGCATCGACCTGGAATGCTAAGGTCATCAGTTCGAAACTCAGGCTCGCCTGGTCAAGGCACATATTGGAGTTGAGGTTTCCTGCTCCTCCCCCCTTCTTTTCCTCTCTTCTCTCTAAAATGAATAAATAAAATCTAAAGAAATTTAAAAAAAGAGGAATGTCCTCCTTAGCAAAAGCACATTGAAGTATTTAGGGACAAAGGGACATGGTACCACCAATGTTTTCTCAAATGTTTCTGGAAATGTAGTTATATAATATTTAAAGATAGAGAGTGACCAAGAGAACAAACAGAGGGCATGAATAGCGAGAATTGGGGAGCCCAGATAAAGAATGTATGGAGTTCTCTGCACAAGGCTTGAAACTTTTCTGTAAGTTCAAAATTATGTCAAGTTAAAGTTACTCCTGTCAAAAATATCCATGCTGTAGCCACTTTGAAATGTATAGATGAGCTCGTAAGAAGAAGGATAAATCTCCAGGTGCACCCCCCAGCACCACCAGAAGAAAGAAAGAAAGAGAGAGAGAGAGAGAGAGAGAAAGGAAGGAAGGAAGAAAGGAGAGAGGAAGGGAGGGAGGGAGGGAAGGAAGGAATGAAAGAAAGAAAGAAGAAAGGAAGGAAAGAAGAAAGAAAGGAGAAGAAAGAGAGAGGAAAAAAAGAAAGAAAGAGAGAAAGAAAGAAAGAAAAAGGAAGGAAGGAAGGAAGAAAGGAGGGAGGGAGGGAAGGAGGGAGGGAGGGGATAGAGGGGATGGAGGGAGGGAGAGAGAGAGAGAGAGAGAGAGGGAGAAAGAAAGGAAGGAAAGAAGGAAGGGCCTGACCAGGCGGTGGCGCAGTGGATAGAGCGTCAGACTGGGATGCCAAGGACCCAGGTTCGAGACCCCGAGGTTGCCAGATTGAGCGCAGGGCTCATCTGGTTTGAGCAAAAGCTCACCAGCTAGGACCCAAGGTCGCTGGCTCAAGCAAGGGGTTACTCGGTCTGCTGAAGGCCCGCGGTCAAGGCACATATGAGAAAGCAATCAATGAACAACTAAGGTGTTGCAATGTGCAACAAAAAACTAATGATTGCCCTGGCCGGTTGGCTCAGTGGTAGAGCGTCGGCCTGGCGTGTGGAAGTCCTGGGTTCGATTCCCGGCCAGGGCACACAGGAGAAGCGCCCATTTGCTTCTCCACCCCTCCCCCTCTCCTTCCTCTCTGTCTCTCTCTTCCCCTCCCGCAGCCGAGGCTCCACTGGAGCAAAGATGGCCCGGGCGCTGGGGATGGCTCCTTGGCCTCTGCCCCAGGCACTAGAGTGGCTCTGGTCGTGGCAGAGCGACGCCCCAGAGGGGCAGAGCATCGCCCCCTGGTGGGCGTGCCGGGTGGATCCCGGTCGGGCACATGGCGGGAGTCTGTCTGACTGTCTCTTCCGGTTTCTAGCTTCAGAAAAATACAAAAAAACAAACAAACAAACAAAAAAAACTAATGATTGATGCTTCTCATCTCTCAGTTCCTGTCTGTCTATCCCTGTCTATCCCTCTCTCTGACTCTCTGTCTCTGAAAAAAAAAGAGAAAGAAAGAAAGAAAGAAAGAAAGAAAGAAAGAAAGAAAGAAAGAAAGAAAGAAAGAGCGGGCCTGACCAGGTGGTGGCGCAGTGGATAGAGCATCGGACTGGGATGCCAAGGACCCAGGTTCAAGACCCCAAAGTCACCAGCTTGAGCGCCGGCTCATCTGGTTTGAGCAAAAGCTCACCAGCTGGGACCCAAGGTTGCTGGCTCGAGCAAGGGGTCACTCAGTCTGTTGAAGGCCTGCGGTCAAGGCACATATGAGAAAGCAATCAATGAACAACTAAGGTGTTGCAGTGCTCAACAAAAAACTAATGATTGATGCTTCTCATCTCTCCATTCCTGTCTGTCTGTCCTTGTCTATCCCTCTCTCTGACTTTCTCTCTGTCTCTGTAAAAAAAAGGAAAGAAAGAAAGAAAGAAAGAAAGAAAGAAAGAAAGAAAGAGTTAAAATATTCATTGTTGTGTGTCTCTCACCGCAATAATAAAAAGAAAAATCCACCAAACTGCACTAAGAAAACTTCAGGGGGGATCTCCTGTTTATGTCTGGGCTCTGGATGGGGGGAAATAAAGGGGAAAAAATATTTTTGAAAATTGTGTAACCACCTGACCAGTCTCACGTGGAATGGGTATGAGGTCACACTGGATGGCTGAGGCTTGGCATAGCAGGGAAGCTGATGGAATAGCAGTTGGACTGGTGACAGCTCCAGGACTTCTGGCCAAAGCAAAGGTCTCTCTGGACAGATGCCACTCAACTCAGATAACACAGAGGAAGTCATGAATAAGTTCATAATCCAAAGTCACAAAATTTACGAGGGAACTAGGCACGTGGCATGTACCATGAGAAACATTGAACAACACTAGGCAGCCCCCCCCCCCCCCGCACAGTAACCATAGTGTAGAACTGTCAGAGAAAAACAACAGTTCACGATCTTTTTTAAAAAAATATTATGATCAAATACACACAACATGAAATTTCCCCATTTCAACCATTGTTAAGTGTACAGTTTCATAGCATTGAGTTTATTCACATTACTGTGCAACCGGTCCCCAGAACTTTTTCATCTTACAAAACTGAACCTCTGTACCCATCAAACAATAACCCCCCTCTTCTAGCCTCTGGCCACCACAATTCTACTTCCTGAGTTTTCCTACTTAGCTACCTCATATGTATGTCTGTTCTCCTATTGGTCGTTTCTCCCTAGAGCTCTGACTAATACAACCCTATACGGTTCTCTGCAGAAGCTGCACAGAGGAGCGAACCCGCGACCTCTGCGCTTTGGGACAAAGCTCCAACCAACAGAGCAACCCAGCCGGGGCCCTTTGCCCATTTTTTAAATCAGGTTACTTGGTTTTTGTTGTGGTTGAGTTGTAAAAGCACCTTATATATTCAGGCCATTAACCCCTTATCAGATAGATGACTTGCAAATATTTTCTCCTTCTCCATAGGTTTACTGCTGTGTCCCTTGATTTACAGTGTAAGTTTCCAATTTTAAGGTAGTCCAATTTATCTGTTTTTAATTTTGTTGCCTGTGTTTTTGTTGTCATATCCAGGAAAGCATTGCCAAATTCGATGGCTTGAAGCTTTTCTGCTAAAAGAAGCTTTTTTCTAAGGGTTTTATAGTTGTAGGCCTTACATTTAGGTCCCTGGTTTAATTTGAGTTAATTTTTACATGATGTGGAAAGGAAGGGTCCCTCTTTGTTCTCTAGCATGTGAGTATTCAGTCTTCCCAGCACCATGTGTTGAAAAGATTATAGTAAAATCTTTTTATGTCAGAAGAGCTTTGGTGTATGGAAACAACTGTTCACACTGTTTATTCTTCTGGTAATGATTAATTCTTTTTTTTTTTTTTTTACAGGGACAGAAAGAGAGAGTCAGAGAGAGGGATAGATAGGGACAGATAGACAGGAACGAATAGAGATGAGAAGCATCAATCATTAGTTTTCATTGCGCGTTGCAACACCTTAGTTGTTCATTGATTGCTTTCTCATATGTGCCTTGACTGCGGGCCTTCAGCAGACCGAGTAACCCCTTGCTCAAGCCAGCAACCTTGGGTCCAAGCTGGTGAGCTTTTTGCTCAAGCCAGATGAGCCCGCGCTCAAGCTGGCGACCTCGGGGTCTCGAACCTAGGTCCTCCATATTTCAGTCTGTTGCTCCCAGAGGTCGTCAAACGTTTTATAAAAACCGCCCACTTTTGCAGTGCTGGTCAATCTGGTCCCTACCGCCCACTAGTGGGCGTTCCAGCTTTCATGGTGGGCCAATCGCTGCACCATTTGGTTGCTCAGTGAATTAATTTTTAAACGATCAACTTTCCTTTAAACGTTAACTGACTCCACAGCTAAAAATAGCAAGCCATGAATTTCACAATTTTAGATTTCCCCAAATATTTGAACATCGATTGCAAATTCAGTAAATAAACTTTTAAACAAAATCTGGTATCTCGGCCTGACCTGTGGTGGCGCAGTGGGATAAAGCGTAGACCTGGAACACTGAGGTCGCCGGTTCGAAACCTTGGGCTTGCCTGGTCAAGGCACATATGGGAGTTGATGCTTCCTGCTCTTCCCCCTTCTCTCTCTCTCTGTCTCTCTCTCTCTCTCTCACTCCTCTCTCTCTAAAAAAATCAATTAAAAAAAATCTGGTATCTCATATTCCTTTAAATATGCGTGGCTATACCTGACCAGGCAGTGGCGCAATGGATAGAGCATCAGACTGGGATGCAGAGGACCCAGGTTCAAGACCCTGAGTTCACCAGCTTGAGCACGGGCTCATCTGGTTTGAGCAAAAGCACACCAGCTTGGACCTAAGGTCAGGACACATATGAGAAAGCAATCAATGAACAACTAAAGAGTCGCAACGAAAAACTAATGATTGATGCTTCTCATCTCTCTCTGTTCCTGTCTGTCTGGCCCTATCTATCCCTCTCTCTGACTCCTTCTCTGTCTCTGAAAATAAATAAATAAATAAATGTGCTTTGATAAAGGGGTTAAGAAGTACAAATTGCCAGTCATAAAAGCACTCACAGGTACATAAAGTACAGCATGGGGTATATTGTAAGCTAATACTGTGATAACTGTGTATGGTGTCATATGGATACTAAACTTATCAGGGTGATAACTTCATAAGTTATATAAATGTCTAATCACTATGTCATATACTTAAAACTAATATAATATTGTACATCAACTATAATTGATAAAAACTTGAAAAAATACCAGTACCTAAGGAAAAGTGCCTTGAAAAGCAATAATACAAGCTTAATCATATTTTTCACAAATCTGATATAACAGATTCCCACAAATGCTTTAAATGTCATCAAGGAGAGACAATAGAGGATGATGATTATCACATTGATCAGTTTGTTTACATTAAACCAGGGGTCGGGAAACTTTTTGGCTGAGAGAGCCATGAACGCCACATATTTTAAAATGTAATTCCATGAGAGCCATACAGTGACCCATGTACCTTATGCATTATCCAATAAAAATTTGGTGTTGTCCCAGAAGACAACTGTGATTGGCTCCAGCCACCCACAACCATGAACATGAGCGGTAGGAAATGAATGGATTGTAATACATGAGAATGTTTTATTTTTTTTTTTAATATTTTATTTATTGATTTTTTTAGAGAGAGAGGAGTGAGAGAGAGAGACAGAGAGAGAGAGAAGGGGGAGGAGCAGGAAGCATCAACTCCCATATGTGCCTTGACCAGGCAAGCCCAAGGTTTTGAACCGGCGACCTCAGTGTTCCAGGTCGACGCTTTATCCCACTGCGCCACCACAGGTCAGGCCGAGAATGTTTTATATTTTTAACGTTATTATTTTTTTTATTAAAGATTTGTCTGCGAGCCAGATGCAGCCATCAAAAGAGCCACATCTGGCTCACGAGCCATAAGTTCCTGACCCCTGCATTAAACCAATCCCTAAAGTGCTGGAATGATGGATATAAATGTATTTCTTTAATACCTCTATTCTTCCCCTGGCTGGATAACTCAGTTGGTTAGAGCACTGTCCCAAAACACAGAGGTTGTGTGTTTGATCCCTGGTCAAGACACGTATAGGAGCAGATCCATGTTCCTGTCTCTCCCTCTTTCTCTCTCGCTAAAATTAATAAATAAATTAAATTATAATAACTATTCTGATCCAGATTTTGAGTCACAATCCTGATACTTCTTTGTGTGTGTGTGTGTGACAGAGACAGAGAGACAGAGATAGGGACAAATAGGGACAGACAGACAGGAAGGGAGAGAGATGAGGAACATCAATTCTTCATTGCAGCACCTTAGTTTTTTATTGATGGCTTTCTCATATGTGCCTTGACAGGGGGGGTTACAGCAGATTCAGTGACCCCTTGCTCAAGCCAGCGACCTTGGGCTCAAGCTGGTGAGCCTTGCTCAATCCAGATGAGCTTGCGCTCAGGCTGGCAACCTCGGGGTTTTGAACCTGGGTCCTCTGCGTCCCAGTCCAACACTCTATCCACTGCACCACTGTCTGGTCAGGCCTGATACTTCTTAGCTGTGCCTTTTCTTACCTTGAAGATATTTCTTTCAGGTAAGAGAGTTCTTTTAGGTGAGATTTTTCTTGGAAGTTAGGTTTTGCTCATTCATCAAGTGAGATTAGAATAGCAGTGTCACGGTTGCTGGTTAGGCTCTGGGGTCCCTTCCAAGCCGGTTCTCACCAAGCCCAGGTTCCAGGATGAAACTCATTGTTTTTCATTAGACTGGCTCATGATCACGTGACTTAGGAAATTGCTTTTGGTGATCCTGAGTTCTCTCCCATATCTGTTTTCTCAGTGTCAGATCCTTCTAGTACAGCCTGAAACACATGTTCTAAGAGTCATGTCGTTTTAATAGGCGGGGAGGAGAGATTACTTAGTCACTGTTTCTTCTGGGGCCTTTTCTGTGAAACATGAAAACCGTTTACTCTTTTTATTTTTAATTTTAAAAAAATTATTGATTGATTTTAGAGAGAGAGGCATGGGGGGAGAGAGAGACAGAAACACAGACCTGTTCCTGTATGTACCCACAACCTTTGCCTACGGAGATGCCACTCCAACAACCAAGCCCCCAACCAGGGCAAGGACCGTGATGCTCCATTGCACACCCGGGTGAGCACGCGTTCCCTCAGCTTGCCCTGGCCGGGCTGGCTGCTGTTTCTTTAGCGTGAAGCTCACCGTCCAATTCTGTGACCCCGTTCGCCAACCCACAAGCGTGGTGGAGGGCCCTTTCAGGAGACCAGGGGACAGGAGGTGGACAAGGGGGTTCGTTCCCACCTCCAGCTCCAGTCTGCATTTTGCCAGCAGCTGTGGCAGCGATGTCTGCAGATTCCATTACATTTGACACCAGCGGACTGCACAGCCCCGGAGCGCCTTCGACCGAGGTGCCATCCCCTGTTAACCATGCTGTCTTGAGAGTAGGAGCCGAGTGGGCTGCCTGAGCCCCGCCCCAAAGGGCTGAGTGCTGCCCTGCAGGTGCCAGTCCTCCCGGGTCCTCCGAGGTCCAACGGTCAGCTGGGGTTTGAGCCGCTCCTGGAAACTACTACCTCTGCTATCTCAACAACCACTTTTTGCTCTCCCAGCCTCCTGGAACTTTAGTAACCAATTCCTTTTAATAAATTTGAAATATCTGGAGTGGCTGTTTTCCTCAGAAGACCCAGAAACCTGGTCTCTTTTGGTTCAAGTGAAGCTTCTGGTCAATTTTGAATCAAAACATATCTTTCTTTTTTAATTTTCTATTGATTGAGAGGGGGGGAAGGGAGGAGAGAAAGCGAGAGGAAGAGAGAGAAAACCATCAGCTCCTTGTTCTATTTAGTTGTGGACTCATTGATTGCTTCCTGTATGTGTCCTGACTGAAGTTGACCCCATGATCTCTGGAATACTGGGATAGTGCTTTATCCCTGAGCCACCTGGCCAGGGCCTAAGTGTATCTTTCTAGGAAAGCTTAAGACCTGCAATACTGACAACTATAAAATAAACACATGCTCTGGCCAGGTAGTTCAAATGGTTAGAGCATCATCCCGATGTGCTAAGGCTGTGGGTTCAATCCTCAGTCAGGGCACATACAAGAAGCAATCAATGATTGATTCCCTTCATTTCTCTCTAAAATCAATTGACATTCCTCTCTTTCTCTCTCTTTCTCTCCCCCCTTCCTTTCTCTCTAAAAAAATTAAAATGATATTTTAAAAAACCATGAGGACAGGCCCTGGCCAGTTGGCTCAGCGGTAGAGCATTGGCCCAGCATGTGGAAGTCCAGGGTTTGATTCCCGGTCAGGGCACACAGGAGAAGCTCCCATCTGCTTCTCCATTCTTCCCCCTCTCTTTTCTCTCTATCTCTCTCTTTCCCTCCTGCAGCCAAGGCTCCATTGGAGCAAAGTTGGCCCTGGGCGCTGAGGACAGCTCCATGACCTCCACCTCAGGCACTGGAATGGCTCCGGTTGCAGTGGAGCAACACCCCAGATGGGCAGAGCATCACCCCCTGGTGGGCATGCTGGACGGATCCCAGTCAGGCGCATGTGGGAGTCTGTCTGCCTCCATGCTTCTAACTTGGAAAAAATACAAAAAAAAAAAAAAAAAAAACTATGAGGACAAAATAAAAACATTTTCAGGCAAGTAAAAACTGAAAAATGTTTACACTGTGAGTCCCACCCTAAAAGAACTACTGAAGAATATAATTCACAAAGAAGCAAACTGGCCTGACCAGGTGGTGGCGCAGTGGATAGAGTGTTGGACTGGGATGCAGAGGACCCAAGTTCGAGACCCTGAGGTCGCCAGATTGAGCGCAGGCTCATCTGGTTTGAGCAAAAAGCCCACCAGCTTGAACCCAAGGTTGCTGGCTCCAGCAAGGGGTTACTCGGTCTGCTGAAGGTCCGCAGTCAAGGCACATATGAGAAAGCAATCAATGAACAACTAAGGTGTTGCAACGCGCAATGAAAAACTAATGATTGATGCTTCTCATCTCTCTTCGTTCCTGTCTGTCCCTGTCTATCCCTCTCTCTCTCTGAGAAAAAAAAAAAAAAAGAAGCAAACTGAAGCCAGAAGGAATGGGTGAGAAGCCAAGAGGAATGGGAAACAAAGAAATTGGTAAACAGGTAGGTAAATCTAAGTAAATATTAACCGTAGAAAGCAATAACAAGAGGATAAGTCATTCAAGGGTATAAAAAGAGCCGGGGCTGGAAGCAATGGGTGAATGTGGTCAAAAAGTACACACTGCCTGTTGTAGTCTTGGGTGGTAATGTACAGCACAGTGACTGTAGTTAATAATACTGGATTACATATTTGAAAGTCACTAAGAAAGTATATATTAAAAATTCTCATCGCATGGCCCTGGCCAGGTAGCTCAGTTGGTTAGAGCATTGTCCCCAATACACCAAGGTTATGGGTTTGATCCCCAGCCAGGGCACATACAATAATCAACCAATGAGTGTATAAATAAGTGAAACAACAAATTGATGTTTCCCACCTGACCTGTGGTGGCACAGAGGATAATGTGTCAACCTGGAATGCTGAGGTCGCCAATTCAAAACCCCAGGCATCCCGGTCAAGGCATATACAGAAAGCAACTACTATGAGTTGATGCTTCCTGCTTCTCTCCCTTCTTTCTTTCTCCCCTCTCTCTAAAAGTCAATAATATCTAAAAATTTTTAAAAAGAAAACAGATCGATGTTTGCCCCCCTTCCTCTCTCTTTAAAAATCAACAAATAAAAAAATTTTTATATTCTCTTCACATTAAAAAAAACTGCACCTATGTGAGAGGTTGGATGTTAACTAAATTTATTGAGATGATCATTTTGCAATGTATACATATATCAAATCATTATGTTGTCCACCTTTAAGTAATTCAAATTTATACATCAATTATACATAAGTAAAATGAGGGCAAACAAATGGTGGCAATATAAGGTCAAGTGTGGGAGAGTGTGGGCAACCAAAGCTCCCCCACACCGTCAGTGGGGAGATCGAGTGGTCCAGCCAGTTTGAAGAACAACGTGACAACTTTGTAATACAGCTAAACATGCACCTGCCCTGAAATCTCACTCCTAAGTGTTTACTGATGATGAATAAAAATGTAGAGTCACAAAAAGTCTTGTACACAAATGCTCACAGTAGCTTTACACATCACTGTCAAAACATAGAAATAGCTAGCCTTACCAGGTGGTGGCACAGTGGATAGAGTATTGGGCTGGGACAAAGAGGACCCAGGTTCAAAACCCCGAGGTCATTGGCTTGAGCATGGGATATTAGACATGACACCATGGTCGCTGGCTTGAGCCCAAAGTCACTAGCGTGAAGCCCAAGGTCACTGTCTTGAGCAAGGGGTCACTGGTTTGGCTGCAAACCCCCTCCCACTCAAGGCACATATGAAAAAGCAATCAGTAAACAACTAAAGTGCCACACAAAGAATTGATATTTCTCATCTCTCTCCTTCCTGTCTGTCCATCCCTATCTGTCCCTCTCTCTGACTCTCTTGTTAAAAATAAATAAATAAATAAACAAACAAACAGAAATAGCTCAAATGTCCATCCACAAGAGAGTTACTGGGCAAACTGTGGTGTACAACACGGTGACAACAGCATGCAGCTCAATATAGGAGGGAACAGATGACTGATACATGCAGCACTTCAGATGAATTGCAAAACAGTATGCTAAGCCCTGGCCAGGTAACAATTCAGTGAGTAGAGCATCATCCCAACAGCCAAGGTTGCAGGTTCCATCCCCAGTCAGGGCACATACAAGAATCAACCAATGAATGTATGAATAAGCAGAACAACAACTCAGTGTTTCTCTCTCTCTCTCTCTCTCTCTCTTTCCCTTCCTCCCTCTCTTAAAATCAATCAATCAATAATAAGTACATAAAAATTTAAAGGTAAGTAACATTCTAATAAAATGTTTTTTAAAAACAGGATGCTGAGCCTGACCTGTGGTGACAGACACAGTGGATAAAGCGTCAACCTGGAACACTGAGGTTGCCAGTTAGCAGCCCTGGGCTTGCCGGGTCAAGGCACATGTGGAAGTTGATGCTTCCCGCTCCTCCCCTCTTCTTTCTCTCTCTCTCTCTCTCTCTCTCTCTCTCTCTCCTCTCTAAAATGAATAAATAAATTTTTTTTAAAAAGTGAAGAAAATAGCCTGACCTGTGGTGGCACAGTGGATGAAGCATTGACCTGGAACGCTGGGGTCACCGGTTTGAAACCCTGGGCTTGCCTGGTCAAGGCACATATGGGAGTTGATGCTTCCTGTTCCTCCCCCCTTCTTTCTCTCTCTAATCTCTCTAAAATGAATAAATAAAATCTTTAAAAAAAAGTGAAGAAAATAAAAACTGAGGCCCTGGCCAGTTGGCTCAGTGGTAGAGCGTCGGCCTGGCGTGCAGGAGTCCTGGGTTCGATCCCCGGCCAGGGCACACAGCAGAAGCGCCCATCTGCTTCTCCACCCCTCCCCCTCTCCTTCCTCTCTGTCTCTCTCTTCCCCTCCCGCAGCAGAGGTTCCATTGGAGCAAAGTTGGCTTGGGCGCTGAGGATGGCTCTGTGGCCTCTGCTTCAGGCGCTAGAATGGCTCTGGTTGCAACAGAGCGATGCCCCAGATGGGCAGAGCATCGCCACTGGTGGGCGTGCCGGGTGGATCCCGGTCGGGCACATGCGGGAGTCTGTCTGACTGCCTCCCCGTTTCCAACTTTAGAAAAATACAAAAATACAAAAAAAAAAAAAAAAAAAAAAAAAAAAAAGAAAGAAAAAAAGAAAAGAAAAACTGAGTGAGGAAATAAAAACGGAGTATGATGAGTGAGGAAGCCTTACATAGAAGAGGAAATACTATATAATTCCATCTTTACATAGTGATAAACAGAGGAACCACGAATTTAGGAAGAATCAGAGTCGTGGATGCCTAGGCGCAGGAAATTGGGAAGAATCTGAGAAAATCTTCTAGGGAGATGGAAATGTTTCATATCATGAAAAGGCTGTGAGCTACACAAATGTATCCATTTTTTCAGAACAGTACAGCTGAGATCCCTGTACTTTAAAAAAAAATTTAAGGTTTCATGTATTAACTTTAGAGAAAGAGAGGGAGAGAAAGGGGGGTAGGAAGCATCAACTCGTAGTTGTTTCGCATAGGTGCCTTGACCAGACAAGCCTCGGGTTTCTAAACTGGCGACCTCAGCATTTCAGGTTGACGTTTTATCCGCTGCGCCACTACAGGTCAGGTGGTCTGCATACTTTTAATATACATAAAATTTAGCCTGACCAGGTGGTGGCGCAGTGGATAGAGCGTCGGACTAGGATGCTGAGGACCCAGGTTCAAGATCCCGAGATCACCAGCTTGAGTGCGGGCTCATCTGGTTTGAGCAAAAGCTCACCAGCTTGGACCCAAGGTCGCTGGCTCGAGCAAGGGGTTACTCAGTCTACTGAAGGCCCGTGGTCAAGGCACATATGAGAAAGCAATCAATGAACAACTAAGGTGTCGCAATGCACAACGAAAAACTAATGATTGATGCTTCTCATCTCTCCGTTCCTGTCTGTCCCTGTCTATCCCTCTCTCTGACTCTCTCTCTGTCTCTGTAAATAAATAAATAAACAAACAAACAAACATACGTAAAATTTACCTTTCGAGCACTGTAAGCAATAATATAAATAATAAGTGAAAAATGGATAGAGATCTGCGTGAGGTAAGAATGGTAATTTCCTAGTCATTGTTGAACTGAGTGACGGGTCCATGGAAGGTCATGTTATTATTCTGTTTGGTTGGTATATGTTAAAATTTTTCCATAATGCAAAACTCTATCTAAATAGTAGTCAATAATAACAAGCCAGGGGGCAGATGATGAAAACTAAAGTGCTCTGAAATCCTTTTATTGTTCAGGCATATGATAGATATTAGTTATGTTATGACTTTGCCACCTTAAAGATGCATGTTTAATGTGAAGGGTGACGTCTAGGAGAACTGAAAACTGAAGGTATAATTTCCAGCAGAGGGAAGGAAAGGAGATAAAGAATAGTCAGTCGGCCTGACCTGCGGTGGTGCAGTGGATAAAGCGTCAACCTGGAAACACTGAGGTCGCTGGTTCAAAACCCTGGCTTGCCTGGTCAAGGCACATATGGGAGTTGATGCTTCCTGCTCCTCCCCTTTCTCTCTCTCTCTCTCTCTCTCTCTCTCTCTCTCTCTCTATCTCCCCCCATCCTCTCTAAAAAATGAATAAATAAAAAAAATTTTTTAAAAAAAAGAATAGTCAGTCGATCCTACAGAAAGAAGGAAAGAAGAAAAATAAGCATAAATAAAACAAGGACAAACGGAGATGACAAAGTAAAATGGTAGAAGTGACACACGTGTATATACTATTCTTACATGGGGAACAGAGCCCCCAGGAGCCCCCCTAGGGGTTACCACAGGTGGGTGGAGAGGTTACACTGAAAGAATAGAGAAATTAAGATGTCTAGCCTGGTCTGTAGTGGCACAGTGGATAAAGCGTCAACCTGGGCTTCCCCGGTGAAAACACCTAAGACAAGCAATCAATGAACAACTAAAATGAAGCAACTCTGAGTTGCTACTTCTCAACTCCCTCCTCCTCGCTCTGTAAAATCAATTAATGAAATCTTTTTAAGAGAGACTGTCTACAGAAATAGGGGAGAAAAAAATCGTTGGGGGAAAAAACCCATTTTTGCTCTCTTTTACACGTAAAGCACCCCAAATATTAAAAAGAATATAAAAACACCTCTGGGCCCCATTTATTCCCTGTATAACGTGGAGCTCTTTCCATGAGACTCCCTAGAGAGCTTTTTGCTTTTCCACAGAGCGGTAGAGTAGTCCTTGGTGGCAGGTACCACCATAGAAGCCTGTCTCCTTTTAATAGATAGTGAGCTGTTTTCAGTCTCTTTCCACATCAAAGAACACTGCGATGTATAACTTTGTAAATACTTTATTTGGTATGTGTTTAGATAACCTGTAATCTTTATAGAGGTCAATTTGGCAACATCTATAACATTGTAAAGGTATCCTTTGACCCAGCTATCCAATTTTGTGAGATTTAGTATATATATCCACACATCTATATATTGTCTCTACACATATACACATACATATATATTAGGTATATGTACGTTTGTATATTTCCGTATCTATTTATGTGTACTGAAAACTGTGAATTCATAATAATATATCCAATTTAAGTCCAACACCTCTAATTTGCTCCCTTTCCATATTTATACCCCGCTTCTCCGGCAGTGTGAAATCTGACAGCCATTTTCCTTAATTTACTTCTTAACCAATTCCCCTGTGGGTTCCTCCTCACCCTCCTCCTCTGCCCCCACCCAAATCCTCCTCACCCAAGCCAGGGCCCCCTCTCCTGGCACAAATACCTACACCTCTGACTTGGGACTTCCCTCTGTGCTGAGCTGCCATGTGAGTAGGTGCCCTTTTTACCCCACAAAGGTCCTGACACCTCATTCTTGGCCCCCTGTCCCCAACCCTCACCCCTAGGTGGCCTTGCCATCTCTGCCCAAGGACCCTAGGACTATATTGTTTAAGAAGAAAAGGAAAGGGAAGAGGAAGAATGTTTAATTATGAAAATGCATTCAAAGGCATCAGTGTTTTCTCTCATGGCTTTTGGGTTCTGAGTTCAAAGGCTTTTCTCCACACCTAGGTTGTACAGAAAAGTTC
This sequence comes from Saccopteryx leptura, assembly GCF_036850995.1. Classification (NCBI taxonomy): domain Eukaryota; kingdom Metazoa; phylum Chordata; class Mammalia; order Chiroptera; family Emballonuridae; genus Saccopteryx; species Saccopteryx leptura. The sequence continues at coordinate 66,826,146 of NC_089505.1, forward strand.
CAATGTTTACTTCTCGTACTTTTATAGTTTCATATTTTACACGGAAATCTTTGACTCATTTGGGGTTCATTTAGCATATGATTTTTTCCTGTTCCTTCCTTCTTTGGGGTTGATGAGGTTTTCTTTATTTACCTTTTTTCGTGTTTAATCTTTTTATCAAAGTTATATATGAACACAGCGAAGTCACAAAGTGCTTTGTGTTCAGTTTAAACATCCACATCCTGTCTCATTGGCAATTGATTCCTGCACTAGTTAACCACAGAGGCAAATAAACTCTGAAATATCAGTGGTTTAAACTACTGATCTGTATTTCTCCTTCCTGTAAAGTCCAATCAGTAGAGGGGCAGGAGCCCAAGCTGCTGACAGCTGTGTGGTCCTAACCTGCCACTCCCGTTTTCCCTGGGTACGGCACCCAGACCCCAAGATGAACCCCAACAATCCCCATACTAGCCACTAGCTGTGTGGTCCTCTCCCACAGTGTGCTAAGGGTGGCCTGTGTGACCAATAATAGCACATGAAAGAAGTGATGGGTTACTGCTTTTTAGATTAAATTATAAAGACCGTGGCTGCCATCTCTCTTTCTCTCTCCCTCCTCTCTCTCTCCCGCTCTCTCCTCTCTCTCTCTCTCCCACTCACCACTTGTCCTGGGGGAAGCTAGCTGCTGTGCCTTGCCAATGCCCAAATAGTCTATGGAGAGGTCAACTGCCAGCCAGGAACGGAGTCCTCCAGCGGCCAATAGCCATGGGAGTAATGGAAATGAGTGGTCCAGCCTCAGCTGAGTCTCCAGGTGATCGCAGTCCTGATTGACTGAAACTTCATGAGGAAGCCTGAGGCTGAACCTCCTGGTTAAGCTGCTCTGGGTTCCAGACCCTCAGAAACTATGTGAGATAATAATAAACGTTTGTTAATTTAAGGTGTGAGGATTTGAGAGTAATTTTTAAAATAGAAATAGATAACTAGTACCCTGGCATCCACATCCAATTAGCAGGTGGAGAAGGGAGAAATGGGCACAATAAGAAATTTTTATGGACCAGACCCCGAGGTGAAGCAGAGCTCTCTTGCCTGAACTCCATTGGTCAGAACCAGTCACATGACCCCCACCCCATGCAAAGGTTGCTGGGAAATGTAGTCTCACCGTGGGCATTGTGGAAAGGAGATACGAATTCTTGGTGGTTGGCTGACATTCTGCGCCACCACCACTTCCTCTGCCTGGGAATTCCTCCCCATCATGACCCAGTTCCGATGTTACATCTTTGAGGAGACCTTTCTCGTTCCAATAGCCCACTCCACACCTCAGCGCCAATCCTAACTAGGTTCTCATCGAAATGCGTGAAGTTAGGGTTCGGAATGAGTTTGCTGCCAAACACGTCGGATTCACCATCCACCTACCTCCTCTCCACAACTCCGCTCCCTGGGTTAAAAGTGTGTTTCATTGTTGTTCCTGGGATATTTTGATGTCCGCACACACGAAAGCAATGAAAACTTCTAAGACTCCGTGGTTTAGAAGGTGCACCCTGACTTCAGAGATGTTAAAATGCGCCTCTTGCCTGACCTGTGGTGGCGCAGTGGATAAAGCGTCGACCTGGAAACGCTGAGGTCGCTGGTTCAAAACCCTGGGCTTGCCTGGTCAAGGCACATATGGGAGTTGATGCTTCTTGCTCCTTCCTACCTCTTCTCTCTCTCTCTCTCTCTCTCTCTCTCTCTCTCTCTCTCTCTCTCTATCCTCTCTAAAATTAAAAAAAAACACACACACACACACAAAAATGCGCCTCTTAGATCACCAAGGTAGGGTATACCAGATAGCCCACCTGTCGGATTCACTGTTCCCTGTCAAGCATAGCAAGTGGCTGTTTTAATGAGGCAAGATGGGGCTGCGAATTAGAACAGCATGATTTTGAAATTTTCAGCATAAAAATGTTCAGCTGGGTTTGAAATCCACTTGCCTTATCACAAAAACTTGCAGCATTATTTTTGTCAATAAAAGAATAGGAAAAGCTGTTAGATTAATTGTTAAATGATTTGCTTTGGCCTGGCCAAGCAATGGCACAGTGGATAGAGCAAGAGAGAAAGGGACAGGAAGGGAGAGAGGTGAGAGACATCGATTCTTCATTGCAGCATTTTAGTTGTTCATTGATTGCTTCTCATATGTGCTTTGACTGGGGCGGGGGGAGGGGGCTCCAGCTGAGCCAGTGACCCCTTGCTCAAGCCAGTTACTCCGCATTCAAGCTTGGAGCCCGTACTCAAGCAGGCAACCTTGGGTTTTCGAACCTCAGTCCTCAGCATCCCACGCCGACACTTTATCCACTGCGCCACTGCCTGGTCATATAATAACTTTTTTTTTTTTTTTTTGGACAGAGACAGAGAGAGAATCAGAGAGAGGGATAGATAGATAGGGATAGACAGACAGGAAAGGAGAGAGACGAGAAGCATCAATTTTCCATTGTGCCACTTTAGTTGTTTATTGATTGCTTTCTCATATGTGCCTTGACAGGGGGGCTACAGCAGCCCGAGTAACCCCTTGCTCAAGCCAGCGACCTTTGGTCCAAACTGGTGAGCTTTGCTCAAACCAGATGAACCTGTGCTCAAGCTGGCGAACTCAGGGTCTCGAACCTGGGTACTCCGCATCCCATCTGATGCTCTATCCACTGCACCACTGCCTGGTCAGCCATATAATAATTTTTATAAATAAAAAAATACATACATAATCAGCACCACACCAAAATGAAAAGACAAAGTAAAAACACAAAACACACACAAAAACACTTAACTAAAAATAAAAATCAAACTGGAAACACTAACGGTTGGCCAGCAACCAAAACCCTCAAACACAGCTAGGAGGTGTGAATTAATTCATATGACTAGTAGAACTGCTAATCAGTACATGCTACAGCTGGACATATTGATAGCTTTATTCATAAAAGCCCCAGTTGGAACTGTCCATATGATAATGTAATTTGGAATAATATATTTGGTCTGTCCCGTTTCTGGCACACAGTTCCAAAGACCCTTGGCCTTTCCTAAGTGATGAATGATTGAATTCCCTCTCTGAGATCTCGAGCAAACCCAAAGGATCCTGGGTGGGTATTGCTTGGCCTGGGTAGTGGCGCTGCGAGCCAGGCCAGTTTCCCCTGCTGTGTGTCCAGGCCACTCCCCCAACTTTCAGTGCCTGGGCTTGAAGCACCCCCTGGTGGTCCAGAGCCTCCCAGGCCGTGCTGGTCCCAGACAGTGCACCGAGAACGACTATCCTATTTACTCCTCCCAACAAGCCTATGAGCGAGGTGCTATTATTACTTCTATTTTATAGATGGGGAAACCAAGGGCCCAGGAGGGGAGTCACTCTGCCCAAATCCACACAGCTACATACAAAGAATATAGGTCCTCTAAAGATTTTAATAATATTTATTTTAGGGGGGGGGGGGGATGAGAAGCATCAACTCATAGTTGCTTCACTTTTTAAAAAAATTGATTTTAGGAAAGGGGGGTAGAAAGAGAGGTAGCAAGAAGCACCAACTTGTAGTAGCTTCACTGTAATTATTTACTGAATGTTTCTCGTATGTGCCTTGACTGGGCAAGCCTGGGGTTAGGAACCGGAGAAACTAGCGTTCCAAGTGGACGCTGTATTCACTGCACCACCACAGGTCAGGCCACTGGTGGATTTTTGTATGTGCCATGAGCGGGGATGGAATCTGCATATTGGGGCGACGCTCTAACCAAATAAACTACTCGGTTAGGCCTTTTTTTTTTAATTTACTGATTTTAGAGAGATAGAGACAGAAACATCCATCTGTTTCTGTACATGCCCTGACTGAGGACTAAATTGGCAAACCTTTGAGTGTCAGGACGATGCTCCAACCAAGCAAGCCATCTGGCCAGGGATTTTTCTTTTTAAAGAAGTCCCTTTGGCCTGACCTGTGGTGGCGCAGTAGGATAAAGCATAGATTTGGAACACTGAGGTCGCCGGTTCGAAACCCCATGCTTGCCTGGTCAAGGCACATATGGGAGTTGATGCTTCCTGCTCCTCCCCCTTCTCTCTCTCTCTCCCTCTTTCCCTCTCTCTCCTCTCTGAAAATTGAATAAAGTCTTTAAAAAATTAAAAACAAAAAAGAAGTCCCTTTAACATTTCTTGTAATACTGATTTGGTGGTAATGAACTCCTTTAGCTTTCTCTTTTCTGAGAGTCTCAATTTAATCTTATTATTATTTTTTCTTATACCAAGGAAGATATGTACATATATGAGTATTTTTTATTATCACAACTATTTTCATATCATACTAGGTGTTCCTGAACAGAACATAACTGATTTCATTAATATTTGTGGTTCGCTTTTTCTTTTCTTTTTTTACTCATTTTAGAGAAGAGAGAGAGAGAAATGGGGGAGGAGTAGGAAGCATCAATTCCCATATGTGCCTTGACCAGGCAAGCCCGGGGTTTCAAATCAGCAACCTCAGCATTCCAGTTTGACTCTTTATCCACTGCACCACCATAGGTCAGGTTTGTTAATATTCTTGATTTGGTTATTAACTTAGAATTGACATTTAGCCTGACCAGGCAGTGCACAGTAGATAGAACGATGGCCTGGGATGCTGAGGAGAACCCAAGTTGGAAACCCCGAGGTCGTCACCTTGAGCGTGGGCTCATGGGCATGACCCTACGATGGCTGGCTTGAAGCCCAAGGTCACTGGTTTTGGGTCCAAGGTGGCTGACTTGAACAAGGGGTCACTTGCTCTGCTGTATCCCCTGGTCAAGGCACATATGAGAAAGCAATAAAAAAACAACAAAGATGCTGCAACAAAGAATTGATGCTTCTCATCTTTCTCCTTTCCTGCCTGTCTGTCCCTGTTTGTCTCTCTCTCTTGTGCATGCGCTAAAAAAAATTGGTATTTAGCATTCACAGACTAATCTGATCTTTTGGAGGAACTCTTTATGAATTTACTTTTAATTTTATTTATTTTTCTTTTCTTTTCTTTCTTTTTTTTTTTGTTTTTTTGTTTTTTTCATTTTTCCGAAGCTGGAAACGGAGAGGCAGTCCGACAGATTCCCGCATGCGCCTGACCGGGATCCACCCAACATGCCCACCAGGGGGTGATGCCGTCGCTCTGTTGCGCTCTGTTGCGTCCAGAGCCATTCTAGCGCCTGAGGCAGAGGCCACAGAGCCATCCCCAGCGCCCGGGCCATCTGTGCTCCAATGGAGCCTTGCTGCGGGAGGGGAAGAGAGAGACAGAGAGGAAGGAGAGGGGGAGAGGGGGAGAGGTGGAGAAGCAAATGGGCGCCTCTTCTGTGTGCCCTGGCCGGGAATCGAACCTGGGACTCCTGCACACCAGGCCGAGGCTCTACCACTGAGCAAACCAACCAGGGCCTAATTTTATTTTTTAATTGAATTTATTGAGGTGACATTGGCTAATAAAGTGATATAGGTTCCAGGTGGACCGTTCCCTAACACATCGTCTGTACATGGCGCCATGCATTCTCCGTCCAAGTCTCCTTCATCACCTCTCCTCTGCCTCCTCCAACCCCCTGAACTAGTTTTTTTTTTTTTAGAAATCAGTAAAAATATTTACATCCAAAAACAGTATTGTTGAACATGATTGGTGGAATTAAAGCATTTATATTCAGAAAATCTAATTTGCAAATGACTTTAGTACATGAATCCAAAAATATTTTTGTGAAATCTTCAGAACTCTGATTACTAAAATGGAAATTCACATTTTGGTTCTTTCCACTTAGTGTATATCTATTATTTTCAGATGAGGAACATCCTTAAGCATAAGGATAATTTAAAATATTTTGAAGGAAATCAATTTTCTGAAGCCATTAAGCCCCCTAAGTATTGTATAATTAAACATATCCAATCTTTACAGATGTTTCTTTTCACACAAAATTGGGCAACTTTTTGAATAAAGCTAGAACATTACAAGGCAAATTCAGTTGTCAAAAATAAGAGCTCCTGACCAGGCGGTGGTGCAGTGGATAGAGCATCGGACTGGGATGCAGAGGACCCAAGTTTGAGACCCCGAGGTTGCCAGCTTGAGTGCAGGCTCATCTGGTTTGCACAAAAGCTCACCAGCTTGGACCCAAGGTCGCTGGCTCGAGCAAGGGGTTACTCAGTCTGCTGAAGGCCCACGGTCAAGGCACATATGAGAAAGCAATCAATGAACAACTAAGGTCTTGCATCTAAAACTTATGATTGATGCTTCTCATCTCTCTCTGTTCCTGTCTGTCTGTCCCTGTCTATCCCTCTGACTCTCTGTCCCTGTAAAAAAAATAAATTAAAAAAATAAAGCAATTTTATCATGCTTTCTACATATCAGGCCTTTTTTTTTTTTTTAAAGAAATTAAATTTGCCTGGCCTCCTGTGGTGGCACAGTGGATAGAACCTCGACCTGGAATGCTGAGGTCACCAGTTTGAAACCCCAGGGTTGCTCAATGTAAGTATGACAAGAAGCTCTGGCAGGTTGGCTGTGTAGAGCATTGGCCTGTTACATAGATCTCCCAGGTTCAATTCCTGGTCAGGGCACACAGGAGAAGTGACCATCTGCTTCTCTTCCTGTCCCCCACTCCCTTCTCTCTCTCTCTCTCTCTTCTGCAGCCAAGGCTCCACTGGAACAAATTGGCCCAGGCACTGAGAATAGCACCATGGCCTCACCTCAGGCACTAAAATGGCTCTGGTTGCAATGGAGCAGGGGCCGGGAACCTATGGCTCACGAGCCAGATGTGGTTCTTTTGATGGCTGCATCTGGCTCAGACAAATCTTTAATAAAAAAAAATGTTAAAAATATAAAACATTCTCATGTATTACAATCCACTCATCTCCTACCATTCATTTCATGGTTGTGGGTGGCTGGAGCCAATCACAGCTGTCCTCCGGGACACCACCAAATTTTTATTGGATACAGGTATTGATCGACTTACGACCTATGCAACTTACAACCATTCGACTTTACAACCACAATCACTAGCCATGACTGCTCCGCGTCTGGCAGCGTAAGCGTTGCCCAGCTGGGCATACAACAGTGTGGACCAGCTTCTGGCAGGCAGCACTACCATCTCCGTGTGCACCATTTCAACTGTTATCCCAGACTTGGTACAATAATTAAAGAAAATTATGATAAAATATAACTTAAAGATTTTTATAACATCATTTCACAGTACTGTACATATAGCCTACTCAACTTACAACCAAATCATGTTACGACCAGTCTGTCAGAACCAATCGTGGTCCTAAGTCAAGCACTAGCTGTAATGCGTAATGTACATGGGCCCTTGTATGGCTCTCACGGAATTACATTTTAAAATATGTGGCGTTCATGGTTCTCAGCCAAAAAGGTTCCCAACCCCTGCAATAGAGCAACCCCACAGATGGGCAGAGCATCGCCCCCTAGTGGGCATGCTGGGTGGATCCTGGTGGGGTGCATGTGGGGGTCTGTCTTTCTGCCTCCCCACTTCTCACTTAATAAAAATACAAATATATATGACAAGAAACTGAGTTGCTGCCTCCCGCTCCTCCCCCCTTTCTCTATCCTCTCTCTAAATAATAATAAAAAATTGAATTTAACGGGATGACATTGATCCAAGAGTACATAGGTTTTGGGTAAACATCTCTGTAGCATTTGAACTGTTGTGTTGTGTGTCTATCACCCAAAATCAAATCATTTTCCATCACCATATATTTGTTCGTCTTTATTGTTTTAAGCACTTTACATGTAATAACTAATTTAATCTTGTTGGGCCTTAATGGATGCACACTCTTATCCTCATTTTAAAAATGAGAAAACTGAGGCTCAGAGTAATAAACTCACTTCCCCATGGTCACAGCTATTAGGGAATTTTTTTTTAAGAGTTGACCTCTAATTAGACAATGCAAGAGGGTTATCTGAAATGTGAATATGTATCCCCAAAATTTCCCTGCTTCACCTAAGCATGGCCCAGTGACTGCATGTACAGCGGGGCTGTCCCCGAGCTGGAGGAGTCAGGCGCCCATCAGCGGGTGAAGAAGCTAAGTTTGTTTGTGACGAAGCGATAGAATCTACCACAGCAGAGAAACCGCCAGGAAACTGGGGGCTCCGATTGAAAATGAACCGGGCAGAGCACCGGGACTCCTGGTTAGGACCGTAGAGTCCCTAAGTTGTTGCATCAATGGAGATGACAGATAATGTCTTGTATTTGGCATTATTTCAGAATTGTAGCAAAGACAAAAAATATATAAAACAAACGACAGCACTTGGGAGAGTTGGCCTGAGAACAGAGAGGTGCGAAAACTAGGCCAAGGAGTGTTGACCCCTCAACACTGAGCAGCGGAGAAGAGTCCAAAACCCCCAGGCCTGAGAGGCAGAGCTAGGGGCCAAGACGCCTGGGTCCTGCCCTAATGGCTTTGGGAGTGTAGCAACCACGTGGGGGCGCCAGAGACCCAGGCGTCCCGGCTCCCCACGCCTTTTAATTCATATTGCACTTCAGGTGAGTCGTTGATGTGAGGGTCCGGCTGCAAAGAGATGCTGTTAGATCAGCCGGTTGATCCGAGGGGTAGCCAGGCACAGCCTGCAGCGTCACACCGGGAGCATCCACTCGTGGGCTTTTCCTCCATACTGCAGTACAAGAGAGGGGCAGAGAGTGAGAGAGAGGTCACCCTGCAACACCCAGCAGACATGGGACATCCCAGGCTGAGTGCTTGTGGAGCGGTGCCCCAGGTCCCCATAGGAAATGTAATCTACTTCTTTGCACCTGCTGGCAACCATGGGAAGGGGGAATCATTGCAAAGATGGCTCAGAGGCTTAAGGGAGGTATAGTTCTGCAAATGAGTTATTCTAAGGCCCTGAGAGCTGGGAGGTGGCGGGGGGGGGGGGGGGGCAGCTGAGAAAGCCCGATAGTCAAGAGAAGTGTAGTTCTAGATCCCGATGCACAGGGGTTTCCAGAAGCTCACAGGAAAAGTAGCTCTAGATCAAGTGGCAGGAATTGAGCCCAGAGGTTCACGGGAAAGAAATCTTGGCTCAGACAAATGAAAATACTTCCAGAGGCTCATGAGAGGAAATAGTCCTGCCCCCCCCCCGGGGGGGGGGTGTCCAGAGGCTTGTGGGAGAAATTTCTCAGGCCAAACGGATAGCCCAGGGCTCCAGGGGAATCTAGTGGACTTTTGTGGGCCTCAAATCCCAGAAGTTCACGGGAAGGGGATTTCTCCCAGCGGAAGGACATCAGGGGTCTGCAGACGTACAGGGAAAGAGGCTTCTCAAGCTAGGGCTTCAGAGGCAGGCAGGAAAGGGTCACTGAGCCCGAGGCTCAAGAACTGATTCAGTCAGGAGCCTAGAGGCCAATGCGAGGGTCGGTTATCATCTCAGGGGACAACTGAGGGGGCAATCAGCTCTCAGACCAGAAGCTCATGGGATGGGAACTCCTCTGGGGAACAAGCCACCAGCCCACCTCCTGGCGAGTGCACCTCACCTGGATTGCCTTCAGCTCCTTCTGGAAGCGGAGGATTAGCTCTGGCCCATTTTCCATGGTGGGGATGTGGAGGTTCTAGGGAAGAATGTGGTGCCCTGACGACCAGGCCCCTGCGGTCATCCCTCCCGCCTCCAGTGGCAGCCCCGCCTACCTTGCCTTGGTACAGGATTCGATGCACAGGGCAGACCTGGCAAGCAGTGCCTGAGCCAAAGACTTCCCGAACCCGACCCTCCTCCAGTGCTCGCAACACCTGCTTCATGGTGACCTGGCGCTCCACCACCCGGAACTCCTGCTGCAGGGCAAAAAGCAGACACACATGAGCCCGGCGGGCAGCCCTGCTTCCCCGCCCTAAGGAAGCTGTGAAAGGCAGAGAACGCAAGAGGAGATAGAGAGAGAGGGACAGAGACAGCCAGAGTGCCCAGCCTCTCAATGCACCGGCCCCCTGCCACAGCAGCAGCCACCCCTGCCACTGCCTGAAGGCCCCACAGCCTCACTCACCCAGGTCCGGGCCAGGTCCAGCAAACTGTGTCTGACGACTCCAGGCAGGATGACACCGTTCAACGGGGGCGTCACCAGTTCCAGCACTGGGGCAGGTGTGAGGGGGGGTGTCACCTCACACCCTCATGCACACCCTCTCATCCTCAGCACCCACCCCAATCCCCAGCCCCTGGGACCTGCAGCCTGCTCGGAGTTATGGTAGCACCCACTGGCCCCAGGGTTTGGGTTGGGTCATGGGTAGGCTCACCCCCATCCTCATGGGTCCAGTAGATGAAGATGTTCATGGTGCCCACCTCGGTAAGCTGGTGGTCAGGCCCATACAGCCAGAGGACCTGCTCACAGCCCTTGCTTTTTGCCTCCTGCTGCACAAACACTGTGGGCCCATAATTCCTGACAGAGGAAAACATGGTTGACGAGGGCACGGGAACCCAACAGGGCCCTAGATGGGTCTTTCCATACCAAGACTGATCCCGCTCCTCCCCAGCTCAAAGCCCTCCCTTGTGGCTCCTCAGTACACCCAGGACAGACTTTCTGGCCAGCAGCTTGGGAATAAGGCTCTAAGTGGTCTGTCCACCCTTCCTCCCACTCTCCAGGTCACAAGTCCATCAGCTGGGACCACCTTCCTCATCCAACTTCCCAAGTGAACTTTAAAATCCATGACGTCACCTACTCTCAGAGGCACTTCCACACCTCCAGGCTGGGCTCTGGCCTCCTCTGGACTCCCCCAGTAAGTTGGGCCACCTCAGTGATTTCCCATAGCTTTAACACTGTCCCTCACCCAAAGCTGGCTTCACACCCCCCTCGCCCACAAGGCTCCTGTGGCTCCCCACATCTCTGGGACAAGATCACAGACCTTCTGCCTGGCGTTCAGGGCCTGGCCTGCTTTGTACCAGACTTATTTTTCTTGTCTGACAACTTCTGTGCCCTGCTCTCCTCCCCGCCCCTTACTTACGATTTCCAGGATTGGAAGTTGCTTACCATCTTTCCTACCCAAACAACCATCTCCTTCCCACCCTTCAGACTCAGTTGGGGTGTCACCATCTCCTCTGTGAAGACTTTGAAAATGCCCGTCCCCTCCATCAGAGCCCTTGGGAGCCCCTGGAGGGCAGGGGCTAGGCCTGACTCATCTGTCCCCCGCTCCGCTCCATGTACGGCCCGGCCCCCAGAAGTTCTCAGAAGGTGGTGATTTGAAAGTGCCTGAGAGAACCCCCAGCTGTACCCACACCTGCTATCCCCACATGCCACACTCCAGTCTCTGTCTCAATAACCAACCAAGAGACCCTCCCTGCTGTCCTGAACAAACCTCCACAGCAAGTCCACACACAGAGTGATGTGCTCTGGTGGCCCAAAGGCCTAGGGAAGCTGGGTGGGGGAGGGGGCAAGCCTGGGTGTTCAGGGTAGGCTGCCTGGGGGTGAGATCAATGAACTAAGTATAAACTTAGTTCTGGAGGCTTCCCAAAGGGCCAATCCTAGTTTCTCCACTCACCTCCATACAACCCCACCCCACCCCCCAACACACAAACACACCACCCTCACCACCATGGTGCCAATGACATCACATCCCATTTTGAGGGCAGAGCTGCCCCAACCATGTAAAACAGAACAGGAAGGGATCCAAAGACACAGCCCAAAACATGGGCACTACAAGTTGCATCTCTGACATCCGGTGGACCACACCGTGGGGGGTTAGAGTGGGACCACTTACCCCCCCAGTTTGCAGTCTCCAACCCCACCCGCCCAGGCCCGGATGAATCCTGGGTCAGCCAGGAGGGAGACAGGGTTCATGGCATCTCCAGGGAAGTATGCGCCCACAGGACAGAGAATGACGAACAGGAGGGCTCTCGTGGAACTGGCGACACCTAGCGAGGGCTGTGGTGGGCAGACGGGGGCATCAGGAACCCAGGGGCCCAGGCCTCCCGCCCTCCCCTGACCCAGGAGTCTGGGTCCCCAGCCCTTCCCTCTAAGATTCCTCACCCCAGCGGGTACCCAGCCCCCCACGCCGCCCCAGCACAGAGAGTCGAGCCCACCTCGTTCCCGATGAGCACAGGCCGCACGTAGAGGCTGGAGCCGGGGCTGTCCGGAACCCAGTCCTTGTCCACTTCCACCAGCCGGCGGATGCACTCTAGCAACTCAACCTTGTCAAAACTCTGCACGGGATTCCAGCGAGTCAGGGGCTTCAGGTGGCCCTCGCTGTACTCCACACCCCCCTCCACCAGGGTGGCCAGGGCCCCTCACCGGCAGGCAGAGGCGCAGCGCCGAGCGCAGCATGCGGTCCATGTTGAGCCAGGGTCGGAAGAGGCGCACCTGCCGGTCGCTGCCTTTGAACGCCTTCATGCCCTCAAAGAGCTGCGGGGGACGGGCGGGCGGTCAGGAGGAGACAGGGGGACACCAAGACAGAACCTGACACAAGCACATGAACACAGAAGTGGACACAACTGGGGAGAGACGAACCCGCTGAGCACACAGAGGAAAAGAGAGAAGAGACAGAGACGCAGAGCGACAAGACACAGAGATGCTTGAGAAAGCCAAGAACAGAGGCCAGAGAAAGTGGCCCAGAGACGGGACAGACAGGACATGCTGCCCAAGCCATGTCACTGGTACTGGTTCTCAGGACTGATGATGGTGTCGGAGTTATGTTTTTAAAGAGTCCTTGTGTTTAAAAAAAAAACAAAAAACACTGAAATAACTATGGATAAAATAATACAATGTCCAGGATTTGCTTCAAAATCCTACCGAAAGGGGGAAGTCCAAATTAAACAAGATTGTGACCAGCCATGCTAACTGGTGAAGCAGGGTGAGGGGAGGGGTAGGTCCTATCACTCTACTTTTTTTTTTTTTTTTGTATTTTTCTGAAGTTGGAAACAGGGAGGCAGTCGGACAGACTCTCGCATGTGCCCGACCGGGATCCACCCAGCACGCCCACCAAGGGGTGATGCTCTGCCCATCTGGGGCATCACTCTGTTGCAACCAGAGTCATTCTAGCGCCTGAGATGGAGACCACGGAGCCATCCTCAGCACCCGGGCCAACTTTGCTCCAATGGAGCTCAAGCTGCAGGAGGGGAAGAGAGAGACAGAGAGGAAGGAGAGGGGGAGGGGTGGAGAAGCAGATGGGTGCTTTTCCTGTGCCCTGGCCAGGAATCGAACCGGGACTCTTGCATGCCAGGCTGACACTCTACCACTGAGCAAACCAGCCAGGGCCATATTACTCTACTTTTATGTTTGAAGTTTCCTGTAATAAAAACTTTTTAATATAAAAAAAAAAAGTTGTCCTGGCTGGTTAGTTCAGATGGTTAGAGCATCGTCCCAATATGCCAAGGTCTCAGGTTTGAACACGGTCAGTACACATATAAGAATCAACCAATAAATGCATAAATAAGTGAAAAAACAGATTGATTTCTGTCTCTCTCTCCCCCTTCCTCTCTCTCTCAAGTCAATAAATTAAAAAAAAAATTAAGATACATTTGACTGCATAAAAATAAAACTGGGAAGCCTGTCCAGGCAGTGGCGCAGTGGATAGAGCGTCTGACTGGGATGCAGACGACCCAGGTTTGAGACCCCAAGGTTGCCAGCTTAAACGCAGGCTCATCTGGTTTGAGCAAAAAGCTCACCAGCTTAGACCCAAGGTTGCTGGCTTGAACAAGGGGTTACTCGGGCTGCTGAAGGCCCGCGGTCAAGGCACATATGAGAAAGCAATCAATGAACAGCTAAGGCAGGGGTCCCCAAACTACAGCATGCGGCCCCCGAGGCCATTTATCCGGCCCCTGCCACACTTCCAGAAGGGGCACCTCTTTCATTGGTGATCAGTGAGCATCTGCATCCTGTGCTCCTAGAGTACCGTATGTGGCGGCGCCGCTGCGGTTATGGCTAGCAGTGACAAATATGGAACACTGACCACTTCATTAGCCAAAAGCAGGCCCACAGTTCCCATTGAAATACTGGTCAGTTTGTTGATTTAAATTTACTTGTTCTTTATTTTAAATATTGTATTTGTTCCCATTTTGTTTTTTTACTTTAATAAGATATGTGCAGTGTGCATAGGGATTTGTTCATAGTTTTTTTATAGTCCGGCCCTCTAACGGTCTGAGGGACAGTGAACTGGCCCCCTGTGTAAAAAGTTTGGGGAGGACCCCTGAACTAAGGTGTCACTACGAAAAACTGATAATTGATGCTTCTCATCTCTCTTCATTCCTGTCTGTCTATCCCTCTCTCTGACTCTGTCTCTGTATAAATAAATAAATAAATAAATAAATAAAGCTGGGGAGACAATTTCAATTCATATCACAAATAGTTTATCTAATATACAAGGTACTCCTACAAATAAAATTTTTAATTTATTTAAAACCCACCCCACCTAAAAAATAAATGGTTCACAGAAAGGAAAAAAATAAATAAATGGTTCACAGAAAGGAAATAATAATGGCAATTATGTTTGTGAAAAGATGGCCAACTTCCTAATCAGAGGGAAAATGAAATTAAAATTACTTTGAGACCCTAGCTGAGTAGCTAAGTTGGTTGGAACATCATACACATACACCAAGGTTGTGGGTTCAGTTGGCACAAGAAACAACCAGTGAATGCATAAATAAACAGAGCAACAAATTGATGTTACTCTCTCTCTCTCTCCCTTCCTCTCTAAAAAATGATTTAAAAAAATTTTTTTAGGCCCTGGCCAGTTGGCTCAGCGGTGGAGCGTCAGCCTAGCGTGCGGAGGACCCGGGTTCGATTCCTGGCCAGGGCACATAGGAGAAGCGCCCATTTGCTTCTCCACCCCTCCGCAGCGCCTTCCTCTCTGTCTCTCTCTTCCCCTCCCGCAGCCAGGGCTCCATTGGAGCAAAGATGGCCCAGGCGCTGGGGATGGTTCTGTGGCCTCTGCCTCAGGCGCTGGAGTGGCTCTGGTCCCAACATGGCGATGCCCAGGATGGGCAGAGCATCGCCCCCTGGTGGGCAGAGCGTGCCGGGTGGATCCCGGTCGGATGCATGCGGGAGTCTGTCTGACTGTCTCTCCCTGTTTCCAGCTTCAGAAAAATGCAAAAAAAAAAAAAAATTTTTTTTAAATTACTTTGACATAGCCCTGGCCAGTTGTCTCAGTGGTAGAGTGTTGACCTTGCGTGTGGAAGTCCCAGATTCAATTCCTGGTCAGGGTACAAAGAAGCGACCATCTGCTTCTCCACCCCTCCCTCTCCCCCTTCTTCCTCTCTCTTTCTCTCTCTCCCTTCTCCTCCTGCAGCCACGGCTCAATTGATTTGAATGAGTTGGCCCCAGGTGCTGAGGATGGCACAGTAGAGCCTCCCCCTCAGGAGATAAAAATAGCTCTGTTGCTATCTAAAAGTCTGACAAGAGTCATCCAGGGTGTGGGGATAACAGGTTCTTCTGGTGGATATGGAAATTGATGTAACTTCCATTGGGGTGGATGTGGCAATATCCATCACAATTATTGGCTCACATACACTTCGACTCAACAGTTCTATAAACTGGAAAGATAAACTTGCACTGAAAGTGACAGGTTTATAAGATTGTTGATTGCAACATTGTTTATGATAGCACCAGACTAGAAATAACCTAAGTGTCCTACAATAGGGGATACCTATACAGCAGCAAAAAGAAAGAAAAAGCTCTTAAAGGACACTCAAGAATTTCTAAGATGCATTAAAGGAAAAAAGCAAGATGCCAAGGAATGAGTGTACAGTCTGCTACCTTTTGCATGAAAAGAATGGCAACAATGTCAGTGTTGATATCTAGAAAGCAGAACTCTAGAAAAACACAGGAACTGGTCACTGGGGCAGCTGTGGGAGGGCGGCAACAGGCTGCAGAGCTGGGGAGGTACATTTCTTCTTTTACATTTAGAATTCTGAACTATGTGGCGCTGGCCGGAGAGCGCAGTTGGTTAGAGCATCGTCCCAAAGCGCAGAAGTTGCCAGTTCAATCCCTAGTCAGGGCACATGCAGGAATAGAACAGATCAATGTTCTTCTCTCTCTCTCTCTCTATCTCCCTTCCTCTCTCGATAAAATCAATAAATAAAAAATGTTTTAAAGTTCCATAAATAAATTAAAAAAAAATTCCGAACTGTGTGAACATATGACCATTTTAAAAACTATTTTAATGAAAAAACACTCCAAATAAAAATTTAAAAATTAGGCCCTGGCCGGTTGGCTCAGTGGTAGAGTGTCGGCCTGGCGTGCAGAAGTCCAGGGTTCAATTCCCGGCCAGGGCACACAGGAGAAGTGCCCATCTGCTTCTCCACCCTCCCCCTCTCCTTCCTCTCTGTCTCTCTCTTCCCCTCCCGCAGCCAAGGCTCCATTGGAGCAAAAGATGGCCCGGGGCTGGGGATGGTTCCATGGCCTCTACCCCAGGCACTAGAGTGGCTCTGGTCACAACAGAGCAATGCCCCAGATGGGCAGAGCATCGCCCCCTGGTGGGCGTGCCGGGTGGATCCCAGTCGGGCGCATGCGGGAGTCTGACTGCCTCCCTGTTTCCAGCTTCAGAAAAATACAAAAAAAAAATAAAAATAAAAAATTTAAATAAAGGGGAATAAGAACAGAAAGCAGATGTTTTATATATTATTCTGGATGCATATTATTAACATGATAATAAAAAAATACATAACAATACAAGTGGTCCATCTGCTATTCCACACATGCCCCAGAGCAGGGGTTGGGAACCTATGACTTGCGAGCCAGATGTGGCTCCTTTTTTTTAATTTTATTTTTTTTATTTATTCATTTTAGAGAGGAGAGGGAGACACAGAGAGAGAGAGAAAGAGAGAGAGAGAGAGAGAGAGAGAGAGAGAGGAGAGACAGAGAGAGAGAAGGGGGGGAGGAGCTGGAAGCATCAACTCCCATATGTGCCTTGACCAGGCAAGCCCAGGGTTTCGAACCGGTGACCTCAGCATTTCCAGGTCGACGCTTTATCCACTGCGCCACCACAGGTCAGGCCAGATGTGGCTCTTTTGATGGCTGCATCTGGCTTGCAAACAAATCTTCAGTAAAAAAAAATAATGTTAAAAATATAAAACATTCTCATGTATTACAATCCACTCATTTCCTACCATTCATGTTCATGGTTGCGGGTGGCTGGACTCGATCACAGCTGTCCCTCCGGGACAACACCAAATTTTTACTGGATAATACATAACGTACATGGGTCATTGTATGGCTCTTACGAAATTACATTTTAAAATATGTGGCGTTTATGGCTCTCTCAGCCAAAAAGTTCCCTGACCCCTGCCCCAGAGTAAAGATGACTAGGGAACGTGATTCTCCCGTGCTCTCAGTTCCCCATGCGCCTTAAAGCAGACAGATGGCCAAAAACGTCTATTTTGTATGCCATGGCTTCTAAACCCTTTCATCGGCGCCCACTCAAGTGAAGTGCTGGGTCCCCAGCTGGAGGACAGAGAGGTAAGTAAATGATGGTCTCCAAACACCACCTTCCCATGGTCATAACCTGGCTATCCATCCTTGGTCTAACTGCTGCCAAAGGTGTCTCCTCTGCACAGGATGGACTGGTTCTAGTCAAAAGTCTGGAGTACGTGGGGGGAAAGCCCTCAAAATTCTTTAAAGGAAAACACGCCTAATGTCACAGAATTATACCTGAGGAACAACAATTACTCAAACTATAAACAGCTAGCCCTGGCCGGATAGCTGGGTCGGTAAGAGCGTTATCCCAATACACAAAGTTTGCCAGTTTGATCCCCAGTCAGGGCACATACAGAAAGAGATCAATGTTTCTGTCTCTCTCTCTCTTTCTCTAAAACCAATCAATAAATTAAAAAAAAAACAACAACACCTGGCCTGGCCTGTGGTGGCCCAGTAGATAGAGCGTCAACCTGGAATGCTGAGGTCGTCAGTTTGAAACCCTGGGCTTGCCTGGTCAAGGCACATACAACAAGCAAGCAATGAATAACTAAAGTGAAGCAATTATGAGCTGGTACTCCTTGTTCCCCCCATACACACCTCCTTGCTCTGTAAAATCAATAAAAAATTTTTTGAAAAAAATAGAGCCTGACCAGGGTGTTGCACAGTGGATAGAGTGTCAGACTGGAACGCAGAGGACCCAGGGTCGAAACCCCGAGGTCGCCAGCTTGAGCGAAGGCTCATCTGGTTTGCCCAAAAGCTTAGCAGCTTGGACCCAAGGTCGCTGGCTTGAGCAAGGGGTCACTCACTCTGCTGTAGCCGCTCCAACCCCACCCCCGTCAAGGCACATATGAGAAAGCAATCAATGAACAACTAAGGTGCCGCAACGAAGAATTGATGCTTTTCATCTCTCTCCTTTCCTGTCTGTCTCTATCTGTCCCTCTCTGTCTCTCTCTCTCTGTCACCCACACAAAAAGAAAATTTTCTATATTTTTATTAAAAAAAACAACAACCTGCAAACAGCTACTAGAGTTATAATATGTTCATTCAAATCCTGTCACAGATAAACTTTCCTCAGAAGACTGTGCTTCCAGCCATAGCTTTAAGTTGTTAAGTAAATGCTACCTGGATATCTCTCCTCACAGACCCTTCACCGAGCCCCACAAAGCCGATCCACCTCCTGAGTCCCCATATATAGACTACCTGATCACCTGGCCAAACCTCTGAGCACCATCCTCAGCCCTCTGTTCCCTTCTCACGCCCAGCCTGCCACCCCCTCATGTCCCCGAATCTCTTCCCCGTCCCCTCCCGTCCAGCCCCAGCTCCAGCCCCAGCTCAGGCCTCCACATCTACCTATTTTCTCCACTCTGGACTTTCAGCCCAGACTGGCCTCCTGGCTTTACAGCTCCAGCTCACCCTCCAGGTGTCCTGAGAGGGGACTCACTGGACCCAGTGCTGGCCCTGCCCCATGCCTGCGCAGAGCCTCCATGGTTCCAGTGCCTTTGACAAGGTCCAAGCCCCTTACCCCCTCTGTGGTCCTGATGCCGTCCTTCTCCACCACATTCCAATCCCACAATTCCCCCTAATATGCTGGACTCTTCTTTGTACTTCTCTGTACTGGCTATCCCCTCCCCCTTTAATACCCTAAGCTCTCCTCTTTGCCCAGACAGACCCTACTTGTCTTTCTTTCTTTCCAATTAGAGGTAGGATTGGGTCCCTCCCTCTTTGGGTCTCTCGCGATGCCTCGCTGCCTCCGACAACTCTTAGATCACACTAGCTTGTAACCAAAACATGGGGTTTTCAAGTGCAGGAACTGGATCTGCTCATCTGGAGATCCAGCATCGCCCAGCACAGGCCTGGAACGTGAGAGGCCTCTAAAGACAGAGAATGAGTCCATAGGAAGAAAAAACACAGAAAGCAGACCCGAGGAGGGGGACCTGGCAGCAGACGCAGCAGGAGGGAAGAGCTGCAGAAGCGAGAGTGGAGGCCGCCCCTTGAACCTGCAGTGAGTAGTGGAGAGCGGAGCAGGCCGGGTGCAGCGTGAGGTTCTGGAAGGGCTGGATTCGGGGCCGGCTCCAGCCGTTCTTCTCAGTCCATTCCACCATCAGCATGTGGTCGGTGAATGTCTTCCCAAACACCAGGGTCTCGTTGGGGTCAGGCTTCTTATGTGGCTTCTGTGTCATTTCCACCTGCAGCTCTGCAGCCTAAGAAAAAAGGAGGGACACCCAGGTAGGTATCCTCAAATCTGGCAACAACCTCCAAACTGGAAAAAAACTATAACTCCCATGAAGCTCTGGGGCAAGGACCCAGAGAGAAGAGGGTCCTGTGACCTCAGGGGGTTCTGGGACATGCAGTTTCAACTCTCCCACAGCCAGATGACAGGCAATTAGGCTATATCCATCCCATTGCCTTGCACCTTGACCTTTGAATCCCAAACTTTTTGGAGATTCCCAAATACTACCTACAGCCTCCTCATTCCTTAGACCCAGAGTTTAGGCCCCAACCCCTCTTCCTTGAGATCTAAAAGTATAACCCCTCCCAGATGTAGATTTAACGGCGAGTAAACCGGGCATATGCCCTGGGCCCCAACTTCTAAAAGGCCCCACAAAACCCCAACTTTACACTTTTTTCTTATGACACCAAGTTTGGTTTTATATGTGCAGTTTTAACATTAACAGTACATAATATTTTTTATTTATTTAAAAATATGGTTAACATGTATTTTTATTTTCCCTTTTTTAAGAGGCCCAATATTTTCTTCTGTGCTGGGGCCCCAACCGACCTTAATCCGCCTCTGGCCCTTTTTACCTTGAAACTGGATGAGGCATATCTTCTGGGACCACATAGAAGCCAAGGGACAGAAGGAAGTTTTCGGGCCCAAATCTGGGAATAGGGACAAAAGAAAGGTGGTGAGGACAGGAGAGAGCAAGCAGGAGGCCTTGGCAACTACTCCTTCCTTGGAATGCCCCTACTTCACTTGGGAGGTCCCTCTGGCCCACTCTGGCCCAGGCCCAGTGCACTCTAGACAGGCCATGTGGCCTGGTCAAGTCTTTTCCTCTGTCCGGATCAGCATGTAACAGGAAGGGATTCCAAAGGAGGCCAAGTCCCTCCCTGCCCCACAAGGGCTATCCCTAGGAAAAGCTGAATTAGCTCCTATTCCCTCCTCCATGCTGGGCAAAGTCAAACACAGGCACCTCCCACCCCAGGGAACTTTGGCCCCTGCCCTGAAACCAGTTCAGGCAGAAGACGACCTGACCGGCACCGCGGTAAGCAGGTAAGTGAAGGCCTCATTGGGGGGCCCAAATCCCGATAAGAGTTAGAAAAGGAGGGAACCTACAGGTCATGCTCCCCCAGGGCCCAGGATCTATACCCCCAGCCCCTCCTCCCTCAGTCCCAGAAGTCCAGGCCCCCGGCCACTCCCCACTCAGATGTGGGAGTTCAAGTCCATATTCTTTCAGGGTATTGGATCCACTGAATTCAGATTACTTGGAACTCCCACCCCCACATTTTGGACATCAGTAATTCCAGTTCCCTTCAGATCTCCGGGCAGAGGGGTAGCCACATGGACCTGGAGGTCACCCAGTCATCAACAGACACTGTCCAGATGACCACTTCTCTTGCGGTCCTGCCTGAGGCCAGCAGGGGAGGGCAGGTCTGGCTGTGTCCAGCAGGGTGGCTTCTACCCAGTGCTCTTGGATCTCACAATGCTGCTTTTCCCAGCCCAGTGGGAAGGCAGCTGGGTCATGAGGCTGGGGGTGACAACAGCTAACCTGCTCCTGCCCTGTGAGCTGGATGAGCCAACAACGATCAGTGAGAATGGATGTGAATGGCAGTGGTGACTGGTCAGTAGGTGAGTCATGGGGAGAAGGGGCTATGTAGCTGCAGTGTCCTAAAGTCTGGGCCATGAAGTCAGGAGTAGCCTGGAGAGTGAGTGGGGCAAAGGGCTTCTGCTATGAATAGGATGTCGCTCCAAAACATGGCCTCTAGGTGGCAATATGTAGCACATATAAGTCTGTGGCCAAGCTTCTGCCCAGAAGGAAACAGGACACCCACAGCATGGACGCTCAGGGTGGAGACAGACTGCATCTGGGCAAGAGAGCAGCCATCAGACAGAACCAGAATGGAAAAAAATAAGAGAGAGTAAAAGAGGGAAGAGCAAGAATGAGAAAAAGAGGCACAGAAATAGAAAGCAAACTTGAAAGGACAGAAAATCAGACCACGAGATGCCATAGTAGGTATGATCATAAGAAGAAAGAGACGCTGAGACAAGACAAGAGGGAGAGAAACTCAGGGGAAGTAAAGCCTGGGCAAACCAAGAAAAAATACTGAGGGTGGAATAAAGGGAATCAGAGGGAAAGAGAACAAAGAAAAAAAGAAATAGATGAAGCCCAGACTTCAGCAACAGAAAACAAAGGGAAAGGGAGATCCACAGAAATGAGGAAAGACTGCAAGAGACAGAATGATGTCAAGATCTGGAGAGAAACCATCTCAGTTATGCTTAGAGACAGGGGTATCCAGGAGAGAGAGAAAAGGGGGCAGAAAAACACACCCACAGGCAGAGAAGGTGCCGGGCACAGGGCTCAGATGAGAACTCTGTACTGGTCATAGAGTCCCTGTCACACTGGCAGAAACCACCTTCATCTTCCCAGGACATTTCTCTAGAGGCAGGGGTCTCACCTCAGCTGATCATCTGACACACCAGACCATAGGGGTTGGGCCCAAAGGAAACTCTTAGATGGTAGATGGGCTTTTGAGAAAAAGGGTGTAATAGTGAGGCTGAATTAAGTAATGAGGACAGGGCTCTGTAACATTATGGAGGCTCCACTGTAACTCATTATAGCTCAGGACTGACCCCACCACAATCCAGACCACATCTCCCAACACAAGCCAGGAGTGTCCCCATCAAAGCCCAGGGGCCTCTCCATTGTAGTCTAGCATTGTCTTTCACACTTCAGGACTGCCCACACATCACAGCCCAGGAAGAGTCCCCATTATAGCACAGTGCTATCCCTATGTCACTTAGGGACTGTCCCTATCACACCTCCAAACTGTCCCAGTTAAAGCCCAAAACTGTCTTTGTCACAATCCAGGACTTTCTCATCACAGACCGGAACTGTTCTGACAGCCTAAGACTCTCCACAGCCCAACCCCAGGCTGTCCCTATCACTGCCCATGACTGTCCCACCACAATCCCCAGTTCACATCAAAAAGCCCAGATTGCCCCAGTCACAGCCCAGGCCTATCTCCATCGGTCACTAAGAGTCCAAAAAAGTAAAAATCTCCCCAGCTATTAAGCTGAGATAAGAGACCCAGACAGAGTCAGGTGCAAAGTTAACAGGAAACACTTCTCCCAAGGTTATATGTAGTGGCTTCAAGGGTTGTAATGACCCCCTTCCTGAAGTTGTCGCTGTTTCTTTCCCCGCGAGAAACCTTGTTCTCTAAAATTGTAGACTCTCCGGAAACTCTGCTGGTTGACATCTTATCAGCAAGAATGGACTGTCTGTCTTGCCTGGAGTACCTGTCACTCTGACAATGAGAAGCTGCCTCTATTTCCAACTCAGGTGCAGAGCTTCAGATAAAGGGTTTGGGGGACACAGCAGCCCACATCTGCCTTAACCTTGAGTTCCAAGAGAACAGGGTCTTGAATCCAATTCCCAGTCCAGACCTGAAGATGAACTCTGGCCTTCATCTTACCCCCTCCTCTATAGGTACTGGGAAGCCCCAGTCGGTGCTTCCACCGACTGACTATTCCCTTCTTAATCCCCCCCATTACTGTGCCCTCCTCCATGTTTTTCCCTCCTCAGACCTCGCGTCCGGGTCTCCTTCCCTCCGCCCACCGCAGCTCGGTACTTCTTTCCAACGGGGATCTTCTCCTCCTCGGCACAGCAGAACCGGAGCGCGGGCGGGGCGCCGCCACGCCTGCCGGGCTGCAGGCGAGTGGTCCTCCTCGAAGCACGCCGCCCCGCGGGACTCCCCACCCCTGGCGCCGGGTCAGGAACCCACCTGGCCCAGTGCGAACCCACCTGGCCCAGTGCAGCTGCAGCCATGGTCGGTGCGGCGGGTAACTATGCCCGCCCTAGATTAAGACGTTCCGGCTCCGCCCGGTCCACGCCCCTTCCCACCCGGCACCCCCGGCTGCCATTATTACGTGGTGCCCTCGGGGAGACGGGCCGTGCTGCAAAGCGCATGCGCTGGGACACGCGGGGCAAAGGGGATTACATCCAAACACACCCTCCTCCCAGCCCCCATCCCTGATCTGTTCCAGCTACACCCCTGCTGATCAAGAGCGTGCATGCAGCGGTTTCAAAAATGCATTTTAATAAGTTCTGCCACCAAGCGTGGCTGAGGAAAAGCAGACCGAGGTAAGAGGGGGGAAGGCCAGGACCTCCGCAGATCTCGACCCCTTCCTTGGTGAAAAGGAAAAGCACACCACAACACACGTGGGTGGGTGTATCGCGTAAATGAAAAGGGAAAAGGACTTTGGGAAACCACCTCTGAAGAGCGTGGCTGGTAGGGATGAATGGGTTGCATCAAGAACCCTGTTTGAATGTAATTTTTCCTTCCAACAAGAACATGTGTATTCTTTGTAACTTTTTAAGGGGTAAAATCACACACGGTTCACCACCCCTCTTTCCAGCCCCTTTCTTTCATTAGTGGGGCCCGCAAATTTTCAATCTACCAATTTATCAGTGAGCCGCATTTCCTGGTTACGCTCCTTCCTGAGTGTCTCCCCAACATCAGGACCCCCAGAGGCAGAGTTAGCCAATTGCTCCTCGGTCAGTACCGCCCAAACCTTCTGTGGTCAGAGTTCTCCCAGCTCCTGCATCCAGGTTACTATGACCCCAAACTAGTCCTGCTGTATCCTCATGTTCCGTCCCTAAACCACTGTGCCTTCGTAATTCTACTCTGGGACATTTTGCCCCAAATTCTTTCCCCCATGCCTAACAGCCACAAGCCAGGGCAGTCAAATTCCAAACGTTCCCCCAGTGGGGTGTCTTCCTGTTTTTCTTCCCTCTCGCCTCACCACCCTGCCTGGGGATGGAGGGGTGCGGCGCCTACAAGCCGTCTCTGTCCCGCCCCTGCCAATCAGCGACTGCGGCACACCCACCGCGGTGGCCAATCCGCAGCAGCCATGCAGCTCCACCCCCTCACCTGGGGAAACACCCGGGACTGGGCCCCGCGCCCTACCTGGGGGAATCCAGGGTCAGCCCTCCAAAGCAGGGGTGCCCGCGCCCCCCAGTTTCTCCTTTTTCCTCCTTCCCCATCCATATGCAGGGGTCCGGAACCCAGCTCCTCCTTTCTGTCCCCAGAAGTCTCAGTCTCCCGCCTCATCTTCCCTCAGCACTTTTAGCACCGGCCACCCTCCAGTTCTGCAGGCATCGAAGTTAAAACTCCTTTCCCCTGCAGTTCCAGAACAAAGAGGAGGCCCTCTGGCTTCACCTCCTGCATTATCTCCTAATTAGAGCTTAATTTACTCTCCCCTGTGGACCTTTTAACTGGAGCACAGGTGTAGCCAACGTGCAATACTTTCCCCTGGAGCCCCTGGCGAAAGACTCCTGCCATAAGGTCTGGGAGTTGTCTTCCCTCGGGTCGAGGGTGGAGGGTCCGTGCATGCGGGACTGTGGTGAGCGGTAAGGGGTCTTGGTGTGGCAGCACTCATAAAGGACGAAAAATAAACATAATGATGCCCTCCTTCTAGCCACAAATTGCTTTTAGGGAATGTGTGGGGTGGTTTGGCACATTGGTAAATAGACTTTAAAATGTCTAGAGTAGGGGGCTGCACCAAAAAGGCAGAGGGCAGAAGCTGGAATTTGGAGAGGGAGAGTCCTAGTTCCGGAAGCCCAAGTGGAAATGTGGGACATCAGAAAGGGATGGCAGGGGTCTCCATGGGGGAGCCCCGCCCGGCCTTGCACCCATACCCCAGCTCCGCACCCCCAGTCACAAGCAGCTCAGTGCCGGTGTAGAAGCTGGCTTCAGAGGCCAGGAACACCGTGGCAGCCCCCACCTCAACTGGCTGGCCCATGCGGCCCAGGGGCTGGGGAGAGACAAGGGGGTAAAGAGGTCAAGAGGAGCCCCCAGGAGACTGCCACACACCCTGTCACACATCCCTGTCACAGGCTGTTCCCTCTGCCCCACCCAGATCCAGATCAGGCCCCATTCCTACCTGGGCCATGTGCTGTCTCAGATTGTGGCCTTAGGGGCAGGCCTTGAGGCTGCCAGCTCCTCTCACAGTGGGGTCCAGATGTTTCTTAGAGAGATACTGGGGGGATGGAGAAGAGACAGTCAGGTGGGTCTACAGCAAACACTGTGTTGGGCTCACTCCCAGTCTTCCCAGTTCCCAGGAGGCTCCCAGCCCACTTGGAGCTGCTCACCAATTGACTCTGATGCCATATTAACTCTCATCAAGGGCCAAGGCCTTGGTCATGGCTGTTACTACCCCCTACAGAAGACATGATCAAGGAGAAAGTTCAGTCCAGGGAAGACAAGACACCCCTGGTGTAATACCGGTGGCTGAGGCAAGGCAGGTTCACATTGGATTCGGACAGACGGTAGAAAAACTGCGGAGCCGGAAAGTGGGCCATTCGTTTAATAAAGTCTCACAACAGCCGACAAGCACACAAGCAGGGGAAATTACCTTTCAGGCAAACAGTAAAATGGCGCCTCACAGTGGCAGGCAGGCAATCGGCCATTTGCAATCCCCCATCTCTCATCTTTCTTGGGTACTGATAGATATATGAACTTCCAACTGCCCTTTTGTTGTCCCACCTGGCTGCCTGACCTCACCCTTACTCACTGGACAATTGCCCCTGAGGCAGAAGAGTTCCAGGAAGCTGGTCAACCTGCCCCAAGAAGGAGCATTCCAGAAAGCTGAAATCCTAAAACTGTAAAAGGGAACATACCAGAACTTTTGACTCAGTACCCCCTCAGGCTCTCCCAAACACTATAAAATTCACCCCTAGTCTGCAATCGGTGCCCTTCTCTCTGGAGAAGTGCCCGGCAGGGTTCCTTTCTTCCTTTCAATAAAGCCTGTTATTATGATCTTTTTGGACTCCCATGGATTCCAACAGGTGCAAGCACCCATAGCGTTATATAGGCTATGCACACGTGCCTCTGCCACGTGCTCACACACCAATCAAGCAAAGTGCCAAGCCCAACACAGCTGCCCCGCACTTGGTGTCCTCTCCTTCCAACCACGGGGGTCAAGCCTGGCATCAGAACGGGGAAGTCATTCCCCCTGCAGCTGTGTTGCAGTGAACTAGGCTATTTCTTTGGAGACACTTAGTGCATGACAACATGTTACAGGTTTTTATACCTTAGGTCTGAGGTCCCTAGGGGGCCAGGTTAAGAGGGAAGGAAGCAGCAGTGTCCCTTGACAGCCTAACCTTGGTGGCCACATAGGAGACTGCCTGGGACTGGCCAATTGCCCCAACCAGGCTGGAGATGTTGATGACGTTCCCCTGGCTCTTCCACAGGGCAAGCTGCGGAGACAGAAAGTAGAGTAAGCCACCCTTGGCCTGGGTCTCCCCAGCCCACCAAAACATCCTGATGTCTGGGTCAGTGGCCGTCTCTCTGGTATGCCCACTAGTTGATCTTAGGGGCTTGTAGGGACAGCAACTGGGGCTCCAGAGCGCACCTTCTTTGGCTTACCCCAGGGTCTCTGGGTCTCGCACAGAAGGAGTCTCTCCTAGTCTGAAAGAGATTTTTCTCTTTTTCCCCACCCCTTTTTCTGTCCCTATTTCCTTGTCCTCCTCTCTCTCTGGGTCTTTGTATGTTATTCAAACTCCTGTCTATATCAAAACAGAAAAATGCCACATGGCTGCACTTTTTGCAAAAATAGGAGGGAGCTCTTTTATTCATGAAGGGGAAGACAGTTTCTCTGAGTTTTACAGAGAACTCTGTACTCAGTGCGATGTGGGTGGGCTTCATGAAATACACCCCAGCCTGACCAGGCGGTGGTGCAGTGGATAGAGCGTCAGCCTGGGACTCTGAGAATCCAGGTTCTGAAGCCCCAAGGTCACAGGCTTGAGCATGAGATCATAAACATGACCCCATGATCTCTGGCTTGAGTTCAAAGGTCACTGGCTTGAGCAAGGGGTCACTGGCTCTGCTGGAGCCCCCACCGCCCGTCAAGGCACGTATGAGAAGCAATCAATGAACAACTAAGGTGCCACAATTATGAGTTGATGCTTCTTATCTCTCTCCCTTCCTGCCTGTCCATCCTGTCTGTCCCTCCCTCTCTCACTAAAGAAAGAAGAGAAAAAAAGAAATACATCCCATATTCTGCCAGCTTCTCCCCTGAAACTCCCTGGTTACCTGGAGGTCCCTAAACAAACTCTCTCAACTCTCCCTCCCCCTCTCTCTCTCCCTCTCTCCCTCTCTGTCTCTCAGTTCTTTCACTTCCTGTGACCTTGAAAACTCAAAGTCTATCCTTTCCCTTGCTTGATCTGGACAGCTGAGCTGGCCAGACAAGGCCTGTTTCCACCACTAAATTAACATGCACAAGCCATTTTCCACAGGGGTTCTCAGAGTGGGATTCTAGATTGGTTCCCTTTCTGGTTCACCCCACCAGGTCTTTCAAACCTACTTTACTCTCTCAAAAACAGCCTCCACCCTGTTCTCAGTGCTGTATCTTCAAATACACCCTGAGTGTTCTGACCTCAGGGCCTTTGCACTTACTGTTTATTTCCTTTGCCTGGAATGCTTTTCTTAAGATAGCCATGACACTCACTTTTAGGGTGACCAACTGTCCTGGTTTGGCCAGGACTAAAGGGTTTCTGGGGACATAGGACATTCAGTCCACAGTTTCAGTGCTAAAATGGAACAGTCCTACTCTCTCAGCAACTTCAAATCCTGTTCGAATGTCACATTCTCAGTGATGGCTTCCCTGACCATCCTATTTACTTAAAACTGCAACCTGCCTCACCCTGGGTCCCCATCTTGCTTCCTGATTCCTTTTCCCTGTGACACAACTGCCCTTCTGATATATATTTTACTTAGTTATTTGCTTATTCTCTGTCTATCCCACCTGAATAGAAAATCCACAAGTGGATGACTGAAACTCTTATTTTGCTTCATCCCCAGTATCAAGGTGTCTGGCACATAGTAGATGCTCAATAAATATCTTTTGGTTAAGTGAATGAATTTATTGAGGATCTATTATGTGCCTGGCCCTGTCTTCAGCAATTTACACAGATTAGCTCATTTAGGAACAGAAGGGTGGCTGACATACACAAAGGGCCACATGACACCTGACAGAACCAGTATTTGCAGCCCCGCAGTCTTAAGACCAAACCCATAACCAGATAAGAATTTCTGACAGCTCTAAGTGTTAAGGACTTTATGATACAGATACAGCATGAGTGACAGGAGGACGCGGGTGCTAAGGGTGCAGTAGGATTCAATTCTCCAGCCTCCTCCTCTCCTCTCCTCCCCCTCACTCTCATCAGCCTTGAAATCCTCCCTCCCTCAGGCCTGCCCCCCCTACACCTCACCCTGCCCCAGCCACATTTCTCTCTTTAATCTTGATCACACTCTGTCCAGCTACTTAATTCCCTCCCTACTCCCACTCCTCGAACGTGAGGTCCACGAGGGCTCAAATATGGTTCATTTGCTACCCTCATCCCAGCACTGGGAACACAGCTGCCACCTAATAAATATTTGTTCCACACTCCCTTCCCAACACTCCCACACATTCCTTAGCCATGTCCTCCCTGCCCCACCTCCCAAGGTCACCTAGTAGCTACATCAAGGACCTGCTGGATTCTTACTGCCCTGACTCCCTCTCCCGCCCTCCTGACAGCCAGTCTGGAGGGCCAGGCTCTCCTGAATGTCCTGCAGCCTTGCTCTGGCCTGACTCCATTTCGCTTTAATGTTGGGATTCCTGGGTCCGTCTCACTCTCTGAGCTCTGCCTGGGAAGTCCCTACTTTGTTGGTTTCCCACCAGCACCTCCTAAATCTCCTCTAGAGCCCCTTCCGGAGCTCCTGACCTGCCACCCTTGGGCTCTCCACCTCAATGTCTCCAGTGCAGAAATCACCCCAATGTCTTCTAAAACCTGCCTCTTCCTGGTTCCTGGCCTCGGACACGGTGCCCACTCCCACCAGCTCCTTAAGCCACAGACTAGGAGACCTGGGAGTCTTCCAGAGCCTCACTCTCCCTCAACTCCTCATCTGATCCATCACTTTCTTGCTCAAATACCTTCTATGGCTCCCTGTTGGGCAGATAAAATGTATTATGCTCACTTTGTTAAAGATGGCGCCACTGCTCACGTGGAGGCCGTTGCCCAGGTGATATTAATGTGTGTCTCTGTGGATCGTTGCAGCCTGGGGCTTGGTTTTGGGATTAAGCCTTTCCCACCCTTTTTGATGTGGGGTGGTACAATCCAATCATGCCTCAGAGAAGTGACTCTACTAGAGACTTCCCTATTTTGCATATTGGATTAGAGGTTGTGAAGCTACAATATAAAATGGGGGCAGAACAGAGTTTGGGCTTCTGGTTCCTGACATTAGAGGAAAGAGCAGAAGGAGGCCACGTGGAGTAGGCCAGCAGAAGCAGCCAAGATGGCAGAGTGCTGAGTGAGATGCCAGTTTATACAGAGTTTGTATCTGGGATAAGGAAGGAGATGGGGAACTGAGGAGAATAAGGCTGGTGAGCTAGAAACCTTTGATTCTAGGAAACTCGGATAAGTCAGTGGCTTTGTGAGCACTGAATGTGATTGGGTTTTGGAGCCCAGTGTATGTTTTTACTTGCCCGCCGGGTGCAAGCTAGAATTAAAGACTATGGCCCACCAGTTTGTGGCTCTGTTGTTTCTTTACCGACTGTCCGAATCCAATGCAAACCTGCATGGGCCAGAAGGCTGCTGTGATAGTGGCCCTGGCCCTGGATACTGGCTTTACACTCCCTATTGCTCTTGAGATGAAGACCAGACACCCGGCATGGCCCTAAAGGCTCCAGGTGATCTGCTTCCCCAAACCCTTCCTGTACAACCCCCTCCCCTCTCCACTCAGCCCCTCGATGGCACCAAACCCTCCACAGTTCTTCGCACAGGCCGCTCCCTCTGCCAGAGACACCTCTGTGCTGCCACATCGAGGACCCACGGGACACTTACTGACCTGACTCTCCCCCCTCCTTGGACACTGGATCTGGAAAGCCCCATCACCACCTCTCTAGTTATTGCTGCTCATCTTTTGCTTCCTCTAGGAAGCCCACCCTGACCCCCAGAACATGCCAGTCTCCCCGTCACACATCTCCCAGAACCACACCCATGTCCCTCTGAGCACAAAACACTCACCCCATAAACACACTCTGCACTAATTTAATAACACCGGGCTTCCCCATGACTATGAACTCCACAAGGACAAAGCACAGGTAGTGTTGCCAGCACCTAGAATACTGTCTGACACCTCCTTAGGTTTGTTTATTGATAAATAGATGAATGACTAGGTCTCTAAGAATCAATCCAGGTCTGAGAGTCTGCAACAGACATTCAGCTTCTGTGGATCTTTTTTTTTTTCTTTTTGACAGAGACAGAGAGAGAGAGTTAGAGAGAGGGACAGACAGATAGAAAGGGACAGAGATGAGAAGCATCAATTCTTCATTGCCGCTCCTTAGTTGTTTATTGATTGCTTTCTCATATGTGCCTTGACCGGGGGGCAGAGCGAGTGACCCCTTGCTCAAGCCAGGGACCTTGGGCTTCAAGCCAGTGACTTTTAGGCTCAAGCCAGTTACCATGGGGTCATGTCTATGATCCCACACTCAAGCCAGTGACCCCTCACTCAAGCTGGTGAGCCCATACTCAAGCCGGATGAGCCTGTGCTCAAGCCAGTGACCTTCAGGTTTTGAACCTGGGTCCTCTGCATCCCAGTCTAATGCTCTATCCACTGTACCACTGCCTGGTCAGGTGCTTCTGTGGATCTTTACTGCCCACAGACCTCAATTCCTTGACCATGGAAAGACCCCTAGTTCCTCCACCATTTTCGCTAGCTTGAGGAAATCATGAACTTTGGCTTGTGTCAGAATCCTCCAGGGAGGCCAAAGGTCCCAAGTCCCTGATTCAGAAAGTCTGGGTTGGGGCCCAAGAGTCAACATTTCAAGAGCTTCAAAGGGATGTTGGTGGTGATGACAGTGATACTGATGGTGATGAAGATGCTAGTGTGCTGAAGGCAATGATGATGGTGATGATGGTGATGATGATGGTGATGAAGATGATGATGGTGAAGATGATGATGGTGATGAAGATGATGAAGGCAATGATGGTGATGGTGCTGAAGATGATGGTGGTGATGAAGATGATGGTGGTGAAGACAATGATGGTGATGATGATGGTGATGAAGATGATGATGGTGATGAAGGCAATGATGGTGATGGTGCTGAAGATGATGGTGATGATGAGACTAGGGATGGTAGGACAGGAGGGATAAATGGTGATGGATGAAGACTTGCCTTGGGGGCATGAACACAATACAGAGTACAGAAGATGTGTTGTAGAATTGTGTGCCTGAAACCGATATAATTTTGCTAACTAGTACCACCCCAATAAATTCAATTTAAAAACTAAGGATGGTGATGATGATGGTGATAATGGTGATGATAGTGAAGATGGTGACAGTGGCAGCAACTTAACTCCTGTTGACAGATTTCCTTGCAACAGGCACAGGGTTTTTTTGTTGTTTTTTTTTTATTCATTTTAGAGAGGAGAGAGAAAGGGAGAGAGAGAGACAGAGAGGGGGAGAGAGAGGAGAGAGAGACAGAGAGAGAAGGTGGGGAGGAGCTGGAAGCATCAGCTCCCATATGTGCCTTGACCAGGCAAGCCCAGGGTTTCGAACAGGCGACCTCAGCATTTCCAGGTCGACGCTTTATCCACTGCGCCACCACAGGTCAGGCACAACAGGCACAGTTTTAAGTGCCGGGATAAAGGCATGAACAAGAAACAGAAGTTTTGCCTGGTCTGTGGTGGCACACTGGATAAAGCATTGACCTGGAACACTGAGGTCTCCAATTCGCAACCCTACGCTTGCCTGATTAAGGCATATATGGGAGTTGATGCTTCCTGCTCCTCCCTGTCTCTCTCTCTCTCTCTCTCTCTCTCTCCCCCCCCCCAAGATCAAGAAATAAAGTTAAGAAAGAAAGAAAGAAAGAAAGAAAGAAAGAAAGAGAGAGAGAAAGAGAGAATGAAAGAGAGAAAGAAAGGAAAGAAAGAAAGAGAGAAGTCTTTGCCCTCCAGAAAACCAAATGTAATGAGTGGACCTTGTCTGGTCCTGGCATGAACAAACCAATGCTAACAAGCCATTGGAAACAATGAAGTGCCTGACCAGGCGGTGACACAGTGGATAGAGCTTCGGAGTGGGATGTGGAGGACCCAGGTTTGAGACCCCAAGGTTGCCAGCTTGAGCGTGGGCTCATCTGGTTCGAGCAAAGCTCACCAGCTTGGACCCAAGGTCGCTGGTTTGAGCAAGGAGTTACTCGGTCTCCTGAAGGCCCACGGTCAAGGCACATATGAGAAAGCAATCAATGAACAACTAGGGTGTCACAGCGAAAGACTGATGATTGATGCTTCTCGTCTCTCTCCATTCCTGTCTGTCTGTCCCTGTCTATTCCTCTCTCTGACTCTCTCTCTCTGTCTCTGTAAAAAAAAAAAAAAGAAAGAAAGAAAGAAAAGAAAGAAACAATGAAGTGACTTCAAATAGGGCTTGGGTATTAAATAGTATTAAGAAGTAATTGTTAATGTTCTAAGAAGACCTAGTGGCAGTTTGGTTATACTAAAAAAAGATCTTATTTTTACTTTTTAACATAAAGTTGGATGTACTTTTTAAATTTATTTATTTATTTATTTATTTATTTATTTTTTTCTGTATTTTTCTGAAGCTGGAAACGAGGAGAGACAGTCAGACAGATTCCCGCATGCGCCCGACCGGGACCCACCCGGCACACCCACCAGGGGTGACGCTCTGCCCACCAGGGGGCGATGCTCTGCCCCTCCGGGGCGTCGCTCTGCTGAGACCAGAGCCACCCCAGCGCCTGGGGCAGAGGCCAAGGAGTCATCCCCAGCGCCCGGGCCACCTCCGCTCCAATGGAGCCCTGGCTGCGGGAGGGGAAGAGAGAGACAGAGAGGAAGGAGGGGGGGGGTGGAGAAGCAAATGGGCGCCTCCCCTGTGCGCCCTGGCCGGGAATCGAACCCGGGTCTCCCGCACGCCAGGCCGACGCTCCACCGCTGAGCCAACCGGCCAGGGCCTAATTTTTTTTTTTATTTATTGATTTTAGCAAGAGAGGAAGGGGGAGAGAGAGAGAGAGAGAAACATCAAGCTGTTCCTGTTTGTGCCCTGACCAGGAATCGAACCAGCACTCGAACTGGCAATCTCTGCACCTCAGGACAATGTTCCAACCAACCAAGCTATCTGGCCAGGATTCCTTCCTTCCTTCCTTCCTTCCTTCCTTCCTTCCTTCCTTCCTTCCTTCCTTCCTTCCTTCCTTCCTTCCTTCCTGCCTGCAAGAAAGAGAGACAGACAGGAAGGGAGAAAGATGAGAACTCCTAGAAAGATGAGAACTCCTAGTTGCAGCACCGTATTGTTCATTGATTGCTTTTCATACCTGCCTTGAACAGGTAGGCTCCAGCTGAGCCAGTGACCCCTTGCTCAAGTCAGCGACCTTGGGCTCAAGCCAGCAACCATGGGGTCATGTCTATGATTGCACGCTCAAGCTGGTGACCCCGTGCTCAAGCTGGCAACCTTGGGTGTCCTGAACCTAGGTCCCCAGCATTCCAGGCTGACGCTCTATCCACTGCACCACCACCTGGTCAGGCAAGTTGAATGTACTTTTAAATTAAAAGAGTTGGCTCTCCCTCTCTTAGGTGGAGGATAGCTGTTAGGTGCACGTTTCTCTCTGAGTCCCGAGTCCCGAGGGACAGCACCCCTCTTGCCCCAGTGATAATTTGCTCGGTGACGCCCTCCATCAGCTGCCTGCATGTCCACACGTACTCCCACCCAAGGGCAGCACTTCCCGGGACCACCTCCCCTGCAGGCTACACTCCATTCTCACCTAGAGTTGGATCCTGCGGAATCCCCAATAAATCAGGTGTGGCCATGCAACTCTGATGATGTTAAGAATTCTAATCTGAATAAGAAGGTTAGCTAAGATCATGTGCCAATGTGAATCTTACTGTGATTGTGTAATAAATCATTGTTCTTGGTTTTAGGAAATAGACTCCAAACAACTGAGAGGT
Source organism: Saccopteryx leptura (assembly GCF_036850995.1). Lineage (NCBI taxonomy): Eukaryota > Metazoa > Chordata > Mammalia > Chiroptera > Emballonuridae > Saccopteryx > Saccopteryx leptura. The sequence goes on from NC_089505.1 coordinate 66,860,639, forward strand.
AAGTGGACATCATACCTGCCACTTACTTTCAAATAAAGAAGAAGACCAAACAAATGTGGTAAAATATTAACAGTGAGAGTTCTCTGTACTATTCTGACAATATTATATAACTTCATTTTATTTAAAAATAAAAATAAACACTGTAATCCATTGATAGCATTTATGAAGTCCTTACTAATTAAATGATATGATTTCTGGGTAGGAAATTGCAAAAGGCAATGGGTAGAACAAGTTTAACAAACTGTTTATAATTGCTAAGCTAGAGATAAAGGTAGGGGTTCTCTTGTTCTTAAAATACACCCAGGGAGGGAAGAGGGATTGAGCAAAAATAAAGAGAGAAAAAACTCATAGACACAGACAACAGTATGACGGTTGCTGGGATGGCGGGGAGAAGAAGGTAAAGGGGAGGATAAATGGTGATGTCAAGAGACTTGACTTGCCTGACCTGTGGTGGCGCAGTGAATAAAGCGTCGACCTAGGAAATGCTGAGGTCGCCGGTTCAAAACCCTGGGCTTGCCTGGTCAAGGCACATATGGGAGTTGATGCTTCCAGCTCCTCCCCCCTTCTCTCTCTCTGTCTCTCTCTCCTCTCTCTGTCTCTCTCTCTCTCTCCTCTCTAAAAATGAATAAATAAAATTTAAAAAAAAATTAAAAAAAAAAAGAGACTTGACTTAAGGTGGTGAACACATAATATCACACAATATAGTGTACAGATAATGAATCAGAATTGTGCACCTGAAACCTGTATAATTTTGTTAACCAGTGTCACCCCAATAAATTAAATGAAAAGGGGAAAAGGCCCTGGCCGGTTGGCTCAGTGGTAGAGCGTCGGCCTGGTGTGCAGAAGTCCAGGGTTCGATTCCCAGCCAGGGCACACAGGAGAAGCGCCCATCTGCTCCTCCACCCCTCCTCCTCTCCTTCCTCTCTGTCTCTCTCTTCCCCTCCCGCAGCCGAGGCTCCATTGGAGCAAAGATGGCCGGGTGCTGGGGATGGCTCCTTGGCCTCTGCCCCAGGCGCTGGAGTGGCTCTGGTCTCGACAGAGCGACGCCCCGGAGGGGCAGAGCATCGCCCCCTGGTGGGCAGAGCATCGGCCCCTGGTGGGCGTGCCAGGTGGATCCCGGTCGGGCGCATGCGGGAGTCTGTCTGTCTCTCCCCGTTTCCAGCTTCAGAAAAATACAAAAAAGAAAAAAGAAAAAAAGAAGAAAAAGGGGGGGGGGAAATACACCCAGGGATTTCTGCCCCAGGGCCTTTGCACATTCTTTTTTAAAAAAGATTTTTATTTATTGCTTTTAGAGGGAGAAGAGAGAGAGAGAAGGCATCAGCTCATAGTTGCTTCTCACATATGCTTTGATGGGGCAACCCTGGGGTTTTGAACAAGTGACCTCAACATTCCAGGTCAACGTTTTATCCACTGCGCTACCACAGGTCAGGCTGCACATTCTTTTCTTAGTGAGTGAAACACTCTGTGCCCTATTTCTCCACTTACTTTCCTCCTACTTAAGGTCCAGCTTAAATCTCACCTTTTCCCTTCTACCATTCTCAGGCCTCATTTTCCCAGCCTGTATTTCAGAGGCCTCAAATAGTGAGTGAGATTAGCCACAGAGAGGGACAAGGTTCATGGGAAATAATAACTTGCAGACAGGAAACTCCGTGCCAGTAATATTCTAAATAATTTCATTCAATTGTCAGAACAACCCTGTGGATTACCTAGGTACCATGATTAGCCCTATTTTATTGGTAATAAAATTGAACCACAGAAAGATTGAGTAACTTGCTTGATGTTGACAATAGGAAGAGGCAGAGAACTTAGGCAGGCAGCCCCAGTCTAGACCCTTTACTCTGACCCACTCACACGTAATAGTTAGGTATCCAGTAGGAGGAGGCAGGGACTGGAGTACAGAGACAGGCCACATTTAGCAGACTGTCACCCTGTCCTATGGGTCCAGTTGACCAACTTTTTAAGAGAAACCAGAATCCAGTTGCTATGTAAAATAGAGAGAGAGAGAGAGATGAGAAGCATCAACTCGTAGTTGCGGCACTTTAGTTGTTCACTGATTGCTTCTCATATATGCCTTGACGGGAGTGGAGGGGGGCACTAAATCGGAGCCAGTGACCCCTTGCTTAAGCCACTGATCTTGGGCTCAAGCCAGCAACCATGGCGCCATGTCTATGATCTCACGCTCAAGCCGACGACCCCTGTGCTCAAAGCTGGTGAGCCCGCGGTCAAGTCGGCCACCTCTGGGTTTTGAACCTGGGTCCTCAGAGTCCCAGGTCAATACTCTATCCACTGTGCAACCACTGGTCAGGCTAATCACTCTCTTTTTAAATGCTCGCAACAAATAAAAGATATACCACCAGTGATATTAGAGATGATGGAAGTCTGACATCCAAGCCCCCTCTCTTCCTCTTCCCCTTCTCGGGATCTCAGGACAGCGTTTAGCCCCGCCCCGCGCCCGGTGGGGCGTGTCTCTGACGGGTCAAAAGGGAGCTGACAGACAGCCCTAGGACGCCTCAGCGCACATTCACTCCTGGGAAATGACTCCCTGGAGCCCTGACACTGGCCTGCAGGGGACACACATACACCGCACATTTCTTGTGCCTCGGCTAGAGCCTCGGGCAGCGCGAACTGGCAGGTTGGTCTCTGAAAGCAGCTAGAGCTAGAAAATGCCCCCACACACCACATACAAAAACCCTTCCTGGGCGCAGCGTGTGTGTCTCATCGTGTCGAGGTGCCAATCTTAGAAGGAGAACAGAAATTGGGGACCGGAGCCAGGGTTCACCGGTTGAGCAGGGGATGACCCAGATGGCGACATTCCACCTGGAACCCAGATCACACCTCGGAGACAGCTCCTCAGCTTTCCCCACACAGGTGACCCCTGGCCCACTCCAGGGACCTCCCCTCATTCCACACTCCCCTTTCTGAGCTCCTCCCACACACAAGCCACAAGCCAGTGAGGTGAGCGCCACAGTGATATCTCCAGACCTGGACCCTCACTCCAGACCCATGAATCCTATCCACCTGCTCCTCCCCTGGGGTTCCTATCCTTCACTTGCTAAACAAATTAACAACAACAACAAAACCATTTCTTTCTTTCTGGAGTTCACCCCCATATCTAGTCTATGAGGAAATCCTGACAATTCTACCTTCAAAACAGACCCAGAGCCAGACCACTTCTCAACAAATCCACAGCCACCAGCCTGGTCAGATCAAACATTACATCCTGCCTGGACCATCCCCAAAGTCCCCCTGCTTCAGCCTTTGCCCCCCCTCAATCTGTTCCCCAGGCAGCTGCCAGAGGGCTCCAGTTTCCACTTATAGCAGTTCCCTCCCCCTCTTTTCAGAAGCTCCATGGCTCCCTGCTCACTCCATCTCAAGGCAAAGCCCTCTCTGTGGTTTACAAGGCCCCATAAAATCTGGGTCCCACTGCCAGCTTTCTACCCTCACCTTGCGCTCTCTCCCACTTGCTTATCCTGCTTCAGTCACTCTGCCCTTCTCACTGTTCTGTACTACAGGAAGTCCCACCCCAGGGCCTTTGCACTGGCTATTTCTCCACTGGACCACTATTCCCCACACACCTCCTTGTGTTATGACTGAAATGTTACCTCTCAGCGAAGCCTCCTGATCACCCCACCCTGTGTAAAAGAGCACACAAATAAACAATTTAAAATAATACCTCTTGCCTCACCTATGATGGCACAGTAGAGAAGGCATCAATCTGGAATGCTGAGGTTGCCAGTTCGAAACCCCGGGCTTGCCATGTCAAATCACACATGAGAAGCAACTGTGAGCTGGTGCTTCCTGTCCCTCCTCCAACCTTTCTTTTTTCTTTCTTTCTTTCTTTCCTTCTTTCCTTCTTTCTCTCTTTCTTTCTTTCTTCTTTCTTTTCTTTCTTTCCTTCTTTCTTCCTTTCTCTCTTTTGATTTTATTTATTGATTTTACAGAGAGAGGAGAGACGGACAGGGAGCAAGAAGTATAGTTGCTCCACTTTAGTTGTTTATTGCTTGCTTGTTGCTTCTCATATGTGTCTTGACCTGGCAAGCCCAGGGTGTTAAACCAACAACCTATGTTCCAGGTGGACGCTTTATCCACTGCGCCACCACAGGCCACTGCGCCACCACAGGTCAGACCCCCCTGCCTTTTTAAAATAAATAAGTAAAATCAAGAAAGGGAAACTTAAAAAAAATAACCCCTGACCTGTGGTGGCACAGTGGATAAAGCGTCAACCTGGAATGCTGAGGTCGCCGGTTCAAAACCCTGGGCTTGCCCGGTCAAGGCACATATGGGAGTTGAAGCTTCCTGCTCCTCCCCGCTTCTCTCTCTCTCTCTCCTCTAAAATGAATAAATAAATAAAAAATAACCCCTCATCTGGTAAAGACCATACTGAATTATTTACAGGTGAAATATTATAATTTGAGATTTACTCTAAAACAAGTTGTTGAGTAAACAAGTGTTTTTTCTAGGTTTGCTGGCTTGTACTGGGGCAGAACCAGGTGTGTATAGTCTGTGGTGTTTGCCCTCAGGACAGCAGATTGCTGATTGCCTTCCTGCTTGGGAGGGGCCATTGTTTGCTGGAGGAGGGTTTTCCCCCCCCAAGCCTGTTTTGCGGCAGAGAGGGAGAGAGAGAGTGCTGAGGGGCTTGGGAGCGCTGATTTTGCCTGGCCTGTTTTTGGCTGGAGTCCTGTGAGTCTGGGTGTTGGTCAAATAAGTTTGTAAATATGATATATATGTTTGCTCTCTTATAGTTTGCATTGGGTGTGAGGCACAGGCTATAAGCAGGCAGGGTCGTTATAGCCTAAGGCTTAGTTTTAAGACTAAGCCTTTCCCACCCTTTTATTTTATTTTTTTTTATTTACAGAGACAAAAAGAGAGTCAGAGAGAGGGATAGACAGGGACAGACACACAGGAACAGGGAGAGATGAGAAGCATCAATCATTAGTTTTTCATTGTGACACCTTAGTTGTTCACTGATTGCTTTCTCATATGTGCCTTGATTACCGTGGGGGCTACAGCAGAGTGAGTAACCCCTTGCTCAAGCCAGCGACCTTGGGTCCAACCTGGTGAGCTTTTGCGCAAACCAGATGAGCCCGCGCTCAAGCTGGGGACCTCAGGGTTTCGACCCTGGGTCCTCTGCGTTCTAGTCCAACGCTCTATTCACTGCGCCACCACCTGGTCAGGCCTTTCTCACCCTTTTAATACTAAGATCTTCTCAACACTAAGCTTGTCCAACACCCTTGACTGTTGCATGATATGAGGTGGTGCACTCTCATGAAGAATCCTATTATGCCTCAGATAAGTGACTTTCTTTTTTTTTTTTTTTTTTTACAGAGACAGAGAGTCAGAGAGAGGGATAGATAGAGACAGACAGGCAGGAACAGAGAGAGATGAGAAACATCAATCATTAGTTTTTCGTTGTGACACTTTAGTTGTTCATTGATTGCTTTCTCATATGTGCCTTGACCATGGGCCTTCAGCAGACCTAGTAAACCCTTGCTCAAGCCAGCGACCTTGGGTCCAAGCTGGTGAGCTTTGCTCAAACCAGATGAGCCCACACTCAAGCTGGGGACCTTGGGGTCTTGAACCTGGGTCCTCTGCATCCCAGTCCAATGCTCTATCCACTGTGCCACCACCTGGTCAGGCTGAGATAAGTGACTTTGTATCAGAGACTTCCTTGTTTGTATATTGGATTAAAGGTTTTGATTTCTACACTATAAAATGGGGCAGAGGAGCCCATGCTGGAAGAGAACAGAGAGAAAGGCCACATGAAGGAGAGGAGAAGCAGCCAAGATGGCAGAGTGCTGAAGGAGAAGCTAGTTTGTGCAGAGTTTGTGCAACGAGAAGGAATGGGGAACAGAGGTGAATAAGGCTAATGAGGTAGAAACCTTTGATTCTAGGAAACTCAGTTAAGTCAGTGGCTTTGGGAGCCCTGAATGGAAAGGGAAATGTTTTCCCACTGTGTGTATTTCTTGTCCACCAGGTGCAAGCTAGGATTATAGCTAATGGCCCACCAGTTCTTGGCTTCGTTGTTTCATTACCGTCTATCCAAATCAAATGGGAACCTGCATGGGCCAGGCGGCTATGATGGTGGCCGCGGCTGCTGGCCATACACTGGGAAAATCCCGAGAATGAGTCAGGGCTTTGGGAGCCCTGAGTGAGAGGGAAGTGGTCTTCCCTGCCTGTTTGCTCATCTGTCCTTACAAGACTTTAAATAAATGGAACAAACAGTCCACCATTTTCTGGCCCCACAGTTCCTTAACCATCTGCCAGAATCCAATGGGAATCTGAATCTGCATGGCCATGGCAGAGGCCACTGGCCTTACAAAAGCCCAGGAAAAAAGTGAGGGGTTCCCTAGAAGCAAGACTAGCAGAATGCTGATCATTGCTGGTTCTGGGTGATGATCACGTGGGCCTACGATTCTCTCTGCTTTTGCGTACCCTTGCAAAATGTCATAATAAAAATAAATAAAATGCCAAAGAAAATAGCATTTGCACTTCCCCACCACTCATTACCCCCTTTTGTTCCTTCACTTTTTTGCCTTGTATTTGTCACTCCCTGACAGTATATTCTGTATTTATTACCTACTGTCGTCTCCTCCACTACAATGTCAGCTCCCCAAGGGCAGGGATGCCTGTCCCTTTTGTCCTCTGCTGGATACCCAGTGCTTAGCACATTGCTGGTGCTAAATAAATATTTGTCAAATGAATGAATTCCATGATAAAAATAAACACACTGCCTGACCTGTGGTGGCACAGTGGATAAACGGTCAGCCTGGAATGCTGAGGTCGCCAGTTCGAAACCCCAGGCTTGCCTGGTTAAGGAATATATGAGAAGCAGTTACTAGGAGTTGATACTTCCCGCTCCTCCTCTCCTTTCTCTCTCATTCCCTTCTCTTTCTAAAGTAAATAAATAAAATCTTTAAAAAAAATAAAATAGCCTTGGCCAGTTAGCTCAGTTGGTTAAGAGCATCATCCTGGGCCCTGGCCAGTTGGCTCAGCGGTAGAGCATCGGCCTAGAGTATGGAAGTCCTGGGTTCAATTCCGGGTCATGGCACACAGGACAAGTGACCATCTGCTTCTCCACCCCTCCCTCTCCCTCTCCTCTTCTCTTTCAGCAGCCAAGGCTCCAATGATTCCAGCAAGTTGGCCCCGGGGCTGAGGAGGGTTCTATGGTCTCTCCTCAGGCTCTGAAATAGCTCGGGAGCAGCAGCCCCAGATGGGCAGAACATTGCCCCCTAGGGGGCTTGCCGAGTGGATCCCAGTCGAGGTGCATGCATGCAAGAGTTAGTCTCTCTGCCTCCCCGCATCCTTGCCTCTCACTGAATTTAAAAAAAATAAAAGAGCCTGACCTGTGGTGGCGCAGTGGATAAACCGTCGACCTGGAAATGCTGAGGTTGCCGGTTCGAAACCCTGGGCTTGCCTGGTCAAGGCACATATGGGTGTTGATGCTTCCAGCTCCTTCCCCCTGTCTCTCTGTATCTCTCTCTCCCTCTCTCTCTCCTCTCTAAAATGAATAAATGAAAATTAAAAAAAAATAATAAAATGTACTCGGAATTTAAAAAAAAATAATAATAAATAAATAAATAAATAAATAAAAGAGAGCATTATCCTGAAATGACAAGGTTGCAAGTTCCATCCCTGGTCTGGGCACAGGGGGGAAGCAATTACTAAGTGGAACAGCAACTGAGTGAAACAACAAATGAATGCTTCCTTTCCCCCTCCCTCTCTCTGCCTTCCTTTCTCTCTCTCTCTCTCTCTAAATAAACAAACAAACAAATAAATAAATAAGCACGCTGTTATCATAGAGAATGAATATGTATGTGTAAGTACTGTGTAAGCAAGGATGCCCGGGAAAGGCCCTTTGGAGGTGACACTTGAACAGAGAAGATAAGCAGGGCAGTCATGGGAGGATTCGGAGGAAGGGCACAGAGGGAGCAGGCAATGATGCTCTTTGCTCCCAATAGCTGTTGCTTGGGTGGCAAAGCTGTAACTGCCTATTACTGCCTCCCTGTTTCAACCCTCTCCCTTAGCCCTCCCCCTCAGCCTGGGAGGCCGGGGCCCCAGCCTTCACCTTGGTCAAGGTATATGTCCCCAACAGGTTAAGTTCCAGCAGCTGCCGGAAGCCCTGGGCAGAGGTCTCCTCAGGCCACTGCGGAGGTGGGTCTAAGGGCAGAGGTTGGAGAGGGAGAGAATGAGGGGCCCATGTGGACCGGAGAACTGGGGGGCCATAGCAATCGGGAGAAGAGTGGGGGGCCCAAGTGAGGCTGGCAGACAAGAGGGTCAGGGATGATGAAAAGGAAAGAAGGTTGCCCAGTGATTAATAAAGAAAGCAGTGTCCAGGGCCAGAAGACCTGGTTAGAATCTCAGCCCTGCAGCTTTCTGACTGCATGATTTGGGGCAAGTCACCTTGCCTCTCCGTGACTCAGTTTCCTCATCTGCAGAATGAGAGTAACCCCTCTAGAGCTTAGAAATGTCAAAGTCAATATTTGTGCCTGTCACTTAGTATCATAATGCATTTGTTAAATACAGTTGACCCTTGAACAACACAGGTTTGAACTGCGTGGGCCTATTTACACGCAGATTTTTTTCAACAAATATACAGTCACCCCTCTGTATCCAGGTTTTGCATCCATGGATTCAACCAATGGCACATTGAAAACAAAAACATTAATTTTTTTTTCAATTACAGTTTATAGCCAATATTATTCTGTACTAGTGTCAGGTATACAGCATAGAATTATAGCACTTTTTTTAAAATTTAATTTAATTTTATTTATTCATTTTTAGAGAGGAGAGAGAGAGACAGAGAGGGAGAGAGAGGAGAGAGAGACAGAGAGAGAGAAGGGGGGAGGAGCTGGAAGCATCAACTCCCATATGTGCCTTGACCAGGCAAGCCCAGGGTTTCGAACCGGCGACCTCAGCATTTCCAGGTCGATGCTTTATCCACTGCGCCACCACAGGTCAGGCTAGAATTATAGCACTTTTGATCCACCATTGGGAATTCACAGATGCAGATTTGTTCCGCTCCATTGTGTATAAGGGACTTGAGTGTCCAAGGATTATGGTACCCGAATGGTCCTCAAACCAATTCCCCACGGATATCAAGGGACTGAAGGAAAGTTTGAGGAGGAGTCAAAGTTACATGCAGGTTTTCAACTGCACAGGGGTTGGCACCTCTAACCCCTCCATTGTCCAGGGGTCAACAATAAATAGAAAAATCTGGGTGGGGTAGCAGGAAAGAAAAATCAACATTCATAAGGAAAGGAGCTGTAAAGACAGGAGAATGAGAACGAGGAAATTCATCATCAGCACTGGACGGGCTTGTATACACTCACTGTAGGAACCAGTTATGGTCTAAAATCACCGTGGGCATTGAATTAGTGAATACTCACCCACTACTCCTAGGGAAGCATGTGCATATTATATAATAATATGAACCTGCTATGGACTAAATGTGTGTTCCTTAAAAAAATACATGTGTTAAAATCCTAACCTTGCCCTGGCAGCTCAGTGGTAGAGTGTCAGCCCAGTGTATGGATGTCCCAGGTTCAATTCCTGGTCAGGGCACACAGGGGAAGAACCCATCTGCTTCTCCACCCCTCCCCCTCTCACTTCTCTCTTCCTCTCCTGAAGCCATGGCCTGGTTGGAGTGAGTTGGCCCTGGGCGCTGAGGATGGCTAGATGGCCTCATCTCAGGCACTAGGAAGAGCTTAGTTGCTGAGCAATGGAGCAACACCCCAGAGAGGCAGAGCATCGCCCCCTACTGGGCTTGCTGAGTGGATCCCAGTCAGGTCACACATGGGAGTTTGTCTCTCTGCCTCCCCTCCTCTTACTGAATCAAAAAAAAAAAATCCTAACCTTTAAAGTGATGGTATTTGGAGGGTGAGGTGGGAGCTTTGGGAAGTGATTAGGTCATGAGGGTGGAAAACTCATGAATGGGATTAGTACCCAGAAAAGAGACCTCAGAGAGCTCCCACACCCCTTCCACTGTGTGAGGACACAGCAAGAAGCTGGCCCTCACCACACACAGAATCTGCTAGAACCTTGACTTTGGGGTTCCTAGCCTCCAGAACTGAGAGATAAATGTTTATTTAAGCCACCTAGCCTGTGCTATTTCTGTTATAGCAGCCTGAATGGACTAAGATGGTGCCTGTGTATACGTATACAAAGTGGGGCAAAGTAGGTTTATAGTTGTTCATATGGAAAATAATACATAATTAATAAACAATAATATAAGAATAAACTGTTTAGACTGCCGGGGTCCAGCCCCGGGGGGGATTCAGGGGTCCCACAGGAAGAGACGGCGTCGGTGAAATTCGAGTGAGAGAGCCGAATTCTTTTCTTTTTCTTTATTCTCTAGTTAGCATTTACTGCCAGGCATCTTTCCCAAATGCTAGTATAGCTTCTTTTTTATACACACACACCAAGTTACAATTACATGGTATTAATCATTGCTTCTGTTTCACTATGTTTACATGTTTCCAGATAACAGTTAGTTTATATTTGTAAACTACAAATTATTCAAAGTATAACTAAAAAATAACTTGAATTGGTAAAAGCTTTTAAAGGATTAGTACTAACTAATAACTCAACTTTACTGTTGTTGTGAGTCAAGGGGCAGAGAGAGATTAACAGACAAAATCATTAAGGACTAGCAAAGGACTACCGCTTGCTCAGGCAAATGGCCTGGAATTTATGCAGTGTCCTGGCTTTTCTCACAAGATAACAAAAGGCTTGCCCATTGAGAAACTGACTTAACATTAAGAGTAACTTTTACTTAAAGATATATAGAGTGCACTCGCAAGATAGCTTAGTAGCAACATAATTTCAGAAGACATTAATTGCTATTGCTTCTATGGATGCCTCCTGCCATACCTCTCATTATCAGAAGAAAGAATTTTTGGGAAAGTTTATAAATCTCATGAGTGTCTCACTGAGAAAGTTCAGCAACTGCCTTCAGTCATAAAACAATTCTCTTAGCAAAACATTCTTTTCTTGCTGACTGCATTCCTATTCCAGGCCATGCAACAGGCCATTCCATAACACCTTATCTAAGATTCTATTGTCTGGTTAAACTTTATTTATTTACTATATTCATACACTAGCTAAGTTCTGGCTATATTCTTTCTAACATGATTAATAATAAGAAATTCTCCTACAAACTTAACCCTTTACGAGGGATATCATAGCCAGCCTCTTATGTTTATGAGCCCAGTTCAAGGGGCTTACAGGCTTTTCTGTGGAACTTACACCTTCTGTCTCATTTTCAAAGAAATTACTACAAATCTACAGGGAAAGTACGGTACTATTATTCCTGTGCCACAAATAATAGCACACACCCAGAAAAAGGGGGGATATAAGGCCAGATTAATTCAAAAGATTAAAGGGGGAAGTATCGTGCCTTTCCTTGCGGTGACTTTGTCAACCCGTAGCTGTTGGTCTTTACTGCGGTGACTCTATCTTCTTTTGCTGTGACTTTGTCAACCAGCAGTTGTGGATCTTCTTCTGCTGTGACCTAGTTAGCCAGCATTAGTGGATTGGCTCCCGACATCTCCCCCTTTTTTATTATTTAAATAAAGCTTTTGTATTTTCACCGTTGTTTCTCTGAGATTGCTGTTTAAGAGTCGGAACATGACTGGAAGGACAAGAAGAGTGATAATTGCCACAGCTATTATTATGCCTATATCAGTAGCCAGAGAGGTTAGGCCATGCATAGAAAACATACTTTTAATGTTTTCAACAAATTGATTAGCTACTTCTGAGGCAGAGACTAAAGAGCCTAAATGTCTTAAGTTTTGTATTTGCTGATGTAATTTTCTTAAATCTAAACTAATATTACTATTATTCCATACATCTAACAAATGATTTTGTACATTATTCCATGCTATGATAGACTGATTGTATTCTAAAGGAGTCACACATATTCACTTGAATCCTGCATGGCATCTAAGAGTCATTCTAGCCTTCATAGCTAACAACTCATTACATATGTGAATAAAAGCCTCCTCTAAAGCATTTACTTTCATTTCTAACTTTCTATCTATAGTCTCCTGTACTGCTAATGCAAGAGATATATTATGAGATAAACTATTCACATGATTTGCAGTGTGAACTGATTGAGCTAAAGCAGTGGTGGAAGCAGCTACAGATTCTATAATAGCAATAAGAGCAGTAATTTTCAAAATTAATTCAGCAACAAATCGCTTTCCTCGATGGTGAGCAAGCGTTTCAGAAGCAGCCTGTAGTGCATGCAACCCTGGGTCATCATACCAAGGCTGAGACAAACTAACAGGTAACATCACATAAGGTGGCTGTCGCAAAATAAACATAACTTGAGCTTTGGTGTCATAAGATAGACAGTTTGTTAAAACACAGCGAGAGCAGGAAATGCTAAACATAGAATTATAAGTACTAACAGAAAGATTACTGTCCATTGTAGCAATTAAGAGTACATAAGGAGCCTGTACACAAGCCTGAACAAAAATATTCTGAACAGGATAAGGGTAAGGTCTAACTAAATATGTTGGTGTAGCAGCTGCAATTAGCTGCCAAAGCTTTGTTTGATATCTGGTGGTTAATTCATTCTGATAAGTCAGCTGTGCAGGTATCCATTCAGCAGACTGCCAACGTGTGATGATTTTATTTAAAGGATTATATTTATTTGACCAACTGTAATCGTCTTTCATTTTTTGCACTAATTTTCTATAATCATATTCAGAATAAGGACTAGACCAATCTTGTATAGTGAAATTAACAGCATATGCAGTATAATTTATATAATTGTAATATGCACATTCTTGCCATGGGGGAAAACCAAATCTATTCTCCACAGACCACCAGTAAGGCTCTTGAGTTGCCTTTTTTGGAGGATAAAGTTTACATGGGTGAAATTTTTTAGGAGGCAATGTAACAGGATTATACTCATGGGTGTCAGGGCCTTCAGGCATTAAAATTGTGAGAGACCATAAGTCTCTTGTTGGGTGTCCAGGTTTATTACTTTTAGGAGAGTCAGTCAAAATAGTCTTAAGTGTAGTAGAAAAACATCCAGAAATCTTGTGAGTATTATTAAACATAAAACATATAGGTATCTTATTCGTTTTTTCATGAAATGAGAAATTTGAATTAGTTTTATGCATAATAAAAGAATTACATGATTCTTTCAAAAACTTAGTATGATTATTAAACACAGGTATATTATCTCCTCCCCAAGTAACAGGCTTAACTAATGGTGGATTTGGAATATAAGCCCAATAAGATTTGTTTTGTCCAGTAGCCTCAACATTAAGTACCTGAATTGAAAGTATAGCTAGCATAGCAATAAACATATTAACAGGGTTACGCTCTATATTTTGTTGACGACAAATTGAATCAGCCCTTTCAGACAACGCCTTCAACTGGCCCCAGGTTGGTGGGTTGACAGTTCGAGTAGAGCGAGCCATCCGTTGATAGGGAGGTCGTCTAGCTTCCTGTAGTGATAATCGCTGTATCACTCGAGTAACAGGATTATACAGAGAGTTCTTTGATGGCTTTTGCTGGAAAGTCACTGGTGATGCGGGTGGCACAGAAGTCTCCTTCTGGCTGGATGGTGTATAAGGAGGAGGAGGAGGGAGATAAGGAGGGGGCGGCAGCGGCAGCGGAGACCTCCGGCGAGGCATGGCGAATCAGCCGGTCTGGGATTCAAAGAGGCGAGTCAGCGTCCTGTGGAAATATACAAGCATACCCTCTCCCCTGGGTTAGAATTACATCTGGTCCCTTTCATTGACCTGTCAATAAATCCTTCCACTTTGCCATTGGTTTAGGCTTATTCAGATTCAGATTCCAGTGTCTCAGCATGCGAGTGTGGCCTTGAGAGTCTGAATTAAGATTGTTAATGACAAACAAAGCATGATTTAAAAGCTGATGTGGGGAACTATATTTTAACTCACCTTCCCGTAGTTTTTGAATCTGCATTTTCAGGGTCTGATGAGTCTTTTCTACTATACCTTGTTTTTGTGGATTGTAAGGGATGCCAGTAATATGTGAAATATTAAAGGTGTTACAAAACCTTTTAAAGGCAGCTGATGTATATGCTGGAGCATTATCAGTTTTAATAGCCTTTGGCATTCCTAGAATAGCAAAGCAGTGAAAAAGATGTTGTACTACATTCTTAAAGGCCTCTCCAGTTCGTGCAGTACAAGCAACAACATTTGAAAAGGTATCAACACAAACATGTACATAGCAAAGTTTGCCAAAAGATGAAATATGACAGACATCCATCTGCCAAAGGTCATTGGGTCGGAGTCCTCGTGGGTTAACTCCAAAACTACGATTAGAAAAGTGAGTAGGGCAAGTGTTACAGCTACGCACGATAGCTTGAGCAGCTTCACGAGATAGTTGAAACTGCCACCGGAGTGCAGATGCATTCTGGTGATGTAAAGCATGTGAAAGTTTTGCTTCTTCTACTGCTGTAAACACTGCTTTCTGCTGTGTAAGAAAATCAGCAAGACGATTTCCTTCGTGTAGTGGTCCTGGAATAGAAGTGTGAGAGCGAATGTGGCCGATAAAGAAAGGGAGAGTTCTGGAATGAATCTGCTTTTGTAGGCTGTTTAAAAGTGAAAAAATAGTGGTTAGATGATGTGGTAAAGAAGCAGTTTCAATGTGAGGAAACATTTTAACTATATACTGTGAATCAGTGAACAAATTAAAGGGAACATGTTTCAATTTTTGAAATGCTGTTATAACAGCAATAATTTCTGTTTTTTGCGCTGATTTCTTCTGAGTTTCAGTGATAATATGCTCATTCTCTATAATTGTTACAGCTTTACCATTAGATGAGCCATCAGTAAAAACCAGTGCAGCTGGTGGCGGCAGCGGATTTCTAGAAGTTTTAGTGGGAAAAATTACTGATTGTCTTTTTAGAAATTGCAGCAGTGGGCAAGCAGGAAGATGAAATAAAACCTGCCCTGTAAAATTACTAAAAGCAATTTGCCATTCTGAATTTAGCTGTAATAATGCTTGAAATTGATTCTTATTATAAGGAACAATGACTTCCGCCATTTCTTTACCAAACAACTCTCTGCTGCGGTTTCTTCCTTTAATTATAAGAGTAGCCACCAAATCAGTATAGGGCATAATAACTTTCTTGTGAGAGATAGGTAAGTGAAGCCACTCTAGAGGGCCATTCTGCCACAAACATCCGGTTGGAGTGTGTTCAGTGGCTAAAATCACAAGCTGCCATGGTTCCTCTATAATAACTCTGACTAAATGTTGATTATTAATTATTTCTTTTATTTTTCTAAGAGCTTTTGCCGCTTCTTCTGTGAGCTTTCGAGGAGAAGTTGGATTAGCATCTCCTCTCAAAATATCAAACAATGGCTTAAGCTTTGCTGTAGTTAATTTCAAATAGGGTCTGATTCAATTAATGTCTTTCAATAATTTTTGATAGTTATTTAGAGTTTTCAAATGATTTTTTCTTAATTGTAACTTTTGAGGACTGACAATGTCTGTAGACAGAACACGTCCCAAGTAATTAAAAGGTGGCTGTACTTGAATTTTTTCAGGGGCAATTTTTAATCCAAAATTCTGTAAAGACTGAGTTGTTTCTTGTAAAATATTATGCAATTTTTCCCGATCAGGCAGAGCAAGCAAAATGTCATTCATATAGTGAATTAAATAAAGATTAGGATATTTTAATCTTATTGGATTTAAAGCTTGATTCACAAATTTTTGACAAAGCGTGGGACTGTTTTTCATTCCCTGGGGTAATACCTTTCATTGATATCTCTCATAAGGTTGTTTAAAATTTTCTGATGGCAGACTAAATGCAAACCTTCGACAATCCTGTGTAGCTAATGGTATAGTAAAAAAGCAGTCCTGTAAATCTATAACAATTACACTGTAGCCATGAGGCACCGCAACTGGTGAGGGGAGTCCAGGTTGTAATGACTTCATATCTTTCATAGTGGCATTTATAGCCCTAAGGTCCTGTAGCAACCTCCATTTTCCTGATTTCTTTTTAATAACAAAAATAGGAGTATTCCATGGACTGTTAGAAACTTTTATATGTCCATCCTGTAATTGCTGCATAACTAATTCTCTGGCTGCCTTAATTTTTTCTGAACTCAGGGGCCACTGTTCTACCCATACTGGGTTGTTAGATTTCCAGTTAATAGGATCGGCAGCAAATAGCTCAGTGGCCCCAACTATAAATTTGTATATCCTATACCATGTCTTCCTTGATTTTCCAATGTCTGACTTGGATATACTTGGCCCTGCTGTTTCTTTCCTAGCCCTCGATTAGGATCAAAATCCATCTGTAACATTTGTGCAGTTACTTTTGAATCCGGGGTGTACATGAAAACACCCATTTGTTCTAAAATGTCTCTCCCCCAGAGAGATAATGGTATACTTGAAATTACATAGGGGCAGAAAGTTTCTTGGTTATTGTCTTCATCCTGCCAGGTTAATATTTGAGAACTTTTAGCAACATTTGAAGCCTGGCCAAGTCCAACTAATGAGGTTGGAGTTGACTGAGTCGGCCAGGCTCGAGGCCAATCTTTGCCAGCAATGCAGGAGACGTCTGCCCCGGTATCTAAAAGCCCCTCGATTTCTTTTCCAGAAATTTTTAATTTCTTTAGTGGCCGAACTTTCTTAATTTCTTGTATCCAAAACACAAAATCACTGGAGCCAAAGGCACCTTCTCCCCGTTTTTGTTCAGATATAGGCTTTCCGATGGGACAGTAAGGCAATAGTAAAAGCTGAGCAATTCTTTGACCAGGATAAATTTCAAGCGTTTTAATTGGGGGAGCAATCATTATTTTTATCTCCCCTTCATAGTCCGAATCAATTATTCCTGGCATTACGTATATTCCTTTTAAAGATGTTGAACTTCTGCCAATTAATAATCCAACCATTTCTTTAGGAAGGGGACCTTTAACTCCTGTTGGTAATGTAACCGCCGGACTGTCAGGGGTTAATATTGCTGAGGCGGTGGAACAGAGGTCCAGTCCTGCGCTGCCTGGGGTTGCCCTGGTGAGGTCTGAGACGGACCGGAGTTGACAAATGGATTCAGGCTGGCCCCAATTGTTATCGGGGCCTGAGGCTGGCCCCCTTGCCAGTTTCCCTGATTGCTACTTTGATTGCTTGCTAGATTTTGATTTTGTGGGGGCTGCCATTCTATTCCTAACTTTGGTCCTAATGGCTGTCCGTTTTTGTGAAATTTAGAACGGCACTGCTTTGCCCAATGATATTCTTTTTGACAGCGTGGACACAAAGTCTTAGGCAATGGGACATTATTATTAGCATTATTAATTACGGGAGCTGTCCCTTGCACTCCTGGGCCTGTTTGCCCACTCTTGTTAGGGCATTGTCGGCTAAAGTGGCCCGTTTGATTACAAGTAAAGCAAGTAAGACTTCCCTTAGAGGAAGCTTCATTGACAGAAGGCATTTTTTCTTGATACATAGTCTTAATAAATTGAGGATACGTTTCTCCTTTTAAAGCTGCAGCAATAGTTACTCCCTGAACAAAAGCAGGATTTACATCCTGACAGGCTTTGATGAAATCTCCTATCGTTCCTTCTCTCCTCACTGACCGCAACATAGCCTGGCAAGTGGAATTAGCATTTTCATAAGCCAACTGTTTAATTATAATATCTCCTGCCGCCTCATTTGAAATAACTCTTCTTACTGCTTGAATCAACCGAGCAACAAACTTCTCATAAGGTTCATCACCTTTCTGTTTTACTCCTACCACAGTAACATCTCCACCAGACAAAGCTGGCAACTTTCTCCAAGCTGATATAGCACAATTATTCACTTGTATCAAAGCTGGTTTAGAAAGTTTTAACTGTTCACTAACATCAGCAAATTCTCCTTCTCCCGTAATCATTTCTCTAATCACAGGATCATGAGTCCTCCTGTTCCTAACTGCCTGTTGTTTAGCTTGCTCCTCATATTCAGCTCTCCAAAGGAGATAATTTTCTCCAGATAAACAAGCTTTAGCCACTTGTTCCCAATCATAAGGAGTCATTCAATTATGAGAAACTGTTTTCACCAAAGACATAGTATAAGGAGAGGTGGGTCCATATTGACTGCAAGCCATTTTCAACTCTTTCAATAATTTATAAGAAAGCGGCTTCCATGTAGGATTCTTCTCATCAAATTCACCAGCCACAGCCACAGGGAAACATAATGCCAAATCAGTTTCCCCTTGGTCGCAAGAAGCTTGAATTGCCTTCTGCAACCCTGTTAATCCAGATGATTTTTTCTTTTCATTATCATCTGGTGATTGTACTGGTAGAGGCAAAGACATTTTAATAGCCTTATTTTCATCCTTTTTGTCAGTCTTGGAGGGATATAATATGGGCAAGACTGTTTTTGATTTTCAATTCTCATTATTCCTATTATTTTTAGCTGCCTCATCTTCTAATTCAGCCTCATCTGTTGGAGATAAAAGATTTTCACTATTATCCTGATGTTTACTTAATTTTAAAGAGGCCATAGCATGATTTGTAGTATCTTGAGACTGCCTTTTACTTCTAATTAACGGAGTCTCTTCTTTTGGAGGAGCAGTTGTCTTAGAAAGTTTATGCATCTCATGTTCTGGATTTAAGGCATCTTTAATCAAGCTCCATAAAGCAAATGTATCAACTGGAACCTTTTCTGGTCCATGTACCTCATAATAAAGTTTTAAATCTTCTCCAACTTGAATCCATTTCTCGAAATCAAGCGTTCCCTCATCTGGAAACCATGGAGAACATTTTTGTATGAATTTCATAAAACGAGCTACTTGTTTAGAGGAGACCTTAACTCCTTTTTGGGAAAGTGTATACTTAATGACTTTTATAAAGAGTCTTCTTTCTTTAGACTCAGTATGGCCCATGACTTCTCAAAATCTTAAGTTCTGAAATTCTCCACCTATCCTCACCCTGTCTTTCTTACAGGGGGGTCTGCAGCACCCTGAGTGGAGTCCTAGCCGTCCCGAGACAACGAGGGGGGATTACCTGTAGGTCCCTGTTCGGGCGCCAAATGCCGGGGTCCAGCCCCGGGGGGGATTCAGGGGTCCCACAGGAAGAGACGGCGTCGGCGAAATTCGAGTGAGAGAGCCGAATTCTTTTCTTTCTCTTTATTCTCTAGTTAGCATTTACTGCCAGGCATCTTCCCCAAATGCTAGTACAGCTCCTTTTTTATACACACACACCAAGTTACAATTACATGGTATTAATCATTGCTTCTGTTTCACTATGTTTACATGTTTCCAGATAACAGTTAGTTTATATCTGTAAACTACAAATTATTCAAAGTATAACTAAAAAATAACTTGAATCGGTAAAAGCTTTTAAAGGATTAGTACTAACTAATAACTCAACTTTACTGTTGTTGTGAGTCAAGGGGCAGAGAGAGATTAACAGACAAAATCATTAAGGACTAGCAAAGGACCACCGCTTGCTCAGGCAAATGGCCTGGAATTTATGCAGTGTCCTGGCTTTTCTCACAAGATAACAAAAGGCTTGCCCATTGAGAAACTGACTTAACATTAAGAGTAACTTTTACTTAAAGATATATAGAGTGCACTCGCAAGATAGCTTAGTAGCAACATAATTTCAGAAGACATTAATTGCTATTGCTTCTATGGATGCCTCCTGCCATACCTCTCATTATCAGAAGAAAGAATTTTTGGGAAAGTTTATAAATCTCATGAGTGTCTCACTGAGAAAGTCCAGCAACTGCCTTCAGTCATAAAACAATTCTCTTAGCAAAACATTCTTTTCTTGCTGACTGCATTCCTATCCCAGGCCATGCAACAGGCCATTCCATAACACCTTATCTAAGATTCTATTGTCTGGTTAAACTTTATTTATTTACTATATTCATACACTAGCTAAGTTCTGGCTATATTCTTTCTAACATGATTAATAATAAGAAATTCTTCTACAAACTTAACCCTTTACGAGGGATATCATAGCCAGCCTCTTATGTTTATGAGCCCAGTTCAAGGGGCTTACAGGCTTTTCTGTGGAACTTACACCTTCTGTCTCATTTCCAAAGAAATTACTACAAATCTACAGGGAAAGTACGGTACTATTATCCCTGTGCCACAAATAATAGCACACACCCAGAAAAAGGGGGGATATAAGGCCAGATTAATTCAAAAGATTAAAGGGGGAAGTATCGTGCCTTTCCTTGCGGTGACTTTGTCAACCCGTAGCTGTTGGTCTTTACTGCGGTGACTCTATCTTCTTTTGCTGTGACTTTGTCAACCAGCAGTTGTGGATCTTCTTCTGCTGTGACCTAGTTAGCCAGCATTAGTGGATCGGCTCCCGACATTAGACAAAAATAAATAAATAAATAAACTGTTTCACCTACTCCCTGTAAACCTACTTTTGCCCCACCCTGTATATGTATGTATATAGATATATGGATATCTAACATAGAGTCAATATTAAATCCTAAAAACCACCCCTGCTGGTAAACTCTATTTTATTGACTTTGCAAATAAATAATTGCCTGAGGCTGCCCCACTAACAGGTGTCAGCCCTGCAACTCAAACTCGTTCAGCTGGCCCCTGGGTGGGAGTTCTGGACTGTGCCACCCTCTCCTGTCTCTGTCCTGTGGGCCTCTATTGGCTTGAGAACTGAAACCAGGGTATAATGTCATCTTGCTCAAGCTCAGCTGGGAACACATGCTACAGACAACTCAAAATTTGCTACTCTGCGCTTGTCTGCGAAACTGGGAAAGTTTAGTGAGTACTGCTGATTCTAGGGTTACAACAATTTTTTTCACGGGTTGGAATTTGCACATGCAGAATCCATGAATAATAAGGATTACTTGTATCTGTCTTTTCTTGTCTCTTTCCTCACTCTAGAATGGAAATCCCACGAGGACTGGAATTTTTGTCTATTTTGTGCAGGGGTCCAGCCCCGGGGGGGATCCAGGGGTCCCACAGGAGGAGACGGCGTCGGCGAAATCGAGTGAGAGAGCCGAATTCTTTTCTTTCTCTTTATTCTCTTGTTAGCATTTACTGCCAGGCATCTCTGTCTAATGCTAGTACAGCTCCTTTTTTATACACACACACCAAGTTACAATTACATGGTATTAATCATTGCTTCTGTTTCACTATGTTTACATGTTTCCAGATAACAGTTAATTTATATCTATAAACTACAAATCAGGTGGCAAATCATTCAAAGTACAATTAAAAAATAACTTGAATAGCGATAACATCGGTAAAAGCTTTTAAAGGATTAGTACTAACTAATAACTCAACTTTACTGTTGTTGTGAGTCAAGGGGCAGAGAGAGATTAACAGACAAAATCATTAAGGACTAGCAAATGACCACCGCTTGCTCAGGCAAATGGCCTTGAGTTTATGCAGTGTCCTAACTTTCCTCACAAGATAACAAAAGGCTTGCTTATTAAGAAATTGTCATAACATCAAGAGTAACTTTTGCTTAAAGATATATAGAGTGCACCTGCAAGATAGCTTAGTAGCAACATAATATCAGAAGGCATTAATTGCTATTGCTTCTATGGATTCTTCTATATTCCTCTTTATTATCTGAACGAAAAACCTTGGGAAAGTATATAAATCTCATGAGAATGTCTCACTGAGAAAGCCCAGTAACTGCCTTTAGTGACAAAACAAGTCTTTTAACAAAACATTTTTTACTAGCCAGCTGCACTCCTATCCAAGGCCATGCAACAGGCCACTCCACTACACTTTACCTAAGATTCTAATGTCTAGTTAAACTTTATTTATTTACTATATTCATATACTAGCTAAGTTCTAACTATATTCTTTCTAACATGATTAATAAGAAATTCTCCTACAAACTTAACCCTTTACGAGGGATATCATAGCCAGCCTCTTATGTTTATGAGCCCAGATCAAGGGGCTTACAGGCTTTTCTGTGGAACTTACACCTTCTGTCTCATTCCCAAAGAAATTACTACAAATCTACAGGGAAAGTACGGTACTATTATCCCTGTGCCACAAATAATAGCACACACCCAGAAAAAGGGGGGATATAAGGCCAGATTAATTCAAAAGATTAAAGGGGGAAGTATCGTGCCTTTCCTTGTGGTGACTTTGTCAACCCGCAGCTGTTGGTCTTACTGCGGTGACTCTATCTTCTTTTGCTGTGACTTTGTCAACCAGCAGTTGTGGATCTTCTTCTGCTGTGACCTAGTTAGCCAGCATTAGTGGATCGGCTCCCGACAATTTTGTTCACTGCTAAATCCCTAGTCCCTAGAATAGAACTTGGGACAGAATGGGTACTTCATAAATATCTGTTGAATATACAAATTATACAAAAGAAAGAATGAACTAGTATCCACCATCTGTTTAATCCTTACAACAACATAAGAAGAAAAATGCAGCCCAGAGAGGGTGAGCCACTTACTCAAAGTTGCCCAGTCAACAAGGGAGGCCTCTCTCTTCCATGGCCTTGCTTTGTGACCTCTGAGCCTTGGTTGACCAGCATGAGGCATTCTTAGAAAAGGCAGTCATTAAACTGATGGCAATTTCCCTTTGAAGCCACCACACTGAGTCCTATAAGCCACATGCCATGAGTACATCTTGACAGTCATCAGTAATAGAAAGGCCATCGGCCTTACCTAGACCGAGATCGTTCTGGTAATTATGAGGCTGAACAGTTTACCTCGTTCAATACTCAGAACAACCCTACAGTGAGGAGCATCCTCATCATTATTCCCATTTTAGAAACACAGAACTGGAGGTATGCAAAGGGGAGGTCACACAATGGGAATGGATCAGAACTAGATGGGAGCCCAGCTGTGCAGGATTCCACACCTGTCCTGTCCTGCCCAAGTGAGGTTGACACCAGTGGAGAATGACCCTCAGGCCACACAATAGCCAGTTTTGTTGACCACACAATCCAAGTGGTCAAACCGGTGGATGGTCTCAGAAATGAGGGTCTGAGGAGAAAGACATCTTGTGAGTGAGGAGTGTTGGGAGCGGGGGCAAAAACAAGGCAGGAAGAAGGAAGCTGGGGGCACAGCTTATGGGACAGGAACTATTAATAGATGAAGTGGTGGACTTCCTCAAGTCACCAGGCATGGCAGGAGAAGAGGAGACAGGAAGCCAGGTGTGTCAGAGCCCAGAGAGAGACCTGGAGTCCGGGAGACAGATATCAGAGAGATACCGATTTAATGGAAGAAACAGAAATGTTGAGACAGGGGAGGAAAACTCACAGAAAAAGGCCGAATTCACTGTGAGGGACTCATTTGCTCCAATTCACATGGCAGGTGTGATAAGAATCTTGAAGAAACGGGAGATAAAATCTACCCAGGAGACACTGGAGCAGCCAGCAGAATCAGGAAGAGCCTTGTAGGGGGGAAGGGCACTGCGCAGAAATCTTCAGGCCTGAACAAGTTAGCCAGGAGAAGAGGGAAAGGAGGAGGGAACAGCAGTTCACAAGCCTAGAAGAGAGAACAAAGCTAGACAGAAATTGGACCCAGGGAGTGGGGACAGAAATACATTCACCCTCACATCTTCCTCCTGAGTCATGTCACAGAGGAGAAAGACAGTTCCAGAAAGCTCCTGCTCCAGGGTCCGGCCCCCCAACTCTGCAGGGAGAGAAGGGCTGGGGGCCTGGGTCTGAGGGGGGAGGGGCTGGGAGCCTGGACTCCCGGGTCTGAGGAAGGAGAGGCTTGGGTTTGAGGACTGACAGATCTTCACTCAACATCTTTGTCACAGATAACCACTTGGGCCCGGCTTTCCACTGAGAATTGGGAAAGAACAGGTTACCCTAGCAGAGACCTTGGTTAAGGCGTCTGCTGCCCTCTTGTGTCCACCCTGAGTGACGCCTAGCACTCAACTCGGTTTCCCTCATGACCCCAGTCTCATGATGACCTCCTAGGCCCTAGCAATTCCACGCCCGCCACCCCCCCCCCCCCCCGTCACAATAACCACCTTCCCTGCATAGCGCAATCCCGTGGCCACCCCACCGCAGCTGTCGGGCTGTCAGACTGTCTCCCTCTGTCACACACTCTGAGCCTCTTTCCACCACCCCAGTCCGGTGAGGCTGGTGGGCCAACCCTGCAAGGTCCAGCCCTGGGGAGCGTTGCCAGGAAGTCCAGGTGCTTGGAAGTTTGACTCCTGCACCTCTTCCCGAAATCCAAAAATCCAGCCCTTCCTCCGTCTTCCTTTCCTTAGACCTACGAGTCCGAGGCCTCTGTCCCTTCCTCCTCAGGAATCCAGGACTCCAGATTCCAGCTCTCCCCCTCAGAGTCCCCAATGTCACAACCCCAAACAGACAGAGAGAAAGCTATTAACAAAAAAGTTCAAAGAATTTTTTTTTTTTTAAGTTCAAAGTTTTAATTCGAATTGGGACAAGCGCTGGGAAAATCAAACTTTGGCCATGAGACCCCTCCGCTCTAGGCCATATGAAAGGACCAGATCACGCCCCCAGGTTCCCAGAGTGGCTCCAGATCTTCGAGAAGCACTTTGAGGCCACGCCCTCGTATTCCAATTGGCTGCCGCGTTTGAGCCGGTCAGAAGCTGGACTGCAGCAGAGTGACTCGCAAAGGCCACGCCCCCTCATCTTGGGGCTGAGCCAAAGGGGCCTTCCCAGAATCCCACGTGGGTTCCCAGGAGGCGGGGCCTATGTCACGCCCACTACCTCCGCGCGAGAACCCGGCGGAGCGAGACTTGGACACAGGAGATCTTGGGGGTGAGGTCACCTGGGGCTTGGGGCTAGACGGAGGTGATGACACCAGGGAAAGAGGTTCTCCTCCGGAGTCCAAATTTCCACCTAGAAAGGCAGGTGAGGAATGAGAACGGCAAACTTTGGGATCTGGGATTCCAAACCCCCAAGCCTTTCCTCCCTCAGACCCAGGAGTCCTGAAGCCCAATCCCCTCCTGCCTGGAATCTAGAACTAACTCCCAGTCCCTGTCCAGCTTTCTCCTCCTCAAGACAAAAGATTCCCAAAGGCCCTCAGATCCCTCCCCACCAGAAACTAGGATTCCAGGCCTCCGGCTTCCTCTTCCCTAAAACCCTGGAGCCCTAAGTCACCAACCCCTCACCTGTCATCATTCTG
Source organism: Saccopteryx leptura (assembly GCF_036850995.1). Taxonomy (NCBI): domain Eukaryota; kingdom Metazoa; phylum Chordata; class Mammalia; order Chiroptera; family Emballonuridae; genus Saccopteryx; species Saccopteryx leptura. The sequence continues at coordinate 66,885,671 of NC_089505.1, forward strand.
TGCCACTGCGACGCCTCAGTGGCCAGAGCTTGAGAGATACTGAGGACTCGCTCCCGGTGACCTTCTGAAGTCGGTAAATAAGGAGTAGTGTTCCTGGGACTAAAAAAAAAACCAAAGAGATTTGAGGAGAGGTACAATTAGCCAGTACAGTGAAGACCCGCAGTACCCCGCGTGTCATTCTGGGAGTTGTAGTCCCTAGCACATGTCTCTCAAGAACTTGATACCTGGCAGAGGCCCGCATTAAAAGACCCCGCGCGCGCGGACCTGGCCGGTTGGCTCGGTGGTAGAGCGTTGGCCTGGCGTGCAGGAGTCCTGGGTTCGATTCCCGGCCAGGGCACACAGGAGAAGCGCCCATCTGTTTCTCCACCCCTCCCCCTCTCCTTCTTCTCTGTCTCTCTCTTCCCCTCTCGCAGCCCAGACTCCACTGGAGCAAAGTTGGCCCCGGGCGCTGAGGATGGCTCCATGGCCTCTGCCTCAGGCGCTAGAATGGCTCTGGTCACAACAGAACAACGCCACAGATGGGCAGAGCATTGCCCCTTGGTGGGCATGCCGGTGGATCCTGATCGGGTGCATGCGGGAATCTGTCTGACTGCCTCCCCATTTCCAACTTCAGAAAAATACAAAAAAAAAAAAAAAAACCGCGCGCACTGTAGGATCCAGTCACCAGTAAATTTCACCCCATTTCCAGATAGAGTGGCTAAGTTGTTTGATACCACCCAGTTTGCAGTTTGGGGGATGCTATTCTCAATGGGGATCTAGGGCTTTCTGATGTCCCAAGAAGTCAAGCTCTAAAAGGTTCTGCAATCTGCACTCCAGTACTCCGGAGACATTAATTAACAATGCTACTCCCCTCCCCTTTGGGAAACAGACTTCCCTGCTCCTTGCCTCCTCCATTCCTTACCTGCTCCAGGACCCGGAGCTTCTGATCCATTTCTGGGTTCCCGCGTGTCCTACGACAAGCTGCAAAGGAAATGGGACATTGGGGTTCCTCCCCTGCAAGCCCCATTGTGAGGGTGAAACAGGAGGCCCAGAGATGAGATGAAGTTGACCCTAGAGATACTGACAATGTTTAACTTTACTTGCAAAGAACCCTTTTTCTCCATATGACTTACATAAGACTCCCAGAGGACCCCCTTGCCTCATTTACCTATGACAAAGCCAGAAAGAGACCCTCCAAATTCACTCTGCCTCATGAACAATTAGCTGAACTGTGTGCCCCCCCTCCAAAACTAGCCAGACACAAAGACAAACGTTTGGTGTTCAGCTGACTGAGACGCCTCCTGATTACAAAAACAATCCTACTGGTGAAATCACCCCACCTATGACTTCTCTAATTCCTCTCTAGAAGAGCAAGATGAGATCATCCTGATCTGGACCGCTCTCCTCACTGCAACTGTATGAATACAGTCCATTACCCCCCTCCTTTCTTTTTTGCCTTTGACAAAAAATTGAAAAGAAAAACTGGGCTTCCAATCCAGACCCGTGACCCCTGGTAACACGGGGATGTTGTATCTGCACCACCCAGTACCCCACCGAGAAGGGGACCAGGATGCTGACTTCTGCACAGGTACAAGTTGGGATGAATTTGGAAACCCAGTTCTTGGGAAGAAGGTAGGGAAACATCTCCATTTTACAGAGAGGGATATTGAGGCTCAAACTATATAGAAGCAGAGGACCCCCCTATCACCCTACCACCCACCTCTGCTCCCCTCACCCTTTGCTCCATGCTGGGCTGGCATCTGGCTGGGGACAGTGTCCTCCCCAGAGCGAGGAGCCGGGGAGAAGCTGGGCGAGGGAGAGGCCGTCCACACTCCTGGTTTCTACGTATTCTTTCCAACTGCTCCTGAGCACTCATCCGGGGTCGGGCCAGGGGGGCCTGGGGAGACGAGAAGCCCCTCAAGACTCCAACCTTGGCCTCCATTCATTTTATCTCTTCCCTTAAGCCTCCAGCATCACCCTTTCCAGTAAGTTCACCACCAGAGCTCAGAGGGCTCTTTCTGCACCCGAAGCTGATGCTGTCCCTCCATAAGGACCTTGTGAGGCCTGCTCCTTACTCTGGCCTCAACTCCATCAGCTGCCCTGTGTGAACCTGCAAATTCAGCCTGACAAACACCCACACTGCCCTGGCCCTGCCAAGTTTGTTCACACTAGTAGATAGGACTCTGGGACACTTATGATAAAAAAATAAAATAAAAAATAAAAAAAGGCCCTGGCCAGTTGGCTCAGAGGTAGAGCGCCGGCCTGGTGTGTGGAAGTCCCGGGTTCAATTCCCAGCCAGGGCACACAGGAGAAGCGCCCATCTGCTTCTCCACCATTTCCCTTCTCCTTCCTCTCTGTCTCTCTCTTCCCCTCCTGCAGCCAAGGCTCCACTAGAGCAAAATTGGCCCGGGCACTGAGGATGGCTCCATGGCCTCTGCCTCAGGCACTAGAATGGCTCTGATTGCAGCAGAACAACGCCCCAGATGGGCAGAGCATCGCCCCTGATGGGCATGCAGGGTAGATCCCGGTCAGGCGCATGCGGGAGTCTGTGTGACTGCCTCCCAGCTTCTAACTTTGGAAGAAATACAACAACAACAACAAAAAACAAAAACAAAGCAAATAAAACACAACTCTGAATTCTTAGGTTTCATTTCTTTAACCCTGCCAGTAAGTCTGTTTCAGGGCTTCCGGCAGATGACCAACCGCAAAGGAATGTCTGACGTCACAAGCTGAAAAGTCCTGGCAAACTTCCATAAAAGACCCTCCTTGGTCCAGCAGCCAATGGGTAATGAATGCCCCACGACCAGTCTCGCTCCCCCTCCCAAAAACCCTTAAAATCCAGTCCCAGGCTGTGCCTGGCCTGCAACTCTCCCTTGCAAGTCAGCCCGGCAGGGTTCCTTTCTTCCTTTCTATAAAGCCTGTTACTCTGGTCCTTTTGGACTCCCGTGGATTCCAACATGAATCAGCTTTGAAAACAACAGGAGGAATGGGATTTACTAACTAAATGGTCATGAGGATCAGCTTGGGTTACCTTAGAGAGGACTTAAGCGCTCTTTAATGCCCTCAGAACCAGAGGGAAGACGCACACAGAGAGAATGCCACCTGCCTAAGGAGTTATGCAGCCTCAAACCAAGGAACCACTGGAAGCTGAGAGAGGTCTGGAACTGATCCTTTCCCAGTGCTCTCAGAGGGATTATGGCCCAGCTGACACCTTGATCATGGACTTCTGGTGCAGTGAATAGAGCGTCAGCCTGGGATGCTGAGGACCCAGGTTCAAAACCTGAGGTCTCCAGCTTGAGCATGAGCTCACAAGCTTGAGTGCAGGATCTCTGGCTTGTGCATGGGATCATAGACATGACCCCATGGTCGCTGGCTTGAGCCCAAAGGTCAACGGCCTGAAGCCCAAGGCTGCTGGCTTGAGCAATGGGTCACTGGCTTATCTTAAGCCCTCAGGTCAAGGCACATATGAGAAGCAATCGGTGAACAACTAAAGTGTCGCAACTACAAGTTTTTGTTTTGTTTACAGAGACAGAGAGAGAGTCAGAGAGAGGGATATAGACAGGGACAGACAGACAGGAACGGAGAGATGAGAAGCATCAATCATTAGTTTTTCGTTGCGGATTGCAACACCTTAGTTGTTCATTGATTGCTTTCTCATATGTGCCTTGACCTTGGGGCTACAGCAGACCAAGTAACCCCTTGCTTGAGCCAGCAACCTTGGGTCCAAGCTGGTGAGCTTTTGCTCAAACCAGATGAGCCCGCGCTCAAGCTGGCAACCTCAGGGTCTCGAACCTGGGTCCTCCGCATCCCAGTCCGACGCTCTATCCACTGCGCCACTGCCTGGTCAGGTGCAACTACAAGTTGATGTTTCTCTCTCCTTTCCTCTCTCACGCTCTCTCACACAAAAAGAGAGAGAGAGAGAGAGAAAGCATGTTCCGGAGAGAACACCAAGGATGTGACCGGCCAACCAGTTTGCTAAGAGATTAGGCATGTGACATGTGGATCCAGTAAATGACCTCAGCAGAAATGTTGCCAACTTGAACTGAAGGGGACAGAGACAGTACTCAATGAAGGAAGGCTGGGATGCTACCAGCAGGAAACAGGCCGATAGAGCAATCTGGCTAATGACATGTGCTCTCTATCCTTCAGGAAAGGGGGCAATCTGGACACAGACATGCACACAGGAAGAAAACCATGTGACAACTGCAGTTATGCGGCCACAAGCCAAGAGGGAAGCCTAGGACAGATTCTTCCCTAGTCTCTTCAGAAGGAGCACGGCCCAAGGACGCCTTGATTTCAGATTTGTAGCCTACAGAACTGTAAGTCAATAAATGTGTTAAGAAAAAAAAACAAAAAACAAAAAAAAAAACCAGGAGAGAACACCTCACTGCAGTCTTCAAACTAGAAAATTGTAAGGGAACAAACAGTTTGGATCCATCTGTTTCTTGTTGAGGCCAATCACTGTTTTACTCTGATTTGGCCAACCTTGAGTCACATGTTTACCTGCTATACACACAACATTATATCCAGTCCCCTGTAGATTGGCCCTATGTCGTTTATTTCTTAACAGTGGGCCAGGCCATTGGCCCCAAAGCCTGCCAGGGCCAAATCCAAACTTTTACACATACACTTGTTTCAAATATAGTAGCCCAAATAGGCAGATATTTTTAGCCATTTATAGCGGACCTGCTCTGAACACTCCAAGAAGCTGTACCCAACATCTGCTAGCCATAGGTAAGGTGAACCCGCAGCTATGAAAGACTCCAAGCGACCACTGTTTTTAGGAGTCTCCCAGAGATGTCCCACTGTGCTGAGTGCCATCACCTAGCCCTTTATGCCACTTCACACACACACACACACACACACACACACACTGTGCTGAGTGCCATCACCTAGCCCTTTATGCCACTTCACACACACACACACACACACACACACGCGCGCACGCACGCCTCCCTCTTGCTCTGACTTCTCCTACAGGCAAACGTCAAGATGTGGAAAATAAAGCTCATGTGTACTACTGCCACCTTGTGGTCATATCTTTTTCCTTGATCAGCTCTGAGACACCTACCCCACTCTTGGCCTCCTGGAAACTGCGTGGTTGGGGTGAAGAAGAAGCAATTCCCTAAGCAACCCAAACAATCCATGTCCATTATGCACACCACTGAGAACACAGAAGTTCCTCTCTTCCTAGAAAAGGACTGCTTGATTGTTTTGTATCTAGGATAATAAGTAAGCACCAGAAATTCTCTCAGATGTTTGATCAGGCCATCAAAGCTGGCACCTGTTGGGTAAACAAATGTTTTTTGTTTACTCGCTTGTATTGGGACAGTGCCTTGTGTGTATGGTCTGTGGAAGGCTGCGGGAGCTTGCCCCCAGGGCGGCAGATTGCACATTGCTGATTGCCTTCCTGCTTGGGAGGGGCAATTGTTTGCTATTGTTTGCTGGAAAACGGTTTTTCCCCCCAGGATGTTTTTGGCTGGGTAGAGCAGAGAGTGAGTACAGAGAATAAGTCCCGGTTGTGGAACTGGAAACCTAGTGGGGGCTTGGGAGCCCTGATTTCTGCCATCCTGTTTGGCTGTAGGTACCGAGGCTGGTGGGGGCCTGTGAGTCTGGGAGAGTCGGAATGCTCAGGGGCTTAGGAGCCCTGAGTGAAAGGGAAGTGGTCTTCACTGCCTGTTTGCTCATCCGCCCTTATGAGACTTTAATAAATTGAATGGCCCACCATTTTCTGGCTCCACAGTTCCTTTACCAGCTGCCTGAATCCAATGGGAACCTGCACCTGTATAGCTTAGATAGCCGTGGTTGCTGGCCTTATAGCACCCCAGTGGAGCTCCTCAGAAAGCGAGCCAGCCAATCAGTGATGGCCATGCATTTCTGAAAATCAGTCAATCAGCAACAGACACAAAGCTTCCTGGGTTAGAGCACATACAAGAATTAACCAATGATTGCATAAGTAAAGGGGACAACAAATTGATGTTCTCTTTCTCACACACAAATCAATTAATAAATTGTTTTAATTTAAAAAGGCCCCATGCCTGACCAGGCGGTGGCGCAGTGGATAGAGCGTCGCATTGGGATGCGGAAGACCCAGGTTCGAGACCCCGAGGTCGCCAGCTTGAGCGCAGGCTCATCATTTGAGCAAAGCTCATCAGCTTGGACCCAAGGTCAAACCTAGCTCGAGCAAGGGTTTGCTGGGTCTGCTGAAGGCCCGTGGTCAAGGCACATATGAGAAACCAATCAATGAACAACTAAGGTGTCACAACAAAAAACTGATTGATGCTTCTCATCTTTTTCCCTTCCCGTCTCTGACTCTTTCTCTGTCTCTGTAAAAAAAAAAAAAAAAAAAAAAGGCCCTGGCCAGTTGGCTCAGTGGTAGAGCATTGGCCTCAACTGTGGATGTCCCAGGTTCAATTCCCTGTCAGGGTACACAGGAGAAGCAACCATCTGCTTCTCCACCATTCCCCCTCCCCCTTTTCTCTCTCTCTTTCTCTCTTCTCTCTTCTTCTCCCACAGCCATGGCTCAATTGGTTCTAGCAAGTTGGCTCCCTGCACTGAGGATGGCTCCATGGCCTCCCCTCAGGCACCAGAATAGCTCAGTTGCTGAGCAAGGGCCCCAGATGGGCAGAGCATAGCTCGGTAGGGGGCTGCAGGGTGAATCCAGTCCAGGATCCATGCAGGAGTCTGTCTGTCTGCCTCCCCTCCTCTCACTTAATGAAAAAAAGAAAGAAAGAACAGGTCTATCTTACTTATGCAAGTAATAAAATGAACTTTGTTTCTGATACAGAGCAGCAGCCTCTATCCCGATCACCTCCATGTCCTTGCATATATGGCCTGTTCCCTCAGTTGGATGTACTCTTTCCTACATGATCAAGCCTTTTTCTTTCTTCTTTTTAAAATATTTTATTTATTGATTTTAGGCCCTGGCCGGCTGGCTCAGTGGTAGAGCGATGGCCTGGCATGCAGGAGTCCCGGGTTCGATTCCTGGCCAGAGCACACAGGAGAAGTGCCCATCTGCTTCTCCACTCTTCCCCCTCTCCTTCCTCTCTGTCTCTCTCTTCCCCTCCCGCAGCCAGGGCTCCATTGGAGCAAAGTTGGCCCAGGCGCTGAGGATGGATCCGTGGCCTCTGCCTCAGGTGCTAGAATATTGCTCTGGTTGCAATAGAGCAACGCCCCAGATGGGCAGAGCATTGCCCCCTGGTGGGCATGCTGGGTGGATCCCGGTCGAGCACATGCGGGAGTCTGTCTGACTGCCTCCCGTTTCCAACTTCAGAAAAATACAAAAAAAAAAAAAGAGAGAGAAAAAAAAAATATTTTATTTATTGATTTTAGAGAAAGGAGAGACAGAGAAGGGAGGCTGGAAGCATCAATTCGTAGTAGTTGCTTCTCATGTGCCTTTACCAGGCAAGCCCAGGTTTTCGAAGTAGCAACCTCAGCATTCCAGGTCGATGCTTTATCCACTGCACCACCATAGGTCAGGCATCAAACCTTTTCTTCATTTACCCAGAATCACTTACCTTTCCTCTAGAAGGCTTCCTAATGCTCCAAGTCCCCCACTGAATGGATTTATTCCTGTCAGATTTGTAAGCGGATTGCATTCGTGCCCCTCCCACATCAAACTCAAGCATCAGGGCTAATTCATGGTGAGGTGCCCAACACCTTCCACAGCCCGGCTCCTTGAAGGCCTTAGGAGACAGATGTTGAGCAAATAAGCAAATTTGGAATATTTTCTTGCCATGGCTACGCCTCAAAGTTTAGTGGCTAGAGGACAAAGGGCAGCTCCCAAGCCTTTGTGACACCCTACTTGGATTGGTCATCTGCTGATGTTTTAGTGGGCCTCAGAATTGTCCTGCCAGCCTGACTTGTGGTGGCACAGTGTATAGAGAGCATCGACCTGGAACACTGAGGTTGCCAGTTCAAAAACACGGGCTTTCCCAGTCAAAGCACATAGGACAAGCAACAGGCAAGCAATAAACAACTAAACTGAGGCAACTATGAACTGACACTTCTCGTTTCCTATACCCTCCTCTCTCTGTGTAAAATTAATAAATAAAAAAATCTTAAAAAAAAGAATTGTCCTGCCAAGTCTACAAACCATACTTTTCCTACAGGAACCTTTTGCCAGTTTCAGGACGGGGAAGCCACAGAAATCTGGGGCTATGATGTAGATGTTCACTACACAGCAAACTCAGCTCACAAATATAGGTCCTTGAGCACAGGGACTGTCTGGGGACCCAGCCTGGTGGGGTCTGGCATTCAAGAAGGGTGCCTGCATTAAGCAACCTTCAACAGCCAGAGCTCTGTGCTCTCAACAGACCATATACAGTTGTATGGGCAGCTCACTACCCAAGGGCTAAGCTCTTCACTGACCAAACCACACCCTGCCCGAACAGAAGGGGCACAGGTCTCCGGTTCACAAAAGCATCCTGCAGGCTAGCAGGGACATGGCTTCCTAAATCCCCACATCACCCTGGCCGTTTGCACCAACTGTCTCCCCCCTTCTCTACTTGATAAATTCTAACTCAGTCTTCAGGTCTCTCTGCGTCCAGGAAACCATCCCCAACATGCCAGGCTGGGCGGGAGCTGCTCTCTGGAGCCCCCCAAGGCCTTGTGCTTTAGCCGTCACAGCACATGCCTCCCTCCGTTCTGATCCTGTTATGCCCGAAGCTCCTCAAAGCCTGGGACTTGGCCTAATTCAGCTCAGGAATCGCAGTGCCCAGGCTAAACCCTGTCCAGAGGAACCACACGTCACCAGTGAGAAAAACCACACGCGTGAAACCCTGAACTAATTAGCATATTCAAACCTGAACTCCTTATCTTTCTTTCACCCCATTCCACCCACCTACTGCCTCATAACTCCATTCTTCCAGAAGCCCAGGCCAACAACCTTATGATCATTCTTGATTCCTCATACCCTACCTCTGATCTTCCAGGAAAGCTTGTAGGCTCCACCTTCAAAATCAGTTCCTCAGCCCTGGCCGGATAGCACGGTTGGTTCGAGCATTGTCCCAACATGCAAAGGTTGTGGATTTGAAGGCCGGTCAGAGCACATATAGGAACAGATCAATGTTTCTCTCTTTATCGCCCTTTCCTCTCTTTCTAAAATCAATCAATAAAAAATTTGAGCCTGACCAGGCGGTGGTGCAGTGGACAGATCATTGGACTGGGAAGCAGAGAACCCAGGTTTGAGACCCTGAGGTCACCATTTTGAGTGCGGGCTCATCTAGTTTGAGCAAGGCTCACCAGCTTGAGCCCAAGGTCGCTGGCTTGAGCAAGGGGTCACTCGGTCTGCTGTAGCCCCCCAGTCAAGGCAGATATGAGAAATCAATCAATGAACAACTAAGGAACCGCAACGAAGGATTGATGTTTTTCATCTCTCTCCCTTCCTGTCTGTCTGTCCCTATCTGTCCCTCTCTCTGAATCTGCCACCAAAAAAAAAAAAAAAAAAATTGAGCCTGACCTGTGGTGGCACAGTGGATAAAGCGTCAACCTGGAAACACTGAGGTTGCCGGTTCAAAACCCTGGCTTGCCCTGGCCGGTTGGCTCAGCGGTAGAGCGTCGGCCTAGCGTGCGGAGAACCCGGGTTCGATTCCCGCCAGGGCACACAGGAGAAGCGCCCATTTGCTTCTCCACCCCTCCACCGCGCTTTCCTCTCTGTCTCTCTCTTCCCCTCCCGCAGCCAAGGCTCCATTGGAGCAAACATGGCCCGGGCGCTGGGGATGGCTCTGTGGCCTCTGCCCCAGGCGCTAGAGTGGCTCTGGTCGCAACATGGCGACACCCAGGATGGGCAGAGCATCGCCCCCTGGTGGGCAGAGCGTCGCCCCTGGTGGGCGTACCGGGTGGATCCCGGTCGGGCGCATGCGGGAGTCTGTCTGACTGTCTCTCCCTGTTTCCAGCTTCAGAAAAAATGAAAAAAAAAAACACAAAAAAAAAACCCTGGCTTGCCTGGTCAAGGCACATATGGGAGTTGATGCTTCCTGCTCCTCCCCCTTCTCTCTCTCTCTCTCTCTACCCCCTCCTCTCTAAAATGAATAAATTAATTAATTAAAAAAAATTGAACCTGACCTATAGTGCACAGTGGATAAAACGTCAACCTGGAATGCTGAGGTTGCCAGTTCAAAACCCCAGGCTTGCTCGGTCAAGGCACATTGAGAACCAACTATGAATTGATGTTTCCCGCTTCAACCCCCATCCTTGCCTTTCTAGCTTTCTCTCTCTCTCTCTCCTCTATCTAAAGATCAATAAATAAAATCTTTAAATTATTTATTTTTATTTTGAGAAAGAGAGACACAGGAAAGGAGAGAGATGAGAAGTATCAACTTGTAGTTGCAGCACTTTAGTTGTTAATGTTCATTGATTGCTTTCTCATATGTGCCTTGACTGTGGAACTACAGCTGAGCCAGTGACCCCTTGCACAAGCCAGTGACCTTGGGCTTCAAACCAATGACCTTTGTACTCAAGCCAGCAGCCATGGGATCATGTTGATGATCCCATACTCAAGCCGGAGACTCCATGCTCAAGTTGGATGACCCCACACTCAAGTGAGTGACCTCGGGGTTTCAAACCTGGGACCCAGTGTCCCAGGTCAGCACTCTATCCACTGCACCACCACTGGTCAGGCTTTAAAAAATTTTTTTAAATCAGTTCCTAAAGGCTTTTGTCTACAATTCAAAAAACTGAAAGTGCCCTGGCCGGTTGGCTCAGCAGTAGAGCATCAGCCTGGCGTGCGGGGGACCCGGGTTCAATTCCCAGCCAGGGCACATAGGAGAAGCGCCCATTTGCTTCTCCACCCCCCCTCCTTCCTCTCTGTCTCTCTCTTCCCCTCCCGCAGCCGAGGCTCCATTGGAGCAAAGATGGCCCGGGCGCTGGGGATGGCTCCTTGACCTCTGCCCCAGCCGCTAGAGTGGCTCTGGTCGCAGCAGAGCGACGCCCCGGAGGGGCAGAGCATCGCCCCCTGGTGGGCAGAGCATCGCCCCTGGTGGGCGTGCCAGGTGGATCCCAGTCGGGCGCATGCGGGAGTCTGTCTGACTGTCTCTCCCCGTTTCCAGCTTCAGAAAAATGCAAAAAACAAAACAAAACACACACACACAAAAACTGAAAGCAAAACTGACATTTGTCTTCTTAAATTGCTGCCAGTATCCTGGTGGCCATGATGTATGTCACCACCTGAGTCTCAGCACACCCTCTGTCACCCAGGCTTCTGTGTCCACTGCTATTTTCTTGTTTATGTTGGTTATTTGTGACTTCTGATTTAATTTGTCTCTGAAGGTGGTATGTAAATTGTCACTCACAGCAGTGAGAGATGACAATGAGAGTGTTGAAACGTGCCAGGCTCAGGTGGTCTGCTATGGGCTTGCTAGAGCTACAGACACACACCAGATACAAAGTTTTTTTAAAAAGTATAGTTTGGCCTGACCTGTGGTGGCGCAGTGGATAAAGCGTCAACCTGGAATGCTGAGGTCACCAGTTTGAAAGAAACCTTGGGCTTGCCTAGTCAAGGCATATATGGGAGCTGAGGCTTCCTGCCCTTCTCCCCTTTTCTCTCTCTCTCTCTCCCCTATCCTCTCTAAAATGAATAAATAAAATTTTTTAAAAAGTAGTTTGGAGCACATCTACAGTTTTCCTGGGTGTTATTATGCAAATAAGAAATCATGGAGCCTGACCAGGCAGTGGCGCAGTGGATAGAGCGTCAGACTGGCATGCGGAAGGACCCAGGTTTGAGACCCCAAGGTCGCCAGCTTGAGCGTGGGCTCATCTGGTTTGAGCAAAGCTCACCAGCTTGGACCCAAGGTCACTGGCTTGAGCAAGGGGTTACTCGGTCTGCTGTAGCCCCATGGTCAAGGCACATATGAGAAAGCAATCAATGAACAACTAAGGTGTCGCAACAAAAAATTGATGATTGATGCTTCTCATCTCTTTCTGTTGCTGTCTGCCTGTTCCTATCTATCCCTCTCTCTGACTCTCTCTCTGTCTCTGTAAAAAAAAAAAAAAAAAAAAGAAATCATGGAATGGCTTGACCTGTGGTGATGCAGTGGATAAAGCATCAACCTGGGACACTGACATCACCAAATTGGAATCCTGGGCTTGCCCACTCAGGGCACATACAAGAAGCAACAAGCAAGCAATGAACAACTAAAGTGAAGCAACTATGAGTTGGTACTTCTCACTCCCCATCCCCTCCTCTCTGTAAAATTGATAAATAAAATCTTTTTTTTAATTTTTATTTATTTATTTATTCATTTTAGAGGGGGAGAGAGAGAGAAAGAGAGAGAAGAGGGAGGAGGGGGAGGAGCAGGAAGCATCAACTCCCATATGTGCCTTGACCAGGGAAGCCAGGGTTTTGAACCGGCAATCTCAGTGTTTCCAGGTTGATGCTTTATCCACTGCGCCACCACAGGTCAGGCAATAAATAAAATCTTTAAAAAAATAAATAGGCCCTGGCCGGTTGGCTCAGCGGTAGAGCGTCGGCCTGGCGTGCGGGGGACCCGGGTTCGATTCCCGGCCAGGGCACATAGGAGAAGCGCCCATTTGCTTCTCCACCCCCCCCCCTTCCTCTCTGTCTCTCTCTTCCCCTCCCACAGCCAAGGCTCCATTGGAGCAAAGATGGCCTGGGCACTGGGGATGGCTCCTTGGCCTCTGCCCCAGGCGCTAGAGTGGCTTCTGGTAGCAGCAGAGCGACGCCCCGGAGGGGCAGAGCATCGCCCCCTGGTGGGCAGAGCGTCGACCCCTGGTGGGCATGCTGGGTGGATCCCGGTCGGGCGCATGCGGGAGTCTGTCTGACTGTCTCTCCCTGTTTCCAGCTTCAGAAAAATACAAAAAAATAATAAATAAATAAATAAAATAATAAAAAATATAAAAATAAAGAGGCCCTGGCTATTTGGCTCAATGGTAGAGCATCGGCCTGGTATGTGGAAGTCCCAGGTTTGGTTCCCGATCAGAGAACACAGGAGAAGCAACCATCTGCTTCTCCACCCTTCCCCTCCCCTTCTTTTCTAATCATCTTTCTCTTCCCCTCTTGCAACCATGGCTCAATTGGTTTGAGTGAGTTGGCCTCAGGGGCTGAGGATGGCTCCCAGGCCTCTGCCTCAGGTGCTAAAAATAGCTCAGTTGCCAAGCAACAGCCCCAGATGGGGAGAGCATCGCCAGTAGAGGGCTTGCCATTGGATTCCTGTCAGGTGCAGGACTCTCTCTCTCTGCCTCTTCTCTTCTCACTTAATAAAAAAGAAAGGAAAGAAGGAGGGAAGGAAGGAAGGGAAGAAGGAAAAGAAAGGAAGAGAGAGAGAGAGAGAGAGAGAAAGATAGATCATGGAACCAAAAAAAAATCTATTTAGACAAGTTTAGTAATTACCTGTAATGAGCAGCATGAGCTCATCAGAGACAAGCTAGACTGGAAGAAAACTGTCATGTCAGCCCTGGCTGGTTGGCTCAGCGGTAGAGCATCTGCCTGGCATGCGGATGTCCCAGGTTTGATTCCTGGTCAGGGAACACAGAAGAAGCAACTATCTGTTTTTCCACCCCTCCCTCTCTCCCTTCTCTCTCTATATATCTCTCTTCCCTTCTGGCAACCATGGCTTGGTTGGAGCAAGTTGGCCCTGGGTACTGAGGATGGCTCCATAACCTCGCCTCTGACACTAAAAATAGCTCAGATGCCGAGCAACCAAGCAAGGATCCCAGATGGGCAGAACATCCCCCCATAGGGGGCTTGCCGGGTGGATCCCAGTCAAGGCGCATGCAGGAGTATGTCTCTGCCTCCCCGCTTCTCACTTAAAAAAAAAAGAAAAGAAAAGAAAGGAAAAAGATAACTCACATTTGGGTTCCTGAAAAACATGCCCTGGAAATCTCCTTCCTGAATGTCTTGTGAAGAGTGGTATTTAGGGGGCACTTGCTATCTGCCTTGTGTGGCCTCTACATACAGCTCTAACCATGAAGAGCAAGGATCATCATCACCAACTTGTTTTAAACTGTATACAGCCTGACCGGGTGGTGGCGCAGTGGATGGAGCGTTGGACTGGGATGCAGAAGACCCAGGTTCGAGACCCCGAGGTCGCCAGCTTGAGTGCAGGCTCACCTGGCTTGAGCAAAAAGCTCACCAGCTTGGACCCAAGGTCGCTGGCTCAAGCAAGGGGTTACTCGGTCTGCTGAAGGCCCGCGGTCAAGGCACATATGAGAAAGTAATCAATGAACAACTAAAGTGTCGCAACGAAAAACTGATGATTGATGCTTCTCATCTTTATCCATTCCTGCCTGTCTGTCCCTGTCTATCCCTCTCTCTGACTCTCTCTCTGTCCCTGTAAATAAATAAATAATATAAAAATTAAAACTGTATACAGGCTGCAGTGCAACAGAAAACCAGGGACCCAAGACTTCTTAGGGATGCCAATTTACAGTTGTTAGTACTCGAAAGGAGGTTGAGGAATCCTCGGAAGCAAACGCAAGCACAGGTGGGTTTGAAAATGATTCTGCAGCTCTGACCGGGTAGCTCAAAGAGCATTGTCCCAACACATCAAGGTTGTGGGTTAGATCCCCAGTCAGGGTACATACAAGAATCAACCAATAAATCAACAAATCGATGTCTCTCTCTCTCTCTCTCTCTCTCTCTCTCTCCTCCTTCCTCTCTCTCTAAAATCAATTTTTAAAAAATTAGAAAATGAGCCTGGCTAGGCGGTGGCGCAGTGGATGGAGCATCGGACCATGATGCTGAGGACCCAGGTTCGAGACCCCGAGGTCGCCAACTTGAGTGCGGATTCATCTGTCTTGAGCAAAAAAGCTCACCAGTTTGGACCCAAGGTCGCTGGCTCAAGCAAGGGGTTGCTCGGTCTGCTTAAGGCCCGCAGTCTGGGCACATATGAGAAAGCAATCAATGAACTAGGGTGTCGCAACGAAAAACTGATGATTGATACTTCTCATCTCCCTCTGTTCCTGTCTACCCCTCTCTCTGACTCTCTGTCCCTGTAAAAAAAAAAAAGAAAGGAAGGAAGAAAGAAAAAAAAAATTAGAAAATGACTCTGCAGATGAAAACGAAAGGACTTCCTTTCCCCAGAGTCCTCAAGCAACCAGATTTGGCATCACTGATAAGATAAGCGATAATGTAGATAATGTTGGGGACATTGGGGGAAAAATCCCCCGGATAAAATGATGAAGGGGTGATCCGTTCACTGTTGACCTTTACCAGTGTGTATTTCTCAGTGACCAAAAGATTGTAACCGGTTTACTCAATTAAAGGGACACTGCCCAAATGAAACCCTTTGTTAAGAAGCACATGATAACACAACAAAAAACTCTATGAAGGACACTTGACTCATTCTCAGAGAACCCCACTCCGGGCCCTGCCTCAGATGACTGCATTGATGGCTTGACCAGTGACCCCAGCCTCCAGAGTCCTCCAGCCACCAGATGGCATGAACATTCATTCACTGAAGGCATACATTGAGGTACTTGTGTCATTTGTACCTGGGTTGTGTGATTGATATATGATGTCTTACTAAACCTTTTCCTTAGAAATAAAAAGTGCCTTCCTTGGCCAGATAGCTCGGTTGCTTAGAGCATTGTCCCAAAGCACAAAGGTTGCCGGTTTAATCCCGGTCAGGGCACATACAGGAACACATCAATGTTCCTGTCTCTCTCTCACTCTCTCCATTCCTTTCCCTAAAATCAATAAAATAAACATTTTTTAAAAGAAATAAGCCGGCCCTGGCCAGTTGGCTCAGTGGTAGAACGTCAGTCTGGCGTGTAGATGTCCCAGGTTCGATCTCTGGGCAGGGCACACAGGAGAAGCGCCCATCTGCTTCTCCACCCATCCCCCTCTCCCTTATCTCTCTGTCTTTCTCTTCCTCTCCCACAGCCAAAGCTCCACTAAAGCAAAGTTGGTCCAGGCGCTGAGGATGGCACTATGGTCTCACCCATGAGACCAGCTAAAATGGCTTCGGTTGCAAAGGAGCAATGCCCCAGATGGGCAGAGCACCGCCCCCTGGTGAGCATGCCGCGTGGATCCCAGTCCGGTGCATGCAGGAGTCTGTCTCTGCCTCCCCACTTCTCACTTCAGAAAAATACAAAAGAAGGAAGGGAGGGAGGGAGGAAGGAAGAAAGAAAGAAAGAAATAAGCCTGACTAGGCAGTGGTGCAGTAGATAGTTGGACTGGAACGCAGAGGACCCAGGTTTGAAATCCCCAGGTTGCCGGCTTGAGTGAGGGCTCCTCCGGCTTGAGTGCAGGCTCACCAGTTTGAGTGCAGGGTTGCTGGCTTGAGCTAGGCGTCACTCGCTCTGTTGTAGTCGTGTGTTCCCCCCCCCACCCCCCCGTCAAGGCACAGATGAGAAAGCAATCAATAAACAACTAAGGTGCCACAACAAAGAATTGATGCTTCTCATTTCTCTCCCTTCCTGTCTATCCCTATCTGTCCCTCTCTCTGTCTCTGTCTCTGTCTCTGTCACAAACAAAAAATAAATAAAAAGTGCCTGATATTTCCAATCTATTTTTATTCCACTCTGACTTGCTCATTTAGTAGATTATTGCTATTTTTAAAAAGTTGACATTTAAATTGAGATGTTATTTGTAGTTTTTATCCCATCTAATATGAATATTCATACATTTTATTGAAGAAATTTTCATGTATTTGATTAAGGTGCTGCGCCAGACGCCGCTGGAGGTTTTATATGATACACAGTGTATGTACCACATGACAGGTCTAGACTCGGCAAAAATTTGCATTTTGAATTACATCTGGTCCCAAGGGTTTGACATAAGGTTTGAAGAGCAGTATATCTAGAACCCAATTATTTCTCAACATCTTCACTTCTGCGACCTAGTGGAAACCACTATTATCTCCCACCTGGACTACCTCCCTCCCAACTGCCCCCTCACTGGACTCCGTCCTGAGCCCTTGCATGGATGTCTAGTCCCCACACAGCCACCAGAGGGCACCCATTCCCACTTAGCTCATGCTTCTCTGCTCAGAACTCTCCATGCATGGGTCCTGGCTCACTCACTGTCAAAACAAAATCTTCACCTTGGACCACAAGGTCCAGCACGATTTTATCCCATTACCCATCTGTCCTCATACCCACCACTCTCTCCGTCATACTCGGTTCCAGCCACACTGGTTTTTCTAGATGCTCTTCCAACATGCCAGGCCCGTCCCTGCCTCCTAATCTTTGCAAAGGCTGCTCCTTTGCCTGTAATGCTCTTCCACCAGAAAGCCGCAGGCCTCCTTCAGGTATTTGCAAAAACATCATCTTTCCATGAGGCCTCCCCAGACTGAGCCATTTCCATTTACACCTGGACACCTTGCTCAAACATCCCCAACTCCCTCACAGGGTTTTTGTTTTGTTTTTTGTTTGTTTGTTTGTATTTTTCTGAAGTGAGAAGTGGGGAGGCAGAGAGACAGATTACTACATGCGCCTGACCAGGATCCACCCGGCATGTCCACCAGGGGGCAATGCTCTGCCCATCTAGAGTGTTGCTCTGTTGCTGCCGGAGCCATTTTAGCGCCTGAGGTGAAGGCCATGGAGCCATCCTCAGAGCCCAGCCCAACTTTTGCTCCAATGGAGCCTTGGCTGTGGGAGAGGAAGAGAGAGACAGAGAGGAAGGAGAGGGGGAGGGGTGGAAAAGTAGATGGGTGCTTTTCCTGTGTGCCCTGTCCAGGAATCAAACCCGGGATTTCCACACGCGGGGCTGACGCTCTACCACTGAGTTGTTTTTATTTAGCTCTTATATGTACAGTAATTGATTGTTTATGATCTGCCTCTGAAATCCACTAGAACGCCAGATTCATAAGGGAAGAAAAATTTTTTTTTCTCATATTGTTCACACCTGTGACTTTGGCACCTAAACACCTCTGTGTTGGTTAGTGTTTTATCTGCACTGTCCTGCATGGTAGCTACTGGCCACACGTGGCTCCCAAACAATTGAAGTGTGGTGAGTGAAAGCAGCTTTTCTTTTCTTTTTTTTTTGTATTTTTCTGAAGTTGGAAACGGGGAGGCAGTCAGACAGACTCCCACATGCGCCTCTCCGGGATTCACCCAGCATGCCCACCAGGGGGCGATGCTCTGCCCATCTTGGGGCGTTGCTCTGCCGCAATCAGAGTCATTCTAGTGCCTGAGGCAGAGGCCACAGAGCCATCCTCAGTGCCCAGGCAAACTTTGCTCCATG
Source organism: Saccopteryx leptura (assembly GCF_036850995.1). Taxonomy (NCBI): domain Eukaryota; kingdom Metazoa; phylum Chordata; class Mammalia; order Chiroptera; family Emballonuridae; genus Saccopteryx; species Saccopteryx leptura. The sequence continues at coordinate 66,903,795 of NC_089505.1, forward strand.
GAGCCTTAGCTGCGGGAGGGGAAGAGAGAGACAGAGAGGAAAGAGAGGGGGAGGGGTGGAGAAGCAGATGGGCGCTTCTCCTGTGTGCCCTGGCCGGGAATCAAACCCGGGACTCCTGCACGCCAGGCTGACGCTCTACCACTGAGCCAACCAGCCAGGGCTGGAAAGCAGCTTTTTAATTCATTTCATTTTAACTCATTTCAATTTGAACATCACATGTGGCTACTGGCTACCTTATAGGACAGTGAGGAGGATTTTTAATCAATATTTGTTGAATGAATGAATAAATGAATGAGTAAATGAAGTACTTACTATACCCAGGCACTATTTACCACCCTGCTGAGCATTCATTTAGTTTGAATCATCACATCAGCTCTAGGTAGGAGGCACCGCTATGAGCTCCATTTTGCAGATGAGAAAACAGAGAGGTTTAGTAACTGACCCAAAGTCACACAGCTTAGAAGTGGCAAAGACAAAATTTAATCCCAATGATTTTAACAAATCACATCCTCTCTGATCTGGGGTGTAGCCTTAGAACACCCTTCTCCCAGCTTTTCCCCCAAAAGTGGGGCGTCTGTGGTGGTCAGATCTCAGGGTGACAGGATGGACCTGAGAGGACCAAATAGACCACCTACCTTGGTTCCGGGCCGTGGGGAAGAGGGGCAGTGACCCTCAGGGCTGGAAGCCTGGGAGATCGTTGGAGATCCAAGACCTGGAAGGGCAGAACAGGACTTGGTGAGGACAGGGTAGGCCATTCAAGTCCCACCCAGCCCAGGACGCTCACCTGAGCGAGGGCTGGCAATGTCTCTGTCGCACCCAGGGGGTCGCCCCCAATCAGCCTCTGAGGACTGGGGTGAGTTCAGTCCCAAAGACTCAGGCAGGCTCTGGAAGGGTTGGGAAGAGGAACAATGATTATCCTTATCATTTTTTAAGCACTTAGCAATTGAGATACAATACAATAGGATTAAGATTGAAAACTAGGAGCCAGACAATGTGGTTTCAAATCTTACCTCTGCCATTTATTAGCTCTGTGATCTTGGGCAAGTTACCTTACCTCTCTGGGCCACATTTCAACTTCTGATATGAGGATCAAATCCATACATGTAAGGTCCCTAGAACAGTGCCTGGCACATGGTGGGACATTATAAGTGGGAAGTTTTTTTTTGTTTGTCTGTTTAACTTATTGACTGATTTTAGAGATCAGTAAATAAACATCAATCTGTTTCTATATGTGTCCTGACCGGGGATTGAACCCACAACCTTTGCATATCAGAACACTGCTCTAACCAACTGAGCCACCCAGCCAGGGCTATAAGTGGGAGGCTTTATAACGATTATGTATCTGGCATGGTGCTAAGTATTTTTTCTGTGTTACCTCATTAAATCCCTTCAAAAAGTTTTTAAGACACCTATTATTATTCTTATTTTACATATGAGGAAACTGAAGAGAATGAGGTCAATGACTGAAGTCACAAAGAAAGCAGAGCTGAGATCTGAACCTAGGTCTCTTTTATACATGATCTGAAGGTCACAGCAAGCAGCAGCTCTAACCCAAGTGTGACAATAGCGGCTCCTGCTTCCTGAGCGCTGACTCTACGTCAATATTTCCTAGTCACTCTTTTTCCTTCTTACATGGCCCTGAAAATTGTGAATTATGATCAGAAGTGTTTGGTAAATGTTTAACCAATGCCTCTCTGAGAGAAAAGAGCTCTGGTTCCTAATGTTTGCCAATTACCACAGTGTAAATACTCCCACCATAGTCAATTTCAAGTTACTGACAGGACATTATTGAATGTGGAGTGGGAAGTTGCACACAGTTGGCCCTTGGGAGGTGGTGGGAGCTGGGTCCAACAAACAACTGGCCTATGATTACATATAAGAAATAAGAAAACAGGCCCTGGCCGGTTGGCTCAGTGGTAGAGCGTCGGCCTGGCGTGCAGAAGTCCCAGGTTCGATTGCCGGCCAGGGCACACAGGAGAAGCGCCCATCTGCTTCTCCACCCCTCCCCCTCTCCTTCCTCTCTGTCTCTCTCTTCCCCTCCCGCAGCCGAGGCTCCATTGGAGCAAAGATGGCCTGGGCGCTGGGGATGGCTCCTTGGCCTCTGCCCCAGGCGCTAGAGTGGCTCTGGTCGCAACAGAGCAACGCCCCGGAGGGGCAGAGCATCGCCCCTTGGTGGGCAGAGCATCGCCCCTGGTGGGCGTGCCGGGTGGATCCCGGTCGGGCGCATGCGGGAGTCTGTCTGACTGTCTCTCCCCATTTCCAGCTTCAGAAAAATACAAAAAGAAGAAATAAGGAAACAGCTCTGACCAGTTGGCTCAGTGGTAGAGCTCAGCCCAGCGTGTGGAAGTTCTGGGTTCAATTCCCAGTCAGGGCACACAGGAGAAGCAACCATCTCTTCTCCACACCTCCCTCTTCTCTCTCTCTCTCTCTCTCTCTCTCTCTCTCTCTCTCTCCCTCCCTCCCCCCCTCCCTCCCTCCCTCCTGCAGCCATGGCTCAAATGGTTCGAACAATTTGGCCCCAGGCGCTGAGGATGGCTCCATGGCTTCATCTCAGGCGCTGAAATAGCTCAGTTGCTGAGCATCAGAGCAGCCCCAGATGGGCAAAGCATTGCCCTGCAAGGGGCTTGCCAGGTGGATCCCAGTGGGGGCACATGTGGGAGTCTGCCTCTCTGTCTCCCTGCCTCCCCACCTCTCACTTAATAAAAAAAAGAAGAAAAAAGAAAGAAAGAAGGAAACAAAGGCTTCCAGAGCTTAGGATACTTGTCTGAGGTTGGTTAGCTGGTCAAGGGAGAGGGAAAGAGGTGAGAGACGATGAGTTCAGACAGAGGCAGAGGAGGCAGGAAGCTGGGGGTGAGGAGGGGGCTGTGTGAATCTCACCTCCCTTTCTGAAGATTCCTCGCCTTGGAGTGTGGTGGGTGGGGAGTCAGGCTCAGTTTGGGGGGGTGGTTTCTGGGACCCCCCCAGACCTGCCAATGTGTCTTCCATCATCCACAGCTGCTGCTGAGCAGATGTTCTTTCCTGGAGGGGAGGAAAGGGATGTGCTTCTCAAAGGTGGGAAAATGCAAAAGGGTTCAAGTTTACAGGACACATAGAAGGTCTGAAATCAGCTAGGCTGTATTTATGGAGTCACAAACGGACGATGTGTGCATATGGAGGTGATATTTGTGGATATCCATTTCCATATGAATTTCCCACCAACTCACCACCATTTATCACAAACACTGTCTTTTTATACTGCTCTGCAGTATTACCTCTGTCATAAATAGGCAACTCTATAAATACATGAGTCTGTTTCTGAATACCCTATTTGATTTCTTTTGTCAATTTGTCTAACCTTGTGTCGATACTACACTTATTCTATTTATTTATTTATAATTATTTATTTTGGGGTTGTTGTTTTTTTACAGAAACAGAGAGTCAGAGAGAGGGATAGACAGGGACAAACAGACAGTAATAGAGAGATGAGAAGCATCAATCATTAGTTTTTCGTTGCGCATTGCGATACCTTAGTAGTTATTCATTGATTGCTTTCTCATATGTGCCTTGACTGCGGGCCTTCAGCAGACCGAGTAACCCCTTGCTTGAGCCAGCGACCTTGGGTCCAAGCTGGTGAGCTTTTGCTCAAACCAGATGAGCCCGTGCTCAAGCTGGCGCCCTCGGGGTCTCGAACCTGGGTCCTCGGCATTCCAGTTCGATGCTCTATCTACTGCGCTCCCCACCTGGTCAGGCTATAATTATTTATTGTTGATTAATTTTAGAGAGACAGAGAGGAAGAGGGGACAGAGAAAGAGAGAAGCATCCATTTGTTGTTCCACTTAGCTGTGCATTCATTGGTCACTTCCCATATGTTCCCTGACTGAGGATTGAACCCACAACCTTGGTGTTTCAGGACAATGCTATAACAAACTGAGCTAACCACTCAGGACTACACCATTGGTGTTTTTTTTGTTTTGTTTTTGTTTTGTGACAGAGACAGAGTCAGAGAGGGACAGATAGGGACAGAGAGACGGGAAGGGAGAGAGATGGGAAGCATCAATTCTTCGTTGCAGCACCTTAGTTGCTCATCAATAGCTTTCTCATAAAGAGAGTGGCGCCATGCTCAAGCCAGTGAACTTGGGCTCAAGCCAGCAACCATGGAGTCATGTCTATGATCCCACACTCAAGCCAGCAACCCGCGCTCAGGCAGGATGATCCCGTGCTCAAGGGGGCAACCTTGGGGTTTCAAACCTGAGTCCTCTTGTGTCCCAGTCTGACGCTCTATCCACTGCGCCACCACCTGGTCAGGCTACACTGTCTTTTTTTTCTTTTTCTTTTTAGAGATAGAGAGTCAGAGAGAGGGACAGACAGGAATGGAGAGAGATGAGAAGCATCAATCATCAGTTTTTCATTGTGACACCTTAGTTGTTCATTGATTGCTTTCTCATATGTGCCTTGACCGTGGGTCTTCAGCAGACCAAGTAACCCCTTGCTCGAGCCAGCGACCTTGGTTCCAAGCTGGTGAGCTTTGCTCAAACCAGATGAGCCCTTGCTCAAGCTGGCGACCTCAGGGTCTTGAACCTGGGTCCTCCACGTCCCAGTCTGACACTATCCACTGCGCCATCGCCTGGTCAGGCTACACTCTTATTAACTGTAGCTTTACAGTTAGACTTGATATCTAGTTGTGTTAGTCCTCCAGCTTTGTTCTTAGAGTTGCTTAGGCTATTCTTGGCTTTTTGTACTTCCAAATACAATTTAGAGTCAGCTTGTCAACCTCCACACAAAAACCTTCTGGATTTGTTTTGGGATTGCACATCCCCTATGATCCTCACTGGGGAAATTCACTTGGAGAGACTATATCTTTGCATTAGCACATTTTTCCTATTCATGAATACTGTATATCTCCCATTTATATAGGTCTTTACCTTCTCTCAATGATGCTCCGTGACTTTTAGAGTAGGTGTCTTGCATATCTTTCATGTGCTTTCTTTGTAGATATTTAATTTGCTTATGTTAATTACAAACACTATTGTTTATCAATTTATTTATTTATTTCGGTGACAGAGAGAGGGACAGATAGGGACAGACAGGCAGGAAGGAAGAGAGATGAGAAGCATCAATTCTTTGTTGAGGCACTTTAGTTGTTCACTGATTGCTTTCTCATATGTGCCTTGACCAGGGGGCTAAAGTAGATCAAGTGACCCCTTGCTCAAGCCAGTGACCTTAGGCTCAAGCTGGTGAGCCTTGCTCAAACCAGATGAGCCTGTGCTCAAGCTGGAGACCTCAGGTTTTCAAACCCGGGTCCTCCTCATCCCAGTCCAACACCCTATCCACTGCACCACTGCCTAGTCAGGCTATACATATTTATTTTTTAATTTTTTGGCACTAGCAAATAGTGAGACAAGTGATATTAACCTTGTATTCAGTGACCCTGCTGAATGTTTATCCTGATAATGTATTTGGAAATTATTTAGAATATTCTACATATACACAATCATGACATCTGTACATAAAAATACCTTTATTTCTTCCTTTCTGGTCCTTATACCTTTTATTTATTTCACAGATTTGTACTGTCTAGGACCTCTGATATAATGTTGACTAGAACTGGTAATAGCAGACATCCTTGTCTTATTCCACATATCAGGGGGAAAGTTTTCAATATTTCACTGACCACTATAATGTTTGTTGTAGATTTATTATAAATGTATTTTATTAGATTAAGGAAGTTTCCTTTTACTCCTACTTTGCTGAGAGCTTTTATCATGAATGGGTGTTGAATTTTGTCATTTTTTCCCCTGAATTATTGAGACAATCATGTAGTTTTTCTCCATTATTTTGTTAAATGTGGTGAAATATCTGGACTGATTTTCAAGTGTTAAACTAACCTTGCATTCCTATAGTAAACCCTTGGTTGTGATGTATTATTCTCTTCAGCTGGTAGTGAGTAATATTTAACACCAATAGGTGGGGGATTAAAGTTGAAGAGTGAATTTTAGGAAGAAATGGGAAGGTTTAGCATGAAGAAGTCAGTACACCTTTAATACTAGAAGTCAATGTCTTTTTTTTTCTTTTAGAGAGAGAGAAGAGGGGAGAGAGTTACAAAGCATCAATTCGTAGTTGCTTCACTTAGTTGTTCATTGATTGCTTCTCATATGTGTTTTGATGGGGGTTGGGGGGCACTGGGCTCCAGCTGAGCCAGTGACCCCTTGCTCAAGCCAGCGACCTTTGCACTCAAGCCAATGATCAAAGGGTCATATCTCACACTCAAGCCTTGACCCCGGCTCATGCTGGTGAACCTGTGCTCAAGCTGGATAAGCCCGGCAATCTCAGGGTTTTGAACCTGCGACCTCAGTGTCCCAAGCTGATGCTCTATCCACTATGCCACCACAAGTCAGGCTCAATAAATAAATTTTTTTTAAAAAACATTTAAAATGAGGCCCTAGCCGGTTGGCTCAGTGGTAGAGCGTCAGCCTGGCGTGCAGAAGTCCCGGGTTCAATTCCTGGCCAGGGCACACAGGAGAAGCGCCCATCTGCTCCTCCACCCCTCCCCCTCTCCTTCCTCTCTGTCTCTCTCTTCCCCTCCCGCAGCCGAGGCTCCATTGGAGCAAAGATGGCTCGGGCGCTGGGGATGGCTCCTTGGCCTCTGCCCCAGGCGCTAGAGTGGCTCTGGTCACAACAGAGCAACGCCCCAGAGGGGCAGAGCATCGCCCCCTGGTGGGCAGAGCGTCGCCCCCTGGTGGACGGGCCGGGTGGATCCCCGTCGGGCGCATGCAGGAGTCTGTCTGACTGTCTCTCCCCGTTTCCAGCTTCAGAAAAATACAAAAAAACCCCACAAATTTAAAATGAAAAGAAAGGACAAAGGGGGAGGAGCTTATGATAAAGTGGGAAGTACTTCAAATCAGTGGGAGGAGTTAAATGAAATGCCCAAAAGGTTTCCAGGTGGGCTTGGACTGGAGGTGAGGGATTGGGGACTTGAGGAGGGGATGTACCTGGGGAGACCCAAGGTGCAGCAGGTACTCAAGGGTCTCTCTCAAGGTGCCCAGCTCCTGCTCCAGGCTGCTGTACGTGTCCCAAACCCGCTCTTGCTCCTTGGGTCCCAGAAAGAAGGAGACATAGAGTTAGCATGCCCACCCACTAGGCCTTTCCCCACTCCATCTTCTCCCAGCTCAGGAGGAAGGGAGGCTTGGTCCCTGGTGCCCCAGAAGGGGAGGGTACATAAACTACAATTCCCAAAGGCCTCTTGGCTCCAACTCTTGAGAACCCAAGTCTATATGGAACCTGCCATTCTAAGGAGCTGCTAGTGTAGAGAAGTGAGCTTCCTCTGAATTACCCCTGCCCTGCCCAAGGGCACATTCTTGGGAGAGTCAGACCACAGCCCCTATGCACTCCTAGGAGCAGAAAGCTCCCTGCCAACACCAATAACAGTAATGATAGCAGCTAACATGTACTAGGCACTTAATGTGTGTGTTAGGTACTGTTCTTAGCACTCATTTAATTCTTGTGCCCTAGGTACTATTAATGTTTCCATTTGACAGATAATAACATTTATAGCTAGCACTTAAATATTGCACAGTATATGCCAGGTACCTAAGTATTCAATATTCATTCATTCATTTACATATATTTATGAAATCATCACAATGACCTTATGAAGTAAATACTATATTTATCATCTCGAGTTTACATAAGATGTATCTAAGACCCAGAGGGACTAAGTAATTTTCTAAGGTCACACAGCTACTACAAGTGGGAGCTGACATTCAAGGCCAGGAATCCCTTATCAAAATCACCTTCTTAAATCACTAAAGTCAGTTCTGTATCTTCATGGCTGCTCACCATCTGGGATGGTCAAGATCACTGGTTTGAAATTTGGGAAGGGGGCAATTCTCAAGAACTACCTTCCCATGAGTTAGTTCTTGGGGTTAGGTCCCCTTCAGGAACAACCTGCAAAGTCCTAGGGCCCCTTGAAAGAGCACATCCCTTCCCAGACGCTCACCTGAGTCAGGTGACAAAGAGTGGCCCTCACACTGACCAGTCGGTCCTGCAGGAGGCGCTGGCGCCCCCAGGCTCTCTGGGGAGTCACAGCTTCCCTGCTTACTTGGGCCAGCTGCTGCCTGGTCAACTCCAGGGCTGCTTCCAGCTGCTCCTGCACCGAGAGGGGAAAAGGTTAACCCTCTGAAGCCACACCCTGCCGCAGGGAGGGAAGGGGGGGTTGTCTTCCCGTCCCACACCGCCATGCCTTCTCCTCCTGTCTCCGGTCTATCTCCTCCTGCAGTCTCTTCAGGAGCCGGTCCTGCCCACACAACTTGGTCAACAGCGTCTGAAGAAAGGAGAACGGGAATTGTTTATGGACCAGATCTGGCTCTTCCCCCTGTCTCTCACCGACACCCTCGACCTAGAATGTTCTCTCCCCAACTCTGAGAACTCAGGAGGGATTGGATCCGGGAGAACTCACATCTGTCTCCAAGCTTCGGTGGAAGGTTGAGTCCAGGGGAGGGCCCGGCTGAGAAAAAGGAGAAAAGCCGGGGGTCACATGGGCAGACAGGCCCTTACTGTTGCTTAGGGCTGAGCCCAGCTCGCTCCGACTGACAGACATCCCTCTCCTTGGTAGCTCTGTTCCAAGCTTTAGCAAACCTTGGCAGACCAATTGCCTAATTCTTGGCTTTAGGAAGATAATGTGGTCTCCATTACCAAATAGCTATAGCAAATATTATAATTAATGGGAAAAATTATTTTCAAAAAGATTTTTAATAAAATCGTATTTACTGATTGATTTTAGAGAGAGACTGGAAGGGAGAGAAAGAGAAAGAGAAACATCAATTTGATGTTCCACTTACTCATGCATTTGTTGGTTGATTCTCATACGTGCCCTGAACCGGGATAAAACCCTTAACCTTGGTGCATTGGGACAATGCTGTACCCAACTGAGCTACCCAGACCGTCTCATGGAAAAACTTAGATATTTCCTTTACGACTGAGAATAACACAAGGATGCTCACTGCCACTGTCACTGACTAACACAGCATTAGAGATCCTTACTGATGTTATAAGAGAATGGAAACAGAAAGAGGTGTAAGAATAGAAAGGGAAATAAAACCATCAGTTACAGATGATATGCTTATCCACCCAGAAAAGCCAACAAAATCAAAGAGTGATTAGAACAAATAAAACAATTCAGCAAGGATGCCGAGTGCAATATGAAGCTACAAACTAATGACCTATCGACACCATCAATAACTAGAAAACATTGCCTGACCAGGCGGTGGCACAGTGGATAGAGCGTCGGACTGGGATGCAGAGGACCCAGGTTCGAGACCCCGAGGTCGCCAGCTTGAGCGCGGGCTCATCTGGTTTGAGCAAAAGTTCACCAGCTTGGACCCAAAGTCGCTGGCTCGAGCAAGGTGTTACTCGGTCTGCTGAAGACCCATGGTCAAGGCACATATGAGAAAGCAATCAATGAACAACTAAGGTGTCACAACGAAAAACTGATGATTGATGCTTCTCATCTCTCTCCGTTCCTGTCTGTCTGTCCCTATCTATCCCTCTCTCTGACTCTCTCTCTCTGTCTCTGTAAAAAAAAAACACAACAAAACATAATTTCATTTTATTATTATTTTTTAAAATATGGAATGCTGCCTGACCAGGCAGTGTTGCAGTGAATAGAGCAAGGGTCCCCAAACTACAGCCTGCGGGCCACATGCGGCCCCCTGAGGCCATTTATCTGGCCCCCGCCGCACTTCCGGAACGGGCACCTCTTTCATTGGTGGTCAGTGAGAGGAGCATAGTTCCCATTGAAATACTGGTCAGTTTGTTGATTTAAATTTACTTGTTATTCAAGACAGGTAATAGCAAATGTTGGAGAGGCTGTGGAGAAAAAGGAACCCTCATACACTGTTGGTGGGAATGTAAAGTAGTACAACCATTATGGAAGAAAGTATGGTGGTTCCTCAAAAAACTGAAAATAGAACTACCTTATGACCCAGCAATCCCTCTACTGGGTATATAACCCAAAAACTCAGAAACATTGATACGTAAAGACACATGCAGCCCCATGTTCATTGCAGCATTGTTCACAGTGGCCAGGACATGGAAACAACCAAAAAGCCCATCAATAGATGACTGGATAAAGAAGATGTGGCACATATACACTATGGAATACTACTCAGCCATAAGAAATGATGACATCGGATCATTTACAGCAAAATGGTGGGATCTACGAAGTGAAATAAGTAAATCAGAAAAAAACAGGAACTGCATTATTCCATACGTAGGTGGGACATAAAAGTGAGACTAAGAGACATTGATAAGAGCAGGGGTCCCCAAACTTTTTACACAGGGGGCCAGTTCACTGTCCCTCAGACCATTGGAGGGCCGGACTATAAAAAAAAACTATGAACAAATCCCTATGCACACTGCACATATCTTATTTTAAAGTAAAAAAACAAAACAGGAACAAATATAACATTTAAAATAAAGAACAAGTAAATTTAAATCAACAAACTGACTAGTATTTCAATGGGAACTATGCTCCTCTCACTGACCACCAATGAAAGAGGTGCCCCTTCCAGAAGTGCGGTGGGGGCCGGATAAATGGCCTCAGGGGGCCGCATGTGGCCCGCAGGCTGGGCCGTAGTTTGGGGACCCCTGGATAAGAGTGTGGTGGTTACGGGGGGAGGGGGGAGAGGGAGAGGGAAAGGGGGAGGGGGAGGGGCACAAAGAAAACTAGATAGAAGGTGACAGAGGACAATCTGACTTTGGGTGATGGGTATGCAATATAATTGAACGACAAGATAACCTGGACATGTTATCCTGTATATGTATCCTGATTTATTGATGTCGCCCCATTAAAAAAATAAAATTATTAAAAAAAAAATTTACTTGTTCTTTATTTTATATATTGTATTTGTTCCTGTTTTGTTTTTTTACTTTAAAATAAGATATGTGCAGTGTGCATAGGGATTTGTTCATAGTTTTTTTTATAGTCCGGCCCTCCAACAGTCTGAGGGACAGTGAACTGGCCCCCTGTGTAAAAAGTTTGGGGACCCCTGGAATAGAGCATCAGACTGGGAGGCAGAGGACCCAGGTTTGAAACCCCAAGGTCGCCGGCTTGAGTGCGTGCTCATCTGGCTTGAGTGTGGGGTTGCTGGCTTAAGCTTGGGATCATAGACATGACCCCCTGTTCGCTGGTTTAAGCCCAAAGATCGCTGGCTTGAAGCCCAAGGTCACTGGCTTGAACAACGTGCCGCTTGCTCTGCTGGAGCCCCCCTACCCCCGGCAAGGCATATATGAGAAAGCAATCAATGAACAACTCGGGAGCCACAACAAAGAATTGATGCTTCTCATTTCTCTCTCTTCCTGTCTGTCTGTACCTATCTGTCCCTCTCTCTAACTCTCTCTGTCTCAGTCAAAAAAATATGGAATGCTGCTTTGGCCTGACCTGTGGTGACGCAATGGATAAAGGGTCCACTTGGAATGCTGAGTTTGCTGGTTCAAGGCATATATGGGAGTTGATGCTTCCTGCTTCTTCCTTCTCTCTCTCTCTCTCTCTCTCTCTCTCTGTCTCTCTTGCCTCACTAAAATCAATAATTTTTTTTGTGTTTGATAGAGACAGAGAGAGGGACAGAGAGGAAGAAAGAAATGAGAAGCATCAATTCTTCCTTGTGGCTCCTTAGTTGTTCATTGATTGCTTTCTCATACGTGCCTTGATGGGGGGGAGGGCTTCAGCAGTGCTAGCAACCTCTTGCTCAAGCCAGTGACCTTGGGCTCAAGCCAGCGACTATGGGGTTATGTCTATGATCCCACGCTCAAGCCAGCGAGCCCGCGCTCAAGCTGGTGAGCCTATGCTCAAGCCGGTGACCTCGGAGTTTTGAACCTGGGCCCTCTACATCCCAGTCCAATGCTCTATCCACTGCATCACCGCCTGGTCAGGCAATAAATAAATTTTTTTTAAACGGAATGTTTCACTAATTTTCATGTCAGTCTTATACAGTGGATATGATAATCTTCTCTGTATCATTCCAATAGAAAAAAATAATTTTAAAAAGATACCATTCAGCCCCTGGCTGGGTAACTCAGTTGGTTAGAGCATCATCCTGATACATCAAGGTTGTGGATTGGATCCCCGGTCAGGGCATATACAAGAATCAACCAATGAATGCATAAATGAGTGGAACAACAAACTAATATTTCTCTCTCTCCCCCTTCCTTCCTCTCTTTCTAAAATCAATCAATCAATAAATAAATTTTTAAGATTTTTTTTATTGATTTTAGAGAGAGAGAGAGATAAAGGTAGGGAGGTGGGGAGACATGGGAAGCATCAACTTGTAGCATTTGCTTCTCGCATATGCCTTGACCAGGCAAGCCCAGGGATTTGAACTAGCGACCTCAGCATTCCAGGTCAACCCTTTATCCACTGTGCCACCACAGGTCAGGCAAAAAGACCTTTTTATTTATTTATTTATTTATTTATTTATTTTAAATGGTGGGCCATTCCTTTATTAATTCTTTTTTTCTTTCTTTTTTACAGAGACAGAGAGAGAGTCAGAGAGAGGGACAGATAGGGACAGGCAGACAGAAAGGGAGAGAGATGAGAAGCATCAATCATCACTTTTTCATTGTGACACCTTAGTTGTTCATTGATTGCTTTCTCATATGTGCCCTGACCACAGGCCTTCAGCAGACCGAGTAACCCCTTGCTCAAGCCAGCGACCTTGGGTCCAAACTGGTGAGCTTTGCTCAAACCAGATGAGCCCGCGCTCAAGCTGGTGACCTTGGGGTCTCAAACCTGGGTCCTCTGCATCCCAGTCTGACACTCTATCCACTGCATCACCGCCTGGTCAGGCAAAAAAGACCTTTTTAAATAAGATACCATTCAAATAGCTATAAAAACTATCAGGCATTTACACATTACCCTAACTAAGAATACATAGAATCTTTATGGAAAAACTTTAAAACTCAACTAGCCCCAGCCAGATAGCAAGGTTGGTTGGAGCGACATTCAGAAGTGCAGAGGTTGCCAGTCAGGGCACATATAGGAACAGATGTTCCTGTCTGTCTGTCTCTCTTCCTGCCTCTAAATAAATAAATAAATTTAAATAAAAGATCTAAAAGATATTAACAAACAGTGAGAGAACCTATATATGTGCTTCCTGTTTGCAGCAGCTAATTGAAGCGCTGACCGGGGGCATTGAAACATCCAGTCTTGTCTAGGCACACTAGCCCAGGAGATGACATTCAGCAGAGGAAAGAAATCAAGGGAGGGGCTCTGGCAGATTCAAGGTGCCCTGGGATACTTGCCAATAAAACCATGGAAGCCCGAGTCCCAGGAGGTCGCGGGGGAAGCTGGATATAAGTGGAGGAGCCAGAGGGAGCCTGGGAAGAATAATGAAAAAGAGATGTTTAGAAATTGGCATGTCTTAGCAACAAATATTAAAGTGGGTGTGTCCAGAACTGAAGTGCTGTAGGAGACTCTCTGAGGTTCAAAACTGCCCCCCAAAAAAACTAGACCCCCAAAACTTCCTCAACTACCGGCTCTCCGGCTGAGTGCCACTGTGGGAACACAAAGAATGTTAATAAATAGAGAAACCTGGCACAGCCCCAGGGGCCGATGGAAGTTGCAATCTGTTCTCTCACACTTGTGGTTAGCTGTGGATATTTTGGTCTACAATCCCATGATGCTCAGAGAAAACAGCAGGTGATCAACGTGGAAAGATAAACTGGAGACATAAGGCAGTTGCAATCCACACTACTTCTCATGGCATTGTCTTGGAGAGTATTCTGGACTACAGTCTCCATAATGCCGAAGGTGTAATGGCCTGAGACCAGTTTAAAAAGAAGTCCTGTCGATTATTGGGAGATAAAGGTAGCTCTCCCTTTCACATCTGAACCCAGCTGTGATTATGCTGAACTACAATCTCCATGATGCTTAGGGGGCAATTGACCGGCCTAAAACAACAGCCCAATGACCATAATGGAGATGTAGTCCTCCGCCCCTTCGCCTCTCTACTCACCGGCGTTCTGGCCTCCTGATTCCAGTGCTGGGGACTCCTGGGGGGCCTTCCTCCCCCAGCCTCGGAGGAGGGTCCTCGGCGGGGAGTGGGGGGTCGGGAAATCGTCTGGCGCTGGGGGCCCCAATCCAGGGGAGGCCGCACATCGATGCGACTCAGTGGGGTATGGGGTCTGGCAGGGAGTGCTGTGTCACTTAAGGATGGAGGAAGTCTGCGTGCAGGGGCAGAACGGGGCCGGGGGAGGCTCAGGGGGGAGGGAGGGTGAGAGAGGGGTGTGAACAGGCTGTGGGGAGGAGAAAAGCGGGAACCGGGTCAAACAGAGCCCCTCACCCCACTCTACCCACCAAGTCAGCCCCAAGGACGTGCCTCCCTTTAGTGCGTCTCACTGTTCCTCCAAGAGAAGAAACCTCCTCTTAGCCAGATCCTGAATAATTTCCCCCTTTGTGGCATCTTCTCTTTAAGCCTTTTCTACCACAGGCTCTGACCCCACAAGAACCTCAGTAAATCACACTTAAGCTTGGAAGCGCAAGCCACACCCCGAATCAATCCCAATTCCCGCCCTTCTCTTGGGCCACGCCCCCAGTGTAGCTTTTTTCCCCCAGTAGCGCAATAAAACCTTCTCCTCCCAGACTCCCTCGTCCAACTTACTCCGGGCTCCTTGTTCTCTGAATTCCAGGTCCAGATTGGAGGTCGGCCGTGGGGCTGGGAGTGAGTAGCCCAGGTCGGCCACGACCTCTGGAAAGCCGAGCCACTTCTGGTGATTCCAAGCTGCGCTCCACTTCCCCTTTGCTCACCTCCGGGGGACCGCCGGGGCCGCCAGGGCCCTCCCCAGGCTGGGGACGTGCAGGTGACCTGGGTCGCCCACTAGCGAATGGGCACAAAAAAAGACATCACTCCTTTGAACCTCATAAGAGTCCTTATTCTCACTTTACAGATAAATGCACGGAGACCTATCCTGACCTGTGGTGGCGCGATGGATAAAGCATTGACTTGGAATGCTGAGGTGGCCGGTTCAAACCCTAGGCTTGCCCAGTCAAGGCACATACAACAAGCAATCAATGAACTAAAGTGAAACAACTATGACTTGATACTTCTTGTTCTTTCCCCTCCTCTCTGTAAAATCAATAAATAAAATTTAAAAAAAAATTAATGCACAGAGACCTATACAGAAAAAGAGGGGAGGTGGTGCACTCTAAACCATCGTCCCTGTTTTGCAGATGAGAAAACTAAGGCCCGAGTGTGAGAGTGACTTGTACAGGACCACAAGGTCTATTCAAGTCACTGAACCCAATGCCCCGGACTGTACATCTCCAGCCTGAAAACTGGGCCGGGCTGGGCCAGAGACAGGAGCCTTTTTTTTTTTTTTTTAATTTGACATTGTGTAAGGGGGCAACCTCAGACTTCGAGGGTGCCAGAGAATGTATTCCACTGAGAAGGGGGTTGGACGAAGTGATGGACCGACGGAGCTTAGAGGGAAAGACTTTACCGATTGGAAGAGTTGAATTTCTTCCGATGAGGCCTGAAGGACGGATTATATAGAGAGAAGAAGGGAGAGAGACAGAAACATCGATCTGTTTCTGTATGTGTCCTGACTGGGGATGGAACCGGCAACCTTTAAGTATCGGAACGATGCTCCTAGCAAATGACCAGGGTAAGGATGGAGTCTTCTTAGCGAGCAGACTAGTGAGAGGAGTGGAGGATTTCATTAGACTGACCCAGGTTAGAACCGCAGGATCAGGGGCGTGGCCTACAACTCACCAATCCTCCCCCTCCGCGCGGGAGGCCCGGCCCAGAGCACGTAGCCAGCCTCGCAGGTCCTCCAGCGTGTCAGCAGCCAGGACATAGGTCCTCATGCCTGGGTGCTCCGCCTGCGGGAAGAGAGAGCTGGGGATTCGGACGCCCGGACCCTCCAAAAACGGGAATGCCATCATCCTAGCCAAGATCTTTTATCTCCAATAATGGATGCCTCCAGGCCTGCCCGCAGCGCCTGGAGCCTTGGTGCCCACCGTGGGATGGAGAGACTGACTCACCGTGAAGGTGAAACGCCGCCCTCGGGGGGCTCCTGGCCCATCTGGCCTGATACTGTAGCTGGGGAGCAGAACGCTACCCAGGACACTCTCCTCACGGCTGTCTGCAAAGGAGGGGCCGGGGTCAGGGGTCACACAGAGAACTTAAGACCAAGAGGCTAGAGGAAAAGGAGGGTGAGAGGGGTATCTGCCACCCAACGTCAGTTGGAGCACTGACCCTTGTAATAGAAGAGGCAATGGCCAGAGAGGACGAACCAGCGGCGTTTCCAGAGCCGGAGCCCAGAGCTGTCCTGGGGAGAGAGAGTGGGAGGAGAGTCATAAGGACCAGGGAGAGGAAAAAAGGAGATGGAGACAGTGACACTTTTTGGGAACAAAGACCCAGAGAGAGGGAAGGACAGAAACACATGTCATGCGATAGATTCAGATGGAGAACCGGAAGGCAGTGTCCCGTGGTTGAGAGGACATACAACTCTGGACACGGTCCAACCTGAGTTTGACTCCTAGCTCCATCACTTGCAAACTATGCCCTTAAACAAGTCCTTTCCCTACCAGGGCTCTCAGGTTTTCTCATCTGTCAGGGGGAGATTGAGAAGTTACAGGAAGGTTGGAACAAGATTTGTACCACACGCGGGCAGGGGCTGCATGTAACTGATTATTCTGGAGCCTGACACACGGAGCGGCCAGAAGCGGGCAGTAAGTCGGAACTCGAATGCTGCGTCTCCCAGTCCCCTCTGCCAGAACTACTCCAACCTGTGCCCCTCTTCTCCAGCCCCTTCCCACAGAAGCAGCAGGATCCTTTAGAAGGATAAATCAGAGCATGTAGGTCCTCCGCTCAAAACAGAGCTCATTGTCACACTAAGAATAAATCACCAATTCCTCACCCTCGTTTACTGGTTTACAGGGAATCTCAAACTTGGGCAGGAATAAAACTCATAGGAGGGCTGTTAAAACCTGGGTGTAGTTCCCAAAGTTCCCGAGTCAGCAGATCTGGGGTGCTGCTTGACGATCCACCTGTCTAGCAAATTCTCAGATGATGCTGATACACTAGTTTGGGACCACACTTTGAGAATTACTGTCCTCTCTGTCCCCTTGGCTTGCTCCAAGTGCCCAGCGTTGGCCTGCTGCAGGGTCTTTTGTTTTCAGAATCCCTTTGCCCCCACCTCCCTCAGATCTCAGCATGATGGACTCCTTGTCATTCAGTCTTCAGCTCAAATATCATCTCCTCAGAGACACCTTCCCTGACCAACAGACAAAGGTAGATTTCATCCTTCAGCCACTTGTGAAAACATCCCCATGTTATTTCTTCACGGCACTTCATTTCACAAAAATTCCTGCAATCTGAAATCATTGATTTTCTACTTTTTATTTATATGTTATATACAACATATATTATTTTGCTTACTCCGCTTATTTATAGACTAATTTGTTATCCATCCCCACTCCTGCCCCCATCTTGAATGGACTACAGATCAGGGGTCCCCAAACTACGGGTCGTGGGCCGCATGCAGTCCCCTGAGGCCATTTATCCAGCCCCCGTCGCACTTCCAGAAGGGGCACCTCTTTCATTGGTGGTCAGTGAGAGGAGTACTGTATGTGGCAGCACCGCAAAGTGCGGTGTCGCTCACATATAGTACTACTTCCTGTGACACAGGACGCACGTGTCAGGGCTCCAGAAGAGCATCATATCACTTGTTACAGCTAGCAGTGACAAATATGGAACCAGACATTGACCATCTCATTAGCCAAAAGTAGGCCCATAGTTCCTATTGAAATACTGGTCAGTTTGTTGATTTAAATTTACTTGTTCTTTATTTTAAATATTGTATTTGTTCCCGTTTTGTTTTTTTACTTTAAAATAAGATATGTGCAGTGTGCATATGGATTTGTTCATAGTTTTTTTTATAGTCCGGCCTTCCAACGGTCTGAGGGAAAGTGAACTGGCTCCCTGTGTAAAAAGTTTGGGGACCCCTGCTATAGATAGTACTATTTGCATGGTATGTGACCTAGGTCTTGGAACATTGTCATGTCCAAGATGTGATCACTGAATGAATGAATGGATGAATGAAATGATGACAAAAGAAGGAAGAAGCAGTGAGATCAAAAAATAAAAAAATTTGGAGACTTGAAAAGAGAAATAGTGGACAGCCCAGGGAACAGCCCCTAGCATCACTCGGAGTGTCCTTGCCCTTCCCGGTTCACACCACCTGCTTATGCAGCCAGCCTCGGATGTGCACCGGGAGGTTGGGATCCCTTCTGAGCGCATTGCTCCTCTTCCCGAAGGCGTGCACCTTGCTCACTGCCCGAGTGTGCTTCTGAGGAAAGAAGGACAAAGTGAACAGGACCTCTGGATGAGCTTGGGGAAGCTGGGCAGAGGGACACAGGCAACCCCCTCGCTTGGCTGTCCATAGAAACAAGGCCAAGGAGGGAGTGAGGATTTTGTTTAAGAAAAAAAAATTTTTTTGAGAGAGAGGCAGGGAGAGAGAGAGAGACAAGAACATCAAGCTATTCCTGTATGTGCCCTGACTGGGGAATCAAACCAGCAACCTTTGTGCTTCGGGATGATGCTCCCACCAATCAAGCTATCTGGCCAGGGCTTAATTTTTTTTTTATTGACTTTTAGAAAGACAGAGGGAGGAATGGAGAGAGGGGAGGGGGAAGGAAAGCATTTGTTGTTCCATGGAGTTTTGCATTTTTTTTTCCTTTTCTTTCTTTCTTTTTTTTTTTTTTGGTTGCTTCCCTTGTATGCCCTGACCAGGGATTGAACCCGCAACCTTTTTCAGAATGATGCTCTTAACCAATTGAGCTAACCGGCCAGGGACTTAATATTTTATTTTTTAATTTTAGAGAGTCTAAGAGGTAGAGTGAGAAAGAGAAAAGGGTAGGAGGAGTGGGAAGCATCAACTCATAGTAGTTGCTTCTCATCTGTGCCTTGACCGGGCAAGCCTGGGGTTTCAAACTGGCGACCTCAGCATTCCAGGTTGATGCTTTATCCACTGCACCACCACAGGCCAGGCGAGTGCTGAGTTTTGAGATCAGAATAAGGTATGCGTAGTGCAGAATTGAGAGTCACTCTTCATGTATGGAGAGGGGTGTTCAGAGGCAAGGAAGAGGTTACTGGACAATGGAGGAGGAATTTTAGAATCAAGGGTCCACTGGCAAGGAGAGGATGCCCTTGGCCACCAGAGTCTGAGATGTGGTATACAGCCTTTGGAATCTGAACTGGAAATATTGCCGGGGAGGTCCATGTAATCAAGAGGTACCTCCATGCTGGGTCCCCAGTAATGGGTCAGCCAGAATCAAAGGACACTTCAGTGCCACAGAGAGATATCCCTTAGCAACCACATCCAGGGTAGAGGGAGCTCCAAATCACTCCATTCCAACAGGCTGAGCCCCCTCGCCTGTGCACACAAGTGTCTCAGGTATCCATAGCCACATTCCCACAGGATGCCCATAGGGATGGGGCTGACCAAGGTCAGACTCAAATCTATGGATTCTGAACTTGGGAAACTGAACACGATTGAGGAGAATGGCAGGAGGACAAGGATACACGTATCACTGAACTCTGGGCCGGGGTGATGATTTGGGATGCAAGTATCTTGCGCCTCCTGGGGACTTATGGTCAGAGAAAGGCCTTTCCTTGTCGAATTTCAGAACTGGGTAGATTAGATGGTTAGAGATAGGACAGGGAATTCTCAGTCCTAATCAAGAGTAGCCGCTGTTTCTGAGTTCCTGAGGGGGCGGGGCTCGTGGCTGGGGCGTGACCTAATCTTAGCAACCCGAGGCAATCGGGTTGTTACTCTGGCTTTGAAATCAGAAAAATACAAAGGGTGGGGACAGCTGGAAGTGTCTCTGAATTCCTAGCTGCAGCTAGTAGGGAATTTGGGACCTAACTAGGTCTGGTAGACCCGGTTGCTAAGGATCCTTGCTCTTAACCACCGAAGTCCCTAAGACGGCACAGAACCCAGTGATAGGAAACAGGAGGAAGGCGCAGCCCAGAGCCATGCCCTCCTCCCCAGCCCCACCAAGAAGCTCCAACCTTGGTGCTCAAGCTGCCAAGCGAGGAGATGGTAGAGACGCTGCTGGCCAGGCTGAGGCTGCTGCGAGGCCTACCCTCCTCCATCAGGGGCCTGGAGAGAGAATGAAAGGGTGTGTCTGTCTGTCTGTCTGTCTGCAGCTGACCCAGCTGGGGATAGAGAAAGGAGGTCAAGGGCTCGCAGGTCGGAGGAGGCTGAGGAGAAAGAGCCTGTTGTTTGGGAACTGGGGGCCTGGGGGTAGCCCTAGCTGGGGACTGCATACCAAGAGCTGATGCCAAGAGAGGTGGGCGGCACTGGCAGCTGTGGGGAGGGGGCAGCTGTCTGCGGCCCAAAACAGAGAATAGGGGCTCCTTTATTCTTGCCCCCCACACTCTGGCCAGGAATTTGACCCTCTCTGTGCTTAGGGACCCCCCATTCCCTGCCTCTTTCCAGCTGCCCGCAGCTACTTGTCTCCTGTCTGCCCACACAAAGCCCAAACCATCCCTGCCAAGCCCTGGGCCACCAGGAACATGCACCCAGGCAGTCCCCTCCCAGCCCTGCCAGGGAACTTACCAGCTCCGGAGTCCCAGGGACAGGGGACAAGAGGGCGAGGTGGGCGCTGGAGCACCCAGTCACAACCTCCCTCCTGTGTCAGGTGCTGCCTCCCATGGGCCTCCGTCTCACCTAGCTGCTCACTTGCACTCCTTTTTTGTCTCTTATGGTCTCTCTTCTTCTCACACTCTCCCTTTCTTTCAGACTGTCTCTGTCTTCAGTCTCACCTTCTGTCTCTCTCCCTCTCTAATACCTATCTCTTCCTGTCTCTCACTCACTCATTTCTCTCTCTCTCTCTTTTACACACACACACGCACACACGCACACACACACACTCATATCATTTTCTCTCCCAATCTTTGTTTCTGTCCAAATCTTTATTCTCTCGGACTCAGAGTCTCTTCTTTAATTCTCTATCTCATTCTCTCCCTCTCTGTCTGGCCGTGTCTCTCTCTCTCCCTCACATTCAAATCCTTCTTCTTTCTCGCTTTCTATGGCCCTCCACTTCTGTTCTTTCCTCCTCTCCTTGATTCTGGTCCTCACTCTCTCTTCCTTCCTCTTCCAGTTTCTTCCCCTCTGCTGGTTTTTCCCTCCCTCTGCCAGCCGCCCACGCTGCTGTCTCCAGTCCCAATCCTGGCTGACCCCGCCCCTCTTGGCTTCCCCACCACAGCCTGACCCCTGGCTCAGCTGCCCCCACAGCTGAAGGGAGGAGCTGAGGCCCCCCTGACTTTTGTGTCCCTGCTTAGGCTGGGGCCTGAGGAGCCGGGGTCCCGTAGGGCTGAGGCTGATAATCCTAAATGTTTGGAAAGTAGGAGCTGGGCCTTGACTCCAGGGTCCCCGTGGGCTGCTTGGGGTTAGGACCCTAAATCATTGGTGCCGTGAATAGAGATAGCTTGGATCTTGGTAGGGGTGGGGTTTCAGAGCCCTGGGTGTCTGGAAAGGAGTGAGCTAGGACCCGGGACTCCTGAGTTGTGAATGGAGCCAAGGTCTGGAAGTGTGGCTCCGGGCGGAGGGGTCCAGGTCCTTCAGGGAGGAGGGAGTGGCTCTAGATTCCTGAATTCTGGCCAGAGCAGGGTCAAGTTGACAAGGTCAGACTTCCACCTCAATTCTGTTCTAGACGGAGGCTGATTTCCTCAGGAGGGAGACATGGTTCCTGGGCATATTTTGAGGAACAAGATCATGGGCCAGGTAGAGGAATTGGTGTGGGGAATTGAGACAGTGCCCTTGGGCCTGGAACTTGTGGCAGAAGACCCCCACTCCCACGAGGTTCAGTACATGCCACCCAACCAGAATTTCAGTTTATGTAATCAGAGGTCTTGGGTAATTTTGAAGCAGGTGAAATACAGGCGTGGAGTCTTGCACATGAAACCAAAATCGGGTGCGAGCTTTTGGTTTCATATCTACTCACCAAACATTGGTTGAGTAGCTGCTACATGCCAGGCACTGAGAAGAAAGCAGTGAGCAACGCTAAGGGCCTGCCTTCAGAGTGCGTACAGTCTTGTTTTCATTTGCAATGAACCCACACTTTGCTGTGACCACCTTGGGCGGGTGACTTCATTCCCAAGCCTCAGTTTCCTCATCTGTGAAATAAAAACAATAATACTCTCCCACACCGGGGAGGAAGCCCACCGAACGTTAAGGTGGGATACGTTAGACTTGGGGACTGCTGGTTAAACTGGGGTAAGGAAGGCATTTGCCTGAAACAGGGGTTGCGGGTTCCCTCACTACTTGAGCTGGTTACGCGTTTGACTGACAGCTAGCTTGTTTCGGGGCGTGGTCACGTTCAAAACTCCGCGGTGACGTTGCAAAACCCGGAATCGCCGCGAGAATTCCTAAATCCTATTTCGCGTATTAGTTTCGAAGCTCCGCCTCTCTTCGAGACGTAAGCACGTCCGGTTGCGTTACACTATAAAAGCCGTGCGGGCGGTATTACCGTTCATCCGATTGGTTGCCAACCTAGTTGTTTTTCATGTGCTCTGTTCTGTTCGACCCCGCGTCCGTTTGTCGCGACAACGCTTGCTGCGACCGGTGATAACTTGAGCACCCGAGCCCTACGCCTGAGGGCGAGATGAAAGCGCTGGCCTCCCGAGTCTTCCGGACCTGCGATCACTTGTGGCCGCCCAAGCCGACGCTCCTGCCCCCCGGCTGAACGCGCAGCCCCCACCAGTGAGTGAGGGATCGGGACGCAGTGGGTCTCCGGGGGTTGATGGCCAAAGATCAGGCTTTTTAGGTCACGATGAGGGAGCTTGGACTTCTGGGTAATGAGACAGGAAGATTCGAGGCCGGGACCCTTGGGTCCTGAGGAAGAAGGCCTGGGAGCCTGACTTCCTGTATCTGGGGAGCGGTGGGATGGGACAGGGCTGACTCCAGGGCTCACACTGAAGTAGAGAGATTGGGAGCTTGGAGTGCGGGCCTGATGGCCGAGGGGTCTAGGATCCTGACTCGTCCCCATTGAGGAACCATGGGGTTGGGGGGGGGGGTCGGAATTTTTGAGTCTTCAGGGGAGGAGGGTAATGGCGCCTGGTTTGTCAGTCCTCAGGAGGAGGAGAGAACCAGAGCTTCATCCAGAAGGGGAGCAAGTAGAGAGAGGACCTGTGCTCTTGATACTTGGGACTGGGACTGCTGGGTCTGAGGGAAGAAGGTGATGGGGGATTGAACTCTTGGGTCTAAGAAGGAGAATGGGGACCTAGACTCCTGGTTATTGAAAGGAGAGAAGGTTGGGAAACAAGGGGCAGAGATTGGAGTGACTGGGATCAGAAAGAAATGTGGGCAGGGACTCTTGTGTTGCTATTTGTGTTAGTAATTCCATTGCTATGATTCATGGTCATCCCCTGATGCTATTCCCTAAATGGCTTCTAAACTTTATTTCCTTTTTCACAGCCCAGACAGATGGCACCAGGCCAAGTGCCCCATCAACCTCCCTGGAGGGATGCTCATGCCTTCTTCCTCTTGTCCCCACTGATGGGCCTTTTCAGCCGGGCCTGGAGCCGGCTGAGGGGCTCAGAACCACCAGAACCCTGGCTGGTAGAAGCTGTAAGGAGTGCAGATCATGAAGAAGCTCGCCTGGAGGGAGAAGTTCAGGCTGCTTTGGTCAGCCACTATGCCCCCTGGGGCAAGCACTCTCATGGGGAGGCTAGAGACAGTGGAACAGCTGTGGAGGATGGAGAATCATCCTGGGAGGCCTGCCTTGACCTAAAAGCTGACACTTCTCTTCTTCAAGCTTGGGGACTTTCAGATGGTAATGATGAAGAGTATGGTGGGGAAGAAGCAACCAGCATCCCTAAAGAGCAGGGAAGTGAATATACAGGTGGCCAGCCTGCTTTCTTGTCCCCCAGCTTTCTGAAAACCCTGCAAGACCATCCTGGGGAGGAATCTGAGGAAGGAGGAGTTGCTGGAGATAAAGTGGTCACCTTCTCTCTCCCTCCATCACACTGGGAGTGCTGTGCAGGGGTGGAGGAAGGGAAGATTGAAGAAGCTGTAAATAAAAAAGCTCCCAGAACATCTACTTCCCCTTTTTCTCCAGGGCCCAAGCCCAGAGCTTGGGTGTATTGTGCAGGGGAGGAAGAGGCCCGAGCCAAGGAGGAAGAAAGGACAGAGAATAAAGAAGCCGGGAGGACCTTCATTTTCCCTTCTTCTGCAGGCTCACACCCCAGTGCCTGGGAGTGTTATTCAGGAAAGAAATCTGAGGACAAAGATGGAAAGACTGAGAAAGGAGACGCTGACCCAGAGCCATGCTCCTCATTTCTAGCCCAGAGGCCTCTGCTTGGGACCTGGCAGCATCTACCCAGTAAGATCACAGAGGAAGAAGAGGAGAACAGTGCTTCAGGGGAAGCTGAGGATCTATCTGCCACCCCCGCCATGAGTGCCTTCATGAAGGCCTGGGTGTGTTACCCAGGAGAGGACACAGAGGAGGAAGAGGCAGAGAGTCCCTCTTTCATCTCCCCTACAAGTACCTTTTTGAGGGCCTGGGTGTACAGGCCAGGAGAAGACACAGAAGAGGAAGAGGAGGAGGAAGAAGAGGTTGAGGACAGTGACTCAGGAGCAGCTGACGAGGAGGGTGAAGCTGACAGTTCCTCTTCCATGCCACCTACAAATACCTTCTTGAGGGCCTGGGTGTACCGACCAGGAGAGGACACAGAGGAGGAAAAGGAGGAAGGAGAGGAGGAGGAGGACAGTGACTCAGGAATAGCTGAGGAAGAGGGAGAAGCTGAGGGTTCCTCTTCTATCCCTCCCACAAGTGCCTTCATGAAGGCCTGGGTGTACCGACCAGGAGAGAACACAGAGGAGGAGGAGGAGGAGGCTGATTCAGAAGCAGCTGGCTCAGAGCCACATTCTTCCCTTCAGGCCCCAAGTGCCCTCCTCAGGGGTGGCACATATCCACCTGGAAAGGAGACAGAGGGAGAAGCAGCTGCTGAGGAGTTGGGAGAAGCTTTGTCCCACCCCTTCCGAGTGGCCATCTATTTACCTGGAGAGAAGCCACCCCCTCCCTGGCCTCTTCCTAGGCTGCCCCTCCAACTGCGAAGGCGGCTCAAGTACGCAAAACCCCCCACTCAGCATCTGGACCCTGAGACTTCCCAAACAGCCAGAAAAGTGAGTGCTGAGGGCTCAAATTCATTTTCTTTTCCTCTTTTTTTTTTTTTTTAAAAGGTACAGACAGGAAGGAAGGGAGAAAGATGAGAAATATCAACTTGTAGTTGCAGCACTTTAGTTGCTTATATGTGCTTTGACCAGGCCGGGGGGGGGGGAGGTGCTCCAGTCGAGCCAATGACCCCTTGATCAAACCAGCCACCATGGAGTCATGTCCATGATCCCATATTCAAGCTGGTGAGCCCACACTTGAGGTCATCAGATGAGCCTGCACTCACAGCGAGCTCAGGGTTTTGAACCTGGACCTAAGCATCCCAGGTCAGCATTCTATCCACTATGCCACTACCAGGTCAGGCTCAAATTCTTTATTTTATTGATCTTAGAGAAGGAGAGAAATGTTGATTTGTTCTACTTCTTTACGCATTCATTGGTTGATTCTTGTATGTGCCTGATCAGGATCAAACCAGCAACCTTGGCATATCGGGGACAATGTTCTAACCAACTGAGCTACCTGGCTACTGCAGGGCTGATTTATTTATTTATTTTAATTAATTAATTTATTTTTTGTGACAGGAGGACAGACTAGAAGGGAGAGAAAGATGAGAAGCATCAATTCTTTGTTGTGGCATCTTAGTATCTCAGTGATTGCTTTCTCATATGTGCCTTGACTGGAGGGCTTCAGCAGACTGAGTGACCCCTTGCTCAAGCCAGTGACCTCGGGCTCAAGCTGGTGAGCCTTGTTTAAACCAGATGAGCCCCTGCTCAAACTGGTGACCTCAGTGTTTCGAACCTGGGTCCTTAGCATCCCAGTCCAACTCTCAATCCACTGGCCACCTCCTAGTCAGGCAGGGCTGATTCTTGAGTATTAGGGAGAAGGGAGCTGGGACTTCTGGGTCCCTTGTGTCTTACAGGGGGTTGCATGTGAACTCCCCTGGGAGGGCTGTTTTCATTGTAGTGCAATCCTTTGCAAGAGGATGCCCCGCCCCTTCCCCAGCAGGAAGAAAAAGCTGCTTAGCACTTGTCAGTCCAAGAGAACCACCCCCACCTTCAGTGAGTCAGATTGAAAATCCAGCGGCAGTCAGGATTTTTGTGTAATTTTTGACTGGTTTTCTCTCTCTCCCCACTCCCACCTGTGACCATAATGCATCTTGTGTCTCCCCACGTCTGTGCTGGTCTGTCTCCAGGTGCGCTTCTCTGAGAAGGTCTCCATCCATTTCCTGGTTGTCTGGGCTGGACCAGCCCAGGCTGCCCGCCGGGGCCCCTGGGAGCAGCTTGCCCGCGATCATAGCCGCTTTGCCCGCCGAATTGCCCAGGCTGAGGAGAAGCTGAGCCCCTGCCTCAGCCCTGCAGCCCGGGCCAGGGCCTGGGATCGTCTTGGGAACCCATCCTCTTCTCTGGCTGCCATTACCCAGGCCGTGTCCACATCCTCTGTCCAGGCCACACCCTTGAGCCATACTGTGGCCTCTCCCTCCCCTCTTTGTATGCCTGTGTCTCCTGGCTTAGACCTCAGTGGGAGGCGTGGCTAAGATCATGTGGTTTTTTGTGTTATTAACTATTTATTTTTTTTACCAGTGGTTTAAGAAATAAAGTCTTTTGATTTGTACTGAGCAATGTCACTGGGTATGTATGAACTGACAGTATCTACTACTGGGTCCTGCAGGCAGTTGGGAATAGCAAAGAGGCAAGTGCTTGATAGAGGGTAAACTACATTTCCCATCATCCCTCAAATCTGCCTCTTGTCCTGAGACTTCTTTCGAATTAAAGGTCAATGGGTTTTGTCATTTATCTTGGGCTTTGACCTAAATTTTATTAAATTTGGGACAATTATCTCCCCAAGGAGGCTGGAAGCTGGACTCAGTGATTGCTAAAGACTCATCCTCTTACTGACCTTTACATGGTGCCTTCCTCAAGGTTTTCAGCTGCCTGGTTTCACATTTACAAGCCCTGTGTCCCTTGTTTCCTTAGCTGTAAAATATGGCTAACAGTTGTATATACTTTATGGTATTATAAGGTCCCAGAGGGTTTATATTTAAAATAGTGCTTATGAGTTAACAAATGTGTTAGGCCCTGGCCAATTGGCTCAGTGGTAGAGCCTTGGCCCGGCATATGGACATCTGGGTTCGATTCTCGGTCAGGGCCCACAGGAGAAACAACCTTCTGCTTCTCTACCCCTTTCTCTCTCCCTATCTCTTCTCCCACAGCCACGGCTCAGTTGGAACAAGTTGGCCCTGGGTGCTGAGGATGGCTCCATGGCCTCACCTCAGGTGCTAAAATAGTTTCGCTGCCAAGCAACAGAGCAACAGCCTCAGATGGGCAGAGTATCTCCCAAAAGGGGGCTTGCAGGGTGTATCCTGGTCGGGGCACGTGTGAGAATCTCTCTGCCTCCCCGCTACTCACTTGAGAAAATAAAAACAAATGTGTTGGCACATATTGTAATTATCCTCTCTCACTCGTGCATGTCTTCAATTACCCATCTCCAGCTTAGAACTTTCCTCTGACCTCATAAGATCTGTCCTGTCCCTCCTCCATTGGTTCCCCAGGCTCCTACCAAACTATCCTTTCATTTTCCCAAACCAACCAAACCCTCTTCCACCTTAAGACCTTCACATGAGCTTTGTCTACTGTCTGATGTTCCCATCCCTGACCCCTGGCTCTGCTAGTTCCTCATGATTCTTCTGGTGTAGTATGAAAACCACTTAAAAAAATATTTTTCCAGCCTGACCAGGCGGTGGCGCAGTGGATAGAGCATCAGACTGAGATGCAGAGGACCCAGGTTCGAGACCCCGAGGTCGCCAGCTTGAGCAAGGGCTCATTTGGTTTGAGCAGAGCTCACCAGCTTGGACCTAAGGTCGCTGGCTCAAGCAAGGGGTTACTCGGTCTGCTGAAGGCCCACGGTCAAGGCACATATGAGAAAGCAATCAATGAACAACTAAGGTGTCGCAACAAAAAACTAATGATTGATGCTTCTCATCTCTCTCCGTTCCTGTCTGTCTGTTGTATCTATCCCTCTCTTTGACTCTCCCTCTATCTCTATAAAAAAAAAAAATTTTTTTTCCACTGAGGGAGGGAGAGAAAGAACCAACTCATTGTTCCACTTAGTTGTTCCATTTAGTGTGCACTCATTGATTGCTTCTCTAATGTGCCCTGACCAGGATGGAACCCCTGGCCTCAGTGTGCAGGGATGAAATTTTATCCAGAGCCACCCAGCCAAGGCCGAAAGTCACTTTTTTAGAGATGCCTTGCTCTGACCCAGCTGACTTGTGCCTCCATGTGCTTTTACCTTCATAGTAGAGCATTTTGATTTTTTTCTTTTTTTTAGCGTGAGAGAAGACAGGAAGGGAGTGAAATGAGAAACATCAACTCATAATTGTGGTACTCTTAGTTGTTCACTGATTGCTTTCTCATATGTGCCTTGGCAGGGGCAGGCAGCCTGGGGGGGCGTACGCCAGCTGAGCCAGTGACCCCTTCTTAAGCCAGCAACTTTGGGTTTAAGCCAGCAACCATGGGGTCATGTTTATGATCTCACCCTCAAGCTGGTGAGCCCATGCTCAAGCTGGTGACCTCGGGATTTTGAACCTGGGTGCTCAGCTTCTTGGGCCACCAAGAAGTGGGTAGCTTCCTCTATCCACTGCATCACTGCCTGATGAGGTGCATTTCGATTGTTTAAGTACCACCTCCCGTGATCCACTGCCTTCTGTGAGAGTGGGTGCAGCTGAACAGCTCAGTACCTAGAACCCAGGACTGGGCACCCAAGAGGCATCTAACAAGTGGTGGTTATTAGTAAGGTGGTGCAAAAGAAGGCATGCTGGAGCCCTTTCTCCAAATGAGTAGGCACAGGAGCTGTTGAGAGTTTTATATTTAATTGAATTACTCACATCAGTTTCCCATCGAAACTGGACAAGCAGATGGCGAAGGCTTGGAGTGGGCAAAGCGGGAAACAGAAGTCCATTGTGAATATGTCTGGGGCCACGCGACCGAACTGAAGCACCATGGAGTCAACTGACGAGAAAATCAGTAACTAAGCCAAGTCAGACTCATCTCCCTGCCACCTGCCTATGAGCTGAGAAAACACACTCCCAAGAGCCTGTGCGGCGCCCTAAGTCCCCAAAAATCTTCTGAAGCCCGTGTGAACTACTATTCCCAAGAAGCTTTGCAACAGTGTGAAGTGGGCTCTGCTGAGAAAAACGCTCAAATGCTGATGGGAGAAGTAGTTCTCGTCCCTTCATGCACCACCGCTATCCACCGCCGTCGCGCCCCGCGTAGCCCACCCGCCTTTCCCAAGTAAACCAGTTCCTAGGAGCTCACGGTCATCCGGATACACGATCTGGAAGTTTTTGACCGAGGCCTGAGTAACTCGACCATGAAAATTGAGCGTGTAGGCACAGGTCTCCTGGTTCCACAATGGGGGTTTGTTTTGCAGCAGGATCAGCTCCTGGGTGGCCCCCGTTTGGAGGCGACTCAGTAGTGATTCTCTTTCCTAGAGGTTAAAGTAGGGGGCATGGTTAACCTACCACCAACTAGCCTTTTTTATCCGGACACAGAATATTGACTTCCTAGTCTCTCCTTCCTAACAGACACATAAGTCTGGCAAAATCCTCCAGGCGTCAGATGTGACCTTCTGCAACCTATGGGCCCCCTCTTCCCTTAGGTCCCAGGGCGTATCCCCCAGCCCTTCCTCCCCTATTGACCCAGAGATTCTCAACCTTAGCCATCTCACATTTTGTGGCTGGATGCTGATTCTCCTGTTCTGGGCATCAACTCCTGGAATGATCACAGTCATTTTCCGGGGCCTTCGGAATCCCCAGACGTTGGTCTCCTAAGAGTATTACACTCCAGTTGGCCTGGCTCTTTCTCCCTCCCCACCATTCTGCTCCATTCACTCTGTTGTCTCCCAGACACTCACATAACATACAATGCCCAGCTCCTCCCTGATCCGAGGAGTCTCTGGGATGTAATACTTCTTTTTGGGATTCACCCCATTGTTGAAGATGGTGAACTTGGTGCCCAAGACATTAGATCTGCTCCAAGAAGGCGGTGGCCAGAATAAAATAACTGTTACCATTATGCTGTACATTAACTCCTTTCCCATGTCACCTGAACATAAGACTAATTTCCTTGTTACATGTATCCACAGTCCCAGCCCTGTAAACTGATTTTTAGTTTCCTGCTTTCATCCTTTAGGGACCCACTTCCCTCTAGAACACAAGAACTCACACTTCTCAGCCCTCATCTCACTCAGGAACTTAGGAATCCCAGCCTGCTTGTCTTTCAAGAATTTTTTTTTTTCTTCTGAAGTTGGAAACGGGGAGGCAGTCAGACAGAATCCCGCATGCACCCGACCAGGATCCACCTGGCACGCCCACCAGGGGGCGATGCTCTTGCCCATCTGGGGCATCGCTCTGTTGCAACCAGAGCCATTCTAGCACCTGAGGCAGAGGCCACAGAGCCATCGTCAGCGCCTGGGCCAACTTTGCTCCAATGGAGCCTTGTCTGCGGAAGGGGAAGAGAGAGACAGAGAGGAAAGAGAGGGGGAGGGGTGGAGAAGCAGATGGGCGCTTCTCCTGTGTGCACTGGCTGGGAATTGAACCTGGGACTCCTGCATGCCAGGCCGACACTCTACCACTGAGCAAACTGGCCAGGGCCGCCTTTCAAGAATTTAAATGTCTTAAATGTCAGCCTCTGCTCTAAAGCATTCAAGTCTATTTCCAACCACCGAGAGGTTACAACCTGAAGAACTAGAGAGCCCATCATTCTCTAAGAGAAAAGGTCCTAGCAGGTAGAACTTGTGCTCTATGGCCTCCTCCTTGAAAATGTAGTTCAATTTTCCCCTTTTCCCCCCAGGCGCCCTGTCATCTGCCATTTGTTTCTCACACAGGGCAGGGCTCTTCCTACCTGACTTTGCCCACAAAGTTGACCCCATCCCGAGACAAGTCTGTGGGGTCCAGGGAGATGAGATAATTAGAGGTCATGCTCCTTTTTCTCTTGCGCCCAGTGAGAAGGAAGTGCTGTGGATGTGAGAACAGCCCATCAAATTCAATTTCTAGTATCTGGCTAGAGTAGGGGTCCAAAGACAAGAAAACACTATGTCCCTACAACAAAGAAAAGGGTAATGGGACAATAAGCATCCCATGGCTTGGTGGGAGATGCGGTTCTCACTGAAGGAAGTCATTAGCTGGGTCCTGAGGGGAGCTTCATATCTTAATATACACCCTTCAATCTTTCCAAAGGACTGAACTTTTGGGTCCAAAGTTTAGGCAGAGCCCAGGAAGGAGAAAACCTAACAGGCAGGGCCTGGCACTGGAGAATAGGGAAGAGCCTTATTTTGAACATTGCAACAGGATTTTAGTAGCTGTTTCACCTGGGAAAAGTGGATCTGGCTCTGAATAGGAAAATGCCTCTTTCTAGGAGAGATAGTGCCTTGACAAGAAGCAGCCACACTGAGAGGGGAATGGCCAGATTGAGGGGGGCGTGGCTTGGTTCTGGATTGGAAATCCATCAAGGCGGGGGCTTGGTTCCTGAGGGGGCAAGGTTTATCCCAATATTCGGTGAGGCTTTATAGCAAAGAAGGCTCAGTGAAATGGCCAGACTTGACCTTACAAAGATGGGATCTAGAGAATACGTAAGGAGTGGGGTTTTGGACCCTGAGAGGGTGTGTAGTGGCTGGACATTGAGAAAGGCGGGTCCATCTTCTGAGTGGCAGATGTTGGCTATGGGATGGGTAGAGCCTCTGCCATGGGGCTCTAAAGATCTTAGTTTTGTGAAGTTTTGGAGTTGGAGTTGACTTAATCAGTGATGAGGAAGGCCTGGATTTGTAAAGTTCTGATCTCACTCAGAAGGGGACAGGACTTGTCCCTGGGTAGGGCTTGCTCAGGGGCTGCTAGACCGCACCTTCCGGCCATAGGCCGATTCCTGGTAGAGATAGTAGAAAGGGAACAAGCCCTTATCTGCGCCGCGCTTGTCGCGGCCGATGCAACACTGCACCGTGTAGCCAGGCTCCACTGGCCGCAGTACATATGCTTCCATGTCCTCGCCCAGCTGAGGGCCTGGGGCGAGAAGAGACGAGAGGGGCGACCTCTCCATATCGCTGAAGCCCGCGCAGCGCTCGCTTTCCAGGGCCTCGGACACCGCATCATAGTCCACCCCTGGGAAGTTCCTAACTGTAGGCTTCAACTCCTCTTTATTTTCTTCCAGGTCTTCTCCCTGGCCCGAGCGCCAAATTCAAATTGAGGGACAGATCAGACCCAGGCCACCTTCCCAACCCCGCTAGGAAAAGACTGGCCATCCCAGGTCAGGACGCCCACTCTCGACCTTTATTAGGCCTATTCATCAAACACCTTGGCCACTGGCTGATTGGACAGTCCCTTTAAGAGTTTATCCACCTGTAGCCACGCCCACTCCATCTACAGATTGGAGAACTTTTTTGCACGGCCCATTTATCTAAAAACTGGTGTTGATTCGATCTCGAGTGTATCACAGGGCCAGGATCTACCCAAATGAAACTATCTAACTTTCGTCAATACCAGAGTGAGTGTCAACTTTCCCTTTCCTGTCACTGTTTCACCCTCTCCAAACTCGCTGCCTTTCGGTGGGCTGGGTTTAATGTGCTCACATGGACTCAAATCCTCTAGATCAGGGGTCCCCAAACTTTTTACATAGGGGGCCAGTTCACTGTCCCTCAGACCGTTGGAGGGCCGAACTATAAAAAAACTATGAACAAATCCCTAAGCATACTGCACATATCTTATTTTAAAGTAAAAAAACAAAACAGGAACAAATACAATATTTAAAATAAAGAACAGGTAAATTTAAATAAAAAAACTGACCAGTATTTCAATGGGAACTATGGGCCTGCTTTTGGCTAATGAGATGGTCAGTGTCTGGTTCCATATTTGTCAATGCTAGCCGTAACAAGTGATAAGACGCGCTTCTGGAGCCCTGACGCGTGTGTCCCGCATCTCTGCGCTTTGTGGCGCCACCACATACAGCACACAGGATGCATCCTGTGCTCTCTCACTGACCACCAATGAAAGAGGTGCCCCTTCCGGAAGTGCGACGGGGGGGCCGGATAAATGGCCTCAGGGGGCCGCATGTGGCCCTGGGCCGTAGTTTGGGGACCCCTGCTCTAGATTGTAATTGGGGCACACACGTAGCCTCTGCGAACCCAATCACAACCGGTTCCACCCACCAGTAAAAGCAGCCTCTGATTGGGCTGCAGAATTTTAGCCCCACCCTCCCAAGAGTCCAAGGCCAGTCTTCCTTCTATCTGGATAGGCTGTGCCACCTCCCACCTTGTTGAAGGACAAGTCTCCACTTCCCGGATCACCACCCCTTCCAGGGTTTGGTTCCGGACAAACTGACTCATATTCATCTGCAACATCCTGGGATTGGCCTTTGTTCTCTGTACTGGACCCTAAGGATGGAAAAAGCCAGAAGAAGATGGAGCTCAGGCCACCTGGGTTCCTCCTAGATTTCTGGCCCTCACTTGCCAGATTTCCCACTTCTCCCACGTGCAGGAGGTCTACAGGGGTGGAGAAGTCTATGCCCGGCCCTGGCCAGGTAGCTCAGTTGGTTAAAGCATCTCCCAACACACCAAGGTTGTGGGTTGATCTTCAGTCAGGGCACACATACAAGCAAAGCAACCAATGAATGCACAGCTAGGTGGAACAACAAATTGATGTTTCTCTCTCTCTCTTTCTCCCCCTTCCTCTCTCTAAAATCAATAAATAATTTTTTTAAAAAGAAGTCTCTGACTTTCCTGGGTCTAAGAACACAGAGGAATTAGATATCTCCCCTTCCATTGTCCCAGAGACAGCATATGAGAGACTGAGTATCTTAAAACGGGGGTAGAGGGAAAATGGAGTTTTGGGTTGATAATTAAAATTCCTGTTTTGAAATAGTAAAATAGTTGGCCAGTCACAAGAATAGAATATTATTACAATGAAATATTAAAGACTAAAAAGGAATGAAGTAGCCTGACCAGGTGCTAGCACAGTGGATACAGCATAGCCCTGGGACTCTGAGGACCAAGGTTTGAAACCCCGAGGTTGCCGGCTTGATCAGAGGCTCACCAGCTTGAGCATGGTGTCACTGGCTTGAGTGTGGGATCATAGACATGACCCCCATGGTTGCTGGCTTGAGCCCAAGGTCACTGGCTTGAGCAAGGGGCCACTGGCTCTGCTGTAGCCCCTCAGTCAAGACACATATGAGAAAGTAATCAATGAACAACAAAGGTGCTGTAACAAAGAATCGATGCTTTTCATCTCTCTTCCTGTCTGTCCCTATCTGTCCCTCTCTCTGTCTCTCTGT
Organism: Saccopteryx leptura; assembly: GCF_036850995.1. NCBI lineage: Eukaryota > Metazoa > Chordata > Mammalia > Chiroptera > Emballonuridae > Saccopteryx > Saccopteryx leptura. Next base: position 66,938,265 of record NC_089505.1, read on the forward strand.
GTCACACACACACAAAAAAATATAATAAAAACTATGGAATTGTAAACTTTTATCTTTTTATTGATTTGAGAAAGAAAAATTGGTTTGTTGTTCCACTTATTTATGCATTCATTGGTTAATTTTTGTATGTGCCCTGACTGGGGATTGAACCTGCAACCTTGAGGTATCAGACCAATGCTCTAACCAATTGAGCTACCCAACCAGGGCCTGGAATTGTAAACTTTAAGTGAGTGAATTGTATGTTATGTTACATATATCTCAAAACTTAAATGCCTGGCCTGTGGTGGAGCAGTGGAGAAGGCGTGGACCTGGGATGCTGAGGTCCCTGGCTCAAAACTGCCCCCTGTTGCCCAGTCAAGGCACATACAGAAGCAACTGTGAGTTGGTGCTTCCCATTCCTCTCGCCCCACTGCAGGGCCTAATTATGTACTGGAAATAAAAATTACCAAGTTGTTGAAGGGGTAGCCAACCCCTCCGTCTTGTCCACGGAGGCTGTTTAAAAGGAGAGGAGAAGGCGGGAACATCTTCCACAGAGACTTCCTCCAACTCCAGATCGGAATTGTCTGGTAGCCAGGATAGAGAAGGGGACTGGAGACTGGGATTTCTGGGTACTGGGGGAGGAAAGGGCTGGAAATTCAGATTATTGGGTGTTGAAGAAGGAGAAGGTTCAAGACCTGGAGCCTGTGTGATGGATTTCAAGGCAGGCAGGAGTCTGGACTCCCAAGTCCTTTGCAGAGCAAGGGCTGAGGTTCCAGACTCCTGGGTTCTAGGGGGAATGTAATTCTAGGGTGTAGCCAGTCCAAGGGCTGTGATTACCTTCTTCAGTTGACGATGCTAAGAGGCAGCACTTATCGCTGCCATCTCCACCACAGCTCATGGTGCCCAGAACACTGTGGACACCAGAGTGCAGATGTGCCTCTGGCACCTTCTCCTGAAGGAAAGAGTTCCCAAGGTCTAGAGGAAAGTGCAGAGAGGCCTATAAACATGATGTATACCTTGAAGTCTTCTGCAAAGAAGATCCATTTCCCCAGACATAGCCCCTGATTGACTGACTACCCAAACCCTCGAGACCTATTCAGAACCCAAACTTCATTCTAAGGCTTAAAAGAGGATGGATCTACAGCTAAATTGTTGTGGACACCTTGCGTAAACGATCCCAGTGGGGTTTTCAGTTTGTAAGACCTGGCCCTGGCCTGTTGGCTCAGCGGTAGAGCGTCGGCCTGGCGTGCGGGGGACCCGGGTTCGATTCCCGGCCAGGGCACATAGGAGAAGCGCCCATTTGCTTCTCCACCCCCCCCCCCTTCCTTTCTGTCTCTCTCTTCCCCTCCCACAGCCAAGGCTCCATTGGAGCAAAGATGGCCCGGGCGCTGGGGATGGCTCCTTGGCCTCTGCCCCAGGCGCTAGAGTGGCTCTGGTCACAACAGAGCGACAGAGCGACGCCCCGGAGGGGCAGAACATCGCCTCCTGGTGGGCAGAGCGTCGCTCCCTGGTGGGTGTGCCGGGTGGATCCCGGTCGGGCGCATGCGGGAGTCTGTCTGACTGTCTCTCCCCGTTTCCAGCTTCAGAAAAATACAAAAAAAAAAAAAAAAGACCTGGTCTCTAAATTACCCAGACCCCCCCCCCCCAAACACACACACACACACACACACACACACACACACACACACACACAAAAAAAAAAACTAGTTCCCGGGCTTTGCCAATTTCAGCGCTGGGCCTACACCCACCCCCACCCCCGCCTCCTCGTCCACCAGGAACCCACAGCACTCCCCACGCTCCACGGTCTCTGGGAGGCCCGGGCTCTAGCAGGCTCCGCCCCAGAACTCCAACAAGCCCAATCACGGGATCCTCTCGAGCCCCATCCTCTAGCTGCCTTGTGCCCAACACCGGTGCTCTCCCTGTGCTCAGGTGTTCCACCAAGTCCTGACTCCAGGGCTCAAGCAGGCTCTTTCCGCTCTGAACCCTTTAGGCCCCGCGCCTCACTTTCACAGACCCCTTCCCCCAGGCCTACGATCCTACTCGACTATAGGAACAATTCCTCACCGCTGTCACCCGCAAGGCGCTTCGACAGCAATCGAGGTTGGCGGGCCCGAAGGGCAGCGTCAGGATTGGCCAGAACCATGAGGGACTCTAGGCGCTTCTGTCGCTGCTGCGGGAGCACGAAAGGGGTGTGTGGGGGCCACAAATCCTGCGGAAGACTGGGCTGAAAATGAGCCTGGGGCAAGGGGAGGCCTGCATTCGTGGAAGAATTCCTGGAGTCCAGGCCCTCAGACCCTCATCTCCTCCTTTCTCAGAACCAGGAGTCCTGGCACCCAATCTGCTCTTCCCCTAGGACCTGGGAGTCCTGCCCTCCGGAGCTCTTGTTTCTTAGAAGTTTTGGAGTCTCAGCACCCAGGTTTGCTTCTCTAGGATCTGGAATTCCTATTTTCTCACTTTTCAATTGCAAGGCTTTAGACTTCAAGAGAGCTAACGAAGGCCAGGAAACCCAGGGCAAGTCCGGGAGATGGGGCCCAGGGAGCTAGAGAAGAGGATACAGTGGGGGTGTCAGGATTCCTAGGCGTAGTACCTGTTGTTTCAGCTTCTTCAGCCTTATGACAGCGAGCTTATCCCACAGGACCCTGACAGAGATACAGGCTTATGATAACAGTAAGCAGGGCACCACCCATTGCCCAAGACCCCTCCCTCTCCTGCCAATTTAGAATTCTGAGCACTTGTGAGGTCACAGAGGGGCTAGAATCTGAGCCTGATCTCCCAGTTCTGAAGGTTTTTCTCCCAGCACCGGCCCGTCTGGAAGCCAGGTGTCAGAGATCCCAGTGCCCTCCTGTCTCAGAACGCAGGAGTCCAAGCCCTCAGTCCTTCCTCTTTTAGACCCATTGAGTCTTCCTCCTAAACTCAATCCCTTTAGGTGGGACCCAGAAGTCCAGGCCCCCAGACCCTTCCTGCAAGATTGTTGGTGCTAAACCTGAAAACACTATTTTGAGACCACAGTGAGTGTGTGTGGGCATAATCAAACTCCAAGTTTCCCCCTCCAACCCCTTCTCCATCCCTTCCTATCCCATTTCCCCACTCACTCTTCCTTCCAAGTGTCATTCTCCTGAGACATTCTGGAGAAGCAAGAACGAGAAGTGAGGACCCAGACTCAACATCCCAATGGACTCTGCTCCCCCACCCCCAACTCCTTATCTTAAGCTTTATTTTTTCTCCTGGACCCAGGAGCCTGAATTTCAGCACCTAGTCCTGTCCAGGGACCCAGGAGCCTGATTCCAGCTTTTGTCACTATCCTGTTCTCTCTCCCCCCAAATACCTAACTCCCTCCTACACCCAAAAATGGGAACTCATAACTCTGAGCCCAAAACAACCAACCCTCAATGACCCCAGACCACCAGTAGTACCAACCTACACAGGATCCAGGAGATCCCCTCTCCTTCCCTAGTGCCTGGAGGGGCGTTTCACGTTCACGCCTCAGTACTTTGCCACTCTGATCAATTTCTAAACATACCTGACCAACTCTTTGGGAGTTGTGGGCCTAATCTCTGGGTCACTGGGCAGAGGAAGAAAGAGGGATCGAGGGAGAAGGTATTCCCTCTGGGACCTGTCCTAATCTCCTTCCTCCTGTTCCCGCACGCTCAGCTTCCGACAAAGCAATGACCCCTGGCTTCTGCCGCAGCCAGGCTACCGTGGCGTTCTGAATGGAAAGGGATGCGAGTGTTCCTTAAAGGGACCCCAGAGAAGTCGCAGCGCATTCTCACTCTACACCTCTCATTTATTTATATTATAAACTTACAAGGTGATCTGGGACAATTGCTATAGCTCTGTAACTTGCAGCCACTTCGGGGAGAAAATAACTGGGGAAAACTACAACTCCCAAGAGGCGAAGGGGCCAAGATGGCGCGGAAGTTAAGTCATTTTTATTACCCCACCCCACCCCGGCCTGCAGGGAGTTGTAGTTCTCTTTGAAAGTTGCCTAGAAGGCAGGAATTGTGTCAAGAATTTGGGCTTCCGAGAAAGGAGGAAAGTCTTTCGAGAACAGGCGAGAGACTTCCACAAGGGGCGGGACCACTAGGCAAGGACCGAGAGGCTGGAGCTACCGTGGACCAATCAGGCTGCTGAGGGTGGGTCTTCTGCGGGGAAAGGGGGCGTGACCTTGAGGGAAATTGCCAGGAAGGCAGCGGAGGTTTCAGCCCGGGAAAACGCCCTCTGCGGTGAAGGCGAGGTGAGGGCTTGCGATTCTTAGACCCTTGGGTCCTGGGAAGGGGGGAAGGTGGAGGACTACAGCCCTGGGGGACTGAGTGCCGGAGGACAAGCTGGGCACCAGCTCTCCTAGTTCTTAGGATAAAAGGGGACTGGTGAGCGTGGACCTTTGGCTCTGGGGAAAGTGGAACTTAAGATCTCGGATCCCTGAGTCAGCGAGCGAAGCGGGTGCAGGGAGCAAGGACTCCTGGGTCTAAGGAAGGAAATGCTGGAGGCTCGGAATTTGGGGTCCTGGAAAATGCTTTGATTCTTGACTCTTAGAAGGAAGGGGAGTGTGCGGTCCTGGGGGCCTGACTCCTTGATCCAGGGAAAGAGGAGGCTTCGGACAGACATTATCCACCTCTGCCCGCACAGATTACGCCGCCATGCCGTCCTTTGGGTGCCGCGCAGCCCTCCGCCTCCTGCCACCGCTGCTGCTGCTCCGCGCTGTGCTGACCGTGCCCCTGGAGCGGGGGGCGTCCAAGAAGGAGAGCCCCGCGACTGAGAGCCCCGTGAGTGGTCCTGCCCTGCTGTCCAGCCAGGTGTCTGTAGTGGTACTACAATTCCCGCGGACCCCTGTGACCCCTGAGTGGATACTACCCCCCACGGACACGGCTTGGAGTTTGCCCGCCATGCTTTATAGTCCCAGGGCTTGAACGTGAGGAAAAACTGGGGAAAGCGGGGACAGATGGGGCAGATTACTAAATCCCTGACTGCGGTGTAGGAAATCAGGTTAGATTTTAAGCGAAAAATCAACATCACTTGTTACCCGCCCCTCCCCACATCTAAACCTCTCTGTTGTTGTTTTTTTTAAAGACCCCCTTCTCTCTTGAAGAAATCTGAAAAAAAAAAAAAAAAAAAAAACTACATTTCCCAGTAGCACCTTGAGCAGGTGTTACGTGTTAGGTAACTGGGACGTTCCCACTTCCTGGAGCTCTTGAGAGTTGTAGTTGAAATTACAAAGGGACGTATAAACTGCTCATTTATTAATTCCAATATGTGTTTATCCAATGCTATGAAACCTTTGATCTTAGAAGATTTGGAACTTGAAAGATTTCCTCAAGGCCAATGCTCTGATTTATGACCTAAACCCACCCACAGCTCGTACTAGGATGGATGCGTCACTATCTCTGGGACAGATCCTGCCATGCTCCTGTGTGGCAGGTCCTCACACAGAGAGTTAGCTGCCTAGGAAATCTTTGCAGACACAGAAGGGCACCTTTGTGTCCCCTTTCCCTTCATTGATTTCACACACTCCTTGATTATCTTGTATGAGCCAAACACAGTGCTTACGCAAGCCCAATACCATCAAAGACCAGCCTAGCTCGCTGAGCTGACAGTGGACACCAGGAGTGATTGTCAGGAAGGAAGACTCTTTGAGCTGAGATCTGAAGTTTAGGGAGGAACGATTCCAGACAGAAGGAATAGGCTGGGCAAAGGCTGTGTGGCCGGAGAAGCCAGTTTGGCTGGAGCTGATTGAGCAAGAGAGGGGACAAGGCAGATAGATCACTTGGGGCCTTGTGGGCCATGGTAGAGAATTTCTTTATACCAAGGCTAATAGAAAGCACTGAATGTTATAAAACATCAGTAACAACAACAATCATCATAACATCGCAGCAGATGGATGAAGAAACTGAGGCACAGAGAGATTAAATAACTTGTTCAAGGCTAAGGTTGCCAAATTTAGTAAATAAAAACATAGGACACCTAGATATCAGAGCAGTTCTAACAAGGTCACATGGCTGGTAATTGGCAGATGTGGGATTCCAACCCACTGCATTTGGCTGAATAATGGTCCCCAAAGATGCTCCTGCCCTAATTCCTAGAACCTGTGAATACATTGTGTGTATGTGGCAAAAGAGTGTTGGTAGGTGTGACTGAGTTAATCATCTTGAGATTAAAACATCCTGGATCCAGGTGAGCCCAATGTAATCACAAGGGTCCCTATGAGAGGAAAGCAGGAATGTTATGATGTCAGAGGCAATGTGATGATGTAAGAAGATGTCAGAATGAGGAGGGCCATGAGCAAAGGCAGGCAGGCAGCCCATAGGAGCTGAAAAAGACAGGAAAACAGATTCTCTCCCTGAGCCTCCAGAAGGAGCCGAGCCCTACCCACTGATTTTGTACTTCTGACCTCCAAAACTCTTAAGAAAATAAATGTGTGTTGCTTTAAGCCACTTAGTTTGTGATACTTTGTTTTAGCAATGATAGGAGTGAGTGTACCCACAGTGGCATAGCCAGGTGATTTGCTTACCACCTAATAAGCACCTACTGTGTTCTCCTCAATTGATATAGTGAGAGCTCTAGCAAATTGAGTATCTTCTATATCCTTCCCATCATGCCAGGCCATTTATCTAATTTATTTTCAGCACAGATCTGAGAAGTAGGACTGGGAGCCCAGAGAGTTTTTATTTTTACTTATTTATTATTATTTTTTTGTATTTTTTCTGAAGCTGGAAACGGGGAGGCAGTCAGACAGACTCCCTCATGCGCCCGACCGGGATCCACCCGGCACGCCCACCAGGGGGCGATGCTCTGCTGCAACCAGAGCCATTCTAGCACCTGAGGCAGAGGCCACAGAGCCATCCTCAGCGCCCGGGCCAACCCTGCTCCAATGGAGCCTTGGCTGCGGGAGGGGAAGAGAGAGACAGAGAGGGGGAGGAGTGGAGAAGCAGTTGGGCGCTTCTCCTGTGTGCCCTGGCTGAGAATTGAACCTGGGACTCCTGCACGCCAGGCCAACGCTCTACCACTGAGCCAACCAGCTAGAGCCGAGCCCAGAGAGTTTTGTCTGTCTTGTTTGCTTGCTGTATCCCCTGGAACAGCACCTGCCACGTGGTGGGGGCTCAGTGAAATCATAAGGAATCAATGAATGTTTCACGGCTTGCCAACAGGTACCCTTGTTGTTCCGTAAGCCCCGCTCAGTGGGCTGTGTGTTTGCCCTTGTGACACATTTTATCTCTACAGACCTGGGAAGTGATGAGAGTTGTGGTCGGGCAGGTTCCCTGGGGTTACAAAACAGATGAGGATTAGCGTTGGGGCTTCTGGCTGCAGAGCTTTTATCTATAGGGCAAGTGTCCTGCTCCATGGGGACCAGGGCCTGGGTCCTACCTTTGGGGAAGAACCAGGGCAGGGGCTAGAGCTGCTATCTTCTTTTTTGTCACCTCAGGACACAGGTTTGTACTACCACCGGTACCTCCAGGAGGTCATCAACGTGCTGGAGACTGACGGGCACTTCCGAGAGAAGCTACAAGCTGCCAATGCTGAGGATATCAAGGTGCGACTGGGTACACGTGGCAGAAGGGGACACATGCTCGGAGGGCAGGCTTTGGGGAAGGACCAGATTTCCTACAGGGGTCATGTGGCTCCAGCCCTCACAAGGGAGAAATCGCTTCTTGGGGTCACACAGCTGGAAGGGGACTTGGGCACACAGTGTGTGGTTACACAGAAAGGTGGAAGTTGTAGGCTCCCAGACTTAGCTCTACCATTTACCAGCTGTGTGACCACCTCTTGCTGTGCCTCAGTTTCCTTACCTGTAAAATGGGATTATAATAGAACCTGCCTCTTGGGGTTCAGGTTAGGATTATCCCAGGTTAGATAGGTAAAGGGCTTAGACAAGCACAGTAGCAGTCCTTAGTAAGTGCCTGTGAGCGCTGGTTCAGTGAGTGCTCAGCACAGTGCATTCTGCATGCGAAAAATCACCTCTAGAGGAGCCCTGATTATCCCCACTTTGCAGAAGAGAACACTGAGGTCCTGATAGCAGTGTTTGTCCTTCCTGTGGGCCAGGTTCCTGCCTTCTGGTCTGGTGCCACCTCATCCCATAGGCAGCATCCCTTTTATTTTTACTTATTTGAAAAAAAATTTTTTTTTTATGACAGAGACAGAGAGAGGAACAGATAGGGACAGACAGGAAAGGAGAGAGATGAGAAGCATCAATTCTTCGTTACAGTTCCTTAGTTGTTCATCGATTGCTTTCTCATATGTGCCTTGACCAGGGGCCTACAGCAGACTGAGTAACCCCTTGCTTGAGCCAGCGACCTTGGGCTCAAGCTGGTGAGCCTTGCTCAAACCAGATGAGACCGTGCTCAAGCTGGCGACCTCGGGGTCTCGAACCTGGGTCCTCCAAATCCCAGTCCGATGCTCTATCTACTGTACCACCGCCTGGTCAGGCCCCACCCTTTTCTTTCTCTCCACCCACCACGCACAGACTCCCTTTCTGTTCTGGTGCTGAGAGAATGTCCCATCTGGAGGAGACATCTCAAATTCTTTAAACACCTGAGCCCAGGAAAGGCCCCAGGACCTGGATCTCATAGGGAGGCAGCCCTGCTACCTTCCCCCAAAAAAACCTCCCAGCATTCCTGGATTTTTTTTTATTTTTTTTTACAGAAACAGAGAGTCAGAGAGAGGTATAGACAGGGACAGACAGACAGGAACAGAGAGATGAGAAGCATCAATCATTAGGTTTTTGTTGCGCATTGCAACACCTTAGTTGTTCATTGATTGCTTTCTCATATGTGCCTTGACTGCGGGCCTTCAGCAGACCGAGTAACCCCTTGCTCGAGCCAGCGACCTTGGGTCCAAGCTGGTGGGCTTTTGCTCAAGCCAGATGAGCCGGCGCTCAAGCTGGCGACCTCAGGGTCTCGAACCTGGGTCCTTCCACATCCCAGTCTGACGCTCTATCTACTGCGCCACCACCTGGTCAGGCTCCTGGGACTTTTGTCTGTTCTTGTCCTCCCTTCCACTGAGGAGCGACAGGTAAAAGCAGAGACAACTGGGCCCAACCCCTCCCACTGCCCATATAGGGAGACAAAACAGTGGCCTCTTAATCTGGCAGATCCTGCAGCGGGATGGTTAGGGGTCCAGTTCCAGGTTCACCTTCTGCTCTCTGGGGTAAATGGCTGCGCCCTCTGTGCCTTGGTTTCCTTCCCAGAAAAAAGGCTGAGGTAGCCTGACCAGGCAGTGATGCGGTGGATATAACGTTGACCTCACATGCTGAAGACCCAGGTTCAAGACCGCACGGCTTGAGCAAGGGGTCACTGGCTTGGCTGGAGCGTGCCTTCCCCCTCAGTCAAGGCACATATGAGAGAGCAATCAGTGAACAACTAAAGTGCTGCAATAAGTTGATGTTTGTTGTGCCTTGACCAGGGGCCTACAGCCTCTTGGGGTTCAGGTTAGGATTATCCCAGGTTAGATAGGTAAAGGGCTTAGACAAGCATAGTAGCAGTCCTTAGTAAGTGCCTGTGAGCGCTGGTTCAGTGAGTGCTCAGCACAGGTGAGCAATGCGCAACAAAAACCTAATGATTGATGCTTCTGTGATCTTTCTCCTTTCCTGTCTGTCTTTGTCTCTCTCTTGCGTGCACGCACGTTCGTTCGCTTGCTTAAAAAAAAAAGGCCTGACCAGGTGGTGGCGCAATGGATAGAGCGTCAGACTGGGGTGTGGAAAACCCAGGTTCGAGACCCTGAGGTCGCCAGTTTGAACGCGGGCTCATCTGGTTTGAGCAAAAAGCCCACCAGCTTGGACCCAAGGTCGCTGGCTCGAGCAAGGGGTTACTCGGTCTGCTGAAGGCCCACAGTCAAGGCACATATGAGAAAGCAATCAATGAACAATTAAGGTGTCGCAATGCACAACAAAAAACTAATGATTGATGCTTCTCATCTGTCCGTTTCTGTCTGTCTGTCCCTGTCTATCCCTCACTCTGACTCCCTCTCTGTCTCTGTAAAAAAATAAAATTTAAAAAAATAAAAAAAGACTGAGGGTGGTTATGCAAATCAGTGATGATTCCCACCTCAAGTGCTTGGCCCAGCACATTTAGAGCCTGTGGTAAATGGCATTGCTGGGGGCAATCATCTGAGCCCGTTTTTGAGCACCAGGACAGGAAAAGGGCATGCTGGGGAGGTATTGCCAGGGTGGGATTTGAACCCAGGACCCCTGTTCTGAAGGTACATGACCCCAACCTGGTCACCAGGCTGGAAACTGGCCTCCCATTGGGCAAGTGGGTTCTCCCGGGCCTTGCTTTGTTTTCCTGTAACATGGGGTTGTGGGCAGAACTAGAGAACAGACCCAGTGGGTCCACCACAGAGCTTGGCTGATGTGACTGACACTGTGGTCACCTTGTCCTGCTGCGTCTGCAAGGGCCATGCTCCCTTGGGCTAGAAAGACCTATGTGAGTCATGACAGACAGAAAATGAACTGAGCTGACATTTAGTAGAGGGCTCTGGGAAAGCCCCAAAGAGGGGCCCAGTCCCATGGGACAAATGGGAGGTTGCTGCTAGGGAAAGGTCACCCCCAAGAGAGGTTTGATCCTGAGTGGGAGTGTCTGTGGTATAGAAGTTAAAATGGGTGGGGGTGGAGATGAAGGTGTGACATTTCAGACATTCAGACTGTAGGAACTATGTATGCAAATGAAGCATCCTGGTACATTCTGCTCCTTATAAATGATATAGACAAGGAGCTGGAGCTGGAGGGGAAGATCTGTGCAGGATCTTGAGGGCCAAAGCCAGAAATTCTCTCCTGGGGTTATTGGGAAGCCCTAGGGGCCCTGATTGAGAAACACACATAATACAAAGTGATAACAGGTAGCTCAGAGAAAGCCTCCTCCTCAGCACTGTGCATGTGTGTGTCAGGGCCAAGAGGATTGTTGCAGGATTCTTCCCATGGGAGGTGCCATCTGCTTTGAAATTTGAAGGCCGGCCAGGATCTGGTTAGGCTTGAGGGACCAGCATGTGCAAAAACCAAGAGGTAGGAAAGAGCTGTGCTTGGGGTCCTATGAAGTCAGTGTTGCTGGAACCAAGAGTGTGATCGGATGAGTGACAGGCGATGGGTGGGGCCTCAGGCGCCCAGCTGAACGACTAGGACATACTCTCAGGGGCTCTGTGGGGCCCTAGGGGGCATCAGAAAGCTTGTAGAAGTTTTTAGAGATGGCAGAGAAATGACGAGGCTGCCCAGCGCACCCCCTCCCAGGCCACCAGCCTGACTAGTGTCCCCTCACTCTCTGGCCAGAGCGGGAAGCTGAGCAGGGAGCTGGACTTTGTCAGCCACCATGTCCGAACCAAGTTGGACGAGCTCAAGCGGCAGGAGGTGTCACGGCTTCGGATGCTGCTCAAGGCCAAGATGGACGCGGAGCAGGAGCCCAGTAAGCAGGGGCTGGGTGATGGGACAGGGCCACCTGCCTCCCAGGCTTTCAGCAGATCTCGTCCTAGGCAGGTGGGGGCCTCCTGTAAAATGTACATGGAAGACTGATAGTCTTTCTAGAACAGTAATTTGTTGGGTGGGGTAGGTTTATTCTTTTCATTTTTTAAAAATTTATTGATTTCCAAGAGAGAAAGAAATATTGATTTGTTGTTTCACTTAGTTATGGATTCTTTGATTGATTCTTGTATGAGTTCTGACCCGGAATCAAACCTGCAACTTTGATGTGTCAGGACAGCGCTCTAACCAGCTGAGCTATCCAGCCAGGTTGGCGTTGTTGTTTTTTTTCTGTTTGAGTGTTTATGCCCTCTCTTTTAAGAAATCATGGTCATTAAAAATTTTGATGTAAGTTCAAACTTACAATAAAGTTGCAAGAACAGCACTAAAACCTCCCAAACACCCGTATCCCAGACTTTCCAAGTGCTACTGTTTGCTCCATGTCCTTTTTACATTTGCAAGTTCTTTGTGGACACCATGTTCCTTTACACCTAAATATTTCAATGTGATTTTCCTCAGAACTATGACATTTGCCTCTGTTACCACAGTACAGGGATCAGAGTCAGAAAGTTTAAAAGGCCACACTAGCCTGACCAGGCGGTGGCGCAGTGGAGCAGGGGTCCCCAAACATTTTACACAGGGGGCCAGTTCACTGTCCCTCAGACCGTTGGAGGGCCGCCACATACAGTGCTCCTCTCACTGACCACCAATGAAAGAGGTGGCCCTTCCGTAAGTGCGGTGGGGGGCCGGATAAATGGCCTCAGGGGGCTGCATACGGCCCGCGGGCCGTAGTTTTGGGACGCCTGCCCCGTCAGACTGGGATGCGGAAGGACCCAGGTTCGAGACCCCGAGCACGCCAGCTTGAGCGCGGGCTTATCTGACTTGAGCAAAAAAAAAGCTCACCAGCCTGGACCCAAGGTCGCTGGCTCGAGCAAGGGGTTACTTGGTCTGCTGAAGGCCCGCGCACATATGAGAAAGCAATCAATGAACAACTAAAGTGTCGCAACGAAAAACTGATGATTGATGCTTCTCATCTCTCTCCGTTCCTGTCTGTCTGTCCCTATCCCCCCCCGTCAAAAATAAAAAAAAATTATTAAAAGGCCACACTAGTTTTTTCCCTTGCTATCTCCCGCACTAGAATGATTCTAATTTGCTGGCATTTATATTGAAGGCGATACAGTGGTCCCTCATCTGTCATGGGGGTTAGGTTCCAGGACTCCTCGCAATAGGCAAAAATCCACAAAGTAGCGGCCTTATATTTATTTTATTATTTATATATATTTTAAGGCTTTATAAACCCTCCCCACACTCTTATAAACACTTCCTATGCTCTTAAACACTTTCTGCACTCTTAAACCTATGTAATTTTAACAACATATAAAATTCTATATGGGTACTCACCAGCAGTATTTTATATTCTTTTAATATGTTTTAATTAATACATTTTACATTTTTTATATTGCTTTCAATTTTTTAGGCCAGAAAATGCTTATTTTACCACAAAAATAATTAAAAGAATAAATATATAAAAATACATATATACTGCAAAATCCTGCGGTATAGCAAAAAATCCGCGACACAAAATTAGATATATACAATTTAAAAATCTGCAATACATTGAGACTGTAAAAAGTGAACCGCGGTATGGTGAGGGATGACTGTATTTTATAGTCTCATTGCTTGGCTTTAAGAGAGAGGGAGGGTGCTCGCTTCGACAGCACATATACTAAAAGAGAGAGGGAGGGAGAGAGAGCGCCTGACCAGGTAGTGGAACAGTGGCTAGAGCATCAGACTAGCACACAGAGGACCTAGTATTGAAACCCTGAGGTCATCAGCTTGAGCAAGGGCTCACTGCTCTGCTGTAGCTCCTGGCCAAGGCACATATGAGAAAGCAATCAATGAACAACAAAGGTGCTGCAATGATGAATTGATGCTTTTCATTTCTCTCCCTTCCTGTCTGTCTGTCCTTTTCTGTCCCTCTCTCTGTCTCTCTCTCACAAAAAAAAAAGAGAGACAGAGAGAGGGAAAGAAAGAAAAAAAAGCGTGCCTGAAAGAGGAAGGCTTAAGTTTGATTCCAAAATCCCAGCCCATTTCTAACATTCCTAGATAGACTTGTCAAAGTGTGTCTAGACCATTGAACTTCGTGGATTAGTCTGCAGGCCGCACAAAATTGTTCGACGGGCCGCATGCGGCCCGCGGGCTGCGAGTTTGAGACCCCTGGTCTAGACCATGCTTTTCTTTTAAGTAGCTTTAATAATTCATATACCATACAATTTATCCATTTAAAGTATGTAATTCAGTGGTTTTTGGTAATTCACAGGTATATGCAACCATCACCAAAGTCACCTTTAGAATATTGTCATCACCCTAAGGAAGCATGTATTCTATATACCTATCACTGTCCTACTTGCTTCTGGCTTCTTTCCCTGAGCATATTTTTTTTCAAGGTTAATCCACCCTATAGGATGGATCAGTGCTTCATTCCTTTTCAGGGCCAAGTAATATTCTGCTGTATGGCTCTACCACATTTGGTTTATTCATTTATCAGTAGATGGGCATCTGCATTGTTTGTGCCTTTGCTACTGTGGATCATGCTGTTTCTTATTCTCTGTGGTATGTTCTGGTGCTGCTGGGACACATATCAGCCCGTCACTAAATGTAAGGCCATGCCCCCTTCTTATTGAGATTCACCTCTAGCCTGACCATGCGGTGGCACAGTGGATAGAGCATCGGATTGGGATGCCGAGGTCCCAGGTTCAAGACCCCGAGGTCGCCAGCTTGAGCGCGGGCTCATCTGGTTTGAGCAAAGCTCACCAGCTTGGACCCAAGATCGCTGGCTTGAGCAAGGATTACTTGGTCTGCTAAAGGCCCACAGTCAAGGCACATATGAGAAAGCAATCAATGAACAGCTAAGGTGTAGCAACAACAAAAAAAAAGAGAGAGAGAGAGAGATTTTCACCTCTAGCTTTTTTCATCTTCTGACACCGTGCACGGCTCTTATGTTACACACGGGGACCCTGTGCATTGAGGGATGACATTAAGGGTCAGTGGGCGAGCTGGCCTTTGTTTTTATTTCTGTCTGACTCCATTTATCTATGGACACAACAGGTCTTGAGTCCTACTATGTGCCAGGCATTGGGCACGTGCTGGAGCTCTAACATGACCGAATAAGCGTGGTCTCCGGCCTCCTTGGCATAACCACCCACACCTTCTCTGCCATGCTTTGTTAGTTGTTACAGTTTCAGAGTCTGATAAATTAGATGTTCCCTTGTCATTAGTAAGAGAACTGTCTCCTGGTAACTGCTTATTATGTCCCAGGTACCGCACTGTAGACTTCAGCTTTGTCCCTTTGACAACTCAAAATAGCTCCAAAATCTGCCCACTTCTCTTCACATCCATTGCTGCTGTTCGGGTCCCCCTTGGACTACTGCTGTCACCTACTTCCTGCAGCCACCCCTGTTGTTCCCCCTCTTTGTTTATTTCCCACACAGCAACAAGTGGGATCCTACTAACACTTGCATTCACTCCCTGTGGCCATTGTTACAAATTACTGTAAATTTGGTGGCTTAAAATAACACACATTTGGCCTGGCCTGTGGTGGCGCAGTGGATAAAGCATCAACCTGGAATGCTGAAGTTGCTGGTTCAAAACCCCAGGCTTGCCTGGTCAAGGCACATATGGGAGTTGATACTTCTTGCTCTTCCCCCCTTTTCTCTCTTTCCCCTCTCTAAAATTAATAAATAAAAATCTAAAAGAAAAAATAATAACAAATTTATTCCCTTATAGTTTGGGGGTCAGAGTCTGAAATCAGACTTACTGGGCCAGAATTAAGGTCTCAGGGCTGGTTCCTTCCGGAGGCTTGAGGGAGCATCTGTCTCCTTGCCTTTTCCAGAATTTTTTTTTTTTTCTAAAGTGAGAAGAAGGGAGGCGGACAAACTCCCGCATGCACCCGACCGGGATCCACCCAGCATGCCCACCAGGGGACAATGCTCTGCCCATCTGGGCCTTCATTCGATTACAACTGGAGCCATTCTAGTGCCTGAGGCTGAGACCATGGAGCCATCCTCAGCAACTGGGCCAACTTTGCTCCAATGGAGCCTTGGCTGCGGGAGGGGAAGAGAGAGATAAAGAGAAAGGAGAGGGGGAAGGGTGGATAAGCAGTTGGGCGCTTCTCCTGTGTGCCCTGGCTGGGAATTGAACCTGGGATTTCCACATGACAGGGCTGATGCTTTACTGCTGAGCCAACTGGCCAGGGCCAGATTTTATTTTATTTTATTTTATTTTTTTCTTTACAGGGACAGAGAGAGAGAGAGAGTCAGAGAGAGGGATAGATAGGGACAGACAGACAGGAACGGAGAGAGATGAGAAGCATCAATCATCAGTTTTTCATTGCGACACCTTAGTTCATTGATTGCTTTCTCATATGTGCCTTGACTGCAGGCCTTCAGCAGACCGAGTAACCCCTTGCTTGAGCCAGCGACCTTGGGTCTAAGCTGGTGAGCATTTTTTTTTTTTTTTAATTTTGCTCAAGCCAGATGAGCCCGCGCTCAAGCTGGCGACCTCGGGGTCTTGAACCTGGGTCCTTGGCATCCCAGTCCAATGCTCTATCCACTGCGCCACCGCCTGGTCAGGCTATTTTATTTTTTGACAGAGACAGAGAGGGAGTCAGAGACAGAGACAGATAGGGGCACACAGACAGGAAGGAAGAGAGATGAGAAGCATCAGTTTTTTGTTGTGGCACCTTGGTTGTTCATTGATTGCTTTCTCTTATGTGCCTTGATGGGGGGGTGCTCCAGCTGAGCCAATGACCCCTTGATCAAGCCAATGACCTTCAGCTCAAGCCAGCAACCTTGGACCCAAGCCAGCCACCATGGGGTCATGTCTATGATCCCATGCTCAAGCCAGTACCCCACACTCAAGCTGCTGAGCTGGTGCTGAAGCTGGATGAGCTCACGCCCAAGCTGGGGACCTCGGGGCTTTGAACCTGGGTCCTCTGCGTCTGAGTTTGACATTCCATCCACTGTGCCACTGCCTGGTCAGGCACCTTTTCCAGATTTTAGAACTGCAGTCCTTCCTTGGCTATTAGCACCTTCCTTCATCTTGAAAGCCAGCACATAGCATTTTTCTTCATTGGTCACATTTCCTTCTACTGTACTCAGATCTCCCCCTGCTCCCTTATGTAAGTATCCTTGGGATTACATTTAGAGACCACCTAGGCCCCTGGTCGGCCACCTGCGACTCGTGAGCCACAGGCGGCTCTTTGGCCCCTTGAGTGTGGCTCTTCCACAAAATACCACGTGTGGGCGCTACCTCGATAAGAAAAGTACCTACCTATACAGTTTAAGTTTAAAAAATTTGGCTCTCAAAAGAAATTTCAATCGTTGTACTGTTGATATTTGGCTCTGTTGACTAATGAGTTGGCCGACCACTGACCTAGGCAATCTAGAATAATGTCCCTATGTCAGAATCTTTAATCACATCTGCAGAGTCCCTTTTGCCATGTGAGGTCACACATTCACAGGTTCTAGTAATTAGGATGTGGACATGTTGGGGGCTATTATTCATTCAGCCCATCCTACGCCCAGTTCGAGTCCTATCCCTCCTCTGCTCAGAACCCATACATAGCTCCCCAGTGTGCTTGGGATCAAGTCCACTGTCCTTGTGATTGCCTGGAGGCCTGCCACGGCCACTCCAGCCCCGCCCTTCACATGTACACCCACGTGCCCAACCACTTGCATTAGCATTTTTTCTAAGTGCCAACTTGCAACATGTCTTTCTCACTTCAAGACCTTTGTCCATGTGCTTCCCTCTGCGAGGGACATTCTTTGGGCTTTTTTGTATGGCTGACTGAGCTTTGCTCTCAGCTCACGTGTCACCTCCTCAGAAGGTCCTGCCCTAACCGTCCTGCAAGAAGGAGCCTCTGTCCTGACCAGGCGGTGGCGCAGTGGATAGAGCGTCGGACTGGGATGCAGAGGACCCAGATTCGAGACCCCGAGGTCACCAGCTTGAGCGCAGGCTCATCTGGCTTGAGCAAAAAGCTCACCAGCTTGGACCCAGGGTTGCTGGCTTGAACAAGGGGTTACTCGATCTGCTGAAGGCCAGTGGTCAAGGCACATATGAGAAAGCAATCAATGAACAACTAAGGTGTTGCATCGAAAAACTGATAATTGATGCTTCTTATCTCTCTCCGTTTCTGTCTGTCTGTCCCTATCTATCCCTCTCTCTGACTCTCTGTCTCTGTAAAATAAAACAAAACAAAACAAAACAAAACAAAAAACTACTGGACCTGGGCCCTGGCCGGTTGGCTCAGTGGTAGAGCGTCGGCCTGGCGTGCAGGAGTCCCGGGTTCTATTCCCAACCAGGGCACACAGGAGAGGCGCCCATCTGCTTCTCCACCCCTCCCCCTCTCCTTCCTCTCTGTTTCTCTCCTCCCCTCCCACAGCCTAGGCTCCATTGGAGCAAAGTTAGCCTGGGTGCTGAGGATGGCTCTGTGGTCTCTGCCTCAGGCACTCGAGTGGCTCTGGTCTCAACAGAGTGCCGCCCCGGATGGACAGAGCATCGCCCCCTGGTGGGCGTGCCAAGTGGATCCCGGTTGGGCGCATGCGAGAGTCTGTCTGATTGCCTCCCTGTTTCTGGCTTCGGAAAAATACAAAAAAAAAAAAATACAAAAAAACCCAAAACAAACAAACAAAAAAAACTACTGAACCTGATAAATGAATTCAGCAAAGTGGCAGGATATAAAATTAATACTCAGGCATTTTTATTTTATAAAAAACAAGGAGCCTCTGTTTGTCATGTGTTTGTGTCTTAAACACCTGTTCCATCCCTTGACTGGGTGCTCTGTGGGACAGATTCTGTCACTGTCTGGTTCCTGCTGTGACCACAGTGCCACAGAGTAGTGGCTCAGCCTGCATCTGGGGCAAGAGAAATGAGCATGAGTTTCAATCTTCCGAACACCTGTCCCTCCTCTGGGCTCGAGTGGCCCAAGCTGCCTCCGGGGCAGCACAGGGCACCCGGCTTCCGTCCATCAGGGTGTGAGTCTTCGCCCCCACCAGACCCGGAGATACTGGAGGGCTGTCCGTGGCCTGGATCACCTCTGGGCCCCGGGAGGCCTCGGGGGATGTGAGTTCAGTGCAGAGTATGTGCGCGCCCTCTCCCTTCCCGCCCGGAAGCCCTGCCCTTTCCGGACTGTGTGCCACATCCTCTGTGAAGAGGCTGCATTCTTTCCTAGGATGGTCACAGCAAAGCAAACTGCACGGATTAACCACAGGCATTTATTGTCACGGGTCTGGAGGCCAGAACTCTGAAATCCAGGTGTGAGCCGGGTTGGTTCCTTCTGAAGGCAGAAGGGAGGATGTGTTGTAGGTTCTCTCTGTGGTTTGTAAGGCCACCTTCTGTGTCTTTTCACATCAGTGTGCTTCTCTGTCTGTCTCTGTGTCCAAATTTCCTTTTCTTTACATATTCGAGAAAGACATGTTTTCTCTTTAAGATTTATTTATTTATTCATTCATTCATTTTAGAGAAGACAGAGAAAGAAGGGTGGGAGGAGCAGGAAGCATCAACTCCTATGTGCCTTGACCGGGCAAGCCCAGGTTTTGAACGGGCGACCTCAGCGTTCCAGGTCAACACTTTATCCACCACGCCACCACAGGTCAGGCAAACATGTTTTCTTTTTGTTAAACTCGTATGGGCCCTTACTGAGGATTGAATCTGTAACCTTGGCATATCATAATGATACTGTAACCAACTGAATTACCTGGCCAGAGCAAGAAAATTTATTTATTAAACTACAGCCCTGCCTGGATAGCTCAGAAGGTTAGAGCATCCTCTGTCCCAAAGCGCAGAGGTGCGGTTCAATCACCAGTCTGGGCACAAACAGGAACAGATTGATGTTCCTGTCTCTCTCTCTCTCTCTCTCTCTCTCTCCTTTCCTCTCTCATTAAAAATAAATTTTAAGACCCTGGCCGATTGGCTCAGTGGTAGAGCGTCAGCCTGGCGTGCAGGAGTCCTGGGTTCGATTCCCGGCCAGGGCACACAGGAGAAGCACCCATCTACTTCTCCACCCCTCCCCCTCTCCTTCCTCTCTGTCTCTCTTCCCCTCCTGCAGCCAAGGCTCCATTGGAGCAAAGTTGGCTGGACATTGAGGATGGCTCCATGGCCTCTGCCTCAGGCGCTAGAATGGCTCTGGTTGCGGCAGAGCAACGCCCCAGATGGGCAGAGCATTGCCCCCTGGTGGGCATGCTGGGTGGGTCCCGGTCGGGCGCATGCAAGAGTCTGTCTGACTGCCTTCCCGTTTCCAACCTCAGAAAAATACAAAAAAAAAAAATTTTTTTTTTTTAAATTTGAAAAGAGAAAGAAAGCCACAGAGGTGGAAAAAGTAAGCTATAGAAGAAATAGGCCCAGAAAACAAGTTGCAGGGGCAAAAGAAGAGGCCCTTGGAGCATGGAGAGAAAAAGGTAAAGTTACTGAGCCTCGAGGAAAGACATGGGGGGCGAAAGGGTGCCCAATTTTCTTTTTGTTTTAAGGATACCAGTCATACTGGATTTCGATCCACCCTAATGACTTCATTTGAACTTGGATCATCTCTGTAAAAACAACGTTCTCTCCAATTAAGATTGTGTTCGGAGATCCTGGGGCTGAAGACTTCAACAAATGAATTTTAGGGCCCAAAATTCAACCCATAACAGGAAGTCCAACATCTGGAACCCAGCAGCTGGTTCTAATCTTCACTCTGCCATTTCCTAGATGATGACTCAGACAAGTCACCTCCCCTCTCTGTGCCTGTGTTTGCATCCATAACATGGGATAAACATAGAAACTCTGTTGTAAGATTCTCCTGAAAAGTTAATGTATTAATATAGTTAATAGTTAATGTGTTTAGAGAAGAGCCAGGCATATATGGTAGGTACTCAATACATGTTGTTATGGTTATTATTTGAAGCGTGAAACTTAGTTGTGGTATCACTTCCTCCAGGGAGCCTTCCCTGATTGCCTCAGGGTCAATCAGGCTGTCCTCTGTGCTTCTTCAGAGCCCTCTGTGACCTCCTTTACAGCACATCTGGCCCAGAATAGGGACTTGGAAAGAAAAGAATGTTCTGCCTGACCAGTGAATAGAGCATCGGACTGGGATGCAGAGGACCCAGGTTTGAGACCCCGAGGTCGCCAGCTTGGACCCAAGGTCACTGGCTTGAGCAAGGGGTTACTCGGTCTGCTGAAGGCCCACAGTCAAGGCACATATGAGAAAGCAATCAATAAACAACTGAGGTGTTGCAACGAAAAACTAATTATTGATGCTTCTCATCTCTCTCTGGTCCTGTCTGTCCCTATCTATCCCTCTCTCTGACTCTCTGTCTCTGTAAAAAAAAGAAAAGAATGTTCTATGAGTTGGGTTTTTTTCATCTTTTTCCCTTATCCAGATGTGCAGTTGGATCACCTGAGCCTTCTGAAGCAGTTTGAACACCTGGATCCTCAGAATCAACACACATTTGAGGCTCGGGACCTGGAGCTGCTGATCCAGACGGTAGCGTGAAGGAGGAACTAAGGCAGAGGACTGAGGGAGCTTAGTGGAGGGGAACAGAGTCCCAGCCCAAGCCCACTCATCTTTGCCTGGCATTTTCTGAGGTTGGCAGCTGAAGAGGGCCTTGGTGGTGTCTAAAACCCTTCCCAGAGTTTCTACGGGAAAGCAGAGATGAGCTCAGCTCCTCTCAGACTTGCTTTCAAGTTCCTCCTAGGATTTGCCTTTCCCATATGACTTGGGCTAGGGCTCTTTTTTCTGTGCCCTTGTGGCAGGAGAATAATGGCTCCTTACCAAAGCTGTCACACCCTAATTCATGGAACCTGTGGATATGTGACCTTACAAGGTAAAAGGATTTTACAGAAGTGTTTAAATTGAGGATCTTGAGCTGGTGAGATGATCTTGGATTATCCAGGTGGGCTCCAAATCCCATCACAAAGGTCTTTGAAAGAGGGAGGAAGCCCTGGCTGGTTGGATCAGCAGTAGAGCATCAGCCCAGCATGTGGAGGTCCTGGGTTTGTTTCCCGGTCAGGGCACACCGGAGAAGCAACCATCTGCTTCTCTACCCCTCCCCCCTCCCTCTCTTCCTCTCTCCCTCTCTCCCTCTCTCCCCTCTCTCCCTCTCCTCATCCCCCAGCCATGGCTCGAATGGTTTGAGCAAGTTGGCCCTAGGCGCTAAGGATGGCTTCATGGCCTCACCCCAGATGGGCAGAGCATTGCCCACCTGGTAGGAGGCATGCCAGGTGGACCAGGTTGGGGCACTTGCAAAAGTCTGTCTCTCTCCCTCCCCATCTCTCACTTAATTTAAAAAAAAGAAAAGAAAAAGAGAGGAAGGAAGAGGGAGATTCAGCTGCAATGTGACCACTGAAGCCAGATGCCCCTCTAGTGGCTTTAAAAATAGAGAAAGGATCCTGACCTGTGGTGGCGCAGTGAATAAAGTGTCAACCTGGAACCCTGGCCAGGTAGCTCAGTTGGTTAAAGCATCATCTGGATACGCAGAGGTTACCAGTTTGATCTCTGGTCAGGGCACTTACAGAAACAGATCAATGTTTCTGCCTCTCTCTCTCTTTTTCCCTTCCTCTCTCTTTAAAAATCAGGCTGCCTGGCCTGACCTGTGGTGGCGCAGTGGATAAAGCGTCAACCTGGAAATGCTGAGGTCGCCGGTTCAAAACCCTGGGCTTGCCTGGTCAAGGCACATATGGGAGTTGATGCTTCCAGCTCCTCCCCCCCCTTCTCTCTCTCTGTCTCTCCCTCTCCTCTCTAAAATGAATTAATAAATAAATAAGAAAAGGAAAAATCAGGCTGCCTGACCTGTGGTGGCACAGTGGGTAAAAGCGTCAACTTGGAACACTGAGGTCACTGGTTCGAAACCCTGGGCTTCCCTGGTCAAGGCACATATGGGAGTTGATGCTTCCTGCTCCTCCCTCCCTTCTCTCTCTGTCTGTCTCTCTGTCTTCTCTCTCTAAAATGAATAAATAAAATCTTAAAAAGATAGATAAATATTAAAAAAAAAACCAGGCTGACCAGGCATTGCACAGTGGATAGAGCATCAGACTGGGACACAGAGAACCGAGGTTCAAAACCCTGAGGTCACCAGCTTGAGTGTGGGCTCATCTGGTTGGAGCAAGGCTCACCAGCTTGAGCCCGGGGTCACTGGCTTGAGCAAGGTATTACTCGCTCTGTTGGAGCCCCCGGTCAAGGCACATATAGAGAAAGCAATCAATGAACTAAGGTGCCTCAACGAAAAATTGATGCTTCTCATCTCTCTTCCTTCCTGTCTGTCTGTCTGTCTCTCTGTCTCTGTCACACAAACACACAAAAGAAACAGATTCTCCCCTGGAGTGTCTGGAGGGAGCACAGCCCTGCTGACACCTTCATTCCAGTCTCAGAGAACCAATTTCAAGTCTCTGGCCTCCAGGCTGTAAGATGATAAATGTTATTGTTTTAAGCCACCAAGTTGATGATAATTTATTACAGCAATCATTGGAACAAATACAGTGCTCGTCTGAGAAATGGCAGACCTGTTCCTACCTGCTCCTACTCATAGCTCTTCTATGAAGACAGAATCCATCCCTCTGCCTGGCCCGGGTCCCCCTTCTCTACCCTACTGGAGTTCCATCTATTGGCCATTAGGATAATAGCAGCCATTTGAGTTAAGCCCAGCACTTGGCTGTTTTTACCATTTATTTCCAGAACATCCCAGAAACTGTCTGCTTTTCTCCAGCCCCCCTGTCATTCTTTATGGTCTTAAAACCCATCATCTATCTCTAATGGCTCCTTTGGGTTGATTCCCAGTCAAGGCACACAGGAGAAGCACCTATCTGCTTCTTCTCCTCTTCCTCCCCCTTTTCTCTCCTTCCCCTCCCGCAGCCAGGGCTCAATTGGTTCCAGTGCATCGCCCTGGGTGCTAAGGATGGCTCCAAGGAGGCTTCCACCTCAGGCACTAAAAAAATAGCTCGGTTGGGCCCTGGCCGGTTGGCTCAGTGGTAGAGCGTCAGCCTGGCATGCAGAAGTCCCGGGTTCGATTCCCGGCCAGGGCACACAGGAGAAGCGCTCATCTGCTTCTCCACCCCTCCCCCTCTCCTTCCTCTCTCTCTCTCTCTCTCTCTCTCTCTCTCTCTCTTCCCCTCCGGCAGCCGAGGCTCCATTGGAGCAAAGATGGCCCGGGTGATGGGGATGGCTCCTTGGCCTCTGCCCCAGGCGCTAGAGTGGCTCTAGTCGAGGCAGAGCGACGGCCCAGAGGGGCAGAGCGTCAACCCCTGGTGGGCGTGCCGGGTGGATCCTGGTCGGGCACATGCGGGAGTCTGTCTGACTGTCTCTCCCCGTTTCCAGCTTCAGAAAAATACAAAAAAAAAAAAAAAATAGCTCGGTTGCGAGCATTAGCAAGGGTGCCAGGTGGATCCAGTGGGGGTGTATGCAGGAGTTTCTCTATAACCACTCCTCTCACTTGGAAAAGAAGATTTCTGGGCAAATAATTACAGACATCATGTTCTTTTTTTTTTTTTTAATTAATTTTTTACAGAGACAGTGAGTCAGAGAGAGGGATAGGCAGGGACAGACAGACAGGAACGGAGAGAGATGAGAAGCATCAATCATTAGTTTTTCATTGCGCGTTGCAACACCTTAGTTGTTCATTGATTGCTTTCTCATATGTGCCTTGACCGTGGGCTTTCAGCAGACCAAGTAACCCCTTGCTGGAGCCAGCGACCTTGGGTTCAAGCTGGTGGGCTTTTGCTCAAACCAGATGAGCTCAAGCTGGCGACCTCGGGGTCTTGAACCCGGGTCCTCTGCATCCCAGTCTGACACTCTATCCACTGCGCCACCGCCTGGTCAGGCAGACATGTTCTTTACCACTGAGCTATATTGCTTTTCATATTAAGTATACCTCATGTTTGTTTGGGTTTTTTATTTCTTTTTTTTTTTTTTTTTTTTTTTTTGTATTTTTCTGAAGCTGGAAACAGGGAGAGACAGACAGACTCCCGCATGCGCCTGACCGGGATCCACCCGGCACGCCCACTAGGGGGCGACGCTCTGCCCACCAGGGGGCGATGCTCTGCCCCTCCGGGGCGTCGCTCTGTTGCGACCAGAGCCACTCCAGCACCTGAGGCAGAGGCCAAGGAGCCATCCCCAGCGCCCAGGCCATCTTTGCTCCAATGGAGCCTCGCTGCAGGAGGGGAAGAGAGAGACAGAAGGAAGGAGAGGGGGAGGGGTGGAGAAGCAGATGGGTGCTTCTCCTATGTGCCCTGGCCGGGAATCGAACCCAAGACTTCTGCACGCCAGGCCGACGCTCTACCACTGAGCCAACCAGCCAGGGCGGGGTTATTTTTTTTTCATTTTAGAGAGGAGAGGGAGAGAGAGAGAGAGAGAGGAGAGACAGAGAGAGAGGAGAGACAGAGAGAGAGAAGGAGGGAGGAGCTGGAAGCATCAACTCCCATATGTGCCTTGACCAGGCAAGCCCAGGGTTTCGAAAAACCCGGCAACCTCAGCATTTCCAGGTCGACGCTTTATCCACTGCACCACCACAGGTCAGGCCAGGGCGGGTTTTTTATTTCTTATTATTCCAAGATCTTGACATTGTGGAGGGCTTGAAAGAAGTGGGTTAAAGTAGCTATTGTGTAACTATCCTAATCTCTTTTGAACAAACAAAGACAAGAGGCTGTGTTATGGGGCAAGAGTGGGTCAGAGACCAAGTAGTGAGATCAGGACAGGGTGGAGGTTGGGTCAGGTTCAGAGTCAAAGGCCTGGCATTTGGAGGTTGAAATTTGGTGCTGGACATAGAGATGAAACGAGAGTGACCATCTGCCTTTTCCCAGGCCACCCGGGACCTTGCTCAGTACGACGCAGCTCATCATGAAGAGTTCAAACGCTATGAGATGCTCAAGGAACACGAGAGACGCCGTTACCTGGAGTCACTGGGAGAGGAGCAGCGAAAGGAGGCAGAGAGGAAGCTGGAAGAACAGCAGCGACGGCACCGAGAGCACCCCAAAGTCAATGTGCCTGTAAGGACCCTTATTTGTGCCTACCCCCCACCATGTCCAATTTGCCTGAGCTCTGTAAGACAAGAATGTAGCTGAAAAACTACAACTCCCAGCAGACCCTAAGGCAAAAGTCCCTTTTAATGTGCCCATCTTCCCCCAAGGGCTCTTGGGAGTTGTAGTTTCTTGCTTGAGAGAAATGACTTTTGAGGGGTGGAGGTATAAGGGGTTCTTCAGCTTTATCCCATAGGACCCATATTTCTTGCTTATGAGCCCCTGGCTCTCCCCTCCACAGGGCAGCCAAGCTCAGTTGAAGGAAGTGTGGGAGGAACTGGACGGATTGGATCCCAACAGGTTTAACCCCAAGACCTTCTTCATACTGCATGGTAAGGTGGGCAGGGAGTCCCAAGACCCAGGCTGCATTCGGAGGCCCTGACCTTTCTGGGCCTGAATGCTAAGAAAAGGTCTCCCCATCTCTGTGGAGTTTAGGCAGGCCAAAGGGGTCTGAGCCCATCTCCCCTGGTGGTCTAGATTCTTAGGCTCTTCCATGGGAGAACTAAGTCTCTTCTGGGATTCTTCCAACCTCTGGGCTTTTTGTTTGTTTGTTTGTTTGTTTGTTTTTACAGAGAGACAGAGAGAAAGATAGATAGGGACAGACAGACAGGAACGGAGAGAGATGAGAAGCATCAATTACTAGTTTTTCGTTGCGACTCCTTAGTTGTTCATTGATTGCTTTCTCATATGTGCCTTGACTGCGGGCCTTCAGCTGACTGAGTAACCCCTTGCTCAAGCCAGCGACCTTGGGTCCAAGCTGGTAAGCTTTGCTCAAACCAGATGAGCCCGTGCTCAAGCTGGCGACCTCAGGGTCTCAAACGTGGGTCCTCCACATCCCAGTCCGACGCTCTATCCACTGTGCCACCGCCTGGTCAGGCCCAACCTCTGGGTTTTAAAATTGGACTGGCCCTAGCCAGATAGCTTGGTTAATTAGTGTCATCCTGATACACAAAAGTTGTGGATTCAATCCCTGGTCAGAGCACATGCAGAAACAGATTGATGTTTCTGCCTCTCTGTGTCTCTTTTAAAAATCAATCAATAAATTAAAAAAATATATTTTTAATAACTGGTTGGTATCCTCTAACTGAGCAAATCTGGCTTGGCGAGGCCTGGGCCCCTCCTAGGAGCCCTGGTTCCCACCAGGAGCTCTATCACTAAGGGTGCACTGTTCCCTGGTAAACAAGTCTCCAGGGCCCCTCTCCATGGCTCTTCGGAGACATATTCTCCTTCATCCTCCTGTGTGGAAACAGTCTGGGCTTGCCAGCCCCTCAAGTGTGCCGAGGGCCTGAACCTAGAAGCTGTAATTTGTCAATAACACTGAGCAGGGCCTGTTTCATTCACTCAGTAAATGTTAGTTAAGTGACTTCTAAGGACCACAGAGCCAGTGCCTATAAACAGATAAATCTGCATTTCAGTGAGTCAACGAGACAGAATGGGAGATACTCTAGAATTTTTACATAAGTTGCCAGTTACACCAATACACCATTAATGATCAGATCCCTCCCAATTTCAGGGATGATAAAATATGGGGGGGGAGCACATCTTAGAATCAGGGAAGAAGGTTCTATAGTAGTCTCAGGTAGTGACATATACCATGGAAATGAGTGACAATTTTTGGTAGCCTGGTCAGGAAAGGTTTTGTGTGACCAGCATTGTCTAGTAGAACTTTCCAGGCGGATGGCCCTGCTCTG
Source organism: Saccopteryx leptura (assembly GCF_036850995.1). Taxonomy (NCBI): domain Eukaryota; kingdom Metazoa; phylum Chordata; class Mammalia; order Chiroptera; family Emballonuridae; genus Saccopteryx; species Saccopteryx leptura. Next base: position 66,965,412 of record NC_089505.1, read on the forward strand.
TCTGTGTTCACATGTTCTATGGAGAGCAGCAGCCAGCCCCATGTGGCCGGGCAGCACTTGAGATGTGGCTCTTAAACTAAGTAACTGAATCTTTCTTTACTTTCAATAAATTTTTTAAGACTGTGATTCCAGTAAAATACTCATAAAATAAAACTTATCTTAGCTATCTTTAAGTGTCCAGTTCAGTAAGTTTAAGTACATTCACATTGTTGTGCAATCAGTCTTCATCCTCGTGAAACTGAAACCCTTTGTTAATCAACAACTGCCTGTTACCCCTCCCCCCAGCCTCCAGTAACCCCTACCCTCATTTCTGTCTCTATGAATCTGACTCCTCTAGCTACCTCATATAAGTAAAATCATGCAATATTTGTCTTTTTGTGGCATGATGTGGTGGAAATGAAATTTTCATTTGATTGTTATTGATTTATATTGATTTATGTTAATTTTCCCGGGGCAGCTAGTGACTGCCATGTTGGACAGCACAGCTCTAGAGAGATGACATTTGTTCAAATGAGGTCCTTGTTCAAGGACCTCAGTGAAATGAGGGGCTTGACAAGATCTGGGGGAAGAGCATTCTGGGTGGAGGGAACAGTAAGCATGTACAGGGAAGAATGGGCTTTGTCCATCCAAGGTCACAGCCAGGACATGGACTTTATTCTTGTGTGTGTGTGTGTGTGTGTGTGTGTGTGTGTGTGTGTGTGTGTGTGACAGAGACAGAGACAGAGAGAGGGACAGATAGGGACAGACAGACAGGAAGGGGGAGAGATGAGAAGCTTCAGTTCTTCATTGTGGCACCTTACTTATTCATGATTGCTTTCTCATATGTGCCTTGACGGGGGCTACAGCAGAGCGAGTGACCCCTTGCTCCAGCCAGCGACCTTGGGCTCAAGCTGGTGACCATGGGGTCATGTCTATGATCCAGTGCTCAAGCTGGCAACCTGAGGGTTGTAAACCTGGGTCCTCAGCATCCCAATCCGACACTCACTCCACTGCGCCACCGCCTGGTCAGGCAGACTTTATTCTTCTATGGCTTTGAGCAGAGTACTGACACTATTTGCCTTAGTGGTTGACAGACCCCATCTGGGAGTGTGTCAAGGACAGACGGTAGGCGTGAGGGCCAAAGCCAGGAGCTGAGATAGAAAGCACAGGGTGCTAGTAGCTGGGCCACCGGAAGAAGGGTGACCGGTTTCTGGATTCATTTTGAAGGTCAGGCTAATACGACTTGCAGATGGACCAGATGAGAGTTATGAAGGAACCAACGGGTCAAGGGGGACTCCAAGATACTTGTCCTGAGAAACAGGAAAAATAGAATGGAGAGAGCAGGCCTGTTTGGCAGGGCAGATTGGGGACTGGCTCTGTTTGTGTTAAATTAGGGAAGTCTGGTGGACATCTGCATGGAGATGGAGGGTAGGCAGTTGGGTGGTGAGGTGTGGAGGCAGTGGTGGATGGCATCGAAAGCTGAGGGACAGCAGGAACCCACCTGGGGCCAGCCGATAGCACTCTCTGTAAAGGTGGAGAACAGCCTGTGCCGTCTAGTGTGGCACCACCAGCCACTTGGCAATGCAGCACTTACTTGGAGCAGATAGGACTGGTAAACTAAAATTGTGATCTTATTTAATATGTTTTAAAAGATTTTATTTATTGCCCTGGCCTGATGGCTAGGTTAGTTAGAGCACTGTCCCAAGGCGCAGAAGTTGCCGGTTTGATCCCCAGTCAGGGCTCTTACAGGAACAGATCTATGTTCCTGTCTCTCTCTCTCTCTCTCTCTCTTTCTCTCCCTTCCTCTCACTAAAATCAATCAATAAAAATTTTTTTAATAATAAATTTTATTGATTTTAGAGAGAGAGAAGCGGGGAGGAGTGGGAAGCATCAACTCATAGTTGCTTCTTGTGTGTGCCTTGACCAGGTAAGCCTGGGGTTTCAAACCAGCGACCTCAGTGTTCCAGGTCAACACTTTATCCACTGCGCCACCACAGGTCAGGCTAATCCTATTTAATATTAATCCATGTAATTCTGAACAGCCCATGTGGCTAGTGGCTACCCTAGTAGACAGATTTGAAGATTAGAGAAGAGGCCCCAGGCCAGAGCCCTAGGATGTGCCAAGGTGTAGAAGTCAGGAGGAAGAGGAAACCAGCAAAGGAGAGAGAGGGATAGCCAGAGCAAAGAAAATGATGTTCTAAAAACAGCGGGCAGAATCAAATTAGATGTAGGCTAAAAATTAACCATTGGTTCTGCAAGGTCGGGTTCTTGCCGCCTCAGCAGGATCAATGTCAGTTCTGATCTGAGTGAGCAGAGGAGGTGGAGACAGTGGCATCGCCCGTGGACTGGATGAGCTGGGTTGGCAGGGAGAGGCTTCTCTGGCAATGGAGTAAGCCCTGGCCTGGCGCTCTGGGAGGCAGAGGACCCGAAATCCCTGGATCCTGTGCAAACGGGTTGATCCTGTTCCCCTATCACTAGGTGCTAGGGATCAAGTCATCCTGCATGACAGCGGCCCCCTTAACGGCCCCAGGAGAGCCCACCTTTATCAACTCCATTCTCAGGACCCCAGGTGGTAGGGAATGGACTGTCCTGGCAACAGGACTGTGGGGCACTAAAGCCTGGAGGCCAGCGTTCTGTTTACTATTGGAGACTTGTTACCTGTCCTCCAAAACAGACCCCACAGCGGCCCAAATTCCTTTTCCAGCTGGTCCCTCGGGGACCTGGCCTGTGCCGTCTTTGCCCCCCCAAGATACGTTGTTGTCTCCCCCCTCAGATATCAACAGCGATGGTGTCCTGGATGAGCAGGAGCTGGAGGCCCTCTTCACCAAGGAGGTGAGTGTCTTGGAGCCCTGCGTGCAGGGGCCGCCCAGATCAGCCACAGGGTTCTCCTTAGGTCCCTGAGGGGGGTAAGCTCAGGGGAAACTACAACTCCCAGCAGTCCCCGGGGGACAGAAAAAGGGTGCCCCAAGGACAAATTGGCATTTTGTTGTGTGTGTAAGGAGGTGGAGTAGCCTGGGAAAGGGGTGGCCCTGAACATCAATGTGGCCTACCTCTTGCTTGAGTCTGCAGCTAGAGAAGGTTTATGACCCGAAGAATGAGGAAGATGACATGCGGGAGATGGAGGAGGAGCGGCTGCGCATGCGCGAGCATGTAATGAAGAACGTGAGTAGGGCTGCCCATGGGAAGGGTGGGAGCGGGTTCAGGGGAGGTCCAGTCCTGTCGCTTACCCTTATCTGGTTCTCCAGGTGGACACAAACCAGGACCGCCTTGTGACCCTGGAGGAGTTTCTCGCATCCACCCAGAGGAAGGAGTTTGGGGACACGGGGGAGGGCTGGGAGGTGAGGACATGGAGAATTCTCTGGGTCCTGCATATGCCTCTCGCCCAGTCCTAACCCTTCTTTCAGCATCTCTGCCCTCTCACCCCAGTGACTGTACCACTTCTCTCTGGGTGCCTATCCCCGGCCACACACATCCCATCTCTGTTCTCTGCTCTCCCTGGGTCTTGAACCCCCTTCCCAGCTTCCACTTGGGTCTCTGCCATCCACACGCAGGGCCCCAGGCCCCAGGCCCCCCAGCCTCTGTGACCCTCCATGAGCCGAGCCCTCTCCAACATGCGTGGGCCTAGATTGGAGTCACCTGCTGACGGCCCCTCTTTTCACCCCGGCAGACAGTGGAGATGCATCCTGCCTACACGGAGGAAGAGCTGAGACGTTTTGAGGAGGACCTGGCCGCCCGGGAGGCAGAGCTGAATGCCAAGGCCCAGCGCCTCAGCCAGGAGACAGAGGCCCTGGGACGCTCCCAGGGCCGCCTTGAGGCCCAGAAGAGAGAGCTGCAGCAGGTGGCTGGCCAAGGCAGCTGGGCCGGTCCTCCCAGCTCCTGCTCGCCCTTGTTCTTGTGTGCCCAGAGCCCAGAAAGGCCTGTGGTCACTGTGCTGATCACTGATAGATCCTCACGTTGTAGCCATCATCTTGAGTGATGGCAGATGTGCTGCCCCACAGCTCTGCAGCTGCCCTGTTGGCTAAGGGCAGGGCATTGGAAGAAGGGGAAAGGGAAAAGCAGAGAAGGGTAGATTCCAGCAAAGCCAATGAGGGCTTCCCTGTCCCAGGGTACAACCTGATCCATGACAAGGGAGGGAAAACTGGATCTTTATGATTAAGGCCACTTGTCATGACAGAGAAGAACTGAGACCCACAGAGAAGGGACTGTGCACTTAGCAGGATGCGGACACTCAGTGTCACACCCTGCCTTCTATGCATTCTCTCTATGCTTGCAGGCCGTCCTGCAAATGGAACAGAGGAAACAGCAGCAACAAGGCCACAATGCTGCTGCCCCAGCACCTGGCCCCGAGGGACAGCTCAAATTCCAACCCCAAAACACAGGTGCTGGCCCTGGGCCCAGGGATATAGGGAAAACTGAGACCCGGACTCCCGGGTCTGAGGGGGGAGGGGCTAGGGTGTCTAATGCTACCATTTCTTCCCTTCATTTCCAGATGACGCTCCTGTCCCAGCTCCAGCTGGTGACCAGAAGGATGTAGTTGCTTCAGAAAAAAGGGTTCTGGAACAGGCCCCCGAGCTGCCTCAGCTGGACTCCCAGCACCTGTGATCCTCCAGGACCATGGCACTCTGGGTTCCTACAATGCAGCGGACAGGAGGGTGGTGAAGAGTCACAATCAGCCTCCTCTGAGGACAACACCTGTGACCTCCTTGATAGAGCAGGACACGGTGGCACTTCCTGCGTTGCTACCCAGGCCCCTTTCTGTTGCCTCAGCTTCCATAGTCTCTTAGTCTGTGGTCCCTTCTCTCTGTCCCCCTCTAAGGACCTACCTTCTCGTGTTCAGGAGGGCACTCACAGTGTCAGCTAGCTGAGGGAAGCGTCCTCCCTCCCGAGAGGATCTGCTGTGCCCCTGCCTTCGTGGATGGGTTGGCCTGGCCGCCCCACTGGGGGCCCACCCCAGCATCCTGCTCCCATAGCTGCTGGAACCCTGCCTGCCGCCCTGGGCCCAGCTTCTGTTGGTCTGAGGCTTTGGGTTCCAACAAGACATTTCTCTACCTTTTGTGGGACCAGCCACGCCTCAAAGACGCTGTATACTCCACGGCTGGGTCAGGGGGCGGCTGAGTCCTCCACAGAGCTGACCAGCCCTGATGCCAGTAGCCCCGACTCACCAACCTCTGGCTTTCAGCCACCTCAGCCTCCCTCATGGCTTGGCCCCTTGCTCCTTCCCCACACAACCACAGAAGGGTCCCAGAGCTGACCCAGCCCCTCAGCCTCAGCGGGAAGCCCGAGCCCACCTATCTGGCCTTATCTTAAACTGCTGTGTCCTGCTGTGTGCTCCAGGTCCGTCCAAATACACTTTCTGGAACAAATCCGTGCATGTTTCTTTGTATATACCGTTCCCTCTGAAACCCATCTGCATGTTGCCTGCCAAATTCTTTCTCATTCTATAAGATTCAACTCAGGTATTTCTGAGAGGCTGCATTCCAGCATCTTTCTCTTTCTTGATGTGACACACACACACACAACTTCAGCAGGATCCTTTCAACCGCAAGGACAGAAAACCCAAACCTAGGTTTGAACAATAAAGAAAAGTGTATTGTCGCCTGGCCAGGTGGTGGCACAGTGGATAGAGTGTCCGACTGGGATGTGGAGGACCCAGATTCAAAGGCCTGAGGTCGCTGGCTTGAGTGTGGGTTCATCCAGCTTGTGTGCAGGGTTGCTGGCTTGAGACCAAGGTTGCTGGCTTGAGCAAGGTGTCACTCACTCTGCTGTAGCCCCCTGGTCAAGGCATGTATGAGAAAGCAATCAATGAACAACTAAGGAGCCACAACGAAGAATTGATGCTTCTCATCTCTCCCTGCCTGCCTGCCTGTCCCTCTCTCTGTCTCTCTCTGTCTCTTTTTAAAGAAAAGTGTATTATCACCCAGAACAAGAAGTGTCACAGTAAAGTGGCTCCAAGGCCCTCAGGGAACCAGGTTTTCCCATCTACGTCTGCCATGGGGGGGGGGGGGAGGAGGCTTGCACTCTTCTTATCCCAAAATGGCTGCAGCTGCTCCAAATGTCACACCTGTCTTCACTGACAGCTGATGAAGGAAATTGACAGACTACAATATTAAGAGTCACCCCTCATTCCCCTATAGCTGGTGTAACTGCAGCACTGGACATGGGGTAGGTCTAGTTTGGCATCCACAGAGAGGAAATGACCTGGGAGGCTCATTGATGTATTCCCAGATCCTGGAATGTCCAAGGGAGGGTCCTAAGAAGTGACTTATGCAATGTCACACCCCACCTCACCCCCCAGCTGAACTTTAGTCACAATTATCTGCTTCTCTTGGAAATCTGGGCACTGAACTCAGTGATCCAATCTGGAAAACAAGCATAAGGAGGTTGTCGATTCCTGGTCAGGACACATAGAAGAAGCAATCAGTGAGTACACAATCAAATGGAGCAATGAGTTGATGCTTCTCTCTCAAAGCAATGGAATGGAATACATAGATAGATACAGAGATATCTAGGTAGATACGTAAAGGATTAGATAATACACTTGAATGATGTGGCTCTTGGCTAGAAAATTGAAGTCAAGAGTTCAGCAACCTGCCCCTGACTCCCATGTCTAAGGAGACCCATTCCAGTCCCCCAGGATGTGTTTCACAATTCGCAAGTGTCTGCTTGTTCACTCTCTGCTGTCCCCAATTTACTCCAAGTTCCAAAAGGAACAAGGAGAGGAGACCCTTGGCATCTCAGGTTTACTGCCCCATAACACAGCAGGCCCTCCACGAGTGGACAATAATGGAAGCCCCTCTGCCCTGGAACAACCCCCATCCCCCCCCCCCCCGGCTCCTGCCTGACCTTCCATTCTAATCTTGAATTGACAGAATCATATCGACCCCTTATGATTAATCTGAAAATGATTTCCTTTTTTTTTTTTTTTTTTTTAAAGTGAGAGTAGGAGAAATAGACAGACTCCCACATGTGCCGCAACCAGGATCCTCCCCATAGCCCCGTCTGGGGACGATGCTAGAGTAAACCGAGCTATCCTCAGTGTCTGGAAGAGGGGGAAAGGGGGAAAGGTAGGAGGAAAGAAGCAGATGGCCACTTTGCCTGTGTGCTCTGACCTGAAATCAAACCCTGGATGTCCATACGCTGGGCAGATGCTCTATCTACTGAGCTAACTGTCCAAGGTCACAAACTATCTTCTCAATGGCATTGTTTCCTGATATCTTGGCCTCACCATACCTGAATGGTATTTTTTTTTTTTTTGTATTTTTCTGAAGCTGGAAACGGGGAGGCAGTCAGACAGACTTCCGCATGCGCCCAACCGGGATCCACCCAGCACGCCCACCAGGGGGCGATGCTCTGCCCATCCGGGGTGTCGCTCTGTTGCATCCAGAGCCACTCTAGTGCCTGAGGCAGAGGCCATGGAGCCATCCTCAGCGCACGGGCCATTTTTGCTCCAATGAAGCTTTGGCTGCGGGAGGGGAAGAGAGAGACAGAGAGGAAGGAGAGGGGGAGGGTTGGAGGAGCAGATGGGCGCTTCTCCTGTATGCCCTGGCTGGGAATCGAACCCAGGACTTCCGCACACCAGGCCAACGCTCTACCACTGAGCCAACCAGCCAGGGCTTCTGAATGGTATTTTTTTATTTTATTTTATTTAAGATTTTATTCATTTTGCCTGACCAGGCAGTGGCGCAGTGGATAGAGCATCGAACTGGGATGCAAAGGACTCAGGTTCGAGACCCCGAGGTCGCCAGCTTGAGCGCGGGCTCATCTGGTTTGAGCAAAGCTCACCAGCTTGGACCCAAGGTCGCTGGCTCGAGCAAGGGGTCACTCGGTCTGCTGAAGGCCCATGGTCAAGGCACATATGAGAAAGCAATCAATGGACAACTAAGGTGTCGCAACGAAAAACTAATGATTGATGCTTCTCATCTCTCTTCATTCCTGTCTGTCTGTCCCTATCTATCCCTCTCTCTGATCTTTCTGTTTCTGAAAAAAAAAAAAGACTTTATTCATTTTAGAGAGACAGAGACAAAGAGAAAGAAAGGGGGGAGGAGCAGGAAGCATCAACTCCCATATGTGCCTTGACTGGGCAAGCCCAGGGTTTTGAACCAGTGACCTCAGCATTCCAGGTCGACATTTAATCCACTGCACCACCATAGGTCAGGCTACATTTCTTTTTTAAATTGAATGATTGATTGATGTTAGAGAGAAAGGCGAGGAGAAAGAGAGAGAGAGAAACATCACTTTGTTCTACTTGTTTATGCATGCATTCATTGGTTGATTCTTGTATGTGCCCTGACTGAAGATCAAACCTTCAGCCTTGGCAATTGGTACGATGCTCTAACCAACTGAGTTACCCAGACAGACAGAAAGGGAGAGAGATGAGAAGAATCAACTTGCAGTTGCAGCACCTTAGTTGTTCATTGATTGCTTTCCCATACGAGCCTTGACTGGGGTAGGGAGGGGGGCTCCAGCTGAACCAGTGACTCTTAACTCAAACCAGCGTCCTTGGGGTCATGTCTATGATCCCACACTTAAGCCAGTAAACCCTTCACTTTTTATTTATTTATTTTTTTTAGATTTTATTTATTCATTTTAGAGAGAGAGAGACAGAGACAGAGAGAGACAGAGAAGGGAGGGAGGAGCAGGAAGCATCAACGTCCATATGTGCCTTGACCAGGAAAGCCCGGGGTTTCGAACCGGTGACGTCAGTGTTCCAGGTCGATGCTTTTACCCACTGCGCCACCGCAGGTCAGGCTAGACCCTTCACTTTTTTTTTTTTTTAATTATTTATTTATTTTACAGAGACAGAGAGTGAGTCAGAGAGAGGGATAGACAGGGACAGACAGACAGAAATGGAGAGAGATGAGAAGCATCAATAATTAGTTTTTCATTGCGCGTTGCAACACCTCAGTTGTTCATCGATTGCTTTCTCATATGTGCCTTGACCGCGGGCCTTCAGCAGACCAAGTAACCCCTTGCTTGAGCCAGTAACCCCTTGCTTGAGCCAGCAACCTTGGGTCCAAGCTGGTGAGCTTTGCTCAAACCAGATGAGTCTGCACTCAAGCTGGCAACCTCAGGGTCTCGAACTTGGGTCCTTCCTCATCCCAGTCCGACGCTCTATCCACTGCGCCACCTCCTGGTCAGGCAGAGACCCTTCACTTTTAAACATTCTCTCTGAATGTTTAACCCTGGCCAGTTAGCTCAGCCGGTTAGAGCCTCGACCTGAAACACCAAGACTTCTCTGAGTCTTCATTCATTCTATTCACTAAAATAAACTCTCCCCCATGTGTCTCCTCTCTTTGTTTGTGGTTAGAGCTCTGAGTACTGAGTATTAATACTATTGATACTATTAATACTATTGTATTGATACTATTAATAATCAGAGCATCAATCCTACTACTGACAGTGGTAATTTAAGCAATGGGAAATGAATACACAACAATACATAGTAGCTAAGAGTTCTATAGCACTTAGAATGTGGGAGGTGCCATCCTGAGCACATTATATGTTACAAATAACAATTCATTTCATCTTTACAAAACCCCTGTGAGGTCATTACCATCACTGAGCCCATTTTGCATATGAGGCAAATAAGAGAAGCCAAGTGACTTGCCTGCAGCCCCACAGGCAATAAGTGGCAGAGCTGGGATTCGAACCTTGGCAGGCTGAATCCCAGTCCACACTCAGGCTCCTGCAATGTTCTTTTTGGCACTGAATCTATGTTCCATAATCCTGGTGAGCAAGTGAGTTAATGAATAGTTGTTATGTTCTCTTCCTGGCACACTTTCCACCCTACGTTTGAATGGTTGACAGTTTCTGTGTGACCTTTAATTTCACAGGTATTTTCTAACACTTGAATACGACCGTGCTTCTCACCTCCTCTTCTGGCTTCGAGTTCATTGACCCTTCACAAATGGTCAAGTTGACCTCTCTAGACTTATCTCTTATATGTTGCCCCTCCCACCCGGGGCTCTAGGCTCTCACTTCTGAATAGACCCAGCTTTCCTTGCGTGGGCTATTCCCCCTGTCTGGAAGCCTGTCTCTCCTTGTAGGCCTGGAAAACTCCAGTCAAAATCTTTCAAAGCTTTGGCCAGGTAGCTTAGTTGATTAGAGCATCATCCTAATAGGCCAAGGTTGTGGGTTCAATCCCTGGTCAAGGCACATGGCACATAGAAGAATCAACCAATGAACACATAAATAAGTGGAACAACAAATCTCTCTCCATTCCCCTCTCTCAAATCAATTTTAAAAAAAAATCTTTCAAGATAGCCTGACCAGGCAGTGGTGCAGTGGATAAAGCATTGGTCTGGGATGCAGAGGACTCAGGTTTGAAACCCCAAGGTCATCTGCTTGAGCACAGGCTCATCTGACTTGAGCAAGGGGTTGCTGGCTTGACCAAGGGGTCACTTGCTCTTCTGTAGCTTCGCGGTTAAGGCACATATGAGAAAGCAATCAATGAATAACTAAGGTGCTGTAATGAAAAATTGATGCTTCTCATTTCTCTCCCTTCCTGTCTGTCTGTCTCTATCTGTCTCTGACACACACACACACACACACACACACACACACACACACACACACGGCCTTCCCTGGTTCCCAGGCTGGGCTGGAGGTTCCCCCTCTCCAGCCCCTACACTGTCCCGTGTTTCCACCATTCTGGCACACATCACCCAGGATTGCCATGGTCCAGAGTTGTGTGTTCATTCCTATTGCAGCTACAACAAAGTACCACAAACTTAATGAGACAGAAGTATAAAACGGGTCTTATTTAGTTAAAATCAAAGTGTGTGTGCAGGGCTGTATTCCCTCTGAAGTTTCTAGGGGAGCATCTGTTCCCTTGCTTTTCTAGTTTCTAGAGGCTGCCTGCATGCCTTGATTCCTGCCCCCCCCCCCCACCCAGCTTCACAGTCACAGTGTAGCATCTTTCACTCTCTCTCTTACTCTCTTTTGTGGTCACATCTCCTTCTCTGACCCCAACCCTGCTGCCTTCCTCTTATAAGGAGTTTTGTAATTAGATTAAGCCCACTAGATAATCCAGGATCATCTTCCCATTTCAAAATCCTTAACTTAATCACATCTACAAAGTCTCTTTTACCATGGAAGGTCCCATATTCACAGGTGCTGGTGATTTGGACATAGATATCTTTGTGAGGGGGCTTTATCATGCCTGCCTCACATGGTGTCTGTTCCCCCACCAGAGGAGGCAGGGAGTAGGGTGGGGTTCATCTGTGGGTCCCCAGCATTACCCAGCACAGAGCCAAGTCAAGAGTAAAATTGTTGGCCCTGGCTGGTTGGCTCAGTGGTAGAGCGTCGGCCTGGCGTGCAGAAGTCCCGGGTTTGATTCCCGGCCAGGGCACACAGGAGAAGCGCCCATCTGCTTCTCCACCCCTCCCCCTCTCCTTCCTCTCTCTCTCTCTCTTCCCCTCCTGCAGTGAGGCTCCATTGGAGCAAAGATGGCCCGGGCGCTGGGGATGGCTCCTTGGCCTCTGCCCCAGGTGCTAGAGTGGCTCTAGTGACATAGCGATGCCCCGGAGGGGCAGAGCATCGCCCCCTGGTGGGCGTGCCGGGTGGATCCCGGTTGGGCGCATGCGGGAGTCTGTCTGACTGTCTATCCCTGTTTCCAGCTTCAGAAAAATAAAAAAAAAATAAAAAAATAAGAGTAAAATTGTTTGCTGAATGAATTTGAGTCACATCAATAATGGACACAACAAGAAGCTACACAAATTAGATCTTTGTCCCTGACACTGTGCTGAGAATCCTTCAGTGTCCTCTCTGAGCCCTTCATGACTGTAGCCCCTCTTCTATGACACCTACAGTCTCTTTTCTTCAGCCATGCTGGCCTCTATTTCAGCGCTTAGAACATACCAAGGTCTTTCCCACCTCTGAGCCCTTGCTCATGCTGTTCCCTCTGTCTCTGTTCCTCACACCATCAACCTCACTGGATGGATAGATGCATGTGGACACAGAAAGAATTTGTCTCATTTCTATTGTATCCCTGGGGCCTGGCACCAATTAGAGGTTCAATAATATTGTGTTCCATTAGAAGGGCTGTCTGTTGAGTGACCCTAGAGGCTCTTTCTAGAATTATTGGCTGTGGGCTGACTGGGACAGGGTCTTCACCTCTCACTATGTTTTCTACTTCCTCCGAGGTCTCCAAATGGTATTTCCCGCACGTCTTGGAGTGTGCTGGCATCCAAGCTCATACAAGTTGGTAGCCAAGCTCAGACCAGATTTGCCACACTTTCAACATCATTGTTTTGCTTGTCTTGAAAAGAAAGCAAGCCTGACCAGGCTGTGGCGCAATAAATAGAGCATCGGACTGGGATGCGGAAGACCCAGGTTCAAGACCCCGAGGTTGCCAGCTTGAGCGCAGTCTCATCTGGCTTGAGCAAAGCTCACAAGCTTGGACCCAAGGTCACTGCTCGAGCAAGGGGTTACTCGGTCTGCTGCAGCCCCACGGTCAAGGCACATATGAGAAAGCAATCAATGAACAACTAAGGTGTCGCAACAAAAAACTGATGATTGATGCTTCTCATCTGTCTGTGTTCCTGTTTGTCTGTCCCAATCTATCCCTCTCTCTGACTCTCTGTCTTTGTAAAAAAAAAAAAAAAAAAGAAACTCTTTGGAAGAGAGAGCAAGTGGGCCCTGGCTGGTTGGCTCAGAGTATCCCGAAATGAAAACGTTGTGGGTTTGATCCCCAGTCAGGGTACACACGGAAAACAACCAAGGAATACACAACTAAGTGGAACAAAAAATGAATATTTCTCTTCCCCCTTCCACCTCTGTCTCTCCTTCTCTCTGTCTCTCTAAAAGTCAATCAGTAAGCTTGAATAGGTGATGGCACAGTGGATAAAGCATTGGATTGGGACACAGAGGACCCAGGTTCAAAACCCCGAGGTCCCGGGCTTCAGCATGGGCTCATCCAGGTTGAGTGTAGGGTCACCAACTTGAGTAAGGGGTCACTCGCTCTGCTGTAGCCCCACCGCCACCCCTTGTCTAGGCACATATGAGAAAGCAATCGATGAACAATTGAGGTGCTGCAATGAAGAATTGATGCTTCTCATCTCTCTCTCTCTCCCTTCCTGTCTGCCCCTCTCTGTCCCTCTCTCTGTCTCTCTCTTTCTCTCTGTCTCACACACACACACACAAAAATCAATCAATAAAAAAAAGAAAATTAAGCTCTGGCCGGATAGTTCATTTGGTTGGTTGGAGCGTTGTCTGGAAGCACAGAGGTTGCAGGTTCAATCCCCAGTCAGGGCACATACACAAGCAGCTTGATGTTTGTCTCTCCATTTCTCTTTCTAAAAAAAAAAAGAAAGAAAGAAAAGAGAGCAAGAGAGTTAGGAAGTGGGCACCTTTCTTGGAGTAAAGCTCCACAGTGCAGCAAGCTGAGCTCCAGCTAAGCATGCCTTGCCAGATCAAGAAGACGTTTGCTGCCTTGGTTGGGTACCTCAGTTGGTTGGAGCGTCGATTCTATGTGCCAAGTTTGCAGGTTTGATCTCCAATCAGGGCACATACAAGAATCAACCAATAAATGCGTAAATAAGTGGAACAACAAATTGATCTCTCTCCTTCCCTCCCTTCTTCTCTCTAAAATCAATAATTTAAAAAAAATTTAAAGAAAGAAGACTCTCTGCCTCTAAATTCCAGTTCACGGTCTATGCCCTCTGTTAATTTCCTGCCTCTCGCCTGGGGTCCCAGAAATGCTGTCTTGTGCTTAATCTTGCGGTCAGCCACCCAGGGAGAGAAGGTGCCTGACCTGCTGCTGAGCAAAGGATTCCCGTCCCAGCTCAGCAATTCTCCAGACTTAATTATGAATGAAATCAAACACAACTGAACACAGCTCGGCAGGTGGACTCTGTGGCCACACTGGTTGGGTTGCAATCCTGGCTCCTCCCACTCACGTAATGTGTAACCAGTCTGTGCCACCCCTTCCTTCTCTGTAAAATGAGGATGGCTGCAAGGACCATATGATTTACTATACAAGAAGTCTTTAGAGCAGAGGCAGGCATGGGAGACCCTGTAGAGGGGCTTTGTGGAATAGATTCACACATAAAAACATACAGAAAAGTACAGAGAAATTGCAAACTCTCTTGGACATGTCGCCCAGATTCTCCAAGACTTAACATAGTGCTATAATTGCTTCTGGTTGATTTTTTTTCTTTTTTAACTTTATTTATTGATTATGGAGAGAGGAGGGGAGAGAAACACCGATTTGTTGTTCCACTTATATATATGCATTCACTGGTTGAGCCTTGTATGTGCCCTGACCAGGAATTCAATTTGCAACTTTGGTGCATGGGGTCAATGCTCCAACCAACTGAGCTACCTGGCCAGGATCCAATTACATTCCTTAAAATATAAAATGTTATATATATATAAAATATTACAGATAGGGCCTGACCAGTGGTGGCGCAGTTGATAGAGCGTCGACCTGGGGACCCTGAGATCCCAAATTCGAAACCTTGAGGTTGCGGCTTGAGAGCGGGCTCATCCAGATTGAGCACAGAGTTGCCAGTTTGAGCATGGGATTATCAACATGATCCCATGGTCACTAGTTTCAATCCAAAGGTCTCTGGTTTGAGCAAGGGATCACTGGTTTGGCTTGAGACCTCCGGTCAAGGCACTTTTGAGAAGAAATCAATGAACAACTAAAGTGATGCAACTCTGAATTGAAACTCCTTATCTCTCTCTCTTCCTCTATCTCTTTCTCACTCTCTCTCTCTCTCTCAAAAAAAAAAAATTACAGATAGAATTGAAGCTCTTAGAGCCCTTTCCCCATCATGTTACACTTTTTCTGACTTCAGGGGAAACCACTATTCTGAACTTGGATTTTTTTATTTTCATAAATGTTTCCAGTTCTTTATTAAACAGGAATGTACCTATAAACAATACAGAATACGCTCGACCAGGCGGTGGCACAGTGGATGGAGCATCAAACAGGGATGCAGAAGACTCAGGCTTAAGCCCCGAGGTCGCGGGCTTGAGCGTGGGCTCACCACCTTGAGCGTGGGATCATAGACATGACCCAATGGTCGCTGATTTGAGCCCAAAGTCGCTGACTTGAGCAAGGGGTCACTCGCTCTGTTAGAGTCCCCTACCCCCATCAAGGCACATATGAGAAAGCAATCACTGAACAACTAAGGAGCTGCATCTATGAGTTGATGCTTCTCATCTCTTTTCCTTCCTGCCTGTCTGTTCCTATGTCCTTCTGTCTGTCTGTCTCTCTGTCTCTATCTTTCTCACTAAAACACACACACACACACACACACACACACACACACACACACACACACACACACAGAATACTCTTTACATGTTTCTAAAGTTAATATGAAAGGCCAGTACCACCCTGGCCAGTTAGTACAGTCAATTAGAACATCATCCTGAAATGACAAGTTTGCAGATTTGATCCCGGGTCAGGGTACATGGGAAGCAACCAAAGGATGCACGACTGAGTAGAACAAATAAATGCTTCCCTTCCCCCTCTCTTCTCCCTCCCTTCCTCTCTCAATCTCTCTAAAAGTCAATAAAAATTAAGCTCTGGCCGGATTGCTCAGTTGGTTGAAGCGTCCTCCCAGAGGTTGCCAGTTCCATTCCCTGGACAGGGCACATACAGGAGTAACTCGATGTTCCTGTCTCTCTCCCTGCCTTGATCTAAATAAATAAATAAATAAATAAATAAGAAAGGACAGTATCCCTGTGATGTCACATGCTTTCCTCCCATCCCCGCTGAGATTTGAGATTCCTTGTAAACACAGTGTTAGTTCATTCATCCTGTGGTTAGAATTAGCCACAGTGTATTTGCCCTACCATTTTATAACTGATGGCTGTTCTCAATTTTGAGTTATCACACCCAGTGCCGCAATAAATGTTCTTATACATGTCTTCTCAGGCGCAGCTTTGAGATTTTCTCACAGGTGTAGATCTTACAAGGTCACTGGACCGTGCCATACCCTCATTTTCTACTTCACCCGATATTGCAGAAATGATTTATCCGGGTACACGAACTCACTGCCAACAATTTTAAATGATAAGTTTTATTGAAATCGTTTAAGAAGTTGCAAAAAATAGAAAACAGAGCATTCCTTTGTACCCGACACCAGCCTCCCCCAGTGATATCTTAGATAACTATAGTACTTCCTCAAAAGTGGGAAATGGGCCCTGGCCGGTTTGCTCAGTGGTAGAGCGTCGGCCTGGAGTGCGGAGGTCCCGGGTTCGATTCCCGGCCAGGGCACACAGGAGAAGTGCCCATCTGCTTCTCCAACCTTCCCCCTCTCCTTCCTCTCGTCTCTCTCTTCCCCTCCCGCAGCCGAGGCTCCATTGGAGCAAAGATGGCCCGGGAGCTGGGGATGGCTCCTTGGCCTCTGCCCCAGGCGCTGGAGTGGCTCTGGTCCCAACAGAGCGATGCCCCAGAGGGGCAGAGCGTCGCCCCCTGGTGGGCAGAGCGTCGCCCCCTGGTGGGCGTGCCGGGTGGATCCCGGTCGGGCGCATGCGGGAGTCTGTCTGACTGTCTCTCCCGGTTTCTAGCTTCAGAAAAATACACACACACACACACACACACACACACACACACACACACACAAAGTGGGAAATGGCATTACTACATTATTTAATCACCTACAGAGCTGATTTGTTTTTTTGTGTTTTTTTTTTACTTTATTTTTCTTTATTTACTTTTTCAGAGACATGGAGAGAGTCAGAGAGAGGGATAGATAGGGACAAACAGACAGGAACGAAGAGAGATGAGAAGCATCAATCATCAGATTTTCATTGCGACACCTTAGTTGTTCATTGATTGCTTTCTCATATGTGCCTTGACTGTGGGCCTTCAGCAGACCGAGTAACCCCTTGCTCGAGCCAACGACCTTGGGTCCAAGCTGGTGAGCTTTTACTCAAACCAGATGAGCCGGTGCTCAAGCTGGCGACTTCGGGGTCTCGAACCTGGGTCCTCTGCATCCCAGTCTGACGCTCTATCCACTGCGCCACCGCCTGGCCAGGCTACAGAACTGATTTAAATTTCATTAGCACTTCTAAGTTCTAAGAGATTTTATCAAACGTGCGGATATGAGTATTCATCATAACAATCAAGATACAGAACTTGTTCTGTCCCACAAAGACACTCCGTTGTGTCAGTTACCCCTAAGTAATTGCACCCTTCCCCAACCCTTAACCAGCTGTAGCTGGTCTGTTCTCCATCACTATAACTTTGTCTTCAGAGAATGTTATAAATGGAATCATACCTCCTCTCTCTCTCTTTCTCTCTGTTTTTATTTTTGTTTTTTGTGGAGCAAGAAGCATCAATTCGTAGTTGGCTGTCGTCTATGCCCTGTCTACGCAAGCCCAGGGTTTTGAACTGGCAACATCAGCATTCCAGATAGATGCTCTATCCACTGGGCAACCACGGGTCATGAAATAAAATCTTTAAAAGAAAAGAAAAGAGAAGAGAAGAGAAGAGCCTGACCAGGCGGTGGCGCAGTGGATAGAGCATCGGACTGGGATGCAGAGGACCCAGGTTCGAGACCCCGAGGTCGCCAGCTTGAGCGCAGGCTCATCTGGTTTGAGCAAAAGCTCACCAGCTTGGACCCAAGGTCACTGGCTCCAGCAAGGGGTTACTAGGTCTGCTGAAGGCCCACGGTCAAGGCACATATGAGAAAGCAATCAATGAACAACTAAGGTGTCGCAATGCACAACGAAAAACTAATGATTGATGCTTCTCATCTCTCCGTTCCTGTCTGTCCCTGTCTATCCCTCTCTCTGACTCTCTCTCTCTGTCTCTGTAAAAAAGAAAAGAAAAGGAAGGAAAGAAAGAAAGAGAGACAGGGAGAGGGGGGGGGGGGAGAGAGAGAGAGAGAGAGAGAGAGAGAGAGAGAGAGAGAGAGAGAAAGAAACCTGTCACGTGGCTGGTTTGAAGTCAAGAGGCCGCGATAAAGTGTTTCTGGTCCTAGTCACAAGGCGGAGCCAGCGGTACGCTCTTCCAGTGGGGAAGCTAAAATTAAATGACCTCCTTGGCATCCAGAAAGGCGCAGGCCCCGCGGCCAATGAGAGGCGCTTAGAGGTCATGGGGGCGGAGAAAGGGGCCACGCTCTCTGAGAGGCGGGGCGTCGGGGCTTTAATTAATTCCCGCCAGGACAAAGAACGGTTTTGGGACTCCAGGTTCGGCGATGGCGGTTCGCTGGGGCATCGTGTCAGCTGGCCTTATCTCCAACGACTTCACGACCGTGCTGCGGACGCTGCCTCGGTCCGAGCACCAGGTCCACCCTCCCTCCGGAGTCCTGGGAAGAGCTGGCGGGGGGCCGGGACTCCGCTGTCTGACCCTGGAGTTAGGGTTCCTGATTTCCCAGTCCCCAAGTCAGTGAAACAGCTAATTCCCTCGTCACTCCTTTCTCCACTTTTGTTTTATAACCTGACGTTCCGTGAGATTTAGGAGGGTCCTGATCTGAGCTGCTGTGAATAGAAGGAATTTAGCTAGTAGGGGATTTAAAATTTTTTGTTAATTGATTGAGTTTTAGAGAAATAGGAACGGGGGGGGGGGGGGATAACGTGAGCGATCTATTTGTTGTTCCACTTATGTATGCATTCACCGATGATTGACTGGAGATGGAACCCGCAACGTGGGCGAATCGAGACAACTCTTTTTTTTTTTTTAATTTTTATTTATTTATTCATTTTAGAGAGGACAGAGAGAGAGAAGGGGGGGGAGGAGCTGGAAGCATCAACTTCCATATGTGCCTTGACCAGGCAAGCCCAGGGTTTCAAACCAGCGACCTTAGCATTTCCAGGTCGACGCTTTATCCAGTGCGCCACCACGGGTCAGGCTCGAGACAACTCTTTTTTTTTGGGGGGGGGGGGTATTTTTCTGAAGCTGGAAATGAGGAGAGACAGTCAGACAGACTCCCGCATGCGCCCGACCAGGATCCACCCGGCACGCCCACCAGGGGCTACGCTCTGCCCACCAGGGGGCGATGCTCTGCCCCTCCGGAGGTCGCTCTGCCGCGACCAGAGCCAGAGCCACTCTAGCGCCTGGGGCAAAGGCCAAGGAGCCAGACCCAGCGCCCGGGCCATCTTTGCTCCAATGGAGCCTTGGCTGCGGGAGGGGAAGAGAGAGACAGAGAGGAAGGAGAGGGGGAGGGGTGGAGAAGCAAATGGGCGCTTCTCCTATGTGCCCTGGCCGGGAATCGAACCCAGGTCGCCCACACGCTAGGCCGACGCTCTACCGCTGAGCCAACCGGCCGGGGCCAGAGACAACTCTTGAAGCAACTGAGCTACCCCGCCAGGGATAGCTAGTAGGGGATTTAATAATCGCTTGCCCAGATCTCTCTTTCGCAGGACCCAAATGTCCAGCCCCGAGTCACCTTCTCCCCTAGGACCAAATTACCCCTTCTCCATATACCTGTCTTCTACTCTGGCCTCAGGTGATGGCAGTAGCTGCCCGTGACCTAAACCGGGCTGAGGAGTTTGCACGGAAACATGACATCCCCAAGGCCTACGGGTCCTATGAGGAGCTGGCCAAGGACCCGAACGTGGGTGAGTGACAAGGGCTGCAGGGATGCTGCCTCCAGGTGCTCCATAGGAGATGCAAAGTTCCACGGTATGGGCCAGTCCCTGTGGACATCTGGAAGGACCTCAGGCTGGGAGGCAGTCATAGTAATGGGTCTGGTCAAAGATTAGCTGTCTAGTATGAAATTGCATTTAGGAGCCAGGCCTTCGTGGTAAAAGTGGGTCTTGAATTTCTTAAGGGAGCCAGTTCAGGTGTTAGCTGTGCCCTGTGGCCATGGCTTTGTGGTGTTCCAAGGGGCCTGGGTTGAGAAGCAGGACACCATAGTTGGACAAAAGCCTGGCTCTGGAGTCCAGCTAGCTGCCTGTATTGGCATTTTCCTCTAGTATCTCCCTCTTGGTGTTGTTGGGATTAAATGACAATGTAATTTTTTTCTTTTTCTTTTTTCTTTTTTTTACAGAGACAGAGAGAGTCAGAGAGAGGGATAGATAGGGACAGACAGACAGGAACAGAGAAAGATGAGAAGCATCAATCATCAGTTTTTCGTTGCGACACCTTAGTTGTTCATTGATTGCTTTCTCATATGT
The DNA here is from genome assembly GCF_036850995.1 of Saccopteryx leptura. Lineage (NCBI taxonomy): Eukaryota > Metazoa > Chordata > Mammalia > Chiroptera > Emballonuridae > Saccopteryx > Saccopteryx leptura. The sequence goes on from NC_089505.1 coordinate 66,985,470, forward strand.
GCCTTGACTGTGGGCCTTCAGCAGACCGAGTAACCCCTTGCTCAAGCCAATGACCTTGGGTCCAAGTTGTTGGTGAGCTTTGCTTAAACCAGATGAGCCCGCGCTCAAGCTGATGACCTCGGGGTCTCGAACGTGGGTCTTCCGCATCCCAGTCCGACGTTTCCAGTGGTAGTCAACCTGGTACTTACCACCCACTAGTGGGCGTTCCAGCTTTCATGGTGGGCGGTAGCGGAGCAACCAAGTATAAATAAAAAGATAGACCTGACCTGTGGTGGTGCAGTGGATAAAGCATCGACCTGGAAATGCTGAGGTCACCAGTTCGAAACCCTGGGCTTGCCTGGTCAAGGCACATATGGGAGTTGATGCTTCCAGCTCCTCCCCCCCTTCTCTCTCTCTGTCTCTCCTCTCTCTCGCTCTCTCTCGCTCTCTCTCTGTCTCTCCCTCTCCTCTCTAAAATGAATAAATAAATAAAAAATAAAAAAAAATTTAAATAAAAAGATAGATCTAACTATAGTAAGTTGTTTTATAAAGATGATTTATTCTGCCAAACTTAGCAAAAATCTGACATAAAGTACTTGGTAAGTAATTATTATTATATACTTTAACTTGCTGTAACTCTACTTTATAAATTTTATAAAGTAAAGTTATTTCCCTACTTTATAAATCACCATTACTGTGGAACCAGTGGGCGGTTAGAAAATTTTACTACTAACAGAGATACAAAAGTGGGCGGTAGGTATAAAAAGGTTGAGTACCCCCACCTGCGCCACCACCTGGTCAGGCGACAATGTAATTTTGTATTTTTCTGAAGTTGGAAACGTTGAGGCAGTCAGACAGACTCCCGCATGCGCCCAACTGGGATCCACCCGGCATGCCCACCAGGGGGCGATGCTCTGCCCATCTGGGGCGTCACTCAGCAGCGACCAGAGCCATTCTAGTGCCTGAGGCAGAGGCCAAGGAGCCATCCTCAGCACCCGGGCCAACTTTGCTCCAATGGAGCCTTGGCTGCGGGAGGGGAAGAGAGAGACAGAGAGGAAGGAGAGGGGGAGGGGTGGAGAAGCAGATGGGCGCTTCTCCTGTGTGCCCTGGCCAAAAATCAAACCCGAGACTCCTGCACGCCAGGCCAATGCTCCATCACTGAACCAACTGGCCAGGGCCGACAATGTAATTTTGGAGGGCTAGAAATGATCTGAGAAGAAAGAGATGGTAGCAAGTGTTTAACTTCTTCCTCGTGGAAGACTAGGGTTTGACCAATGCGTCAGGACTTGGTCCCAGGTTGGGGGGACCCGGTTTCCTTGGAGGCAAGGCTTCGGGGTCTGGTGTGGGTGGGGTTTCTGATCTCTTGACCTCCTTTCTCCCACCCTAGAGGTGGCCTACATTGGCACCCAGCACCCCCAGCACAAAGCTGCAGTGTTGCTGTGCCTGGTAGCGGGCAAGGCTGTCCTGTGCGAGAAGCCCATGGGCGTGAACGCCGCGGAAGTGCGCGAAATGGTGGTGGAGGCCCAATCTCGGGGCCTCTTCCTTATGGAGGTGAGAGTGGAGGGGCCCAACATCCAACATAGCGCTTCTTGCCATTACTAACCATGGTTTGCCAGAGGACATTTTTTAGAGGGACACAGGGAAGGGTTTGCCAAGGGTTAAGATGACCACAAAATGAACTGAGGTAGGCACGTTTGCCAAGATGTAGTTGAGTTATGCCATGGAATCTGCCAGCAACATCATTCATGGGTGAGAGACATTGCTTTTGGCCCTTTGCAAATGTAGCTGCCTGTTTGAAGGATCCTTTGTCAGATTTTCAGAAAAAGATGCCAGCCCTGACCAGGGGGTGGCACAGTGGATAGAGCGTCCGCCTGGGATGCTGAGGACCCAGGTTTGAAACCCTGAGGTCACCAGCCTGAGTGTGGGATCATAGATATGATCCCATGGTCTCTGGCTTGAACCCAAGGTTGCTGGCTTGAGCAAGGGGTCACTGGCTCAGGTGGAGCTCCTCCACCCCATCAGGGCACATATGAGAAAGCAATCAATGAACAACTAAGGAACTCCAACGAAGAATTCATGCTTCTCATCTCTCTCCCTTCCTGTCTGTCTGTCCCTCTGGTGTGCACTAAAAAAAAGGAAAGAGAGAGATAAAAAGAGAAAGGAATGAAAGGAAGGAAGGGGGAAGGGAGGGAGGGAAGAAAGGGCCCTGGCCGGTTGGCTCAGTGGTAGAGCGTCGGCCTGGTGTGCGGGAGTCCCGGGTTCGATTCCCGGCCAGGGCACACAGGAGAAGTGCCCATCTGCTTCTCCACCCCTCCCCCTCTCCTTCCTCTCTGTCTCTCTCTTCCCCTCCCGCAGCCAAGGCTCCATTGGAGCAAAGATGGCTCAGGCGCTGAGGATGGCTCTGTGGCCTCTGCCTCAGGTGCTAGAATGGCTCTGGTTGCAACAGAGCGACGTCCCAGATGAGCAGAGCATCGCCCCCTGGTGGGCGTGCCAGGTGGATCCCAGTTGGGCGCATGTGGGAGTCTGTCTGCCTCCCCGTTTCCAACTTCAGAAAAATACAAAAAAAAAAAAAAGAAAGGGAAGAAGGAAGGAAGGAAGGAAGGGAGGCAGGGAGGAAGGAAGGAAAAGAAAGATAGAGCCTGACCTGTGGTGGCGCAGTGGATAAAGTGTCGACTTGGAAATGCTGAGGTCACCGGTTCGAAACCCTGGGCTTGCCTGGTCAAGGCACATATGGGAGTTGATGCTTCCAGCTCCTCCCCCCTTCTCTCTCTGTCTCTCTCTCTCTGTCTCTCTCTCTCCTCTCTAAAAAATGAATAAATAAAATTAAAAAAAGAAAAGAAAAAAAAAAGAAAAAAGAAAGATAGATAGATAGATGCCAGTGATGAAAGTGGCACAGAATGGCAATGGGCTCAGTTTGGGTGGATGTCCAGGGAGAGAGGTCAGAAGGACCAAGAAACACCCTACCAACCTTCAACATCAGACATTCACTGTTTTTTGCCCTTATCAGCTATCTATTGGGGACTTTGACATCCTGTAGATTGCCAATAATTAAAGTGACTGCCAAAGGGCAGTGAATAGTGCCAGAAGGTAAGGTGGCCACCATGTGGCCCCTAGCAGCTATTTTCTTTCTTTCTTTCTTTTTTTTTTTTTTTGTCTTTAAGATTTTATTTATTGATTTTAGAAAGAGGATAGAGAGAGAGGAAGGCAGGGGAGGAATGGGAAGCATCCACTCATACTAGCTGCTTCTTATATGTGCCTTGACCAGGTAAGCCTGGGGTTTAGAACCGGCGACCTCAGCATTCCAGGTCAACACTCTATCCACTGCATCACTACAGGTCAGGCATCAAGATTTCTTATGGTTCCTCAATGCATCTGATTCTCACTGGGCCAGTCAGTGCCAACATTCTGTGAGTTTATTTGTTCCTCATTTTTTATTGGCACCTAATATGTGCCACATCCAAGCCTGGGAACTGGAGACTCATAATGTATAAGACACAGGCTCAGTTTTCAAGGAATGCAAGATCTGCTATGGTCATGGAAATGGGCAATCCCCATTTCAAAGTGCATGGTCAGCTGTGGACATAGGACTAGGTAGCTGACAGAGCACAGAGGCCCCAGCCAAGTCTAGGGAATGGACAAGGAGGTTTCCTGCAGGTAGAAATTGACCTGAGGCGGCCTGACCTGTGGTGGCGCAGTGGATAAAGCGTCGACCTGGAATGCTGAGGTCGCCGGTTCAAAACCCTGGGCTTGCCTGGTCAAGGCACATATGGGAGTTGATGCTTCCTGCTCCTCCCCCTTCTCTCTCTCCCCCCTCTCTCTCTAATAAAAATGAATAAATAAAATCTAAAAAAGTAAATAAATAAATAATTAATTAAAAAGAAAAAAAAAAGAAATTGACCTGAGGCTTAACGGAAAAGTAAATTGTATAAGTAAATAGGCCAGAGAGGGCCCTGGCCGGTTGGCTCAGTGGTAGAGTGTCGGCCTGGCGTGCAGAAGTCCCGGGTTCAGTTCCTGGCCAGGGCACACAGGAGAAGCGCCCATCTGCCTCTCCACCCCTCCCCCTTTCCTTCCTCTCTGTCTCTCTCTTCCCCTCCCACAGCCGAGGCTCCATTGGAGCAAAGATGGCCAGGGCGCTGACGATGGCTCTGTGGCCTCTGCCTCAGGCACTAGAATGGCTCTGGATGCAACAGAGCTACACCCCAGAGGGGCAGAGCATCGCCCCCTGGTGGGCATGCTGGGTGGATCCCGGTCGGGAGCATGCGGGAGTCTGTCTGCCTCCCCGTTTCCAGCTTCGGAAAAATGCAAAAAAAAAAAAAAAAAAGATATGGGCCAGAGAGAAAAAGCCAAATTAAGACTTAAAGAAAACAAGAATGGGCAGATTTCCTGTACTTAGTATGAACTTGATCTTGGATAGGTCAGATTTCTGGCTTTAAAGTCAGAAGATTCTAGACTCCTGTTCCCAGTTCTTACCTCTGTGACCTTGGGCAAGTAATTTGACTCATATGAGCTTCACTTTTCTCATATATGAAATGGACATATGGGCCCTGGCCCATGGCTCAGTGGATAGAGTGTCAGCCGGTGTATGGACATCCTGGGTTCGATACCAGGTCAGGTCACACAGGAGAAGTGCCCATCTGCTTCTCTCTCCTTCCTTCTCCCTCTTCTCTCTGTCTTCCTTCCACTGCCGCAGTCAGTGGCTTAATTGGTTCTAACATGGCCCCAGGCACTGAGGATAGCTTGCTTGATCCCAGCGTCTGCCTCAGGCACTAAAAATAGCTCAGGACTAAAAAAAAAAAAAAAAAATAGCTCAGGACTCGAGCATTGGCCCTAAATGGGTTGCTGGATCCTGGTTGGGGAACACAGTAGTCTGCCTCTCTATCTCCCTTTCTTTCTCACCTAAAACCAAAAAAGAAAAGAAAGAAAAGAAATGGACATATGATAGCCATCTGGTATGGATGTTGGGAGAATTCATTATATAAAAGCTGTACACAATGTCTTGTCCATAATACATACCTAACAAATGGGAGCTGATATTAGGCAATGGAAAACCATAGAAGGGAATTGAGCAAAGGTGAGACTGGGTCAGCACTAAGAGAAGCAAAGCTCCCTCAGGGGCCATGTGGTAGACGGATTGGAGGGGAGAGCTGAGAGTAATAGTTTGCTTGATAACAAATACCACCACACACTGGGTGGCTTCAACATCAGAGATTTATCTTCACATATTTCTGAAGGCTAGAAATTTGAGATTAAGGTGTCAGCAGGGTTGATTTCTCTTTGGCTTGTGGACAGCACAGCCATCTTCTCTCTTTGTTTACATATCAGGTTTTGAACTTGGGTCCTCAGCATCCTAGGCTGACGCTCTATCCACTGCACCACCCCTGGCTTGTTTGTTTGCTTATTTGTTTTTTTAGAAAGCTATTAATTAATTAATTAACTAATTTATATTTGAGGGAGAGAGACAGTGAAAAGCATCAGCTCATAGTTGTGTCACTTTAGTTGTGCACTGATTGCTTCTTCTCCATGCCTTGACCGGGGCCAATCCAGTGTCCTCTTGCTCAAGCCAGCAGTTGTGGGCTTTTTGTGCCAGCAGCCTTTAGGCTCAAGCTTCCGGATTGCATGGATGGTTTCCCCACTCAAGCCAGCTACCCTGTGCTGACGAGCTCCTGCCCAGGGCCAGTGACTTCAGGGCTTTGAACCAGCAACCTCAGTGTTCCAGGTTGATGCTTTATCCACTGCGCCACTACTGGTCAGGCATACTGACTTCATTTTAATTTAATTAACTCTATAATTACCTCTTTAAAAACCCTATCGCCAAATACATTCATATTGGGAGGTACTGGGGGTTAGGAGCTCGCCATGAATTTGGTGGGGACAGAATTCAGCCCGGCCTGACTAGGCGGTGGCGCAGTGGATAGAGTGTTGGACTGGGATGCAGAGGACCCAGGTTCGAGACCCTGAGGTCGCCAGCTTGAGCGCGGGCTCATCGAGCTTGAGCAAAAAACTCACCAGCTTGGACCCAAGGTCGCTGGCTCCAGCAAGGAGTTACTTGGTCTACTGAAGGCCCCCGGTCAAGGCACATATGAGAAAGCAATCAATGAACAACTAAGGTCTTGCAAAAAAAACCTGATGATTGATGCTTCTCACCTCTCTCCGTTCCTGTCTGTCTGTCCCTATCTCTGACTCTCTCTCTGTCCCTATAAAAAAAAAAAAAAAAAAGAGTTCAGCTCGTCGCATTGAGAGACTGGGATAATGATGCAGATGAGAAAGAACAAGGTCGGAGTTGGGGGAATGGGTGTGGACAGGAGGAGAGAGGGCAGGAAGGCGGGCAGGACGCTACTTGGGGACTGTTGGGCTATGGAAGGAAAGGGGGAGGGTCTTGTTGGAGACTGGGGAACTGGGTACCCCATCAAGACTGAGCTGCAGAAGGAAGAATTGGTTGGCTAACTCTTGACCCTTTCCCTTCCCTTTCCTATCCTACTTTCTCTCCTCTGTGGTCTGCAGGCCATCTGGACTCGCTTCTTTCCTGCTGTAGAGGCTCTGAGGGCCGCTGTGGCCCAGGGAACTCTGGGGGACATTCGAGTGGCTCGAGCAGAATTTGGGAAAAACCTCACTCATGTACCACGGGCCATAGACTGGGCCCAGGCTGGCGGTGGCCTGCTGGACATTGGGATCTACTGCATCCAGTTCATCTCTATGGTCTTTGGTGGACAGAAGCCAGAGAAGATTTCAGCTGTGGGAAGGCGCCATGAAACAGGTATGGTCTATTCTGGATTATATGATGGTGATAAGAGTGATCTTTTCTTGTTGGGGACCGAAGAAAAAACAGGGTATTTTGCAGTCTGGATTTTGGGGACAAGGGTGCTGGGAGTGTGCTCAGCCCCCCACCTCACCTGCCTAGTTAGGTTAACAAAGGGCTGTGCTTCTCTGCTAGTTCTGCCCGCCCATGTTCCCGGAAGAGACTGGAAGTTAGTTTCTTCTTGGAGTAAAGTTAGATTGACTGGTATGGTGGGGGTTGTCTTTGCGTTGCCTTGGAACTTAATTGAATTGCTAATGGCCCACGTTACCCAGGAATAAAGACAGATGTTTTCTGGGGGCGGCCATGTTTTGGCAGCTTAAACACTAGTGACTGTTGGCAAAGAACTATGGCATCCTCCTGAATTCATCCTGTATATATCTTTAAGTCTCTATGTTTCATTCAATCTCATACCATTTTCTGCTTGAGACCCTGAAATAGACTCGTTGCGCAGGATGCAGCATTGTCTTACTAGTTACACTGACTTGGGAGTAAGTCTCCTGGCACATGAAAATGAGGCTAGCCTGACCTGTGGTGGCACAGTGGATAAAGTGTCGACCTGGGAATGCTGAGGTCGCCAGTTCAAAACCCTGGGCTTGCCTAGTCAAGGCACATATGGGAGTTGATGCTTTCTGCTCCTCCCTCTTCTTTCTCTCTCTCTCTCTCTCTAAAAACTAAATAAAGTTAAAAATTTTTTAAAAATTAAAAAAAAAAAAGAAAATGAGGCTAGACAGTTGGAGAAACTTCCTGCAGGAAGTCAAAGAGGATATGAGTATGGGCAGGCTCAGTGCTGGGACTTTGCAGTGTGATCTTAGTCAAGTAACTCAACCTCTCTGAGTCTTAATTAGTAACTTACTGGTAAAGTGTCAATAACAGGGTTGTCATAAGGAATTAATAAAGTAACTGTGGAGGCAAATTCAGCAGCTAATAAGTATAAAGAATTATTATTTTTTGAAGTTGTCTCAGTTAGCCTCTGCTGCATAACAAATTACCCCAGAACTTAATACTTAATGACCTAAGATATATTTTTTAAATTTTTTATTTATTCATTTTAGAGAGGAGAGGGAGAGAGAGAGAGGAGAGATAGAGAGAGAGAAGGGGGGAGGAGCTGGAAGCATCAACTCCCATATGTGCCTTGACCAGGCAAGCCCAGGGCTTTGAACCGGCGACCTCAACATTTCCGGGTCGACACTTTACCCACTGCGCCACCACAGGTCAGGCTGACCTCAGATATTGATCATTTGTTGACTTGCAATTCTGTGGGCTGGCAATTTGGGCTGTGCTCAGCTTGGGTGGTTCTTCTGCTGGTCTTACTCATGCAGCAGCCATCAGCCAGCTGTGCCACTGGAGCTGACTGGCCTAGGGTGACATCACTTATGTCTTAAAGGTGTTGTTTGTTCTCTGGTGAGCCTGGTTCTCCTCTACATGCCCACTCCCAGTGGCTAGGTCAGGCTCATTCACATCTTGGGCTCAGAGTTCTGGGTGCAGCAAAAAGAAGGCAGGTGCCAATGTGTTTGCTAACTGTTTCATACCCCAAAGCCGGCTCAGATCCTAGAGGTAGCCAAATAGATGATACCTCTGGGTGGAAGGAGGTACAAAGTCATACTGCAAATGGCACTCATTGGGAAATGAATGGGCGTCTTTGCAAATAGTACCCAGAAGGCAACAAATAACCAGGAAAAGAATACTTGGGCTGAAGGTCACACTTTAGAAAGCTGTCTCAGTCTACTACCTGGCCCATTTCTAGGCTAAATAGTAGCTCTAACAACAAATCCCCTTTATTAAGTGCTTCCTCTGCAATATAGGTATTATAAGTGTGATCTCCCTGAAGTACATATATTATGGTTGTCCCCATTTTATAGATGATCAAACTGAGGAGCAGAGAGGGGAAGTGACTTATCCAGTCTCACACAGCAAATCCAGAATAAGACCTTGGGCTTATCTGAAACCAAAGAGATCTGGGTCAGTAGGTTCTTCCAGCCATAGCTTGCCTGATGTGGCCATGCTAGTACTTTACTGTATGTAATTTTGTTTGGTAATTTAAAATTAATGCTCATCTCTCTCTTATCATGACCTATATAGACTCCTAAGTGCTTTATGCATTTTACATCATTGAATGTGACCCTTACAGCAACCCTATGAGGCAGGCCCTATTATTATCTTCATGTTAGAGATGAGGACATGGATTCTCACACACTTATACAACAACAAAAAAATATTTTTAGTATTTATTTATGTATTTTAGTAACAGCTTACTGAACTAATTCACATACCATTCAACTTATTAATTTAAAGTATATAATTCCAAGGCCTTAGTATATTCACCAAGTTAGGCATTTCTCACCATAATCAATTTTAGACTATTTTTATTATTTTTTAAATAACAAAACAAAAAGTACCCAATTCTCCCAAACCCCTGAGCCCTAAGCAACTACTAATCGACTTTCTGGCTCTATGGTTTTGCCAAATTTTGGACATTTCACACAAATGGAATCCTACAATATATGGCCTTTTCTGTCTGGATTCCTTCACTTAGCATAAGTGTTTACTTTTTTATGTTTTGTTTTTTGTTTTTTTTTAAGTGAGAGGAGAAATAGACAGACTCTCACGTGCGCCTCGATCAGGATCCACCTGGCAACCCCCACTTGGGGCCGATGCTCAAAACCACCAAGCTATCCTCAGCAGCTGAGGCCAACACTTGGACCAACCGGGCCACTGGCTGCAGGAGGGGAAGAGAGAGAGATTGGAGGGAGAGGGAGAGAAGAGAAGCAGATGGTTGCTTCTTAGATGTCTTGTTTTGTTTTTTAATTTTTTATTTATTCATTTTATTTTATTTTATTTTTATTTATTTATTTATTTTTTGTATTTTTCTGAAGCTGGAAACGGGGAGAGACAGTCAGACAGACTCCCGCATGCACCTGACCGGGATCCACCCGGCACGCCCACCAGGGGGCGACGCTCTGCCCACCAGGGGGCGATGCTCTGCCCCTCTGGGGCGTTGCTCTGCCGCGACCAGAGCCACTCTAGCGCCTGGGGCAGAGGCCAAGGAGCCATCCTTGCTCCAATGGAGCCTTGGCTGTGGGAGGGGAAGAGAGAGACAGAGAGGAAGGAGGGGGGGGGTGGAGAAGCAAATGGGCGCTTCTCCTATGTGCCCTGGCCGGGAATCGAACCCGGGTCCCCCGCACGCCAGGCCGACGCTCTACCGCTGAGCCAACTGGCCAGGGCCTATTTATTCATTTTAGAGAGGAGAGTGAGTGAGAGCGAGAGAGAGAGAGAGAGAGAAAGGGAGGAGGAGCAGGAAGCATCAACTCCCATATGTGCCTTGACCAGACAAGTGCAGGGTTTTGAACCGGCGACCTCAGTGTTCCAAGTCGACACTTTATCCACTCCGCCACCACAGGTCAGGCAAGATGGTTGCTTCTCATATGTGCCCTGACCAGGGATCGAACCCGGGACATCTGCACAGTGGGCCAACTCTCTATCCTCTGTGCCAACTGTCCAGAGCCACTTCATTCTTTTTCATTGCTGCATTAGAGACGAGATCTTTTGCCTGAGTTTCCATAGGCAGGGTTAGTGGCCAAGCTTGCCCAGGTCCTGTGTCTCTCTCCAGGTGTGGACGATACTGTCACCGTGCTACTCCAGTACCCAGGAGAGGTCCACGGCAGCTTCACCTGCAGCATCACTGCTCAGCTCTCCAACACAGCCTATGTGAGCGGTACCAAGGGCATGGCTCAGGTGAGGTGGCACCAGCCGAGCTGAGGTGGGCGCAAGTGCCAGGAACCATGGCCCTTGGCAACAGGTGTGGCCCAGTTGCAGCTGTTGGAGCTGGGTGTGGACTGAACCAGTCTTTCCCCATACTATTGCTAAGGAGTCCATCCTCAACCACCAGGCCATGGGGATGGGATTTGAACCTCTGGACTGCTTCCTGAGGGTGAACGTATGGGTCTGTCAAAAATCTTTAGGCCTGAGGAAAAACCAGTTCTTAGCGACCATGCTTAGAGGGCAGTGGTAACCTTTGGAATTGCTTCCAGGACAGGATCTAGGCGTTACCAAATAGTGCCTTTAACGGGCTTCTCGGGCCAAGTTCCTGGAAAGAAATCGTATTCCCAGCAGCGGAATTTGCCTTGCCCTGGCTGCATCTCTATGTTTCCGTTTAGGCCTAGATTTGGGTGTGAGATAACTTAGGCTTCCCAGGGCTCTAAGGCTAGTGGATAAGAAGGTGCTGGATTCTCTCAAAGGGGAATTGGGAAGATAAATCATCTTCACTAGGCCTAAGCACCCAGTTAGAGAGGGATTTGCCCCTGGGAACACGAACAAACAGGCTTCTAATGTGGCAACCGTGCTGCCAAGGAATAAGCCCCCAGCAACCAGGGTTGGGGGGCTCCAAACCTCCCTGCGGATGGAGGCTGTCAGGCCTTAACCACCAGGTGAGAGAGGGAGCCCCCAGCAGCATTCTTAGTGAGGGCAGGAGGGCTACCTCTTATCTCCCCCCAGATCCTTGATCCCTGCTGGTGTCCAACCAAAGTGACAATAAAGGGGGACCATAAGGAGTTCCCACTGCCTGCCACCCCAAGCAAAGAATTCAATTTTACAAATGGAGCGGGCATGACTTACGAGGCCAAGCATGTCCGAGAGTGCCTGCGAAAGGGTAAGAACATGGAGGACAACGGGGTGTAAGGTGTAAGGGGATAGCAGAGCAAGTCTGGTAATGGAGGTAGGACCCTCCCCACCCCTGAACATGTAAGCAGCTGTTTAGAACTACATTTCCCAGGACCCCCTGGGATAACATATGCCTGAACCACATATACTATTCCTCCTGGGAATTGTGATTCTTTTGGTCTTTGGGTTGTGATTAGGAAGGCTTCCCAAAATGCACTCTCCCCTAGGCCTGAAGGAAAGTCCTGTGATTCCCCTGGCAGAAAGTGAGCTCCTGGCTGACATCCTTGAGGAGGTGAGGAAGGTCATTGGAGTCACCTTCCCCCAAGACAAATGCTGATGTAAGCCCTAAATAAATAAAGACATGGTTTCCACAGAGATATTGGTGGTGATTGTTTGGTGGGAGTTGGAGAGAGCCCACCATCAAAGGAGTCACTAGAGAATAAGGGGGGAGAAAGGTAGAGTCAAGATCACATTTCCCACAAAGCCTTGGGACAAATACCTGTGGGCAAGTCCACTGTTGGCCTTTGTGACCGTAGACAGGGACCAGTGTGTGGCTTGAGCAAGGGGTCATTCGCTCAGCTGGAAACCGCCCCGCCCCTGCCTGCCTCAAGGCATATATGAGAAAGCAATCAATGAACAACTAAGGTGCATGCAACTACAAGTTGATACTCCTCATCTGTCTCCCTCTCTCCCTCCCTCCTTCTTTCTCTTTCTCTCTCAACAAACAAACAAACAAACAAACAAACAAAACAGGTAAAATCTAGCTCTGGCTAGGTAGCTCAGTTTGTTAGTGCATCATTATAATATGCCAAGCTTTTAGGTTCAATGGGTTCAATTCCTAGTTAAGGCACATACAAGAATAAACGAATGGCCTGGCCTGTGGTGGTACAGTGGATCAAGTGTTGACCTGGAACGCTGAAGTTGCCAGTTTGAAACCCTGGGCTTGTCCAGTCAAGGCACATATGAGAAGCAACTACTATGAGTTTATGCTTCCTGCTCCACTCCCTGCTTCTCTCTCTTTCTATCCTCTCTCTAAGATCAATAAATAAAATCTTTTTAAAAAGAACTAATAAATGCATAAACAAGTGGAACAACAAATTGTTGTTTCTCTTTCCCCGTCTCTAAAAATCAATAAAAATAAAGGGTGGAGTCTAGTTCCCCTTCCCCTGAAATTGAGTGGGCTCAGGAATGACCTGTAGCCACTGGGACACGGCAGAAGTGATGCTGCGTGACTTCTTTTTTTTTCTTCGCATAGAATTTTAGGGAAACATTTATTTTTATTATCTTTTTTTTTTTTTTTTTTTACAGAGACAGAGAGAGGGATAGATAGGGACAGACAGACAGGAAGGGAGAAAAATGAGAAGCATCAATTCTTCCTTGCAGCTCCTTAGTTGTTCACTGATTGCTTTCTCATATGTGCCTTGACCGGGGGGCTATAGCAGAGCGAGTGACCTCGTGTTCAAGCCATTAACCGTAGGCTCAAGCTGGTAAGCCCGTGCTCAGGGCAGTGACCTTGGGTCCTCCACTTCGAACCTGGGTCCTCCGTGTCCCAGTCGGACACTATCCACCGCCTTGTCAGGCTGCACAACTTCTCAGGTGAGGTCAGTAAAGGCAATGCAATTCCTTGTGAGCTGAAATACTCTTGAAATCTTCAGCCATCATGCAAGGCGTTCAGCTTCCCTGAAGCCACCAAGCTGTGAGGAAGTCCAATCTATCCCACACAAAGGAAGCACCTGGAAATAGATGTTTAGTCAAGTCCTGATCAAACCCCAGCTAAATCTTTCCCAATGTCATAACCCACAGGCCTGTAAAAGATAATAAAATGATTGCTGTTCTTATAAACCACTAGGCTTTGGGCTGATTATGTGGCAATAGCTAACTAGAAATATTGGTATCATAACTTTTACAATGTAAGAGACTGATTCAGTTTTAAGATGTCTAAGGAGAACTCGAATCCCCAAGTCCTGCCCATTGTACAACTTTGGCAAGTCCATCTCCCTCTCTGGGCTCTGACTTCCTCATCTGTACATAAGCTGTGATTATCCTAGGTGTATTAGTTATCTATTGCTGTGTAACAAATTGCCACCAAACTTAGTAGCTTAAAGCAACAATAAATGTTTATTATTTCAAATAATTTCTGAGAGTCAGAAATCCATGAGTGGCTTAGCAGGGTGGTTCTGACTTAAAAATCTCTCATGAGGTTGTTATCAGGATACTGGTGGGAACAGCTGTCATCTGAAGGCTTGACTGGGGCTGGAGCATGTGCTTCCAAAGTGGCCCACTCACATGGTTTGGTTCTGTGACACGTGTTTCTCCAGAGGATGATGGATAAGTGTCCTCACAACATGGCAGCTGCTTCCTCTAATGAGAGTTATTCAAGAGAGAGCAGGGCAGAACTGCAGTGACTTTTATGACCTAATCCCAGAAGTTACACTCTGTTATTTCCACAATACCATATTGGTCACACTGATCAGTCCTAGTCAGTGCCAGGAGGTGAGACTCCGTGGGGCCCATGCTGGAGATGGACTTCATAGTTTCAATATAACATCTGTATTATTGTAAAAAATTTTATTTATTTATTATTATTATTATTATTTATTTTTTTTTTTAGAGAGAGGAGAGGGAGAGACAGAGAGAGAGAAGGGGGGGAGGAGCTGGAAGCATCAACTCCCATATGTGCCTTGACCAGGCAAGCCCAGGGTTTCGAACCAGCGACCTCAGCATTTCCAGGTCGATGCTTTATCCACTGCGCCACCACAAGTCAGGCCTGTAAAAAATTTTGACTTCAGAATTATCTAAAAAGTCTTCTTCCCTCTACTCACCAGCTGTACTTTTTAGAGGTCTATAGCTGTATTAAAAACCCTTTCTTCCCTACTCTGTTGTTGAAGTAAGAGGGAAGGCTAATTTATTGAGTTCAAATAACAGCCGCAGATAAAGCCAGCTTCAAAGTTAATAGAAACCATAATTTCTCCCAAGGATATGCTTTGTTACTCACAGAGAAACTTTGTTCTCTAAAATCAAGTGCTGGAAATTCCATCAGTAACAGGACACATCACACTCTTGCTCTCTCGCCTGGCGATCTAAATCATTTGATACAGAGTAGCAGCCATGTTTTCCAACCCAGATGCAGAGCTTCCAAGGGTTTCTGCACCCAACACTCCACAGCTCCATTCATCTTGTAGTTCCCGAGGATATAGAACCCTCGCTCTTCATAGTCCACACCTGATGTTGACCTTGGTTTGCTTTGCTTTGAGCTTATCATCTAGTGGTCTTCTATACCATTTCTCCAAATTCTCTAATAACTCTACCTTCTCTTTGTCAAGATGCTTCATGGTTTCTGTTGTGCCAGCTCCACTGCAGTGATGTGTCCAACAAACGACCTCATCGGACTATGTTCCCAGTGATGTCAGGCAGATGGACTGGAACACCTGTAATCTTCAATTGCCATGGCTCCTTGCCTCCCCTGGGACATAGATCCATTCTCTTATATGCCCAAAGCCATCATTATCTGACCCAACCCATTTATGTAATCTCTTATTTCTTCTTCTTATTATTATTCATTTTTAAAAAGGAGATATAATAATACCCATACAGTAAAATGCACATGTTATGTGTACAGCTCAATGAATTTTTAAATGTGTATATACGCAAGTAATCACCACCTAGATTAATATGTCGCACATTTTGGGCACCTTGGGATCTTGTCTGGGCCCCTAACCCTATCCATACCCTGCCCATCTATCACCAAGAGATTAGTTTGCCATTTTTGAATTTAAGATTCCTTTTATTTTCACACAAACAAACAAAAACACTCATAGGTGATAGTCATCGGAACGTCCTGCCTCAATGAATATTTTCGGCCTCTGCTGTACACATGCATTGCTGCTTCTGCCCTGGGAGAGCTCAACTACCACCGGAAGTTTCTGAAAATATTGCAGTGAATGAATGAATGAATGAATGAATGAATGAAAGCTAGAGCTGAGACTGAATGGGTGGCTGGTGGAATGGCGCCACGATCAGTTCCTAAAAGGCAGTGCTTGATTGGACAGCCAGGTGGTGGACGAGGCAGGTGCGAAGACGTGAGCGGATGACCCTGCGGGGCAGAGGCCCAAGGAGGCCATTTTGCGGGGCGGTCACGTGCGTTGACGTACGCTCAGCGGGACGCTCACGTGACCGGGGGCGTGCTGCAGCAGCCGGGGCAGACCCGGCTAGAGGCGGCGGCGTGAGCGGCGGTGATGGACGGGTCCGGGGAGCAACCCAGAGACGGGGGTGAGGCGGGAGGCAGACGGGCGGGAGGAGGGCGAGCCCCTCGCTGGTCAGCTCCGCGACCCCGCCTGCCGGTCTCGGGGCGTGCGATCTCCAAGCACTCGGGTCAGAGACTCCCGGATCGGGTGCTGCCAGCCTGCAGCCCCCTCCCTCCCGGAGGTTCCCCGGCTCTTTGGCCTCGGCGCTCCGACCCCTTCCTGCCTGGTGCTCTGGGAGCCCCGAAAATCTGGGGATCCCAGAATTCAAGCCCCTGGGCAAGCCCGGGCTTGTCGCCGGCACCACTTCCTGGTGGGAGGGGCGGGTCTCCCCCTGTCCCCTCAGGCCAGGAGCTTTAAGTGTTTCTTGAGCCTCCTTTCCCGAAAGAATGTAGGATTCAGGCCCAGACTCCCTATTTCTTTCTCCATCAGGGACTCAGCTGGCTGGGTCCCCAGTTACTTCATCTACCAAGGACCCAGAAATCCAGGGCCCCTAGCATTGTCCTCCATTAGGAGCCATGAACCACCCAAGCTCCCCTAGGACCCATGAGTCCAGGCACTTCTTCCCTCCTTTCTCCTCTAGGGCCCACCAGCTCTGAGCAGATCATGAAGACAGGGTCCCTTTTACTTCAGGGGTGAGTGTGAGGTCTGATTATTGTGGAATGGATTTGAGGAGTGACTCCCCATTCTGATTCTGCACCCTCCCACATTCCCACTCTAGTTTCATCCAGGATCAAGCAAGCCGAATGGGGCCAGAGACACCTGAGCTGGTCCTGGAGCCCCCCGTGCCCCCGGATCCATCCACCAAGAAGCTGAGCGAGTGTCTCAAGCGCATCGGAGATGAACTGGACAGTAACGTCGAGCTGCAGAGGTGTGGCCCCCTAGGACCCAGGAGTCCCAGCTCCCAATCTCTTCTTCCTTTAGGAGCATTACGTCCAAATCCACAGCCCCCATTTCCCTCAGACCCCGGGGTATAGGGCCCCACCACTCAACTCGGCATTGTGACTCCCAGCCCTCCCCTCCCCTAGGATCTTGAAACCCTCCTTCAGGGAGTCATTTTCCCCACTTTCCTAAATGTTCATCTCGTCCCTTTCTCCCACGCTGGCCTCTTTTTGCTTTTCGTTTCAGTGTGTCTAGGGCCTCAGTTTTTGTATCTTTGGTATGGGGTGGGTGCCAGAGTTCCCGTGCTCTGCCTGACCCCCCCTTCCCAGCACTGGCTCCCCTCTTTCCTGCAGGATGATCGCAGCCGTGGACACAAACTCCCCCCGTGAGGTCTTTTTGCGAGTGGCGTCTGAAATGTTTGCTGATGGCAATTTCAACTGGGGCCGAGTTGTTGCCCTCTTCTACTTTGCCAGCAAACTGGTGCTTAAGGTGGGCGACTACAGGGCATTGAGCCCAGGGAAGCTCCCCTTAAACCTGTGGGGACCTGAGAGGTGTGAGATCAACCACTGTGGTAGCCCAGAGGGAACAGAAAGACACAGCTATGAGCCAGTTGCCTGCTCCTTCACACATTTATTCATTTAACAGACTATCAGTGGGCCTACTATGTGCCTGGCTTGTACTCCACATGCAGGATTCAGCACCAAACAAAGCAGGCTAGGTTCCTGCTCTCATAGAGCTCACATTGAATGATGAGTGCTGAGAGAACTAAGCTAAGGTGATGTGATTGTGCAAAGTGATCAGGAAAGACTTCTAAGAGGAGGTGACGTTAAAGCCAAAGTTGTAATGTCAAGGAAGACACAGTGATACATAAGGATTGGGGGCAAAGGCATCTGGTTGAGGGCACAGCAAGTGCAAAGACCCTGAGGTACTACCAAGCCTGTGGGTTGAGGGCAATGAGACCTATATGGTTAGAATGGGTGAGGAGGGGGAAAGGGTATGAGATGAGGGAGATTGCAAAGGGTTTTAGGGGCCACCAGCTTTACTCTGAGTGAGACAGAGGGATTGGCTGGTTTTAAATAGGAGAGTGAGGTGACCCAATTTACAAATTTAAAATACTGTTCTTGTAAATATAGAAAAATGTTAATTGTAGAACCTAGGTTGAGGGTATATGGTTGTCCACTGTGAGATTCTTTTAACTTTTCTCTCTGAAGATTCTCATGATAAAATATTGGGGAAGGGGAAGCCCAACGAATCATTGTGGCCACTGTGGGTAGAAGACAGGATTATGGGGCAAAAGGCTGGGAAGCTGGTGAGGGGGCCCCTGTAATACTTCCTGCTAACAGTGAATGACCTGGATTCAGGTGTTAGCACCAGAGGTGGGGAGATAGATCTCTTGATGTGGTTGCAAGATTGTGGTAGCAGGGGCTGACAGTTGGAGGTAAGGGGGACAGCAGTCATGCTGATGATGGGGCTGTGGATGGAGCTAGGATAACAGGAGGGGAGAAGCGGCCAGGTAAGGAGCAGGAAGGGGAAGTTCAGGGAGATGGAGAGTGGGTCGTGGCTATGGACCTGAGCTTTGAGGGATGAGTGACAGTTCATTTGGTTGAAGCCAGTTTAGGCAGAAGGATCAGCATGTGCAAAGGTCCTAAGGGCCGGGGGAAGGGTTTGGTGGGGATGAAGAGAGAAAAGAAGGTCAGTGAGGCACAGAAAAGAAGCCATAAATTAGATTGCTGTTACGTCCGAGTCTTCACACAGCGTTTTGCTTTATCCTTAGGGTACTGAGGAACCATGGAAAGTTTGTGAGCAGGGAAGTTGACAGTGACAAGGTCCAGTTGACAATGTATGAAGCTCGTTCTGACTGGGAGTAGGAAAGAGACTGTAGGGGGTATAGGAGGGAAGGCAAAGAGTTGAGGAAAGAGGCTTGGGGCCACTATCTCAAAGCACTGGGGACAAGGCTCAGTTCCTAAGGCCGACCCCACTCCCCCCCAGGCCCTGTGCACCAAAGTGCCTGAGCTGATCAAGACCATCATAAGCTGGACACTGGACTTCCTTCGAGAGCGGCTGCTGGGCTGGATCCAGGACCAGGGTGGTTGGGTGAGGCCCCTAACTCCCTCCCCCACTCTTCTGGGACCCCTGAGCCCACTCTAGTGGTGCTCCCCACACCCCATTTTTAGATCATCAAATGTGGTTGGTTGGCAATGTGTTACCGCACATGTCTGATCAACCCTTTATTCATCTGGCACCTGCTGACCTTTTGGTGATCCCTGACCTGGTGACCTCTGACCTCCCAGTGACCCCTGACCTGACTAGTACCTTCTGCCCTCCTTGGTGCCTGTACTTCCTCTGGAATCCTCAAGCTCTTTGATAACCCTTTGACCCCAGCTCTTGTTAGTCTTAGGCCCTTGTCCCTACTCATGCCCTCTGACCTCTCCCTGATCCCTCATGTGCTGCCCCATGGCCGAATCGCTGGTGACTGATGTCCCTGCCCTCAGGACGGCCTCCTCTCCTACTTTGGGACACCCACGTGGCAGACAGTGACCATCTTCGTGGCTGGAGTGCTCACTGCCTCACTCACCATCTGGAAGACGATGGGCTGAGGCCACCAGCTGCCTTGGACTATGTCTTTTCTGCATAAATTATGGCATTTTTCTGGGACGGGTGGGAATTGTGGGCCAGGGGCTTTTTTCTTACTTTTGTAATTATTGGGGGTGGGGAGGAGTGGTTTCGGAGAGCAATAAACCTCTTTCGGGCCACACTTCCGAGTCTGAGTCACTGCCCCCCCCCCCCCTTTGCAAAAGAGCAGGCGTGCCTGACCAGGTCGTGGTGCAGTGGATAGAACGTTGGACTGGGATGCAGAGGACTCAGGTTCGAGACCCCGAGGTCGCCAGCTTGAGGGCGGGCTCATCTGGTTTGAGCAAAAGCTCACCAGCTTGGACCCAAGGTCACTGGCTCGAGCAAGGGGTTACTCGGTCTGCTGAAGGCCCGCGGTCAAGGCACATAGGAGAAAGCAATCAATGAACAACTAAGGTGTCGCAACGAAAAACTAATGATTGATGCTTCTCATCTCTCTCCATTCCTGTCTGTCTGTCCCTATCTATCCCGCTCTCTGACTCTCTGTTCCTGTAAAAAGAAAAAGACCAGGCGTCACATGCTGACACATTTTTCAGAGGATGTCTAGTGCCCTCTGTGGGTTAGTGATGAGTTAGGTCCCAACCCTGCCTTCCAGGGTTCTGCAGTCCTGAGGGAAATGAAGGGACTGGAGATCACCTGTGTCACAACTTAAGTTGTTGATCAGGCAGAGAGCCTAGGGGTGAGGGGGAATGGGGCAGAGATGGAGCAGCAGGTACAGGGAAGTCCTGGGCCTGGAAGCTTCCACCATATGGCAAGTTGCACATTTACTGAGGTGGAGCAGTGGGGAGAAAGGAGGGGGGACACTGATGGGAACTCGGGAAGACTGGGGGAGTAGGGAGGGCTCTGAAGCCCTGGGGGGAAGTGACTGGAATAGGAAGGCTGAGAGGCTAGGTGAAGAGGGCCCAAGGGAGAAGACCAGGCCCAAACCTGGTGTTGGGGGTCACAGCTGGAGACTGACAGGCTGTAGGGAGAATGCAAGGTCTGGCCCAGGAACTGGCTGGGGTCCCCCAGAGAGGAGCAGGCCCTAGGTTAGATGTTGGGGGCTTCATGGAGTTTACTAAAGACAAGGAGAACAGAGAAGGGGATGAGAATGAGATTACAGAATCTGCTGACCCTTTTCACTGGGTGTCTGTCCCCCTTTCCTGTGTACCAGTCTCTGGGTTTCTGTTCCTCTCTGTGGGTCTCTTGTCTTCCCCCACACCCCAGGATCTGCCCCCAACCCCCAGATCTCTGTCTGTCCTCCAGATCACTTTTGTCTCACCCCTTCCTCTCCTACCTGGAAGCACTTTCTCCACAGGTGGGGCTAGCCTGAGGCTAAAGGTCTTTAGGTTGAGGGATGAAATCTGGTGAATGTGTAACTTGGGCCCCACTGTGGCGGTGTCCCTGGAGCAACTGCCCCTCCCCTATCAACTGTCCACGGAGACACCTAGTCAAGAGAGAGATGTCAGCTAGATAAGATAGCTGTGAGGGGAGACTAGGTGACGGCCTAGAGAGAGTGGACAGTATAGCCACAGGCAGCAGCCCAAGAAAACAAGGGAACCAAGCCAGTGAGACCCAGAGACAAAGCACACTCCAGGCAGCACTTTGGGGGAGGGGGCCAGGCTTGGGTCAGAGCCAGCCAGGCGTAGTTCTCAGGGTCCCAGCCCTACTGCAGTCCGCCCACCACCTAGGGATGAGGTCAGTGAGTGGCCCCACCCCACCCTTCAGCCTGAGCCCCTTCCTGAGCTGAGTTCAGCATGACTCAGCATTGCTGCTCTCCTGGCCACTGGCCCAGATACCCCTGCAGAACCCCAGACACCAGCCTGGCCCTGCATTTCCCTGGTCAGGGGGCACCCTGCCTTGGCTGCTTGGTGGGGATCTGCTGCAAAGCAGGCGGTGGACTCTTCCCTGACGCCCCGACCTATTGGTCGCCTCCATTAGGGAACTTACACTGGGTCAAGTTCCTGTCCTTTTCCCCACAACAACAGGGTTCTTCTTGAAGGCTGAGTCCTGGTTTGAACCAGTTCTGCCTCCCAGACCCCAGCCTGGACCTGGCACAGTTTAAAAATGTACTTTGGTTGAAGACAGACATACCGCCCACAGGTCCCCACAATCCAGGGCCTCTCTTTGTGACTCAGAAGGAACACGTGTCAGGCAAGGCAGGGACAAATTCAGAGAGACTGCTTCAGGGCGCCAAAGAGAATTCCCTGGGTCTCTGGCTATCTTCAAAACAGTCTCCAGGAAATGCGGCCTCAGACCCCAGACCTCCTGTGTCATTTCACCCCTCCCCTTCTCAGCTCCCAGAAAAACAATGGATGCCTGAAGTAGCCCCCCAATATTCCAAGGGCCCCAGTCTTTCTCAAGGGCTCTCCAAGACCCTCTACCTCTGAAAAAGCCCACACCAGGCTGCCAAAAACACCCATCTCCCCCACTTCTGGGGGTAAACCCCAAGGCTCTAGAAGAGGAGTCCCCAAACTTTTTTTTTTTTAATTTTTTATTTATTCATTTTAGAGAGGAGAGGGAGAGACAGAGAGAGAGAGAGAGAAGGGGGGGGGGAGCTGGAAGCATCAACTCCCATATGTGCCTTGACCAGGCAAGCCCAGGGTTTTGAACCGGCGACCTCAGCATTTCCTGGTTGACGCTTTATCCACTGTGCCACCACAGGTCAGGCTGGAGTCCCCAAACTTTTTACACAGGGGGCCAGTTCACTGTCCCTCAGACCGTTGGAGGGCTGCCACATACAGTGCTCCTCTCACTGACCACCAATGAAAGAGGTGCCCCTTCCAGAAGTGTGTGGAGGGGGCGGATAAATGGCCTCAGGGGGCCGCATGCGTCCCACCAGCGGTAGTTTGGGGACGCCTGCTCTAGAACTGCTTTCAATCTTGCAGCTCACCTCAAGGGCCTAATGACCTCCCCCAGGAAGTTTCCAGAAAAACAGGGGCTTCCATCAAGAACGACATACAAAAAGCTACAAAAAACAAAACAAAACCTGAGCCCCACCTTTGAGCGAACCTCAGGACTCTCCTCCAACCCATCTTCTAGAGAATTCTCCAACGTTCCAGAAATTCCATCTCACTGTTCTCCAAACCTCCCAATGATCTGGGGGCCCCTCAGCTCCCAAAGCAAACCCAGTCATCAGGGGGCCTGTGCACCTCTGAGGAACCCCCAGAACTCCAGAAAAGTTAATGGTCTCAGAGATAACCCCAATATCTAACCTACTTTCCTGAAACAGCCCCAGGACCACAGGAATATTATTTTCAGGGTTCCCAGTTTCCCCATCAATCTCCCTACTAGAGACCCCCTCCCCCTCCCCAATCCTTGGACTACCCTTAATCCGCCCAGACCCTTGCATCCCTCAAACCCCCCCACACCCAATACCCTATTTCACAACAACCTCGAGCTACAGGCGCGTGACTTCACCCACATTCCTAGGCGGGGTCTGAGACTTCTATCTGCTCTGGATTGGTCCAGGCCCTGACTAACACCACCACGGATTGGCCAATTGTTCTTCCCGACCGCCCCTCCACCAGGGGCCGCCTTCTCTATAAAAGAAGGCACCTTGGCCCCCCGCCTCTTACAGTGCCCGCCACAGTCCGCGGATCTGTCTCTTGCTTCAACAGTGTTTGGACGGAGCAGACCCTTGGACATCCTTTCTTCCAGCCTTCGACTACCTTCCAATCTCTTTTCCAGTCACTACCTTCTGAACCACCTCAGCCTCCAGAGACCAGCCCACACCGTTTTTGACCTTAACTCCTTACTGCGTAGTAACCATGAGCTCCCAAGTTCGTCAGAATTATTCCCCGGATGTGGAGGCTGCCGTCAACCGCCTGATCAACCTGCATCTGTGGGCCTCCTACAGCTACCTCTCTCTGGTAAGGGTTTCCGGACCCAAGATTCTCAGAATTGCGCACCTCTGGGCCTCTGGGCTCGCGCTGGCCCTCTTTGTCCTGCTGAGTAGTCATGGGGCGGAGTCTGCAAGCCTGGCCTTGCCTTCCGCTATTATACCCGCCATCTCTTCCCGCAGGGCTTCTATTTCGATCGTGACGATGTGGCTCTGGAGGGTGTGAGCCACTTCTTCCGCAAGTTGGCCAAGGAGAAGCGGGAGGGCGCTGAGCGTCTCTTAAAATTGCAAAACCAGCGCGGTGGCCGCATTCTCTTCCAAGATGTGCAGGTAAATAAGTGTGGGCCTGTGAACTACATCTCCCAGCAGTCCCTGCGAGCGAAGCGCCCTTAAGGTAGCCATGTAGGCACCGTGTGGACTTCTGGGAGATTTTTAGAACTGGGTGGGATTTTTGTTGTTTCTAGAAATGGAGGCGCAGGCAGTTCTCAGACCGCAAAGTGGTCTCCTGGAACCTGTAGTTTTAGGAAACTGGGGGTGATAGACGTTTCTGCAACAGTGGGGAATGTAGTTTATAGTATTTCGTGGGTTACCAGTCTGAGCATTCTCTGTCTTCTGTGTAGAAGCCTTCCCGAGATGAGTGGGGTAAAACTCAGGATGCCATGGAAGCCGCCATGGCCTTGGAGAAGAGCCTGAACCAGGCCCTTCTGGATCTGCATGCCCTGGGTTCTACCCGTACAGACCCTCACGTAAGTACTCCTTTCATCCATGTCTATTCATCCTAAGACTTCCCTGGAATGAAGCTTCTATTCTTGACCTTATTCGGACAAATTTCCTAATGGACATCGGTCCCCCATCTGTCACACTGTTACCTAAAAGTGGCAACATTTTCTCTTCTGTCACTAGCTCTGTGACTTCCTGGAGGACCACTTCCTGGATGAGGAGGTGAAAATCATCAAGAAGATGGGCGACCACCTGACCAACCTCCGCAGACTAGCTGAACCCCAGGCTGGGGTGGGCGAGTATCTCTTTGAAAGGCTCACCCTCAAGCACGACTAGGAGCCTTAGAGCCCAGAAGCCTTTCAGGGGCCCCTCTGCATTCCCCTCTGCAATGTGTCTGGCATTGGTTTGAGCCTCTCCCTGAAACCATTCCGCATCCTTTTAACCTCCCTGCAGCCCTCTCCCATACATTGGACCAAATTGAAATAAAGCTTTTTGCAGCAGCTGGTAATTCTGTGTGTGCTCTGGGAGATAAGGTGGGATGTATTTTCACAAGGCTAACTGGGCTGGTGGGGGAAGAGGAGTTGGCTCCACCTGTTCTAGGACATGATCTCACCTGAGGTGTGTTGAAGTGGCTGGGTCCCTGCTCTGGCAGGCTATTTGCCCCACCTAGGTAGAGCCCAGGCACCAGGGAGGGTCTAGTTTATTAAGGCCTGAGACTGGTGGCTGGAAGCAAACGCTATTAGAAACATCAGATAGTAACCATACTCGAGTGCAGGAGTAGTCAACCTTTTTATACCTACTACCCACTTTTGTATGTGTTAGTAGTAAAATTTTCTAACTGCCCCTGGTTCCACATTAATGGTGATTTATAAAGTAGGGAAGTAACTTTATAAAATTTGTAAAGTAGCCTGACCTGTGGTGGCGCAGTGGATAAAGCCTCGACCTGGAATGCTGAGGTCGCCGGTTCAAAACCCTGGGATTACCTGGTCAAGGCACATACGGGAGTTGATGCTTTCTGCTCCTCCCCTCTTCTCTCCTCCTCTCCTCTAAAATGAATAAAGTCTTTAAAAAAAAAAAAAAAGCCTCAACTCTTAGTTGCAAAAAAAAAAATTTGTAAAGCAGAGTTATAGCAAGTTAAGCATATAATAATTACCACATGCTTTATGTTGGATTTTTGCTAAATTTGGCAGAATAAATCTATAAAACAATTTACTATAGTTAATATCTTTTTATTTATACTTTGGTTGCTCTACTCCCACCCACCATGAAAGCTGGAATGCCCACTAGTAGGTGGTAGGGACCAGGTTGACTACCACTGCTCTAGTGTGTCGCCAAGTACTGTGCCAAACTGAAAGTAATCTGGCTGTATCCAAGGTCGAGAATTACCAGACCATTTATATAGGCGACTTGAAAATATTGGTATGTATATTGCCTATGGCAACCAGGAGGCATACCCAGACCTGCCCTGCTTCAAAAGCTGCTTACTACCTCTTATCCAATTCAAGGCACACCATGGGAAGAAATACTCAAGTAAATAGGAGGGACTGGGAGCACAGATACACACCAGTTGCGAGCCAGGCAGGGTTTCAGGCCAGCACAAAAACTGGCAAGTGAAATGGGGCCAAATCATCCAAAGGGGAACTGAAGAAACTTGAAGATGGGTCTCAGTTACAAAACAATGTCAAAGCTGGCTGACTGCCTACCCTTCCCTATTTTTGGTAGAAGGGTTCAAGAGGAAGTGGATGCTGGACATCGTTTGCTCAGCAACATGCTCCTGCTGTCCCTGCACTTTGGTGGTGAGGACTCTTGATTCTGATGGGAGGGGCTTTTGTGTCAGTCACAAACAGTGGCTAACAGGATGACCACGCATCCAAATTCAGACAATTGGAGCTTCCCACTCCACTGAAAAGCAGTTGTTTCAGAGATGCTCCTATAACCCAGTGAAGTCTACAACTGAAAAGATTTTCCCCAAAAATAGAGCTGTCCAGGGGACAGCGTGGTCAAACCAAACCTTTATGCAGTGATGAAAATGTTCTGGCCCTGGCCGGTTGGCTCAGTGGTAGAGTGCCGGCCTGGAGAATAGAAGTCCCGGGTTCGATTCCCGGCCAGGGCACACAGGAGAAGCGCCCATCTGCTTCTCCACCCCTCCCCCTCTCCTTCCTCTCTGTCTCTCTCTTCCCCTCCCGCAGCCGAGGCTCCATTGGAGCAAAGATAGCCTGGGCGCTGGGGATGGCTCCTTGGCCTCTGCTCCAGGCGCTAGAGTGGCTCTGGTCGCAGCAGAGCGTCGCCCCCTGGTGGGCGTGCCGGGTGGATCCTGGTCGGGCGCATGCGGGAGTCTGTCTGTCTCTCCCGGTTTCTAGCTTCAGAAAAATACAAAAAAAAAAAAAAAAAAGTTCTGTATCTGTGTCATCCAATAGGGTAGACCTTGCTTCTTGGTAGTGCTGAGGAATTTAAAGAGCCACACATAGCTCATGGTTTCCCTATGGATCCGATTCCAGTGATAGCTCCCTTCTGTCAGAGAGCTTGACCCAAGATTTTGCCACTTGCAAGTTAGGTCCCAATTAAACAAGACAGAGGTACCTTCCCTTGAAAGAACACTGGAATCCAGAATAGCAATCCAAGTCTCTCCATGACAGCAGAATAGAGACAAGGAGTCAGGGACTGAGGGGCAGGTTGGGGGAAAAATGGAGGAGGAAGAGGAAGGAAAGGGTGGAGGCAAAAAAGTGAGGAGCCATGTGAGAGGTCCACCAAACCCTCACGTTGTTGGACAAGACCTGGGATTCTAGCCTGACCAGGCGGTGGTGCAGTGGATAGAGCATTGGACTGGGATGCAGAGGACCCAGGTTCGAGACCCTGAGGTCACCAGCTTGAGTGCGGGCTCATCTGGTTTGAGCAAAAGCTCACCAGCTTGAGCCCAAGGTCTCACTGGCTCAAGCAAGGGGTTACTCGGTCTGCTGAAGGCCCGCGGTCAAGGCACATATGAGAAAGCAATCAATGAACAACTAAGGTGTTGCAATGCACAACGAAAAACTAATGATTGATGCTTCTCATTTCTCCGTTCCTGTCTGTCTGTCCCTGTCTATCCCTCTCTCTCTCTCTTAAAAAAAAAAGGACCTAGTTTTTCTTAAATATAGATGTATTTTTTCAACTCCACACATATTTCAATCATATCCCATCTACCTCCACTCCTGACTGCAAACCAAGTGCATCAGACAGCACAGCACACGTGAGGGGCATCTCCCTTTCACCAAACCTGGGGACAGGGCACAGCTTGGGGGCAGAAGAGCCTCGAGGTAAAAGTGGAAGCTAGAACTCAAGTGGGCTCAGTTTGAGACCAGGGGAAGGGGCCCAGGATGCAGCATAGTGGTAGTTCTAGATTCAGCAGCCGGGACCTAGAACCCAGTGGTTTCATGGTAGGCTAGGCGTTTGGAGGTTGTGGGGATAGAAAACAGCGAGGTCTGTCCTCAGCAGGACTCCCTGGAGGGCACAGAGCCTTGAGGTATGGGGGGAGAAGTGAAACTCGGCGAAGGAGTAGGATCTGGTCCAGAACGAAATCCAGACCAAGACTGCATCTTCAGTAGCAGTGAGAAGCCGAGTTGTTCTGCCCCCCCCCTCCTTTGTTTAACCAAATATGGAGGAAGAGCGGACCAGAGTTGGAGGCATCCTCCAGGCAGAACTGGACGCCACAGGAGGGCCAGAACCAAGTCAACATGTGGGCTCTGTCTGGGAGCCCAAGTTCTGGGGTTGAAATGGAGGACCTTTTGCATTCAGTTAACTCAAGTCCTTGAAAAGTGCTCCAACTCTGAACTTGATTGTCCCATTAGCAAGGACACTACGTGGTTTCCAGCATTTGGCGGCCCCCAGTCCCAGCCTGAGCAGGAAGGGCATGCTTTGTATGCTGTCGAATTTGCAAGCCACAAAGGGTTCTAGGAGCCCAACCTGGAAGGCAACAGGCCAGGTTTCCTAAGACCTCTGGCACCATGACAATGACATATTCCTGGCTTCTGTGACCCAGACCAGACGTGGGAGTCTCAAGGGCACAGATTATGCATTCTGGAACCCAAAAAAAGGCACGCGTTGTGGATTTTGGGGTGTTGAGGATTCCAAGGGCAGAGTTGGAGGGGCTGGAGTGTATGGTGGAGGGGGCAAGGCTGTGGACCCCACAAAAGGTTTGGGATCTGGAGTTGGGAAGCAGGGTGGGTGGGGGATGTGGGGTGGGGACTTAGTTGCGCTCCTCCCCCAGGGAGCTGGCTGGGCTGAGGGGCTCGCTGGGGGTGCTGACTGAGCTGGAGGGCGCTGTGTCCACCGAGCTGCGCTTGCTTCCTCCGGTGGAAGAAGTACAGGAAGAGCGCCGAGGCCACTCAGGGGCACGGATGTTGCGGCGGTCCTTGGCAGCCTCCTCATCTTCGTCGTAACGCTCGCCTTCCTCATTCGGTGGCCGTTCCTGGGGATCTTCCTCATCCTCGCTCAGATGTGGGCTGGAGTGCCGAGACAGCGAAGGTGATGGAGGCACTGAGGCCGGCCGTGGGTAGCGGTAGCCCTGGGCCTGTGTGCGTGGCCGTGGGTACAAAGGGCAAAGTGAGCTGAGGTCCCTAGTCCCGCCCTGGCGGCCACTGACCCCGAGGCCTTTCAACTCCAGGTGAGAAGCCCCCATTCCCAGCCCAGCCCTCTAGCTCCTGGCCCAGAGGGACCCCAGGCCGGGGCAACTCACCGTGTCAGCCTCATGGGGCTCGTAGGTGAAGTGTTCTGGAAAGGCCTTGGCCAGTGCCATGTGGCGCGCAGACATATAGTACTTAGGGGAAAAGAACAGGAGGCAACATCAGGGGTGGTCGCGGAACCTGTTGGCCACAGCTTTTACGCAGATGAGCACACTGCATCATTTCCCATTGGCCCCTAAGGCTCAGGGCCTAAACCAGCAATTTTCAACCTGAGTGCCTCAAGAATTTTTAAAAGATGCAATATCCTGTGGTGGCACAGTGGATAAAGCGTCGACCTGGAATTGCTGAGGTCGCTGGTTCGAAACCCTGGGCTTGCCTGGTCAAGGCACATATGGGAGTTGATGCTTCCAGCTCCTCCCCCCCTTCTCTGTCTCTCCTCTCTCTCTCTCTCTCTCTCTCTCTCTCTCTCTCTCTGTCTCTCCCTCTCCTCTCTAAAATTAATAAATAAAAAAATAAAAAATAAAAAAATAAAAGATGCAATATCTGACAATTTAGTCAGGAGCACTGACCTCTTTTCACTTACATTGGCAAATAAAAAAATGACAACAGCCAACATAATAGCCGTCTGCTGTGAATGAATCAAAATTATACCTATTTTTTTGGTCAGATCGGTAAAAGATATATTTTTCGATGTGCCACAGAATTTTAGTAATTAGTTTACATGTGCCATGAGATGAAAACAGTTGAAAATCCCTGGCCTAAGCCAATTATCCATTTTATGGCTCCACCCCTTATGTAGATATCAGAGCTGTGGATGGACAGTCTCTGAGTCAGGTTCCTTTGGCCACACCCTTATGCAAACAGGAGATTTTCTGGCTAATGTGGTCTTCCTGCAGACGTTGATTAATTTCTTAAAGGGACAGCAATCTTTACAAGTAGGAGGAGACCGTCTGCCCCTGCGCCAGCCTTTGAGACTGAGGAACCAGAGACCCAGAACCTGAAGCGGCTGATTTACCAGCAGAGGACAGAAAACGGAGTTAGTTATACCCGGCCTAGATATTTCCAGTCCAGAAGGTCTGAGAGGCGCTCGGTGCGGTTCCGCTGGATGATGCGCTGACGCCTGGTCTGCTGACAGAAGCTGTAGAGGAAGGAGGTGAGCTGCGAGCAGGAGTCATCCAGGCTGCGGAACCGCCGGTCCAGAATGTAGATGCCTGTGGGGGCCAGGACAACGACTCAGAAAACAGACTGGGGAAACTTTCCTTTCCCCTGGGACACTGTAGCACCAGGACCCCTCCTCCCCAGGATTCAGGAGTCATGGTTCTCAGTCTGGGCTCTGACCGTAAGCTGAGGGGTCTGCGATGTGCTCCTCCATGAAGCAGCCGAAACCGGAGAGGTTGGTGGAGACACTGGGGATGCCCATCACGGTGCACTCAGCTGCGGGAAGATGTGAGAAAGGTGCACTTAGCTTTCTTTCACCTTACCCTCTTAAAGCTCTATAAAAGCCTCAGTAGCGCCCTCTGCTGGCACTTTTACCGAGTGCGGGCACTGTGCTGGGCAAGTCAGCTCAGAAATCCAGGTTGTGCACTATTGCAGCCCGTTTCAGAAAGGGGAAGCTAAGAGGCTCAGAAAAAAGAAGTTACTTGCCCCAAGATCTCAGAATGAGGAAAAGTCTATAATTGGGCGGTAAAGATGTTAATTTATTGAGCTCTGGGCCAATGTCTGCCTTTCTTCTTAATCTTCACAACCTGTAAAATGCTTTCTTGTGCCAGACACACCATTTTGGATATTATAGCTACAGGTTGTTTTGACAGGAAGTAAGAAAAGGTCTCTTATTATTGCTACTGCTGTGGACAGAGTAAGTACTATGCTTTGTTTACTACCTTAAATAGCGCGGAGAAATGGTTCAAGGAATTTATTATAATTCTTATATAATGTCTCTAAAATCCTGTGTTTAATGACAAAAGAAAACACTAAATAGGACTTATAGGAAAAATAGGGTAGGGGCCGACTACACAAAACTTATGCACCATTTTAACCACGGATGAAAGAAAACTGGCAAAATTCTGAATTATCATGTAAGCATAGTTTAAAAGACTTGTTAAGTTACTCATAAATTAAGAAGTACTACAGCAAATGTGGTATTTATTTAGCCTTAAAAACATGTGAAAGTAGCCTGATGGAAATGGGTAGGAGGGTTGAGTTTGGGGAGACCACAGCAAAACGCCTAAAAAATGAGGGAGAATTGCAAATAAGCTGTTCCAACTTAGAGCCGGTGTCCAAAAGTAGCCAACAGGAGGAAGGTGGAGCCGTTGGGTCCAGAGGAGAGAGCTCAGGGAGACTTTGCCACATTCAGTTGTGTTAGTGAACTGGGCGCTAAGCTGTTGTTATTGGGGGGTGGCAAATGTCAGCAAACTGGAAATCACGTGTGAAATGTGCACATCAGTACTCCAGTTACACATCACATGAGTGGCTGTGTCACAGACATGCTGTAGCAAGACACACTGTTGCCAATGTCCCTGTTTTTCAGAGGAACTTGGGGCTCAGAGAAGGTGAGTGCCTTGTCCCGGGATCATGCCAGATCGGACCAGAACCCCAACGCCATGATGCACTCACCCGGCGTGTAGCCCCAAGGCTCATAGTAGGAGGGGAAGACCCCAAGGTGGCAGCCACGGACAAACTCCTCATAGTCCACGGGCAGCAGGGGGCTCGTGGAGGAGAGGAACTCCGGGTGGAAAATCACCTGGCGGTGAAAGAGAAGGGCTCAGGCACCCTGTCCAGCTACTGTCTGGGATCCCAGAGTGAAAAGCTTGTGTAAAGTTACACAAGTCAGTGGCAGGACAAAGATTTGAGTCCAAGTCTGTCTGCCTCCAAAGCTAAGGTTCTTTTTTTCCTTTTCTTTTTTTTTTAGAGAGAGAGAGAGAGAGAGAGAGAGAGAGAAGCATTGATTGTTATTCTACTTATTTATGCATTTATTGCTTGATTCTTGTATGCGCCCTGACCGGGGATGGCACCTGCAATCTTGCCTTTGGCATATCAGGATGATACTCTAGCCACCTGTGCTACTTAGCCAGGGTTACTAAGGCTCTTTGTAGGGATAGCAGTCCTTTGGTAAATTCAGTAAGATAGGGAATGTGAGGCCAGGCTCCCTCCACCTTCCCGCCAAGCCCAACCCACCCTAACCAGTGCCCTCACCTTGACCCTGTCAGCACTGCTGTTGAAGAGGCCAATTCGGCGGATAGTGGTCAGGATAGGGTCTGAGGAGTCATCCAGCATATTGTGGGTGCACACAGGGGGGAAAGACTGCCGCTGTAGGGGCCAGAAATGGGGAAGGAGTCAGGGAAGGTACATACTGACCTTGGCAATCCTAGGAGACTATAATTCTCACTAGGCTGTGGGGCAAAAAGCCCAAGAGATTAGCAGGATTTAAAGATTTCCTACATGGCTCCATGTGTAAAGGTTCTCTTTTCCTTTTAACCGCCATGAGCTAAAAAGAAACTACAATTCCCAGCTGTCTTTGAGGCAGAACTAGTGTTAACAAGTCCCTGTATGAACTACAGGAAGTTGTAGCGATTTTGTTCTGTATTCTTGGCTTTATCATCAAAGAAATTCAAAGATACTTTAATTTCCCCCAGTGGACTGGGGGATGGGAGGTGAGCAGAGACTGTATCATATGGTAGCAAGCTTCAGAGGCTGCTGGAAATTGCAGATTTTTTTTTTTGCTATTGTCTTTTTTTTTTTTTCAGGGACAGAGGGAGAGTCAGAGAGAGGGATAGATGGGGACAGAGACAGGAACAGAGAGATGAGAAGCATCAGTTTTTCATTGCGACACCTTAGTTGTTCATTGATTGCTTTCTCATATGTGCCTTGACTGCGGGCCTTCAGTAGAATGAGTAAGCCTTTGCTCGAGCCAGAGACCTTGAGTCCAAGCTGGTGAGCTTTTTGCTTAAGCCAGATGAGCTCACGCTCAAGCTGGTGACCTCGGGGTCTCGAATCTGGGTACTCTGCATCCCAGTCCGACGCTCTATCCACTGCGCCACCGCCTGGTCAGGCTGTCTCTTATTTTTAACTTTATTCATTTTAGAGAGGGAAGGGAGAGAGAAAGGGGGGAGGAGCAGGAAACATCAACTCCCAAATGTGCCTTGACCAGACAAGTGCAGGGTTTTGAACCGGTGACCTCAGCATTTCAGGTTGAGGCTTTATCTACTGCACTACCACAGGTCAGGCCTGGAAATTGCATTTTTTTTTTGCTCTTTTTTTTGTATTTTTCTGAAGTTGGAAACGAGGAGGCAGTCAGACAGACTCCCGTATGCGCCCGACCAGGATTCACCCGACACGCCCACCAGGGGGCGATGCTCTGCCCATCTGGGGTGTTGCTCTGTTGCAACCAGAGCCATTCTAGCGCCTGAGGCAGAGGCCACAGAGCCATCCTCAGCGCCCAGGCCAACTTTGCTCCAATGGAGCCTTGGCTGCAGGAGGAGAAGGAAGAAAGAGACAGAGAGGAAGGAGAGGGGGAGGGGTGGAAAAGCAGATGGGTGCTTCTCCTGTGTGCCCTGGCCGGGAATCAAACCTGGGACTCCTGCACACCAGGCCGACGCTCTACCACTTAGCCAACTGGCCAGGGCCAGAAATTGCAGAATTTTAATGAAAATCTTGGATTTCTTTCTTTCCAACCTGTAATTGTCTGTACTTCCACCCCCAACAGAGGCCTAAAGAAACCACAATTCCCATGAGAGGAATGCCCACTGATTTCTTCCTTCAATTCCCATTGGAGGAGGATAGAGCTAGTATAACAGAAGTCTCTGGGTGGGTGGGGGCAAGTACTGCTGGGATGTTTTGTTTCTTGCAATATTCCATCATTTCTCTCAAGAGTTCTGCACACCTTCAATCTACTGACTACAGCAAACCAAGAAATTACAACTCCCAGCAGCCCCAAAGCAGAAATATGCTTAGTGAGGCAGACTACCCTAGAGACTACTGGAAATTAGTTTGGCCAGAAACAACCTGTTTGTGCTATTTGACTGCTAAAGTTTTCTTTTTTCTATTTTTTGTGTGGCCGAGACAGAAAGAGTCATAGAGAGGGACAGACAGACAGGAAGGGAGAGAGATGAGAAACATCAATTCTTTGTTGTGGCTCCTTAGTTGTTCATTGATTGCTTTCTCATATGTGCCTTGATGGGGGGGGGGGGCTATAGCAGACCGAGTGACCCTTTGCTTGAGCCAGTGACCTTGGGCTCAAGCTGGTGAGCCTTGCTCAAACCAGATGAGCCTGTGCTCAAGCTGGCGACCTTGGGGTTTTGAACCTGGGTCCTCCACATCCCAGTCCAATGCTCTATCCATTGCGCCACCGCCTGGTCAGGCAACTGTCTAAGTTTTCATTCCCCAGAGAATGACTCACCAACCTTGATCACAAGTGCCAAAGACCCTTGACTCCAGAGAATAAAAGAACTCTTAACTCCTAGACATCTCTGGGCCAAGGGAAACCTCAATGTAGCCAAAACATCCAGGGGCTACTGGGAATAGCAGTTCTCATTTGGTGTCTGACAATTTTCTGAGATAGTAGCTGCTGAGTTTTCAATGCTCAGAGAATAAGTCTTTCAGGTGACCACCTGACTATGTCTAAAAAGGTTCAACCAAACTACCACTCCTGGCAGTCTCTGGGGGCAGAGGTGGAGTTGGTATGCAGCAAGGCTTCAGGATAGCTGGGAGCTGAAGTTCTCCTTCTGTGGCTGCCTTGACTTTCTTGAGTTCCCTTCACCTGTTGTCCATTGACCCTGAGAATACAAAGAAACTACAACTCCCAGCAGAATAAGCTATGGGAAATCAGGCTGCCTTACTGGCTTCTGAAAATTTATTTATTTTTTATATATTTATTTATTTACAGGGACAGAGAGAGAGTCAGAGAGAGGGATAGACAGGGACAGACAGGAACAGAGAGAGAGATGAGAAGCATCAATCATCAGTTTTTTGTTGCAACACCTTAGTTGTTCATTGATTGCTTTCTCATATGTGCCTTGATCACCGGTCTTCAGCAGATCGAGTAACCCCTTGCTCGAGCCAGTGACCTTGGGTCCAAACTGGTGAGCTTTTGCTCAAACCAGATGAGCCCGCACTCAAGGTGGCGACCTCCGGGTCTCGAACCTGGGTCCTCCGCATCCCAGTCCAATGCTCTATCCACTGCGCCACTGCCTGGTCAGGCGGCTTCTGAGAATTTAAATTCTACTAGTCAGCTCACACTGGACTTCAGTATTGATTCCTCTTTTAGTTGCCCAATAAAACAGAACTCCCAGCAATTGCTGGGGCCAGAGCTGACATGGCAAGCTGTCTCTGGGGCTTTTGGGAACTGCCATCCCTCTGCTCTGGGATCTAAACCATACCTGTGTGGCAAAGATAGCTCTCTTCATCATAGTGAAGTCCTCTTTGTCCAGCATCTTGTTCATGTCCGGGAGGCTCCCCCTGCAGGGGGAGCAGGGGTATGCAACTGAGAAGGGGTAAAGAGAAGGGAGAATGACCCAGAGCATGCAGGGCTGAGAGTAGGGCACTCACACCAACAAGGATTCATAAAGCTTCCTTCCGAACTTCTCCTTCACTGTGTTGGCAGTATCCCTGGAAAGAAAAGCACATCACATATACACCAACCACTTATTGTCAGGCTTTGGGGCTGCCCAGAAACTGAGGTCTGAGCATAGACTGGGGACCCAGGAAACAGGTCCTGGAAAGCTCAGGTCCCTTGTTCTTTGCATCAGCTATGTGGCCAGGGATAGGTGGACCTCCCTCTCTGACTTCAGTGACTCATCAGTCAGACCAAAATAAAAATAGCATTAACCTCAGAGATTTGCCGTGAGAGC
Organism: Saccopteryx leptura; assembly: GCF_036850995.1. Taxonomy (NCBI): domain Eukaryota; kingdom Metazoa; phylum Chordata; class Mammalia; order Chiroptera; family Emballonuridae; genus Saccopteryx; species Saccopteryx leptura. Next base: position 67,020,698 of record NC_089505.1, read on the forward strand.
TGGATGAGGTCATGACAAGAAGTACACAGTGCCCAGCACACAGCAAGCCTTCCAGAAATGTCTGCTATTATTAGAACCTGTACTAGTCCTAGCAGTGGCAATGATAAGCCTCATTTCATAAAAAGGGAACATTATGTTGATAGAAGAGAATTTTATGTACACAAAGCTAGCAAATAGTGCCACCCTAAGGCCTCACTGACATCCCTCTGCTCACAATCCTCCCATAGCTCTGGCCTCATTTTCTATACTTTCAGTATAGGGCACTCTGCTCCAGCCCTACTGGGCTCCTCACTGTTTGTCAAACACACCTCAGGGCCTTTGCACTGGCTGTTCCCCAAATCCACACAGGACTTCCTCCCTCATTTCTTCTATTGGTCTCTCCCCAATGGTGCTTTCTCAGTGTTGCTTGGCCTGACAACCCTGTCTCATATTTCTGTGCTGCTGCTATTTATTTTTTTCTGCCACCACACTTTCTATAGAATTTTCTAGAATGTGAGCTCAGTGAGGGTAGGGATTTTATCTTTTTTGTTCACTTCTGTGTGCACAGGGCCCAGAACACATTAGGTGCTCAATGAACATGTGATGACTAATGGATGGGTTTTATAGATGGGGAAGCTAAGGATCAGAGAGGCATAGGGTTTGCCTAAAGTCAGAAAGCCAGCAAGGATCAGTGGTACAAGTTGGACCTCGCTGGTTTGATATCAGAGCCCTGGTTGTGTGGTCACACTTGTCCCGTCTGCGACTTCTTACTGCCCCCACGCTGGAGATGGTCTTAAGCCAAGTGACTTCACTAGGAGAGTTGGTGGGGCAGGTTGATCATGTTACAGATGACAAAACTGAGAATCCAGGAGAAATGCTGGACCCAAAACACACAGCTAGGACCCTGGGCCGAGGGCTGCTGACCAAAGCTGCTTGCGCACGGCTTGGCCCTTGAGGGTTTCCACGTTGAAATTGTTGGTCCGAGCTGGCATGATGAAGAAGGCGACTACCGTCTGCTCGCTGCTGTTGACCTAAGCAGAGGAAAGGGATAACACTGGAGGAGGCTGAGGCCACCCACCCTTTCCCACTCCTCAAGACAACTAGTACCCTGCCGTGCCCCTGCCTGTCAAGGAGAATTACAGAACAGAGTAACCATCCCCACTGGGAGTCCATCTTCTTTCTGGGTCTCTATACTCCCCCCTGACACAGGGGATTCTCTACCCCCACCTCCCTGGGTCTCTGTTCTTGCCAGTATGGACTGACGTTCTTGTCCTCCCTCCGTCCCCCTCACAGCCCAGGCCTTACTCTGAGCAGATAGTTGAGCCGGGCCAAGGCCTCCAGGAAGACATCCGCCCCCTTGTTGGAGAATTCGTAGCGGCCAGCAATAAAGAAGTACAATGTCTTGTCCAAGTTAAAGTCCAGGTGCCTAGAGAAGCCATAAGGCAGGGTCAAGCTGAGACCCTCACCCTCTAGCCATGGCTTCGAAACGACAAACCCAAAAACTGCAGGGGCAAAGAACATCACAGACAGTATAGAGGCATCATGGAGACTCCTGAGACGTGTGGTTATTTCCTCCTTAGATGGGGATCTAAGATCCTTTAATACTCAGCTGTTGTCCTGGCACTCAGGAGTTGCAGAGGCTGAGCCCCAACCCCTCCTCCCTAGAGAGCGAGGTATCTGGCCCACATACCCATAAAAATGGCCCCGCACAAACTCCTGGATTCGGGCTTTGCTCTGAGCATGGAGGTTCTGAAACTCATGCATGGCAGAGAACTTCTTTACATTCAGTCCATTGGGAGTCACGATATCTGGGAATAAGGGAGAAGGTCCCATGTTTCATTTCTTCATTTCTTTATTCAGATCAATGTAGTTGAATAAATAATTGAAGGGAAGACCCCTTTTCTTTTTGAAATTTGCTTCAGTAGCACTTCTCTGGGTTCACCTGGTAACCCAGCTGCCCTGCCACTCAGACGCCTTCTTGCCTCATATTACTTGCTCATGTTCACAAGCATAACTACAACTCCCATCAGCTCCTGCAAATGGCTAACCAGATGGGGAACTAATCTACATTGGGGTTTCTGGGAGTTGTAGTTGTTTCGTTGGTCCCATACTACCCTGAGCTAGAAATGATTAAACATCTCCATACTGCTTCTCCCAGAATATACCCTCTACCTTCAAGCCTCTTTTAGCCTCACAAAAATTAAAAGCACACCACTGAAAAACTATAACCCCTATCAGCTCCTGGGATGAAATTCCAGGAATATAAGGAGCTGACAGCAGGCCCTGGCCAGTTGGCTCAGTGGTAGAGCATAGTAGGCCTGGCGTGCAGGAGTCCCGGGTTCGATTCCTGGCCAGGGCACACAGGAGAGGCGCCCATCTGCTTCTCCACCCCTCCCTCTCTCCTTCCTCTCTGTCTCTCTCTTTCCCTCCTGCAGCCAAGGTTCCACTGGAGCAAGGTTGGCCCGGGCGCTGAGGATGGCTCCATGGCCTCTGCCTCAGGCGCTAGAATGGCTCTCTCTGGTCACAACAGAGCAATGCCCCAAATGGGCAGAGCATCGCCCCCTGGTGGGCATGCCGGGTAGATCCCAGTCAGGCGCATGCGGGAGTCTGTCTAACTGCCTCCCTGTTTCCAACTTCAGAAAAATACCAAAAAAAAAAAACAAAACAAAAAAAAAACAAAAAACCTGACAGCCAAAGGACTTCTGGGAGCTGTAGTTCTCACCATACATCCACAGAGAATCAATGCTATAGCCTGGGAAAAATAAATAATTCTCTAACACTGCTTTTCTCAAGAACAAAATCCAATGAACTGCCATCTCCTTTCAGAAGACCAATATCTATATTAGCCAATAAAAGAATTTTAACAATTTCTGAAATTAATATCAAAGAAACAACACCTCCCATTAGCCTCTAGGGCAGGGGTCCCCAAACTACGGCCCACGGGCCACATGCGGCCCCCTGAGGCCATTTATCCGGCCCCCGCCGCACTTCCGGAAGGGGCACCTCTTTCACTGGTGGTCGGTGAGAGGAGCATAGTTCCCATTGAAATACTGGTCAGTTGGTTGATTTAAATTTACTTGTTCTTTATTTTAAATATTGTATTTGTTACGTTTTGTTTTTTTTACTTTAAAATAAGATCTGTGCAGTGTGCATAGGGATTTGTTCATAGTTTTTTTTATAGTCTGGCCCTCCAATGGTCTGAGGGACAGTGAACTGGCCCCCTGTGTAAAAAGTTGGGGGGCCCCTGCTCTAGGGTGTACCGGTCACCTACCAAGGGCCTTCTGAGAGTTGTAATTCTCTGCTCTTTACAGTAAAATAATTGCTATGGGCCTTGGCACAAGTAACCAACTACGTCATTCAGGACTAGGGATCCCAGCTTATCATCTACCTGGTTTCCTCTTGAGTAGATGCTGAGCCTCGATGGCAGTGATCTGGGACACAGTAGTGAAGACATGAGCGCAGTGGGCCGCTGCCCGCTCCATGCAGTAGCGGTGATAGATTTGCCTCTCACCTGCTTCCTTGTCCACATTGAACTGGGCAGCAAAAAAGGACAATCAAGTTAGGAGCACTGGGTAGAAGTCTGAAAGTCCAGACTCTGGGGTCCTGGGGGAAGTTGGAGGCTGGACTTCTGGGTCTAAGGAGGAGAGCACTGGAGACTCCTGGGTCCTGAAAGGGAGTGTGATCCCCTGGGCCTTTGCAGGCAGCTTTGGGCTGTCCTGAAATACTAGCAGCCCCCAACTTGCCACATTCCCAGCTCACATTCTCCAGGTTGTTGTAGAAGTCCACGGAGCCAGCACACAGGTAGCGCCCCAGCAGCGTGGCGTGGGTGGTGAAGATCGTAGCCACAGGCAGCCGCCGGGCACGACACAAGCAGAGCCCAACACCTGCCAACCATTCATGGAAGTGTGCAGCCACATGCGGCTTCTCCTCACTCTGGGCCAGGAACTGTGGGGCAACAGGGACAGGCCCGCTGTGTCTCCATGTGTGATGTAGAGACAATCAGCAATCCCCAGTGTGGACAAGGTGGCGGAGAGAGGCAGGCAAATCTATTACTGCCACTGCACAGAGTAAATGGTGGCTGACTGCCATCCTAGAGGACAAGGAACTATAAAATTCTTGGGGCAGCCGGACCAGATGACCTCATCCCTGGGGTCTCCATAGGAGCTGGAGTTATTTTGGCCAACCTTCTAAGTCACAGCAAGACTGAACTGGAACCCTGGCCAGTTGGCTCAGTGGTAGAGTGTTGGCCCGGCGTGTGCAAGTCCCAGGTTCAATTCTCAGCCAGGGCACACAGGAGAAGCACCCATCTGCTTCTCCACCCTTCTCTTCTTTCTTTCTATCTCTCTCTTCCCCTCCCGCAGCCAAGGCTCCATTGGAGCAAAGTTGGCCCAGGCTCTGAGGACGGCTCCATGGCCTCTGCCTCAGGTGCTAGAATGTCTCCAGTTGCAACGGAGCAACGGCCTAGATGGGGAGAGCATCGCCCCCTGGTGGGCATGCCGGGTGGATCCCAGTCAGGCGCATGTGGGAGTCTGTCTCTCTGCCTCCCGCTTCTCACTTAAGAAAAAAAAAAAAAAAACTGAACTGGAAAGACTAAAATTTTTTTTTTTTAATTTTATTTTATTTATTCATTTTTAGAGAGGAGACAGAGAGGGAGAGAGAGAGAAGGGGGAGGAGCAGGAAACATCAACTCCCATATGTGCCTTGACCAGGCAAGCCCAGGGTTTCGAACCGGCGACCTCAGCATTTCCAGGTCAACGCTTTATCCACTGCGCCACCACAGGTCAGGCAAGACTAAAATTTTAATGTCCCCAATACCTGGACACAATTCCTGGAGACCTTTTATCTCAATCATGAGTATGCGTGTACTTAATACTGGGTAAAGGATTATAACTCCCGGAATACAACAGAAGCAGCCAGTTCATAAATTGTTTATCCTGGGGCATGAGAAATAAAGTTTCTCAAGCTCTTTAAAACCTAAAAGGGGGTCAGAACCAAGTTTCCTGGTTCTCAGATAGGCTGGCATTTCCCAAACACCCAGGGCTCCATCTAAGAACCAAGTCTAACCACTATCAGGCTAGAGAACTACAACTCCCAGAATCCCCTGGGTGACCCTCCAAGCCAGGCCAACCCAAGAGCTAATGGCAGAATTCCTATACCTGAAAAGCTAGAGTGAATAAAGCTGAGGTTGAGAGTTTGGGTCTCTGAGGAAAAAAAAACCATCTGGGTCCTTGTACATCCATGCTTCCAAAGATAAGAGTTAATCCTTGGATTAAAGGATTTACTACTCCCAGAATGCCCTGAAAGAAACCAGTTCCCCTCTGGCCCCCACCCAGATCCCTCTAGCAAAGGGCTGATGGCCATTGTATCAATAGTTTTGGGCCTAGTTTCAAAAGGAGTGACATGAGGACCAGTAGTGGGGCCTACCTCACCCAGGAACCAGGTGGTGAGAAAGCCAAAAAGGACGGCGTCGTTGGCCTCACGGTCGTACCAGGGCACCCCAATGTTGCAGGTGTCCCAGAGCTCCCCCTTCCAGCGCTCCAGGGCCCAGGCCGAGGCACCCACATCCAGGAGTACCACCAGGGGGCTCCCCTCGATCAGCCAGCGTCCAAAATACACCTGGGGAGACGCACAGGGAGGTTTAGGACTTTGACCACGGTCTCTGGGCACAGCGTCCGTGTTTCCCCCACCAGCAGGCAGATGTCTGGGCTTACCAGTCACTTCTTCCATCCTGTTTCTGCATTCGCTGATCATTTCTCACCCACTGCCTTATTTCTCTATTTGCTGTTCATTATTCCCACCACAGTCTTTTCCCATCTTTGTTGCAACATTTTTCCTGTCCTTGCTTAGTTTCTGTAACTGCTGCTCTCTCCACCGTACCTCCCCCCCACACACACCTGCTGCCTCCTTTCTCTCCTGACCACACATTTCACATGTCTGTCTCTGTGTCCTGGCGGCCTTGTTTTTCTACCCTGCTAATCATTATTCCGACTACTGTCTTGTTTCTGTTCACTGCCACATTTTTCCCACCCATTGCGCTGTTTCTGACCCTTTCACTGTATCGTCACCTGCTGCCTCCTTTTTTATTTTTAAGATTTTATTTATTGATTTGAGAGAGAGAGAAGGAGGGAAAGGGAAGAGCAGGAAACATCAACTCATAGTATGTGCCTTGACTAGGGAAACCCGGGGTTTCAGACCGGAGACCTCAGCATTACAGGTCGACACTTTATCCACTTATCCACTGCGCCGCCACAGGCCAGGCTTACCTGCAGCCTCTTTCCTCTACCCTTAGGCCCATGCTGTACTCGGCAGCCACACTTCCACCACCACCTGCTCTGCTTTCCCGTCTTAGGGCTGCATTTTTCTACCCAATGCTATGTGTGTCAGCCTCGCTGTCTCATTTCTGCCCCTGCCACATTTTCCTGGTCTGCTTCTTTTCTTCCTGAGACCGTGGCCTAGGTTCTGGGCCTGCTGCCACAGCTTTATCCAGCTGACCAGCAGTCACCCTCCTCCCCAACCTGGTCCTTCCCAGCCCTGGGAGCCTGACCCTGGTGCCCCTCCCCCTCCCAGCTGTTGTCTGCCCTTTTGCTAGGGGGGGGCTATTCTTAGGCCCCCAGCATGTGGGGAACAGCTGCCATGGGGGGAGGGCTGGGTTGCCCTAGGGTTCCTTGGGGACACCTCTGGCCTGACTGGGCTCTAGACCCCACCCCAAACCAGGAGCTGTGAAGGAAGGAAGGAACCACTGTACCTGTCCTTCCCGAGTCCCAAGCTGCCTGTCCTTCAGACCCCTTGGCCTCATACCCCTCTCTTTGGGCACCAGCCGCTGCTCTGTACTGATGCTTCAGCCCTCACCCAGACCCCTGAGGCTCTGCCCCCCCCTTCAATCCCTGGCTCTGCCCCCCCCTTCAATCCCTGGCTCTGCCCACAGAAACTCTCTCCTCAGACTCTGCCTGATGACTGCTCCTCCCTTCATCAGCATTTCATCTTCCTCTACCTTCTATGTCATTCTCTCTGAAACATCGGGCTGTCTCTCTCCTGTACCCAGACCCTGTTTCTCTCCTTAATGCTGTAGTCCCTGTAGGGTAGGGGAACCACCATCACCTTTTGGGACACTCAGTCTCTCTCCATCCCTCTCTCTCCTTTGTCTGTCTACCTCACTCTGCAAGTTCGGCTATTTACAGTAATAAAGATGACGATGATAATAATAACCATGACGATAATAGCTCACCCACATTGCTAACTTCATGCCAAGAACTGAACTGAAAACTTTATTAACTATTTCATCCTCCCACAACCCCATCAGGCAGATGCTGCTAGCCAAGGTCACATGAACCGGAAGTGGAGAAGACAAATTTGAACTTCAGGCTCTAGAACCCCCACTCTGGCCACTTGCCTCACTCCAAGTCTACCTCCCCTGGGTTCTGGCTGGCTGTCCTTCTTTCCACTTAGCTTTTTCTCTCCTTGTGTCTGAGGATCTTGGCCTCTTGGAACCATCTTTCAGTCTCCCCTATACCTGCTGTCTTGTCTCTCTATTTAGCAATGTCTTAGAGCTTGGGGTTTACCCACCCACTTGATGGGGACCTGCATCTGTCTAAGTGTCAACTGTACCTCCACTACATCTGCTCGGAAAAGTACCAGGTCACCCTGTCTTTCTGTCCCTGCCTCCCTCTTTCCCAGGGGCTGTGTCCCCCACCCCACCCACCCCTTCTCCATATGCTGCTCCCACCCTGACTGCACGCACCCACCTACCTGCCCTCGTCTGAGCCATTTCCCACCTTGCAGCCCTTGCTGTTCATGGAGTCCAGAGTCCTCTTCAGAGCTGGGGTTGGGGGCTCGAGCAGCTCCACCTGGGTCCTCACTCCCTGCTCCGTGTACGGTCCTACCAGGTAGTAGTTGTCGCCCCACTCATCTCCTGTCACCTTCGCCTTTGTCTGCAGTACCGTGTAGATGCCGCCCACTGTGGGCCCCAGCCCATGAGGACAGGCCCCAGCTGAGGTCCACAGGTCTGGGCCCTGGGGCAGGGTGGGGCCCTGGGAGATGCTGAAGCCCAGACTTCTGGCTTAGAGGGAAGAGGGGACTGGGAGCCCGTACATCGGAGTCAGAGGGAGGAGGAGATAGGGGCTGGAGGACAGTCCTCCTGGGTCTAAGGGAGAAGGGGGCTGGAGTTGGAGCTTTAAGGGGGGAGGGGACTCAGGCTAGACTTCGGAGTCTGAGGGAATTAGGGGCTGGGGCCCCAAGGATGACAGAAGCTGACAAGGATTACCAGGCCCCAGGTTCCCCAGTTCTCAGCTTACAGGAGCTGGGTGTAAATTCTCAATCAGGCTTGAGGACACAGTAGGGCCCTATTTGGCTCCCCATAGTTGCCCAAGAACAGCTGGAATTGTCAATCCTTGCCCACCAGGGACTCTGTTGACCTGTTCCCCAGTCTCCTCTCCCCAACCGGAGACACAGGCAGATGGGACCCTGCCCCTCCCAGAACTCCACTGCAGGAGCCTGGGCCCCCAAGCCTCCTGACCTCCTGGAGCTTGGGCTCTGGTAATACATGGCTCTGTGTTCACAGGTGTAAGACTTAGTCCCTTTCTCTCCCAAGATTTAGCTAAGCAAAAAACCCCACCTCCCTCACTTATGAGGAGCAAGAGGCAGTAGCTGGCAGGCTTGCAGCCCCACCTGGTTCTCCACACCTGGAGCCTCAGGCTCTCTGGAGCCCTGGACACAGAAATCCAGGGCCCCAGCCACTCCCATCCCAGGGCCCAGCCCCTGACCAACTTAGGACTTCCCAGCCAGTACCCAAGTGGTATGGCCACAGGCACCTCTACTTCTAGGAACCCATCGCTCAAGGCCTTCACCTCCTTCAGAGCCTAGGCCCCAACTCTCTCCCATGCTGGAATCTAAAAATTAGAAACTCCAGTCCCCTCCCATCTTTACTCTCAAGTGACCAGTTCCTCCATACTCCCAACACTATTTATGCATTCTGTCCCACAGTCAGCTTTCTTCCAAATCCTGAAAGCCACAAGTATGAAACCCAGGTTTGTACTAAGAAGTGTCAACACCCCCAATCTCATTTCCCGATCAGGACCCAAGTATGGGGAACCTCCCTCCCAGACCTGAGGATCTTTCAGATTAGTCCCTCTTCCCTAGGACCCAGGACTGGACCTTCCAGTCTCCTTTTATCTTAACAGCCAGAAGACTCATCTCCACCCCTCCAGGGTCCAGGGGACATATCCCAGCCCCTCCCCAAGGACACAGGAGTCATAGGCTCCTTGCCCAGAACCCGAGTCATGGGATGTAGCCCCGTCCCCATATCACTCGAGAATCCCAGGCCCCCATCCCCAACTGTCCTTTTCATCCGGTCCCCACTACCTGGAGTGCTCACCTTTGTTAGCCACCTCCCAGGCCACTTCGAAGAGTACTGAGTTCTCCAGGTCGAAATCATCCTCCCAATCTTCCAGTCCCGGCAGTGAGGTGACGGATAAAGTGCGGTTAAGAGGCATGGCCGACGCGGGAAGGGGGCTCCAGGGGCCACAGGTAGGGGTGCCGGAGGTGTCTGCGGAATGCACCCGGTAAGGCGTAAAACCAGGTAGCTGGCGCCTGAAGGGAAGCTTGCAACGCCCTCGGCTTCCTATTGCACGACTACACCCCCGCCCTCGGGCGCTCGGACCTAAGCAGGAGGCGGACGCAGAGTCACTGAGCCCTATGGGGGTCCTGCAGTAAAACCTTGCGGCCACCAGGAGGCAGTGCCCGCCCCCTGGGCAGCGCCATTGGTCTGAGCCTGGGGTCGGGGCTCCCACGTCTCCTCATTGGTGGACAGCGTAGGGCTCGCTCTGCCCCGCTACCTTTTTAGTGGTCGCTGCGCTAAGTGATTGGTCTTTAGCTCCTTCAATCCGAAGCGTGAGGGCCCTCTAAATTGCGCGGGGGGAAGGGAAGTGGGTGGAATAAGGAGGAAGGGGAGCGTGGGGAACGTGTAGTTGCTCAAAGAAGTGGTAAGAATTTTGCAATCAGCTTCAGCAAGGACGCTTGGGTAAAAGGAGGAGGAGCCAGGAGGGGTTGGGAACGGACCCAGGAGTTTCGGCCTAAAAAGTGACGACTTGTCCTACAAGGAGAGTTTGCATATTTATGAGGAACCACCGAGACCTTTGGAGGATCTGGCAGTCTAGAGGGGCCAGAACGCCTCGTACTTACTACGTTTCCGTTTCCGTTAGGATATTGGCGGTTGGTGAGCATCATGGCAACCGTGGTAAGTGTCGGCGTGCGGAGGACCGAGGAGCAAACCTGTTCCCTCCAGCCTGATGGAGGAGCGGGCCGGGGGGTTCGGACTCCTGGGTCTGAGGGAGGAGAATAGAAAGGTCTTGGATCCCGGAGTCCTGGGTTCCAGTGGATATTTACGGTCTTAGTGGTCAGCTCTGATAGCAACTCTTAACTTCCAGTCCTCTGGGCGCAATCAGTGGCCAATTCTGCAGTCCTTTGCCTTAAAGTCTGTGGAAGGCTAATCAATAAAATAAACGCTGTTTAAAAAGAGAGTGATCAGGTACACTGGGGTTGGCACCAAGTACTTGCTTAAAAAATAATCTGAATGGAAAAGGGTGGGGCGTCCGGATGTCTGGGTCCCGTGGTAACTCCAGTTCAGATGAGGGAAAGGTGGCAGTGAGAGTTACTGGTGCTGGGGGATGAAATTTGAGTCTTGCCATTTCCACAGCAAGGGGGTGAATTGGGAAACAGAAGAGGAAAGGGCAGTGGCCATACTCCTGAGACTCAGTTCCCATGAGTGTGGTTTAAGTATTGGAAATATGAGGGGCTGGTGCGTGCTGAGTTTTAAAATGACCTCTGTTTCCAAGGGGTTAATCGGCATCAAGGGGATCGATTGGAGAGGCTTATGGTGAAAGGCAAAGCCTTGTAGGAGGTGGGTCTGTCTAGTTGGGATTGCTAAGGGTTGGGATTTCTGGATTCATGTCTATTTTTGGCCTCAAGTGAAATATGATAGCCTGTGTAAGGTGTGTGGGAGGTATGTTCTCATTTTTCTGATAGTGGTTTGGGGGCAGTGACCAGTGCTCTCAGTTTCCAACATCAATGGAGATAGAGTAAGTGGGAGGGGCCACAAACAGCAAGGGAGGAGCCTTGTGACCACGTGGAGGTCAGGAAGTCTAAATTTTTTTTTTTAACAGAGTCAGAGATGGATAGACAGGGACAGACAGAAAGAAACGGAGATATGAGAAGCATCAATCATTAGTTTTTAGTTGTGCGTTGCAACACCTTAGTTGTTCATTGATTGCTTTCTCATATGTGCCTTGACCAGGGGCCTTCAGCAGACCAAGTAACCCCTTGCTCGAGCCAGTGACTTTGGGTCCAAACTGGTGAGCTTTTTGCTCAAACCAGATTAACCCGCAGTCAAGCTGGCGACCTCGGGGTCTCGATCCTGGGTCCTCTGCATCCTAGTCCAACACTCTATCCACTGCGCCACCGCTTGGTCAGGCAGGAAGTCTAAACTCTTAGTTCCAGAGACAGTAGGGTTCTCTTAGGTTGGATGCCTGCATCTCCTCATTCTGATGGAAGAAGAGAGACTTGTGGGAAGGAAGGAAGGTTGGGTACAGTTGGCCAAGGAGCTGGGTCAGCATACTGGCTTTTTTTTTTTTTAAATAGACTTCAGAGAAAGAGGAAGTGATACGTATGAGAGAGAGAGAGAGAGAAACATCAATTTGTTATTCCACCCACTTATGCATTCATCATTTGATTCTTATATGTGCCCTGACCAGGTATTGAACCTGTAACCTTGGCATAGCCGGATGATGCTCCAACCGAGTCACCCAGCCAGGACCATGCTGGCTTCTTTTTTTTTTTTTTTTGGTATTTTTTCTGAAGCTGGAAACGGGGAGAGACAGTCAGACAGACTCCCGCATGCGCCCGACCGGGATCCACCCGGCACGCCCACCAGGGGGCGACGCTCTGCCCCTCCAGGGCGTCGCTCTGTTGCAACCAGAGCCACTCCAGCGCCTGGAGCAGAGGCCAAGGAGCCATCCCCAGCGCCCAGGCCATCTTTGCTCCAATGGAGCCTCGCTGCGGGAGGGGAAGAGAGAGACAGAGAGCAAGGAGAGGGGGAGGGGTGGAGAAGCAGATGGGCGCTTCTCCTGTGTGCCCTGGCTGGGAATCAAACCCGGGACTTCTGCACGCCAGGCTGATGCTCTACCACTGAGCCAACCGGCCAGGGCCCCATGCTGGCTTCTTAAGCTTTCTTTTCCTTATTAGGAATTATGAAATATTCTGAAGTGTCAGAAAGTAATATAACAGACATTTAAGGACCCATCACCCAGGTTTTTTGTTGTTGTTTTTCTTCTCCTTGTGTTAGAGACAGAGTCAGAGAGAGAGGGACAGAAAGACAGGAAGGGAGAGAGATGAGAAACATCAGTTCTTCATTGCGGTTCCTTAGTTGTTCATTGATTGCTTTCTCATATGTGCCTTGACGGGGGCGTGGGGGAGCTATAGCAGACTGAGTGACCCCTTGCTCGAGCCAGTGACCTTGGGTCCAAGCTGGTGAGCTTTGCTCAAACCAGATGAGCTCATGCTCAAGCTTGTGAGCTCGGAGTCTTGAACCTGGGTCCTCCGCATCCCAGTCCGACACTCTATCCACTGCACCACCGCCTGGTCAGGCCACCCAGGTTTTTTGAAAAGTTTTATTACAATATAATTCATATCCCATATAATTTACTCATTTACAGTATGTATTTCAGTGGCTTTTAGGCCATTCACAGAGTTGTGCACTTTCAATCAGTTTTAAAACATTTCATCATTCTGAAAAGAAACCTCATTCCTCTTAACTACCCCCTTCAATCCTCCCATGCCCCCATCCCCCAGCTGTAGGCAACCACTAATCACCTTTTTCTCTATGGATTTGCCTATTCTGGACATTACATATAAATGAAATCATATAATGTGTGGTTCTTTGTGTCTGGCTTCTTTTTCTTTGTATAATGTTTTTTTTTTTAAATGGTTTTATTTATTGAATTTTTTTAAGAGAGAGATAAAAGGAAGGAGGCAGGAACAGGAAGCATCAACTCATAGTAGTTGCTTCTTGTATGCACCTTGACCAGGCAAGCCCAAGGTTTCAAACCAGTCACCTCAGCATTCCTGGTCAACACTTTATCCACTGTGCCACCACAGGTCAGGCAGCATAATGTTTTCAAGGTTCACCCATTTTTTTTTTTTTAACAGAAACAGAGAGGGACAGATAGGAACAGACAGACAGGAAGGGAGAGAGATGAGAAGCATCAATTCTTTGTTGCGGCACCTTAGTTGTTCATTGATTGCATTCTTATATGTGCCTTGACTGGGTGGGGGGCTACAGCATAGTGAGTGACCCCTTGCTTAAGCCAGTGACCTGGGGCTCAAGCTGGTGAGCCTTGCTCAAACCAGATGAGCCCACGCTCAAGCTGGCAACCTTGGGATTTCGAACTTAGGTCCTCTGCGTCTGATGCCCTATCCACTGTGCCACCACCTGGTCAGGCTCAAGGTTCACCCATGTTGTATCATGGTTCAGAACTTTGTTCCTTTATATGGCTGACTAATATTCCACTATATGATTATGCCATATTTTATTTCTCATTTCATCAGTTGATAGATATTTTAGGTTGTTTTTACCTTTTGGCTATGAATAGTGCTGTTATTAGCAATCATGTGAATTTCCAGTGGGTTCTTTTTTTTTTTTCTTTTTTTTTGTGACAGACAGAGAGAGGGACAGATAGGGACAGACAGGAAGGGAGAGATATGAGAAACATCAATTCTTCATTGCGACACCTTAGTTGTTCATTGATTGCTTTCTCATATGTGCCTTGACCGGAGGGCTACAGCAGACCAAGTGACCCCTTGCTCGAGCCAGCAACCTTGGGGTCAAGCTGGTGAGCCCTGCTCAAACCAGATGAGCCCGCGCTCAAGCTGGCAACCTCGGGGTCTTGAACCTGGGTCCTCCACATCCCAGTCCGACACTCTATCGATACACTGCGCCACCTTCTGGTCAGGCTAGCTTCTCTAATTAAAAGGCCAGGGACACAGGGGGCCTTAGTACCTGCCTTTTTTTTTATAATTTTTTTTATTATTATTTTTTTCTGTGTCTTTTTCTATATCCAGTTTTTTTTTACAGAGACAGAGAGTGAGTCAGAGAGAGGGATAGACAGGGACAGACAGACAGGAATGGAGAGAGATGAGAAGCATCAATCATTAGTTTTTCATTGCGCGTTGCAACACCTTAGTTGTTCATTGATTGCTTTCTCATATGTGCCTTGACTGCGGGCCTTCAGCAGACCGAGTAACCCCTTGCTTGAGCCAGCGACCTTGGGTCCAAGCTGGTGAGCTTTGCTCAAACCAGATGAGTCTGCACTCAAGCTGGCAACTTTGGGGTCTCGAACCTGGGTCCTTCCGCATCCCAGTCCAACGTTCTATCCACTGCGCCACCTCCTGGTCAGGCAATACCTGCCTTTTTAATGAGCTCAGCAATTTAGTACATCATTCATTCAAACCCCAAACATTGAGTCCTGAGGTGAACAAGTGAGGTATGGGCTGTGCCCTTCATGGGACACACATCATTGGAGCCAAGAACATTGACCCAACAGTCTCCCTTGTGAAAGAGATTACACAGCATGATCAGACACCTAAGGGAGGCCCTTCCTTTCTCGGGACATCCAGAGACCCTAGAACTAACCTGACGGCACAGGTCATGGAGGGCCTCCTTTAATGAGCTAAGCTTGGTCTAACTCAGTAAGGGGGGCAAGGAAAGCAGCTGAACTCGAGGACCTGCATGTGCAAAAGGCTAGTAATAGCCGGGGTGTTGTGGTACAAGGGGACTGGGAAAACAGCAGGCCAGCTTGATGCTCGCTATGCGTTGGTGACTCTTCTTACAATTAAGGCGGGAGGAGGCCGAGAGGACTTCCTTTACCAAATCCTAGACACCAAAATGTGCTAGGCTGTGGGGAAGGAGGTGTGAATGAGACAGACACAGTCCTCACCTCCCTGGGACTCAGAGTGTAGTGGGGTCAACCAGCCAGCATTAGTTGGTGACAGCCAAGAGGATTGGAGTGGCTGAGGGTGGGCTGTTGGCCTGCTTGTGGGGAGGAGGGGGAGGGACTTTCTCTGGGAGGTGGCAGGAGGGACAGAGGAGAAGTTGGTGGAAACTGGGATAACAAGGGCTCTTCTGATGTTTCTTCCTCCACCCCCAGACGGCCACCACCAAGGTCCCAGAGATCCGTGATGTGACAAGAATTGAGCGTATTGGTGAGTGAATGTGGATCAGGAGCACGACCAGACCCTGCTTGCCTGGTGCACCCCTGAGCAGCCGGCCTGCCTGGGACCCCCGAGAGGCATGCAGCCTGCACACCATCCCCCGTCTGATGGGAGCGGATCCTGAGTTCTGCTGAGGGGTCAGATGTTACATGGGGCACCGTGCCCGACCCCAATCCCAGGCTGAAGGCTTCACTAACCTGGGGGCTCCTGGGTGTGCCGCCATCCAGATTGGAAGTCACACAAGCGGATATTTGCTGAGTGCTTCCTGGGTTTGTGTCTGTACTGAATGTCTCATACGCCCCACACACACTTGGGCATCAGCTCTTTGAGTGCAGGGACAGGGTGTGGCTCACTCCCAGCTGTGTCCCCAGCACAGGACCTGGCAGAGCAGTTGTCAGCAGGTAGCCACTGCATGCATGAGTGTGCATCCTGTTGCATCCGCACAGCCGCCCCATGAGGTGTATATTGTGACTCTCATCCCCTTTTATCTGAGGTAATTGAGACTCTGAGCAGTTCAGTCGCCAGTCCCAGCTCACGCAGCCAGTGAGCCATGGATCCAAAAGCAGGAACTTGGGGTATAGTTGGGCCAGCAGGGTGCAGCCTTCACAAAGAGCTTTCCTTACAAGGAGGAGACTACACTCGTTTGTTTAGATTTATTCATTCAGTCCAACAGAGGCAGGCATACCTATTTGTTGATTTATTTAGTAGCAAGAGAGACAGAGCCAGGGAAAGATGAGAAGCATCAACTCTTAGTTGCGGCCCTTTACTTGTTCATTAATTGCTTGTCATACATGCCTTGATGGGGGGGGGTCTTAAGCTGAGTCAGTGACCCCTTGATCAAGCCAGCAACTTTGGGCCCATACCAGCATCCTTGGGCTTCAAGCCAGTGACCTTTGGGCTCAAGCAAGCGACCTGGGGTCATGTCTGTGATCCCATGCTCAAGCCAGTGAGTCTGTGCTCAAGCTGGTGAGCCTACACTTAAGTTAGTGACCTTGGGGTTTCGAGCCTGGGACCTCAGTGTTCTAGGTCAGCACTCTATCCATTGTGCCACCACCAGTGAGGTGGCATACCTCATTTTATTGTGCTTTATAGATGTTGCATTTTTTTTCTAATTTAAATGATAGGAGGATAGATAGAGACTCCCTCATATGCCCCAACCAGAATCCCCCTGGCCACCCCCATCTGGAGCCAATGCTCTGCCCATCTTGGACTGATGCTTGTAGCTGTACTATTTTTAGAGCCTGAGGCAGAGGCTCCATGGAGCCATCCTCAGCGGCTGTCGCCAGTGCACTAGAATCAGTCAAGTTACTGGCTGTAGGAGGGGAAGAGAGAGACAGGAAGGGAAGGGGAGGAGAAGCAGATAGTTGCCCTGACCAGGAATTGAACTTGGCACTTCCACACACTAGGTCGACTCTCTACCACTGAGCCAACTGGCCAGGGTGCAGATTTTTTTTTTAATAATTATTGATTTTAGAGACAGGATAAAGAGAGAGAAAGGGGGAAAGGAGTAGGAAGCATCAACTCATAGTAGTTACTTCTTGTATAAGTCTTGACCAGACAAGCCCAGGGTTTCAAACTAGCAACCTCAGCATTCCAGGTCAATGCTTTAGCCACTGCACCACTACAGGTTAGGCCTGATGTTGCATTTTTTAAAAGAAATGAAAGGTAAAGCCCTCCACAGAATAAAGAGTATGGCTTGCTGAAGGCTTAGATGATGGTTAGCATTTTTTAGCAATAAAGTATTTTTAATTAAGGTATGTATAATATATCGTGGTTTTGGTTTGTTTTTTGTGGTTTTTTTAAAGATTTTATTTATTCATCCTGACCGAGTGGTGGCGCAGTGGATAGAGTGTTGGACTAGGATGCGGAAGACCCAGGTTCGAGACCCCGAGGTCGCCAGCTTGAGCGCAGGGCTCATCTGGTTTGAGCAAAGCTCACCAGCTTGGACCCAAGGTCGCTGGCTCAAGCAAGGGGTTACTTGGTCTGCAGAAGGCCCTCGGTCAAAGCACATATGAGAAATCAATCAGTGAACAACTAAGGAACCACAACAAAGAATTTATGCTTCTCATCTCTCTCCCTTCCTTTCTGTCTGTCCCTATCTGTCCCTCTCTCTGACTCTCTCTCTGCCACAAAAGAAAAAAAAAAAAAAGATTTTATTTCTTTATTTTAGGGAAGAGAGAGAGAGAGAGAAGGAGGGAGGGACAGGAAATATCAACTCCTATATGTGCCTTGACCAGGCAAGGCCAGGGTTTCAAACCAGCAACCTCAGCATTCCAGGTCGACGCTTTATCCACTGCGCCACCACAGGTCAGGCCAATACATTGTGTTTTTTAGCCATGCTAGTACACTCTTAGTAAACTACAGTATAATGTGAACATTGTTTTATATGCAGTGGAAGACCAAAATACTGTGACTCGCTTTATTGAGGCCATCTGGAACCAACCCCACAATATCTCTGAGGTGTGCTCAAAGGGCTTGTGGCTATTAGCATGGGTTCCAGAAGCATACTGCTGGGTGCCAATTTTGCGCCAAATAGTGAGGGACTAGTTGCTCTCTGTACCTCATTTTCCCTACTTCAGTCAGGTAAAGCACTTAATATGCAGGTGCCAATGCTGTCTCAGTACTGCTGGGAGCTGAGGACCCAGCAGACACCAGTGACACCCTGTAGCTGCATGCAGTCTCTGCTCTTAGGGTGCTCATCTTCTAGCATAAGGCTTGACAAATATTATTTTAAAGGGCCAGATAGTAAATCTGTTGAAAATGTTTAATTCTGCTGTTGCAGTGGGAAAGTGGCCCCAGATAATATGTATAAGCAAATTGGCATGGCTATGCTCCAACAAAACTAAATTTTTTTATTTTGTATTTTGTATTTTTCTGAAGTGAGATGCAGGGAGGCAGAGAGACAAACTTCGGCATGTGCCCAATCAGGATCCACCCAGTATACCCACAGGGGGGTGATGATCTGCCCATCTAGGGTGTCGCTCTGTTGCAACTGGAGCCATTCTAGCACCTGAGGCAGAGGCCATGGAGCCATCCTCAATGCCTGGGCCAACTTTGCTCCAATGGAGCCTTGGCTGTGGGAGGGGAAGAGAGAGACAGAGGAAGGAGAGGAGGAAGGGTAGAGAAGCAGATGGGCGCTTCTCCTGTGTGCCCTGGCCAGGAATCGAACCTGGGATTCCACATGCCGGGCTGATGCTCTACCACTGAGCCAACTGGCTGGTGCTTTTTTTTGTTTTTTTTTAAGTGAGAGGAGAGGAGATAGAGAGATAGACTCCTACATGTGCCCCAACCACGATCCACCCACAAGGTGGAGGGGTCCTAAGGCAGATGCTCGAGTATGGAGCTATTTTTAGCACCTGAGGCTGATACTCTTGGACCAACCAAGCTCTTCTCAGCACCCAGGCAAATGCTCAAACCACTCCAGCCACTGGCTAAGAGAGGGGAAGAGGGAGAAAAGGGAATGAGGGAGGGGAAGAGAAGCAGTTGGGCACTTCTCATGTGTACCCTGACCAGGAATCTAATCAGGCATGTCCATACACCCGGCTGATGGCTCTATTCACTGAGCCACCAGCCAGGGCCATAGTAAACTTTGTTTACAAAAAACAAGTGACTGCACCATGGGCTGCAATTTGCCCAGCCTTGGTCCAGTGTAAAGCATTGAAATCCCAAGTCTTTACCACTCAGGAGCTGTGTGGCCTTGGGCAGGGAACCTAACCTCTCTGAGCCTCCTCCTGAATCCATGTCGATGAAAGCCTGGACCAGTTGTAGAACCCCAGAAGTGCTCCTGGGTGAAAATAGGTGGAACTGCTATTTTTTGGGGTTGCAGGAAATGAAAATAGAACCTGTGAGGCCACTTAGGCCATAAACAGGAAGTAATTGTGATCATCAACCATCCTGGTTGGTCCTGAACCAATTGTTTGGTTATCCAGCTCTCGGTAACTTGGGTCCTGCTATGATGTATTCTGAGAAGAGCCCCCATCCTTTACTGAGTATTTGACATGTCCTGCCATCCTTCCAGTGAGGCAGGATTTGGGCCCCTGTTTGATCAAGGAGGAAACCAGAGCTTGATGGGGAAGACTTTCCCCTCAGGCCACACACTGCTATGAGCTGGCCAGTAACTGCCTTCCATTTCTTTCTCTGCACAGGCGCTCACTCCCACATCCGGGGACTGGGGCTGGATGATGCCTTGGAGCCACGGCAGGTAGAGCCGATCAGGGTGGTATGGGAAGCCAGAGCCATGGAGGCCTCGGGCAGAGGGTATCCAGGGCCCCGAGAGTATAAGGACTGTTCTGTTCTTCCAGGCCTTTAGCTACATATTTATAAAATTCAGCCAAATGTAATTTTATTGGTCTTGAAAAAATTGGGGTAAAAAGACTTTTTTTGGCCTTTCCCTGATATTCTAGCCAACATCTACTTTCATCGCATGAGCCAGCAGCTATCGAAGTGCAGGGTTCGCCCAATGGGAAGTCACCTGGTGTGTCCTCTCGCCTCCCACCCTGTAGGCTTCCCAGGGCATGGTCGGTCAGCTGGCGGCCCGGCGGGCAGCAGGCGTGGTGCTGGAGATGATCCGGGAAGGGAAGATCGCAGGCCGGGCAGTCCTCATCGCCGGCCAGCCGGGCACTGGGAAGACAGCCATCGCCATGGGTAAGAGACCTCTTGGGACAGGAGCTCTCTTGGTCACTGCCACATAATCCCTCCCATGTAAGTTAGAACCAGGTCCAACCACATTTAACTAAAAATGGCTGTGGCTTAACCACACAGTTCATTCTCTCACATAGAAGAATCTGAACATAGGCCGCTTAGGGCTGTTTAAGCAGTTCCATGAAGCCTTCCACCTTCCTGTCTCAACATTTTCTGCACTTGTCTCTGTGGGCGTCACTTCATGTTCCAGGAGAGTTGCCTGAGCTCCAGCCTTCCAACCCATACTCTTATGTAGCAGGAGGAAGAAAGAGGAGTTGCAGTGACGTTCTACCTCCTAGATGTAGCTCCCTTAAGTACTTGTCTTTGTAGTCCTATGCATTTTTGCTAATTTTTTTTTTTTTTTTTTTTTTTAGCAAGAGCTGGCTATAGTTCTACAGGGACAGACAGGGAAAGACAGACAGGAAGGGAAAGAGATGAGAAGCATCAATTCATAGTTGCAGCACCTTAATTGTTTATGGATTGCTTTCTCATATGTGCCTAGACCTGGGGGCTCCAGCCAAGCCAGTGACCTTGGGCTACAAGCTAGCGACCATGGGCTCAAGTTAGTGATCCTTGCTCAAACGAGATGAGCCCACACTCAAGCTGGTGACCTCAGGGTTTCGAACCTGGGTCCTCCATGTCCCAGTCCGACGCTCTATCCACTGCTCCACTTCCTGGTCAGGCCTCGAATGGAGTTTTGTTTTTGTTTGTTTGTGGGTTTTTTATATATATATATAATATATATATATATATATATATATTTTTTTTTTTTTTTTTTTGTTCAGAGACAGAGAGAGTCAAGAGAGAGGGATAGACAGGGACAGACAAACAGAGACAGGAATGGAGAGAGATGAGAAGCATGAATCATTAGTTGCGACACCTTAGTTGTTCATTGATTGCTTTCTCATATGTGCCTTGACGGGGGGGGGGGGGGGGGGGGCCTACAGCAGACCGAGTAACCCCTTGCTCGAGCCAGCGACTTTGGGTCCAAGCTGGTGAGCTTTTGCTCAAACTAGATGAGCCTGCCCTCAAGCTAGCGACCTCGGGGTCTCAAACCTGGGTCCTTCGCATCCCAGTCCGACGCTCCATCCACTGGGCCACAGCCTGGTCAGGCAGGATTGCTCATATTTTATTGACAAAACTTAATCATATGGTCACACTCTGCTGCAAGGAAGAGTGAAACATTAAAATATGTTTTTAGCCCTGGCCAGTTGGCTCAGTGGTAGAGCACTGGCCTGGCGTGCAGGAGTCCCGGGTTCGATTCCCGGCCAGGGCACACAGGAGAAGCGCCCATCTGCTTCTCCACCCCTCCCCTCTCCTTCCTCTCTGTCTCTCTCTTCCCCTCCCGCAGCCAAGACTCCACTGGAGCAGAGTTTGTCCCGGCGCTGAGGATGGCTCTGTGGCCTCTGCCTCAGGCGCTGGAATGGCTCTGATTGCGGCAGAGCGATGCCCCAAGATGGGCAGAGCATCGCCCCCTGGTGGGCATATCGGGTGGATCCCACTCGGGTGCAAGTTTGGAGTCTGTCTGACTGCCTCCCCATTTCCAGCTTTGGAAAAATACAAAAAAAAAAAAATGTTTTTATATTTTGATTCGGACCATTGCCACCTTATAAAATGGGGGTTCTGGAATAAAGGAAGAAGAAGTTGGCATTGAATAGCCAGCCAGTGGTCTTTTTTGCAATCCGCTAGTGAGTTAAGATTTTTTCACTCATAACTGCCCCTCATCCTCCTTGTTGAACTCCTCTTCCTCCTCCTACCTAAACCCTTCTCAGGCATCTCTTCCTCGTTCAAGCTTTCCTTAACCCTCTTCTCTTCCCACTCTCTCCCACATTTGTGCTCAGACTGAGAGGCCTGGCAGTGAGAATCCCGGTAACTACCAGCATTTCAGTTAAGATGAAGCAGCACTCGTTAAGGGCCCAGGTGTGCCAGGCCCCGGACCAGATACTGGGGACACAGAGATGAGTGAGACCCAAGCCCTGACTCTAAGCAGCTTCTTGTCTGGGGGAAGTGGTTGTGGACAGTCCCTCCCAGGTTGACGTGTGCTGTGATGGACAGAGGAGGCTCCGACCCCGCTGGGTAGGGGTCGCGCTGGCAGTTGTCAGGAGAGGTTTCCCAGGAAAGTTATTGCGTGAGCTAAGAGTGTCAGACAACAGGAAGCAAGGTCTCCAGGTGCAGTGTGGTACTTCTGGGAAGGGGGCCAGGAAGTTCCCATTGCACACTGGTCAAGAGGGCTCAGTGACTGCTGTCTGTGAGACCTGGCTCAGAGCTGGGCAGACCCCTCGGAAAGGGCTGCTGGGAGGGGAGCTCAGTGCTTGGGATCATTGGAGGCACAGCCCTGCTGTCACCAGCCAACCCAAGGCCTCATACCATATAGGGTCATAAAGTTGACCCTCCAGACAGTGCAGGTTTCTAATCTAGGCGTCCTGTTAAGGCATCTGTCTCTGGCTTTCTTGGAGTCACCCCGTCTGCCTTGCAGCATGAAGGGCTGGTGTTACCCGGTGCCAGGGCTGCCCCCACCCACCTGGATTGCCTCCTCCACAGGCATGGCACAGGCCCTGGGCCTTGACACCCCGTTCACAGCCATCGCCGGCAGTGAGATCTTCTCCCTGGAGATGAGCAAGACAGAGGCGCTGACGCAGGCCTTCCGGAGGTCCATCGGTGTTCGCATCAAGTAAGCACAGGGCCCAGTTCGGGGGATGGGGCAGCTCCCAGCAGCCTCGGGACAACCCTTGTCTTGGCCAGTCTGTCCTGTGTCCAGGGGAGTTAACAATTTCCAAGGGCCCAAGTATTGGATGCTCTCTTCAGATGTGCTCTCTGGCTAGGGAAGAGACCGAGATCATCGAAGGGGAGGTGGTGGAGATCCAGATCGATCGGCCGGCCACAGGGACGGTGAGTCTGCTCCGGAGTCTGGGCCACCTCCGGGCTGGCGGGCAGGGTGTTAAGTTTGCACTGAGCTCAGAATCCCATGCAATGTCCGAGCCACAGATTGGCGCCTCTGTGTGCCTACAGGACGGGCTCATTTGAGCTGACAACAGTCATTAATTTGTGAGGGACACTGAGAGCAGTTAAAACCAAGTGGGGGAGGCCCTGGCCGGTTGGCTCAGTGGTAGAGCGTAGGCCTGGTGTGCAGGAGTCCTGGGTTTGATTCCCGGCCAGGGCACACAGAAGAGGCGCCCATCTGCTTCTCCACCCCTCCCCCTCTCCTTCCTCTCTGTCTCTCTCTTCCCCTCCTGCAGCCAAGGCTCCATTGGAGCAAAGTTGGCCTGGGCGCTGGGGGTGGCTCTATGGCCTCTGCCCCAGGCGCTAGAGTGGCTCTGGTTGCAGCAGAGCAACACCCCAGATGGGCAGAGCATCACCCCCTGGTGGGCATGCCTGGTGGATCCCGGTCAGGTGCATGTGGGAGTCTGTCTGACTGCCTCAAAATACAAAAAAAAAACCAAGTGGGGGAATAAGAAAAGATCTGCAAGTTTCTCACAGTGAATTCCACACACCTGCCACATGGAATTTACGCAGCTCGGTACTAAAAGGCACTTCCCAGCCAGCTTGATTGATGGTGGGAGACTCTCTCTTTTTTAAGATTTTATTTATTGATTTTAGAGAAAGGAAGACAGAAAGGGAGGTAGAAGCAGGAAGCATCAACTTGTAGTAGTTGCTTCCTGTATGTGCCTTGAATGAGGAAGTGTGGGGTTTCAAACCAGCAACCACAGCACTCCAGGTCAATGCTTTATCCACTGCACCACCACAGGGCAGGCTCTCTCTCTCTTTTTATATTTTTAAGCTAAGATTTGTTGGGGGTTTTTTTTTTACCTTTTTGTTGTAAAATAAAACAGATGCAAAGAAACATGTAAAATGCCTGACCAGGTGGTGGCGCAGTGGATAGAGTGTCGGACTGGGATGGGGAGGACCCAAGTTCAAAATGCCCATGTCACCAGGTGAGCTTGGGGTCTCTGGCTAGAGTGTGAGATTATAGACATGACTCCATGGTCACTGGCTTGAGCTCAAATGTTGCTGGCTTGAGCAAAGGGTTACTAGCTCTGCTGTAACCCCCCCCCCCCCCCCCCCCGGGTAAGGCACATGTGAGAAAGCAATCAATGAACAACTAAGGAGCTGCAGTGAAGAATTGATGCTTCTCATCTCTCTCCCTTCCTGTCTGTCTGTCCCTCTCTCTGACTCTGTCTCTGTTTAAAAAAAGAAGGAAAGCCTGACCTGTGGTGGCGCAGTGGATAAAGCATTGATCTGGAAATGCTGAGTTTGCCGGTTCGAAACCCTGGGCTTGCCTGGTCAAGGCACATATGGGAGTTGATGCTTCCAGCTCCTCCCTTCTCTTTCTCTCTCTCTCTCTCTCTCCTCTCTATAATGAATAAATAAAAATTTTTAAAAATTTAAAAAAAGATTTAAAAAAAAAAAGAAGGAAAGAAACACGTAAAATATGTAGTCTAATATATAAAGCAAATGTAACCCTCATAACCATCATCAAGATACCAAGATCAAAAGCTAGAACTTTTCCAGCCCCAAGCCCCTTCCTCCTTCCTCCTTCCTCCTTCCTCTTTCTACAACTCCCCCCCAGATCTCCCCCACAGAAGCTGCCACCCTCACTATCATATCTTTGTGTTTTGTCAGTTTTGTTGCCCAACTGCATTCCTATACACTATAGCTCACACTGTCCATTTTCAAAATTTCGTGTCTCTTAAGTCTTTTTTTTCATAATCTGGTTTCTGTTTCATCTCTTTTTTTTACCTATCAATTTATCTGTCAGTCTCTATTTTTGGATACATCTTCCCTTTAAAAATAAAAAATCCACCTGACCAGGCAGTGGCACAATGGATAGAGTATCAGCCTGGAATGCTGAGGACCCAGGTTCAAAAGCCCAAGGTTATAGGCTTGAGTGAGGGGTCACTGGCTCGGCTGGAGCCCCCCAGTCAAGGCATATGTGAGAAGCAATCAGTGAACAACTAAAGTGCTGCAACTGTGAGTTGGTGCTTCTCATCTCTCTCCTGTCCAGTCTGTCTCCCTTGCTAAAAATAAAATTAAATTAAAAATTAAAAAGAAAATAAAAAATCCTAGCCTGGCCTGGGATGGTGCAGTGGATAGAGCACCAACCCGGAAAACTGAACTTGCTGGTCCAAGACATATAAAACAAGCATCCAGTGAATAGCTAGAGTGAAGCAACTACTTCTCATTCCCTGCCACCCCCCTGTAAAATCAATAAATAATATCTTTTAAAAATTAAAAATAGCCCTGGCTGGATAGGTTGATTGGTACAGGTGAGGCCAACAGTTTTTACCCCTGGGCCAGGTTAGAAAGAAGACTTTTTTCATGGGCCGGACGAAATATTAAAATTAAAAAATGTTGAATACAAAAATGATTTAAGTAAACAAAATTTTATTATGTAATTTGTTTATGAATAAATGTAAGTGAAAAAAATTTTAATATACAATATTATCTTAATAAAAATATATTTTAGCCTAACTAGGTGGAGGCGCAGTGGATAGAGCGTCAGACTGGGATGCAGAGGACCCAGGTTCGAGACCCTGAGGTCGCCAGCTTGAGTGCGGGCTCATCTGGTTTGAGCAAAGCTCACCAGCTTGAGCTCAAGGTCGCTGGCTCGAGAAAGGGGTCACTCGGTCTTCTGTGGCCCCCTGGTCAAGGTCAAGTCATATATGAGAAATCAATTAATGAACAACTAAGGAGCCGCAACAAAAAATTGATGTTTATCATATCTCTCCCTTCCCGTCTGTCCCTATCTGTTTCTCTCTCTGACTCTGTCTCTGCCACAAAAAATATTTTTTTTAATAAAAATGAATTATATATTATATAAATATCCAAACTATCGCAATCAATCAAAACAATATTTAATTAATAGAATGAGCTTGAAGGGGTTATATCGCAAATAAAACAATTATTTCGTTTTACAAACAGCCTGGACTCGTTTTCAGTTATCAACTGCAGCTATTGTCTATGCTACAATGCCACTTGATTCAGCACACTTGACCACAAAAATAACGAATTGTTTGACTTTGGGTGCGCACTGGCAAACTCCGCCTAAAAGAATGTGGGTTTCACATCGCCGCTATACGTCAAACAGTTCATATCGAGTACAGACGAGTACAAAAGTTGTAAATCTTTATAATGGAATTTAAAAAAAAAATAAAGAAGTATCGTGAATCCATTCGACCAATTATTGGAAGTTAACCCTAGGTTAGTCACATGTGGAATTCTTTTCCGCGTATCACTATCTTAAATATCTTGATTTCCAATAATCAAAGACGCTTCCGCTTCTGAGTAACTGAGATTTTAAAGTCGCAGAGAATATTAAAAATTTAATCACGGGCCGCATAAACTCATTACACGGGCTGGATCCAGCGGGCCGTATGTTTGCCATGCCTGGGTTAGAGCATCGTCCGGAACACAGAGTTTGCTGGTTTGATCCCCAGTCAGGGCACATAACAGAAACATGTTCCTGTCTTTCCCTCCCTCTCTTGCTAAAATCAATCAATAAAAAAATTAACAAGTCAAAACCATAATAAAGAAATAAATTCCCCAAACTCCCTTTAACTCCCTTCCCGTCCCCTTCCCCAGTCCCTTTGTCCTACTGCCTGTCCCCACAGAGCGGGCAGCCCACTGCAGAAACAATTGGTGAAACGAGAGGTAGCTGGATGTGCTGGGGAAAGCCAAGCGAGCGCTGGCCTCACCTTGTGAGTTTTTGTTTCCTTGGCTGTGTTCAGCCTACCTCTGTTTTCTAGGTTTGTGATTGACAAAAACCAAAACAAAACACTCTTTACTTGGGTATAAAGGAATGCTATCTTAGTGTGACCCCCTTGGCCATTTTGTGGGACCATAGGCTTGTGTTGTTTTTATAGATGTTATCTTTTAGGGTTTTTTTTGTTTACTGGATTTTTTCATAATAGCTTTGTTGAGGTACAACTGGCATACCATAAACTCCCCGCATTGAAAATTTTAGGATATTAAGTTTTGATACATGTGTGATCATAAAGCCGTCACCACGGTCTTGGTAGTGAATGCACCCATCACCTCCCAATGCCTGTTTGTTTTGTTTGTTTTGTTTTGTTTTTAGAGAGAAAGAGAGGGACAGACAGGCAGGAAGGGAGAGAGATGAGAAGCATCAACTCATAGTTGCAGCACCTTAGTTGTTCATTGACTGCCTCTCATATGTGCCTTGACCAAGGGGCTCCAGCCAAGCCAGTGACCATGGGGCAATGTCTGTGATCCCACGCTCAAGCTAGCAACCTCAGGGTTTCAAACCTGGGTCCTCAGTGTCCCAGGCCAATGCTCTATCCGTTGTGCCACCGCCTGGTCAGGCCCAATGCCTGTTTTGAAGCTGTATTAGGGAGACATTGTCTGAGCCCCAGCCTGTCATGTCACCCCTCTCAGGGCTCCAAGGTGGGCAAGCTGACCCTCAAGACCACGGAGATGGAGACCATATATGACCTAGGCACCAAGATGATAGAGTCCCTGACCAAGGACAAGGTCCAGGCTGGGTGAGCAGGGGCGGGGCTGCACCAGACTCCCAGGGTGGTGGAGCTCGGTGCCTTCCTGTCCTCACTCCCACCCTCCTTCCCCTACAGGGACGTGATCACCATTGACAAGGCCACAGGCAAGATCTCCAAGCTGGGCCGCTCCTTCACACGTGCTCGTGACTATGATGCCATGGGCTCCCAGGTGCACTGGGGCTCTGGGGACCCTGCATTCCAGGCACCAGGGTGTCTCCCTGGACCCCCTTGTCACCAGCCCACATCCCTAGTATTTCTAGTCCTTCCCTATGTCCTCGAAGACAGCGAGCACCCTCAGCTTGGCGCTGTGCTCATGGTCTCCAAGGTCCCCAGGAACCCCTGTATCTCCAGTGCTCTTGAGTTCCTAGTCTTGACTGCCTTCTAGGCTTGGGCTTTCCAGGTTGCCTCCATCTGGATTCCCAGCTCCGTTTCCAGGAGCCCCAATCTCCCCAGACAGAGCCCCTGTGGGCCCCCCTTCATGTTATCTGCTCTTATCTCCACCACCCCCCTGCCTCATAGACCAAGTTCGTGCAGTGCCCAGACGGGGAGCTCCAGAAGCGCAAGGAAGTGGTCCACACTGTGTCCCTGCATGAGATCGACGTCATCAACTCCCGCACACAGGGCTTCCTGGCCCTCTTCTCAGGTGATGAACTGGTCCAGCTCATCCTGCCCTCCCCACCCCCATTCTCTCATACCCTCCCCCCCAGTCTTCCTCAGTCCTCTAGGCTGTCTTCTGTTCTCCATCAGTGTGTGGTTCGTCTGTCCCCCTCTGTGGCTGAGCCCCTCTCTCAGGTGGTCTGAGGGGGCACGGCCCTGGCCTTTCTCCCTCCCTAGTTCTCTCCTTCCATTCTGGGGACATTTCAGATACCTTGCCCTCCTGTCACTCTGCCACTCAGGTCTTAGTCTCCCTTCCTTCTGTCCTTCATGCCTCAATTTCCTCTGTCATTGTCCACCTCTGGCCCCAGATCCCTGTCTCTTTTCTGACCACCCCACCACGCTACTCCTGCCTCCCACAGGTGACACAGGGGAGATCAAGTCAGAAGTCCGAGAGCAGATCAATGCCAAGGTGGCCGAGTGGCGCGAGGAGGGCAAGGCAGAGATCATCCCTGGGGTGGGTACTGGGCATGGCAGCATGGGGTGAGGGCAATAGGCAAAGAAGGGGCAGAGTGGTGGATTTGACACCCACCCCGATGGCTCCCAGGTGCTGTTCATTGACGAGGTCCACATGCTGGACATTGAGAGCTTCTCCTTCCTCAACCGGGCCCTGGAGAGTGATATGGCGCCTGTCCTCATCATGGCCACCAATCGCGGCATCACCAGGTGAGCTGGCTGCTGGCCCCTCAAAGGCCTATGGGGAAACGGAATGCCCTGGGCAGCAGGTATAGCCACAGGGCAAGCAAGGTATGTTTATAGAGCAGCTTTTTAGGAAGGTTGTGGGCTTAGCTGCTGTAACAAACAGTCTAACCACCTGTTGCATGGCCCAGGAGAGAAGGTGTACTTTTCTCTTTTTTTTTTTTTTTTTTTCTTTCATTTTTCTGAAGCTGGAAACAGGGAGAGACAGTCAGACAGACTCCCGCATGCGCCCGACCGGGATCCACCCGGCACGCCCACCAGGGGCAACGCTCTGCCCACCAGGGGGCGATGCTCTGCCCATCCTGGGCGTCGCCATGTTGCGACCAGAGCCACTCTAGCGCCTGAGGCAGAGGCCACAGAGCCATGCCCAGCGCCCGGGCCATCTTTGCTCCAGTGGAGCCTTGGCTGCGGGAGGGGAAGAGAGAGACAGAGAGGAAAGCGCGGCGGAGGGGTGGAGAAGCAAATGGGCGCTTCTCCTGTGTGCCCTGGCCGGGAATCGAACCCGGGTCCTCCGCACGCTAGGCCGACGCTCTACCGCTGAGCCAACCGGCCAGGGCCAGGTGTACTTTTCTCTTAAGATAGGCAGGTTGTCAGGGTGGGTAGGCAGCTCTGCTCCACAAGGAAGCCCAGGGACTGTATTTTCTGTCATGTTCTTGTATCCCTTAAGGTATAGTTTCTCAAACTGTGCCAAGGCACCCCAGGATACTGCATAAAGCACAAGAATTCTGTGGGACAGCCTGATATGGTGGTGCAGTAGATAGAGTGTCGACCTGGGAAGCAGAGGTTCCAAGTTTGCAAGCCTGAGGTAGCCAGCTTGAGCGCGGGCGCATCCAGCTTGAGCACAGACTTGCTGGTTTGAGCACAGGATTGTTGACATGAGGCCAAGGTTGTTGGCTTGAACCCAAGGTCTCTTTCTCCAAGGGGTCCCTGGCTCAACCTGAGCCTCCCAGTCAAACGCACATATGAGAAGCAATCAATAAATAACTTAAGTGACTTAGCTTATGAGTTGATGATTCTCATCCCTCTCCCTTCCTGTCTCTCTATCTCTATCTCTTGCAAAAAGCAAAACAAAACATGGAATGCTGAGGTCGCCAGTTCAAAACCTCAGGCTTGCCTGGTCAAGACACATACATGAGTTGATGCTTCCTTCTCCTCCGCCCTGCTTTTCTCTCTTTCCACCAGCCCCCTCCGACTTTCTAAAATGAATTTTATAAAAAGGATTCTGGCCCTGGCCGATTGGCTCAGTGGTAGAACATCGACCTGGCGTGTGGGGGACCCGGGTTCGATTCCCGGCCAGGGCACATAGGAGAAGCGCCCATTTGCTTCTCCACCCCCCTCCTTCCTCTCTGTCTCTCTCTTCCCCTCCCGCAGCCAAGGCTCCATTGGAGCAAAGATGGCCCGGGCACTGGGGATGGCTCCTTGGCCGCTGCCCCAGGCACTAGAGTGGCTCTGGTCGCAACAGAGCGACGCCCCGGATGGGCAGAGCATCGCCCCCTGGTGGGCAGAGCGTCGCCCCTGGTGGGCGTGCTGGGTGGATCCCGGTCAGGCGCATGCGGGAGTCTGTCTGACTGTCTCTCCCCGTTTCCAGCTTCAGAAAAATACAAAAAATACAAAAAAAAAAAAAGGATTCTGTGAGACAGTTTATGTTTTTGTTGTTTTTTTAATTTATTGGCTTTAGTTCTTAATTTTATTTATTGATTTTGGAAAGAGAGGCAGGGAGAAAGACAGACAGAAACATCCATCTGTTTCTATATGTGCCCTGAGCAGGAATCGAACCTGCAACCTCTGCATATTGGAATGATGCTCTAACCAACCAAGCTATCCAGCCAGGAAAATTTAAGTTTTTGAACAATACATACCAAAACGTGTTGGATGCTGCATCATCCACTACAGTTAAGTCAGTCAGATCTAACTACTTAAAATAAATGGAACTTGCCTGACCAGGTGGTGGCGCAGTAGATAGAGCCTCGGACTGGGATGCCGAGGACCCAGGTTCTAGACCCCGAGGTCACCAGCTTGAGTGCGGGCTCATCTGGTTTGAGCAAAGCTCACCAGCTTGGACCCAAGGTCCCTGGCTCAAACAAGGGGTTACTCGGCCTGCTGAAGGCCCGCAGTCAAGGCACATATGAGAAAGCAATCGATGAACAACTAGTGTTGCAATGCGCAATGAAAAACTAATGATTGATGCTTCTCATCTCTCCGTTCCTGTCTGTCTGTCCCTGTCTATCCCTCTCTCTGACTCTCTCTCTGTCTCTGTGAATGAATGAATGAATGAATGAATGAATGAATGAATAAATGGAACTTAGTGTTTCCTCTAGCCTGAAGATACTCTGGAAAAATTCCTGAGAAATGCAGGGCCTTGGGCTGTGATGAAGCTTGGGAACCTCTGTCCTTAGGTGTTGCCAGCACCCCATGCTCTGAGGTCCCCCCAGCTGGCTCTCTTCCTCACCTCATCTACGTTTGGCCCAAAGGGAGGGAGAAGGAAGTGGGGAGCCCATAGCCCCCAGTTGGCTGTGGCCCCGAGGCTGCACCCAGCGCTCCCACAGAGACCTTTTTCCTGCACTGCTGGGGTGCTTGTCTGTGTTCAGTGGCACAGAGGCAGAGGACTGTCATTCCCAATGCTGCAGCCATGTGTCCGTGGAAACTGGCTGGTGGGGCTGGTTATCAATACAGGGAAGAAAGGGGCATGGCTGCCAGGGCAATGGCAGTTTTCCCTGGCTATGCACTCGGCATTGTTCCAGGGCAAACTGTTCGGAACCTCAAAAGAAACTTGGGACATAGATACCTTCTCAGCCCCATTTTACCAATGACAGCAAGGCCTGGTGACTTGCTCAGGGTCAAATGTAGGAAATTGATTTCCAGCCTGACCAGGCGGTGGCGCATGTGAGCTTGGGATACTGAGGACTCAGGTTCAAAACCCGAGGTTGCTGGCTTGAGTGCAAGCTCACCAGCTTGAGCATGGGCTCACTAGCTTGAGCTCCAAGGTCGCTCGCTTGAGCAAGGGGTCACTGGCTTAGCTGGAGCCCCCCAGTCAGGGCACCTATGAGAAAGCAATCAATGAAAAATTAAGGGGCCTGACCTGTGGTGGCGCAGTGGATAAAGCATCGACCTGGAAATGCTGAGGTTGCCGTTCGAAACCCTGGGCTTGCCTGGTCAAGGCACATATGGGAGTTGATGCTTCCAGCTCCTACCCCCTTTCTCTCTCTGTCTCTCCTCTCTCTCTCTCTCTCTCTCTCTCTCTCTCTCTCTCTCTCTGTCTCTCCCTCTCCTCTCTAAAATGAATAAATAAATAAATAAAAAGAATTAAGGTGCTGCAACTACAAGTTGGTGCTTCTCATCTCTCTCCCTTCCTATCTGTCCCTGTCTGTCTGTCTCTTTCACTAAAAAAAAGAAAAGAAAATTGATCTCCAAAAGACTGAGGACAGGGAGAGACCAGCTGAGAGTGTTTGTAGAGGCTGCAGTTCAGGCCATGAGGATGGGCACTTGGCACCTTCTGTGAGAGGCCAGAGAGCCAGTCACCCTAGCTACTGGCAGATTCTGTATCTGTGAACCTACTTACTGTCCAAATCTGTAGCCTCCAAATCAGTGTTTGTGACACTTGGTCATTTGCAGACGTGCAGAGTGACAGAAAAGTTGAGACACATGATGCAGACGCTCCACACTAAGTGCAGATAAGGCGATGCTCTGCCTTCTGGTTTTAGTTCGGATGCTGTAAACGAGTGTCCTTTCCATGATCTATTTAGTGCCGTGTTTGTCACATTCAGTGCTTCTTGTTGGTAATTTTACTGTTTAAAATGGCCTTCACCTGTCCTTTGTCTCTAAGGCCAAGAAGGTTGCGGTGTATGACAGAGAAAGGGCATCTGTTAGATGAGCTTCATTCAGGCCCAAGTTGACTGTGAGTTCAGTGGGAATGAGTCAATAGTATATTTTAAGTAAGTTGCCTTGAAACAGAGCATATAACCTTAGCCGGATAGCTCGGTTAGTTAGAGAATTGTCCCCAAGCACAGAGGTTACTGGTTCAATCCCCAGTCAGGGCAGATACAGGCACAGATGTTTCTGTCTCTCTCCTGCTCTCTCCCTTCCTCTCTCTAAAAATCAATAAAATAAATATTTTAAAAATTATTTAAACAGAAGCTTATAAAACCAGGTAATGATATTTTGGTTGGTTGACAAAAAATATTTTGACCAGCCCTGGCCAGGTAGTTCAGCTGGTTAGAGCATTGTCCTGATATGCCAATGTTGTGGGTTCAATCCCCAGGCAAGGCACAAATAAGAATCAAGCAATGAGCCTGACCAGGTGGTGGTGCAATGAATAGAGCATCAGATTGGGATGCAGAAGATCCAGGTTCAAAACCCGAGGTCAGCCTGGCCTGTGGTGGCGCAGTAGATAAAGTGTCGGCCTAGAACACTGCGGTCACGGGTTCGAAACCCTACCCTAGGCTTGCCTGGTCAAGGCACATATGGAAGTTGATGCTTCCTGCCCCTTCTCTCTCTCTCTCTCTCTCTCTCTCTCCTCTCTAAAATGAATAAGTAAAAACAAACAAACAAAAAAAAATAAACGAGGTCACCCTCTTGAGCGCGGGGTTACTGGTTTGAGCATGAGATCATAGCCATGACCCCATGGTCACTGGCTTGAAACCCAAGGTGTCTGGCTTGAGTAAGGGGTCACTCGCTCTAATGTAGCCCCCCAGTTGAGGCACATATGAGGAAGCAATCAATGAACAACTAAGGTGTTGCAGTGAAGAATTGATGCTTCTCATCTCTCTCCCTTCCTGTCTGTCTGTTCCTATATGTTCCTCTCTGCTCTCTCTGTCTCTGTCACACACACACACACAAAAAGAATCAACCAATGAATGCATAAATAAGTGGAATAACAAATCAATGTTTCTCTCCTTTCTCCCTCTCTCCCCCTCTTCCTCTGTCTAAAATTTTACATATATATATATATATATATATATATATATATATATATATATGGTGAGCAGTGGTTCAGTGTTTGCAGATTGAGCGTTTGCCCCCATTTTAAGAATGTTACTCCCACCATTAATAAGGATCACCTGTATTTCCTAGCACCTGCATGTGCCAGGCCCTGTGCTGGGCCAAGTGCAGCAGGGAAGTGGGACCTTGATCCAGTAATCCCAGACGTGGGTATGCAGCTAAAACCAGCCGAGCCCTCAGTGAGATTGACGCAGTTGGGCTCAGCTGCGCAATCAGGCACTGACACCAGCTGTGAGCTGAAGGTTAAGTGGTATTTGGCCCAGTGAGTGGGCAGTGATGGCAAGGGTGGGTGGGAGGATTCGCAGTAGAAGGAATGGAGAGCCAGGTTCTGGGAGCATCACCCAGACAGCCCTTCCTCCCCCTCCTCCTCAGGATCCGGGGTACCAGCTACCAGAGCCCCCATGGCATCCCCATTGACCTGCTGGACCGACTGCTCATTGTCTCCACCTCGCCCTACAGTGAGAAGGACACGAAGCAGATTCTCCGCATCCGGTGCGGGCAGGGCCAGATGTGGGCCTGAGACACGGGGCTGGTGTCCACTCTGATTTACAAATAGGGACACTGAGATTGGGGGGGGGGGATAATGACTGGCCCAAAGCCTCTGGGCCTGCAAGGGGTAGAATCAGGCCTCCAGGCAGTGGCCTCAGATACAGGATGGGGCCATTGTGTGGGAGGGGAGGAGGTACTGATGACTGACATGGAGGGGAGGCATATGTGGGGGAGAATCAGGAGGCCCTGCCTGTGCCTCAGTGGCCCTTCTTGCTCAGCATTCTGCAGTTCTGAAGACACAGACTCCACATGGTCCCCAGGAAGCCCAGGGATAGGGCCAGGGCTTACTGTAGTCAGGCCTGACCTTGTCTGAGGCACCTGCCCCCACCTGTCTGCAGGTGCGAGGAGGAGGACGTGGAGATGAGTGAGGACGCCTACACGGTGCTAACCCGCATCGGGCTGGAGACCTCACTGCGCTACGCCATCCAGCTCATCACGGCCGCCAGCCTGGTGTGCCGGAAACGCAAGGTCCGTGCCTGAGTGAGCCCTTGGGGACAGGTCGAGTGAGTGACCCACAGCTCCAAGGGCTTTGAGCTGGTTGTTGCATTTAGTCCTGCAACATACATCTTCCGAGTCAGGAAACTTTGGTCTCTTGGGTTTATTTCTGTGTCTCCTGGCCTGACACAGTACATGCTCAGTAAATATCGGTTGACTGCAAGTTGGTACTGTTAAGTCCATTTTACAGAGGAAGAAACTGAGGAATGGAGAGATTGGGCCCTCAGCCAGGTGGTGGTCGAGGCAGGATTTGAACCCAAGTAGTGTAGCCCTGGAGTCCCGACCCTGACACTCCTCCCAGGGTGGGCCTCACTGAGGTCTCGCCATTTCCCTTTAGGGCACAGAGGTGCAGGTAGATGACATCAAGCGGGTCTACTCCCTCTTTCTGGACGAGTCGCGCTCCACGCAGTACATGAAAGAGTACCAGGATGCCTTCCTCTTTAATGAGCTCAGTGAGTGACCCCCCCCCCCCCCCCACCGCAGGCCCCAGGGTTGCCTATCTGGAAAGATGGGAGGGAGCCTGGCCTGGGGAGCTCCAGCCCAGACCTCTGGGCCAGTGACCACAAGGCCTTCTCCCCACAGAAGGTGAGACCATGGACACCTCCTGAGCTGATGTTCCTCCTCATCCCTCCTCCCTGTTTTCTACGAGTTCTGACACTGTGACTTTGTATAAAATGGTTCTGAAACGACCCATCATGTGTGTATTGTGTGTGCACACGTGCTTGTACACCCTGAACTCAAAGAAAGTCATCCCCGCCTGACCAGGCGGTGGTTCAGTGGATAGAGCGTTGGACTGGGATGCAGAAGGACCCAGGTTCGAGACCTCGAGGTCGCCAGCTTGACTGCGGGCTCATCTGGTTTGAGCAAAAACTCACCAGCTTGGACTCAAGGTTGCTGGCTCCAGCAAGGGGTTACTCAGTCTGCTGAAGGCCCGCGGTCAATGCACATATGAGAAAGCAATCAATGAACAACTAAGGTGTCGCAATGCGCAATGAGAAACTAATGATTGATGCTTCTCATCTCTCTGTTCCTGTCTGTCTGTCCCTGTCTATCCCTCTCTCTGACTCTTTGTAGAAAAAAAAGAAAAGAAAGTCAGTCCCAGGGTGCGGTTTGAGAAGCTTTTATTGGGAAAGGAGCATCTGCTGGCTCCCAGTCAGAAGGGGCATGGGAGGTTGGGGTGGGAGGATCCTTAGAGGAAAAGGAGATCTGGGAGGGTGGGGTGGTCACAGACCAAGGGTTGGGCTCTGGGACCCCCGCAGTCGGAGCTGCTGAGACGGCAGGGCCCACAGCGACAGCTGAGGGCCACAGGGAAAGAGACCATGGGGTCCACACCAGGCGGGCAGCCAGGGAGCCGGATGGAGGCAAAACTCAGTTCACGGTAGGTACACACAGGCTGGGGTACAGGTGGCAGAGCGGCCGGCAGCACCCGCACCTGGAGGCCAGGGCAGGGGTAGGTGTGGCATGGGCATCAGTCCAGGGCCAAGCCCTCCCCAGCCTCCCCTCTATACTCTCCCACACGCCCAGCTTTGACTCCAGTTCCCCAGCCCCTACCCAGGGGGGCAGGCCACTCTTCCACCCTGCTGCTGCCTATCTTCTGTGGGCCAGGCCCTGAGCGATCCCCCTAGTGCTGAGGTGGCAGCACCCGGCCTCAGACCACAGGGGCAGGCCCTGCCAGCTCTGGGTAGCTCACCATGCTGGGGCAGTAGCCAGCGCAGATGCTGGTGGTGAAGGTGATACAGACCGGGCAGGCCTCCTTCTCTGCAGCCAGGGTGGCGTTGATGGGCCGGCACAGTGGCCGCAGTGGCCCTCTGGATGCCTGCATCCCACCCATGCTCAGCAGCAGCCACAACAGTAGCCCCTGAGACAAGGCCGCTGCCTCAGCCACAGCCTGAGACCTCTGCCCAGCCCTTGTCCTCACATTCCCATGTACACACGTCCAGGGACCCAGTTCCCCTGCCTGGCAACTTCCCTTTGGGGCCAGCCCCTCCACTCTGACCCCCCATCCCAATACACCTGAGATTCCGGGTACCATACATACTCAGGCCCTGCCCCACCCACTGCTTCCCGCCTCCCAGGGAGCCAGCCGGCTGGCCACACCCTCGTCCAAAGAGGCCTCCTTCACCGCGTCTCAGGATGCTCTTGCCGACTAGGGCGCCCTACGGTCTTACCTGAAGCATCTCCATCCTCGGTGCTTCCCAACCGTGTTTACCTGGTTTTATACCTGTAGGCTGTGGGGGCGGCAAGGCCACTGGGGGTGGTAGTATGGCGGGGTAACCTGGACACTAATCTCCAGGGGTGAGAGGCGGACAAGGTCAGGGAGGTACAGGAGTGGCTAAGTGGAGCATACACGCCCGCCCCCCATTACTGAGTGGCTCAGTACCAAGAAGCAGGACACACCTGACCTCTGACTTCACAGACTCAAATCCTCACATTGCTAGAGAGGTCGTGTTGGGGGCAGGAAATAGCGGATAGGAAACCCTTGGCTGTGAGGGCAAGTTGCGTAGCCCTGCCTCTACCTATCATGGGAGGAGGCTGGAACTGGCCCCTCCAACGACCCTGGAGTGGTGAACGACCGGAAGCCTTAACCCTGCTCCACCTGCTATATACTGAAAGCCCGAGTCGAACCTCTTAGGAGGGGCTTGGCTTCAATATCGCGCTCAGAAAACGGTTCACCTGCACGCAAATATCCCCCTCCACAGGATGCAGCGAAAGCGCCATCTGCCTCACAGCCCCCCAGAAACCAGACTGCCGGAGCTGGAGCGTTATACTATTCAACTCTGTCTTAGACCAAGATAAGCTCGGCCTCTCCTGCGGCAGAGGGCAAGTCCCGCCTGCAGACCCACAGCCCCGAAGTACATATTCCCGGCCCTCGCCCACCAACCACAGTCGAGTGGGCGTGTCCCAGGCTCTGCCCTACTCCGCGCGATGGGCGGGGTTCCCAAGCCCAGCCCCGCCTACTGTGTTCCCTGTCGCTCCTCGGCTTCGCCCCTGTTTGGGGATCCTGTCTGCGGCGGGGGTGGCCCCGCGGCTCAGACAAGCGCAGGCTTCAAGCTGCCGTAGTCGGAGTTCTCGGTGCGGTAGGCTTGCGGCACGCTGTAGATACCCGGCACCGGCTTCCAGTGGGAACCGCCGCAGGGCAGCTCCAGTGGGCAGAAACGGTCAAGCCGGCCGAGCGGCTGCAGCGGGGAGCTGTAGGACTCCTCAGCCAGAGACAGCATCCCGCGGTGCGGCACAGCAGGTGTCACCGGGGGGGCACGGGGCACACGGATCCGCGGTGGCTTGGGCAGCCGAGGCGAGCTGGGACAGGGTGGCCACTGGGCGCTGTGACCCCAGACCTTGGGCGGCTCCTCGAAGCTCCAGTAGTCCAGCGAGTCCTTGCGGGGGTATCCAGACAACTCCTTGCTGTTGAGGGGAGGCAGGGTAGGGAGGGCACAGCTGGATTCGTGGAATGAGGTCTCGGGTTCAGACCTCGGGTCCTGAGGAAGAGGCAGATCTGTACTCTCCTGCATTTTGAGGAGAGGGTACACTTGTAGGAGTTGGGAACCACTTAGAAAGAATGGTGCTAGAGACTCCTAGCCTGGGTTACTTAAGCACCTGGAACCTGGAGTTTTTGCATCCTTGGGAAGGAGTATCTGGGGACTCAAATGCCAAAGTAGCCCCGCCCCAAACTGTCAGGACCCTGCCCCTACACCAGCAGCTACCTTTAGGCCTTCGCGTTCCTGAGAGTTGACACTAAGAACACCTGGGCGCTAAAAGAGGTAGGGGCTGGGGTCTGAACTTCTGGTTATAAGTCAGAGAGGGGGAACCTGCTCCAGGGGAGAGGATAGGCGTTCCCCCAGCCTATGAGGGGCTGTGCAGGAGGCAGTGCCGACGGAGGACCCAGGCTCACTTCGGAGAAGCCCGGAAGTCCCAGGCCAGAGTAGTCAGATAGAGCTGATGGCGGTCCGGGATGCCCTGGTCGGATAGTGTGGAAGGCCAGCCGGCCAGCTTGGCGTTCTTCGTCCAGGGAATGAGAGCCTGAGGAGGATAGAGCAGGAGGAATGATCAAGAAAGACGTTTCATATCCTGTTTCATATCCCTTGGGTCCCAGACTGAGAACTTGATTCCTTCAGACTCAACAGCCCTTCTGGACCAGGCCTCCACACACGCCCCCAGAGTCAGAATCTTTTCTGACCAATCACATGCCAGCGCACTTCAGCTTCACTCCCCAAATCAGAACCCCTTACTAGGGTTACTCCAACACCCAAACACTTTCTGCCTGTCATTGAACACCAAGCCAAGCCCCCACACTAAAACCTTCTTTGTCTTGCTACTGGAATTAAGCTGCATCTTGGCCAACAATTCCTCCTAGAAAGCCTAACCTTGCCTCCTGCTCGGACCAGGTCCCCGAATATTCCAGACCCGCCCCCAAGCACAGTCCCCGCTGCCTGGCCCCGCCCCCAGCCTCAATCCTCTCGGTTACCCGCCTCAGCATTTACTAGTTGCTCCGGGAGCCGGGGCTGAGTTTGGGAAACTCTCCGCCTTCTGGCCCCGCCTCAAAGCGTCTAAGCCACTTACCCAGTCTAGTACTCTTCTAATTCCGCTCCAGACTTTTTAGTCTCGCCCTAGGCTAGATATTCCTTCTGGCCCTTCCCCAGGGTCTCAGTTTGGTCCCAGCATTTATAGCCCTTCCAACCCTACCGCAGGCGCTTCAAGCTGTCCCACAGAGCCCGCGCGGTTTTCTCTGCTACCTGGGAAGGGCCCCCACGTTGGTGGTCCGCAAGCTCCAGAGGCTGGGGCTCCACGTGGAAAGTGGCGCACTGGTCCAGGCCTGGCCAACCTGTATACTGCGCCCTCGTCTCACTGCACTGGTGCTTTGTGATCGGAGGGAGGCAACCGCCGCGAAGTCTGAGCTGCGGGAAGTCGAGGTGGAGAACCAACGTGAGGGCGCAGGGGACTTAATTGCGGTCCTCGGCCCTTTCTCTCGCGGACCTCAACATCTCAGAACCTTACCTTTTCCCCTAAATCCTTGATCCCCAGGGTCCGCGAGGGGTCCGCAAACTCTGGGGCCCTGGGCTGCGCGTAGGGCCCGCCGTGGGTCTTAGGCACATAAGCGGAGCCAAAGGTTGTCTCCCATCTGTTGATGACCTCGTCGAAAGCCCAGATGTGCAAATCCTGCATTGCCGCTGGGGGCAGGGGCCCCGCCACAGTGGACTAGGCAGAAGGCGCGGAACGTCAGCTAAAACAACTCAGGCGCCCGGGCGGCCAGCCCTCTCTGATCTCTTCCAGTTGGTCCTCAGCCCTTTCCTCCCTCTAGTTCCAGGTTTCGAGGTTCCCTGACCCTTCCTCTGTCAGACTCAGGACTCCAACCTTCCTCCTTCAGTTAGAAGTCCAAGCCACCAACCCCTCATTATTTTCAGCGGGGGCCTGGGTCTCCGGGTCCCTCCTTCAGACAGGAGTCTGGACTTCCAGGCTCCTCTTGGCGACGAGCCTAGGGTTCTCTCACCTGGAGAGTAGGCGGGGGAAAGGGCGTGGATGGGATCATGTGGTGGGCGACACCACTGCTGGTGAGATGCCAACTGGGCCAGGACCTAGGCACCTCAGTCCCAGAGACGGGGGGCCAGGGACGGCCATAGCACAGAGCTGGGGTCCGACCTGCCATGATCCCCCCCCCCCCCCCCCCGCCTTGTAGCCAAGCAGGAGAAGGCTTGTTGTTGTTGTTGCCCTAGGTGACAGAACCCACCCACGCTGAATCCAGCCAATGGAGGCCCTGCACGCGTGTGGATGGGTGCAGTGAGAGACCCACACACAGAGGAACAGGGACTTTGACAGAAGAGGGCAGACACCCTAACTAGGGCACAGAAACTCAGAGAAGTGGAAGGAGGGGAGACCCAGACAGACAGGAGGGCAGAAATGGAGAACAAGGGAAGGAGAAACAAGTTCAATTTTAGAATTTTAGACAAAGACCCCTGAAGTGGAGCACACAGACTCACAGCGGGGACAGCAGAGAGGGAGACAGAAACCTGGGGCGGAGGTCCAGGAAGGGGGAAACAGAGACTCTGTGGGGAGAGAGAACAGAGACCCAGAGAAGGAGGAGAATAGAGACCACTCAGCACACCAGGAAATCCATGAGAAACACTATTTCTATAGGATCCCTGCCTTCCCTGCCTGCGGCTCCCTCTGCCAGGCCAACTTCTTGAGGGGGGGGGGTTAACACTTTGCCCGGGATGCCCCTTCCTCCCTGAGTGTCGGCTTCATCTGTCTTGCTGCTTTTGACTGAGCTGAAAACTTCCACCTGATTATAGGTGTGGGCAGAGGGAGAGACCTGCAGAGAAATACTTAGCCAAAAAGGGGATTGTAGTGGTGCGGAAAGTTTTGACGGCAAATAAGAGAGTGTGTTGGGGGAGAGGGATGGGGATTTCTATGTCCTTAGCCCAAAATTGGCCCCCAAAAAGAAAAGTCTGTGTGCTGGAAACAGGTGTGAGGCTATGGGCTGGTAATGTGGGAAGGGCTGTCCTGAGATCTGCTCCTGACTTCCCCTGTCACTGCCCCACTTCAAAGACCTTTTGATCAAAGCCTCTGCCTCCTCAGCCCCCACTAACCCATCCCATCAACCTTTTTTTTTTTTTTTTCTTCCCTGAAGTGAGAAAAGCCGGGAGGCAGAGAGACAGACTCCCACAAGCGCCCAACCGGGATCCACCCGGAAAGCCCACTAGGGGGCAATGCTCTGCCCATCTGGGCAGTTGCTCCGTTGCTCTGTTGCAACCGGAGCCATTCAGGTACCTGAGGTGGAGGCCACGGAGTCATCCTCAGCAACTGAGCCAACTTTGCTCCAATGGAGCATTGGCTGTGGGAGAGGAAGAGAGAGATAAAGAGAAAGGAGAAGGGGAAGAATGGAGAAGCAAATGGGCGCTTCTCCTGTATGACCTGGCAGGGAATCGAACCCATGAACTTCCACACGCCGGGCCGATGCTCTACTGCTGAGCCAGACGGCCAGAGCCCCATCAACCCATTCTTTTTTTTTCTTTTTCTTTTTTTTTTTTTTTTTAACAGAGACAGAGAGTCAGAGAGAGGGATAGATAGGGACAGACAGACAGGAACGGAGAGAGATGAGAAGCATCAATCATCGGTTTTTTGTTGCAACACCTTAGTTGTTCATTGATTGCTTTCTCATATGTGCCTTGACCGTGGGCCTTCAGCAGACTGAGTAACCCCTTGCTCAAGCCAGCGACCTTGGGTCCAAGCTGATGAGCTTTGCTCAAACCAGATGAGCCCATGCTCAAGCTGATGACCTTGGGGTCTTGAACCTGGGTCCTCAGCACCCCAGTTCGACACTCTATCCACTGCGCCACTGCCTGGTCAGGCTCAACCCATTCTCTAGACAGGGAAAATTGAGACTGCATTCTGTTCCTCATTTAGGCTTCTGGGGTCCCTTCTCCTGTTGGATTTTCCTGGCCCACTCAAGGGCTATCAGTGAATGTCCAAATGACCCCTGATCTCTGCCAGGGGTCAGGATTGGTCAGAACCTCATTTCTTACTAAAGCTGGACAACTTTAAGGTTTATTTCTTTCCCAATGTGGGGTAAAGGTTGAGACAGGAAAGGGTGGTAGAAACCTGACTCCAATGCCCCACCAGGGCCAAATTTTCTAGCATCTTGACCTATCATTCAATTTCACTTGAGTTTTTACTGTGATGGATAGGTCACTACATCAAAACAGAACATTTTTGCCCCATCTGACCTAGCAAACTTCCTATTTGAACCCGAGCTCCCAGCTTGTTGCTTGTGTTTTCCAGTTTTTCTACTTCCCTGCCCACTTCTTGACATATTTCTTCTTTGTCACTCTCTCCAGGATGGGCAGGGTGAAGTCCTCTGAGATCACATAATCAGCAACTTAGAAGCCAAAGGCCTCCAATGGTCAAATCCACCAGAATTGATCTAACAAGTTGTGTATTAGAGCTGATAAGCAGTAGGCACTCAGAAAATATTGGCTATCATCATCATCATCATCACCTTTGAGTTCACAGGAGAATTCCTATTCATCCTTCAAAACCCCATTTGGTTTCAACACCTATCTTATATCTATACAGATCGAGCTCTCAAAATTAGAGAGCTGTGATTTCATGATTATTTAACAAGTTCCCAAAATGAAGCCCAGAGCAGCCAGGTCACCCCTGAGGTCCCTTAGCATCCAGCTCTCTTCTTCCTCTGCTTGCCCAGTTCCTTCCTGCGCATGCGCACGGGCCTCAGGCCCGGCCCGCCCGGCTGAGAAGTGTGCAGACGCAGGCAGTGTCAATGCGAATCCATCGCCAGCCCACACGGCCCTGAGCGTCAGTGGTCAATGCCCGCACATAGGATTGCTTGGCCTTACACTCGGACAGCCAGTGCCTCCGGTCTACACCACGGCAGCCCCCTCCCCCTGCACCAGGGCCACCTTCCCCAGTGTTGTCAGCCTTGCAGCGGGTCTCAAAGAAGTACTGGCGAAGGGGGCTGCCACCAGCTGCAGGCACCTCGCCCAGCACCTCCACCTCGCGCCCACGCAGGTCCACTGCTGTCCGGCGGTCTGTCACCCAGCTGCTGACTGCATCGCATACAGCCAGCTCTCCCCGGCGACTCGCTGGTGCTGTCTCGCTCACCCCTCGCCGACTTCGGTTAGCAGGGCTGCCTGGTAGCTCCTCGAAGGCCCCGGCCTCTAGCAGGAAGAGCAGAGGGGGGTCCGCGGGAGCGCCTCTGGACAGCGCTACCCGGGGAGACAGGAGGTCCCACTCAGGAGCTGGAAATGGGGGCAGTGGTGAGGGTGGGAGATGGGGTTCCATTGGGACAATGGGGAGGAGGCAAAGGAGGAGGGTGGGGAGGGACCATGAGGGGTGGGAGAGCATCTCGCTGAGCACCTGAGGATGGAAAGGAAAGCTGGAATTAGAGAAGAGGGTCACAAGTTAGGGGGGGACCTGCATGCCAGAACCACAGGAAGGCCCTAGTTCTAGAACTTGGGGGACCCTACATTCTACCATTGAAAAGTACCCATTTCCAGATTATAGTACTAGTATTATTAATAACTATCATAGCCTGACCAGGCAGTGGCACAATGGATAGAGCATTGGGCTAGGACACTGGGGACCCAGATTTGAAATACCAAGGTTGCTGGCTTGAGCGTGGGCTCACCAGCTTAAGTGTGGGGTTGCTGGCTTGACTGGGGATCATAGACATGACCCCATAGTCGCTGGCTAGAAGACCAAGGTCGCCTGCTTGAGCCCAAGGTTGCTGGCTCGAGCAAGAGGTCACTGGCTCAGTTGGAGCCCCGTGATCAAGGCACATATGAGAAAGCAATTAATGAACAACTAAGGAGCTGCAACTATGAGTTGATGCATCTCATCTCTTTTCCTTCCTGTCTCTCTCTTGCGCTAAAGAAAATTATTATTATAATTATTTTGCTACTATTACTAATAATAGCCAACAATTGGTGAAATACAGACTCAGAGAGGTAACTTGTACCAGGTCACACAGCCAGCAAATGCCAGAGGTGGATCTCAAACCCTGTCTGAGCAACTCCACTCTGTTCTGCATCCTAAAGGAGGTTTGAGGTTCCAAAATTCTGAGAAAGGCCAGTTCTAGAATCCTAGGGAGACCCAATTTTAGGTCAAAACTGTCACTAAGAAGGCCAGAAAAACACTTCCCTCTCTCCGACAGAGATTCAGTTTCCCTGTCTGTGATTGATCTGGGGCTGGGAGATGCAGGTGAAGGTGTGTGTACTGCATTTTCTTTTTTTAAAAATTTATTGATTTATTTTAGAGAGACAGACAGAGGAAGGGAGAGATAGGAAGAGAGGAACAGAAGGAGAGAAGGAGAGAGGGAGGGAGGGAGGGAAGAAAGGAGAAAGAAGCATTCACTGTTGTTCTACTTAGTTGTGCATTCATTGTTTGCTTCCCATATGGGGA
This sequence comes from Saccopteryx leptura, assembly GCF_036850995.1. Lineage (NCBI taxonomy): Eukaryota > Metazoa > Chordata > Mammalia > Chiroptera > Emballonuridae > Saccopteryx > Saccopteryx leptura. The sequence goes on from NC_089505.1 coordinate 67,065,433, forward strand.
TGGAACTGCAACCCTGGTGCCTCTGGAGGACACTGACTGACTGAACTAACCAGCCAGGGCATGGATACTGCATTTTCTCTAAAACATTCTGGAAGCCTGTGGTTCTGGAAAAGGATGGTGTGGAGAGGACAGGGTGGTTACCAGACCTGTCAGCACCTCCTCCGCCTCCTAGCTCCTGGGCTGGGGGCCCCCAGGCTCTTGGGGGCCCCTGTGGGGGACACAGGTGGCCCCCTCCTTCCTGACATCTCAGGAGAGGGAGGGGGCAACCACCTAGGAAAAGAAGGGAACAGGCAGGTTATATAGGCAGGTGGGGGAGGCGGCCTGAACCCCTGGACACTCCCCTTCCCAGTTCCACTTAAAGTGTTGGGTACCCTAGTCAAGGCCACGCCCCCTTTTCAGGCCCAGGTGATGGCTCCTGGCTGGAATGGGAAGCAGATGGGGGGAGGAGAGGGGAGAGGAGAGGCTGGAAAAGATTACATCCTCCTTGGCCCATTCATCTCTCAGACAGGGTGGGGGTGGGGGGCTGGCCTGGACACCCGGGTACCTGAGGGCCCGCTCTCAAGAAGCCCTGAGTCCCTGAGGCTGCTTCCTGGAATGTTTTCCCCACACAGGACAGGCCAGGGCCCGTCCAAGGCTTCTGCCGCACATACCTGGAGTGACTGCCTGCCCTGGCTGGGAGATGGGAATGGGAAGGTGGGGTGTGAAGAGGGGTGCACGTTGACCCAGCCAGGACCAGGACTGTAGGTCCTCTTCCCTCAGACCAGGAGTGCTGGGTCCCAGCTGCCTCTTCCCTCAGACCAGGAGTGCTGGGTCCCAGCTGCCTCTTCCCGTGGAGTCCAGATCCTCAGCCCCCTCCCTCAGACCCAGGAGCCCAGGACACCGGCCCCTCCTCCCTCAGACCCGGGAGTCCGGGCCCCCAAACCGTCCTTCCTCAGATTCAGGAATTCTGGAGTTCAAGGCCCCTCAGGTACTCGGAATACGACTCCCATAAGATTCAGGTTGGGTACTAAACTACTGAGACCCCCACCGGGGGTAACCCGCTGATCCTCTGGAACCTTTCCCCGCTGCCTCAGTTTCCTCAGCCAAGCCCCGCCCCGCCCCCGCCGGCCCCGCCCACGTCCCTCCCTACCCGGGGGCAGGGCGACCCGGACGCCGGAATCCCGAAGGAGGAGGTGCCGAGGCTCTTACCTGGGGCGTCCTTCTCGGCTCCCTCGGCTGCCCCTGGCGTGGCGGCGGCTCCTCCTCCCGCTCGCTGGCTGCGGGGACGCCCGCGTGCTTGCCGGCTCCTCGCTGCACAAGCTCCAGAGGGCCCGGGTCGGGGGCGGGGGCGGGGCGGCGCCCGACGGCGGAGGAGGGGCCGGGGGATCCCGCCTTCCACACGCCGGCTGGGACCTCAGAAGCCCGGTCTGGCTCCCTCAGCCTTCCACCCGCCTCAGTCCCAGGAGGCCAGGCGCCAGACCCCCCCTCCCTCTCAACCCTGGGGTCCGGGCCCCCAGCCCCTCCTCTCTCAGACCCAGAGTCTGGACCCCCAGCCCCCTCCTCCCTCAGATCCAAGAGTCTGGCCCCGAGATTCCTTTGCATTCTTTTGCCAGTTAAGTGTCAATCCGCAGGAAGATTCCCACCCTCTGGTTTCATCCCCACTTTCCCAGGAGCCCCAGGCCAGACATTAACCAGCTGGGCTTGGGCAGTGATAAGGCCCCAGGCCGGGGAGACAGTGGATGTGGGGGGCTCCCCCACATAGTCCTCTCTCCTGGAATTTCCTGGGTGGGGACTGGGGAGAGGGTCTTGTCCTGAGCTCAGATAAGAGCAATTCAAGGTATTATAGGACTCAAGAGTTTAGATATGGTTTGGGAACAAAATGACTTTAGAGAAAGAAAGAGAATAGTGCCAAATGGAAGGGAGATGGGAAAAGTCACAGAGATGGAGAGTAAAAAGGGGCAGAGTCCAAGAGAAACAGGAGGACAGCAACCCAGAGAGAGAAAAGACTCAGATCCAAAGAGAGAGGACAGACACCTGGAGAGAAAGGGCCAGAACCCAGAAGGGGGACAGAAATCCAGAGAGAGAGAGAGAGAGAGAGAGAGAGACCCTAACACAGGGAGATGGGAGTTGGAGTCTGGGACAGTCCTGTTGCAGGGCCCTTCACCCCTCCCCAGGTTTATTTTCAAGAGGAAAGCTGACACTTGCCTTAGGGGGTGGCGGGCATCCCATTCCCGTCTCTCAGCCTAAATATAGCATGACAAGGTGGCAGGAAGGGTGTCCCCGGATTAGGGTGTTCCCCTCTCCTTTCCCCATCCCAGCCAAGGCAACATAGAAGGAGGCCACAGTTGTTTATTAAGGTGGAGGAGGGACACTTCCCAGGCTTTGAATGTTCACTGGAGTCACCTCCCTGACCTCTCCATACTCTTCCCAATCCCTAAACACCCAGCATGTCCCACCTCTACCAGAGGTAGTCTATGTAACTCCCAGACTCTGATGGGGTAGCACAGCACAGGAGAGTTAGCCAAGAGGAGTAACAGTCTCTGTCCCCCTTCTTTCTCTGCCTCCCCCCTCTCTTTGGTCTCTCCCCCCCTTCCTGCATCTCTCTTTCTCTTTATCTCTGTCCCCCCCCCCAGTTCTCTGTTCCCCTCTCTCTGGGTCTCCGACCCTTCCCCTCTGGTTCTCTCCCCCTGCTGTGGATCTCCATTGTACCCCTGGGTCTCTGACCCCTCTCAGGCCACTGCTCTCTTCTCTCCTGCTCCCCTTCCTCCTCGTGGGTGTCTTTCTTTGCCTCTGTCGCTGTCCTCTCTGTAGGTCTTGGTTCCTCTTTGCCTCGATCTCCTCCTCTTCTGGTCTCTGTGCTGGGCACTGCCTGCCTCCAAGACTCTGCCTCTCATGTCTGTCCCCAATGAAGGAGTCCGTCTCCATTTCTGTCTCCAGGTGTGCCGTTCTCTCCATTTCAGATAAAAGTGACAACCTCCATAGCTTATATCTCCCTAGATTATATTATTTCTGACCTTTATCAAACTTTCTCCACAATCTGTACTTTCTATCTCTCTTTGTAAAAAAGGTAGTTGGATAAAACTGAATTTCTTAGTTGTTCCAAACTGAATTTCTTAGCTGCATTCTGAGTTGCTAACAGAGACTTCATGAGAAGTGTGTTCCCCTCAAATCAGTTTCCTTCTAATGTGTTACCCTGGTGCCTCTAAGATTTCATTTGACCAAAAAAAACAAAACAACAACAAAAACAAGGAGAGGGGTTGTTATAGCTAAAAATAACAACAACAACACTCTGTAAACCACTGGATGAGTTTTAATAAATTGATACGAGTGCTTTGAATGATGCCTGGCACACATAGGGGAAGCCCTGTATGTGTTAGTGATTTAACCCTCCTCCTCTTCCACTAACCCTCAGTTCTGAAAGACTTCTTAAAATGTTTGGCTTCATGACCTTAGGTAACACCCTCCTCTCTGAGCCTCAGTTTTCTTGTTTGTGAGGCTGTTTGGACTTGAGAGGTCCTGTGAGTACCAGGCTGATGAGACACGTGGGGTCAGGCAGCCTGCCATAAGCCCTGGCCCCTGGTAACAGTGACGGGCTGTCTGACCTTGGGAAGCCACGCTCATGCTCTAAGTCTGGTTCTTCCCCAGTTTGTCTGACAGCTGTCCTGGGCTGTGGGAGATGGGGTGGCCCACCCCGACTTGGGATTCCATGGAACAGAGACTGCGTCTCTCTTGGGCTCAGGGCACTGCCTTTTTCTTTAGTTCTCTTTCTCTGGGGCACTCTGGTCTGCCTCTAGTTCTGGGTGTCTGTCTCTCCCTGGGTGCCTGATGCCCTACTCTGGGCCTCGACCCCCCACTCTTGGTCTCTTTCTCCTTCTTGCTTTGAGTTTCTGTCCCCCTCCCTCTCGGACCTTGTCTCCTCCTCCCTGAGTCTCTTTTCCTCTCTCTTCAGGTCTTTGTCTCCTCTTCTTTAGATTTCTCTCTTTCTCTGAGTCTCCATCCTTCCCTAAGTCTCTGTCTCCCTCCTCTGGGTTTCTGTCCCCCAGTCATGTCTGGATAGAGTACAGACAGTGAGTCCTGCTCTCCCCCTCACCCCCTTCCCTTGTGGCTCTGATGTCCATGTCTGGAAGCAAAACTGTAGGCAAGGACAGATAGTAAGGGGGTTTCCATGGTAAATGAATCAGATGTGGAGTAAATGGAAGGACTGTCCAGTTCAGTTTGTCTCCCAGAGTCAACAATGCCATGTTCACATCCTGATACGTGATCCATTCCCAGTGCTGATATTCTTGGGTCCTGGTGCTATCACTAAATCCAAAACGAACCAACATGGTCCTGTGGAGTTCATGCACACAGTCCAACTCAACCCAACATTCCTACCAGACTCACAGTGACGAACTCAATGTAACTCAACTCAGCACGGCCCTATGAACTGGCCCTACGAGATTCATATGGTTATACAACTCAGTACGGTTCAACTTAATGTAGCCGTGAAAAACTTCCAGCCACATAACTCTACTCAATTCAACCCAACAGAACCCTGAGAGACTCACACGGTCATACATCCCAACTCAACTTAACCTAATGTGACCTACAAAGTTCACATTCTATCATTTGACTCTTGGTATTTCTACATGACTCACAAGTTCACAGGACCTAAAATAACATAGCCATAGAAGAATCACAAAGCCACACAATTTCCAACATGTCTCAACTCCACAACATCATGCATGAACATGGCCCTAGGCCTAGGGGACTCATCTCACAGAATCCCGCACAATGCAGTTGGACGAGGCTCACCTAGACTCACAACCCAACCCAACACAACACAACTCAACACAGAACAAAGAAACTCACACACTATGTGACCAGATCTATTTCAACACTACCCCAAAAAGCTCCACAGCCTTGCAAAAACCAATGCAGCCTCCCCTCAGCTCAGCATACCTCATTGCCATTCATTGCCACCTAAGGGAGGTACCTACAGGAGTACCAAGCCACAACTCAAGACCCAGTAAGACTCGGTGTTCCTCAATTCATTACCATTTAACCTAGTTCTTCCTAATCCCAACCCCCTCCCCCCAAACTTCCCCTCCATCTTCCCCTCCATCCCTCTAAGGAAATGTGAGGTCCTCCAGGCCTCCACTGTCCCTCACACTTCGGTGACCATGTGTTTTCCAGGGGGGGGCCAGAGTGAAGGTGATAGCTCAGGCACATCTCCGTCCACCAATCCCCCATTGACCTTGCCCTCTAGTGGCCCACAGGGCTGCGTGTCCACATGGCTGTACATGCCAGCCTCTTCATCCTCTGTCTCTCGGTGGTAAAAGTAGCTGAAGTTGGAGACAATGACTGGCACAGGCAGGGAAATGGTTAGTACGCCGGCGATGGCGCACAGAGAGCCCACTATCTTGCCACCCACGGTGACGGGTGCCATGTCTCCATAGCCGACTGTAGTCATGGTGACCACTGCCCACCAGAAGGACTCAGGGATGCTGGTGAAATAAGAGTCTTCCCGATCGACCTCAGCAAAGTAGACTGCGCTGGAGAAGAGGACTACACCGATGAAGAGAAAGAAGATAAGGAGGCCCAGCTCACGCATGGAAGCCCGCAGCGTCTGGCCCAAGATCTGCAGGCCCTTTGAGTGCCTAGACAACTTGAAGATGCGAAAGACGCGTACCAGTCGGATGACTCGCAGGATGGCCAAGGACATGGCTGGCTGGCCCACCCCCCGCTGCCGGGCCAGCTCCGTGCCCAGCGCCACAAAGTAGGGCAGGATGGCCACAAAATCAATGAGGTTCATCACATTCTTGAAGAAGGCTGTCTTGCTTGGGCAGGCCAACAGGCGCACCAGCAGCTCGAAGGAGAACCAACAGATGCACAGTGTCTCCACCACAAAGAACGGGTCATCGAAGGGTGTGCGAGGTGGAGATCCAGGCACAGGGCTGGAGCCATTCAGCCGAGTGGGGAACTGCAAGAAGGAAGGGGTTAAGGGAGGACCACACCAGGGCTGGGACACACTGGAATGGTCACATTCATTTTTTAAAAATCCAACTACTGCCTGACCAGGCAGTGGCGCAGTGAATAGAGCGTCATTCTGGGATGCGGAGGACCCAGGTTCGAGACCCTGAGGTAGCCAGCTTGAGCGCGGCCTCATCTGGTTTGAGCAGAGCTCATCAGCTTGGACCCAAGGTCGCTGGCTTGAGCAGGGGGTCACTCGATCTGCTATAGCCCCATGGTCAGGGCATATATGAAAAAGCAATCAATGAACAACTAAGGTGTCGCAATGAAAAACTAATGATTGATGCTTCTCATCTCTCTCCGTTCCTGTCTGTCTGTCCCTATTTGTTCCTCTCTCTGTCTCTGAAAAAATAAAAATAAATAAAAATCCAACTACTTAAAAAAAAATACAACTACTTATCTACAAAATGATCAATGGCTATTGCCCCCAGGTTACCAGTGTCCCAGCTGTCATAGACTCTCCCAGGATCCCAGGATTACCCCGGGACAGCTGGCCCCGTGGTCCCTCATCCTTCATTGATGGGGCTTCCAGAAATGATGATTGAGTGGGGTTCCCTTCCAAAGCCCACCCCAGCATTAATTTTCTAGGCAGGGATGGTCCCTGGACTGTCCCCATTCCCTTGTGCCCTGCCCTCCCAAATTCAGCCTAGGCTGTAATGGTTAAAGATCTTTCTGTCTGCCAAACCTCAGGGCCTCTCCTCCTACAGCTCCCAGCCAAACTTTCTTTGAGATGGATTCCTCCCCTACCCTAGCCCTCAGGGCCCACCACGCTGTCTCCTGCTACCTTTCTTCAAGCCCAATTCTCACCACCTCCAGTCCATCCCTCCCATGAATTACTACCAGCTGCGCAGATCCCAGATTTTTCAGGTTCTCTGCCCAGTTTTGATTTTTTTATGTACCTACCCGTCCTCCTGTCCTCCTCAAGCCAAGTTTCTCACCCGCCTTAACCCTGCCCTTTGATAGGACAGGTCCTCGTATTCAGATCCTCAGGCCCCGCCCCCATTGTTATACCTTCCGAGTCCCCAGCTTTTAATGATGGTGTCTGTCTCCTGACAGGTTTTGTCCCTGGGTTGCCCATTCCTCAAAGCCCCCTGCCCCAACTATGATTGGCCAGGTGCCCCCGCCCACCTACACCCAGACCCCACCTTCTTGAAAGGCCGCGCCTCCCAATGCCTTTAACACGATTTTGATTGGCCAGACCTGTTGGCTCCGCCTACACCACATAAACACGCCCCTTTCATCTGAGGCCCCGCCTCCTCACCTGTCCCGGAGCAGCCACAGCCGCAAGCCCCGGTTTGTCGCGGTCGTCACGGAAGTCAGGCAACGTCTCGAGACAGAAAACGACGATGGAGACGAGGATGACGAGCACAGAGACGACGGCGAGCACACGCGCGGCCTGCGAGCTCTCGGGGAACTCGAAGAGCAGCCACAGCTGGCGCGCGAAGGCGCGGCGCGGCAAGGGTCGCTCCGGCGGCACCGGACAGCCCTCATCCTCGCGCAGGCGCGCTAGCGCCGCCGCGCCCAGCCCATAGAAGGCCACCTCCTCCAGGAAGACGTCGAGCGGCACGTGCGCTGGTCGCCGCAGCCGCCCGCCGGACTGATAGTAGTAAAGCACAGCGTCGAAGCTGGGCCGATGCCGGTCGAAGAAGTATTCGCGGCGCGCCCCGTCGTAGAAGCGGCTGCGACGCGCCGGGTCTCCTAGTAGCGTGTCCGGGAAGCGACCCAGCGTGCGCTCCCGCGTCTCGAACCGCAGCCCGGCCACGTTGAGGACCAGCCGCTCGCAGCAGCCACACGGCGGCGGGCACCGCGGCTCCATGGCGCGCGCAGCCCCGGGGACCCGCCGACGGACGTGTGGCCCCGACGCCCGACCCGGCCCAGCCCCACCTCAGCCGCCGCCGCCCCAGCCTGGTGTCCGATGTCCACGCGTAAAAATAGCCCGGCCCTCCGGCCAGGGCGCGGGGGAGGGGGCGCCGTGACCCCGGCAGGGCAGAGGGTAGCCGCGCGCCCTCTGCCGGGGCGCCCGCCTTTGCCCCCAGCCACCGCCGAACTGCAATTTCTCCGTGTCTATCCCGCTTTCTGGTTCCCTTTCCCTTGGTCTCTCCATAACTCAGGATCTGTCCTGCGTGTCTACGGGTTTCCGTGTTTGTCCCTCGTCTTTTTTTAAAAAATGAGTATCTGAGCTCCTCTGCTCAAAAAGTCACAAATTTCCACCTTCTCTTTTACATCTGGCTATGCCTTTGATTTGGATCTCTGTCAGGGCTGTATCTCTGAGTGTCTTGGTGGGGCAATTCTTTCCGAGTTTTGCAGTTCTGGGGGACTCTGTGTCTTGGTATCTCTGATCTCAATCTTTGTTTTGACTCTTGTTTCTCGGGGGTCTGTTAATCTGTTGTCTCCTTTGGTCTCTGCCTTTCCCCTCTGTCGGGATCTCTGCTTCTGCTTCTTATGTTTCTGGGTCTTTGTCTCTCATTATCTCTTAGCCCTCTGTGTCTCTGTGCCTAGGTTTCTTTGGGCGCTCCTTTGGGTCTCTTTCTTTCCCTGAATTATGGCGAGTCTCTGTCTCAGGGCCTCTGGAGGACTCAGGATCTCCGGAGTCACCTCTCTGAATCTCTCTCTCTGACCATCATCATTCTGAGGACAGTTCCTTCACTGTCCTCTTGGTGATTGCCTGGTTCTGGGACACTCCAGTAGTTGCAGAACAGGAGCATGTGCGCCCTTCACCCGATGTTCTCGCCAGAATCTCTTCCGGGGTCTCCACCTGGGTTTTCTACTAGATACGCTGGGGCCCAGCGAGACCTGAGCTATAGCCCTAAATAGTGTCAAAGGAGGCAGGGCCTGCCAAGAACAGGTGGGGGTGGGCTGGGGAGATGCCACAGGGTCACTCGAAGGGACCGAAGGACAGACAGACGGTGGCCTTCCAGCTACTGGTGTCTTATGACATCGCGTAAAAATAGCCCCTTCTGTTGGGCTTGGTGGGGAAGTGGAGGGATTGGTCACCTAGACTTTGGGAATGTGGTCCCAGGCGCCCTCTGCTGGACGATTGGAGAGACAGTAAATGTCATTACTCCCTGCGAATTCCCGCATTCATTCTTTTCTGGTCTACAGTTTCTTTCTGGGGTGCTGTCACCATCCCTCTGGATTTCTGAGTCCTGCTCTCTGGGTCTCTCTCCTCCGTCACTCTATATCTGTCCCTCTCTTTCATGGTCTTTGACCCTCCTTTTTCTGGGTCTCTGTTCCGTATCTCTACGGTCTTTTTTCTCCCCTTCTCTCTGGTCTCTGTCTCCTCTTTTCTCTCATTCTCCAAGACCACAGAGACCCCCTCTATGTCTGTGTGTACGACCCCTGCCTCTTTCCTGCAGCCCAGTCTCTTACACCCACTTACTGCTGAGCCTGGAGGTAGGTGCTCCTCCTTGCCACTTCTAGAGAATTCTCCCTCTCTCAGCTCCTTGGAAGCTCAGCTGACCATGGACACCTCTCCCCATCCTTCTTTAATGGATTCCCCTTTCCCTCGGGCCTCTCCCACTCTGTCCTGGGAGGTTTCAGATCCTGGCGTCCTAGCCATTACTCTAAAATTGTCATAAGTCTTAGTCATTTCAATATTCCCATAGACGATCCTGCTAAAACCTGTCCTGTAGTGGGTTGTCCTTTCCCCAAAAAAAACATATTTCTTGCCTAAAAAGTACTCCTGGGCCTGACCTGTGGTGGCGCAGTGGATAAAGCGTCGACCTGGAAATGCTGAGTTTGCTGGTTCGAAACCCTGGGCTTGCCTGATCAAGGCACATATGGGAGTTGATGCTTCCAGCTCCTACCCCCGTCTCTCTCTCCTCTTTCTCTCTCTCTCTCTCTCTCTCTCTCTCTCTCTCTCTCTCTGTGTGTGTCTCTCTCTCCCTCTCTCTCTCTCCTCTCTAAAACAAATAAATAAAATTTAAAAAAATTAAAAAAAAAAAAAGTACTCCTGAACATTGCCACACCCTATCTAGAGGATTCCCTGTCCGTGGCTTTTGGGACTCCTTCAACCAACAGATTGTCTTGGAAGGAAAGCCATGTGATGTAAAAGGCAACCCAACTTTCCATCTTGTGTTTTTCCTTGGGACACTTCTGCAGGCCAGAAAACAAGGCCTTTGTGCAGAGGACCCGAGACTACTGGCCTTTGGCCTGGCTAAACTCACAGCTGATGACCAGTTCCAACCTGTAGCCATGTGAGTGAGTCATCTTGGGAGCACGTCCTCTTGCCCCAACCAGGCTACCCCCACTGATCCACCTAGGGCACTCCCCCAGCTCTGCCCTGATTGAAAACTTGTGAGAATACAGAGGGATTTTGGGGGTGGGGGTGGGAGTGAGATTGCCACAGAGGTGAAATTCCCTTCTCACATCATACTGGGGCATAAAGTTGATATGTTTGATCACTTACTTAGTGTCTGCTGGGTTTCTCCACTATAAAGTTATTTTTTCCCCTTGTAATTAATGGCTATTTGGGGAGTCATCTTTCTTTGTTTGGTCAAGTTTATTGAGGTTTAATTTACACACAATAAAATTTACTCTTTACAGCCTGACCTGTGGTGGCGCAGTGGATAAAGCATCCACCTGGAATGCTGATGTCACCGATTCCAAACCCCAGGTTAAGGCACATATGGGAGTTGATGCTTCCTGCTCCTCCCCCTTCCCTCTCTCTCTTTCTGTTGCTCTCTCCCCCTCACCTCTCTAAAATGAATAAATAAAATTTAAAAACCCAGTTTTTATTTTTTTAAAAATTTACTCTTTACAGTGTACACTTCTGTGAGTCTTGGCAAATGAATACAGTCATGTAACCACACTATAATCAAAATAAACCACAGTTCTATCACTCCCCAAAGTTTGCTCTTTCCCTTTGTTTTTTTCTAAGTGACATTTTATTTTTTTAAATTGATTTGAGAGAGAGAAAGAAATGGAGGAGGAGGGAGAGAGAGAGAGAGAGAGAGAGAGAGAGAGAGAAGCATTCATTTGCTGTTCCACTTATTTGTGCATTCATTTGTCACTTCCCATATATGCCCTGACTGGGGATTGAACCACAACTTTCTTTTTTTTTTTTTTTTTTGTTTGTATTTTTCTGAAGCTGGAAAGAGGGAGGCAGTCAGACAGACTCCCGCATGCACCCGACCGGGATCCACCCGGCACGCCCACCAGGGGGCAATGCTCTGCCCATCCGGGGCGTCGCTCTGTCGCGACCAGAGCCACTCTAGCGCTTCTGGCAGAGGCCAAGGAGCCATCCCCAGCGCCCGGGCCATCTTTTGCTCCAATGGAACCTCAGCTGCAGGAGGGGAAGAGAGAGACAGAGAGGAAGGAGAGAGGGAGGGGTGGAGAAGCAGATGGGCGCCTCTCCTGTGTGCCCTGGCCTGGAATTGAACCCGGGACTTCCGCACGCCAGGCCGACGCTCTACCACTGAGCCAACTGGCCAGGGCCAAACCACAACTTTCTTGTTTCGAGATGAAGCTAGTCTAGCCGACTGAGCTAACCAGCCAGGGCCTCCCTTTTGTAGTCAATGCTCCTTCTTTCAGCTCTTAGAAACTACTGCTCTTTTATTTTCTCCCTCTATATCCCTGTAGTTCTTTTCCCCCCCAGAATGTCAAATTGATGAAATCTTAAGTATATAGCCTTTGAACCTGGCTTCTTTCACTTAGATAATGCATTGAAGATTCTCTACTGTTGTGTGTATCAGTCCTTTCCTTCTTAATTCTCAGTAGTATTCCAAGGCATGAATGTATGCCCATTTGATTTTTCATTCATGTATGAGGGATGTTTAAGTTACAGTTCATTTGTGATGATTACGAATAAAGATAGACCCTGGCTGGTTTGCTCAGTGGTAGAGCATCAGCCCAGCATGCAGATCTCCTGGATTCAATCTCCGGTCAGGGCACACGTGAGAAGCAACCATCTGCTTCTCTTCCCCTTCTCTCTCTTCCCTTCTCACAGCCAGTGGCTCGACTGGTTTGAGCATTGGCTATAAGCACTGAAGATAGCTTGGTTTATTCAAGCATTGGCCCCAGACAGGGTTGCAAGGTAGATCCCAGTCTGGGTGCATGATAGACTGTGTCACTATCTCTCATTTAAAAATAATTTAATTTAATCTAATTTTTATTTTATTATTATTATTATTATTATTATTTTTTGTATTTTTCCGAAGCTGGAAATGGGGAGACAGTCAGACAGACTCCCGCATGCGCCCAACCGGGATCCACCCGGCACGCCCACCAGGGGGCGATGCTCTGCCCCTCCGGGGCGTCGCTCTTTTTGCGACCAGAGCCACTCTAGCGCCTGGGGCAGAGGCCAAGGAGCCATCCCCAGCGCCCGGGCCATCTTTTTGCTCCAATGGAGCCTCGGCTGCGGGACGGGAAGAGAGAGACAGAGAGGAAGGAGAAGGGGAGGGGTGGAGAAGCAAATGGGTGCTTCTCCTGTGTGCCCTGGCCGGGAATCGAACCCGGGACTTCTACACGCCAGGCCGACGCTCTACCACTGAGCCAACCGGCCAGGGCCTAATCTAATTTTTAAAATTAATAAAACTGATGTAAAAATCCTTGTATTTGTTTTTTTATTTTTTATTTTTATTTATTTATTCATTTTAGAGAAGAGAGAGAGAGAGAGGGAAGGGGGGAGGAGCAGGAAGCATCAACTCCCATATGTGCCTTAACCAGGCAAGCCTAGGGTTTCGAACCGGCGACCTCAGCGTTCCAGGTCGACGCTTGATCCACTGCGCCACCACAGGTCAGGCCTTGTATTTGTTTTTGTTTGAATGTAAGTTTTCAGGTGTCTGAGTGGCAAATAGTGGGCTGTCTGTGTTTTATGATAGGTGTATGCTTAACTTTTTTGCCATCAGTAGATAATTGTGTCATATGACTTTCTATCTTAATATCTTTTCTATATTATATTCAAAAAGAACAAAAAAAAACCCTTCCTTGGCTGACCAGGCGGTGGTGCTGTAGATAGAGCATTGGTCTGGGATGCAGAGAACCCAGGTTCAAACCCCAAGATCACCAGCTTGAGTGTGGGCTTGTCAGCTTGAGCTCTGGGTTGCTGGCTTGACTAAGGGGTCACTGGCTTGAAGCTCAAGATCACTGGGTTGAGCAAAGGGTCACTGGCTCTGTCAAGGCACATATGAGAAAGCAATCAATGAACAACTAAGGTGCTGTAACAAAGAATTGATGCTTCTCATCACTCTCTCTTCCTGTCTGTCTCCTTATATGTCTCTCTGTCTCCCTCACTAAAACAAAACAAAACAAAAAAAAACCTTACTCATCTCTGCTACTATTACCTGTCTGTACTTCTTTTGTAGCTCTAAAGGCTTTTTCCTACATGAGGTTTCCACTTCATCTCCCATCAACTTGGCAAGGTCACCTGCTATGGTTGCCAAACTTCAGTTCTCTTTTTGTATTCTTCAGTAGCATTGGACACATTGAATACTGCTTCCTTTTTCCCCCTTGCTGCCTGTGTCTCGAACCACTCTTACCTTCTCCATCTTTTCTCATTTCCTACGTGAGTTCATCAGTCACATGGCTTCAAATACTATCTCTACTCCAGTGACTCCCAAGTCTAGGTGTCCAGTCCCAAACTCTTCTGTAATTGTGCTATATCCTAACTTTCAACTCCGCTACTCCATGTGAGTGTCAAATGGGCCTCTCTGACATATCCAAACCCCCAAGTCCTCACCCCAGCCTCCCCCCCCCTTTTTTTTAGCGAGAGAGACAGACTGGAAGGGAGAGAGATGAGAAGCATCAACTTGTTGTGGCACTTTAGTTGTTCACTGATTGCTTCTCATATGTGCCTTGACCTGGGGGGCTCTAGCTGAGCCAGTGACCCCTTGCTCAAGCTAGGTACCTTGGGTTTAAGCCAATGACCATGGGGTCATCTATGATCCCATGCTCAGCTGGTGACCCCTGGGTTTCGAACCTGAGTCGTCAGTGTCCCAGGTCGGCGCTCTGTCCACTGTGCCACTGCCTGGTCAGGCTTCATTAACAGCACCATCAATCACCCATTTGCTCAGGGTACAAATTGTGGTAAGAGATTTATTATGATTAAGGGAAGATTAGCTTCATTTTAAAATTTCTTTTAAATTTGTTATTTTGAAATAATTTTGGATTTACAAGAAAGTTTCAAAAATCATACAGAGCTATCATATATCTTTCAATGACCTTCTGCCAATGTCAACTTTTTTTTTTTTTTTTTTACAGGGACAGAGAGAGAGTCAGAGAGAGGGATAGACAGGGACAGACAGACAGGAATGGAGAGAGATGAGAAGCATCAATCAATCATCAGTTTTTTGTTGCAACACCTTAGTTGTTCATTGATTGCTTTCACATATGTGCCTTGACCACGGGCCTTCAGCAGACTGAATAACCCCTTGCTCGAGCCAGTGACCTTGGGTCCAAGCTGGTGAGCTTTTGCTCAAGCCAGATGAGCCCACGCTAAAGCTGGCGACCTCGGGGTCTCGAACCTAGGTCCTTCGCATCCCAATCCAATACTCTATCCACTGCGCCACCACCTGGTCAGGCTCACCTTTTTTTTTTTTTTGGTATTTTTCTGAAGCTGGAAACGGGGAGAGACAGTCTGACAGACTCCCGCATGCGCCCGACCAGGATCCACCCGGCACGCCCACCAGGGGCGAAGCTCTGCCCACCAGGGGGCGATGCTCTGCCCCTCCGGGACGTTGCTCTGTCGCGACCAGAGCCACTCTAGTGCCTGGGACAGAGGCCAAGGAGCCATCCCCAGCGCCCGGGCCATCTTTGCTCCAATGGAGCCTTGGCTGCGGGAGGGGAAGAGAGAGACAGAGAGGAACGAGGGGGTTAGTGGAGAAGCAAATGGGCGCCTCTCCTATGTGCCCTGGCCGAGAATCGAACCTGGGTCCCCCGCACGCCAGGCCGACACTCTACCGCTGAGCCAACCGGCCCAGGCTCAACTTCTTTTTTTTTTTTTATAAATAAATTTTTATTTTAATGGGGTGACATCAATAAATCAGGGTACATACATTCAAAGAAAACATTTCCAGGTTATCTTGTCATTTAGTTCTGTTGCATACCCATCACCCGAAGAGAGATCGTCCTCCGCCACCCTCCATCCAGTTCTCTCTGTACCCCTCCCCCTCCCCCTCTCCCTCCTTCCCTCCCCCCACCCCCTGTAACCACCACACTCCTGTCCATGCCTCTTAGTCTCGCTTTTATGTCCCACCAATGTATGGAATCCTGCAGTTTCTGTTTTTTTTCTGATTCGCTTATTTCACCCCGCGCAATGCTACCAAGACTCCACCATTCCGCTGTAAGTGATCCGATGTCATCATTTCTCCTAGCTGAATAGTATACCATGGTGTATATGTGCCCCATCTTCTTCATCCAGTCCTCTATTTTTCTTTTACAGTGATTAAAAGCCTTTAAGCAAACTCTTGGCCAATACAGCAAGAATCCCTAAAAGAGTAGTGTCCTTAACATGTTCACCAAGTCCAAGTTGGCCCCATCACCATGCCAAATCCCTGAAAAATGCAACCCAACCACAGTTCAGTCTGTTAGGAGCTGTCACAGGGAGCAAGAGTCCAGGAAAGTTCCCCACAGGAAAAGTCCGCATGGCACTGGAATTGTTGTCACCATTCTATACTTTGCAGCTCATGTCCAAGTCCCAATGACCGCTGCTTCTAGCTGGTAATGATTCAGGTAGACTGGAAAAGCCATTTGCAGCATGCATGGATATGGAGCTTCTGTTCTCCTCTGCCTGGAGAGTTGAGACCAGGTTGCTTTTCCCTGGAGCTCTGTGACTGTGGCATGGTAAAGAGAACCTTGGGATACACTAAGCTGGGTGGCATAGGTAGATTCATAATACAAGTTGGCAAAAGGAGGAAAGAGAGCTCTAAATTAGGAGTAGGTCCCAGCCTGAAATATAAGTGGGGCATTGTCAACTTCTTAAATAACCAAAGTGTAGTTATTTGTCAGGAAATTAGCATCAATATAATAATACTATTAACAAATAATACTATAGATCTTGTTTGAATTGCACCTGTTTCCTATGAATATTCTTTTTAAAAAATGTTTATTGATTTTAGTGAGAGAAGAATGGAGGGAGGGAGGAACAGAGAAAGAGACAGGAACATCAATTTGCTCCTGCACGTGCCCCAACCAAGGATAGAAACCGGTGACCTCCACACTTTGGGACAATGCTCTAACCACCTGAGCTATCCTGCCAAGGCGTGAATATTCTTGTTTCTGGTTTAGAATCTAATTCAAAATCCCACATTATCTTAGTTTTCTCCTTAATTTCCCCAAGGGGTTATTTTCTGGCTTGAGCCCAAAGATCACTGTATTGAAGCCCAAGGTCACTGTCTTGAGCAAGGGGTCACTGGCTTGGCTTGAGCCCGCCAATCAGGGTATGTGTAAGAAGCAACAATGAGTAACCAAAGTGACACAGCCACAAGTTGATGCTTCTCATTTCTCTCCTTTCCTCTCTCTCTCTCTTTTTTTTTTAATTTTAATTTTATTTATTCATTTTAGAAAAGAGAGAGAGAGAGAGAGAGAGAGAAGAGGGGGAGGAGCAGGAAGCATCAACTCCCATATGTGCCCTGACCAGGCAAGCCCAGGGTTTCGAACCGGCGACCTCAGCATTTCCAGGTCGATGCCCTATCCACTGCGCCACCACAGGTCAGGCTCCTCTCTCTCTCAAAAAAAGTTTTTATTTATTGATTTGAGAGAGAGAGAGCGAGAAAGTGGGTGGGGAGGAGTGGAAAAAGCCAATGCATAGTAGTTGCTTCTCATATGTGCCTTGACCAGGCAAGCCCAGAGTTTCAAACTGGTGATTTCAGCGTTCCAAATCGATGCTTATCCACTCTATTACCACAGGTCAGCCTGGCACCTTTTGCATTAAAAATTTTTTTTTATTTTTTACCTTTTGCATTTTTAAATTGATTTTTTAGGGAGAAAGAAAGGAAGATAGAAAAGAAATGCCAATTTGTTGTTCCACTTATTGCACGCTGTCATTGGTTGATTTTTGTATGTGCCCTGACTGGGGATTGAACCAGCAACCCCTGTGCTTCAGGACAATGCTCTAAGCAAGCGAGCTATCCAGCCAGGGCTCAAATAGGTTTTCTTTTTCTTTTCTTTCTTTTTTTTTTTTCAGAGACAGAGAGAGAGTCAGAGGGATAGACAGGGACAGACAGACAGGAACGGAGAGAGATGAGAAGCATCAGTCATCAGTTTTCGTTGCGACACCTTAGTTGTTCATTGATTGCTTTCTCATGTGTGCCTTGACTGTAGGCCTTCAGCAGACCAAGTAACCCCTTGCTCAAGCTAACGACCTTGGGTCCAAGCTGGTGAACTTTGCTCAAACCAGATGAGCCCGCACTCAAGCTGGCAACCTTGGGGTCTCGAACCTGGGTCCTCTGCATCCCAGTCCGACGCTCTATCCACTGCGCCATCTCCTGGTCAGGCTCAAATAGGTTTTCAATATTTTGCTCGCTCTCTCTTCTCCTTCCGGCACCCCTGTGAATGTTCGTATGATTGAAGTCCCAGAGGTTCCTTATACTATCCTCATATGTTTATGGAAAACACTGGCTGCAGTGTTTAACCTCACTTCAGCCAAGCCAATGACAGTTCATTGCCTCCTGTTTTTTATTTTATTTTTATTTTTTTATATTTTGTTTATTCATTTTAGAGAGAGGAGACACAGAGAGAGAGACAGAGACAGAGACAGAGAGAGAAGGGAGGGAGGAGCAGAAAGCATCAACTCCCATATGTGCCTTGACCAGGAAAGCTTGGGGTTTCGAACCGGCGACCTCAGTGTTCCAGTTCAATGCTTTTACCCACTGTGCCACCTCAGGTCAGGCTCATTGCCTCCTGTTTTTGCATGGGGTTTATGAAGAGAGCAGAGCTGTAAATCAGAGAAAAGGGGAATATGTTGGGAGAGGAATCATGGGGGTAGAGGGAGAAGAAAGGGAAGAGCCTAACCAGGCGGTAGCGCAGTGGATAGAGCGTCGGACTGGGATGCAGAGGACCCGGGTTCGAGACCCCGAGGTCGCCAGCTTGAGTGCGGGTTCATCTGGTTTGAACCAAGTTCACCAGCTTGGACCCAAGGTCGCTGGTTCGAGCAAGGGGTTACTCAGTCTGCTGAAGGCCCACGGTCAAGGCACATATGAGAAAGTAATCAATGAACAACTAAGGTGTCGCAACACGCAATGAAAAACTAATGATTGATGCTTCTCATCTCTCTTCGTTCCTGTCTGTCTATTCTTCTCTCTGACTCACTCTCTCTGTAAAAAATAAATAAATTAGAAACAACAACAACAAAAAAAACCCCGGAGGTCATCAGCTTGAGTGTGGGCTCATATGGCTTGAGCACAGGCTCACCAGCTTGAGCACAGTGTCACTGGCATGAGCGTGGGATAATAGACATGAGCTTATGGTCGCTCGTTTGAAGCCCAAGGTCGCTGGCTGGAGCAAGGGGTCACTCACTCTGCTGTGGCTGTGGCCCCACCCCATCAAAGTACATATGAGAAAGCAATCAATGAACAACTAAGGTGACACAAGAAAGAATTGATGCTTCACATCTCTCTCCCCTCCTGCCTGTCCCTGTCTGTCCCTCTCTCTGTCTCTTCTCTGTCTTTAAAAAGTAAAAAAAAAAAAAGGGGGGGGGAGGAGGAGAAAGTGGAAGAAAAGAAGGCACAGCAAGAGGAAGAGGATGAGGAGGGAGAAAACAGGAAGAGGAAAAAGTGGAAGTGAAGGAGAGAAGGAGGAAGAGGAGAAGGAAGTCTTTGTTTTATGCTTCCTTATATTCCAGATAGCTAATTTGATTCTTGGCTTATCTGCTCTACGGTTAATTCCCTGTTAATTATTCTCCATTTCAGTTAGTAGCCTTTATTTCTTTTTTTTTAATTAATTAATTTATTTATTTTTAGAGAGGAGAGAGAGACAGAGAGGGAGAGAGAAAGACAGAGAGAGAGAAGGGGGGAGGAGCTGGAAGCATCAACTCCCATATGTGCCTTGACCAGGCAAGCCCAGGGTTTTGAACCGGTGACCTCAGCATTTCCAGGTCGATGCTTTATCCACTGCGCCACCACAGGTCAGGCAGTAGCCTTTATTTCTGACTGCTTCTTTTCTATGCTGCTGAGGTTCTCACGAAGTTCATTGAGCATCCTTATAACCAGTGTTTTGAACTCTGCATCTAGTAGATTGCTTGTCTCTATTTTGTTTAGTTTTTTTTTTAAACTTAGGTTTTTTTAAAACTTAGTTGTTTTTTGTTTGTTTGTTTTTTAAGATTTTATTTATTTATTTAGAGACAGAGAGGGATAGATAGGGACAGACAGGAACGCAGAGAGATGAGAAGCATCAATCATCAGCTTTTTGTTGTGGCACCTTAGTAGTTCAGTGATTGCTTTCTCATATGTGCCTTGACCGTGGGCCTTAAGCAGACCGAGTAACCCGTTGCTCGAGCCAGTGACCTTGGGTCCAAGCTGGTGAACTTTGCTCAAACCAGATGAGCCCGCGCTCAAGCTGGTGACCTCGGGGTCTCGAACCTGGGTCTTCCGCATCCCAGTTCGATGCTCTATCCACTGCGCCACCGCCTGGTCAGGCTTTTTCCTGGAGTTTTGTTCCACTCTTTCATTTGACACATTTGTCTCCTTTTGGCAGCCTCACTGTGTTTGTTTGTATGAGTTAGGTACTGGTGCTACATCTTCCAGGCTTGGTAGAGTGGCCTCATGTAAGTATTCTGTAGGGTCCTGTGACACAGGCTTGCCCATCACCCAAGCTGGGTACTCGAGGTGCCTGCACCATATGGGCTGTGCACAGCTCTCCTCTTTGTAATTGAGGCTTGATTGCTGTTGTCACGTCAATGGAAAGGCTTTACCCCAAGGCCAATCAGCTGCAAGGGTGGCTGAAACCACTAGCCTCTAACCACTGTCCACCATGGTGGAGGAGCAGCCGTGCAGGTGCCCACTGATTCGCCCCTTAGGTGTGTTGCTTGTGCAGCTGGTTGGGTGGTTATGCTTCCAAGTGATCTGAAGTTGTCCACCTGGTGCACTGGCTCTGGGGCCTCCTGGGAGGTGCAGCTCAAGATCAGCCACCACCTGTGTTCTGCCCTTGGTCACCTGGCATGAGTTAGAAAGCAGTATGTAGATGGCTGCTACTTGTGCTGGGCTTGGCAGTGTCTAAGGGAGGCCAAGCTTTGAACCAAGGCCAGCTGCTGCTGGTGCTGGGCTGGTGTCACTTAGCGAGAAATACAGGGCATGCTGGGCCAGATGCTGCTTGTTTGAGAAATCTTAGAACAATCTGAAGCATCTGTATTCTTGAAAATGCCTTTATTGGCCTCCCCATGCCATGTAAGCGCCAAGAAGGAAAAGACTTTGCTTTAGTCACATGCTATATTCCCAGAGCCCAAGCAATACCTACCATATTTCAGGCGCTAAGTAAACAGTTATTGATTTAACAGGCAAGAGACATCAGTCATCATACTATTCACATAAGGACTTTTTTTCCCCCTGAAGTGAGAAGCGGGGAGGCAGAGAGACAGACTCCAGCATATGCCCAACCGGGATCCACCCGGCAAACCCACTAGGAGGCGATGCTCTGCTTATCTGGGGCATCGCTCTGTTGCAACCAGAGCCATTCTAGCGCCTGAGGCAGAGGCCATGGAGCCATCCTCAGCACCCAGGCCAACTCTGCTCCAATAGAGCCTTGGCTGCAGAAGGGGAATAGAGAGAGCTAGAGAAAGGAGAGGGGGAGGAGTGGGAGGGGGAATGGTGGAGAAGTAGATAGGCACTTCTCCTGTGTGCTGGGAATCGAACCCGGGACTTACACACGCCAGGCCAACGCTCTACCACTGAGCCAGGCGGCCAGGGCCTCACATAGGGACTTTTTGCCAGAAGGCGGAGGGGTACATCAAAAAATTTGATAATACACGCATGCGTACAATATCCAGGAAGTGTGTTAGGAGAAAGGGGAGGAGCATCGAGAAGACTCGCGGACAGAAGCGGTTGGAGTGCAAATGATGAGGCGAAGGGGGAAATGCTTGGTGCTGAGCGCGCGTGCGCACTGCGAGGTCTAGCCTGCCGCGGCGGTTTGAGGTGCCGGAAGGCTAGGCAGTAACTTCGCGCGTGCGCAATTTCCGCAGCAGGGGGCCGAGTCTGTGTGTTGGTAAGGCTCGACTCGCTAGGCGCGTGCGCAGTGCGGCGGCGGAGGGATTTGATACCGGTTCCACCTCTTGCCCCTGTCGGGAGCCGAAGCCGCGCGGGTTCCTGAGCAGCGCGGCCTGGTGCGCGCGCTGGGTAGGTGAGGGAAGCAGACTGACACGGACCCCGCTGGAGGCGAAGCTAGAGTGGTGGTACTGCTGCTAAGGGGTCGCTGTAGCCGACGCGAGCCCCTGGACCGTCGCCAGGTCGAGGAGGGCGCCGCGCGACGGGTGAGTGTGACTGACTGGCCCTACCTGGTGTGGGACTGCTACCCACAAGCCCCTGCGATGGGCTCCGCTCCCTTCCCCGGTGCCGGGCCCCCTGTCGCTGCACCCCCACAGCACCTTTCCATACCCCTTTCCCAGAGTGCTCTGGGCGCTTAGGACCGCTTCCCAAAGCCCTCCCGCGGTTCCTTACCCACAGGCCCTTGCGGCGTTGCCTTTTTTTCCCTCCATCTCAGCGGCGTTCTGGACCCTTACCCATAATTCTTTTCGCCTTTAGGGGCCTAGGTCTATTACCCACAAGCCTCTGGACTTAGGGTTTTGCTAATAATGACCTTCTGCTATTGAACGGAGACTTTCTGCGACCCTTGCCTTGCTCTCCACGGTATGGGACCTCCAGCCGTCACTCCTCTGGGTCTCCATTGATTTTCCCTGTGAACCCCCCAGAGAACCTGTCAACCCCACAGCACGGTGCTCAGGACTCTGAGACTTAACTACTTTTTTCCAGTATTTGTTTCCCCTGCAGGCTTTGCCCCGCCCTCACACAGCCTCTCCCAAGAATTTACTATTTTTTTTCTGTGACGGTAGATCACCGTGTGCCCTTACAGAACCTATTTTAATACTGAGACCTTGCTCCTATTTCCCTCTCTTTTGGGGAGTGAAGGGATTGTAGGGGCTTCGTCTCTACCAGCCCAGCCTAACATAAGGCTGGTTTGCTTTTGCTTTCAGATTTGGCAAGATGACTCAGTTCCTGCCGCCCAACCTTCTGGCCCTCTTTGCTCCCCGCGACCCCATCCCATACCTGCCACCCCTGGAGAAACTGCCACATGAAAAACATCACAATCAACCTTACTGTGGCATCGCGCCCTACATCCGAGAGTTTGAGGTGAGTTTACTGAGCAGACTTGAGTGTTTTGAGTTCTGGAGGTTTGGGGGGGGGATTCTGAATTTGGGGATCCAAGTTCTGGCCATTTTCTGGCTGTGTGATAAAGGCAGTTGACTTATTTTTTCTGGTCCTCAGTTTCCCTGTCTTAATGGAGTTGATAATATCTTCCTTGTAGGGTTTTTGGGAAAATTTGGTAACTAGTGTCGAGTATTTAGGCTCTGGAATCAGGTGGTTCTTGGCGCGTACACACCGTTTATTAGCTGTGTGGCTTTGGACAAGTGGGGTGTCCTCAGTGTGTTGATTTCTCCATTTATAGCAAGGGAAAATTAATATTTTCCTCAGAATGTTGACAGGGAATTAATTGCAAAATGTATGTTAGGAGGCCTAGCATTCAGCAAATGTTGACGTTTGTTATTGGATTTACCATTTTTGTTATTAATAGGGTGATGTTCATAAAGGGTTAGCACCGTGTGATAGGGTGCTTAATACCGTGGGCTTGAGAATTTCAGTTCTGCTCTTTCAGGATAAACAAATATACAGGTTAGGCTCCTGGACCTTATTATTTTCTTTTTTTGTAAAATTGAGATAACAACATCCACCTCTTAAGGTGCATCAGAGCACCCCCTAAGAAATGCTGGCCTGTAACCAGAAGTTGGAAGAGGAAAGTTCTGGCATGGGTTGGAAAGGACAGCTGGAGGTAGAGGAAGTCACAGAGGTTAAATTAGTAGAGCAATAATAGAAGATTGGCTTTTTTTTTTTTTTCGGAGACAGAGAGAGAGAGGGATAGACAGGGACAAACAGAAACGGAGAGATGAGAAGCATCAATCGTTAGTTTTTTGTTGCGCGTTGTGATACCTTAGTTGTTCATTGATTGCTTTCTCACATGTACCTTGACCGCGGGCCTTCAGCATAACCCCTTGTTTGAGCCAGTGACCTTGGGTCCAAGCTGGTGAGCTTTTGCTCAAACCAGATGAGCCTGCTCTCAAGCTGGCAACCTCAGGGTCTCGAACCTGGGTCCTCGGCATCCCAGTCCGACGCTCTATCCACTTTGCCACCGCCTGGTCAGGCGAGATTGGCTTTTTTTTTTTTTTTTTTTTTTTTTAAGATTGGCTTTTTATAGGATTTGCCACCCTTAGTGAACCGGTACTTGGGGAATGTTACTAGCTAGTTAAACTAATTTAATGGCTGCAGGCCTGCGGCACCCTTTGGTGATACGGTCACGTGCCAGTTATTTAATGAGTGGTTGGAGAGACCTGCCCTGGCCCCCAGACAGTGTCCAGTTGTCTGCTCCTGAGCACTGGACTGTTGGGTCTTTACTTAAGGCCTGGTCCCAGTTCTGATCTATGATAAAGGACAGATCCATTGTAGATTGAGGCTTTCGATAAACACAAAAGGGTTATTTATTTATTTATTTTTCTAGCATTTAAAAAATTTTTTTAGCCAGACCTGTGGTGGTGCAGTGGGTATAATCATTGACCTGGAACGCTCAGGCTGCCGGTTCAAAACCCCAGGCTTGCCTGGTCAAGGCACATATGGTTTTTTGTTCTTTTTTTTTTTATAAGATTTTTTATTTATTCATTATAGAGAGGAGAGAGAGAGAGAGAGAAGGGGGGAGGAGCAGGAAGCATCAACTCCCATATGTGCCTTGACCAGGCAAGCCCAGGGTTTTGAACCGGCAACCTCAGCGTTTCCAGGTTGATGCTTTATCCACTGTGCCACCACAGGTCAGACTGGTCAATGCACATATGGGAATTGATGCTTTCTGCTCCTCCCCCTTCTCTCTCTCTCGGCCTCTCTCTCTGTCCCCTCTCTCTAAAATGAATAAATAAAATCTTTAAAAAAATTTTTTTTAATCCTTTTAATTGTACAAATGTTGATGTTTATCAGGCGTCTCCAAACTGTGGTCCCCTGAGGCCATTTATCCGGCCCCCCGCCGCACTTCCGGAAGGGGCACTCTTTCATTGGTGATCAGTGAGAGGAGCACTGTACGTGGCGGCCCTCCAGTGGTCTGAGGTACAGTGAACTGGCCCCCTGTGTAAAAAGTTTGGGGACCTCTGATGTATATTCTTGTGCCTCCTGACCATCAGAGTACGATTTATTTATTTTATGTTTTTTTGGTTTTTTTTTTTCTGAAGTTGGAAACGGGGAGGCAGTCAGACAGACTCCCTCATGCGCCCGACCGGGATCCACCTGGCACGCCCACCAGGGGGGCGATGCTCTATTGCAACCAGAGCCATTCTAGCGCCTGAGGCAGAGGCCACAGAGCCATCTTCAGTGCCCGGGCCAACCTTGCTCCAATGGAGCCTTGGCTGCGGGAGGGGAAGAGAGAGACAGAGAGGAAGGAGAGGGGGAGGGGTGGAGAAGCAGATGGGCGCTTCTCCTGTGTGGCCTGGCCGGAATCGAACCCGGGACTCCTGCACGCCAGGCCGACGCTCTACCACTGAGCCAACCAGCCAGGGCTCGATTTATTTATTTTAAAAATGTGTAAGGCAACATTAAAAAAAGACAAATGTATGTTCTTCTTGTTTCTGTAAATTGATTATCAAACAAACATGATTTTTTTTTTTTTTTTGTATTTTTCTGAAGTTGGAAATGGGGAGGCAGTCAGACTTCCGCATGTGCCCGACCAGGATCCACCCGGCATGCCCACCAGGGGGCGATGCTCTGCCCCTCTGGGGCATTGCTCTGTTGCAACCAGAGCCATTCTAGCGCCTGAGGCAGAGGCCATAGAGCCATTCACAGTGCCCGGGCCAGCTTTGCTCCATTGGAGCCTTGGCTGCGGGAGGGGAAGAGAGAGAAAGAGAGGAGGGAGAGGGGGAGGGATGGAGAAGCAGATGGGCGCTTCTGCTGTGTGCCCTGGCCGGGATTCGAACCCGGGACTCCTGCACACCAGGCTGACGCTCTACCACTGAGCCAACCGGCCAGGGCCAGACATGATTTTAAGTTAATAAAACTGGCCTCACTTGTGGTGGCGCAGTGGCTCAAGCGTCGACCTGGAATGCTGAGGTCACCAGTTTGAAAGAAACTTTGGGCTTGCCTGGTCAAGGCATATATGGGAGTTAAGGCTTCCTGCTCCTCCTTCCCTGTGTCTATCTTCTATAAAATGAATAAATAAAAATAATTTTAAGTTAATAAAACTGTACTGATCTAATTTCATATTTTAAAAAACTCACTCCTGGGGGTCAGCGAGCATGAAAAGAACTCACTACTCATAGGGTTAATTGATTTTAGAGAGAAAAGAAGGGAGAGACAGAAATATCCATCTGCTTCTGTATGTACCCTGACAAGTGATCGAACCTGCAACCTTGCCACATTGAGTCAATGTTCTAACCAGTGGAGTGATCTGGCTAGGACTTTTTCTAGCCTTTTTAAAAAAGATTTGGCGCAGTGGATAGAGCGTTGGACTGGGATGCATGGACCCAGGTTCGAGACTCCGAGGTCGCCAGCTTGAGCACGGGCTCATCTGGTTTGAGCAAAGCTCACCAGCTTGGACTCAAGGTCACTGGCTCGAGCAAGTGGTTACTCAGTCTGTTGAAGGCCCTTGGTCAAGGCACATATGAGAAAGCAATCAATGAACAACTAAGGTGTTGCAGCGAAAAACTGATGATTGATGCTTCTCATCTCTCTCTGTTCCTGTCTGTCCCTATCTATCCCTCTCTCTGACTCTGTAAAAAAAAAGATTTTATTTACTTATTTTACAGAGAGAGGAGAAAAAGGGACGGGAAGTAAGAAGTATCAATTCATAGTTGTTTTAGTTTAGTTGTTCATTGCTTGCTTGTTGCTCATTTTATGTGCCTTGACACGGCAAGCCCAGAGTTTTGAACTGGCAGACTCAGAATTCTAGGTTGATGCTCTATCCCAGGGGTCGGGAACCTTTTTGGCTGAGAGTCATGAACGCCACATATTTTAAAATGTAATTTCGTGAGAGCCATACAGTGACCCGTGTACATTACGCATTATCCAATAAAAATTTGGTGTTGTCCACCTTCAACCATGAACTTGAGCGGTAGGAAATGAATGGATTGTAATACATGAGAATGTTTTATGCCTGACCAGGCGGTGGCGCAGTGGATAGAGTGTTGGACTAGGATGCAGAGGATCCAGGTTTGAGACCCCAAGATCCCTGGCTTGAGCAAGGGGTTCCTCTGTCTGCTGAAGGCCCACGGTCAAGGCATATATGAGAAAGCAATCAATGAACAACTAAGATCTCGCAACGAAAAACTGATGATTGATGCTTCTCATCTCTCTCTGTTCCTGTCTGTCTGTCCCTCTCTATCCCTCTCTGACTCTCTCTCTGTCCCTGTAAAAAAAAGAGAAAAAAAAGAGAATGTTTTATATTTTTAACATTTTTTTATTATTATTAAAGGTTTGTCTGTAAGCCAGATGCAGCCATCAAAAGAACTACATCTGGCTTGTGAACCGTAGGTTCCTGACCCCTGCTCTATCCACTGCGCCACTGGCCAGGCTTATTTTTCTAGCTTTTCTTTTTTTTTTTTTTTTTTAATTTTAAATTATTTATTTATTTATTTTTTTACAGGGACAGAGAGAGAGTCAGATAGAGGGGTAGATAGGGACAGACAGACAGGAACGGAGAGAGATAAGAAGCATCAATCATCAGTTTTTCGTTGCGACACCGTAGTTGTTCATTGATTGCTTTCTCATATGTGCCATGACCGCGGGCCTTCAGCAGATCGAGTAACCCCCCCGCTCGAGCCAGCGACCTTGAGTCCATGCTAGTGAGCTTTTTTGCTCAAGCCAGATGAGCCCACACTCAAGCTGGCTATCCTGGGGTCTCGAACCTGGGTCCTTCCGCATCCCAGTCCGACGCTCTATCCACTGCGCCATCGCCTGGTCAGGCGCTTTTTTTTTTTTTTTTTAAGTGAAGAGGGGAGATACATTCCCACATGTGCCCCCAGCAGGATCCATTTGGCAACCTGGTCAGGCTGATGCAAATCAACTGGGCTATCCTCATGCCCCGGGCTGAACTTGAACCAATCAATGGCTACGAGAGGGGGAGAGGCAGGGAAGAGAAGCAGATGGTCATTTCTCATGTGTGCCCTGATCGGGGATTGAACCTGGGATGTACATACACTGGGCCTATGTTCTATTCACTGAGCCAACCGGCCAGGGACTAGCATTTTCAAAGAATACAAAATAGGAAGTTAAAAAATATTTGTTAAGTTCTATGGGTATAAAAACAACTCAGATTGCTGTAGAGTTTCTGAATACTACTTACTCCTGAGTTCTGTACTTCTTTTGTCACAGAGCAGTGACTGTGTGGATAGCATTGGTCCATGGACCACCCTTTGATCCATGCCACTCCCACACCTCCACTGGCCTGGCAACTGTCGTTGGTTGCTTGCTTGCTTCCGTATGAGGAGAGAGTGTGAATGCATGGCTGAGGTGCTTATTATTTTCTGGATGGGTGTCCCTTGTCATTTCCCCCAGTCCCTCCCACTTTGTCTCTTCTCTTCTTGTTCCCAGGACCCTCGAGATGCCCCTCCCCCAACACGAGCAGAAACTCGGGAGGAACGCATGGAGAGGAAGGTATGTAATTTTGCCTTCTGTGTCTTTTTTTGCCCCTTTCTCCGGGGTGTTCCTTGACATCAGGCACTTCTATCTGTATTCAGTTGTCCACCTTTCTCCTGACAGAGACGGGAAAAAATTGAGCGGCGACAGCAGGAAGTGGAGACAGAGCTAAAAATGTGTAAGTTTCTTTTCCTTTTCATATCTCTTCTCTGTCAAACCCTTTTGTGTTTCTCTCCTTCAGGTCAACCTCAGAACCCTCTTTCAGGAAAGTGGGGTTGTTAGTTCACTTCTTAGTCCCCACTGTTTGTCAAGCACTGTGTTTGTTTTGGGCACTTAAGCGGGAGAGTGTGGAGTAAGGGCTGGAAGGAAGGGAGAGCCCTGGGCTCTCGGCCTTAATACTGCAGGGGAGTTCCCTTGGGAAACTGCCGCAGTTCTTTGGGTCTCACAGGCCAAGTCAGTGAAGTAGTCCTGGCTCCACCTGAGCTCCTTGACCCTTGGGCTGGGGATAGCCCATACCTTCTAGGTTCTGGAACTGGAGCAGGTACAGGTAAATAGTAGCCTTTAAACAGGTTTCACAACCTCAGATGGCTCTTTGTTAGAGTTCACCACCCCTGAGGCGCTGCTGAGTCACTTCATTCCATCCTTATTCCCTGGAGGGTCCTCTGGGTGCTTCTGCAAATGTCTGATACCTAAATATCTGGGTGTCCAGCTGAGAGCTCTCTGAGTCCTGGCTCTCACTGCCCCTGCCTTCGTGTCCTTTCTCTGAGGCTGCAAAGGCATCCCAGACTCAGTGTCCAGACCACAATCAGGATTTCCCCTCCCAACCTACCTGGTCGTCTTTGGATATTTACTCTCCTGAGACAGGGTCATCCAGATTTGCAAGACCTCAGTTCCTGATACCCAGTTTGTTTTTTTGTTTTGTTTTTTACAGAGACAGAGAGTCAGAGAGAGGGATAGACAGGGACAGACAGGAATGGAGAGATGAGAAGCATCAATCATTAGTTTTTCGTTGAGCATTGCGACACCTTAGTTGTTCATTGACTGTTTTCTCATATGTGCCTTGACCGCGGGCCTTCAGCAGACTGAGTAACCCCTTGCTCGAGACAGCGACCTTGGGTCCAAGCTGGTGGGCTTTATGCTCAAACCAGATAAGCCTCCGTTCAAGCTGGCGACCTTGGGGTCTCGAACCTGGGTCCTTCTGCATTCCAGTCCGACGCTCTATCCACTGCGCCACCATCTGGTCAGGCTGGATATTTTTTTAAGTACAACTCTGAGTGTACCTTTTTTGCTAACACTGTCCATTTCCTCAGCATAAAGACCAGAAGCCCTTGTTCACTGCTCTAGGTCATTGTGCTCCATGCTTCCCACCCCTCCTGCTCTAGCCACACTGGCTTCTTTTCATGCCTCATCTTTGCCAGATGGTCTCATGTCTTTGAGCTTTTGCCCGGGCTGTTTCTCTAGTCTCAGTGATACTTTGGTTTAGGTGTAACAGCCCTTATCTCAGTTCAGCAGTTACTCTTTGGGGAAGTTTTTGTTTTGATTTTCTTGCTCAGGTAGGTTGAGTCCCCTTATACACTGAAAGCCCCGGGTTCCGCTGCAGGTTGGTCACTTTGATATGCAGGGGGACTCACTCATAAGTATCTGTCTCTACACTCAGTTTCTAGGAGGGCAGGTGTCACATGAGATTTGCTCACTTGTTTTCCCAGCTCCTGTGGGACATGGCACACAGAACTATTGGCAGCAGTTAACTTGGGGAGTCCAGGTTTGCGGCCAGGGCACAGGTGTGGTAGTCTGACCCATGTGAGTTGGGTGTGTGTGTGTGTGTTTTGTGGCCGAGTCAGATAGAGGGAGAGATGAGAAACATCAATTCTTTGTTGCGGCTCTTTAGTTGTTCATTGATTGATTTCTCATATGTGCCTTGACCGTGGGCCTTCAGACCGAGTAACCCCTTGCTCGAGCCAGCGACCTTGGGCTCAAGCTGGTGAGCTTTTGCTCAAACCAGATGAGCCCTCGCTCAAGCTGGCGACCTCAGGGTCTCGAACTTGGGTCTTCTGCATCCCAGTACAAAGCTCTATCCACTGCGCCACCGCCCGGTCAGGCTGTAAGTCTTTATTAGAAACTAAAGTGGTATGTCAGATACTCTGGTGGGATGGTCTAGAGCTGAAATCAGTGTGCTGTGTGTAGATAACTAAAGTTGGTTCATAGGGATTCATTATACTGTTCTCTACTTCTCAATTGTTTGAAGTTTTCCATAATAGACAGAGAATGTAGAGTGAGTCAAGTACAGTGGGGTTTTTATGTCCCTGAGAACTACAGAGGCTTGCTGTGCGTTGTTGCAATTACAGCTACCATGTGCCTTCCTAAGCATTTGATCTATGTCATGTTATTGACTTGTCATAACTCCCAAGAGCAGCAGGGGTTATTACTTCTAGGCTTTTTAATTTATTGATTGACTGTAGAGAGGGAGAGACAGAAACATCAATGTGTTCCTGTATGTGCCCTAACTGCGGATCAAACCCGCAACCTTTGCATATCAGAATGATGCTTCAACCAACCAAGCTATCTGGCCAGGGCTCTTTGGTTGATTTACTTTTTATTTTTTATTAATTGATTTTAGAAAGAGGACAGAGAGAAAGGTGGGCAGAGGGGTAGGGTGGGAAGCATCAATTCGTAGTTGCTTCTCATATGTGCCTTGCCCTGGTAAAACCAGGGATTTGAACTGACAACCTGAGCATTCTAGGTCAATGCTCTATCCACTGCACCCCCACAGGCCAGGCTCTTTGGTTTGTCTTGTATGTGCCCTGACCAGAGATAGAACTGGCAGCCCTGACACATCCAGCTGATGCTCTAACAAGCTGAGCCAACAGGTTATGGCTACTCCTGGATGGATGGATGGGTGGATGGATTGTGAGAGGAGAGATAGATCCCGACATGCGCCCCGACCGCTTGGATCCACCTGGCAAGCCCCATCTGAGGCTGATGCTTGAATTGGTTGAGCTGTCCTCAGCACCCACCCAGGGCCATAATCAAACCAGTCAAGCCATTGGCTGCGAGAGGGGAAGAGAAGCAGATGGTTGCTTCTCCTATGTGCCCTGACTGGGGATTGAACCCAGGACGTCCACATGCTGGGCTGATGCTCTATCCACTGAGCAAATCGTCCAGAGCCTGTTTTTATTTATTTATTTTTTATTTAGAAATTAAATTGAATGGGGTGACATTGATCAATAAGAGTACATTGGTTTCAGGTGAACATCTATAGCATTTTTTTAAAGGTTTTATTTTTTTTTATTTTTATTTATTTATTTTTTACAGTGACAGAGAGAGAGTCAGAGAGAGGTATAGACAGGGACAGACAGACAGGAATGGAGAGATGAGAAGCATCAATCTTTAGTTTTTCCTTGCGTGTTGCAACACGTTAGTTGTTCATTGATGGCTTTCTCATATGTGCCTTGACTGTGGGCCTTCAGCAGACCGAGTAACCCCTTGCTTGAGCCAGCAACCTTGGGTCCAAGCTGGTGAGCTTTTTGCTCAAACCAGATGAGCTCTCGCTCAAGCTGGCGACCTCGGGGCCTCGAACCTGGGTCCTCGGCATCCCAGTCCGACGCTCTGTCCACTGCGCCACCACCTGGTCAGGCTTTTTTTTTTTTTAAACCTCTTTTTTTTTTTTTTTTTGCATTTTTCTGAAGCTGGAAACAGGGAGAGACAGTCAGACAGACTCCCGCATGCGCCCGACCGGGATCCACCCGGCACGCCCACCAGGGGCAGGCGACGCTCTGCCCACCAGGGGGCGATGCTCTGCCCATCCTGGGCGTCGCCATGTTGCGACCAGAGCCACTCTAGCGCCTGAGGCAGAGGCCACAGAGCCATCCCCAGCACCCGGGCCATATTTACTCCAATGGAGCCTTGGCTGCAGGAGGGGAAGAGAGAGACAGAGAAGAAGGCGCAGCGGAGGGGCGGAGAAGCAAATGGGCGCTTCTCCTGTGTGCCCTGGCCGGGAATCGAACCCGGGTCCTCCGCACGCTAGGCCGACGTAAACCTCTTTTTTTAAAGATTTTATTTATTCATTTTTTTAGAGAAGGGGGGAGAGAGAGGAGGGGGAGGAGCAGGAAGCATCAACTCACATATGTGCCTTGACTGGGCAAGTCCAGGGTTTCGAACCGCCGACCTTAGCATTCCGGTCGAGGCTTTATCCACTGTGCCACTGCAAGTCAGGCACATCTATAGCATTTGAACTGTTGATTGTATTGTGTGCCCATCACCCAGAGTCAAGTCATTTTTCATTACTGTATATTTGTCCCTCTTTACTCCCTTCCCCCTACTCTTGTTTTTTTTTAAAGATTTTATTTATTGATTTTAGAAAGAAGAGGGTAGGGAGCAGGAAGCATGAACTCATAGTAATTGCTTCTCATATGTGCCTTGACTGGGCAAGACCAGGGTTTCAAACCAGCGACCTCAGCACTCTGGGTGGAAACTTGATCTACTACACCACTACAAGTCAGGCCCTACCCTTGTTTTTAAAATGAAGAAAGTGGGCCCTGGCCGGTTGGCTCAGTGGTAGAGCGTCAGCCTGGCGTGCGGAAGTCCCGGGTTTGATTTCCGGCCAGGGCACACAGGAGAAGCACCCATCTGCTTCTCCACCCTTCCCCTTCTCCTTCCTCTCTGTCTCTCTCTTCCCCTCACGCAGCCGAGGCTCCATTGGAGCAAAGATGGCCCGGGCGCTGAGGATGGCTCTGTGGCCTCTGCCTCAGGCGCTAGAATGGCTCTGGATGCAACAGAGCAACGCCCCAGAGGGGCAGAGCATCACCCCCTTGTGGGCATGCCAGGTGGATCCCGGTCGGGCACATGCGGGAGTCTGTCTGACTGCCTCCCCGTTTCCAGCTTTGGAAAAATGAAAAAAAAAAAAAAAAGATAAAAAAAAATTTATGAAACCAAGAGCTGGCCCAGTTGAGCTGGTTGTCTGGGGCAGGGGAGCAAAACTGACAAAAATCAGAAATGAGAGAAAAGTTATAACAGACACCCCAGAAATACACAGGCACACTATAAGGTCACGGTGTCACCTAACTCGATGACCTAGAAGGAAATGCAGAAA
This sequence comes from Saccopteryx leptura, assembly GCF_036850995.1. Taxonomy (NCBI): domain Eukaryota; kingdom Metazoa; phylum Chordata; class Mammalia; order Chiroptera; family Emballonuridae; genus Saccopteryx; species Saccopteryx leptura. Next base: position 67,098,316 of record NC_089505.1, read on the forward strand.
CCTTAGTTCATCAAATATGGCACCTCACCCTCCACAGTTTGCCACCATAGACAGTTCTCTGTGTTTTGTGGTGGGTGCTGTAACCGCTCTCTCATCTATGGGTGTTTTTTGTTTTTGTTTTTGTTTTATAGAGACAGAGTCAGAGCGGGGAATAGATAGGGATGGACAGACAGACAGGAACGGAGAGAGATGAGAAGCATCAATCATTAGTTTTTCGTTGCGACATCTTAGTCCATTGATTGCTTTCTCATATGTGCCTTTACCGGGGCTACAGCAGACTGAGTAACCCCTTGCTCGAGCCAGCGACCTTGGGTCCAAGCTTGTGAGCTTTGCTCAAACCAGCTTTGCCCGCGCTCAAGCTGGTGACCTCGTGGTCTCAAACCTGGGTCCTCCGCATCCCAGTGTGATGCTCTATCCACTGCGCCACCGCCTGGTCAGGCTTGGCTGTGCTAGCTTTTAAATTTAGTCATCCTCCTGGACCTCTTGGGTATGCTAGAACTGCAGGCTCATGTGCTTGCCTGGGTAGTTCCCCCTTCCTGCTGCCTGTCAGGAAGCTCTTAGCTCTTTGCTGCTTGGCCTTCATTTACTTCCCCAGCAGCAATCACTGGTTCCATGGAAGTGTTCCTGTCATAGCTTTTAGACCATCTCCTGCCTGGTGTTGGCAAGGTGGATTTCCTTTTGCTGCTATAACACCTTCACTTGGGTCCAGTGTCATCTCAGAAAGGCCTTTTCCTGACCTTCCCAGTAAAACTCTTCATCTCTGTAATAATCTGAAAGAACTCAATGACTTTTTTTTTTAAGAGACAGGAAGGGAGAGAGATGAGAAGCATCAATTCTTCGTTGCAGCTCCTTCGTTGTTCGTTGATCGCTTTCTCATATGTGCCTTGACCGGGGGCTACAGCCAAGCCAGTGACCACTTGCTCAAGCCAGCGACCTTGGGCTCAAGCTGGTGAGCCTTGCTCAAACCAGATGAGCCCACACTCAAGCTGACAACCTCAGAGTTTCGAACCTGGGTCCTCTGCGTCCCAGTCCAGTGCTCTATCCACTGCATCACTGCTTGGTCAGGCTTGGTGATTTTTGTATTGCCCTGGTTTACTGTCAGCCTCAATCCATTAGTGTATGAGCTACAAGAAGGCAGGGAGCTTTTCTTTTCTCTTTTGACTCCTCTACACCTAGGACAGTTCCAGACCCATTCAAGTTCTTAACAGATATGTGTTGGATGAATGGATGAGAGTGACCCAGTGCAGACTGAGAGCTCTGAGCACACGGAATTGCAACCCAGAGGTATGGGGTATGGTGAGGAAATGAGGGGATCAGGCATAGAGAGGTGTGGGGTTTTTTTTAGAGTTTATTTATTGACTTTTAGAGAGAGAGAAAGACAGGGGAAAGAGCAGAAAACATCAACTCTTAGTTGCTTCTCATTATGTGCCTTGACTGGGCAAGCCCAGGGCTTGGAACTGGTGACCTCAGCATTCCATATCGACACCTTATCCACTGCACCACCACAGGTCAGCCTGGAGTTGTTTCCAAAGACTACTGTCAATTTCAGGTAGTTTGTCCCTTCAGTTTGGGCAAGGGCTTCCTTTTCAGACATTCTCTAAAGTCATCTGGAACTTAGTTTGTGTCTGCAGCCAAACCCTCTCACCAGAAACAGATCTTTGACTTTATTTCTCTGGCTTCTTGCAACATCCAAACCACCCTGAGCAGCTCATGCTCCAGGGTCGGCATGGGGGCCTGCTAGTGAGAATGCCTGGGCTTAGGCTGGGCTGTCAAGTCATGCTTGGTCTCTGCTCCTCTGCTTCCCCTCTCCTGTGCCTCGGGTTTGTTTTGTTTCCATCTGTACAATGATGATAATCCTCCCAGGCTTGACCCATCACAATCACCTGTGCAGTTGGTTTTGTAATAGGTTCTGGCTCTTGTCTGTGGAGATTGTTTTTCCTTCATTATGGTAGTAAGGCTGTGAGGTAGATTTTGCCTCTTGTGAGCTCCATTAGCAACCTTGGGCTCTTCTCTGAGACCACAGGGCTTTGAGAAGAAAGCACGGCCTGGGCTCTCCTACACTCCACTCCCAGCAAGAATGTTTATCTCAGGTTTCCCGAGGGCTGTAGTTTTGGGCTGTGCCAGTGGGTGGCAGTGTGGCCCTACAGTAAGGGAGGAAGCTTGGCCTCTTCAATGATGCCTAGTCAAGTTTAGTTACTCACAGTTGGGAAGGATGTGGTCTTAGGGCAGGGGTCCCCAAACTTTTTACACAGGGGGCCAGTTCACTGTCCTTCAGGACGTTGGAGGGCCGGACTATAAAAAAAACTATGAACAAATCCCTATGCACACTGCACAAATCTTATTTTAAAGTAAAAAGACAAAATGGGAGCAAATACATTATTTAAAATAAAGAACAAGTAAATTTAAATCAACAAACTGACCAGTATTTCAATGGGAACTATGCTCCTCTCACTGACCACCAATGAAAGAGGTGCCCCTTCCGGAAGTGAGGCGGGGGCCGGATAAATGGACTCAGGGGGCCGCATGTAGCCCGCGGGCCGTAGTTTGGGGACCCCTGCCTTAGGGTATATAGATCTGAGATGGCAGTTAGGCCCACCCCCATCCTGTCAGCCTGAAGTCAGCCTTATCCTCTCCCGCTTCTGCCTAAATCAGCCACTTGGGCAAAGGCTTCTGTGCTTCAAGGAAACCAGGGTTCAGAAGGACATGCCAAGGTCTCCAGGTCACCAACAGTTTTCTTCCAAGTAATGGGCATCTCTGCCCATCTGTCTGTATCTGTCTTGTTACATAAGGCTGCTGATAACTTTTACTTACAAATTTTCTTCTTCCTGCACAGGGGACCCTCACAATGATGCCAATGCTCAGGGTGATGCCTTCAAGACTCTCTTTGTCGCTAGAGTGGTGAGTCCCAAGTCCTGAGGCCCCAAAGGAGGCTGGAACCCAGGCTGCTGAGGGCTTGGGTATGGGACAAAGGATAATAGGCTGGGGACCGGGAATGTCCTGAAGGATCAGCTTTGAGACAGCTCACTTCTCCTACTTACCCCCATATTTCTCTCCTTGTAGAACTATGATACAACAGAATCCAAGCTCCGGAGAGAGTTTGAAGTGTATGGACCCATCAAAAGAGTGAGTGGACTGGGGCAGGGGTATTTGAATTGGGGAAAATGGAGGCAGCGAGGGCACTGGCTCCCAGCCCCGAGGATGCAGTACCTCATTTCACATGGCTGACTTTGGGTAGAAGAAAATTTAAGACATGACGACTACTTGTTCGTTGACAGCAGGGGTGGCCTAGTTACAAATTTACTGTTTGTAAAGAATGTGTTATGGTGTCCAGCCAGGCCCATTTGTTTAATTTTTAAGTGAGAGAAGGGGAGATAGACAGACTCCTGTATATACCCCAACCGGGATCTCCCCAGCAACCCCTGTCCTAGGCTGATGCTTGCAATCAAACTATTTTTAGCACCTAAGCCAGAGGCTCCACAGAGCCATCCTTAGTGCCCTGGACCAACATGCTCAACTCAATCGAGCCATGGCTGCAGGAGGAGAAGAGGGAGAGAGAGAATAGGGAAGGAGAGAAGAAGCAGATGGTTCCTTCTGTGTGCCCTGACCAGGAATCAAACCAGGACATCCACACACGGGGTTGATGCTGTACCACTGAGCCAGCCGGCCAGGGGCTCTTCATTTAATTTAAATGTCACTTAATTACTCTGGGCCGTAGTGAGGGGTTGAGGTCATCATGCACTTAAATTCCTAAGCCCAGCACTGTTAGAACATCAGTCACTTTCAGCTACTGAAGGACAGAGACATGGTCTGAGGCATCTGTCTTGGGAGTCACCAAACCTAGAGCCTGGCACATACCCTGTGTGATTGATGGAATGAGATTTCCCTATGCCACAACTAACCCCCCCACCCCCACCCCCTGCCCTCAGATACACATGGTCTACAGTAAGAGGTCAGGAAAGCCCCGAGGTTATGCTTTCATCGAGTATGAACACGAGCGAGATATGCACTGTGAGTACCTCCCATCTGAGCCTGGCCCTCTGACCCTCTCTTTGCTGCCCCAGTCCCTTCCTGTCGTCTGTCCCTGCCTCCCATCCTGCCAAACCTGACAATTAGCAATGTCTCTTCTCCGTTTCTGATATATCTTTTTTTTTTTTACGTGTTTTTTAAAAAACAAAAATCAAAATCCCCTACAACGTGTGTGTGTGTGTGTGTATGTGTGTGAACCCAGGGAGGTAAGTGTCACACGTTGAACCTCAGGGGCAAGGAGGGAACTGGGTGCGGGCTGGGGCCAGCTGGAGGTGGGGGGGAGGGGTCGGATTTCGGGGAACTTCTCCCCACTTCCCCCACCGGAGTTGGGGGCAACTAGGTTGGAATGAGGACTGACCTTTGAATCAGCCTTCTCTTCCCTCCAGCCAAGCTGGGGCTGGGCCACCCGACCCTCTGCCTCCCCATCCCTGGCCCCCCACCCTGTTTCTCATCCGGCAGTGGGCTGGTAGGCGTGTTCAGCGCCCACCCCCACAACTCCAAAGCCCCCTTTGAGGCTGCAGCAGCATCCACATGGGCAGGGATGGGTGGGTGGGGGTGGGCATGGCTGCGGCGTGTCCAGGGGCCGCCATATTAATTGACTGTTCTTATTGTCACTGCAGCCACCACGCAGCTGGCTTGCAGCTGATGCTTACGCTCCCCTTACAACACCTCAGTGTATGGTTGGTATAAGGGTTTGTATCATGGGTAAGATCACTCAGCACCGCACACCAGTCCAGTTTAGCCAGGCAGCTCAGGAGCAGCGAGGCGTCCCTTCTCCCATCCCCAGTGTCCCTCTCAGCCTCCCTGCACCCAGAACCTTTTCCTTGTTTGGGTGCCCTTTGTCCCTCCTGATCCCTGATCCGTATGCTGATCCCAGGAGGGGAAGGATGAACCCTGATGGGAGAGGCAGCTGGCCTGTCCAGTTGGGCTCCATCCCATCCAGCTTACCTGGCTTCATAACGTCAGAGACAAGGTGGTAGGAATATTGAAGAAGGGGTGCATTAGGGCCAGGGCTCCATGTGGAACCCTAAACCCTTCACTCCTTGTCCCTCTGCCTTTTGTGGGGTTATCACTGTGGTGGCCTGGGAGAATCTTTTTGGTTGCTAGATTTGGGGTGCTCTCCCCCATACCTGTCTGCCTTATCATGGTTGAGGCCTCTCGAGGGGCCGTGGTGCCCAGCCGCTCTCCAGAGTGCATGGAATTAGGGATTGGGGCTGGGAGGGATCAAGTGACAGGCTGCAAACAGCTGAAGGTGTTGTAGATTTTACTTAAGACCATTCCACTGTCTAGAGACCTAAAGAAAGGGAGAGAGAGAGAGAAGCCTAGAAGTACACACGTCAAATGTTTTCTTTGCTGTTACTCGGGTTGGGCCTCTTCTGGGATTTGGGACACTGAACCAGAGCAGGGTTCCTTTTCTTGACTGTTCCCAGTCCTTAAAATTCCTTCCCTGACTACCCTCCTCTGGGTTCAGGGGCCAAGCGGCCCCTTCTCAGATCATGGGCAGCACTCCATCTCCTGGACCCCTGAGGCTGTCCCCATGTGTGCCAGCCTTTGGGCTGAAGCAGGTGGTGGGAGGGAGTGTGGAGTTTGAGGTGGAAGAGCCATTCCATGTGCTGAGGGGGCGGGGCGTGTGCCTAGTCTACCCGGACTTCATGGGGAAAAGGTGAGGGCGGCAGGCTTGCTAAGGCCTCCCTAGCCTTCTTTGTAAATATAAGCGGAGTAGGCCCAGGGCTTCCCAGCTCCCAGACTTGATTTTATTCCTCATCCCCTTTTTTCAAGGCCTCTGTGAGGTTTCTTTGGGGTCCACCACTTCCCTCTGCCTGTCTCCAGGTGGTGCAGGAGATGTGGTTCTTCTCCCTCTCCACACTTCCCTAGAGCCCCTCGTTTCCCTGCCCCGTAGCTTTAGCTGACCTCATGGTGGTGGGTGTGGGGTTGGTGCGCGTGCTCAGGTAAGCTTGGGGGCTCCAGGTAAGCGGTCCCGTGTCCCCCCCCCGGGAAGCCCGCCTCCTCGCCAGGCCCCCAGGAGTTGCCGAGCCCCCCCCATCCCGCTCGGTTTGGACACCCGCAAGGCCGGCATCGGTAAATGGCACCTTTTTCTCTTCATCTGGTTGTTATTTGGGGGGGAGCGGGCTGGGGCGGGGCAGGGAATTGTGGTTGGTTGAGGACAACCCCCTAGGCCAGGGCTGGGGGTGGGAAACGGACTTTTTTTGGCCTTCCCTACAGCCCCCTGTAAGACAGGCCAGGGGACTGGGCTTGCCCTTCACTGTGCCCTGCCCGAGAGCAGGATCGTGCCTCCCTGCATCTCCTCCTCCACTCCCCGTCTTTCTGAAACGCGCAGGCTGGGGTTGGCCACCCAGCATTTGATGAGCTGAGGGTGTGGAGGGAGAGATGGGGTAGAGCCCGGGGTTGGGTGGCAGAGTCAGTCGTCTCAGGTAAGGCAGGAATTGTCAGTAGCACCGCACGTCTCCCATGCCTCCCTCCACTTTCCCTCTGTCCCGCCTGCGGTACAGGGCCCCTCCAGGCCCCTGGGAGCACCATAACCTGCCTCTGCTCCCTACCATCTCCTAAAGATTTCTCCCATCCCTTCTGGTTCATTTTCTGTTCTGATGTCTGTTCCCTCCACACTCACCACCCGCCCCCCAAAAATCGGTGTGAACTGGGGTGCGGAGTGGCCCGGATGGGCCTCGGCCTCCATCATGATGTGTTAGGGTGCATGCCTGGGGTTGTGGAGGAGCCCTCCACCACAGCAGGGTCCAGCCTTCAGTTAACCTTCAGTTTCTTTGCAGCGACTTTGGCCGCCTTGGTGGGAGGGGGCTGCTCTGTCATTTGGGAATAGGAGGGGCCTGGGAGATGGCATCTGGGGGTGGTCATGCCACTACCCCCCATGATTGGGGGGTGATAAGGAAGCAGGCTCTGAGATGGAGCAGGCCCCTCCCTGGTTTGGGAGAAGGTTGGTCTGGCTGTAGTTGCCTGGCTGTCTGGTGGGCATGTGAGTGTGAGTGCGAGTGTCTCGATGGAGGCATATGGGGCTGGGGTTGCTGCAGAGCTGGGCCCTGTCCTGACTAGAGGACCCTCTGGGGACTCCTCCCCAACCCCTCCCCACATCTGTTGCAGCCGCTTACAAGCATGCAGATGGCAAGAAGATTGACGGTAGGAGAGTCCTTGTGGATGTGGAGAGGGGCCGGACTGTGAAGGGCTGGAGGCCCCGGCGGCTAGGTGAGCGCATCCTGCCCGCACTGGGCTCTGAGGCTTGTGTGCTCGGTGGCTTCATTCTTACCTCTTTCTTCTGCACCCTTTCTGCTTTCTGTCTTCTCTCCCTTGTTCGTCCTGGCTACTTACATCCTCCTCCCTCTCCAGTGTGTCCTCTTCCATCACCCTCGTAGTGCTGGTGTCTGTTCTCATCCTGAGTTACTGAGAAGGAAGAGAAATGGGGCCTGGAGAGGCCAGTATGACACCAGATGTCAGCTTGCTAGTTACCAGTTGGTGGCTTTTCCTTCTTTATGTCTCAGTTTCCTCATCCTGGAAAGTGGGAACAATCTTGGAGTTCAGGAGTTCACTGAGCCCAGCTCAGATGCCCAGTTTGGCAAGTGGCATATGGTGGGCCTGGTAAATGTCACTGTCTCATCATCCACTGACTCCGCTTGCTTGTTGTTCGTTCATTGATTCATTGATTTAGTAAACGCCAATTAGGTCACCAGCTGTGTATCAGGCTTCTCTAGTCAGGAGCAAGACGTACATAGACAGCTTCTGCCCCTCACAGTCTGTCTCTAATCGTCATTCACCATCTCATTTGAGGTCAATTTGTTTGTATGATCAAAAGTACATTTGAGCTTTCTGAAGTATAAAAGGGTCTCCTCACTACAGAATCCTGAGTGTCTTTTGGAACCCAGAGACTTATGGTGCCAATGGCCCTCAGGAGGGCCTGGTAGCCAGATCTGAAAGCTGTCAAGAGCTTCTTCTGGCACATGTGTAACTTGCTTCTGCCTTGTCCGCTGCCGATGTAGACTGGTCGTTTCGGCGTTTTCCCACCCTGGCCCGCTTGACACTCAGTCCGGAATGAATCTGCACTTTGGGGTGGGTGGGTCTGATTGGCTCAGCAGTCGACCTGGATCTGGGGCTGAGGTCCTGCCATCCAGAGAAGCCTGTTGAGGACTGACTGCTGTGAGGGTGAGTGACAGCTCTCAGAGAAGATGGCCTTTCCTGGGTAGACACCCAGAGTGGGTCCGGTGCCGTCTGCCCTCACTCCTACCTCCCAACCCTCTGTTCTCACTCGACTTGCCTGGGCTGGTAGGCCACACACTCACCTGCTGCGTCTCTGAACATAATAGGTCTTACTCTGGTTTCTCTGGGTGTGGTGGCTTCTTCAGAAACTGCTGTTTTCTGCTGTGCAGCAATCCTGGAATCTGGGAATCTTTTAGCTTGGTTGACATTCAGACTTTCTGATGGTGGTACCCGGTATATCCTGACCCGATATGTGTGTAAAAATGCATACAGGCCAGGTGGTGGCGCAGTGGATAGAGCATCGGACTGGGATGCGGAAGGACCCAGGTTCGAGACCTTGAGGTCGCCAGCTTGAGCGCGGGCTCATCTGGCTTGAGCAAAGAGCTCACCAGCTTGGACCCAAGGTCGCTGGCTCCAGCAGGGGGTTACTTGGTCTGCTGAAGGCCCACGGTCAAGGCACATGTGAGAAAGCAATCAATGAACAACTAAGAAGTCGCAACGCGCAAAGAGAAACTGATGATTGATGCTTCTCATCTCTCTCTGTTCCTGTCTGTCTGTCCCTGTCTATCTCTGCCTCTGTAAAAAAACAACAAAAAAAACAGGCCTGACCAGGTGGTGGCGCAGTGGATAGAGCGTCGAACTGGGATGCGGAGGACCCAGGTTTGAGACCCAGAGGTCGCCAGCTTGAGCCCGGGCTCATCTGGTTTGAGCAAAAAGCCCACCAGCTTGAACCCAAGGTCGCTGGCTCCAGCAAGGGGTTACTCAGTCTACTGAAGGCCGCGGTCAAGGCACATATGAGAAAGCAATCAGTGAACAACTAAGGTGTTGCAACGCGCAATGAAAAACTAATGATTGATGTTTCTCATCCCTCTCTGTTCCTGTCTGTCTGTCCCTGTCTATCCCTCTCTCTCTCTCTCTGTCTCTGTAAAAAAAAAAAAAAAAAGTGCATACAGTCCTGGCCAGGTTGCTCAATTGGTTGAAGTGTCATCCAGTACACAAAGGGTGGTGGGTTCAGTCCCTGGTCGGGGCACATACAGGAAGGAGTCAACCACTGAGTGTGTGGATGGGTGGAACAGCAGGTCGATGTTGTTCTTTCTCTCTCCCTTTCTCTTTAAAATCAATAAATTAAAAAATACATATTTTTCCATGCATACAACCCAAACAAGTTCTATGAGGCAGTAGTTGTCCTTTCTATGCATAGTACATACTAGTACTTTATACTGTATTCTGTTATTTTTTTCTTTGGGTTTTTTTTTTTTCCCAGAGACAGAGAGAGAGAGGGATAGACAGGGACAGACAGGAACGGAGAGAGATGAGAAGCATCAATCATTAGTTTTTCATTGTGACATCTTAGTTGTTCATTGATTGCTTTCTCATATGTGCCTTGACTGGGGCTACAGCAGACCGAGTAACCCCTTGCTCGAGCCAGTGACCTTGGGTCCAAGCTGGTGAGCTTTGCTCAAACCAGATGGGTCCGCTCTCAAGCTGGCGACCTCGGGGTCTCGAACCTGGGTCCTCGGCATCCCAGTCCGATGCTCTATCCACTGTGCCACCATCTGGTCAGGCTTACTGGCTTTTTAATGTACCGGTTGCAACCCAACAAATTGATGATGTGATCCACTGCTGGGTTGGGACCTGGAAATGGAAAGCTACCTACTCTGCCCCATAGCTGTGACGGACTGGGCATCTGGTCAGCCGGCTGTCTCTGAATATCTCTGATAGCCAAGCAGCCTCAGTCCTTTAATCACCCTTGCTGCTAAGGCATCCTTCCCATGGAGCTCCAGCTCCTCACGAAGTTTTCTTCCGGCAGTGAGCCATGGGAGAGTACATGGAGGTAGCTGGGAGTCATGTCCGAACTCTGCCCCTTCCTTGCCATGTAACCATGGGCAGGTGGCTTCATCTGAGTTTATTTTCCCATCTAAAGAATGAGACTGCCGACTGCCTGTTGGGTTTGTTCAGTCATTTAGTTGACTACTGCACGCACCTTTATGTCCTGCGTGCTGCTCCACCTGATGGTGAGCAAAGCCAAACCTAGTCTTGGCTCTTCTGTGGGTGAGGCAGGTGGTCATCAGCTCACATGCCTGTATACAGTTTGAAATCACAGTTGAAGTTCTGAGAAGGAAATGTGTTGGGTCTGTGAGGATATGTGGAAATAGAGTGCAGAACAGCATAGTCTGGAAAGTCAGGGACGGCTTTTTTTTTTTAGATTTTTATTTATTTATTTTTATTAGAAAGATAGATGACAGAGAGATAGAGAGGCAAGAGATAGAACAGGGGGAGGAGCAGGAAGCATCAACTCCCATATGTGCCTTGACCAGGCAAGCCCGGGGTTTCGAACCATCCACCTCAGCATTCCAGGTCCATGCTTTATCCACTGCACCACCACAAGTTAGGCAAGGATGGCTTTCTGAGGAACGGTGTTTAGGCTGACGTGTGATGGGTGAGGAGTCAATGAGACGGAGGAGGGGACTCCAGGGAACGAGGTGAATGAGCCCCCAAACTGGGGCAGGAGATGGAGAGTATGAGATTGGAAAAAATGCTTCGAACATAAAGAGAAAGATGGGCAGGGCCCGCCCACAGGCACTGGGTGCCACCGGAGGGGGAGCTAAACTGTTGGCAATGGGAAGCCTTTGAAGGCTCTGAGGCAGGTTAGGTTCTCAATTAGAAGGATCACTGTGGCTCTGGGTTTCGGTTTCGGTTTGGGTTTGGGTGAGGGTGACTTGAAGGGAGGGTTTGATGGAACACTGTGTACCTTACACAGTGGTTAAGAACATGAGTTTTGGAGCCTAATTACAGGTGTTTCCCAGCTAGCGCTTTGTGGAAGTCATCTAATCTCTAAAGCACATTGGCAGGTTAGGAGAGGGCTGACAAGTGCCCTCACAGTACTTGGTCTCATAGACACCAACAGAGATGTCTGTTCCTGTGCTCTTCGATGCTTGTTTCCCGTTTATACCTGAACGGGCTGACCCTCTGTCCCTCTGCCCACCTTCAGGAGGTGGCCTCGGTGGTACCAGAAGAGGTGGGGCTGATGTCAACATCCGGCATTCTGGCCGGGATGACACCTCCCGCTATGATGAGAGGTAAGATCGGGCAGCTGGTTTCCTGGGAAGGGGGGTGGTCATGTGGGGGAGCTCTGCTGCACACCTCTGCCCCCCTCATCCAGGCCGGGCCCCTCCCCACTTCCCCACAGAGACCGGGACCGGGACCGCGAGCGGGAGCGTAGGGAGAGAAGTCGCGAGCGAGACAAGGAACGAGAACGGCGACGCTCCCGCTCTCGGGACCGGCGGCGGCGCTCCCGAAGTCGCGACAAGGATGAGCGCCGGCGCTCCAGGGAGCGTAGCAAGGACAAGGACCGGGAACGGAAGCGGCGAAGCAGCCGAAGTCGTGAGCGGGCACGACGGGAGCGGGAGCGCAAGGAGGAGCTGCGTGGTGGCGGAGGTGGCGGCGACATGGCAGAGCCCTCTGAGGCTGGGGACGCGCCTCCTGACGACGGGCCTCCGGGGGAGCTGGGGCCAGATGGCCCTGATGGCCCGGAGGAGAAGGGCCGGGATCGTGACCGGGAACGACGTCGGAGCCACCGGAGCGAACGGGATCGGCGCCGGGACCGAGACCGAGACCGGGATCGCGAGCACAAGCGGGGGGAGCGGGGTGGCGAACGGGGCAGGGACGAGGCCCGGGGTGGGGGTGGGGGTGGCCAGGACAACGGGCTGGAGGGTCTGGGCAATGACGGCCGAGGCATGTACATGGAGTCGGAAGGAGGCGACGGGTATCTTGCTCCAGAGAACGGGTATTTGATGGAGGCCGCACCAGAGTGAAGAGGCCTCACATGTTTGGACGTGTTCCTACCCGCCCTGTTGCTGTTATCCTCTACCCCCCAACCTTGACCACCACCTAAGTTTGCCATCCAAGAAGAGTAGGAGTCTCCTTATTTGTTCTGGTTCCTTGGATTTAAAAATAAAATTAATTTCGTGTTAATGGGCCACCTTGGTTTCTTCACTGCTCCAGTGTCTTCCCCAGAAGGCTGTCACCTGACTTGCTAACCCGATTCTGGCTTGTGTTTTTGAGCTTCGTGACCGGAGGCTGGGGGTGCCTGGCATACCAATCGGTTTAAAATGGGCTAGGGAAGTGCTCTGTAAAGGTCCTTGATCCCGCCTGACCAGGCGGTGGCGCAGTGGATAGAGCGTTGGACTGGGATGCAGAGGACTCAAGTTTGAGACCCGGAGGTTGCCAATGTGAGCGCAGGTTCATCTGGTTTGAGCAAAAGCCCACCAGCTTGAACCCAGAGTCGCTGGCTCCAGCAAGGGGTTACTCAGTCTGCTGAAGGCCTGCGGTCAAGGCACATATGAGAAAGCAATCAATGAACAACTAAGGTGTTGCAACGCGCAATGAAAAACTAATGATTGATGCTTCTCATCTCTCCGTTCCTGTCTGTCCCTGTCTATCCCTCTCTCTGACTCTCTGTCTCTGTAAAAATAAAATAAAGTCCTTGATCCCTTTGTGTAACCCCCCCCTTGTTTACCTCCTCTATGCATAACCCTCACCTGTGGGCTTTCATGCCCCTAGCTTGTGGGGCTTGTGGGAAGGGGTGTGCTGAGCTCTAGGCATTTGATGACTCAGTGGAAGCTGCAGCTCTGAATGTGGGAGGGAAGCTGTCTGGGTTGGACCAAAGCATAGAAAGGGTGAAGAAATGAAACAGGAGACAGGGTTAGAAGATAGGTGGAGCAAGGAGTCCACACAGGGCCAGGATGGGAACAGTAAGTTCATGATGGCAAGTTTACCTGTGTCTTACGTCCTACTTCCTAATAGAGTAATAACAAGAAATGAGGTTTCATCAGCAGTTCAGCACTTCTGAACAAAAGATTAAATAAAGACAACGAAACACTGCAGTCTGAGGAGCCCTTGAGAGGGAAGTCAGCCACCCTTGCTGGACGTAGAGGCTCAAGGCTGCAGCTCCAGGTACGAGAAGGTGGGAGACAAGGTGGAATTTGAATATAACAGTGGCCCTTTGTTTTAGCATTTCAGGATGCGTGGGAGTGGAATATTCGCTGCCTAGGCTAGACAAGCTAGGACTTATTTTTGTGTTTTAGGAGTATTTTTGTTTTCAAACTATAAGAAAGTTTATCTTAAAAGTCACAGAGGTAAGGCCCTGGCCAGTTGGCTCAGTGGTAGAGTGTCGGCCTGGCGTGCAGGAGTCCTGGGTTCGATTCCCGACCAGGGCACACAGGAGAAGCGCCCATCTGCTTCTCCACCCTCCCCCTCTCCTTCCTCTGTCTCTCTTCCCCTCCCGTAACCAAGGCTCCATTGGAGCAAAGTTGGCCTGGGCGCTGAGGATGGCTCCATGGCCTCTGCCTCAGGAGCTAGAATGGCTCTGGTTGTGACAGAGCAATGCCCCAGATGGGCAGAGCATCGCCCTCTGGTGGGCATGCCGGGTGGATCCCGGTTGGGCGCATGCGGGAGTCTGTCTGACTGCCTCCCTGTTTCCAACTTCAGAGAAAAAAAAAGTCACAGAGGTAGAGGAAGAGAGTTGTAGAAGAAATTAACTGAGGAAACAAGTTACAGAAGCAAATGAAGGGGAGAGAGGGTTAAAGAAAAGGCTCAGAGGAAGGAGGCAGGGGAAGACCCAGTATGCTTCACAGAGAGAACCTTACTTTAGAAGTTTTTCTACCTGGCCTGACCAGGCAGTGGTGCAGTGCATAAAACATCGGACTGGGACGCAGAGGACCCTGGTTCGAAATCCTGAGGTCGCCGACTTGAGTGTGAGCTCATCTGACTTGAGCATGGGGTCATAGACATGGCCCCATGGTAGCTGGCTAGAGCACAGTCACTGCTGCAGCCTCCTGGTCAGGGCACATATGAGAAAGCAATCAATGAACAACTAAGGAGACTAAGGAATCACAACGAATAACTGATGCTTCTCATATCTCTCCGTTCCTGTCTGTCCATATTTGTCCCTCTGTCTTTCTGTCTCTTACAAAAAAAAAGTTTTGGGTTTTTTGTTTTGTTTTGTGTTTTTACAGAGACAGAGAGTGAGTCAGAGAGAGAGGGATAGACAGGGACAGACAGACAGGAACGGAGAGAGATGAGAAGCATCAATCATTAGTTTTTCATTGCGCATTGCAACACCTTAGTTCATTGATTACTTTCTCATATGTGCCTTGACCGCGGGCCTTCAGCAGACTGAATAACCCCTTGCTGGAGCCAGCGACCTTGGGTTCAAGCTGGTGGGCTTTTTGCTCAAACCAGATGAACCCGTGATCAAGCTGGCGACCTCGGGGTCTCAAATCTGGGTCCTCTGCATCCCAGTCCGACGCTCTATCCACTGTGCCACCACCTGGTCAGGCAAAAAGTTTTTCATCCTAAAGACTTAGGCTTGACCTGTGGTGGTGCACTGAATAGAGTATCAACCTGGAATACTGAGGGTGGCAGGTTCGAAATCCTGGGCTTCCCCTGTCAAGGCATATACGACAAGCAGTCAATGAACAACTAAAGTGAACCGACTCTGAGTTGATAAGTCATAACTTCTTGTTCCTTCTGTTCTCTAAAATCAGTAAATAAATCTTTAAAAAGAAAGACAAATTTGGCCTGATAACCCAGACGCAGTTTGTCAGTTACAACTGACTGACATACTCAAGGATCCTAGTATGCTTTCTAACTGCCTTGGTCTTTATAAACATACAACCAAAGGACACAGGCATTTGAAGAAATATCTGTGTGTGTGTGTGTGTGTGTGTGTGTGTGTGTGTGTGTTATTTTTTTAACAGGGACAGAGAGAGTAAGAGAGAGGGATACATAGGGACAGACAGGAACGGAGAGAGATGAGAAGCATCAGTCATTAGTTTTTTGTTGCGACACCTTAGTTGTTCATTGATTGCTTTCCCATATAAGTCTTGACTGCGGGCCTTCAGCAGACTGAGCAACCCCTTGCTCGAGCCAGAGACCTTGGGTCCAAGCTGGTAAGCTTTTTGCTCAAGCCAGATGAGCCCACGCTCAAGCTGGCAACTTCGGGGTCTCGAACCTGGGTCTTCCGCATCCTAGTCCGACGCTTTATCCACTGCGCTTCTGCCTGGTCAGGCCTGTGTGTGTGTTTTATTATTAAGTGGGAGGCAGAGAGACAGACTCCCATATGCACCCTGACTGGGATTTACCTGGAAAGCCCCTTATGGGTGATGTTCTACTCATCTGGGACCACTGCTCTGTTGCTCAGCAACTGTGCTATTTTAGTGCCTGAGGCAAGGTCATGGAGCCATCCTCAGTGCCCGGGGCCAACTTGCTCGAACTATTCAAGCCATGGCTGTGGGAGTAGAAGAGAGAGAAGGGGAAAGGGAAGGGATGGAGAAGCAGATGGTTGCTTCTCCTGTGTACCCTGACTGGGAATTGAACCTGGGCCTTTTCATGCCAGGCCAACATCCTGCTGCTGAGCCAACCGGCCAAGGCCTCTAGTATATTTTCATAGATATTCCATATGTTGCCACTAGACTTCAGGAATTGGCTATGAAGAATAGCCCATTTTGGACTATCCTGACACAAACCAGTTGTAAAGGCTGGATGAGATATATAAAAAAAAACAACTTGTGCCCTGGCTGGATGGCTTGGTTGGTTGGAGCATCCTCTTGAAGCACAGAGGTTGTCAGTTCGATCCCTGGTCAGGGTATATACAGGGAACAGATTGATGTTCCTGTCTCTCCTTCCTCTATTTCTAAAATCAATAAAATAAATACTAAAAAAAATAAAGTAAAAAATAGCTCAAGAAAAACATTAGGGGGCAACCAATGCAGGTGCTATTGAGGTTGACCCCTAAGAAACGGAAAGCATGCGGGTGAATTTCATATGTACCTTGGCTTTTCCCCTGGAATTTGCCAGTTTAACATGGGGACACAAAGTGGCAGTTCTCCACAGGGTTGAATTCACAGAGGGTGCATGAGGCTGCTGGGGCTTGGGGATAAAGTTTCTATGTGCGGCACTGAGCCCCCAAATCTACATATAATTTTCTGTCGGGGTATTTGCCAACTCAAGCTGCTTGTCGTCATTGCAGGACCCGTGGTGCTCATCAGCAAGTAATAATGGAGGCTAAGCAACTGAGCAGAGATCTCAGAAGCCATGCAAGTGTGGGAGAGACAGGGTGGGGTTCAAGGCCTGCTTGGGATCCTCAGAGTGCCATAATATTGGAATAAGGCCACAGTGAGATAGACCAGGCCCCACCAGGATTTAGATGATCAGCCTTCCAGAAGAAAACCTTCTCTGGAAGGTATTCAGAGTCTGATTTTTAGTATACAGTGCTCAGCGTCTACTCAGGTTATCAGGCATATTAGAGGACTTGAATTACTGAAAACAACAGGAAAAAAAGATAGTAGAAGCAGACCCAGGAATGAGTTGAACTTTTAGAACTGGAAAACAAGTGAAATTAAAATTTTAGTAGAAAAAATGTATCTATATCTGATAGTTGATTAGATGTCAGATAACCTGACACATTCCTGTTAAAACTAGAAGTGCTAAGGAATAATAATTAGATGAAAGAGAAATTTCATAATCTCTTTAGGAAGTTCACTGAGAATATACTTTTTTTTTAAAGATTTTATTTTAAAAAAACATAAAAGATTTTATTTATTTTAGAAAAGAGACAAAGGGGGGAGGGGCAGGAAGCATCAACTCCCCTATGTGCCTTGACCGGGCAAGCCCGGGATTTTGAACAGGTGATCTCACCATTTTAGGTCAACGCTTTATCCACTGCACCACTACAGGTCAGGCACTGAGAATATACTTCAAAGTGAGGAATTTAAAAGAGAAAACATCTCAGTTCAGCAAAACAGTCAAGTCCTGGTGGCAGTTTTCTAGAGAGCACTTGGTCCAGATTGGGGTTAGTGGACTGAAGTTTGCAAGGAGTTTCAGGTTAAAAAGACTCAGGCCTGACTGGTGGTGGTGCAGTGGATAGAGAGTGTGGACCTGGTTCACTGACGTCCCAGGTTCAAAACCATGTGGTTACCAGCTTGAGTGCAGGCTCACCAACTTGAGCGTGGGGTCGCTGGCTTGAGCATGGGATCACAGACATGACCCCATGGTCACTGGTTTAAGCCCAAGGGTCGCTGGCTTGAGCAAGGGGTCACTGGCTTGGCTTTAGCCCCCAGTAAAGGCACGTATGAGAAGCAATCAATGAACAACTACAAAGTGCGAAAACTATGAGTTGATGCTTCTGACCACTCTCCCTGTCTCTCACTCTAAAAAAAACAAAACAAAGAAAACCTCAGTAAGATACCTGTTGTGATGGACAGTTGGAAAGAAATTGAAAATGTGGTGAGAAACACAAAAGTAGATAGAAATCACAGTGGGGGCCTGACCTGTGGTGGCGCAGTGGATCAAGCATCGACCTGGAACGCTGAGGTCGCTGGTTCAAAACCCTGGGCTTGCCCAGTCAAGGAACATATGGGAGTTGATGCTTCCTGCTCCTCCCCTCTTCCCTCTCTCTCTCTCTGTCTCTCTTTTCTAAAATGAATAAATAAAAATAATTAAAAAAAATAAATCACAGGGGGAAAAAAGCTGTTCAAGAAAGGAAATGTGGCTGACCAGGCGGCGCAGTGGATAGAGTGTTGGACTGGGATGCGGAGGACCCAGGTTCAAGACCCCGAGGTTGCCAGCTTCAGCGCGGGCTCTTCTGGTTTGAGCAAAGCTCACCAGCTTGGACCCAAGGTTGCTGGCTCGAGCAAAGGGGTTACTCGGCTGCTGAAGGCCCGCGGTCAAGGCACATATGAGAAAGCAATCAATGAACAACTAAGGTGTCACAACAAAAAACTGATGATTGATGCTTCTCATCTCTCTCTGTTCCTGTCTGTCTGTCCCTATCTATCCCTCTCTCTGACTCTCCATCTCTGTAAAAAATAAAAATAAAAAAAAATGTAATCACAGAACATTACTTGGGCTCTACAGTAAACAAATACTTAGACATAATGCAAGCACTTTATTGATTGCTCTCAAAACTGGTACCATAAAAGTACCATGGGAAGAGAGGGGAAAGGTTGTGAGAGGAGAAAATCAATAGGTAATATGTTACAATGAAAATTGAGAAATTGAGAAATAGCAAGTTACTTAGATATAGAAGCGAATAGCAGATTAAACATCTATTAAATTGTTCCTTCTTGCAGTGGAGAAAACAGAGACAGAGAGTCAGAAAAGGATAGATAGGGACAGACAGACAGAAACAGAGAGAGATGAGGCCCTGGCCGGTTGGTTCAGTGGTAGAACGTCGGCCTGGCGTGCGCGAGTCCCGGGTTCGATTCCCGGCCACGGCACACAGGAGAAGCGCCCATCTGCTTCTCCACCCCTCCCCCTCTCCTTCCTCTCTGTCTCTCTCTTCCCCTCCTGCAGCGAGGCTCCATTGGAGCAAAGATGGCCTGGGCACTGGGGATGGCTCTGTGGCCTCTGCCTCAGGCACTAGAGTGGCTCTGGATGCAACAGAGCGAAGCCCCAGAGGGGCAGAGCATAGTCCCCTGGTGGGCATGCCGGGTGGATCCTGGTCAGGCGCATGCAGGAGTCTGTCTGACTGTCTCTCCCCGTTTCCAGCTTCAGAAAAAAAAAAATACAAAAACAAAAATAAAAAAAAAAAACAAAAAAAAACAGAGAGATGAGAAGCATCAATCATCAGTTTTTTGTTGCGACACCTAAGTTGTTCACTGATTGTTTTCTCATATGTGCCTTGACTGTGGGCCTTCAGCAGCCCAAGTAATCCCTTGCTCTAGCCAGCGACCTTGGGTCTAAGCTGGTAAGCTTTGCTCAAACCAGATGTGTCCGCGCTCAAGCTGGCGACCTCGGGGTGTCGAACTTGGGTCCTCCACATCCCAGTTTGAGGCTCTATCCACTGTGCCACCGCCTGGTCAGGTGGCTACTGCTTTTCAATATTAGCCCTACTGTATTGATTTTGTTTTTAAAATCAAATAGATTATTTTTTTTGTTAAAATAGAAAAATACTATGAAGGAGAGAGGGGTAGACAAACTTGCAAGCTTCCTTGGCTTTGCAGAAGCCCTTTTCTGGTTTCCATACCCTCATCCAGCCAGTGGGGCACAGCCAGACTTCACAGCCTTGTCTACATTTCCTGTATTTCGTTCACCTCTCTAGAACATCTGATACAACTGTCCGCTTTATTTTTATTTTATTTAAAAAACATTTATTTAAAAAAATTTTTTTATTTATTTATTCATTTTAGAGAGGAGAGGGAGAGACAGAGAGAAAGAAGGGGGGAGGAGCTGGAAGCATCAACTCCCATATGTGCCTTGACCAGGCAAGCCCAGGGTTTTGAACCGGTGACCTCAGCATTTCCAGGTCGACGCTTTATCCACTGCGCCACCACAGGTCAGGCTATTTATTGATTTTATAGAGAGAGGAGAGAGAGAGAAAGAGAGAGGGTAGAGGGGGGAGGAGCAGGAAGCATCAACTCCCAATGTGCCTTGACCAGGCAAGCCCAGGGTTTTGCTTTTTTTTTTTATTCATTTTTTAGAGAGGAGAGAGAGAGAGAGACAGAGAGAGGAGAGAGAGAAGGGGGAGGAGCTGGAAGCATCAACTCCCATATGTGCCTTGACCAGGCAAGCCCAGGGTTTCGAACCGGCGACCTCAGCATTTCCAGGTTGACACTTGATCCACTGAGCCACCACAGGTCAGGCTGTCCACTTTCTTTTTAAAACTCTTTTGTCGCCCTGGCTGGGTGACTTAGTTGGTTACAGCCTCATCCTGATACACCAAGGTTGTGGGGTTTGATCCCCGGTCAGGACACATACAAGAATTAACCAATGAATGCATGAATAAGAGGGACAACAAATTGATGTTTCTCTCTCAAATCAACTTTAAAAACTGTTAAGATTTTAAAAAATAATAAAAACCTTGCCTGACCAGGTGGTGGCACAGTGGATGGAGCATCGGCTTGGGATGCTGAAGACCCAGGTTTGAAACCCTGAGGTTACTGGCTTGAGCACAGGGTCCCCAGCTTGAGCATGGAATCATAGATACAACAAACCCATAGGTCACTGGCTTAAAGTCCAAGGTCACTGGCTTGAGCAAGGTGTCACTGGCTCAGCTGGAGCCCCTGTTCAAGGCACATATGAGAAAGCAATCAATGAACAACTAAGGTGCTGCAACTATGGGTTGATGCTTCTCATCTCTCTCCCTTCCTGTCTGTCTCTCTTTTTCTCTCTCGCAAAAGAACAAAAGCTTTTCTCATGGTTTCTCTCACCTAATTTTCTCCTTTTCTGGCCATTCTTTGTCCTCTTTCTAACTCTATTTATTTTTATTTATCCATTATTTTAAGTCTTTTTTTTTTTTTTTTTTTTTTTGTATTTTTCTGAAGCTATCCATTATTTTAGAATGGAGAGAGAGAAGGGGGGAGGAGCAGGAAGTGTCAACTCCAATAAGTGCCTTGACCAGGTGAGCCCCGGTTTCAAACCAGCAAACTCAGTGTTTCAGATTGATGCTTTATCCACTGCACCACCACAGGTCAGGCCTCTTTTTGACTTGAAATGTTAGGAGTCTGTGGGACTCATTCCTAGATCCTCTTCATTCTATCGTCTTGCCCTCAGTATTCCTGTCCACTCTTGTGGTTTTAACCACCTTTGCCCAAATTCTCAAAAATGCTTGCTGGCCTTGGGTACTGCACAGGCTCCTGAAATTCAAAATGTACAATATCCCTCCTCCAGTGTAGATTGAGCAAAAGGCCCCACAAGCCCCTTAATACTCCCTTCTCCTCCACCTCCTAGTCCTCTTATATAGTGACTCATCAAGACATGTCCAGACATTTCTAAATATATCCACGCCTCTACCCTGGTCCCCGCCATCAAGGGATACTCATACTGGCCCCCTGCCTATACTCTTGCTCCCATCCAATCCAGTCGCCACATGGTGGCCACAGTGATCTTCAAATACACATTTTTTTCCCCATTTTTCCGAAGCTGGAAACGAGGAGGCAGTCAGACAGACTCCCGCATGCGCCCGACCGGGATCCACCCAGCATGCCCACCAGGGGGCGATGTTCTGCCCCTCTGGGGCGTCGCTCTGTTGCATCCAGAGCCACTCAAGCGCCTGAGGCAGAGGCCACAGAGCCATCCCCAGCGCCCGGGCCATCTTTGCTCCAATGGAGCCTTGGCTGCGGGAGGGGAAGAGAGAGACAG
The DNA here is from genome assembly GCF_036850995.1 of Saccopteryx leptura. NCBI lineage: Eukaryota > Metazoa > Chordata > Mammalia > Chiroptera > Emballonuridae > Saccopteryx > Saccopteryx leptura. Next base: position 67,119,706 of record NC_089505.1, read on the forward strand.
AGAGGAAGGAGAGGGGGAGGGGTAGAGAAGCAGATGGGTGCTTCTCCTATGTGCCCTGGCCGGGAATCCAACCCGGGACTCCTGCACGCCAGGCCGACGCTCTACCGCTGAGCCAACTGGCCAGGGCTCAAATACACATTTGAACATCACATTTTACTCCTCGGAGTTATTAAGTTCAAAATCCTCAACATGCATGTGTTAACACACAAGTCCATGGCTACACTGTATCCTGTTGACCTTTTCACCATCATAATCCACTGCAGTCTTTACTCTGTTGTCCAGCCACGGGGGCCCTTTCTGCCTGGAAAGTGACCCTCATCCCACCTCACTTCGTGATAATCTTACCTCCAAGGACTCTTATGTTAATGCCCCTCTTAGATCATCACCTCCCCACTCCCAGTTCTGATGACAGTCATCGTTGGTTGTCTACCTCCCCTCCATCATAGCCTAAGCTCCGTGAGGGCAGTAGGCTTGTCTGCACTGCTCACCATCGTTTCCATCATCTTGGGCCCAGATGTTTAACAAACGTTTGTTCAGTGAATGTGGGAAAAGGGATAGATAGGTATGGCAGGCAGGACAAATAGACTGAGATGGAAGGAGGTGCAGACGGAGGCTTCAATAGGAAGGGTCGCAAAAAGGACATTGAGGACAAGGCAACCAGACAGACGCTTCAGCAGGTGCGGCGGTCCGGGCACTGGGACACAAGCGCAAGCCCTGCCGCGCCTCCGCAGGGGGCGCCCGTCGCCTGGGGTGTGGCCTCAAGAAGCCCCGCCCCCTCGCTGGCGACCGGGCGAGCGGGCGGCTCGCAGCAGTGGCGCGGACATGGCTGCGCTGGTGGAGCCTCTGGGGCTGGAGCGGGGTAAGCGCGCCAAGGGGCCCTGCCTACCCGGCCGCGGTCTGCGTCCGGGACCCCTAATCCCGCCCCGCCTCCGGCAAAGCCCGGGCGGTGGGCGGACGGACCGGGCAGGGGTAGGCGGGGCGGGGCGTCTTGAGTCTGGAGGTTAGTGGGTGTGGGAGGTTTCGTGGGCGCGTGGGCCGGAAAGGGACGCCCGCTGCACACCGCTGTCTGGGTGTGTATGAGGGTTCCGGGGACGCAGGGCGCCCTTGCCATCGGCGACTCTGCGGGTGTCCGACCGGGACTCGACTGTCCTTCCCCGGGTCTGTCTGCGTTCGCCTTGACTCGGTCTCTCGCCGGATCTCTCGGTGCTTCTCTGCGTCTTGGCGTCTCTGACTCTGTGTCTACGCTCCCGCCCCCGCCCCGCAGACGTGTCCAGGGCGGTGGAGCTCCTCGAGCGGCTCCAGCGCAGCGGGGAGCTGCCCCCGCAGAAGCTGCAGGCCCTCCAGCGCGTCCTGCAGAGCCGCTTCTGCTCTGCCATCCGGGAGGTGAGCGCTGCGCAGCGCCGCGCCGCGCTACGAGCCGGCAGCCGCCGTCTTCCTCCTGGTCGTCCGGAGCCCGAGGACTACGTTTCCCAGCAGCGCCCGGGGCTGCCCGCCTTGGGGTGCCCGTGCGTCAGCTCAGGGGTTCTTTGGGAGTTGTAGTTTCCTCCCCGGGTTGCGGGGGCGGGACGGTTCCAGTCTGCAGGCCTGGACTCCTGTGTTGAAGGGAGGGGAGGGCTGACGGCTCCCTGATGCTGTGTCTCCTCACCAGGTGTATGAGCAGCTCTATGACACGCTAGATATCACCGGCAGCGCTGAGATCCGGGCCCACGCCACAGCCAAGGTAGGCACCCCCTACCCCATCGCTGATGGCATCCACGGAACTTCTAATGTCAGTCATTCCTGGTTCCTCCATGATTTTTGCCAAATCTCTGTACCGCCATTTACAATTACTTGTCATTTATTTTAAGTAATCTCACATTTTTAACTTAAATGTCACATAAAGAAAGACATCTTTAGCAACTAATTGTAGAAAATAGTACCACAAGTCTGCCTAGAAGATAACCTTAAACACTTATACAATGAAAGCAATGAAATATCAATAAACATTGAAATCTGATTGAACTTTAGAAACTATTTCTTCCTGCTTCCTGGAGGCTCTCAGCTCCATCTAGGCCTTGCTCTTCTCTGTTAAAGAGTGAAAATGGCAAGTGTTTCATATTCAAGATACAGTCACACCAAATAGGGACTTTCTGTTTGACATGTCTGAACCATCCAAAGTGAACCAAAAGGGACATGCAGTCATAATGGAGTAATCTTTTGGACTGTAACAGGCACCTCATTCTTGGGAAAAGCTAACTGACCTCCGTAGGTCTTCCTGGTCTAGATCCTCTGCCCCAGTCCACATGCCCACCATGGAGGGACCCTCACCTCACAGTGCTTTGTCTCTCCCAGGCCACAGTTGCTGCCTTCACGGCCAGTGAGGGACACGCACATCCCAGAGTAGTGGAACTGCCCAAGACAGATGAAGGCCTGGGCTTCAACATCATGGGGGGCAAGGAGCAGAATTCGCCCATCTATATCTCCCGTGTCATTCCTGGAGGTGTGGCTGACCGCCATGGAGGCCTTAAGCGTGGGGACCAGCTGCTCTCGGTGAATGGTGTGGTGAGTGAGTGACTGAGGCAGGGCGGGGGTCACAATGTTTCTGTTTTTGACACTTATTCAACACATACTGACTGAGTACTGCCTCTATATCCAGCCATGTGCTGGGCACTGCTGCAGACCCTGAAAAAGCTGACCTCAGCTCTTACCTTCAAGATCTCTCCCTCTGATGAGGGAGATAGACCCTGAGTGCAATAATCCTAATCCAGGGAGATAATAATGAGGAAGCCCAAAGCACTGTGATGTGGCATCAGACCAGGGTAGATGAAAGAAGTTTTTGTAGAGGAAGGAACATTTGAGTTGGATTCTGAAGGTTGAGTAGGAGTTATCCAGGCAAATAAGGTGGAGAAATTGTTACTCACCAAGGGTGTTGTTGGTTGGGGCTATGACACTCCTGTGAGATGAAGAGAAAGGGCTTGGTTCTGATGGAGGACTTGGGCATGCGGGTAATTAAGTCACTAGTTAGAGTAGATGGGGGCACTAGATGGGTGATTGGAGGGCCTGAGAACCAGCCTAAGAAGCTGGGACTTTGTTTCACAGGTTCTTGGGAGCTATAGGAGGACTGAGTAGGGCAAGGATAGGCTCAGCTTGGAGGTGAAAGACCCCTTTGGGACTCTGGGGGGGTGGGGTGGGCTGAGGGGAGACACTGGAGACCAGAAGGCCAGGGAGGAGACTAGTTTGAGAGTCCACTGTGGAGTGCACAAGGCCTAGCTGGGGCCAGCATGGTAGGGACAAAGAAGAGGGAGTTTGGGCAGGAGGAAAGAGGCTGGGCACTAGCTGATTGTGGGGAGGAAGGGGACTGTCCCATGAGGACATCTCAGGGCTGGTAGCAGGTCACTCACTAACAGTTGGGGTGGGGACTGGGTGTGGGCCCCAGGCCCAGCTTTCTGTGCACTGTTCTGCAGAGCGTTGAGGGTGAGCAGCATGAAAAGGCTGTGGAGCTGCTGAAGGCTGCCCAGGGCTCCGTGAAGTTGGTGGTGCGTTACACACCCCGTGTGCTGGAGGAGATGGAGGCCCGCTTTGAGAAGATGCGCTCTGCCCGCAGACGCCAGCAGCACCAGAGCTACTCGTGAGCCTTTTGCCACCACTCCCTTGGGACCTCCACTACCTCCCTTATCCCCAGATTCCCAAACCAGGCCAATGATCCCCAAAACCTTGATTGCCACCCTCAACCATGGCTTCTCTGCTGGGATTCTGACTCTTGACCCTGACCTAGACTCTCACCCCAAGTCATTCTGGCTTAAAACCCTTGGGGACTCTTAGCTGACTCCCATTCCAAGATCTGGAACCTACTCTTCCTGTAATTTCTCAACCCACTTCCATGAGCCCTTCATTCTGGGACCCCTGCCCTGGCTCTTACCTGTCGCTCCCCAGGTCCCTTACCCTGAGCCTGGCTCCCTTCTCTTCATCCTCCTTGCAGGTCCTTGGAGTCCAGAGGCTGAAATCACAGAACTGGACCCCCCTTCATCCCCTCCCCTGTACAGTATTTATTGTTACCAGCTCCTTATTTAAAGATCTTTGACCCTCACTGAGTGTTTGTGTGTCTGTCCTGCATCCTGGGGTTAGAAGATCTTGAGATGTGGGGGAAGGAGAGAAACTGAGGTTGAGACCAGGCCCTGAAGAAGCCTTTTTCAGAGTCTGAGAGCAGAGGTAGAGACTTTTCCCCAGGTCTGAAGGTGGAAGTTGTTCAGCTTCCTAGGGACAATTCCGAGGGCGGAGGCTGGGACCTAGTCTGGGTCTGAGTGCGAGCTCAGACCTGAAGACAACACCCCCTACACTTACGAGAGTCTGAGGGTGGACGCCAAGCCCCTTCTGTTGCTTGTCTGACACAGGAGTTCTAAAACGCTGCGGGAGCCAGTGGGTGTCTTCTGTGTGGGTGGGGCGGAGCGAACCATTAACCCTGTCCCTCGGGGAACCCTGCGTGAAAGACGGGGGCGGGGGTGCCGCGTGCAGTTCCCGAGGCGGGCACAGGGAATGCAGAATAAGGTGCACTCGCCCACCCGGCACTAACTCCCTTTCCAACCCCAGCGCGTCTCCGGGAGTCGCCCCCACCTTAAAACACAACTTTTACTCCCACCTCGCCGCCCGCCCAGCCCTCCTGTCCCGTGCGGCTCCAAGGCCGGCGCGCGCCACCGCCGGGAGCCGGGGTCGCGACTGGGGTTCCACGCCGCTCGCGACTCGCTCCAGGTGACATCATCTCCCTGCTGGGCTCCGCCTTCCGCCCCAGCTGCTTCACGCCGCGAGCCTATTGGTCGACATGTCTTGAGCCCCGCCTCTCGCTCTCCGCCCGCGCGACCCCTCCCGGCCCGTACGGAGGCGGGGTTTAGCCTCCGGCCGGCGCTGACGCTGCCTCCCATTGGCCACTCACAGCCGTCTGTCAGTCTCCTGTTAAAGGGGCCATGACCGCCCGGGAGCTGTTAGGGAGGAGGGAGGAGGAAATTTTGGGGGGGTGAAGGTGGGATTTTTGGGGGCGCTGGTGGGAACCCCTGGATCTGGCGGCTGCGGCCTCGTGGGGGGAGGCTGAACGGTGTCAGGGATAGGGGGCTATTTTAGAGGGTAGAGAGCTAAGACTGTGAGAGGGAGGGGGGGTCCCCAGCGCCCAGGCCGGAGCAAGAGACGCGGAGCCCGCGCGAACGGCGGAGACAGGGCTCCGGAGCTACAGATCCGGGCCCCGGCCGCCGCCAGGGGCCCCGCCCGGTCCCCCCCACCCCACTCCACGTCCCTCTTTTCAGCCCAGCTCCGCCCGCAGCTGCCGCGGACCAGGTAGGTAAGAGCCCGGCTTGGCCTGCCAGGCAGCGCCCACCCCCGGAACCCCTCGCCGAGCTTCGCCTGCCTCCCCGAGATCCTGGAATCCCTTCTTCATCCTCGGGGACCCCAGAGCCCAGATTTCACAGCCCAACCCCATAGAGTCAAGCGTGCCCCTCCCGCATCTCAGAGTCCCCAACAGAACCCTAGAATCCCAGACGTACTGCTGCCTTGCGCTTCCTCCAGGGCCCAGGAGCCTGGATTTCAGTTCAACCCTGGGAACCCTCTGGATCTAGATCCTCCTCCTTGGCTCAGGCCCGGGAGCTCAGACCCGCCGCGGCTGTGTCACACTCCCCTGGCGAGGGCCACCCGTCCCTGGGTCGCGTCCGCATAGTCCCCCATTCAGGTACCTCGTCTACCCAGCTCCAGCTCTCCAGCTTGAGCAGCCGGCCGCGTCCCTCTGTCCAGGCCGGCTGGAGACTGCCCTGGACACAGGCCCGCTCTGGAGCTGTCCATGGTCAGAGCACTCGGCAGCCTCGCCTCCCCCACCTCCTGCTGCCACCGCCAGAGAGGGGGCGCCGGCGGCGCGGGGATCCCCCCCGCCGCGCCTTTGACCCGGGGATACCCGGGCCCTCCCCGACCCGAACGCCCGGGCCTCAGCGTTCCACTGGCCGGGCTCCCGGCCCTGTCCTCAGCACCCGAGATTTCCGGGACCCCAGCACCTTCCTGAGGAGGCAGGGCTTCTGAATGTTCCTGCCCGTCCACCTTAGGGAACTTGGCATCCGAGGATCTAGGTTCGCAGCCTTTGCCCCCATTCAAAACCCAGCTCAACGGCCCCCGTGCTCTTCAGGCTATTATATACTCAGCCTCCTAGTACCCCAGCATCTACCCCTTAGGGATTCAGGCGCCATGACTCTATTCCTTTCAGGGACTCAGAATGCAATTGTTAATGCAATTCTTTGGCATCTGCCCTCACTGGACCCCCCAGAGACCTAGATGCCTTGTCCCCAGTCGTGCATCCCCTCAGGGACCCAGGCGTTCAGATCCTAACTTCTGTACTGGCCACCAATTTATACTGAGGTCATCTGCCCCAGCCCTCCCTCCCAAACCCATCTCCACAAAGATTCAGGAATCCAGGCCCCCAGCTCTACCCTCCTCCTGACCAGGCACCTAACTCTTCATCTCTTACTCTTAGGGTCCCAGGTCCCCACAGCCTCACAATCCCCCATCAACTTGACATCTCACAGGGGCCTTGACAAACTCCTGCTTCAGCTCCCTTTCATCTCAGCTCCTGGGCTCCCTGGCTTCTGTTCTTCCCCCTGAGACCCAGCTTCTTGTGGTATTTCTAGCACCCCATTGCCTTCTGAGGCCCCATCCTCTGGGTACACTCTCTCAGGCTATGGGCCAAACATACACACCTTCTTCCAAATGTGTTCTGTGACCTAGGCTCATTAGATGATCTAGAACCTACTCACTGCCTTCCACATTTCCAGTTAAGCATTTCCTCTGCAATGCTCCAGATTCTAGATTCCTTCTAGATCCTGGAACCCCACCTCCCCCAGTCAACATCTCTGTTCCAGCTTCATCCAAGGCATGTTCTAAGGTCTAGGCTAGATGCTAAATTCTAGGCATGTCTTTTTCCAGATGAATTCAAATATCTAAATAATTCCCTCAAGCCAAATTCTGGTCCCACCACCTCCTCAGACGTGTTCTAAAACTTTAGAAACCGTCCTTGCTTATTCTCTGCTAAACTTTCATTTTAGGTGTGTTCTAGGTTCCAGCCACATACTTGGCATTGTTCTCCATTCCATTCTCTTCTCAGGGGAATTCTAAGTTCTAGAATGTGTGTCTTCCAGTTGTGCGCTCTAGTCTTTCTCTGAATTGTGTTATCTATTCTAGAGTGCACTTTTTTGGTTTAGGTTCCATCCAATTCTAGTTTTCAATCTAGAGGATTCCCACTAAAGCGTTCTACTCATGTCTCCCTTCCTTAGGGTCTGGGTTCTAGACCAATCCATTCCCACCATATCTGATCACCTTTTACTTAGTGTGAGAACTTGTCCCCTGGTGAATTGTGGGCTTCCTTCTCTATCTGCCACTTCAGCATTCTAAGAATGCTCTAGACTCTTCCCTCTTCTGGAATCTTCAGCCTAGAAATGTTCTCATTTCCAGAACACTTCATCTAGCCTTTGCCAGCTCAGTCCTTATGCCAGTAAAATTCCCAGCATGCATCCTTCTACATCTTCCCCCAGGCACGACTAAGTTCCTTGCTACTTTCTAGGTTTTTCTTCACTTCCAGGGCATATTTTGAATTCTAGAGCATACCTTTTTTATTCTGAGTTCTAGCATTATCTAGACACATGATAAAACCAAAATACAACCCCTGCTATACTCTATGTTATCCCCTTATCCCTGGTAGGTTGTGAGTTCTAGATAATGTCTCCTGACTAGGGCTATTGTGCATTGCATTCGGTATATTCTTAGGTATCATTTTGAGGTTACTGAGTTGTTCTTTAAGTTGTTGATTGCTTTTGGCTTGTTCAAAGTTCCAGACCTCGCTTCCAGAATATGCCTTATGTGCATCTCTTGTGCCCGGCTCACATTGTAAATGTAGGTGCATTTGTCCTTTTTGCGCTCTGTACAGTATGTACCAAAGGATTTCTAGATTTTTGCCCAAACCTGCTGTTTTGCTTTCCTTCTCAGTGAATTGGAAGTTCTAGAAGAGCATCCTGTGTTACATCCCCTGAGTAGGTTCTGGGTTTTAGATAACAGGTTGGTTTGGGGCCTAAGGTTGACCTGCCCTTTATAAATGTATTCCTGAATCTTGCCTCAGAGTGCTGGGACTCGGGTGTTTAGACTCTCAAATGCACCTGTTCAAAGACCCAAGGGACTAAGCTGCCTCCTCTCCCAGGTCCCAGAGTTCTCAGATCCCTCTGTTTCTCACAAGAGTTCAAGGACCCAGCCCCAGGCTTTGGACACAGTGCGCAAATGGGGTGGGGCTGCGAATTATCTACTCTCAGAACCAGTTATGCCACTTCCAAGAGGGAGAGAAGGAAAGGAGTGAATAGTGAAAGTCCCTCCTGCTTTCGGCTGGGCCAGCTGGACCTGTCCGACCTGTGTGCGAGGGAATGGCTCGGGAGAACTCGATTTATCTCCGCCCACAGTTGTGCACCCAAGCTCCTGGGTCCTGGGGGCCTGGACTACTGGGCTCTGGAGGAGGAGGGGCCTGAAGGCTGGGATTTCTGAGTCTAAGGTTGGAAGTTTAAAACCCAGACTCACATCCCAGGGGATGGGGCGAGGGGTTATCCCTGACTCCTGGAATTGGGAAGGAGGGGGTAGAGGCTCAGACTCTTGCATCTGGGGGAAGGGACTCCAGGATTTGAACTCTTGTGACCTGGGGAAGGAGGGAGCTGGATCTTGGACACCAGCATTGTAGCCTACCCTGCCCTCAACCATGCTCTCCCCCACCCCCAAGTGGAGTGTATTTTTCTGGAGCTGAGGTCCAGATGAGAAATTGAAAGAGAGGGTAGTTGAGCTGGACAGTAGGTAACTACGTACCAGTGACCTAATTCTGTGACCCCAGTTTTGTGTCCTCCTGAAGTCATGGTTCTCAGCTGGGGCTCAGTGTTCTCATTCATGCAGTGGGTTGAGTGAGATGCCGGGCAGGGCCAGAATAGGTAGAGACTGATTCTTCCACGTTAATTCAGGCAGCGCCTGGATCACCACGCTTCGATTTCTTGGACCAGGCTGGGCATAGATTTGCTGTCAGTGCCTGATGGAGTCTGAGCTCAGTTTTCCCAAATGTTCTCACCCAGATAGCCAGTACTGGTTTCCTAAGAGCAATGGGTTTCAGTTTATCCTGTGCCATGATCGGAACGGACAGGCCTCAGTTTCTTCTGTTCAATGCCTGCTTGGCCCTGCCTCAGTTTCCTCTACGCAGTATCAGAGTGGCCATGTCTCAGTTTCTCTGCCTATGTCGTGACGAGGCTGGTCTCTGTTCCCTGCCCCTTCCCCGCACCTGCAGGCCAGCACCGCCGCCATGATGTGCGAGGTGATGCCCACCATCAGCGAGGATGGCCGGCGGGGCTCGGCGCTGGGCCCGGATGAGGCGGGGGGCGAGCTGGAGCGCCTCATGGTCACGATGCTTACGGAGCGCGAGCGCCTGCTGGAGACGCTGCGCGAGGCGCAGGACGGACTGGCTACGGCGCAGCTGCGGCTGCGCGAGCTGGGCCACGAAAAGGACTCGCTGCAGCGACAGCTCAGCATCGCGCTCCCCCAGGTCTGGGCGGGGCCCGGGCGGGGCCTCCAACAGTGAAGGCGTGGAGAGGGCGGTCCGGAATGGGCGGCACATAGCGGTTGGGAGGGAGGAGTCAGGGGGCTGGCTTTGCCGATAATGGGCGGGACCTGAGCCCTAGAAGGGGCGGGGCTTATCTGGGAGGGCGGGACCTTCAAATTCAGTCTTGTGCAATGAGGGAAACGAAGAAAGGATTGATCTGATTGTCCTGATCATACCCACACCTGGACAGGAGTTTGCGGCTCTGACAAAAGAACTAAACTTATGTCGGGAGCAGCTGCTGGAGCGGGAGGAAGAGATTGCCGAGCTGAAGGCGGAGCGGAACAACACACGGGTGAGGGCTGTTGGAGGCGGGGCCCAAGTGGTGCCGGCGGGTCCTAAGTGGTGTTGCTGTCTGACCCATCTCGCCTTCCTGTCTTCTGCCTGCTCCCACTTCTTGGGTGGTGTCCTCTGGTCCCCTCTTTCCTTCATGTCCTTCCCCTATCTCCATAATGGTGTCTATTCCTGTACCACTCTTTCCTTGACCCCGCTCCTACTAGATATCCCTCTCTCTTTTCCTGACCTGTCTTGGTTTCTTACTCCTTGGCTGGCTCCACTTTATCCATGTATCCGACCCACATGTCTGAACCTCATTTTCTCGCCTGACCTGTGGTGGTGCAGTGGGTAAAAGCGTTGACCTGGAACGCTGAGGTCGCTGGTTCAAAACCCCAGGCTCACCTGGTCAAGGCACAGATGGGAGTTGATGCTTTCTGCTCCTCCCCCCTTCTCTCTCTCTCTCTCTGTCTCTCTGTTTCCTCTCTCTAAAAAATAAATTTAAAAAATCTAAAAAAAAAAGTTTTAAAAAAAAACCCTCTCATTTTCCCTCTTCCCTACCTCTCTTCCCTTGCCTCTTTGGCCGGGTGCTCTATCCTTGTAGCTTCTACTGGAACACCTGGAGTGCCTGGTGTCCAGGCACGAGAGGTCACTGCGCATGACCGTGGTGAAGCGCCAGGCCCAGTCCCCGGGCGGGGTCTCTTCCGAGGTGGAAGTGCTCAAGGCTCTAAAATCCCTCTTCGAGCACCACAAGGCCCTGGATGAGAAGGTATGAGAATGGAAGAGCCTGCGTACAGAAGGGAAACCCGTGGTGGCTAAGTGGGGGAAAAAAAAGTTGACTCTGATTGACTGGCAATGCAGACTGAGACCTGACTAGTTGATGATGGAAAAATAAACGAGGCGGGGCTCTCAGTGGGTGGGGCTGCTTTGGTGGCGGGTTGAGGATGCACATCCATTATAGATAGTGGAATTCTAACGTGACCGTGTAAGGCTCGTTCCAGGAGTGTCCTGCTTCATCGCCAACTGTCCTAGATTGGATCTGATCGCCATCTCACTCCTGTCCTGCCCCATTCCCAGGTCCGGGAGCGGCTGCGGATGGCACTGGAGCGGGTGGCAGTGCTAGAGGAGGAGCTGGAGATGAGCAACCAGGAGGTGGGGCCAAGCATGGAAGGGAGCCCTTAGGAGCTCCCAAAGGAGTGGAGCTGATTCTTGGTTTCAGAATCTATTGGGGGCCAGATACAGCAGAGGGCCAATGGGATTGGACTCTGGAGAGAACTAGTGGGGTTCCTACGGAGGAACTCACTGAGCAAGGCTAGAGGAGAACTGTCCAGGGAAAGTGAGAGTAAGGATGAGAACCAGGGGCTGGGGCTAACAGGAACCCACTCCTGAGGACGTGGTTGGGTGGGAAAAGTCGGAGCTAACGAGGACAGAAGTAAGGCTGGACTCTCTCCCTGCGGGGCAGCTAAGGAAAGTTATAATGAAAGCACAGGGTCTAATGGTCACCCCAGCAGAACTGGGGTGCCTATAACCTCTCATTAGAGGATTGGTGCCAGTGGGAAGGAAGTAATCTTCCTTTTGCCCTGATCTCCCTTTCCCGCTCCCAGACTCTGAGCCTTCGAGAGCAGCTGTCTAGGCGCCGGTCAGGGCTGGAGGAGCCTGGCAAGGATGGGGACGGGCAGGTGAGAGGTAGAAGTCCTTCACTCCACTTGCTTTTCATCAATCCTCATCCCTATGGCCACCACTCTGTCCTTTAACTCTGTGACGGTCCTTTTAATGTTTGATATGATCCTCACTGATCCTAGGACATCTGAACTCCTAAGACTCCTAAGGTCATGTAGCAGCTACATTGTAGCTAACTTCTGTGACTTCCATGACCCTTACTGATCTTTGATTCAATCGTCCACCAACTCATCCCCCCATCAACTTTCTCCTTGCATTTTCTCTATATCTCTGTTTCCCTGCTCTGGGTTCTGTCCCTTCCTTCTTCACTGTCCCCATTCCAGACCCTTGCCAATGGCCTGGGTCCTGGCGGGGATTCCAACCGGCGCACGGCTGAACTGGAGGAGGCCCTGGAGCGGCAGCGTGCGGAGGTGTGCCAGCTGCGCGAGCGCCTGGCGGTGTTGTGCCGCCAGATGAGCCAGCTGGAGGACGAGTTGGGCACCGCCCACCGTGAGCTGGGTAAGGCTGAGGAAGCTAACACCAAACTCCAGCGCGACCTCAAGGAGGTGAGGCCAGAGACCCTGGTGGGTTGCCCTCTGTCCTTCCCTCCCCCTAACCCTCTCTATCTCCCTTTGCTTTGCCCAAAGTCACAGAGCTCGTGAATGGTGGAACCTGGATTCAGTTAATAAGCTCTGTAGATTCCCTCTCTGAACCTCAGTTTCCTCACCTGTAAAATGGGACATGACTTTTGTTTGAGGGTTGGCATCAGGAACATACATGGTAGGCTTTCAGTAACTGTTTGTAGTTATGTTATCATTGGGAAATTCTCTTGTGCCTCTAAATTGAATTTCTTTGCATTTCACCCCATTCTGGCTTAGGCCCCTTGATCCTAACTCCCACACCCCAGGGACTGCTGGGAAATGTAGGCATAGATTCTTTTTTTTTTTTTTTTTTTTATTTATTTATTTATTTATTTTTTACAGAGACAGAGAGTGAGTCAGAGAGAGGATAGACAGGGACAGACAGACAGGAACGGAGAGAGATGAGAAGCATCAACCATTAGTTTTTCATTGCGTGTTGCAACACCTTAGTTGTTCATTGATTGCTTTCTCATATGTGCCTTGACCACGGGCCTTCAGAAAACGAGTAACCCCTTGCTGGAGCCAGCGACCTTGGGTTCAAGCTGGTGGGCTTTTGCTCAAACCAGATGAGCTCAAGCTGGCGACCTCGGGGTCTTGAACCCAGGTCCTCTGCATCCCAGTCCGATGCTCTATCCACTGCACCACCGCCTGGTCAGGCTAGGCATAGATTCTTGAAGGCCCTGGATGAGAAAGAAGAGAGAGCACTAAGTTTTCATCATCTGCTAGGGCCTTCACCTCACATTTTAAGCCTGAATGGGGCTTGTTTGGAAATGTGGTCTACCACCACAAGGGCTCCCAGATGGAAGTCCATCTCTCATAAGACTCTGGAGCATATTATTGGGGGGGGGGTTCTGTGCCTGTGCTACCCGAAGGATCTTGGGAGATATGTTGCCTCCCAAATGGAAGGAACCTTTGTTACCCAGAAGACTCTAGGGTACTTGCTCTGTGATTCTAAGCCTGAGCTGTGCCAGAAGTTGCTGAAACATCTAAGTCCTGGAGTTTTGAGGCAAGTGGTCCAAGAAGAGTGGAGGAGACTTCCTGTCCCATAAGCCTCAGGTCCATCCATATGGGGAGGGTCTAAACCAGAAATGCCCTAGAAACTCAGGAAAGTATGGTACTACTATTTTAACTCTCAAGTGGCATAGTACCTAACATTGGCTATTCCTGGGAGCCTTTGGCAGGTTTGGTTCCACCATTCTGACGCCCTGACTTTATTTCCCAGGATACCCTGGGGTGCCTGATCTGGGGTTCTAAGCCTAGACTACCCCCACGGCCTTTTGGGAGCTGTAGTCCATACGTCCCTTTGTCACTTCGCTACTTCTGCAGGCGTTGGCGCAGCGGGAGGATATGGAGGAGCGTATCACAACGCTGGAGAAACGCTACCTGAGTGCCCAGCGCGAGGCCACGTCTCTGCACGACGCCAACGACAAGCTGGAGAACGAGTTGGCCAGCAAGGAGTCGCTGTACCGACAGGTGGGGGCGCAGCCAGAAAGGGGCGAAGGAGACGTGGTCGTGGCCTGAATGACCTGGCTCCTCCTCTCCCCTGTCTCTGTCCTACCTCTAGAGTGAAGAGAAGAGCCGTCAGCTGGCTGAGTGGCTGGACGACGCCAAGCAGAAGCTGCAGCAAACACTGCAGAAGGCTGAGACCTTGCCCGAGATAGAGGCGCAGCTGGCCCAGCGCGTGGCAGCGCTCAATAAAGTGAGAAGAGGCCTGGGGCGGGGCCTTGAGCTTTGGGGGCGTGACAGGGGCGGGGCCTGAAGGAGCCGGGCCTTGAGTCTGGAGGGGTAGGAGACCTGCAACCCGGATTCTGGGTAAAAAGGCGGTGCCTGGAGTCTAGGGTAGAGATGGGACTTGGAATGGGGACAGGGCCTGGAGGTTTATGGGAGAGTTCTCTAGTTTAGACTGAAAGGATGAGTGGGCTGGAACATCAACTGAGAAAGGAACAGGGCTTGTAGATGGGGGCAGGGCCTGAATGACAGCTGCAAGGTCTGGAGTCCTGCCCGAGAGGAGTCTGGAGCTCTGGGGGCCAGGACTGGAGCCTGACTGGGTCCTAGTGGGGCAAACTCAGATGTCATGGGTTCCATCCTCTAGGCTGAGGAACGTCATGGGAATTTTGAGGAGCGGCTTCGGCAGCTGGAGGCACAGTTGGAGGAGAAGAACCAAGAACTGCAGCGGGTGAGGGAGCGGATGACTGCAGCGAAAGCGGGGCTTTGAGTCTGGGAGAGGGGCTTAGCTGAGGGTGTGGACTAAGTGCGGGGGCTTACAACACAGGCTGTGCTCTGGACCAGGTGGGCTTGAACTTCCCTAATCCCCTCTCCTTTGGGCAGGCCCGGCAGCGGGAGAAGATGAACGATGACCACAATAAGCGGCTGTCTGAGACAGTAGACAAACTGCTGAGTGAGTCCAATGAACGGTTACAGCTTCACCTCAAGGAGCGGATGGGGGCACTGGAGGAGAAGGTGCGCTCCAAGCCAGCACTCTGAATACCCTGCATCCTGGACCACCTCTTGCCCAGATCCCTGGGCCCCAGATCTTTCTCCCAGATCCGTTACATGATATCTCCCTAAACCTGGCCATCCTGAATCTGACAGACCTTCCTGCAGTATTGCAGGGACAACTCTTTCACTTAAATACCCCATGAGCTGAATTCTGGGGCACCAGTGCCTTGAGTTCTTGATCCCTTTTACCCTATAGATCCTCAAACTGAATGCTCTGATTACATAGGATGCAGAATTCTGGGGCTCCCAGCGACTCCCCTACCCTGTTGCATCTTAGGACCTACAACCCCCATGCCCTCCGGCTCATCAGTCATGCTGAACTCATTTACCCCGCTCCTCTCAGGTCCCCAGAGCATGTCCCTTTCAGGTTCTCCCCACTCACTGCTCCCCTGTTCTCCACAGAACTCACTGAGTGAGGAGATTGCCAACATGAAGAAGCTTCAGGACGAGCTGCTGCTCAACAAGGTAGGGAGAGCCTGGTGAGGCGGGGCCTGGTGGGGCAGGGCTGGAAGGGGAGGAGCTTGCAGGGAGGACCTGGGCAGTGGAGCCCGGCTTCGCTGTGGTTGGAATCAGCTGGCAGGGGCTGTTTCTTTGGGCACATTCATTTTTTTTTTTTTTTTCAGAGACAGAGAGAGTCAGAAAGGGATAGATAGTGACAGACAGACAGTTTTCGTTGAGACACCTTAGTTGTTCATTGATTGCTTTCTCATATGTGCCTTGACCGTGGGCCTTCAGCAGACCGAGTAACCCCTTGCTCAAGCCAGCGACCTTGGGTCCAAGCTGGTGAGCTTTGCTCAAACCAGATGAACCCACGCTCAAGCTGGCGACCTCGGGGTCTTGAACCTGGGTCCTCCTCATCCCAGTCCGACGCTCTATCCATTGTGCCACCACCTGGTCAGGCTTTGGGCACATTTTCTGACCTGACACCTCTATTCTCCTCTCCACAGGAGCAGCTCTTGGCAGAGATGGAGCGAATGCAAATGGAAATTGACCAGTTGCGGGGGAGGCCACCATCCTCCTACTCTAGGTGACAGTCACCCTCCTGACCCACCTTGCACCTCTACCTATGAACCTCCTTGGCCAAGCTCATTCTTTCTGGTCCTCAGATTCTTCCTACCCCTCACTGCCTGTCTTCCTGATACTTCTACTGCTCTCTCTTATTTTTGACCCCTGACTTCATGACAGCTGACCCCAGGTTCTTTTTCCTGACTGTTGACTTTAGATCCCTCTCTTAGTTCTCTGACCTTGGGCCCTTCCCTGTGTCCTCTTATCTGTTTCCTTTACCTGACCCCTTGGTCTCTGATTGCCATGCCCACAGGTCTCTCCCTGGCAGTGCCCTGGAGCTCCGTTATTCCCAGGCACCTACACTACCTTCTGGAGCCCACCTGGACCCTTATGGGGCTGGCAGTGGCCGAGCAGGCAAGAGGAGCCGCTGGTCAGGGGTCAAAGATGAGCCTTCCAAGGTCAGCAGCCACTTCTGGGGCCTGGACTGAGCAGGGCACGGGAGGGCAACAGTGGGAAAGGGGTGTGTTTCATAGGGCTCTGCAAGGGGGCTGGATTGAGAAGCAGGGTCTCCTGGGCTCATGCTCTCTTCTCTCTTCTCCCACAACTTTGTCATCCCTGCTTGCCTGGATGTCTCTTCATGTGAACATCGTGCTGCCTGGTGAGAACCTTAGAGGAATGATGGGATGGGGAGAAGGATGGGGCCTGGGGGTGGTGGGCAGGGTGCGGAATCTTTGAGTGTGCGGGGGTAAGTGAGGAGAGTAAGTGGGCTGGGTCCAAGGAAGCAGTGAACTCAGGGGAGGGGTGATCAGGAAAAGGGACTTGGTCAAGATAGAAAAGTGGGCTGGAAAAAGTGTGGGGGCTGATCACATAGTGACTGCAGTCACTGTCAGAGGACATGAGCCAGGTCATGAAGGGCGGGCAAGGTCAGAAGAGCTGAAGGACAATCCAGGGCCTACCTCAGCCTTCGCCCAACTGTGATCCCTCTGTTTTCACACAGAGACAGGAGTGGGAACGATCTGCCCCTGCGGGGTCCATGCCGCCCCCGTTTCCTGGGGAGCTGGATGGCTCAGACGAGGAGGAGGCAGAAGGGATGTTTGGGGCTGAGCTGCTGTCCCCCAGCGGGCAGGCCGATGTGCAGACACTGGCCATCATGCTTCAGGAGCAGCTGGAAGCCATCAACAAGGAGATCAAGTGAGCACAGCCCAGTCCTGCTTCACTGCCCCACCCGAGCCGACCCCACAGCCCTCTGGCTGTGGAGTCTGATGTGAAGACCAGAGCCCATCTCCTCTCCCACCATCCTCAAGGAGTTTTCCCAGCCCAATGCTTCCTCCAGTTTCCAGGAGTCCCCCAGGATACACCCAGAAGTTTCCTATATGTTATATATCTCTATCTCTATTATCTATCTATTTATCTATCATCTATATATCTATCCATCCATCTATCATCTATGATCTTCCTCAGTCAATTTCCTGATACAGCAAAGACTACACCTCCAAACATCAAAATTCTCAATTCATTACATCAACACCCTCCCAGACACCATGGATTTTGTGGCTTCGCACAACCAGTACCCAGAGATTCCTGGAATTCTAAGAATCTCAACAACACAAGCACCCCATCCCAAATCACCAAGAACCTCAGTCTAACACATTAAGAACCACAACTCTTGCCTGACCAGGTGGTGGTGCAGTGGATAGAGCATCGGACTGGGATGTGGAAGACCCAGGTTCGAGACCCCGAGGTCGCCCCCTTGAATGAGGGCTCATCTGGTTTGAGCAAAGTTCACCAGCTTGGACCCAAGGTCGCTGGCTTGAGCAAGGGGTTACTCGGTCTGCTGAAGGCCCACGGTCAAGGCACATATGAGAAAGCAATCAATGAACAGCTAAGGTGTCGCAACAAAAAACTGATGATTGATGCTTCTCATCTCTCTCCGTTTCTGTCTGTCTGTCCCTGTCTATCCCTCTTCTCTGACTCTCTCTGTCTCTGTAAAAAAAAAAAGAACCACAACTCTTCATACCAAGAATTTCTATCTGGCCCTGGCTGGTTGGCTCAGCGGTAGAGCGTCGGCCTGGCGTGCGGGGGACCCGGGTTCGATTCCCGGCCAGGGCACATAGGAGAAGGGCCCATTTGCTTCTCCACCCCCCCCCTCCTTCCTCTCTGTCTCTCTCTTCCCCTCCCGCAGCCGAGGCTCCATTGGAGCAAAGATGGCCCGGGCGCTGGGGATGGCTCCTTGGCCTCTGCCCCAGGCGCTAGAGTGGCTCTGGTCGAGGCAGAGCGATGCCCCAGAGGAGCAGAGCATCGCCCCCTGGTGGGCAGAGCGTAGCCCCTGTTGGGTGTGCCGGGTAGATCCCGGTCGGGCGCATGCGGGAGTCTGTCTGACTGTCTCTCCCCGTTTCCAGCTTCAGAAAAAATACAAAAAAAAAAAAAAGAATTTCTACCTAATATAACAAGAATCCTCAACTTGTTAAGAATCACTCATCATATATACACCCTGATGCC
Organism: Saccopteryx leptura; assembly: GCF_036850995.1. Taxonomy (NCBI): domain Eukaryota; kingdom Metazoa; phylum Chordata; class Mammalia; order Chiroptera; family Emballonuridae; genus Saccopteryx; species Saccopteryx leptura. Next base: position 67,137,895 of record NC_089505.1, read on the forward strand.
CTAGCAACTGCCTTATTCAGCAATTTTCTAATAACATACCTCCCTGGGTCCCATCAAATACACCAACATGATTGTCACCTTCCATTCAATCTTGTTCTGACTTGAGTCATTGACTCTCACATATGGAATGACTCCCAGACCTTCCCAGATCCTAGGTTGACTACAGAATCCCAGATCTCATCTTGATCTTATCATGATGTTGCTCTTGATGTCCCCCTTGAAACCTGACCTCTAAACCATAAAAATCCCTTTATGATTTCCCAGGGTCACCCTGATGCAAACCCTGATCATCTTTTCCTAGTCTACTTCCATTACCTCTTGAGCATATCATGACCCCTTGACTCCTGTTGAACCTGTGAGGCCATCATAAATCCACCAAGACCCTTTAACCTCATTATGTGTTCCTCAGAATTCTTTTGATGTTCCCAAGCTTTTTGGCCCATTGGGATCCCAGACTCCTTCCATTCTTTGTCTCAGTCCTCTCATAGCCTCCCTCTTCTCTCCTCAGGCTAATCCAAGAGGAAAAGGAGACAACGGAACAAAGGGCAGAAGAGCTGGAGAGCCGGGTGTCTGGCTCCGGTTTGGACTCACTGGGCCGCTACCGCAGTAGCTGCTCACTGCCCCCCTCCCTCACCACCTCTACTCTTGCCAGCCCTTCCCCTCCCAGCTCCGGTCACTCAACACCCCGTCTGGCACCCCCTAGTCCTGCCCGTGAGGGCACAGACAAAGCTGTGAGTGTTCTGAGGTCTCCTAAGCTTGGTGGGGTGGGTAAGAGGTCAGAAACAGGGTCCCCCAACAGACAGCAACAATAACTCCTCACACCAGGTTTTTTTTTGTTTTTGTCTTTGTTTGTTTGTTTTACAGGGACAGAGAGAGAATTAGAGAGAGGGATAGACAGGAACAGAGAGAGATGAGAAGCATCAATCAGTTTTTCGTTGCGACACCTTAGCTGTTCATTGATTGCTTTCTCATATGTGCCTTGACCGTGGGCCTTCAGCAAACTGAGTAACCCCTTGCTCGAGCCAGCGACCTTGGGTCTAAGCTGGTGAGCTTTTTGCTCAAACCAGATGAGCCCGCGCTCAAGCTGGCGACCTCGAGGTCTCAAACCTGGGTCCTCTGCATCCCAGTTTGACGCTCTATCCACTGCACCACCGCCTGGTCGGGCTACCAGGGGTTTTTTAAAAGCAACTTTAGCTTTCCCTAAAAGTTCCAACTCAGAGGGCAAAGGGAAGGCCAAGCCACTGGGTTTCTGAATCCTAACTTGTACTTTAGTTAGATCTGGTCTATCTGTACCAATTTTAGGCATTAAGTTTCTGCATGGGATTTAAAAAAATATTTCTGTGACTAAACATACATTTTTTTCCCCCTGAAGTGAGAAGTGGGAGGCAAAGAGACAGACCCCTGCATGCACCGGACAGGGATCCACCCAGCATACTCACTGGGGGTGATGCTCTGCCCATCTGGGGCGTTGCTCCATTGCAACCGGAGCCATTCTAGCACCTGAGGTGGAGGCCATGGAGCCATCCTCAGCGCCCAGGCCAACTTTGCTCCAGTGGAGCCTTGACTGCAGGAGGGGAAGAGAGAGATAGAGAGGAAGGAGAGGAGGAAGGGTAAAGAAGCAGATGGGTGCTTCTCCTGTGTGCCCTGGCCGGGAATCAAACACTGGACTTCCATATGCCAGGCTGACACTTTACCGCTGAGCTAGCCGGCAAGGGTTACACGTACATTTGAGAACTACCATTAGATCCTCAGAATTGACCTTTGAGGGATGCATAAGAGATATTAGCTTTATTTTATTGCCTTAAGTTCAAGCTTTCCTGCTTTCAGGACCTGTAACCTAGTAGCTTTCCTGTACTCATTGGCTTTCTGTTTCTACAACTCACCCCTACTTGATCTAGGCTACCTTCAGAAGTAGTGCCCAAAGCCAGAAGCATCTCAGACACCTCCTACTAGACATCCCAATGAATGAGAAGCCCCCAACATGACTCCTTTAACTCAATACAGCCTCTCTACCTCTCTATCCCCAGAATCACATCCCCAAGGAGGAAGCTGGGGCTCCACGAGGAGAGGGGACCGCCATCCCAGGAGATACTCCACCTCCCACTCCCCGCTCTGCCCGCCTTGAGAGAATGACCCAGGCCTTGGCACTGCAAGCAGGATCCTTGGAAGATGGGGGGCCCTCACGGGGAAGGTCAGCAGGGGCAAGATATAGGAATGAAATGGGCTTGCTTGGGAGGATGAAGTGGGAGTGGACAGAGACTTGGGTTGCTAGGAGGCATCCCAGATGGGGTCTGGCCTCACTCTGTCCTGTTCATCCAGTGAGGGCACCCCAGATTCCCTGCACAAAGCCCCCAAGAAGAAGAGCATCAAGTCATCCATAGGCCGTCTCTTTGGCAAGAAAGAAAAGGGGCGAATGGGACCACCAGGACGGGACAGTTCTTCTCTGGGTGAATACTCTGATTCCATTCCTTTTCTTCCTTCCTTCCTTCCTTCCTTCCTTCCTTCCTTCCTTCCTTCCTTCCTTCTTTCTTCCTTCTTCTTCTTTACATATGCACTTGACATGCATTAAGGTCTTCATTGACTTGGTAATTCATTTACAATGTAGAAGGGACAGGACTTGGCAGAGAAAGAGGAGGGACAAGGAGAGAGCCCTCTGTGGCATGCCTGGGTGACTGGAGAGAGGAGTCAGTTTGTTATTTCATTTATCTTTATTTTTTTTTAAGTGAGAAGAGGGGAGATAGACAGGTTCTCACAAGTGCCCCAACTGGGGCTACCTGGCAACCCCCATCTGGGGCCGATGCTCAAATCTACTGAGCTATCCTCAGTGCCCAGGGCCAGTGCTCAAACCAGTAGAGCCACTGGCTACAGGAGGGGAAGAAAGAGAGAAGGGGCAGAAGGAGGGAAAGAGAAGCAGATGATCACTCCTCTTGTATGCCCTGACTGGGGATCAAACCTGGGAGGTTTGCAAGCTGGGCCGATACTCTATCCAAGGAGCAAATGGCCAGGGCCCATTTAGCATTTTTTTAAACAGAAAAAAGAAGGAGCATCCTAAATGCATGGCACCTGGTATGCTGGAGCCAGCTTATATCGGCTTGTGAGAGCCAACATTTGAATTTTGTGAGCTGCTTGACATCATGTTAGTAGCTTGAAATTGGCATAGGGGGACTATTTACACCATGGAAATTGGCAAATGCTACAAATCAAGGAATATATCCTTCCTCCTCAGGGAGCCAGTTAAACATTTACCGGCACAGCACTGCTACCAACAAAGCCAGACCAATGAACCTTCTATTTTTGGGATGTCTCCAATTTATTGTCTGGGAGGTGACATTGTTCCCTGTCTGGCTTTATCACTCCCTCTGTGGCCTCATTTACTACTCCCTGGGGCCTCTGCTTTCCTGGCATCCTTCTCACCAGCCCCAGCACAAAAGATTCTGTTTTCACCTTGAGACTCTCAAATTTTGGTTCCTCCCTGTCTGCAGCTGGAACACCCTCAGATGAGACGTTGGCTACTGACCCTCTGGGGCTAGCCAAGCTGACAGGTCCAGGAGACAAGGACCGAAGGAACAAGAGGAAGTGAGTGTGAGAGTGGCGAGAGGGGGGAGGACTTATAAAGATTCACATGCATTTTATTTTCATCTTCTGCCATGGTTTCTACTCATAAAAGATGTTTTAAGAGGAGGTTGTAGTGGAGGGGGCCATCCAGTAGGGATGGGGGTCTCTACCTCTGAGCACTCCTGCCCTTGCCCACTCTCTGCAGGCATGAACTTCTGGAAGAGGCCTGTCGCCAGGGCCTGCCCTTTGCCGCCTGGGACGGCCCCACCGTGGTCTCCTGGCTGGAGGTACTAGGGCCCAGAAATGCCCCGATTCTTGATATCCAACCCCTATGACAATCCCAATATCAGGGCTGGCTGGGTCCACCCAGCACCATCTTCCTAGCCCTGATGGGGTGAGGGTGGGGGCTCTGGGACCGATTAGGCTTCCTATTGATCTCTCTGTTGTTTTTTATTTATCCTTCTGCCCCTCACCCTGTTCCTCTGGCCACGCCCACCTTGATCCCGGTTGCGGGATCTTTCCCCTTTTCTGTCTCTCTGATTCCGTGTCTTTGCCTGCCTTACGCCTCCTCTGTGTCTTGTCATTGCCCATATTTCTCCCCATGTCTTTGCTCCTTTCTCTCCCCATGTCTATCTCTCTTCTCTCCCCATCCCTCTCCTTCCCTTTTGAGTTCGGTATTACCTTTCTTACGCTCCTACTTTTTCTCCCTGTGTCTTCCTCTGGCTCTTACGTCCCTTTGACTTGCTCTGTTTCTTCCCATTGCGGACTTTCTGTGGCTTTCCCCATCTCTGTCTCTGTTTCTCCCTATCTTTCTGCCTCTCTCCCATCTCTCCTGTTTCTCCGTTTATACTGTCTCTGTCTCTTCTTCATCTCTGTCTCTCTCCCTGGTCCAGCTGTGGGTAGGCATGCCTGCGTGGTATGTGGCCGCCTGCCGGGCCAATGTCAAGAGTGGTGCCATCATGGCCAACTTGTCGGACACGGAGATCCAGCGCGAGATCGGCATCAGCAACCCGCTTCACCGGCTCAAGCTGCGCCTCGCCATTCAGGAGATGGTCTCGCTAACCTCGCCGTCTGCTCCCGCCTCCTCCCGCACGGTGAGCGTCTGGTGGCCAATCCCAGCCCTTGTCGCCTCAAGGCCCCGCCTCTTGTCCTCAGACTAGCCAATCAGGGCCTGTTTACTCCAGCTCCTCCCTGTGGACCTTGTCCCTATAACCACCCGGATCAACTCTGGGGGAAGTTTTCCTTCAGGCCTCCCTGCGTCCCCTGACCCTCAGTCCGTTTTGAACACCGCAGCCAGAGGCACCTCATCCTAGAGAAAAACCAATTCCATTTGGTTCCCTGCAAGGCCCTTGATGAGGGACCCCTGTTCCCTCCTTCCGCTACTCTGCTTCCTGGTACCAGCTGGTCCTTTTGCCTGGAGTGTCCCTCCCAGTTTTCCCCAAGGCTGGCTCCTTCTCATCTCGGAGGTCTCAGCTCAAGTGTCACCACCTCCAAGAGGCCTTCCTAACTCAACAGCGAAACTAGTCACAGGACCGTCACCCCAGGACATTAGTGCCCTATTTTTCCCTTTAGCATTCACTGTCTAATAATATTTTATTCTTTCATTCCACACAGAAAATTATGTGTACCCTGCCTAATTCAGCAATGTTAACCCTTTGCCATACTTGCTGTGTACACATGTATGTGTGTATTTGAAGACGAATGTGACTTGTGGACAACAACAAAGTCCCAAAAATGACTTCATTGGGCATCTTTACCTTACATAGCCACCATGCCTTTGTCATACCTAAGAACATTAATGTTATTGTTGATGTCATCTACTATTCAGTCTATACTCAAATTTCCCCTGGCATATCCCAGACCCTACAACTGTGTTTCAGGAGACACTTCATAAATGTTTGAATCCACGTACCAATCCCTAACTGCTGGGGTTGCTGAGAGCAGGACTCAAAAAATGTGAACACTTGTCTTCCTTCCCCCTAACATTTGCCCCGTTGCTGTATCTGCCACCACACTCTGAATCCTTTCTTTACATTTCTGTGAAGTCAGAGAGGTGACGTCATTGGCACAGGGCCACACAGCAAAATGCCCAGCAGGCCCCCAATTGAAACCTGAATTGGTTCAACCCCAAAGTCCAAGTTCCAGTACACAGCAAATGCTCAATAAATGACCATTCATTTTCTCTGTCACTGTCTTGCCCCAGCAGCAACTGGCCTTTCTGAGCCAAAGGTAGAATATATATAAATGTACCTGCCCTGAGCCTCCAGAAGCACGACCCCCTCCCTCCCTTTCCCTATCTGGAAGCCTTTTCACCCTCCATAACGCCCCCACCCCTCAGTCCACAGGAAACGTGTGGATGACACACGAGGAGATGGAGTCCCTTACAGCCACAACCAAGCCTGTGAGTGCCCCTGCTGGCGGCCGTGGGGGTGGCACTAACTCTCCAAGGGGCGGGGCGAGGAGGTGGGAGGGCTAGTCTGTGGCAGTCTGTCCGTCTGTTCGTTCCTCCCTCCCTCCTTCGCCTGCCCCTTAACCCACCCCTTCTCTTCCCTCTTCCCACTAACGGGTCAGGAGACCAAGGAAATCAGCTGGGAGCAGGTAGGGGGCGCGGGGCGGGATGTGGGCGCATGAACAGATTGTGCACGCTGCATGGACGCCCCTTCTTCTCCGAGCCCCGCCCCTACCCTCCCCAAAGCATTCCATCATCACCGCGCGGGGGCGCTGCCCCAAACTCGGCTTTGTACTGCCCCACTATGTCTTGGTGGGGGTCCGTGTAGAAGCCCGGTGGTTCCATTGTTAGCTGTTAGCGTGGTGCACAGGCCATTCCATTATCGTGGGTTGCGGGGGCTCCAGGGGTTGTTCTATTGCTATAACTAGAGCTGCTGTGCATCCGTTCTCCTGCTGGTTGAGGGGAAGGGACTGTTCCAGTGTATGTGCCTAAAGGGAAAGCATTTTGGGAGGGGGCAGCACAGGAGGCTGAGAAGCTGTGGAGAAGGAGATCCACTTTGTTCTCAAGAAAGGGGAGGCATGAACTTCTCTGTGGTGGGTGGCAGAACTGTATTGCACTGGGTTCTGTTTCCAGTCTGGGGAGGGACGGAGTGTTTCTTTATGCTAAAGTCAGTGAAGGATTTGGGGCTGATTCAGAATATTGTCCAGGGCCAGGTACAGCATTAAACTAGTATTTTCCAGACAGTGCAAGGGTGATGGGTGGATCCATTACTCTCTGTTGTGTGGAGAGCTATGCTGGAAGAACCCATTGTCTCGACTTGGGGGAACAGTCATGTTGGACTGATCTGCTGTTCTGAGTTGGGACAATACTAGATTAGTGTTTCTCCAACTTTAATATCCAGATAACGTCCCCTGAGGATCTTGTGAGAATGCAGATTCTGATTCAGTAGCCCGGGGTCTGAGATTCTGCAGTTCCAGCAAATTCACAGCTGATAGTGTAGTGATGCTGTGGGTCCAAGGACCACACTTTGACTAAACAAGGGGCTGTTCTGTCATTTCAAAGGAGTAGGAGACAACTTTGGTTTGGTCCACTGTCCTGAGCAGAGGTTGACCATTGTCCTGCTATGGGCTAGAAAAAGAGCAATCTTGGGTTGGGGGGTTAGACTGTACCCTTTCATACATACATGACCCCTCTGACCCCTCCCCACCTACCCATGGCCCCAGATCCTGGCATATGGCGACATGAACCACGAGTGGGTAGGGAACGACTGGCTGCCCAGCCTGGGGCTGCCCCAGTACCGCAGCTACTTCATGGAGTCGCTGGTGGATGCCCGCATGTTAGATCATCTTAACAAAAAGGAGCTCCGCGGCCAGCTCAAGATGGTGGACAGCTTCCACAGGTGGGGGCTGCCTGGCCAATAGGGAAAGCCAAGGGGAAGCCCTACTTCTAGTGAATCTTTTGCCAGTGGGACCGGTGATGGGAAATTCTTTGGATTATCCTTGGCCCTTTATCCTGGATTCTCAGGAAATTGACTCTTGTGTCCCTTACAGCAAGAAGATGGTCCACTAGGGCCTGATCTGTGGTGGCACAGTGGATAAAGCATTAACCTGGAATGTTGAGGTTGATGGCTCAAAACCCTGGGCTTGCCCAGTCAAGGCACATATGGGAGTTGATGCTTCCTGCTCCTCCCCTCTTCTTTCTCTCTCTCTCCTTTCCAAAATGAATAAATAAGATCTTTAAAAGAAAAAAAAGAAAAGAAAAGATGGTCCGCTAGGAAAAGTCCAAATTTTGAGACAGCTTGGCTAGTTGACTCCACAGCCCTTCCAGGTTAGCCAATAGGAACTGCCTGTTGAAAATACAGGTACCCCAACTTTGAGAAGGTCAGCAATCACTAGAACTGACCCAATGGAACAACTCCCTGACCTCTCCCAGAAGACCACAGCCAATGGGGAGGGCCCAATAGGAGTAACAGTCATTAAGGTTATGGAGACTCATCTGTGACACCACTTCCCCTGCTGCTCAGGGTGAGTCTGCATTATGGGATCATGTGCCTGAAACGGCTCAACTATGACCGGAAAGACTTGGAGCGAAGGCGGGAAGAAAGTCAGACCCAGATCCGAGGTGAGTAGAAGAGTAAAAGTCCCTCTGGGAGGCAGGTGGAGAGGTTTGGGGCAGGGCTGGAGAGAGAGTGATCAGAGGAGGGGAGGGAGGCCAGGGACTAAGAGCCCTACCATAAACTATAAGGTAGAGTCAGGGTAGGGGGCGTGGCCAGGAAAGAGGAAATAGGGGTGAACGTATGGGCTAAACTGGACTGTCCTGCAGCTGAGGGTCCCTTTGGTCCCCAGACGTGATGGTGTGGTCCAATGAACGGGTCATGGGTTGGGTGTCCGGACTGGGACTGAAGGAATTTGCCACGAACCTCATGGAGAGCGGGGTGCATGGGGCGCTGCTGGCCCTGGACGAGACTTTTGACTACTCCGACTTGGCCTTGCTCCTGCAAATCCCCACACAGAATGCACAGGTGAGCTAGCTGCCTCTTGGCCTGGGTCATACTGGGCATCCTCACCTTGCAGTCTGCACGCTGCAACCTATCTCCCACCTCTCCTTCCCAGGCCCGGCAGCTCCTGGAAAAGGAATTCAGTAACCTCATCTCCTTGGGCACAGACAGGCGGCTGGACGAGGTGGGCGCAGCAGCAGCTCAGGGCCGGAGCTGAAGGGGTCGGGCTTGACTGCTAGGAGTCGAGGCTGGGGGCGGGGCCAGAATAGGGACGCGGTTGAAGAAGCTCTGAGATACGGAAACGGGTGGAGCCAAAGGAAGGGGCGGAGTCATGACCGGACCCTGGTCCCTCACTGGATGCCCGGCCCATATACCTAGGACAGCGCCAAGTCTTTCAGCCGCTCTCCATCCTGGCGGAAGATGTTCCGAGAGAAGGACCTCCGAGGTGTAACCCCCGACTCAGCTGAGATGTTGCCCCCCAACTTTCGGTCGGCCGCAGCAGGGGCCCTCGGCTCGCCGGGGCTTCCTCTTCGCAAGTTGCAGTCGGAAGGTGGGCGGCTCCCCAAAGCGGCAGCCCTTCCTCTCTTCCCCTTCTTCGGGTGGGAAAAGGACCAGGTCAACATTCTAGAAGCCTCCCTCTGCAGGTTCTAAAATGGCCTAGCCCATTCTCCCCCACTCATGGCAAATGGGCCGCTCCAGTATGCCAACTCTCTCTTCCGAGTGTGCGATGGATTAATCTCTCACCCCCTTGCCATGGTGGGAAATGAACTCGCCTAGTGTCATCTGGGGAACCTTGGATGAATCCAATGCTGTGGGAAAGGGGGGGGAGCCAGCGAGAATTCAAGCTGTCGACATTTCTGAAGGGGAATTCCAAGGACGCTTGGAGTTGACGATCGGAGAAACCCTGGGGAAGCTGGGCTAGAGGGCGGGAGGGCGCGCGTGTACGTGTCTGTGTGAGTGTGCGCGCGCCCTGCACCGCTGCTCGATCCAGGCTGAACCACTGCGCGCTCTCCCTACAGGCCACACTTCTGGGAATTCCCGGGCAGACGGCGTTTCGGTCCGGACCTATTCCTGCTAGTGCAGGCCTCCAGGTGAGGACTGTACTGGGCAATCTTGGGGGTTCGGGGCAGCACAATGGATCTTCACTGCTCCACGTACTGCCTGGCGTCAATGCAGGTGACCTCACTCGGATGGAAGAATCTTCCAGAGGCTGGGCTGTTACTCCTGCCCAGAGTGTGGTCTCGCGGGGTAGCCCGGGCAGGGGAGCTTGCTCAGTGGACTGGACCATCTGTATGGACTAGAGGGGAGCGCGCGTCTCCGCCTCACAAATGGACTGGGCCTGGACCAAACCACATGAACTGGACAGAGAGGGGGAAAGAAGAGGGCAGGAAGAAGTCCCGCCCCAAACTTCCACCTCCCTTTTCTCTACTTTGTAATTTATTGATCAGTTTCCGTTGGGAGATGGTTGCCCATTCCCCGCAGAGAGGGGGCGGGGCTTCCCTCCGGGCCGCTCGCGAGGAGAGGTTGCCCCCTCCCTTTTCTCCCCTTCGCGGGGCCCAAGTCTTCCTTCTTCATCCGAAAGGAGGGGAGGGGGACTCGCTGCTACAAGCCTCGCCCCCTGTGCCACTCAGTCCCGCTCTGCCCCCTCCGGTCGCCCGTTGTTGGGGGTCAGCTGTGGGCGGAGTCCCTCTCCTCAGTGTCTCGTGTCCCCGGGGCCCCTCCGCCCCCAGTGCTGTGGCCGTGTCCGTGCCCCAGGGGTAGGGAGCGCAGAACTGCGTTCCCCGTTCCCCTTCGGCTCCGGGGTTTGCATGGGAGAATCCTCTTTCCATGATGCCACTGGGCGACGTGGCGTGGGGGGAGGGAGGACAGTGGGGGAGCCCTCACCCCAGACTCTAGGTCGGCCTCCCTGCCCCAGACGTCACTCAGTGATCACGGGTAAAGAGAACTGTTTCAAAAAGCTCCCGTGTTGACTGATTTCTTTGTCAGGACCTTAAACTAACCACCAGGAGGACCCAAGAGTCCAAGACCCCAGCCACCACAAGCATTCCCCGGTGCCCTGAAAAGCCTGACAATGAGGTTTCGGGGAGCACATTTATTCAGAGAAATAAATATGGCTTGTGGGAGGATGTTTGGAGGGCCAGGGAGGTATGTCTGTGCGCAGCCGCGCAGTGGAATCAGGGTTCCGGAGTTTCCAGCATGTCCGCCAGGGCCCTGGAGAGGATGACGCAAAGGTTAGATACCAAAAGTGTCCACAGCTCACCCCAGGGCGCTGAAAGATCTTTAACCTTCCCATTTTACCGACAGAGAAATGGAGTCCCAGGTTCGTCCAACTCAGCGGGACAGCGTCTCTCTAAACAGGGCCCTTAAACTACCCTCTCTACACACTTACTGGTACAGGGACGAGGAGAAGTAGTCGATGTAGCTTCCTGTGAGAGAGAAGAGAGAGGCTTGAGGGGTACTCCACGGGCAATTAGGAAGTCACTTTTCTCTGAGATCGGGGTCAAGGCTAGCTCAGCCGTGTGTGTGTGTGTGTGTGTGTGTGTGTGTGTGTGTGTGTGTGTGTGACAGAGAGGGACAGCTAAGGACAGACAGGAAGGGACAGAGATGAGAAGCATCAATTCTTCATTGTGGCTCCTTAACTGTTAATTGATTGCTTTCTCATATGTGCCTTGAATGGGGGGTTATAGCAGAGCGAGTGACCCCTTACTCAAGACAGCGACCTTTGGCTCAAGCAAGCGACCATGGGGTCATGTCTATGATCCCACGCTCAAGCCAGCGACCCCGCGCTCAAGCTGGTGAGTCCGCGCACAAGCCGGATGAGCCCGTGCTCAAGCCCGCGACCTCGGGGTTTCGAACCTGTGTCCTCTGCGTCCCAGTCGGACACTATCCACTGCACCACTGCCTGGTCAGGCTCCGCCCTCTTTTTAAAATTTCTTCCGCAAATAGAATTCCTTCCACTGGGACTCCTTTGCATGTCTTGTTTATTCCTCCTTCGGGGTGTCCCCATTTTTCAGTAGCCCCGGTTCTTCGAATTCTTCTTACTTTGGCCCCGCCCACTCGGATCTAGGTCAGCCTCTCAACCTGCACCCATTCTTGCCTCTCAGGCTTCAGCATCCATCCCCAGCCTTCTCTTGGCCCAGGCCCCGCCCCTCCGTGCCCGCCCCGCCCCACCCACAGAATTTTAGCCTTGGCCGCGATTCCACACCTAACCTCTCCCCAGAACCTCCCAGTCCCGCCTCTTAGATTGGGGGGCGGTCCCCAACAGAGTTCGCCTCTCTGGGCCCTCCCCTTTCTCAGGTTTTTCTTGAGCCGGCCCACCACGCTCACCTGGAGTGCACACAGTTTCGCAGACTAACGGGCAGAGGTAGCAGAACTGGCAGTGCTGGGGACGGAGATGGGAGACAGAGTCAGTGGCAGGAGGTGGTCAAGGGCAGAGTCAGGATGGGGGCTCGGGCAGGACGCTAGCTAGATGGAGGTTAAGGTCAGAAGCAGGATCCAGTGTGGAATCAAGGCTGCGTCAGGGGTAAGGGGATTTGGTCAATTTGAGGACAAGACAGGATTTGGGGATGGGGGTGCTCAGACGGTCCTGGGCCATCCTGAGGCTGGGTGGAGCACTGAGTCCGAGGGATGTCGCACCTGGCACTGGTCGCAGTGCTCTCCCATGTTCTCCTCGTCACAGTGACAGTTCTCACATTCAGTGCATCGCTGGAGACCGGAGGAGCCTTGTTACATGGAAACCCTAATCTTTTGGGGGGGGGCTACCCGCCCATCTTCCGCCCTGCTCCCAACTCCTACCCTCATTACTTCCAACACTGAGCTCAGTATCTTCCCCCAAACCCAGTTCTCCCTGATTGGTTTCCTATGGCGGGGGGACTCCACACGCTGGACCTAAGGATGCACTCTTCATCCCCTATCCTATTTCCCCACAGCCTGTCAATCTCCCCGCCCAGGGGTTGCCCCCTCCCCCTTTGTCAGGGACCTTCCTCTCTCCACATCTGCAGGTGCAACTCAGGCCTCACCCTCCCCTTCCCCGACCATTGATCGCCACAGCCTCCTCCATGGCCTCCTGGCCTCCAGTCCGTCCCCCACGTGCCCCAGAAGTGTCTCTCTTCACCTGGAACTGCCTTTGCCCTTCTTTTGCTCAGAGCCCTCCTAAGGCACCCCAGGGCCCTGGGACAAATTCCAGGGACCGCTTGGTGGATGGACCTGGGCTGGGGACATACATTGCAGAAGGAGCAGTAGCCACACAGGGACCCTGGCTGGTAGTTCCCGTACACTTGGGCATCTTGTAGACCTGTGGGAACAGGAGGGCAACAGTGACCCATACTGACTCAGCCCCTCCCCACTCCCACCAGACCAGATCACCTACCCGTGTCTTCACTGCTTTCCTCCTCTCTGGAGCCACCTCCCACCGCATCCCTCCTGGCCAGTGGGTTGGGGATAATGGTGAAGGGAAGCTGGTCTCCCTCTAGCCCCTCCTCCTCGTCTTCCTCCTCCTGGTGGTCTTGGCTCAGTGGGGACTGAACCTCAGCCCTCTCTTCTCTCCTCTCATCCTCTTCTTCCTCCTCCTCTTCTTCCTCATCTTCCTGGCTCATGCTGAGGCCATGACTCTCCTCATCTTCCTCATCCTCCTGGTCCAGGCTTCCATGTTGGGTGTCTTCTCTCTGTTCTGAATCTTCATCTTCCTCATGGGAGCCGTGGTCTTCTTTCTTCTCCTCTTCCTCCTCAGAATCTCTTTCTCCCAAATGGCTTCTATCTTTGACCCCTGTGTGTTCTGGGGGCTGGGGACTAACCTCCTTGATGGACACTCTCTGGCCAGTCCCTTCATCTCTGTGACCTTGCTGTCTATGGCTGGGAGCTTGATGACCAAGCTTGGCAGAGCTGTCCTCATCTTCCTCCTTGGGGGCTCCATGGTGGTGATGGCCAGAGACTTCTGTTTTATACTCATCCGGGATGTCCTCCTTCTCAGCACTCCTGTGGCCTTGTGGTTGGTGGCTTGCAACATGGTGGCTGAACTTGACTGTGATCTCTTCCTCCTCATCCCCAAAGCTATGGTGGGTATGTCTGGGAACCTGGTGCCAATGTTCAGTAGACACAGCCTCATGCTCATTGTCCCTGTCTCCATGTCCTCGATGTCCATGGCTGGGGACATGATGGTGTTCATCTGAGATATCATCCTCTTCCTTCCTGTGGTCTCGGTGCCTGTGGGCCTGGGGTCCATACTCATTAAAGACATCATCATCATCATCATCATCATCCTCTTCTTTCCCATGGTCTCGGTGCCTGTGGGCCTGGGGTCCATACTCATTAAAGACATCATCATCATCATCATCATCATCATCATCATCATCCTCTTCCTTCCCATGATCTCGGTGCCTGTGGGCTTGGGGTCCATACTCATTAAAGACATCATCATCATCATCATTATCATCATCATCATCATCATCGTAATCCTCTTCCTTCCTGTGGCCTTGGTGCATGTGGACCTGTGGTCCATGTTCATTAAAGACATCATCATCATCATCTTCTTCTTCTTTGTGGGCCTGGTGTCCATGGCCAGGGACATGATGGTGTTCATCTGACATGTCATCCTCTTCCTTCCTGTGGCCTTGGTAACTGTGGGCCTGGGGTCCATACTCATTAAAGACATCATCATCATCATCATCATCATCTTTTTCTTCTCCATGGCCTCGGTGCATATGCCTGATTATATGATATTGGTACTCACTGGACACAACTTCGTCCTCATCCTCATCTTGATGACCATGGCTCCCATGGCTGTGAAAGTGGTGCCCACGCTCTGCTGAATCATCCACACCTTCATCCCCATGGCCTCTGTGCCCACGGGCCTGCTGAGCACGCTCTGTGAAGACCTCCTCATCAGAGATGTTCTCGTCTCCAACCTCACGGCCTTGGTACTTGTGGGCTTGGAGTTGGTGACCATATTCCCTGGAGACATCTTCGTCCTCTTCTCCATGGTCTCTGTGGCTCCAGAATCGATGTCCACTCTCTGTGAAAACACCCTCGTTTTCCTCTCTATGGCTGTGGGTGGGGTGGTCAAACTCACCTGACACGTCCTCCGAGGGCTCAGAGAGGCCTGTATTGCTGTTCCAGTTGCTGAGGCCAGGCCCATCCCCTCTCAGCTGCTGGGTCATAGCGGTGGGGAGGAGCAGGCTGGCCGCGGCAGCCCAGAGGAGAGAAGTGTGCAGCCATGGCCCACAGTGGCCCATGGGGACGGACGGGCAGCAGAACTTCTCCCAGCTGGCCCTGGCTGACACTTACGGCTGTGTGAATGAACGTTGAGGGTCCTTGTCTCTTTTTGGGTCTTTCTCTTTCTCTCCGTGTCTTTCCTTTGCTGTGTCTCTGTCTCTCTTTGCCTGTCTGCCTTTCCCTGGCTCTTGCTGCCGGCTCTAGACACCCCTGTGAGGCAGTCTCAGGACCCCCCTGACCCCCCTCTTGGGCCCTCCCTCCCACTTCCCAGCCAATAGGGTCTCTCCCCTCTGCTCTCTGTGGCTAAATTTACCCTCAGCCCTGAGTTATTCTGGGTCAGTTATTCTGCCCTTCCCCTCCTGCTCCTCCTCCTCCTCCCAGCTGGGAAAGTGTGGGTGAAGGGGTCTCTCCTTGGCCAGGAGAGGGGGGGCCAAGGGACTTGACTTTGGACTACCAGCAAGTTCATGTTTGGCAGCTGCAAAGAAAACAGCTAGACTTGTAACGGGCCAAGTTGGTGGAGCCTGGAGAAGCTGGGGACCAGGAGGGATGTATCTGTGGGGTGAGCCCACTGCTATGAGGGTTGGGGGTTAGACTGTGTGTGTAGGGTTCTGGCCAGAATAGGGTACTATGCTGGGAGAACGGATGCCAACAGGAAGGCCTTAGAGAGGGGCAAGAGGAAACCGGCCCCCAGCACACATACCCATGACCTCCTGTCCCTGGAACTCAGATCTGGGGGCAGGGGACTGGGCCAGACCAGGGCTATAAATACAGCAGGGGTGCTCAGGTTACCCAGGAGGCCGCAGCTGTCCCTGTCAGAGAGAGCTAACAAGAGACATGTGGCGCTGCCTACCTATGTGTCTATATCTCCCACTCTTCATCCTGTCACTATAGCTTTTTGGGTCCCCATTCCTGCTCATGGTTTCCCGCCTCTCGGTTTCTGTCATTCACTCTCTCAGGGTCCCTGTCCTCCCTTCTCAGGATTATGTCCCCCCCCACCGCCCCCGCCCCACTCTTCAGCCTGTCTTTCTCACTCTGAGTGTCTTCCCCCACCCAAGTCTTTATCCGAGTCAATGTGTCCCCTCCCTCACCTGACATTTCCTCTCTGGGTCTCTGTACCCTCTCTCTCAGTCTCCCCCCCGCCCAGTCTTTGTGCCCTTCTCTCTAAGTCTGGGCACCGCATCCCCCGCAGGTCCCTGGGTCTCTCTCTGGGTCTCTGTCGGACAGTCCTGTCCCGCCCTTTGCCCCGCCTCGCGCTTTACGTGTGTCCGAGACGCCCCGCCCCCCCGACCTTGGCCCGCCTCAGGATGGGCTGCGAAGTGGCAGATCCGGTTTGTTCAGGGCGGTCCTGAAGTCCGGGCTGGTGGGGTGGAATGTGGGGAGCCGGATAGGTTGCGGCGGCTGCGACAGCATGGTGGGTCCCGAGAAGGAACAGGTACAGTGGCCGCACCCCTGGATCTGAGGGAACAGGAAGCTGGGAGCCAGGTCTCTTGGTTCCCAAGAGGGGGGTGCTGGAGACCCAGATTCTTGGGTCAGACGAAGAAGGGGTTTGGAGGGACACGGATTCCTGGGTCCCTGGGAGCAGCTAGGAGGGGGGCTGTGTGGGGGTGGGGACTGCTGAGTCTAGGGAAGTAGGACGCTGGGGTCGCTGACTCCTGGTGCTGGGCAGAACACAGGGTGAGTAACTCGTGTCCCATAGAACTAAACGGGGTCCCCCCACCCCACCTCTTGTCGCTGTCCCCAGAGCTGGATCCCCAAGATCTTCAAGAAGAAGACGTGCACGACATTCATCGTTGACCCCACAGATCCGGGGTGAGGAGTTCGCCCTGGGGACCCGCCCGGAGGTTCCCAGACCGTTGGCCCCGCCTATCGCAGATCCCACCCTTTGCCCCCCCATTCTTGGCACTGGGGACACTTCCAAGAGCATTCTCTGGTGGCGCTGTCCCTGGGGGAGGGTTTGCGTGTAGGCAGATACTTCCAATTTCCCATATTCCCCCTCAGGGTCAGGGTTAAAGCGCCGGGACTTGGTTCTGTCTCTTTCTTTCCCTGTCTCTGTCTCCTTGGGTCACTTTCTGGTTTTCTTTTTTGGCTGTCTCTTGTTTTATACATCCATCCATCCACCCATCCACCCATCCACCCATCCAAGAAACCATCACTCAGCGCTCCCAAGACAGCATACTTTACAGAAGCACAAGCCCTGCCGGGATTCAAATTTCGCTTGGAAGACACATGCTGTGTGGCTTTGGGCAAATCATTGCACCTCTCTGGGCCTTATCTTCATCTGGACATAAAAACGGACCCTACCTCCTGGGGTTTTCATGAGAATTAAATGCTTGTGATAATTCTGGAACTGTGCCCAGCACAGGGTAAGCACTAAGAAATGTCTGCACTCCCATGGGAAGGGCGCAAGTACTGCCCGTGCAGGCCCAGCATGCTGTGTGTCCGGGACTTCTTGAGAGACCAATGGGCTATTTGCCATCTGTGAGCAGCTGCTGTCCTTCAGCGATGCTCTCTCAAGTGGGTTCTGGCTTTCTAGTTATTCTCAAGACAATCTTTGGGGCGTGGGAAATGTCAACATTCCTACCTTAGTGTGTGTTTTGTTGTGAATATATTATATTAGTGCAGTCTGGCTTGTAATTATGTATAAAAACAAACAGGTTTATATTTATGGGGGTGAGTGCTCAAAAACTTACCAGTGGACACTAGAGTGTGGTCAGGAAAGTTTCGGAACCCTTGGTCTAGTGTTGGCACTGCAGGGAGATCAGTGCCCCTAGGCCCTGTGGAAGTGGAGAGGAGGCATCTGGCTAAGAGTAGGCAGGAGACAGTGTCACTAATGTCTTTTGGAGGAGTGGCTGGTGAGATGACATTTGAAGGATGAGTTGGAGTTTGACAGTTGAAGGCAGGCTGGAGAGAGGAACATGGACAGTGATTCCAGGAGTGGGAACAGCATGTGCAAATTGCCCTCTGTTGACAAGGTGATGCAACTTGAAAGTGGAACAAGTTTCAGGGTGCAAGAGTGTTGTCATGAGTGGAGGCTGAAGGGATCGGCTGGGCCAGACCTCAGGGGATCTCAAATGCCACCCCGAAGGTCTGGGACTTTGTCCTGGGGTGCTGGGGAGCCACAGGAACGGCAGGGTCAACTCTAGGTGTGGAAGGACCTTCTCGGGGCCGTGAGAGGATGGGTAGGATTTCAGGAAGCCAGAGAAGAGGCTGGTCAAGGGTCCGGGTGGGAGGGGAAAAGGCCTGAGTCAGGTCAGGACTGTGGGGACACAGAGAGGGACAAGGGCAGGAGCTTGGAGACTGCTGGACTTGGGAGTAGAAGAGTGGCTCCTGGACATTTGGCCTGAGGACTGGGAGACAGTGGGGCTGTCCCCAACATGAGGGACCCAGGAGGATGAGCAGGTTTGGGAAGTTTCGGAGAGTGTGAGATCTAGTGAGTTGGGCCTGACTGGGTGGTGGCGCAGTGGATAGAGTGTTGGACTGGGATGTGGAAGACCCAGGTTCGAGACCCCGAGGTTGCCAGCTTGAGCAAGGGCTCATCTGGTTTGAGCAAAAGCTCACCAGCTTGAATCCAAGGTCGCTGGCTCAAGCAAGGGGTTACTCGGTCTGCTGAAGGCCCGCGGTCAAGGCATGTATGAGAAGGCAATCAATGAACAATTAAGGTGTTGCAATGCGAAACAAAAAACTAATGATTAATGCTTCTCATCTCTCAGTTCCTGTCTGTCTCTGTCTATCCCTCTCTCTGACTCTGTCTTTGTAAAAAAAAAAAAAAGAGAGAGATCTAGTGAGTTGGAAGGGCCCAGATGACTCAGAGGAAGGTCTGGGATTGGAATGTGAGAAGTCCTAGCTGTCGGTGGCCATGGAGACTGAAAGTAGGTGAAATGTTATGAGGAAAAGTGTCAAGTCAAGGAGGTTGAAAACTAGCAATTCTCTGACTGATTTTTTAATTTTATTTTTTTATGGAAAGGCAGTATGAGAAAACCTATCTCTGGATGTCTCCCCCCGCCCCACCCAAAATGCCTCAAGCCACCATGGCCTCTGATACTGCCGCTTACTCTCCACCTGATACTTCTTTCCCTTAAGTGGCATATCTGGCCCCTGGGGCCACTGCATTTCAGACCCGTCCTGGATCTGGGGTCCGCTGACACGGGGTGTGTGTGTGTGTGTGTGTGTGTGTGTGTGGAGGAAGGAAAGCTATGGCAGAGGGAGGGACAGAACCGCTGGGGGCAGGGGTGCTCGGCCAAGGAAAAGGCTTTCGGGAACCAGAGCCTTTCAGCTGTGACCAGTGCCACTTGGTGATAGTCAGATGAGACCTGAATAGAGGCCATTGTGTTTGGGGACATGCAGGTAATTGCTGATCTTATCGGGGAGCAATTTCAGTTGGGGTGGCCACCCTGAGAGGAAGGAGGGTAGGAGGTGAGAAGTGCAGAGGGGAGTTGGCCCGCACTGTCCATCAGAACTTTCTGCAAAGGTGGAAATGTTATTTATTTATTTATTTTTTGACAGAGACAGAGTCAGAGAGAGGGAAAGATAGACAGATAGACAGGAAGGAAGAAAGATGAGAAGCATCAACTCAGCTGAGGCATCTTAGTTGTTTATTGATTGCTTTCTCACATGTGCCCTGACTGGGGGGGGGGGGGGGCGGGGAGGCTCCAGTTGAGCCAGCAACCTTGGGCTCAAGCCAGAGACCTCAGGGTTTCAAACCTGGGTCCTTTGCGTCTCAAGCCGATGCTCTAGCCACTGCACCACTACCTGATCAGGCCAGGCTGAATTTTTTAGTATATGCGCTGCCGAAGTGAGCACCAGACTGAATTTTTTATTGTATTTAATTTTAACTTATTTGACTATGAAGAGCCCTGTGTGGCTAGGGGCTACTGTATTGGACCGCTCAGGTTCTGAAAGATTCCATGAATAAGTTTTGCAAGGAAGGGCTAGTGGCAAGTAAATGGAAGGGAAGGAGGGAGATCAAGGATGGGGTCGAGATGGGTGAAAGGATCAAGTGGGTAAACCGAGGCATGGCAGGAGCCTGGAGGGAGGCTCAGGAAGGAGGCACAGTGTGTCCTTCGCTGTGGTCTTCACTGTGCCAGAGCTGGGCTGAGTGTATCTGCTCTTCCTGCGTGTGGGTTGGGCAGCCATTCGTTTTTTGTTTTTCTCAAGTGAGAAGCTGGGAGGCTGAGAGACGGACTCCCGCATTCCCCTAACCAGGATCCACCCGGCATGCCCACCAGGGGGCGATACTCTGCCCATCTGGGCGTTGCTCCGTTGCAGCAGAAGCCATTCTAGTGCCTGAGACGAAGGCCATGAAGCCATCCTCAGTGCCCGAGCCAACTTTGCTCCAATGGAGCCCTGGCTGCGGGCGGGGAAGAGACAGAGAGAAGGAGAGGGGGAAGGGTGGAGAAGCAGATGGACACTTCTCCTGTGTGCCCTGGTTGGGAATCGAACCCAGGACTTCCACACGCCCGGCTGATGCTCTACTGCTGAGCCAACTGGCCAGGGTCAGGTAGCCATTCTTTTTTTTCTTTTTTTTTTTTAGGTAGCCATTCTTTTGTTGACCAAAGATTTGTCTTCACAGCTCTTACCAAATCCATGTGCCACTTGTGCTGTCCTTCCCATAAAACTGGTCTGCGAGTCACAGCTCTCCATTTCCATAAGTGCAGGTCTCCCCTCTGAATTCTTTCTGGAATCAGGGATCTGAGATTTAGGTACATTTGCAACTAAATCCCTCATCCCCAAACCTGTGCTCCTTGCTCTTTAAAACTTGGGTGCTGATCGCATTTAGATAGCAAGGGCTGCTTGTACATTTATTTAGGGAAAATGGTGTCATACGTGATCCATTTGCCGCAGTGAGAAAGAAACAAGCCGTAGAAGACAATTATAGTAAAAAGCAAATGAAAGTATTGACCTTCTTTCTCACTAGATGCTGTTGCCAGCCCAGTTTTCTGAGCTTGGAGATGGCTTTTCTGTGTTAGAAAGAAAGCATAGCAAGAGATTCAGCCACCAGCTGAGCCTCTCTCCTTGACAGTAATCGAGACTGGAAAAGGAATAACTTTCTCACTGTGTTTGTTACTCAAGGTTATTTTAAGCTCTGTGTGGAGTTCATGCAGAGTCTGGTATGCAGCCCCCATTGCAGGGAACTTTGCATTATGTCATTGGCTCCTCTTAGTTCTACAAAGTAGGCTGTGTTATTGTCTTTTCATCTGAGGAGGCAAGTTAGCTCAGAGAGGTGAAACCACTTGCCCAAAGTTACACAGCTGCCTTCACCTCCACCACACGCGTGCTCTCTGAATCTGTCTCTGGTTTTTCTTTTCATGGTGAATATGGTTGCATGGACTGGGGGCAGCGAGGACCCCTGAAGGCCCTGTGGGCCCAGTGAGGGCCTGCTCATGCTTCCTTTCTAGTGAGCAAGGTGACTGACTGTCTCTCCTCCTGCTGCAAGTGTCTCCGTTAGGCTGGCTGGAGTCAGGAGGGGCAGGGCCAGGGTCAGCAGGGACTGTGACTACCTCTGGGGGGCAGGCAGAAGAATGGACACTTCTCCAGTATGCTTGGGCTGGTGGGGACACCTCTGGGTTTCATGGTCCCCCTTATCGCTCCCCTTCAGAGGGCTCTTGTGCCAGTGTGGGCGTCCCCGGAGTGTCCACCTGTCAGTGGCTGTGGAGGATGCGTTTGGGGCAGCCGTGGTGACCGTTTGGAACAGTGACTTACACACCACAGAGAAGCCCACCGATGCCTATGGGGAGCTGGAGTTCTTGGGTACCAGCCGCAAGGCCAGCAATGTGAGACCTGCATGTCTGGGCGGGCCGGTCGGCAGGAGGCTGACTTCACGCCCCAGGGGCTCAGAGATGGGGTCTAGGCGCCCCAGCTGAACACTGTGTCTCCCCATTTGCCCATCCCTGTCTCACCCCACTCTCCTCACTCTGTGTCTCTGTTGTCACCCTACGCTTCTCTCTCTGGGTCTCTGTCCCTACGCCCGGTTCTCTGTCATCCACCCTTTGTGTCTCTGTTCCTTTCTCCCTGGGTCTCTGTTTCCTTCTTGCTCTCTGTCCCCCTCCTTGTGTCCCCTTTTCCCATGTGTCCACAGTTCCTCCGGCTCTCTGACCGCACGGATCCAGCTACAGTTTATAATCTGGTCACGCGTACATGGGGCTTCCGGGCTCCGAACCTGGTGGTGTCAGTGTTGGGGGGGTCGGGGGGCTCTGTCCTCCAGACCTGGCTGCAGGACCTGCTGCGCAGCGGGCTGGTGCGGGCTGCCCAGAGCACAGGTGACCGGGCTGGGTGCGGGCTGTGCCTCCTGGGCTGGGGCTGCCGCTATTGCCCCGCTGCTCTGGATGCTCTCCCCCTCTAGCTGTGTCTGTCTCTACCCTCTCCCTCTCTCTCTCCCTCTCTCTCTCTCTCTGTCTCTCCACACTCGTTT
Organism: Saccopteryx leptura; assembly: GCF_036850995.1. Lineage (NCBI taxonomy): Eukaryota > Metazoa > Chordata > Mammalia > Chiroptera > Emballonuridae > Saccopteryx > Saccopteryx leptura. Next base: position 67,160,014 of record NC_089505.1, read on the forward strand.
CTGGACCTAGCCACCACTCTGTGTGTCTCTGTGTAGGGGCCTGGATTGTCACTGGGGGGCTGCACACAGGAATTGGCCGTCACGTTGGCGTAGCTGTGCGGGACCACCAGACAGCCAGCACTGGGGGCACCAAGGTGGTGGCCATGGGCGTGGCCCCCTGGGGTGTGGTTCGAAATAGAGAGGCCCTCACTAACCCCAAGGTAGGACCCAAGGTCTTGGAAAAGAAAGAGTTTGTGGGCCCGGACTCCTGGGTCTGAGGGGGAAGGGGCCGGGGGCCTGGAATCCCTGGTGTGTGGGGGAGGGGTGGGAGTCTGTCCTCCCAGCTGTGGTGGAAAAACTCCCTGGTTTGGCCCCTCTGTCCCCCAGGGCTCATTCCCTGCAAGGTACCGGTGGCGTGGTGACCCCGAGGATAGAGTCCAGTTTCCTCTCGACTATAACTACTCAGCCTTCTTCCTGGTAGATGATGGCACCCACGGCCACCTGGGCGGTGAGAACCGCTTCCGCCTGCGCTTCGAGTCCTATGTTGCCCAGCAGAAGACAGGTGTGGGAGGTGAGTGGCTTCTTTTTTAAATATTAAAAATAATCTTTGCCCTGGCCAGTTGGCTCAGTGCATAGAGTATTGGCCTGGTGTGTGGACATCCCGGGTTCAATCCCCTATCAGGGCACACAGGAGAAGCGACCATCTGCTTCTTTTCCCCACCCTCTTCCTCTTCTCCCGCATCCAGTGGCTTGATTGGTCAGAGTGTCACCCTGGGCACTGTGGGTAGCGCGGTTGATTGCAGCATCAGCCCCAGACTTGAGTTGCTGGGTATAAATAAATAAAAAAATAGTGAGAGGATGGGAGGTAGACTCCTGCATGTACCCCAACTGAGATCCACCCAGAAAGCCCACTAGAGAGCGATGCTCTGCCCATGTGGAGCATTGTTCCATTGCTCAGCAACCAAGCTCTTCTTAGCACCTAAGGCAGAAGCCATATGGAGCCATCCTCAGTGCCAGGGCCAACTCACTCCAATTGAGTCATGGCTGCAGGAAGGGAAGAGAGAGAGAGGCCCCTTTCACTTAAAAAGAAAATCTGGTTTTTTGCAAACATTTCTGTTTAATTTTTTTTTTTTTGCTAGAGAAAGAGAGGGTCAGATAGATAGGAAGGAGAGACATGAGAAGTATCAATTCTTTGTTGCAGCACCTCAGTTGTTCATTGATTGCTTTCTCATATGTGCCCTACTTGGGGGCTACAGCAGAGTGAGTGGCCCCTTGCTCAAGCCAGCAACCTTGGGTTTCAAGCCAACATCCTCTGGGCTCAAGCCAGTGACCATGGGGTCATGTCTATGGTCCCACGCTCAAGTCAGCAACCCCAGAGACCCTGCCCTCAAGCTGATGGGCCTGCGCTCAAGCCAGCAACCTCGGGGTTTTGAACCTGGGTCCTCTGTGTTCTAGGCCGACGCTCTATCCCCTGCACCACCGCCTGGTCAGGTTTTGCTTCATTCTTAAACTTTACTTAGTGACTTTAATCTTTTATTTTTAAAATTGTCATACCATAAAACTTAAGTTTTGGGGGTGTGCAATTCTGTGATTACAGATTCATATGACCATTTCCACAGTCAGGACACAGACCGGTCCTGTTACACTGAAGACATTCATTCCCGTGTGCCTCAGGCCCTGGCAACCACTGATCTCTTTACCACCACTCTCATTTCTTTCTTTTCCAGAAGGTCACATATAAATGGAATAATATAATACATAACCTTTGAGTCTGGCTTTTCACTCAACATATATATTATGGCAACTTCAATGTGCGCCCTTTGGAACAAATCAAATTATACAAAGGTATATAAAGAAAGATTTAATTATCTTTCCTATCTACCTCCAACCCTCTCTGCTGGGGTAATCAGTCTTACACAATTTGGACTTTATTCTTTTATACCTTTCTCTATGCTTATAAAATTCTGTGCAATTATATTTCCACTTTTATAGTGTTTCTTTTTATATAATACATGTATTACACTTTTTTTTTAATGTTTATCCTATTGATTTTAGAGAGAGGAAAGAAGAGAGTGAGAGAGAGAGAGACAGGAACAGTGATCTGTTCCTATGTGTGCCCTGACTGGGGATTAAACCTGTAACCTCTGTGCTTTGGGACGATGCTCTAACCAACTGAGTTATCCAGCCAGGGTCACACATTACACTTTCTTATGGCCATCCCTCTAGATCCCAACTTCTCTCTCTTGTATCTTCTTCTGATAATAGTTGTATGTTATTCCTTGGTCATGGATGTACCATCTGTTATTTATGTTTCTAAATTAATGGACACGTAATGTTATACCAGTGTTTGGCGTGACAGGCGATGCTGAATAAATATCTTTGTGTAAACGTACAGAATTACATACAGATGTTTTAAATTCTCTGTAGTAGGTGCCCTGAGTGGTATCACTGTATGTATATATTAACAGATAGACTAGATAACTTTCTAAAAGTAGCAATTTTCACTTCCATCACAGATTTTTTTTTTTTACATAGACAGAGAGACAGTCAGAGATAGGAATAGATAGGGACAGACAGACAGGAACAAAGAGAGATGAGAAGCATCAATCATCAGTTTTTCATTGCGACACCTTAGTTGTTCATTGATTGCTTTCTCATATGTGCCTTGACTGCAGGCCTTCAGCAGACCAAGTAACCCCTTGCTCGAGTCAACGACCTTGGGTCCTCTACATCCCAGTCCGACGCTCTATCCACTGTGCCATTGCCTGGTCAGGCCCCTCTGTAAATTGTTTTTTCTTTCTTTTTTCTTTTTTTTTACAGAGACAGAGAGTCAGAGAGAGGGATAGACAGGGACAGACAGACAGGAACGAAGAGATGAGAAGCATCAATCATTAGTTTTTCATTGTACATTGCAACACCTTAGTTGTTCATTGATTGCTTTCTCATATGTGCCTTGACCGCGGGCCTTCAGCAGACCGAGTAACTCCTTGCTCGAGCCAGTGACCTTGGGCTCAAGCTGGTGAGCTTTTGCTCAAACCAGATGAGCCCTCACTCAAGCTGGCGACCTTGGGGTCTCGAACCTGGATCTTCCGCATCCCAGTCCGATGCTCTATCCACTGGGCCACTGCCCGGTCAGGCCCCTCTGTAAATTTTTAAACTGGTTCTGGCTCTGGCCAGGTAGCTCAGTTGGTTAGAGCATCGTCCTGATAAGCCAAGGTTGTGGGTTGGATCCCTGGTCAGCGCACATACAAGAAGCAACCAATGAATGCATAAATAAGTAGAACAACCAATCAATGTTTTTTTTTCTCTTTCTCTACCTTTGTCTTTTGCTAAGATAAAAAAAAAATTAAACTGTGTTCTTTCTTGTGTTTTGTATGAATTCATTTTATCCTATGGGTAATAACTCTTTGACTATTAGATGTATCACAAACTTTTTAAGAGATATTTTAATATGGCTTCTATTTCCATACAAATGCTATCATTTTTATGTGGTTAGATATATTTGTTGTTTCTTTGTAGTCCCTAGGTTTTCTGCTTTTAAAAGAAAGGTTCAGCCTGACCAGGCGGTGGCGCAGTGTATAGAGCATTGGACTAGGATGTGAAGGACCCAGGTTCGAGACCCCGAGGTCGCTAGCTTGAGCGCGGGCTCATCTGGTTTGAGCAAAGCTCACCAGCTTGGACCCAAGGTCGCTGGCTTAAGCAAGGGGTCACTTGCTCTGCTGTAGCCCCACAGTCAAGGCACATATGAGAAAGCAAACAATGAACAACTAAGGTGTCGCAACAAAATAACTAATGATTGATGCTTCTCATCTCTCCGTTCCTGTCTGTCTGTCCCTGTCTATCCCTCTCTCTGACTCTCTCTCTGTCTCTGTAAAAAAAAAGGTTCATCCCACTTTATTTCAATAAAAACATTCTCCCTAAGCTCCCTAAGTCTTGTTTTTAATATCTTACTTAGATTTCTGTATTTAAAAATGTAATCCATCTGGAAATTATTTTTATATCTTTTGAGGTAAGGAGTCTATGCTTATGAATAAACTATCTTTTTCCATATGATTTAAAATGCCACCTCAGTTACATATTTAGTTCCCTTACACACTGAAATCTATTTCTGAACCTTTTATTCTTCTACCTCCCTATTCCTATGCCAAAATATGTTGATTACATCAGTTTAAAGATGTTTTGCACTGGTTGGATAGCTCAGTTGGCTAGAGCATCATTCGGCCTTGGCCAGTTGACTCAGCGGTAGAGCATCAGCCCTGCGTGTAGAAGTCCCAGGTTCGATTCCAGGTCAGGACACACAGGAGAAGCAACCATCTGCTTCTCCACCCTTCCCCTTCCCCTTCTCTCTCTATCCTTTCTCTCTCTTCCCCTCCCACAGCCATGGCTTGATTGGTTCAAGCACATCGCCCCAGGTGCTTAAAATAGCTTGGTTGCAAGCATGGCCCCAGATGGGCAGAGCATTGGCCCCAGACTGAGGTTTCTGGGTGGATCCTGGTTGGGGCACATGTGTGAGTTTGGCTTCTACTCTCCTCTCACTTGGAAAAGAAAAAGAAAAAGGAAAAAAGAAAAAGAGCATTGTCCTGAAGTACAGAGGTTGCAGGTTACATCCCCGGTCAGAGCACATACAGGAACAGATCGATATTCCTGTTTCTCCCTCTCCCTTCCTCTCTCTCAAATCAATAAAATAAACATTTAAAAAATTTAAAAGATGTTTTGCTATATATTAGGAAAAGTTCCCCCTCACTGTCCTTTCTCAAAAATTTCTTAATTCTAGTGCCCGACCAGGCAGTGGCGCAGTGGATAGAGCATCGGACTGGGATGCGGAAGATCCAGGTTCGAGACCCCAAGGTCGCCAGCTTGAGTGAGGGTTCATTTGGTTTGAGCAAAAGCTTACCAGCTTGAGCCCAAGGTCACTGGCTCGAGCAAGGAGTTACTCGGTCTGCTGAAGGCCTGCGGTCAAGGCACATATGAGAAAGCAATCAATGAACAACTAAGGTGTCGCAACAAAAAACTGATGATTAGCCCTGGCCGGTTGACTCAGTGGTAGAGCGTCGGCCTGGCGTGCGGGGGACCCGGGTTCGATTCCCGGCCAGGGCACACAGAAGCGCCCATCTGCTTCTCCACCCCTCCCCCTCTCCTTCCTCTTTGTCTCTCTCTTCCCCTCCTGCAGCCGAGGCTCCATTGGAGCAAAGATAGCCTGGGCGCTGGGGATGGCTCCTTGGCCTCTGCCCCAGGTGGTGGAGTGGCTCTGGTCGCAACAGAGTGACCCCCGGAGGGGCAGAGCATTGCCCCCTGGTGGGCAGAGCGTCACCCCTGGTGGGCATGCCAGGTGGATCCCGGTCGGGTGCATGCGGGAGTCTGTCTGACTGTCTCTCCCCGTTTCCAGCTTCAGAAAAATACAAAAAAAGAAAAAAAAAGAAAAAAGAAAAACTGATGATTGATGCTTCTCATCTCTCCGTTCCTGTCTATCCCTCTTTCTAACTCTCTCTCTGTCTCTGTAAAAAAAAGAAAGAAAAAAGAAAATGCTTCCAAATTCCTCCAACTCTCCTCTGTCCTCAAACTGCATTTCATTTATTTGTTATTTGTGACAGGTTAACATGGCATCAGTTTTTCCATTTATTCAGGCCTTGTCTTTAAATAATGTGTGTAAATTTCTTCATAAAGATACAGTATTTCTCTGGATGAACTAATTCCCAAGTATTTTATATTTGTGTGTGTGTGTGTGTGTGTGTGTGTGTGTGTGTGTGGCAAAGACAGAGAGAGAGAGAGAGAGACAGATAGGGACATACAGACAGGAAGGGAAAGAGATTAGAAGCATCAACTCAGCTGGGGCATCTTAGTTGTTCATTGATTGCTTTCTCACATGTGCCTTGACCTGGGGACTAGAGTAGAGCGAGTGACCACTTGCTCAAGCCAGCGACCTTGGGTTTCAAGCCAGCGACCTTTGGGCTCAAGCCCGCAACCATGAGGTCATGTCTATGATTCCACTCTCAAGCCAGCGACCCTGCACTCAAGCTGGTGAGCCCATGCTCAAGTCAGACGAGCTCATGCTCAAGCTGGTGACCTTGGGGTTTTGAACCTGGGTCCTCTGCTCCCCAGTCCGACGCTCTATTCACTGTGCCACCGCCTGGTCAGGCAACTTCTTTCTTTCTTCTTTTCTTTTTTTTAATCAAAAAATGAGTTTGAGAAAAAGGTTTTAATTTTTTTCCCTTGTATCAGTTTTTTTTTTTTTTTGACAGAGACAGGCAGGAAGGGAGAGAGATGAGAAGCATCAATTCTTCATTGCAGCACCTTAGTTGTTCATTGATTGCTTTCTCATATATACCTTTACTGGGGGGCTACAGCAGAGTCAGTGACCCCTTGCTCAAGCCAGAGACCTTTGGGTCATATCTATGATCTCACACTCAAGCCAGCGACCCCTGCACTCAAGCCAGTCGAGCCCGTGTTCAAGCTGGCGACCTCGGGGTTTTGAACCTGGGTCCTCCACGTCCCTGTCTGACGCTTATCCACTGTGCCACCACCTGGTCAGGCTCTTGTATCAATTCTCTTACAACTTTCTGGGACTATAAATCATGTTTTTTTTCAAATAAATTTTTTGTAATTTCTAGATTTAAAAAATAACAGTTTTTGCCCTGGTTGGCTGGCTCAGTGGTAGAGCATTGGCCTGGCGTGTGGATGTCGCAGGTTTGATTTCAGGTCAGGGCACACAGGAGAAAGACCATCTGCTTCTCCACTCTTCCTCCTTCCATTTCTCTTTCTCTCTCTCTCTTCCTCTTCTGTAGCCATGGCTTGATTGGTTCAATTGCACCAGTCCTGGGCATTAATTTTATTTATTTATTTGTTTGTTTGTTTGTTTGTTTATTTATTTATTTACAGAGACAGAGAGAGAGTGTCAGAGAGAGGGATAGACAGGGACAGACAGACAGGAACAGAGAGAGATGAGAAGCATCAATCATTAGTTTTTCATTGTGCATTGCAACACCTTAGTTGTTCATTGATTGCTTTCTCATATGTACCTTGACCACGGGCCTTCAGCAGACTGAATAGCCCCCTGTTGGAGCCAGCGACCTTCGGTTCAAGCTGGTGGGCTTTTTGCTCAAACCAGATGAGCCCGCACTCAAGCTGGCGACCTCAGGGTCTCGAACCTGGGTCCTCTGCATCCCAGTCCAATGCTCTTTCCACTGTGCCACCACCTAGTCAGGCCTGGGCACTAATTTTAGCACCCCAGATGCTAAAAATAGCTCTGTTGTGAGCATGGCCCCAGAGGGGTTTTGCCAGGTGGATCCTGGTTAGGGCATAGGCGGGAGTCTGTCTATCTCCCCTCCTCTCACTTGGAAAAAGAAAAAAAATAAAAGCATTAAAAAATAAAAAAACACTAGTTTTCATTTTAATTTCTTTTTTTTTCTTCACTGTTTTACTCCCGAATGAGTGTGATTGATAGTAATGCTATCTCTTCTTATTTTGATAGGAATAGAGTTAATAGGAAACAATCTTTTTATTTATTTATTTATTTATTTATTTTTAGATTTTATTAATTTTAAAGAGAGGAGACAGAGAGAGAGAGAGAAAGAAAGGAGGGAGGAGCAGAAAGCATCAACTCCCATATGTGCCTTGACCAGGGAAGCCTGGGGTTTTGAACCGGCGTCCTCAGTGTTCCAAGTTGATGCTTTTACCCACTGAACCACCACAGGTCAGGCAGGAAACAATCTTATATGACTTTTCTATTGGGCTTTGGTAAATATCTTTATTGTATTTTTTTTTTTTTTTTTGTGGTGACAGAGACAGAGAGAGTCAGAGAGAAGGCCAGATAGGGACACACAGAAAGGAAGGGAGAGAGATGAGAAGCATCAATTCTTTGTTGCGGCTCCTTAGTTGTTCATTGATTGCTTTCTCATATGTGCCTTGACCGGGGGCTACAGCAGAGCAAGTGACCCCTTGCTCGAGCCAGCGACCTTGGGTCCAAGCTGGTGAGCCTTGCTCAGACCAGATGAGCCTGCACTCAAGCTGGTGACCTTGGGATCTTGAACCTGGGTCTTCTGCATCCCAGTCCGATGCTCTATCCACTGCACCAGTGCCTGGTCAGGCTGTTGTATTGTATTTTTTTTTTTTTACAGAGACAGAGAGAGAGTCAGAGAGAGGGATAGACAGGGACAGACAGACAGGAACGGAGAGATGAGAAGCATCAATCATTAGTTTTTCCTTACATGTTTCAACACCTTAATTGTTCATTGATTACTTTCTCATATGTACCTTGACCGCAGGCCTTCAGCAGACCAAGTAACCCCTTGCTCAAGCCAGTGACCTTGGGCTCAAGCTGGTGAGCTTTTTGCTCAAACCAGATGAGCCCTTGCTCACGCTGGTGACCTCGGGGTCTCGAACCTGGGTCTTCCATATCCCAGCCCAACGCTCTATCCACTGCGCCACCACCTGGTCAGGCCTATTGTATTTTTTTAATGTTTTATTTTACTGATTTTAGAGAGAGGGAGAGAGCAGGAGAGAGACAGGAATATCTGTTCCTGTATGCGCCCTGACTGGGGATCAAACCGGTAACCTCTGTGCTTTGGGATGATGCTCTAACCAACCAAGCTATCCAGCCAGGGCTCTTTATTGTATTTGGGCTGTTTACTGTATTGTGTTCTTTTCCTTATTTTCTTCATTTCCTGTTTGAAATTTCATCCTTTCCACTCCTGGGCAGTTAAGCAATCACAGGATTAACTCATGCCTCTAATAAACATCCATCTCATTCAAGGACCCGGAAGTCCAGGCCCCCAGCCCTTTCCTTCTGGGGAAAGCTGAGCATTTTTGTCTTCAAAAGCTGGTCCCGGCCTGACCTGTGGTGGCGCAGTGGATAAAGCATCGACCTCGAAATGCTGAGGTCGCCGGTTCAAAACCCTGGGCTTGCCTGGCCAAGGCACATATGGGAGTTGATGCTTCCAGCTCCTCCCCCTTCTCTCTCTGTCTCTCCTCTCTCTCTCCCTCTCTGTCTCTCCCTCTCCTCTCTAAAATGAATAAATAAAAAATTAAAAAAAAAAAAAAAAAAAAAAAAAAAAAAAAAAAAAAAAAAAAGCTGGTCCCACCCAATGTGCTCAAAGATAGGACAATTCCCAGGAGCCTCAAGACAGGATGAGGCAGAAGCCAACACTGGCCCCAGGGACTCATGGCAAATGTGGGTCTCTGCCACCCTGGCAAAGACTGATGGGAGGTGCCTGACCAGGTGGTGGCGCATTGGGTAGAGCGTCGGCCTGGGATGAGGAAGGACCCATGTTCGAGACCCCGAGGTCGCCAGCTCGAGCACGGGCTCTTCTGGCTTGAGCAAAAAAAAAAAGCTCACCAGCTTCGCTGGCTCAAGCAAGGGATTACTCAGTCTGCTGAAGGCCTGCAGTCAAGGCACATATGAGAAAGAAATCAATTAACAACTAAGATGTCGCAACGAAAAACTGATGATTGATGCTTCTCATCTCTCTCCGTTCCTGTCTGTCTGTCTCTATCTATCCCTCTCTCTCTCTGTCCTTGTAAAAAAAAAAAAAAAGACTGATGGGAGGTGACCAAGCCCACGGCTCTCCTCTTTCCTCAGGGACTGGAATCGACATCCCTGTCCTCCTCCTCCTGATTGGAGGTGATGAGAAGATGTTGAAGGTATAGCTGCCCAGATGCTTGGCTCTAAGGGGCTGGGGCACGGGCCCTGAGTTTCAGGGGAGGAGGGGGTCCGGATCTGTGCTTCAGGCAGGGTGACTGCCTCCTCTGACCTGGCTCCCCGCGTTTATCATGTAGCGGATAGAGAACGCCACCCAGGCTCAGCTTCCCTGCCTCCTGGTGGCTGGGTCTGGGGGCGCTGCTGACTGCCTGGCGGAGATCCTGGAAGACACTCTCGCTCCAGGGAATGGAGGAGGCAGGCGAGGTGATGCCGGAGATCGAATTAGGCGTTTCTTCCCCAAAGGGGACCCCGATGTCCTGCAGGCCCAGGTATGACACTGAGGGCCTGACTCTGGATCCTGAGATGGAAAGGGAGCTAGGGACCTGGGCTCCTGGGTCTTGAGAGAAGGGACTTGCTGAGAGCTTGGAATCCTGGATCTGAGGGAAGAGGGTAGTGGGGACCCAGACTCATGGATTGGAGGGAAGAGAGGCCTGGAGGTCTGGACTGCTGGGTTCTGGGAGGGGGGGGGTGCCGGGCACTGAGAATGCTGGGTGCTGAAGGCCCGTGTCCCTGCAGACAGGGCACAGGTGGAGTTGGGCTGGGGATGAGGAATTTGGTATTCTGCAGGTGGAGAGGATCATGACCAGAAAGGAGCTGCTGACAGTCTATTCAACAGAGGATGGTCCTGAGGAATTTGAGACCATCGTTTTGAGAGCTCTTGTCAAGGGTAAGACTTGGACCCCAAATTTTCCCACTCTCTGCTCAACTTGAGACAATTTTCCTGACCTGGGCACTTTATCTATTCTCTCTAATCTAAGGCTCTGCCCCTTTTTATCTCTTTTTATCAATCCCCTTTGCATTGTTTCTTGAGGCTTTATATGTACTTTTGGGCAGTTTCCCAAGATACTTTCATTGTGTTCCAACATTGCTTTCTTTTTGTTGGATGCATTTATCTACCCTTTCATCCTTTATCCATCTATCTATCCATCCATCCATCCATCCGTCTGTCTGTCCATCCATCCATCCATCCATCCATCCTTCCATCCATCCATCCATCCATCCACCCATCCATCTACCCTTCCATCCACCTTTGCATCCATCCATCCATCCATCCTTCCATCCATCCATCCATCCATCCATCCATCCATCCATCCATCCACCCATCCATCTACCCTTCCATCCACCTTTGCATCCATCCATCCATCCATCTTTCTACCCACCCACCTGCCCATCCATCCATCCTCCCAATCATCCTTCTTTCTATCCATCCATCCATTTATACATTGATTTTTCCATCTATCCCTTATTCTATTCTTGATTTTTCTATCCATCCAATCATCCATCCATCTTGCCATCCACCCATCATCCTTTCACCTGTTCATTCACACATCTATTGACAGTTCCGTGGATTCATTATTCTTCCATCCATCCATCTTTCACCCACCCATTTATCCATCCATCCATTCGCCCTTCTATGCATTCATGCACCCATCCTTCCATCTGCTCTTCTATGTGCCTCCAGTATGTTTCAAGCATTGCAGGGTGTGGGAATCAGAGATGAACCAGAGCACTGTCTCCCAGTGAGGAACTCCTGATATTTCACTAGAGAAATAAATGATGAAAACCATTCTGGAGCATGATGGCCACCTGCTAGAAGCTGAGTTCATTCATTCAACAAACACCATCCTAGGCTCCTGAGGTTAAAGTAGGTTCATATCCTGCTCTCAAGGACTCTAGCATCTACCAGCGTTGTTTGCACACAACCTTAAAAAATCTAAAACTTAATACAAAAGCTTGGGGGAAGAACCATGGTCAGTAAAGGGAGAAAATTCAAGGAGGAAGTGGTATTTAATTTGGGCATGAAGAGTCAGTAGAATTTGAACTTAGTAAGATGGGAGGTGGAATAAATAAGTGGTAATGGGATTCCCTGGGGGTCATGTGTGGGGAAGGTCATTTCTGGTGTCAGAAGAATCTTACAGGGAAAACACCGACTTAGATAAAAACTCCCAAGAGGCATAGTATCAATTTATAATGTGTTTTCAGCCCCAGGCCCTCACCCCGGTCTCTTCCTGGCTGTGTGGCTTTGAGAAAGAGACTTTCCCTCTCTGAGCCTTAGTTTCTTTCTCTGAGAAGATGGAGATAATACCTTGCAGGAGTGTTGTGAGCCTGAGAAACAGCTTATGAGGCAGTGCCTGGTGTCTGAGTGAGTGGCCCAATGAATGAGAACTCTTCTTAGTGTGATGCTATTTCTTGTGGGAACATATCCTTAAAGAGAAATGGACAGTATGCAAATCTGATTCACTTTATGGAAGTTAGTATGAGTGTCTTGGGAGAGAAATAGTGGCTCTGTAAGATATGGTTTGGGGCTGGGGTGTTGCAAGCTCACTGCTTGTAGGAATGGAAGTGATCGTGCTCTGCTCGAAATTGGAGCTGGCTGGCTGGGTTGGTGATAGCAGAGTTGAATGGATGGGGTTTCAGTAGGTGAGGAAGGGAGGGGAAGGGAAAGGAGGCTCCTTAAGAGCCTAGTATGAGCCAGGCGCTGTGCTGAGCCGCTGGCATGCACTTTTGCCACTGACACTCCATCCTTGCCTGCAAGGATTGCCTCCCCATTTTGCAGGTGTAGAAACTGAGAACCAGAGTGGTGGGACGTGACTTGCCCAGGGACCCACACGGGAATAGGTGTCAGACTTTCGCTCAGGTCTGTCTGACTCTCAAGCCCACTGCCATGAGCTGGGTTTGGGGGAGGAAGGAGACCCACATGGATAGTATGAAGCATGTGGCATGAGACAGCCAGTGAGGCTGGCAGGATCAGACCACCAGGATTTCAACTGAGACTTTGTCCTGAGAGGCATGGGATGGACAGGGTCAGTTCTGTGTATAGAAGGGGGCTGGGGGAGGGTCAGGGGGCTGGAAAGAGAGTGCGTGGGGGCGGATGAGGTATGGAACATGACAGCTTCTGGGGCTGTGCCCCATTGACGGGGTGGATGAAGGCGTTGCCCCTGAGATGGAAGGCCGGGGAAGGCCGGTTTTGGAGTCATACCCTGGGCTCAGTATGGGACAGGGTGAGCATGAAGGGTCTGGGGAGGCCTAGCTGATACGTGTTGAGGCAGAATATAAAGCAATATTTTATACATCTATTTTTTTCTCCTCTTGAAACTGTGAGGAATGTAGAGGAAAGTCAACTCTTATAAAATCCCACTCTGAATTTGCTTCTGGGTTTTGAAAAGAAACATAACGTGTGGTCCCAGACATATTGCTACTTTAGGGGTTACACTAGTCAGCCTGCAGAGTCTTTCTAGTTTGGAACTTCTTCCTACTACTACTACTACTATTATTATTATTATTATTATTTTTTTTTTTTAGCAAGAGAGAGAGAGAGGGATAGACAGGGACAAACAGACAGGAAGGGAGATGAGAAGCATCAACTCATAGTAACGGCACCTTAGTTGTTCATTGATTGCTTTCTTTTATGTGCCTTGACCAGGGTGCTCTAGCTGAGTCAATGACCCTTTGCTCAAACCAGCGACCTTGGGCTCAAGCCAGTGACCTTTGGGCTCAAGCCAGTGACCCTGGGGTCATGTCTATGATCCTACACTCAAACTGGCGACCCCGCACTCAAGCTGGTGAGCCTGCGCTCAAGCTGGTGACCTTGGGGTTTTGAACCTGAGTCCTCAGCATCCCAGGCCAATGCCCTATCCACTGTGCCACCGCCTGGCCAGGAATCCTACGATTATTATTGATAGTGTTTCTCCACAGTGTGTACCATTAGTATTCCCATGCCGTAGATGAGGAAACAGGCTCCCGAGGTCCAGGGGCCTGCCTGAAGCCCTTCCGGTGGTGGTGGAGCTGGGATTGGAACGGCCTCAGAGCCCACCACTCATTTCCTCTCCACCAGAGTACCTTGCCCTGCCCTACCAAGTTTGGGAACAACCAAAATGAGACAAAAGTCCTTTGGAGATAGATGTGGAGCAAGTGGAGACAGAGGATAAAGCAACTCCACAGCCAAGTGCCCTGAGACCCAGCAGCATCCAGATGTGGCTTTACTTGGACCCGCCGCATGCTTCAGACTGTCCCAGCCCCTTTCGAGGGTGTGCGCTTTGTGTCCATTCAGTTGTTGGATCCAAGTTTTAAAGGCCTCTTGATCTTCCCAGCTCTCTTGAAGGTCCCCTGGGGTCTTCCAGAGTTTTTCTACTGTTCAGATTTACCCCCCAATCTCATTTTCTGCTACTGTCCCCTCTTTGCTTTCACTCACACATACCCCAGTTTCCAAGCACTTGGGGTGACTTACGTGTTTGATTATATGCTGTCTCTCCCTGCACCCTGGCCTTCGCCCAAGCTGCTCCTGCTGCCTTGAAGCTTCTTTTGCTTTAAATACTTCACCTTCAAACCCTGCTGGTCTTTCCGAAGCCCCGCTTGGCCTGGCCTGGGCAAGGCTTCCTCGGTTCACTCAAACCTCTGTGATTGTGGCCTCCCCTGGCCCTAGTCACGTGGTATGCCCACCTCTGAGGGTGCCAACCACTCTGAGGGTAGTTATGTGGTTCCAGGACATATTTTTGTGGAATGAGCTTCATTTCAGGGCAGGGACTGTATCCAATTCCTCTCTCCATCCCTCCCCTTCCCTGGTCCATAACCTACCTCAATAAATGTTAAGTGAATGAATGATTCCCGTTCCTTCTTGGGGCCTCTAAACAGCCAGTCTGCATTCTGCCCCTGAGTTGAGGGACTTTCTGCCTGACTTCTTGAAGACTCCAGACTCTGCCCAACATCACCCCCTTTATATGAAATTGAAATGGCAGGCATCCCAAATAGAAGCAAAACAGACATTCATCCAACGTTTGCACCCTCCCCCTTACCCCTTTCCCTCTCACCCTTGCAGCCTGTGGGAGCTCTGAGGCCTCTGCGTACCTGGACGAGTTGCGTTTGGCTGTGGCTTGGAACCGTGTGGACATCGCCCAGAGTGAACTCTTCCGGGGTGACATCCAATGGAGGGTGAGGGGTTGGGTACAGGGCTTGGGGATCCCGATGAGGGGGATGCACTCTCCTCCCTCCCTGACCTTTGGCCCAGTCTTCCATTATGGCCTGTCCAGCCTTCTCTTTATTCTCCCCTGATATTGTCCATTTGCCCCCATCTTGTTCCTTCTTCCCCATCCATCCATCCGTCACTCATAGCTCTGTGTCCCAATCTATTGTCCTTAACCTCTGACCTCACCTGGCCTTTTGTCTGTGTCCCTTCATCTCTTCCCCCATTCATCCCACCCGCCAGTCCGCCCACCTGGAGGCCTCCCTCATGGACGCCCTCCTGAGTGATAGGCCCGAGTTCGTGCGCTTGCTGATCTCACATGGCCTCAGCCTGGGTCACTTCCTGACCCCGGTGCGCCTGGCCCAACTGTACAGCGCGGCGCCCCCCAGCTCGCTCATCCGCAGCCTTCTGGACCAGGTGTCCCACAGTGCGGGCTCCAAAACCCCAGCCCTTAAACCCTCTGCGGAGCCCCGACTCCCTGACGTGGAGCAGGTGCTCCGGATGCTTCTCGGTGAGATGTGCGCGCCAAGGCAGCATGCTTGGGCCGCCGGGGATCCCCACCTCGACCATGGCCTCAGGGGGAGAGACCATGGCGGCAAAGAGAGCGTAAGCACCAGACCATGCTCGGCAGGGAAGACCTCGAAGGGCCTGGGGGCGGGGCCACATTGAGAGGGGGTGTGGTCGGAGAATGGGGTGTGATGGAACCCGGATGGGGCTGATGATTGGGGCGGGGCCAATTCTCACCACGCCTCCCTTGCCTGCAGTCACAGCCCCTCTTGGTCAGGGCCACCTCGGAACTCATGCTGGACGCTGTCCTCGGGCAGACCCCCTGGAGTGACCTGTTCCTTTGGGCACTGCTACTGAACAGGGCTCAGATGGCCTTGTACTTCTGGGAGATAGTGAGTGCTAACTTGATCTCTGATTCTACTCTCTTGCATCCCTGTCCTTTTTTTTTTTTTGACAGACAAGAGAATCAGAGAGAGGGCAAGATAGCGACAGACAGACAGGAGGGGAAAGAGATGAGAAGCATAAATTCTTTGTTGCAGCTCCTTAGTTGTTCAGTGATTGTGTGCTCAAATGTGCCTTGATTGGGGGGACGGGGTGGGGGGCTACAGCACAGCAAGTGACCCCTTGCTCAAGCCAGTGACCTTGGGCTCAAGCCAGGGACCATGGGATCATGTCTATGATCCCACGCTCAAGCTGGCGACCTCTGGGCTTCGAACCTGGGTCCTCCCAGTCCTAGTCTGACACTCTATCCACTGTGCCACTGCCTGGTCAGGCCCTGTCCTTTAGTCCCACCAGACTCTGGCCCCCATGCAGTCCTCTGTTCCTGATGTAACGCTCCAGCTACTGCTGTTTCCTCCCCCCCATATTATGCATTTCTTGCTTTTCTGTTAACAATATATATTGGACCTTTTCCCTTGTTTATATATGTGAATCAATCTCATTCTTTCAATATGGTTGCCTGTACAAGGAAGTTAGACATTATTCTGCAGCCAGCAGGGAGTCATTTAAACGTTGGTACACTTGCAATTTAAGTACATTGTTGCAGCTGCATGTGGAAGGGGCAAAACTAGAGACCAGGAAGCCAGGTTAGAGGGTAAGGCTGGGGTCCTCCAGGCGGCCAGGGCGAGGGTGGACTGCAGAGGTAGGATCGAGGTGTGGGGACACCTTTGAGAAATTTACAAAGTTAAAAAAAAAAGTTATGGGATTCAAATAGGATCCAAGGTAGGGCTTATTTTTAGAATTACGTTGACAGTACTCCCTTCAGCCTTTGGTTGTTTTCAGCCTGTCAGGTCATGGGTTAAACATAGACTTGTTTTCATTGAGATAAAATTCATATAACATAAAATGCACCATTTTAACCATTTAAAATAGTACAATTCAGGAGTCTAGAGTACACCCAATGTGGTGCAAATACTACCTCTGCCCAAAAGGAACCCCAGAATCTGTTAAGCAGCCACTCCCTTCCCCCTTCCCTCCAGGCCCTGGTAACCACTAATCTACTTTCTGTGTCTATGTATTTGCCTATTTGGGATATTTTATATAAATGAAATCATATAATATATGGCCTTTAAAAATTATTTTAAACTAATATTTTAGTGAGAGGAAAGGAGACAGTGAGAGACAGGAACATCAATCTGCTCCTGTATGTGCTCTGACTAGGGATCGAACCCTCAACTTCTGTGCTTTAGGACGATGCTTCAACCTACCGAGCTGTCTAGCCAGGGCAATATATGGCCTTTTAAATTTGACTTCTTTCACATAGCATAGCGTTTTCATGGTTTATCCATGTGTATCAAAATTTCCTTTCATTTTATTTATTTATTTATTTACTTATCTATTTTTATTTTTTTTGTGCGTGACAGGGACAGAGAGAGAAACAGAGGGACAGATAGAGACAGATAGACAGGAAGGGAGAGAGATGAGAAGCATCAATTCTTTGTTGCGGCTCTTTAGTTGTTCATTGATTGCTTTCTCATATGTGCCTTGACTGGGGGGCTATAGCAGAGTGAGTGACCCCTTGCTCAAGCCAGCGACCTTGGGTCCAAGCTGGTGAGCCTTGCTCAAACCAGATGAGCCCGCGCTCAAGCTGGTGACCTCAGGGTTCCAAACCTGGGTCCTCTGGGTCCCAGTCCAACTCTATCCATGGTGCCACCGCCTGGTCAGGCTATTTATTTATTTTTTAATTTTTAAGTGAGAGGAGGGGAGGTAGAGAGACAGATTTCCGCACGGGCCCTGACCAGGATCCACTGGGGAACCTCTCTCATGGGCCAATGCTCAACTGAGCAATTTTTAGCTCCTGAGGCCGAAGCTCGAACCAATCGAGCCACTGGCTGCAGAAGGGGAAGAGGAAGAGAAGTGGGAGAGGGAGCAGAAGAGAAGCAGATGGTCACTTCTCTCGTGTGCCCTGACCAGGAATCGAACCTGGGACGTCCATACACTGAGCCAACAGTCTATCCACTGAGCCAGCCTGCCAGGGCCTCTTGTTGCTTTTTGTGGGTTGTTATTGTTTGTTTGGTGACCTTTCTAAGCTGTTTTTGTAAAGTCTGTATTCTTTGTTATGTGTGGCCACTCAAATTCTGTTCTGTTAAGCTTAGTGGACTACTAGTGACTTGACAGAGATTTCCTTAAAGCTGGGGGGGAACCCCAAAACTCGCCCGGTTTGCATATTCACTGTGTCCTGGAGCTGTCCTTCAAACACGTGGGCAGGCTGTTTACAATTCTACCGTAGCTGTCACTTTCTGCCTCCATTGTGTAAAGATCGGCCAGAAGTGAAAGCGCAGGGATTTCTCTAGTCTTTTCTGAGCAAGCATCCAGTCTTGGTAATGCATGTAGCCTTCTGAGTCCCCTGGTGCACACGGGAGCTTTACAAACCCCTACACCCTGCGCCCCGTCCCTTCCTCGGCCCCTTCCCTCCCAGTCCTCTCCGTGGATCTATTACTAGGCTAGGCTGCTATTCTTTGCTTCAGGCAGCTGAGGTCAATATTTTTATTTTTAAAGGCTTTCACACACCACCTGGGAAACCACTTCTGCCCTGGAGAAGTGAAGCTTCTTAGAGTGAAGCTCTAAGAACAGTGAAACAAAGGCAAGCCCGTGAACTGTTTCTTCAGGGAGCCACCAGCTAGGTCCACACACACAACCACAATTATTATTATTATTATTATTTTAAGTGAGAGGAGGGGAGATAGAGAGACAGACTCCCCCATGTTCCTGACTGGGATCTACCTGGCATTCCCCATCTAGGGACAATGCTCCCAACCGAGATATTTTTAGTGCCTGAGGTGAGGCTCTACCTCAGCGTCCAGGGCAATGCACTCAAATCAACAGAGTTATGACTGCTGGAGGGGAAGAGAGAGAGAGAGAGAGAGAGAGAGAGAGAGAAGGGGAGGGGGAGGGGTGGAGAAGCAGATGGTCGTTTCTCCTATGTGCCCTGACCTGGAATTGAACCCAGGACTTCCACATGCTGGGCCAGGACTTCCACATGCTGGGCCATCACTCTACCGCTGAGCCAACTGGCCAGGACCCACAACCACAATTATTTAAGAGTAAGATCTGAATTGCTCTGGCTGGTAACAAAAGCCCACAAGGCTGCCACTGCTCTGGGGAGTTGGCAGTGGTGAGCAGGTTAATTAAAATGTTACAATGCTCTTTTACAAAAATTTAGCAGTTTCTTTTTTTTTTTTACAGAGACAGGGAGAGAGTCAGGGAGAGGGATAGACAGGGACAGACAGGAACGAAGAGATGAGAAGCATCAGTCATTAGTTTTTCGTTGAGCGTTGCAACACCTTAGTTCATTGATTGCTTTCTCATATATGCCTTGACCGCAGGCCTTCAGCAGACCGAGTAACCCCTTGCTGAGCCAGCGACCTTGGGCTCAAGCTAGTGAGCTTTTTACTCAAACCAGATGAGCCCGCGCTCAAGTTGGCTACCTAGGGGTCTCGAACCTGGGTCTTCCGCATCCCAGTCCGATGCTCTTATCCACTGCACCACCGCCTGGTCAGGCAGCAGTTTCTTTCTTCATTAAGCATTTTCCTATTTGTTATGAAGTTTATATGATTTCAGAATTCTAAAAAAGTTGATTCTGCCTGTTTTTGCGAGCATATTTGTTGGCTTTGTGGAGGGATGGAGTTTTGAAGTTCTCTGCTCTGTCATTTTAGGTGACATCTCCAACTGCTTCTTGGCTTGTCAATAACCTCTAATGTTATTCTAACACCAGCCCAGCCCCTGGTCTCTGAACTATCTGACTTTTGTTTTTTTTAATTGACTTTGAGAGAGAGAAGAAAGAAGAGAGAGAGAGAGAAAGATCAATCCATTTTTCTACTTATTTATGCATTCATTGGTTGATTCTTGTATGTGCCCTGACTGGGGATTGAACCTGCAGTCTTCGAGTATTGGGAGGACACTCTAATCCAGTGAGCTACCTGGCCAGGGTCAGAATTTTCTGACTTCTGACATGTTCACCTCACATCCAGTTTCTTCCAGATCCATCTACAAACATTACTTTATCCTTGGCCTCTGTTGACCCTGGTTAACTTTGGACCTCTGGCTCTGTTCCTTCTCTTGATCACAGGCGTTCTGTCCCCTTCCTCACCTTTCTGTGACACTCCAAACTCTGGCCCCATCCATGACCTTTCTCATTGTCCCTCCAGGGTTCCAACGCTGTGGCCTCAGCGCTTGGGGCCTGTTTGCTGCTCCGAGTGCTGGCCCGTCTGGAGTCTGAGGCTGAGGAGGCTGCACGGAGGAAGGACCTGGCCACCAAGTTTGAGGGGCTGGGTGTTGGTGCGTGGGGCAGGGGCACCTGGGGGCAGGGTATAGGGCTGCGGTTGAAGGGGTGTGTGTATCTCCTCACTCCTCTCATAACCCTGAAATCCCCTCATATCATCTTCATATTCATTTTTCTCCCTCGCACATAAATCCCCTGCTCCCAGACCTCTTTGGCGAATGCTACCGCAGCAGCGAGGAGCGGGCCGCTTCCCTACTCCTCCGACACTGCCCGTTCTGGGGGGATGCCACCTGCCTGCAGCTTGCCATGCAGGCGGATGCCCGTGCCTTCTTCGCCCAGGATGGAGTACAGGTGAGCAGCTGAGACACCAACATCTGGGACAGCCCCACCTGAACCCTGGGGCTAGCAGGATAAGCCCCTGCCATTGCCTGCAGTCCGGTCTTGACCGGCTCCTCCCCCTGGAGACTGCCCCTCCTCCAGAAGGTCTCAGTCCTTTCCCACAAAGGCTGCGCTTCCTGTAAGAAGCCCCACCCCCGCCCCAGGAAGGCAACCTTCCCACAAGTAAGCCTGCCCTCCGAAAAAGTTTCCCTCCCAATACAGGAATTCCCGATGATCCCCTAGAAGTCCCAACTCTCACCCAAAGGAAGTCCTTCCCAGTTCCTTAAGAGATCCCTGGGTTCAGGTCTCAACACTTAGAATGACCTTACCAGACAATTACCTAGTGTTTTGGACACAGAAACACTCTGGCCTGACCTGTGGTGGTGCAGTGGATAACATGTCCACCTGGAATGCTGAGATTGCCGGTTCAAATCCCCGGGCTTTGCCTGGTCAAGGCACATAGGAGAAGCAACATGAACTGATGCTTCCTGCTCCTGCCCCTCTTCTCTCTCCTCTCTTTAAAAAAAAAAATCAATAAATAAAATCTTAAGAAAGAAAAGAAAACAACTCTGGTTTAGGAAATCCTACTCTTCCTGTAGGAGTTGCTTTTTTGGGGGAAGTCCTGCTTGCCCCTACAGTTTTTCCCATCCTAACATTTAGAACTTTCTCAGTATCCTTAATCTAAATCTGACAGGGACAGAGAGAGTCCCCCCTGAACACACAGGCACTTTCTGCCTGCACAGCAAGAGGTCCTGCTTACCCTGACAGGAAGTCCCATCCTCAGCTGTGGGGATGACTTGATTGGCATTTCAAAAAATTACCCAGAGTTCTTTGCTTCAAATAGTGGTTAAACTCATAGAGTCTATTTCATGCTCCTTTCTTAACCTCCCTGTGCCCCATCTGTGAAAAGGTTGAAAATATTAGTACCTGTCTTCCTCGGGGGTGGGGGTGGGGTGGTGAGGGTTAGGTGAGCTACCTTACACAAAGTGCTTAGCCCAGTTCCTGGCATGTTGTGTTAATAAATGTCGGCTGTTGAACTCTACTAGCTAGAACCTGGGGGAAGGTGCCTCGCCTTTGACCACCTTTCCCCGCCCCAGTAGTTATGGTCCCCACACTGAGCCCTTGCTCTGAGCTCTGGAGCTGCGGCCTGATTCCTGGCCGGGTTCTTCGGGGAGGGGCTGTAGAGAGATTCAGGCTCCTGCTCTCCCCACACCCCACAGTCTCTGCTGACGCAGAAGTGGTGGGGAGAGATGGACAGCACCACACCCATCTGGGCCCTGGTTCTCGCCTTTTTTTGCCCCCCGCTTATCTACACCAACCTCATCACCTTCAGGTCAGTCGCCCAGGGTTACATTGCCAGGAGGGAGGTGCTCAGTTTCTCCTGCTCACTTCTTGTCCACTTTCCGTCTGTCCAGTTCCCCACTTTGTTCACTCTTTTCCTCCCCAAGATGGGGCATGTTCTTGGAGGGGAGATATTGGGGTGGGGTTCTCTGTATCTGTAGGGGCAATTCTTCTGCCCTCTGGCATGGCTCTGGGGCAGTTCCCTTTGACTCTAGGCGGGCACCTTTCTGTCTCCTTGTCATGTCTCTGGTAAAGAAGTTGGGTATCTCTGGAGAATTCCTCTCCCTCTCTCCCCTCTCCCTATTTCTCACTCTGTGCTTCCCTCCATGCCAGGAAGTCAGATGAGGAATCCTCGCAGAAGAACCTGGGGTTCGACATAGACGGGCTCAATGGGGCGGGGCCTGTCAGGTGAGTGAAGCACCGGCACTGTATGGGGCGGGGTGGCCCCCGGCAGCTGCAGGAGCACCAGGCACCTGGAGCGAGGCCAGAGCAGAGAAGTGGGGCTTTAGGAGGAAGCTGAGGAAGTTTCCAAAGGAACAGGCTCAAGGCTTGGTTCAAGGTTTGGTTCTGCCACCAAGGAGTTCCTTATTGGAAATAAATTTGCTTCAATCCACATGTACTTCCATCTCAATATAGCAAGTGGAATTGGGTGGATTTGGTTCACTTAGGGATCCTTTGCCTATTTTTTTCTTCTGACTCCGGGACTTTGCTCTTTAAAAAAAAATTTTATTTATTTATTTTAGTATGCAGGCGTGCAAGAGAAAGAAAGCGAGAGAAGGAGAGAGAGGGAGGAGAGACAGAAAGGGAGAGAGATGAGAAGCATCAACTCATGGTTGTATCACTTTAGTTATTCATTGATTGCTTCTCATATGTGTCTTGACTGGGGGGCTCCAGCCAAGCCAGTGACCCCCTTGCTCAAGCCATTGTTGTTGGGCTCAAGCCAGCAACCTTGGGCTTCAAGCCAGTGACCATGGGATCATGTCTATAATCCCATACTGAAGCTGGTGACTCTGTACTCAAGCTGGCGACCCTGCCCTCAAGCTGCGAAGCCTGCACTCAAGATGAACGAGCCCATGCTCAAGCTGGCGACCTTGGGGTTTTGAACCTGGGTCCTCAGCATCCAAGGTCAATGCTCTATCCACTGTGCCATCGCCAATCAGGCCAGGGCCTTTGCTTTTAATCTCTCTGCTGTGGTATTTTTGAAAGGCATTTTCAAAATGGGGCCTAATGAAATGAAATGAAATATTTATCAATTTTCTGATAAGTTGGCAGAGTGGAGGTGCTAAAGGACTTACTTGACTCTGTCAAGCAGACCTGGGTTCAAATCCTAACTCTGACTTTGTAAGTGACTTCACCTTTGAGTCCTAGAGTTCTTTTTTGTAAAGAAATAGTACATAGAAAGTTATTCCTCTGTTAGTTGGATTAGGTTGGGTGATGGTGCAACAACAAAACATCCAAAACCCTCAGTGGCTGGCAACAAAGAAGTTTCATTCTCACTCACACTCCGTTTTTGGGTTGGTTGTGGTTCTGTCCATGTGGCTTCCACTTTGGTGTGAGCACGCCCCTTCTAGCCAAGCTGTTCCTGGTCTCACAGCAGAGGGAAAAGAGACATGGGGAGCCAGGTACTGGCTCTAAAAGCCTCCACAGGAAAGTGACAGGTGTCACTTCTGCATACATTTTATTGGCAAAAGAAAGTCACGTGATGACTCCTTAGATCCTAAGTCTCCCAATATTTTGGTGGGAACCAAAATATTTGGTGAACAGTAGTGCAGTATACCACAATGCCTGATGAAGCTGTTGGGAGGATCCATGGAGATGATGTCTACAAAATCATACCATAGTGCCTGGCCCATAGTAAGTGCTCCACTAACGGGGTCATTATTACTACTGCTATTTTGGGTGGTGTGTGTGTCATCCTAGGGGCCAGTGGTCAGAAGGGTGGTGGGAGCCAGAGGTGAAAGGTAGGCAGTTTTAATGGTAGGAGGTAACAGAGGTCAGAAGTTGGATACAAAGGTCACAGGTCAAGGAGTTAGTGGTCTTGATAATGGTGTAGGTCAGGTTCAGAGGTCAGGCTGAGCCCTCCCTCCCTTCTCTCTCTCCCTCAGACCAACTGACCCTCCTGAGAAGATGCCCTTGGGTGTGTTGAGTCAGCCAGGCCATAGGGGGTGCTCCCCACACCTGCGGCGCTGGCCCCAGTTCTGGGGGGCGCCAGTGACGGCCTTCGTGGGAAACGTGGTCAGCTACCTTCTCTTCCTGATGCTGTTCGCCCGGGTGCTGCTCATCGACTTCCAGCCCTCGCCGCCCGGCGCCCTGGAGCTGCTGCTCTACTTCTGGGCCTTCACCCTGCTCTGCGAGGAGTTCCGCCAGGGCCTGGGGGGAGGCTGGGGCAGCCTGGCCGCCGGAGGGCCCGGGCCAGGCCCCTGCCACACCCCGCTGCGCCGCCGGCTTCAACTCTACCTCATGGACACCTGGAACCAGTGTGACTTGGTGGCCCTCACCTGCTTCCTCCTGGGCGTGGGTTGCCGGTGAGTGCCCCTGTGGCCTTCAGACCTTTGGCCCTAGAGCAGCTAAAGCTAACTCTGCTTATTCTTTTTTTTTTTTTTTTTTCTGAAGTGAGAAGTGGGGAGGCAGAGAGACAGACTCCTGCATATGCCCGACAGGGATCCTCCCGGCACTATGGGGTGATGCTCTGCCCATCTGGGGCTTTGCTGCATTGCAACCAGAGCCATTCTAGCGTCTGAGGTGGAAGCCATGGAGCCATCCTCAGCGCCCGGGCCAACTTTGCTCCAATGGAGCCTTCACTGCAGGAGGGGAAGAGAGAGATAGAGAAAGGATAAGGGAAAGGGTGGAGAAGCAGATGGGTGCTTCTCCTGTGTGCCCTGGCCGGGAATCAAACCTGGGACTTCCACACGCTGGGCTGGCGCTCTACCGCTGAGCCAACCGGCCAGGGCCTAACTTTGCTTATTCTTAAAAAAAAAACCCACAGAAACCCCTTCTTGATTGAACATATGGCATGAAGATAGTCTAGAAGCAGTTTGCTCCCACATGGGTATCTGGCTTCAGGGATGATATGATCAAAGTGAGAACCTCACTTCTTCTGATGCTGTTGATGCTAGATCTAGAGGTTACTAGAAGTTTCTCTGAGCCCCGAAACCTGGCACTGCATCAATACCACTGTCCCAACTGCGCTTGAGATCTTTCCAGACACAGAACAGACACTGGGCACTGCCCTCACCCCCTCTCTGCTCTTCCTCTACAGCCTACAGTCCCAGGCCCTGTCTTCCTGTCCCCTGACTCTCTGTCCCACCCCCTCTCCATGGCCATCTCTCCCACCTGGACCCTCGCTCTAGCCTCCTGGGTTCTGGGCTCTCTCCTATAGTCCATTCCCACAAGAGTCCTGCCATACCCCAAGCTGACCCACCCTCCCTTCCCCAGCATCCCTGGACAGAGCCCCAGCCCCCAGACCTGGCGTTGGGCCCCTGCCTGGTCTAGGACCAACCCTCTCTGCAGGGTTGTCTCCTGATTTATTATTTTGTTTTCATCTATATTCCAGCCTCTCTGAAAGCTGCTCCATCACGGGGCCGGGGGTTTTGACCTTGATCCTAGATATTTTGAATCTGCATAATTAACAAATTTGTAATTAAAATTTTACCAGTACTGACAAATTCTTATCAAGGAAGCATTTTGAAACTTCCTTGATCAATTTTGTATACAGGATAGTTGAACTAGCTTCAGTTATTTTCCGTTTCTGAAATTATTTCAATGTGGTTAATTATTATTTGGGTTAAGTTTTATAACAAATACACTGCTCACAAAAATTAGGGGATATTTTATATCTTCATGTTAGTTTTGAAATATCCCCTAATGTTTGTGAGCAGTATATTTGGCTCATCGTTCATGTTTTTGTCTATATTGAATTTTGTCAAATTTCGAGTCTGTGTGAGTTTTGCTCTGTGGCTGTTCCTCCTTCCACAGCCAGTTTTCCTGGGGCAGATGCCAGATTCAGACTGAACCAGGAGGCTTGAAGATGGAGCCAGTTATTTAATCCACAAAAACATTGACCATTTCTACTATCTCTTCGCTGATTTATAAAAAACAAGTTGTAAGGAATTCCCTTCAAACAAATACTGTCTGTTGCCAGGAATGGGCTGTATAATGTTAGTTCATTTCTTCCACAGTTTCCAGATTATACTGCGTGGTGCCCAGAGAGAGGGCATAAGGGGCACATCAAAATGTCCTTGGCAACAAATTATCTTGTCTTTGGGTCTTGGCACATTCTGTCCCCTCTTCCTGAAACACTTTCCCTTCCTGTCCTTGGCCAAACTAACCCCTATACTTCCTTTAGGCCTCAGCTTTGCTGTCTCTGTCTCAGAAGCCTTCCTTTGTCCTTTCCAGACTCTGGCTCCCTCCTTCGTGTTCCCCTAATGTCCTGACATTACTCCAAATGGTACTCTGAGTATGGCTTGTGCCATCTCTCTCCTGAAGTCACTCTATCTCTATCTCAATTTAAAACATTTTTGAAATATAATTTATTACCCAAGAAATCAAAAAGTATGTTCTCATTGAACAAGAGGAAACAAATGAAGGACAGAGAACAGAAGCCAATGATTTCCTCAGTCTTTTCAAGTGTTCCACTTTCTCAGCAGTTACTTCCATCAACAGTTTGGTGCACATCCTGCCTGTTCTTTTTCTGTGCATTTACATGCACAGATACAATACAGCTTTCATATACAAATGAAATATTTGATGTATTCTTCTGCAACTTTTACTTTTTCTCAACAATTACATTTTTTCTGTCAGTATTTGCAAATATGCCATACTCTTTGAACATGCTTCATCAGATTCCAGAAGAAGGGAATGACTGGCTAAAGATCAGACAAGACAGTCTTCTCCTTGCCAGAACTTTATGAATGAATAAATTCTTTTCATAGGGCATTGGGACAAAAATTCTGATCTTTAAGAGATAGAAATTAGACCTAAAGTTTCTTCACAAAGTCTCTTTGACTTTCTACTCCAGATAATAATCATATACTAGCTTCTCTGGGTCCAGTACACTGTTGATTATGTCTTTTTCTTTTTCTATAAAAGTCCTAGCAGTTTTGCCTGACCAGGTGGTGGCGCAGTGGATAGAGCGTCGGACTGGGATGCGGAAGGACCCAGGTTCGAGACCCCGAGGTCGCCAGCTTGAGCGCGGACTCATCTGGCTTGAGCAAAGAGCTCACCAGCTTAGACCCAAGGTCGCTGGCTCCAGCAAGGGGTTACTCGGTCTGCTGAAGGCCCGCGGTCAAGGCACATGTGAGAAAGCAATCAATGAACAACTAAGAAGTCGCAAGGCGCAACGAGAAACTGATGATTGATGCTTCTCATCTCTCTCCGTTCCTGTCTGTCTGTCCCTGTCTATCTCTGCCTCTGTAAAAAAAAAAAAAAAAAAAAAAAAGTCCTAGCAGTTAGGACACTGTTCCTTTAGAGGAAAGCAGACAAAGAGCTTGTAGATACAGACTGTTTACAAGGGATACCCCTTAATCTTTAAAAAATATTTTTCCAGCCCTGGCCGGTTGGCTCAGCGGTAGAGTGTCAGCCTGGCGTGCAGGAGTCCCAGGTTCGATTCCCGGCCAGGGCACACAGGAGAGGCGCCCATCTGCTTCTCCACCCCTCCCTCTCTCCTTCCTCTCTGTCTCTCTCTTCCCCTCCCGCAGCGAGGCTCCATTGGAGCAAAGATGGCCCGGGAGCTGGGGATGGCTCTGTGGCCTCTGCCTCAGGCGCTAGAATGGCTCTGGACGCAACAGAGCGACCCCCCAGAAGGGCAAAGCATCGCCCCCTGGTGGGCATGCTGGGTGGATCCCGTCGGGCACATGCGGGAGTCTGTCTGACTGCCTCCCCGTTTCCAGCTTCGGAAAAAAGAAAAAAAAAAAAAAGAAAAAAAAAAAATTTTTTTCCAGGCCCTGGCCGGTTGGCTCAGTGGTAGAGTGTCGGCCTGGCGTGCAGAAGTCCCGGGTTCGATTCCCAGCCAGGGCACATAGGAGAAGCGCCCATCTGCTTCTCCACCCCTCCCCCTCTCCTTCCTCTCGGTCTCTCTCTTCTCCTCCCACAGCCGAGGCTCCATTGGAGCAAAGATGGCCCGGGCGCTGGGGATGGCTCCTTGGCCTCTGCCCCAGGCACTAGAGTGGCTCTGGTCGCGGCAGAGCATTGCCCCCTGGTGGGCAGAGCGTCGCCCCTGGTGGGCGTGCCAGGTGGATCCCGGTCAGGCGCATGCGGGAGTCTGTCTGACTGTCTCTCCCCGTTTCCAGCTTCAGAAAAATACAAATAAATAAATAAATAAATAAATAAATAAATAAATAAAATAAAAATAAAAAATATTTTTCCATCGATTTGAGAGAGAGAGAGAGGGTAGAGAGAGAGGAGGGGAGGAGGGAAAGAATGAGGGAGAGACAGAAGCATCAACTCATTGTTCCACTTAGTTGTGCACTCCTTAGTTGCTTCTCACATGTGCCATGAGCCAGAACCCATGACCTCAGCCCACCAAGACAACCTTTATCCACTGAGCCACCTGGCCAGCCCCCCAATCTTTTCTCAGTTGACACACTGAGAAGCATGCTTCTTCCATGCTGTATTAGAAATGCTACCAAGAGCCTTACCTGTGGTGATACAGTGGATAAAGTGTTGACCTGGAATGCTGATGTCACCGGTTCAAAACCCTGGGCTTGCCTGGTAAAGACACTTATGGGAGTTGATGCTTCCTGCTCCTCCCCTCTTCTCTCTCTCTCTCCCCTCTAAAATGAATAAAAATAAAATCTTAAAAAAAAAAAAGAAATGCTACCAAGAAATATGACACGAATAATTTATTCCAATAGCAATATAAGGGAGTTTTGCAGAATATTACACTTGTGTTGATCTCTTGTATTTTGTATAAAGTATCTTTTGAGATGAAAGGATTAAGGCCATGTGCTACCATGCTCTAGGAATACCAGTGATATTTTAGACATTTTTGTCAAGCTCATTGTCTTCTAGGGGAGAGACGAATTACTGCACAGGGGGAAAATCAAAGATTTTGGCATACAGTGGAGAACTTTCCAGTGATCTCCAGGATTGCATAAATAAATCATTTTGTTCTGCCAATCCCATCCTGATGAATATTTTTGTTGTTTCTATTTCTTATTATTCCAAAGTAATAAAAGTTTACATCCCAGTTTTAAATTCTGTAGGTCAATGTGTACCTATTTTTTTCCCATCAATTTGAGGGGTCAGGAAGGGAGAGGGAGAGAAAAGCATCAACTCGTTGTTCCATTTTGTTGTTCCATTTAGTTGTGTTCTCATGGGTTGCTTCTCACATGTGCCCAAATCAAGGATTGAACCCATGACCTGGGAGAGCTGGGACGATGCTCTATCTACTGAGCCACCCAGCCAGGGCCAAAGTATACTCTTTTTTTTTTCTTTTGGTGACAGAGACAGAGAGAGCGATAGATAGGGACAGATAGACAGGAAGGGAGAGAGATGAGAAGCATCAATTCTTTTTTGCCGCACCTTAGTTGTTCATTGATTGCTTTCTCATATGTGCCTTGA
This sequence comes from Saccopteryx leptura, assembly GCF_036850995.1. Classification (NCBI taxonomy): domain Eukaryota; kingdom Metazoa; phylum Chordata; class Mammalia; order Chiroptera; family Emballonuridae; genus Saccopteryx; species Saccopteryx leptura. Next base: position 67,189,153 of record NC_089505.1, read on the forward strand.
TGGGGAAGGAGTCCTACAGCAGAGCAAGTGACCCTTTGCTCAAGCTGGTGAGCCTTGCTCAAACCAGATAAGCCCGCACTCAAGCTGGCAACCTCAGGGGTTTGAGCCTGTGTCCTCTATGTCCCAGTCTGATGCTCTATCCTCTGTGCCACCGCCTGGTCAGGCTAAAGTGTACATATTCTTGATATGGATAGGTTTCCTTGTAAAATGGCTTCATTTGTTTAACGCTCACCATCAGGGTAAGAGCCTATACTCTTGAAAACATGCTTGACAAAATATTTTCAATCTTTAAAATTTTGTAGCTCTCACTTGGCCAGAGAGCTCAGTTGGTTAGTGCACTGTCCCAATACACAAAGGTTCCTGGTTTGATCCTCGGTCAGGGTATACACAGGAACAGACTGATGTTTCTGTCTCTGTCTTGTTCTCTCATTTCCTCTTCCTCTCTCTCTGAAATCAATTTTTTTTACAGAGACAGAGTCAGAGAGAGGGACAGATAGGGACAGACAGACAGGAAGGGAGAGATGAGAAGCATCAATTCTTTGTTTTGACACCTTAGTTGTTCATTGATTGCTTTCTCATATGTGCCTTGATTGGGGGCTACAGCAGAGCAAGTGACCCTTGCTCAAGCCAGTGATCTTGGGCTCAAGCCAGTCAACCTTTAGGCTCAAGCAAGTGACCATGGGGTCATGTCTATGATCCCACGCTCAAGCCAGCAACCCTGCACTCAAGCCAGATGAGCCTGCGCCCAAGCCGGCGACTTTGGGGTTTTGAACCTGGGTCCACCACGTCGCAGTCAGATGCTCTATCCACTGTGCCACCACCTGGCTAGGCTAAAGTCAATAAATTTTTTAAAAACGTAAAATTTTTTAGTTCTCAATTTTTTACTTTTTTTTTTTTTGCCAATCTGATGAGTTAAGAATGACCTCTCCTTTTAAAATTTATGCATCTGGCCCTGGCCAGTTTGCTCAGTGGTAGAGCATTGGCTTGGCATTTGGATGTCCTGAGTTCAATTCCTGTGCAGGGCACAGAGAAGTGCCCATCTGCTTCTCCACGCTTCCCCTTCTCCTTTCTGTCTCTCTCTTCCCCTCCCACAGCCAAGGCTCCACTAGAGCAAAGTTGGCCAGGGCGCTGAGGATGGCTCCATGGCTTCCACCTCAGGCACTAGAATGGCTCCAGTTGCAATGGAGCAACGCCCCAGATGGGCAGAGCATCGCCCCCTAGTGGGCTTGCCAGGTGGATCCTGGTCGGGCTCATGTGGGAGTCTGTCTCTCTACCTCCCTGCTTCTCACTTTAGAAAAATACAAAAAAAAAAAAATTATGAATCCCTGTCTATTAGATTGAACATCTTTTCATAGCTAATGGTCACATAGACTTCTGTCAATTATCTTTTCATATCCTTTGCCCCACTTAAACATTTTTATGTTCACTGATCTCTCACACATGTATTCAGTATATATGGTATTTGGTAAGTGCTCTCCTTAATCTCTGGATTCTAATCCTTGGTGGCTTTGTTCTACATATCTTCTCACAGTCTGCAGCTCGTCTTTTTACTTTTCTATGTTATCTTAAGAATTCTTTTATTATTTAATTTTTATTTTTATTTACTTATTTATTTTTAAAATATTTTATTTATTGTCTTTAGAGAGAGGAGAGAGAGATGGCAGAGAGAAGAGGGGGAAACATTTGCTTTTAGTTGCTTCTTGCATGTGCCTTGACAGGGTTTTGAACTGGCAACCTCAGCGTTCCAGGTCGAATGCTTTAGCCACTGCACCACCACAGGTCAGGCTGTAACTTTTCAATTAAAAGAAAAATTATTGGCCTGACCAGGTGGTGGCGCAGTGGATAGACGGGCAGACTGGGATGCGGAGACCCAGGTTTGAGACCCCGAGGTCGCCAGCTTGAGCGCGGGCTCATCTGGTCTGAGCAAAAGCTCACAGCTTGGACCCAAGGTCGCTGGCTCGAGCAAGGGGTTAGTCGGTCTCCTGAAGGCCCGCGGTCAAGGCACATATGAGAAAGCAATCTGAACAACTAAGGTGTCGCAACGAAAAACTGATGATTGATGTTTCTCATCTCTCTCCGTTCCTGTCTGTCTGTCCCTATCTATCCCTCTCTCTGACTCTCTCTGTCTCTGAAAAAAAAAAAAAAGAAAAGAAAAATTATTGATTGAATTTTATTTTATTTTATTTTTTTACAGAGACAGAGAGAGTCAGAGAGAGGGATAGATAGGGACAGACAGACAGGAACGGAGAGAGATGAGAAACATCAATCATCAGTTTTTCGTTGCGACACCTTAGTTGTTCATTGATTGCTTTCTCATATGTGCCTTGACCGCGGGCCTTCAGCAGACCGACTAACCCCTTGCTCGAGCCAGCGACCTTGGGTCCAAGCTGGTGAGCTATTGCTCAGACCAGATGAGCCTGCGCTCAAGCTGGCGACCTCGGGGTCTCGAACGTGGGTCCTCTGCATCCCAGTCTGACGTTCTATCCACTGCGCCACCGCCTGGTCAGGCAATTATTGATTGAATTTTAAAGAGAGAGAGAGAGAGAGAGAGACCAAAACATTGATCTGTTACAATCGGGATGATGACCAACCGAGCTATGCAGCCAAGGGTATAACTTTTCATTTTGAAATAACCCTAAACAAACAAAAACTATTGCAGACATAGTAGAGAATTTCTGTACACTTTTTACCCAGATCCTCCAAATGTTAACGTTTTACATTATCAAAACCAGGAAATCATATTCAAATTTTACAGTCTCATTGATGTTCTTTTTGTGGTCCAGGGGTCAATTCAGGACCCCACATTGCCTTTGGTTGTCATGTCTTTTTGGAAGGTAGTGAGAGGAGGGGAGATAGACAGACTCCCTCATACACCCAACCAGAATCCACCCAGCAACCCTGTCTAGGGCTGCTGCTGGAGTACTGAGCTATTTTTAGTGCCTGAAGCTGATACTCAGACCAACCAAGCTATCCTCAGCACCTGGGGCCAGTGCTTGAACCAACTGAGCCACTGGCTTTGAGAGCGGGAGAGAGAGAGAGAGAGAGAGAAGGGGGAGAGGGAGGAGAAGAAGATGGTTGATTCTCTTGTGTGCTCTTACTGGGAGTTGAACCCGGGATGTCCATAGGCCAGGCTGAAGCTCTATCCAATGAGCCAACAATCAGGTCTGGCATGTCTTTTTAATTTCAAATCTGGGACAGTTAAGTTCTTCTTTGCTATTATGACCTTAACACTTTTCAGTGCTCCAGGCTGGTTATTTTGTAGAATTTGCCCCATTTGGGATTGTCTGATGTTCCCTCATGAGCCAATTTAGGTTACGTATTTTTGGCTAGAAATGTTTGCTTTTCTCTAGTCATCATATTTATGTCATCTCTGATGCACAAAAAACTTATATTTCAAAGTAGTCAAATTCATTAATCTTTTCCTTTATTGTGATTTTGTGTCCTGTAGATAAGACTTTTCCCCCCTTATATGACATCTTATCCTATCTCAAGCTCATGAACAAATTCTTCTTTATTTTCTTTTTAAGATTTTAATGTGCCTTTCACTGTAGGTTTTTTGTTTGTTTTTATCCATCCAGAGTTTAAGTACACGATGATGCAAAATAGGAATATAATTTTTATTTTCCCAGGAGAGACTGCTGATGTGATTAGCCATTTGACCTTCTTCTGTGAAGTGTGTCAGCCTTTATCCACTTTCCTGTTAGGTCATTTGTCTTCTGATTATTGGTTTGCTAGAACTCTCTATATTTTGTCTTTCATAGGTTGGACCTATATTCCAGCAGTTTTTGTTTTTTCAACTTGATTGTTCCAGGGACCTCCCAGTTTTTTGTTAAGGCCCTTGTTCAAACAGCCACTATTTAATGGTTGCCAGTGCTGGTGCAGCCCAGTTGGCACTGTGAAATCTGGGTTCATTCCGGGTGAACGGGAGGAAGCCCCAGATTCCAGCCCAGGGAAGGCCACAGCCTCATCTGAAGCCTAGTGTTGGGAAGATGCAGGTTTTCCTATGAACCCTGTGACCTTTAGTGACCACTGTCTTGTATCCTCACATCCAGGCTGGTCCCGGGCCTGTATGACCTCGGCCGTACTGTCCTCTGCCTCGACTTCATGGTCTTCACCCTCCGCCTGCTGCACATCTTTACGGTTAATAAGCAGCTGGGGCCCAAGATCGTCATAGTGAACAAGATGGTGAGGGGGGTGGGACACGAGGGGGCGTGGTGATGGAGATGAGGGGCAGGGCTAATTCAGTTTTATTCTGCTCTCCTGTAGATGAAGGATGTGTTCTTCTTCCTTTTCTTCCTGGGCGTGTGGCTGGTTGCTTATGGGGTGGCCACGGAGGGTCTCCTTAGGCCTCGGGATCAAGACCTCCCGAAAATTCTGCGCCGCATCTTCTACCGGCCCTACCTACAGATCTTCGGCCAGATCCCCCAGGAGGAAATGGACGGTAAAAAGGGATGAGTGGGGCTGACACCCTCCCTGGGAGTCCCTCCTCTCTACTCCCCCATCTCTGGGTCTCTATATCCTTATCTCTGAGTCTCTGTCTCTCTTTCTGGGTCTGAGTGGGTCTCCCTGCCCCTTTCATCCCTACTGGACTTTGTCCTTTTCTCTCTCTGTATCACTGTCCCCTGTCTCTAGGACTCTGACCCCTCCTGTGTCTTTTTGGGTCTCATCCCCTTGCTTTCTAGGATTCTTTCCCTCTCTCTGGGTCTCTACTCCTCCACACCCCTCTGGATGTCTGTCTTCATTAGTTCTCTGTCTCTCTGTCCCCATCTCTGACTGTCTTCTTTCACAGTGGCCCTCATGGAGCATGTCAACTGCTCATCAGAGAAGGGTTTATGGGCACGCCCATCAGGGGCGCAGGCCGGCTCCTGCGTCTCCCTTTATGCCAACTGGCTGGTGGTGCTCCTCCTTGTCATCTTCCTGCTCGTGGCCAACATTCTACTGGTCAATCTCCTCATTGCCATGTTCAGGTGAGGAGGCCCTGCCCTCTCTGATCTGATCACCCTCCATGATCCTTAACCCTAGCATGACTCTTGACCCCAGCATGATTCTTGCTCTCAGCCCAGTCAATTCCTTTTTAGGCCCTGAACTCTGACTCAGATTTAATGCAGGCTTGTCCCTAGAACTAGCCAGATGCCGCTTCTGACCTGGACTTTGGATTCTGATCCTCTCCCTGAGCCCAGGCTGAATGTTTTTTGGTTTTGAGAGAGAGAGAGAGAGACAGACAGACAGACTGGAAGGGAGAGAGATGAGAAACATTAACTTGTAGTTGCAGAATTTTAGTTCATTGGTTGCTTTTCATATGTGCCTTGACTGGGGAAGGGGTGGACTCAAGTCTGCAACCACGGGATCACGTTGATGACCCCGCGCTCACACAAGCAATCCCCACGCTCCAGCTGGTGAGCCCACACACTAGCTGGATGAGCCTGCACTCAAGCCAGTGACCTTGGGATTTTGAACTTGGGTCCTCAGTGTTCCAAGTCGACACTATCCACTGCATCACCACCGGTCAGGCAGGCTGAATGTTTTTGTTTGTTTGTTTGTTTGTTTTTTTCATTTTTCTGAAGCTGGAAACAGGGAGAGACAGTCAGACAGACTCCTGCATGCGCCCGACCGGGATCCACCCGGCACGCCCACCAGGGGGCGATGCTCTGCCCATCCTGGGCGTCGCCATGTTGCGACCAGAGCCACTCTAGCGCCTGAGGCGGAGGCCACAGAGCCATCCCCAGCGCCCGGGCCATCTTTGCTCCAATGGAGCCTTGGCTGTGGGAGGGGAAGAGAGAGACAGAGAGGAAAGCGCGGCGGAGGGGTGGAGAAGCAAATGGGCGCTTCTCCTGTGTGCCCTGGCCGGGAATCGAACCAGGGTCCTCCGCACGCTAGGTAGGCTGAATGTTTAAAAATAGTTTTTATTGGCCCTGGCCGGTTGGCTCAGTGGTAGAGCGTCGGCCTAGAGTGCAGGAGATCCGGGTTTGATTCCCGGCCAGGGCACACAGGCAAAGCGCCCATCTGCTTCTCCACCCCTCCCCCTCTCCTTCCTCTCTGTCTCTCTCTTCCCCTCCCGCAGCCAAGGCTCCATTGGAGCAAAGTTGGCCCGGGCGCTGAGGATGGCTCTGTGGCCTCTGCCTCAGACACTAGAATGGCTCTGGTTGAAACAGAGCGACGCCCAGGATGGGCAGAGCATCGCCCCCTGGTGGGCATGCTGGGTGGATCCCGGTCGGGCACATGTGGGAGTCTGTCTGACTGACTCCCCGTTTCCAACTTCAAAAAAAAAAAAGTTTTTATTGTGGCAAAAGATATAACATAAAATTAACCATTTTTGCCATTTTAAGTATATAATTCAGTGGCATTAATTACATTTATAATGTTTTACAACCATCACAGCTATTTCCAAAACATTTTCATGACTCCAAACAGAAGTGTGTACTCATTAAGCAAGCAATAACTCCCCATTTTTCCCTCCCTCCAGTCTGATAACCTCTAATCTACTTTATGTCCCTATGACTTTGCCTATTTTATTATTATTGAGATGCAGGGAGGCAGAGACAGACTCCCACATGCACCCTGACCAGGATCTACCAGGTAAGCCCCCCATAGGGCAATGCTCTGCCCATCTGGGGCCGCTGCTCTGCTATTGAGCCATTTTAGCACCTAAGGTGAGGCCATGGAGCCATCCTCAGCACCTGGGACCAACTTGCTCAAACCATTTGAGCCATGGCTGTGGGAGGAGAAAAGAGAAAGAGAGAGTAGAGATAGTGAGAAGGGGGAGGAGTAGAGAAGCAGATGGTCACTTCTCCTGTGTGCCCTGACTGGGAATTGAACCAGGGACTTCCACAAACCAGGCCAACACTCTACTACTAAGCCAACTGGCCAGGGCCGACTCTGGCTATTTTAAATGTTTCTTATAAGTGGAATTATACATTATTTGTCCTTTTGTGTCGGGTTTTTTTCACTTAGTATAAAGTGTTTTTTTTGTGTGGGTTTTTTTTTTCATTTTTCCGAAGCTGGAAACGGGGAGGCAGTCAGACAGACTCCTGCATGTGCCTGACCGGGATCCACCCGGCATGCCCACCAGAGGGCAATGCTCTGCCCCTCTGGGGCGTTGCTCTGTTGCATCCAGAGCCATTCTAGTGCCTGAGGCAGAGGCCACAGAGCCATCCTCAGCGCCCGGGCCATCTTTGCTCCAATGGAGCCTCGGCTGCGGGAGGGGAAGAGAGAGACAGAGAGGAAGGAGAGGGGGAGGGGTGGAGAAGCAGATGGGTGCCACTCCTGTGTGCCCTGGTCAGGAATTGAACCCAGGACTCCTGCACGCCAGGCCGACACTCTACCGCTGAGCCAACCGGCCAGGGCCTAAAGTTTTATTTTAAATATTTGTATTTATTGATTTGAGAGAGAGGAAGGGAGAAAGAGAGACATACAGAAACATCAATCTGTTTCTGTATGTGCCCTGACTGGGGATGAAACTGGCAATCTTTGCATATTGGGATTATGCTCTAACCAACTGAGTTATCTAGCCAGAGCCAACATAATGTTTTCTTTTTTAAAAAATTTTCTAAAGTGAGAAGCAGGGATGCCTGACCAGGTGGTGGCGCAGTGGATAGAGCATCAGACTGGGATGCAGAGGACCCAGGTTCGAGACCCTGAGGTCGCCAGCATCGCCAGCTTGAGCGCAGGCTCATCTGGTTTGAGCAAAGCTCACCAGCTTGGACCCAAGGTCGCTGGCTCAAGCAGGGGGTTACTCGGTCTGCTGAAGGCCCACGGTCAAGACACATGTGAGAAAGCAATCAATGAACAACTAAGGTGTCGCAACAAAAAACTAATAATTGATGCTTCTCATCTTTCTCCGTTCCTGTCCCTATCTTTCCCTCTCTCTGTCTCTATAATAATAATAGTTAAAAAAACATTAAAGTTAGAAGCAGGGTGGCAGAGACTCCCACATGTGCCCCAACCAGGATCCACCTGACAAGCCCCCTGTGGGGTGATGCTTTGCCCATCTAGGACTATTGCTCCGTATGCTGGTAACAGATATTTTAGCGCCTGAGGTGAGACCATGGAGCCATCCACAGTACCCAGGGTCAACTTGCTCCAACTGAGCCATGGCTGTGGGAGAGGAAGAGAGAGATAGAAAGAAGGGAGAGAGAAGCAGATGGCCGCTTCTCCTATGTACCCTGACCAGGAATCAAACCCGGGACTTCCACAGGTCAGGCTAAATGCTCTACAACTGAGACGACAGGCCAGGGCCCAGCATAAAATTTTCAATGTTCATTCATCTTGTGCCATGTGTCAGCAACCCTTTTTCTGGCTGAATAATATTCCATTATATTGATCTAAGACAATTTGTTTATTTATCTGTTGATAGAAGATTGGGTTGTATCCACCTTTGGCTATTGTGAATAATGCTGCTATAAATATTGGTATTCATGTATCTGTTTAAGTCTTTGGTTTTTTAAACACTTTTTTTAAAATTTTTATTTATTTATTTATTTTTTACAGAGACAGAGAGTGAGTCAGAGAGAGGAATAGACAGGGACAGACAGACAGGAACGGAGAGAGATGGAAGCATCAATCATCAGTTTTTCATTGCGCGTTGCGACACCTTAGTTGTTCATTGACTGCTCTCTCAATGTGCCCTGACCGCGGGCCCTCAGCAGAACGAGCAACCCCTTGCTGGAGCCAGCGACCTTGGGTTCAAGCTGGTGGGCTTTTCCTCAAACCAAATGAGCCCGCGCTCAAACTGGCGACCTTGGGGTCTCGAATCCAGGTCCTCTGCATCCCAGTCCGACGCTCTATCCACTGTGCCACCGCCTGGTCAGGCAGTCTTTGGTTTTTTTATATCTTTTGTGTATGTTTCTAGAATAGAATGTTGGGTCATGTGGTAATTTTGTGTTTGCTTTTTTTTTTTTTTTTAATTTTTATTTATTCATTTTAGCGAGGAGAGGGAGAGACAGAGAGAGAGAGAGAGAGAGAGAGAGGAGAGACAGAAGGGGGGGGAGGAGCTGGAAGCATCAACTCCCATATGTGCCTTGACCAGGCAAGCCCAGGGTATTGAACTGGTGACCTCAGCATTTCCAGGTCGACGCTTTATCCACTGCACCACCACAGGTCAGGCGTGTTTGCTTTTTGAGGAAGCACCAAATTGTTTTCTACAGAAGCTGCACCATTTTACATCCCCACTAACAATATGTGAAGGCTCTGATTTCTCCACATTTTTGCTGACAGTTTTTTTTTTTTCCATTTTTCCGAAGCTCGAAACAGGGAGGCAGTCAGACTCCCTCATGCGCCCGACCGGGATCCACCTGGCATGCCCACCAGGGGGCAATGCTCTGCCCCTCTGGAGCGTCACTCTGTTACATCCAGAGCCATTCTAGTGCCTGAGGCAGAGGCCACAGAGCCATCCCCAGCGCCCGGGGCCATCTTTGCTCCAATGGAGCCTCGGCTGCAGGAGGGGAAGAGAGAGACAGAGAGGAAGGAGAGGGGGAGGGGTGGAGAAGCAGATGGGCGCCTCTCCTGTGTGCCCTGGCCGGGAATCGAACCGGGGACTTCCGCACGCCAGGCTGACGCTCTACCGCTGAGCCAACCAGCCAGGGCCTACTGACAGTTTCTTTGCTTTTTTTATTATTATTTTTTTATTTTTTACAGAGGCAGAGATAGACAGGGACAGACAGGAACGGAGAGAGATGAGAAGCATCAATCATCAGTTTCTCGTTGCGTGTTGCGACTTCTTAGTTGTTCATTGATTGCTTTCTCATGTGTGCCTTGACCACGGGCCTTCAGCAGACCGAGTAACCCCCTGCTGGAGCCAGGGGCCTTGGGTCCAAGCTGGTGAGCTCTTTGCTCAAGCCAGATGAGCCCGCGCTCAAGCTGGTAACCTCGGGGTCTCAAACCTGGGTCCTTCCGCATCCCAGTCCGACGCTCTATCCACTGCGCCACCACCTGGTCAGGTAGTTTCTTTGCTTTTTATTTTATTTTTTACAGAGTCAGAAAGAGAGTCATAGAAAGGGATAGATAGGGACAGACAGGAACGGAAAGAGATGAGAGCATCAATCATCAGTTTTTCGTTGCGAAACCGGGGGCTACAGCAGACCGAGTGCTTGAGCCAGCGACTTTGGGGTCTTGAGCCTGGGTCCTTCGCATCCCAGTCTGATGTTCTATCACTGCGCCACCGCCTGGTCAGGCTTTCTTTGCTTTTTTAAAAAGTTGTTATCCTTGTGGGTATTAACTAGTTATTTCATTGTGCTTTGGATTTGCATATCCTAATGACCAATGATGTTTAGGATCTTTTCATGTGCTTATTATCTCATGTGTATATCTTTGGAGAAATGTCTATTCGTGTCTTTTGCCTGTTTGTTTTTTAAGCGAGAGAGACAGAGAAATAGAGAGAGAGAGAGAGAGAGAGGACACAGAGGGACAGACACAAAGAGAGAAAGATGAGAAGCATCGATTTTTTGTTGTGCCTTAGTTGTTCATTGATTGCTTTCTCATATGTGCCTTGACTGGGTGGGGGGGCTTCAGCAGAGTGAGTGACCCCTTGCTCAAGTGGACTCACGCCAGCAACCCAGCAACCTTTGTGCTCAAGCCAGCGACCATGTCATGTCTATGATCCCACACTGAAGCCAGCGACCCTGAGCTCAAGCTGGTGAGCCCACACTCAAATCGGATGAGCCTGTACTCAAACTGACAACTTCAGGGTTTCAAACCTGGGTCCTCAGTGTCCCAGGTCAATCAATGCTTTATCCACTGTGCCACCACTTGGTCAGGACTGAGGTTTTCTTGTCTTTTCTTTTTTTTAATCTTGAACGGATGTTGGATTTTTGTCAAATGCCTTTTCTTGTTGATTAAGATGGATATGTGATTGTTTCCCTTTGTTCTATTAAGGTGTGTATTACATTGGTTGATTTTTATATGTTGAACTGCCTTTTCATTCCTGGGGTAAATCCTGTTTGGTTGTGGTGTATAAATCTTTTAATATGCTTTTGAATTAGGTTTGCTAGTATTTTGTTGAGAATATATGCATGTATATTCATAAAGGATATTGATCTGTATTTTCTTTTCTTTTAGTATTGATAGCATGGTAATGCTTGCCTCATAGGATGAGTCAGAAAGTGTTCTCTCCTATTCAGCTCTAAGGAAGAGTTTGGAAAGGATTGGTGTTGTTTTTTAAATGTTTGGTGGAACCCTAGCCAGATAGCTCGGTTGGTTAGAGCATTGTCTGGAAGTGTGCTGGTTTGTTCCCCAGAGAGATTGATGTCGTCGTCCCCCTTCCTCTCTTGCTAAAAATCAATAAATAAAAATAAAAAAATAAATGTTTGGCCTGACCAGATGGTGGCGCAGTGGATAGAGCATTGGACTGGGATGTGGAGGACCCAGGTTCGAGACCCCGAAGTTGCCAGCTTGAGCGCGAGCTCATCTGGTTTGAGCAAAAGCTCACCAGCTTGGACCCAAGGTCACTGGCTCGAGCAAGGGGTTACTCGGTCTGCTGAAGGCCCGCGGTCAAGGCACATATGAGAAAGCAATCAATGAACAACTAAGGTGTCGCAACGCGCAACGAAAAACTGATGATTGATGCTTCCATCTCTCTCCGTTCCTTTCTGTCTGTCCCTGTCTATCCCTCTCTCTTACTCTCTCTCTCTCAAAAAAAAGTAAATAAATAAAATAAAAAGTAAATGTTTGGTGGAATTCACCAGTGAAACCTGCTCCTGGACTTTTTAATTTTGTATATTTTTTATTAGTTATCTCTGTACTTGTTATGAGTCTTTTGAGATTTCCTATGTCTTGTGTTAATTTAGGTAATTTGTGTGTTTCTAGAAACTTTTCCACTTCATTTAAGTTATCTCTTTTGTTGATATACAATTGTTGATAGTCTCTCTCTTTTTTGTGTGTGACAGAGACAGAGAGGCAGAGAGAGGGACAGATAGGGACAGACAGACAGGAAGAGAGATGAGAAGAATCAGTTCTTCTTGCAGCTCCTTAGTTGTTTATTATTGCTTTCTCATTTGTGCCTTGACTGGGGGACTATGGCAGAGTGAGTGACCCCTTACTCAAGCCAGCAACCTTGGGATCAAGCCAGCGACCTTTGGCCTCAAGCCAGCGACCCCGCGCTCAAGCTGGTGAACCCGTGCTCAAGCGATGACCTCAAGGTTTCATACCTGGGTCCTCTGCATCCCAGTCTGATGCTCTCCACTGTGCCATCACCTGGTCAGGCAATAGTATACTCTTATAATCCTTTTTTTTTTTTTTTCTGAAGTTGGAAACAGGGGGCAGCCAGACAGACTCCCGCATGCACCCTACTGGGATCCACCTGGCATGCCCATCAGGGGGCAATGCTCTGCCCATCTGGGGCATTGCTCTGCCGCAACCAGAGCCATTCTAGCGCCTGAGGCAGAGGCCATGGAGCCATCCTCAGCGCCGGGGCCAACTTTGCTCCAATGGAGCCTTGGCTGTGGGAGGGGAAGAGAGAGACAGAGAGGAAGGAGAGGGGGAAGGGTGGAGAAGCAGATGGGCGCTTCTCCTGTGTGCCCTGGCTGGAAATCGAACCCGGGACTCCTGCACGCCAGGCCGACGCTCTACCACTGAGCCAACCTGCCAGGGCTAATCTTTTTTATTTCTGTAAGGTTGGTAGTAATGTTCCCATTTTTATTTCTGACTTTAGATATGTGTGTTCAGACTAACTTATTTTAAACATATTTAAGATTTTATTTATTTTAGAGGAGAGAGACAGAGAGAGAAAGGGGGGGATCAACTCATAGAAGTTAATTCTTTTGTATGTGCCTTGACTGGGTAAGCCTGGGATTTTGAACCATGACTTCAGCATTTTAGGTCTATGCTTTACCTACTGTGCCTCCACAGGTCAGGCTGTTCAGACTGACTTTTGAACCTGACTGCAACCTCTGCCCTAATCCATGACACCATCCCAGCTTGACCTCTGATGCTTGGTCAGCCTATCCTAACTACTAGTTGCATCCTATAATAACCTCTGACATAACTGCTCCTGACATCTGCCTGCTGCTTTGAAGTTCAAACACATTGCCTGACATCTAACCTTGACCCATCACCCCTGACTTTTCTTTGACCTCTGGTGACCCTTGATCTCTGGTCCCCACAGCTACACCTTTGGCAAAGTACAGGGCAACAGTGACCTCTACTGGAAGGCGCAGCGCTATAGCCTCATCCGGGAATTTCACTCTCGGCCTGCGCTGGCCCCACCTCTCATCATCATCTCGCATGTGTGCCTCCTCATCCGTCGATTGCACAGGCACAGAGCCAGTTTGCCATCGTCCCCCACCAACCAGCATTTTTGTGAGCGCGGGTCTTGGCCTCAAAGAGAGAAACACAAGGGGTGGGACCCGGAGAGAAAAACGGACATGGATAGGATGGGGATGATGTCCGGAAGCACCAGTGGGCAAGGCTTAGGCTGTCAGGGGTGTAGTCTGGGAGAGCTCACTCAGGGTTTTGAGTGGGGAGGCTGGGTCTGTGGCGTGGCCCGAGGACTGGTGGGCTCTTTACTCTGTCTTGACTGCCCTCCAGGGGTCCACCTCCCTAAGGAAGATGAGAGGAAGCTGTTGACATGGGAATCGGTGCAGAAGGAGAATTTCCTGCTGGCACGTGCCAGGGACAAGCGGGAAAGTGACTCTGAGCGTTTGAAGCGTACATCGCACAAGTGAGGGCGGGGCCTGGCCAGGGGCGGGCCTTCTAGTTTTCTAGTTTCTGGGGGTGTATCCCGTGACAGAGATTGAGGGAAGAACCGGCTGAGGTTTGCAAAGCACCTGGCTAGAGGTGAACTTGAGTGGGCGGGTCCTGGAATGTTAAGGAAGGCGGAGCTCCAGGGGGCGGGGCTTCTGGTAGGTGGGCTGGTGAGCTGCCGCCACTGGCCTGAAGTCCTGTATGCCCAGGGTGGACATGGCGTTGAAGCAGCTGAGACAGATCCGCGAGTACGAGCAGCGATTGAAAGGGCTGGAAAGGGAGGTGAGGACTCCAGCCCAGGACGGGGAAGTGTGGGCCGGGTGGGAGGCTGTGTATTTCCATTTGGTGCCCTGATGTTCCATCTGCTTCCCAGGTTCAGCACTGTAGCCGAGTCCTAGGCTGGGTTGCCGAGGCCCTGAGCCGCTCTGCGCTGCTTCCCCCAGGAGGGCCTCAGCCCCCGACCTCACCTGGGCCCAAAGGTCAGTGTGTAGGGTCTACCTGTGTGTATTTCCGGTCTCTTCACTACCTGCTTCTGTGTTCCTGCTTTCCAGGTCACTGATCCCGTATCTCTGCCTTTCTTTTTCGCAGCCCTTTCTTTGTCCCTGGTTCGGTTCACTCTCTTGGTTTCCTTTGGGCTTCCCATGGTCTTTCTCCTTTTTTGCCAGTCTCACATTTTTCTGTCCTTTCTGAGCCCACCACCTGTTCTCTCTTCTCTCTCTCCCCTAGATTGAACCCTGTTGGCGGACTTCAAGGAGCCCCCATGGATAGTTTATGATCCCAGAGTAAGGCCTCCTGGACCCCTGCAAGTGGTGGCCTGTCTTGAGGTGGGCCCCGTGCCATGGACTGCCACCTGGATTGCTGTCGGGACCACCACAGGGAGTCTTATTCATTCGAACCACAGGAAGCCCAGCCCCTTTAAAAAACAGCTCTACTCTGGAAGGATCAGCTTCTGGAGCCCAGGCATGGCCCCTCTGAATGTTCTTCTACCACAGCCCGCTGGGCAGGAGAAGGCCACAGGGTCCTAGGGGTTCAGGGACCACAGACTCCACTAACAGCTCCCCACACTGGGGAAATAAAGCCATTTGAGAGGAGCAGTTCTCGATGCTTGATTCGTGGGAAAATGGTGGTGTCTAGATCCTTTTTGCTATAGGGGCTGAAGCTGGCGGTGGTTTGAGGTCTTTGGTCTGTTTGCTGCTGTATTTCAGGGACCTGAGGTCTGTTCCCTCCTTTCAGCCCCACTATTCCTATCTGACTCTGGCCCAGCCCCTCTTGTCTACACTATTTTGATGGCTCTCACTTCAGAGGGACAAGAACCATCTGCACCCCTCTACTTCCCACTTTACAGCAGAAAAAGAACTCTGGTGAAAGCAAATTATCTCTTGGAGTGGGGATGGGTGGGCACTCTGTGCATCTGCTTTGGCAATAGGGAAACAGATGATGCAAATTTGAGTAGATAACTGCATATGTGTCTCTAAAAAGTCTAATTAGAGGAAAATTACAGGCCACGCACACATGGAATTGCAGCAAATATGCATCATTATACATGCACTTTAACTAAACAACCCATAACAGACTAAACTGGTAATGACAGGGCTGTACTGACAGCAATTATTAGTTAAATAGCAAGAAATCCACCAACAACCAACACATCCAGAAATCAAAACCAAAACATCCTTCCTCCAAATTGGAGGAATTCCACCTATCTCCCACTTTGGGTATGGAGTGACTTTGAAACATTGTCAAGTGTTGTGTGGCAACCAGATTTCTCTGAAGTAGTTTTCCCTAACCCAAGTTGTAATAATAATGACGATGGTGGCAATGACGACAGCTAACACATACAGGACGCTATGTGTTTGACACTGTGTTTAGTGCCCCGCACATACAAAATCAATGAATTCTCACGACAGCCATGTAAGTAGGTACTACTGTCTCCATCTGGCAAATAAGCAAACTGAGGCACAGATAAGTGACTCACACGAGGTCACACAGCTACAAAGTGGCTGAGTTTGAATAGAAACATGGGCTGACTCCAAAACCTTTGGAAAGCACCAGTTTGTATTTGGAAATGTCAAAAGCTACAAAATCCTAGGAACTCAATGGCACACTGTCTCTCAGCTTTACACTGGCCCTTTAAAACTAGGCTCTGTGATGGTGGGGCTGAGGCCAACCAGTTCTGCTTTGCCTCCTGGGTTTCTACTAGGCTCTGCCTAAAGGGGGTGCTAGAGAGACCGATGACTGGAGGAAGAGGAGGGAGAGGAGGAGGGGGAGGAGGAGGGGAAAGCGAACTCCTTTTTGTCTGCTTCTGGTTACAGAGCATGGCTCCAGAACAGTGCTTCCTCTGCCAGCAGTAGCTGGTATCAACTTGCAGCTTTTTGCACTCAGTTTGGTGTTGCCCTCGGTCACACCAGCTCCAGTCAACCAGCCAGCCTCCTTTTCTAGTCTGGCTTTCAGCTCCCAGAGCTTAGGTTCTGATAACTATTTTCTTCCTTTTGTCTCCCCAGTCCTGGGGTGAAATCTGCATCCTACACGTACTATTGCTGTGCTTTGTTTCTTTCTACTCATTTTCCAGTTTTCTGAGGCCCTTGTATTAATTTATCTCTGTTGAAATAACTATGTAACAGGAAAACTCAGGCCTGGTGGATAGAAATCTGACATGAACCATCAAAAAAGAGAATTACGAGAATTAAAACCTCTCGCTTCATTTCCACACATAAACCAGTTTGGAAACCAAATATCCCTTACCTGAAAAGGAGGCTGAGTACTGTTGAGGAATTACCCTAAAATGCTGTCTTAAGTTTCTGTGTTAAGTCTTCACTACTTGGCCTGACCAGGCGGTGGCACAGTGCATAAAGCGTCGGACTGGGACACAGAGGATCCAGGTTCGAAACCCCAAGGTCACAGGCTTGAGCGTGGGCTCACCAGCTTGAGCATGAGGTCGCTGGTTTGAAATCCATGGTCGCTGGCTTGAACAAGGGGTTACTCGCTCTGCTGTAGTCCCCTGGCCCCCCACCAAAGCACATATGAGAAGCAATCAATGAACTAAGGCGCCACAACAAAGAATTGATACTTCTCATCTCTCTCCCTTCCTGTCTGTCCCTCTCTCTTGTCTCTCTCACTAAAAAAAACAAAACAAACAAAAAAATTTCACTACTTGTATGTTTGCCCTCCATGCACCTATTTCATTTTATTCCATGACCCTAGTCATGAGTGTTCTAACCCCGATGCCTGACAGTTGGTGACCACAAAGGAAAATGCTCCACCTGTCCTGGTGCTGATTTTTGTTGTTGTTGTTGTTGTTGTTTTTTGTATTTTTCTGAAGCTGGAAACGGGGAGAGACAGTCAGACAGACTCCCACATACACCCGACCGGGATCCACCCGGCACGCCCACCAGGGGGCGATGCTCTGCCCCTCCGGGGCGTGGCTCTGCCGCGACCAGAGCCACTCTAGCGCCTGGGGCAGAGGCCAAGGAGCCATCCCCAGCGCCCGGGCCATCTTTGCTCCAATGGAGCCTTGGCTGCGGGAGGGGAAGAGAGAGACAGAGAGGAAGGAGGGGGGGGGGGTGGAGAAGCAAATGGGCGCTTCTCCTATGTGCCCTGGCCGGGAATCGAACCTGGGTCCCCCGCACGCCAGGCCGACGCTCTACCGCTGAGCCAACCGGCCAGGGCTGTTGTTGTTTTTGAAACCACACATTTTAACTGGGTTATTGTGAAGGTGAAAGATACTCTATGTTAGGAGAGATGACAGGTTAGCAGCAAGCCCATTGTCTGGGTGTCCATTAACCAAGAGTGGGCAGTGGAGTGGGCAGCTATGATCTACTCGTCTATGGTCCCCTGGAGGGGCTGCTGAGGGTGTGGAACAGCTGTGGCATCCACCAGCTTCGGATCCAGGAAGGCCCCCCAACTTGTCTGCTCCAGGTTTTCAGATGTGGGACAAGGCCAGTGACCATCAGTGGGAGAATATGTAAACCACTAAAACCCCAAGCTAGGAGGTCGTTTGAAAGAGGCATAGTGTATACAAAAAGAACACTGCAGATACAGGCTGCATGCAGGTCATCAGAGAAAAGGAGGCAGGAGAGTGGAATGAGGACTCAGGAACGCATGCGCATTGTGACTGAAGGTTGCAGAACTGATATATTACAAGGACAGGTGGGGTTGGAAGAGATGGAGCTGTGAATGCTGCTCAAAGCTGCAGCCAAGGGCAGGGGAGATGGGATAGATGGTAATGGAGGAAGACTTGGGAGTGCACACACAATACGGTGTACAGAGATGTGTTGTAGAATTGGGCACCTGAAACCTACATAGTTATGTTAACCAGTGTCACCCAATAAATTCAATTAAAAAAACAAAAACAAAAAAAACTACAGCCCAAACTTGAAAAACGATTTGGTTCCTTCTGTGCAGCAAAAACTTAGACAAGCCAAGTAGCTGCCACTCAAATCCAGAATAGATTTGTGAGAACTGTGAGTATTGGACATACGTTTTTGTTTCTCTTGGGTAAATACCTAAGATTGCAGTGGTTGGGTTGTATAAGTGTATGCATAACTTTATATGAAACAGTCCAACTCTTTTCCTAACTTGTTGCACCATTTGCATTTTGCATGTTCACTAGCAATGCACGAGAGTTCTAGTTGCTCTGTATCCTCAGTAGCACTTGCTATTATCAGTGTTTGTAATTAGCCAATTTAATAAGTTTATAGTGGTATCTCATTTTGTTGTTTTTTTTTACTTTATTTATTGGTTTTTACAGAGACAGGAGAGAAAGGGGAGCATGGAATGGGAAGTATCAACTCATAGTTGCTTCATGTTAGCTGTTCATTGCTTGCTTGTTGTATGTGCCTTGACCAGGGAAGCCCAGGGTTTTGAACTGGCAACCTTGGCATTCCAGGCCGAAGGTTTATCCACTGCTCCACCACAGGCCAGGCTCATTTTGGTTTTAATTTGCATTTCTCTCATGATTGATGATGTGAACATCTCAAGTGCTTATTACCGTCTATATGGCTTCTTTGGTGAAGTGCCAGTTCAAAACTTATACCCATTTTAAAAATGGATTATTTGCTGGACCAGTGGTGGTGCAGTGGATAGAGCGTCGACCTGGGATGCCAAGGTACCAAGTTTGAAACCCTGAGGTCATCAGCTTGAGTGCAGGCTCATCTGTCTTGAGTGCAGGGTTGCTGGCCTGAGTGTGGGATCTTCATCATGATCCCATGGTCGCTGGCTTGAGCCCAAAGGTCGCTGGCTTGAAGCTCAAGGTTGCTGGTTTGAGCAAGGGGTCACTGGCTCGGCTGGAGCCCCCCTTGATCGGGGGGCTGCAGCCGAGCCAGTGACCCTTTGCTCAAGCCAGCAACCTTGGGCTTCAAGTCAGGGCACTATGAGAAGCAATCAATGAACAACTAAAGTGCCGCAACAAAGAACTGATTCTTCTTATCTCTCTCCCTTCCTGTCTGTATGTCTGGCTCTCTCATGTACATTAAAAATAAAATAAAATTTAAAAAATTAGCCTGACCAGGCGGTGGCGCAGTAGATAGAGCATTGGACTGGGATGTGGAAGGATTCAGGTTCGAGACCCCAAGGTCGCCAGCTTGAGTGCGGGCTTACCTGGTTTGAGCAAAAAGCTCACCAGCTTGGACCCAAGGTCGCTGGCTCCAGCAAGGGGCTACTCGGTCTGCTGAAGGCCCATGGTCAAGGCACATATGAGAAAGCAATCAATGAACAACTAAGAAGTAGCAACGCGCAACGAGAAACTAATGATTGATGCTTCTCATTTCTCTCCGTTCCTGTCTGTCCCTGTCTATCCCTGCCTCTGTAAAAAAAAAATAATTAAAAAAATTAAAAATGGATTGTTTTTATCATTGAATTACAAAATTTAATATATTCTGGCTACTCCTTTATTCTATATGTGTTTTGAAAATATTTTCCCTTAGTGTAGCTTACCTTTTCATTTATTAGTGTCTTTTTAGCACTGTCCCTTTCAGTAGTATACCCATACCCCTCCCCCAAACGGTAAGCATCCTTATGAGACTTGCAATTGGAGAGCAGTGGGCAATGGCAGCTTGTCCTGGGCTAACCCCCTGAACCTGTCTCCAAGGCCCCTTTTCTCTGACTTCCCAGTGAGACAAAGCAACTCCACCTAGGCTTTCCTGTTGCTTCTTCTATCCTAAACCCTTCCTTGTTTCATTGTCTCCAGCTTTAATAAATGTACTCTAAAAAAAATAATAGTGACTTTTGGAGAGCAGAATTTTTAAAATTTTATTTTATTTTATTTTATTTTTAGCAAGAGAGAGACAGAGACAGAGAGAGGGACAGATAGACAGGAAAGGAGAAAAATGAGAAGCATCAATTCTTTGTTGTGGTGCCTTAGTTGTTCATTGATTGCTTTCTCATATGGGCCTTGATCGGGGGTCTGCAGCCGAGCCAGTGACCCTTTGCTCAAGCCAGCAACCTTGGGCTTCAAGGCAATGACCTTTGGGCTCAAGCCAGTGACAATGGGGTCATGTCTATGATCCTATGCTCAAGCCAGCAACCCTGCACTCAAGCTGCTGAGCTGTGCTCAAGCTGGATGAGCCAGCGCTCAAGCCAGCAATCTTGGGGTTTTGAACCTGGGTCCTCAGTGTCCCAGGCTGATGCTTTATCCATTGTGTCACCACCTGGTCAGGCTTATTTTTTAATATTTATTTTATTGACTTTACAGAGAGTTAGGTAGAGAGACAGAAACAATGATCTATATATGCCCTGACCAGGGATCAAACTGGCAACCTTTGCATATCGGGATGATGCTCTAACCAACCAAGCTATCTGGCCAGGGATATTTTTTATTAGAAGTTAAATTTAGCCTGACCTGTGGTGGCACAGTGTATAAAGCATAAACCCGTAATGCTGAGTTTGCCAGTTTAAAACCCTGGGCTTGCCTGGTCAAGGCACATATGAGAAGGAACTACTACAGGTTAGTGCTTCTCATTGCCCCCTTTTCTAAAATCAGTATAAGTAAAATCTTTTAAAAAAAGAAATTAAATTTAATGGGGTGACAATGGCCCATAGGAACACAGATTTCAAGTATACATCTCCATAGTATGTGAACTATTCATTGCATTGCGTGCCTATAATCCAAAATTCAAACATTTTCTATCACTATATACTTTGCCCCTTTACTCCCCTCCTTCCACCCACCTCACCCTGGTAACTACTTCACTTTTATCAGTGCCCATGAGTCTTAGTTTTATATCCCACCTATGTGTAAAACCATATAATCCCTAGCTTTTTCTGATTTACTTATTTCACTTAGGATAACATTCTCAAGGTCCATCCATGTTGTTACAAATGGCAATATTTCATCATTTATCATGGCTGAGTAGTATTCCATTGTGCATATGTATCACATCTTCTTTATCTAATCCTCTATCAAGGGACACTTTGGTTGTTTCTATGTCTTGGCCACTGTGAATAAGGCTGCGATGAACATGGGGAGCACAGTTTCTTCAAGGCTCACCCATGTCGTATCAGAACTTCATTCCTTACTATGGCTGAATAATATCTATAGTATGGATATGTTCACTCATTTTATCCGTACATCCATTGACAGACATCTGGATGATTTCTACTTTTTGTCAATTATGAATAATGCTGCTAGGAATGTTTACGTACAAGTTTTTGTTTGAACACCCATTTTCAGTTCTTCTGGATATACACCTAGAAGTGGAATTGCCGAAAGCTCTTTGTCTGGAGTTTTGGGAAATGGCTGAAATGATTTTCGCACTATTTCCCATCCCCACCAGCACTGTGTGAGGTTCAATTTCCTCAAATCCACACCAACACGTTACTCCCCCCCCCCTTTTTGGTTATCAATATCCTGATAGGTGTGAAGTGGTATCTTGTGCATGAGATTTACATTTATGTAATGACTAATGACGTTGAATTTCTTTTCATGTGCTTGTTGGCCATTTGCACATCTTTGGAAGGAATCACTTTTTCTCCACTGCTTATGGGGCATTGCCTGCCATGCAATCACAGTAAAGTCAGGATGGATGGGCCTTGAATGAAGACAAGGCCATCCAAGCCACCATCTTGAGGACTATCTGGGCTCAAATAGACATTTCATTACTTAGAAAGGACAAACTGTTGGTCCTGCAGCCTCTAACTACAAAGGAGGTGCAACAATGATCAACCTTTATGGGTCTTGGAGACAGTATATCCCACAGGTGGAAATTTCACTCAAGCTGATACTGTCATCCCTGACTCATGCATATTAGAGCTCTTAGTCCATGTTCCCCAAGGAAGAAAATGCTTCTGAATCCAATTGATAAGGCTCATAGTGGGGGAAACAAAGCTGAAGTGACCTGGTGAGATAGGGACTTTTGGGCCAATCCAGTATGCCGTTGCTGTGGCTTTCATTACTGGAGGTATAATTGATATTGATGTTTCACATGTTCATTCTGTGATTGTCCCAGAAGTTTCTGGAGATTCTTCCATCCAGCAAATGCAGTATGTACGGTCATCTCTATGACAGTCTACAGCAGAGGTAGTCAACCTGGTCCCTACCGCCCACTAGTGGGCGTTCCAGCTTTCATGGTGGGTGGTAGCGGAGCAACCCAAATATAAATAAAAAGATAAATTTGGCCCTGGCTGGTTGGCTCAGCGGTAGAGCGTCGGCCTGGCGTGCAGGGGACCCGGGTTCGATTCCCGGCCAGGGCACATAGGAGAGGCGTGCATTTGCTTCTCCACCCCCCCTCCTTCCTCTCTGTCTCTCTCTCTCTTCCCCTCCCGCAGCCAAGGCTCCATTGGAGCAAAGATGGCCCGGGCGCTGGGGATGGCTCCTTGGCCTCTGCCCCAGGCGCTGGAGTGGCTCTGGTCGCAGCAGAGCAACGCCCCGGAGGGGCAGAGCATCGCCCCCGGGTGGGCAGAGCATCGCTCCTGGTGGGTGTGCCGGGTGGATCCCGGTCGGGCGCATGCGGGAGTCTGTCTGACTGTCTCTCCCCGTTTCCAGCTTCAGAAAAGATACAAAAAAAAAAAAAAAAAAAAAAGTAAATTTAACTATAGTAAGTTGTTTTATAAAGATTTATTCTGCCAAACTTAGCAAAAATCCCGACATAAAGTACTTGGTAAGTAATTATTATTATATGTTTTAACTTGCCGTAACTCTGCTTTATAAATTTTATAAAGTTACTTCCCTACTTTATAAATCACCATTACTTTGGAACCGGTGGGTGGTTAGAAAATTTTACTACTAACAGATACAAAAGTGGGCGGTAGGTATAAAAAGGTTGACTACCCCTGGTCTACAGAATGAACACAGAAATGGAAAGGAGAGAGGGAAATCTCCGCTTTAATAATGATGGCTGTCAGAGTACGGAGGCTGTTTCCCAGTACAACGGCGCCACCTGCCTGATGTAGCCACCATGCACACCCCTTTTGAAAGCAACCGCGGAGGCCTTGTCACTCCCCTTGCCTAACATTTCCATTTTGGAGTAGTACATCAACTCAAACTTGACAACTAGTAAGGTCTGAAATGTTTAAATGTAAGCAGGATATTCAAGAGTGTATCTAGCCGGTTCACAGTGGCCTGTCCTGGCTCTGATGGGAAGAGAGGCAGTGGTGTCAGGGAACCAGGCCCGCTCCACTCAGCTCATTTCCCGAGCTGGCTCATCCCAGGCCCAGGGTCCTTGCAGAGCTCTCCGGGGCTGGAAGGGTCTGAGGGCCTCTACCTCTGACCTTTGCAGGGCTCTCCAAATTGGGCTGTAGAAACCATTACACTGGGGATGCAAGAAGAAAAAATTAGAATTTCTACTTTAAAAAATTTCTATTTTTTGCTTGACCAGGCGGTGGCACAGTGGATAGAGCATCGGCCTGGGATACCGAGGTTCAGAAATTGAAGCCCTGAGGTCACTAGCTTGAGCGCGGGCTCACCAGCTTGAGTGTGGGGTTGCTGGCTTGAGCATGGGCTCATAGATATGACCCCAAGGTCGCTGGCTTGAGCAAGGGGTTACTGGCTTGGATCGAGCCCCCTGGACAAGGTACATATGAGAAAGCAATCAACGAATAACTAAGGTACCACAACTATGAGTTGATGCTTCTCATCTCTCTCCCTTTCTGTCTGTCTGTCCCTGTCTCTTATTAAAAAAAAAAAGAAAATTTGTGCTAAAGCAATGCCTCTTTTTTTTTTTTTTGTATTTTTCTGAAGCTGGAAATGGGGAGAGACAGTCAGACAGACTCCCACATGCGCCCGACCGGGATCCACCCGGCACGCCCACCAGGGGCGATGCTCTGCCCCTCTGGGGCGTCGTTCTGTTGCGACCAGAGCCACTCTAGCGCCTGGGGCAGAGGCCAAGGAGCCATCCCCAGCGCCCGGGCCATCTTTGCTCCAATGGAGCCTCGGCTGCGGGAGGGGAAGAGAGAGACAGAGAGGAAGGAGAGGGGGAGGGGTGGAGAAGCAGATGGGCGCCTCTCCTGTGTGCCCTGGCCGGGAATCGAACCCGGGACTTCTGCACGCCAGGCCGACGCTCTACCACTGAGCCAACCAGCCAAGGCCAGGACTCCTTGGTTTTAAGCCCATGGAAACCAGGTGGCCCACCTCCTAGGCCAAAGTGGGTGAGACTCTACCCCAAGTAAGAACAAAGCATAACAGCCAGCTAGAGAGGACTTGCATGCCATGTGTTGTTCTTAGCCTGCTACCCTCTTGGTAGTAGTGAGATGACAGTTATAGGACAGATTTAATTTGGTCCTAAGTTATCAACTTAAATTTTGGGGCTAACATGCATTCTAGTTTGAGTAATACTGATTGCTGCAAAGTTGCTCCACAGTTGGCTCTGCTCCAGGATGAGGAGAGGGTCAAGAAACTTAGTATCTGTGGCCTGAAGACAGAGGGGGAGTGGAGTCACCAGACTGGATACAGTTCACCAGAGGTTGTAGATTTAAAGGATGTGTGTGTGTGCATGCCCGCGGGGGGTTGGGGGGCGCTCTCACAGAAAAAACACTGGTCCCAGCACACTGACTTATTGACCCACAGCACTGCTGTGCCAGCCCCATCCTGAGAGGGCAGCCCTGGAGAAGTCTGCCACCCCACTGACCCAGTTTGGCGGCAGAGGTGGGGGTTGGAGAGAACACTGTCTATCTCCATGACTAGGAAGTTGGGTCTTGGGCATTACTAGGATGTCCAGCCCCATCAGGCCAAAATGGCGCCCCCACTTCACAGGTGAAAGCGGGCTCTAGGTCAAGCCCTGTGAGCACTTCAGTTGATTCTTCTGGGTTCTCTAATCCCAGAGCAGAGCGTTCCACTTAGTAGAATTGGTACTATTCCAGGAGCTTCCTGGCCTGTCCATTTCCTTCCAAGGCCAAATGAGTGATGTCACCGGTTGCTAGGGAAGTTTTCCACAGTTCTCTCCCCTTCCTTTGCGGCAGGACCAACGATTTCTATAGCAAAACGGGCACCGATGCTGCCAGTTACCGGACAGATTTCCTCCTTAGAAAAATGGGTGGAGTCACCAGTTACTGAACAGGTTTCTTGCCCAGCTTTTCTTCCTTGGTCTCCCTGCATCTGTCACTGCTGTCTATGGTTGTCGAGACGGGGCTGGGGGGTAGACTGACACTCATAGAGAAAGCGGATGTCAGGGAGGAAATGCGAGGTGTGCTGAGCCACCATGAGGAGTCTGGGTTCAATCCCCTGTCCAAGGGCAGGGTGGGCCTCTTCAGTGAGCTGTCCCTCTTTCCCTCCTGGGTCATGAAGGCAGGTTTTGCCAAGTGGTGCTTAGACCACAGGAAGGGTTTGGCTGGCACCAAGGGTGTCTTTTTGGACAACTTTTCAAAGGGATCATTGATAACATGATCCTGGAGGTACCAGGTTCACTGCTGGTGAAGTGGGTAGACTGGGATTGGCAGAAAGGTGAGGATGCTGAGGAAGGTGACCCAGGCCAGGGTGCCCTGCAGGTAGGGCTGTTTTCATTCCTGGGTCTAGAGGCAGAGGTGGTGGTGGGGTTTTAGTCCAGATAATGTGAAGGATCAGACTCCCCGGGGGCTGGGAAGCTGGGTAGATGGCAACCCCCGGGGATGATAGGAGTCCAGATCTTGGGTCCTGCAGGGTGGGAGAGCTGATGAGGGGTCCCCAGGTTGGGGGCGTCTCCTCATGGTGCTGTTCCAGGCGATGTAGTAGGGGGCACCTTCTGGTAGAGATGCGTGGCGTATGTGGTGAGAAGGGCTAGCAACCCAGGCAGGGTCACACAGCACCAGAGGAAGATGAGGAGGGACCACGGCAAGCAGTCCAGCTCACTGTACATTTCATCCCTGAACCTGGGTTGGGGGCGATGGGCATGAACATGTGGGATGGAGCCCTCCTCTGGCCACCAAGGCTTGGGGCTCTTGGGAAGGTAGGCCACCAGCCCTCTGTTTCTCTTACAAGTTCTCAACTCTTAGGGGATGCTGAGTCATGCCAGGCCCTTCCCGAGGCAGACCTTACCTTTTGTCCCCCCATGGAACTCTCCCAATCCAGGGGACATGTACCATCCCAGTACTCTGCTTTCAGACTAGCCCATGAGGTCAATGGCAGGGAACCTGTGTCCCCTGGGTCCTGAATGCTTGTCCCCTAGACCCCAGCCGGCTGCCCTCAGATCACTCCCTCCTGTACTCCGTGCTCTCAGATGGACCTCTCTGCTGTGGGCTGGGCAGAGGGACTGGGTCCCAACTCTCCTCAGAGACCTATGTTGGGGTCCCTGGCTGGAAAGACCACAGGGCTTGAACATCACCTGTTAGCTTCGTAGACCCAGGCCAGGGTCACATTGTAGAAGGCCACAATAATGACAAGGATCAGCAGGACCAGGTGCTCATCAAACAAGAACATTATGTAGCCTGACCAGGCGGTGGCGCAGTGGATAGAGCATCGGACTGGGATGCGGAAGACCCAGGTTCAAGACCCCGAGGACACCAGCTTGAGTGAGGGCTCATCTGGTTTGAGCAAAAGCTCACCAGCTTGAGCCCAAGGTCGCTGGCTCGAGCAAGGAGTTATTCAGTCTGCTGAAGGCCCGTGGTCAAGGCACATATGAGAAAGCAATCAATGAACAACTAAGGTGTTGCAATGCACAACAAGAAACTGGCACATATGGGAGTTGATGCTTCCAGCTCCTCCCCCCTTCTCTCTTTCTGTCTCTCCTCTCTCTCTCTCTCTCTCTCTCTCTCTCTCTCTCTCCCTCTCCTCTCTAAAATGAATAAATAAATAAATAAGCAGCTCAAAAAAAAAAAAAGAAACTAATGATTCATGCTTCTCATCTCTCCATTCCTGTCTGTCTGTCCCTGTCTATCCCTCTCTCTGACTCTCTCTCTGTCTCTGTAAAACAAAAATAATAACAACAACCAAAAGAACATTATGTAGCTGCCCAGAAAACCTCACAAGCAGATGACTACTGAGGCAAAGCAGGTTTGGCCAAACTGAAGTCAATGTGTAGGGCTGGGTCAGGGGTCAAAGCGAGCCCTGGAGATTGAGGTGGTCTGGGGAAGGGTGGGCAGCAGGGCAGGGTTTTGGCTGGAGAACCCACAGTACCTGTGGTCGCCAAGGGGTTCTGCATCAACATGGAGATGGCATCCCAGAGGGGAAGGACAGCACCTTCCAAGGTTTTGATCAAGGTGCTCAGCTCTGTTATGAGCAGGGCCAGGAAGAAGACAATGGAATGAGAGCAACGGGACAGCTTGGGAGAAGGCTGCAGACGCCAGGCCAGGGCCTTGTATGATCTGTTGGGGAGAAGAGCCCTGAGGCAGTGGCGGGTCTGGATGGGGGAATGATGCAGTGATTGGTTAGCAATCAACAAATAGGGGTCCTAGGGTCAGTGTGAGAATTCAACTGGAGAGACAGCTTAGAAGAGGCCCTGGTACACACAAAATGGCAGCGGAAGTGTGATTACAAGCACTTCAGAAGATGCTTGGGTGGCCCAGGAGGCTCCTGAGAAATACATTTCCCAGTGTCCTTATAATATAACAGGAAAGAAAGCTGAAAACAAAGGCATGGGCAAAGTGAGACGAACTACATGCAAACAAAAAACAAAGCAAGAATTGCAATATTGCTATCAGGAAAGGCAGAATTTAAGGTTAAAGGTACTGAACATATAAAATAGAAATATTACATAGTAACTAATGCCCAGAAAATTAATAAAGTAAAAACATTTTTTTTTTGTATTTTTCTGAAGCTGGAAACGGGGCGAGACAGTCAGACAGACTCCTGCATGCGCCCGACCGGGATCCACCCGGCACGCCCACCAGGGGCCCAGGGGCAACGCTCTGCCCACCAGGGGGGATGCTCTGCCCCTCCAGAGCGACGCTCTGCTGCGACCAGAGCCACTCTAGCGCCTGGGGCAGAGGCCAAGGAGCCATCCCCAGCGCCCGGGCCATCTTTGCTCCAATGGAGCCTTGGCTGCGGGAGGGGAAGAGAGAGACAGAGAGGAGGGAAGGGGTGGTGGAGAAGCAAATGGGTGCTTCTCCTATGTGCCCTGGCCGGGAATCGAACCCGGGTCCCCCGCACGCCAGGCCGACGCTCTACCACTGAGCCAACCTGCCAGGACAATAAAGTAAAAACATTTTTAAAAATTAAATGCCCAGCCTGACCAGGCGGTGGCACAGTGGATGGAGCGTCAAACTGGGATGCGGAAGGACCCAGGTTCGAGACCCTGAGCTTGCCAGCTTGAGCGCGGGTTCATCTGGTATGAGCAAAGCTCAGCAGTTTGGATCCAAGATCACTGGTTACTCGGTCTGCTGAAGGCCCACGGTCAAGGCACATATGAGAAAGCAATCAATGAACAACTAAGGTGTCGCAATGAAAAAACAGATAATTGATGCTTCACATCTCTCTCCATTCCTGTCTGTCTGTCCCTATCTATCCCTCTCTCTGACTCTCTGTCTCTGTAAAAAAAAAAAAAAAAATTAAATGCCCAACACACCCCAAAAGAAATAACTGCCATAAACCTATATATACACCAAAATATAGGAGAGCTAAATATATAAAATAAAAAGCTATTTACAAAACCAAGAAGAGCCTGACCAGGCGGTGGCACAGTAGATAGAGCGTCAGACTGGGATGCCAAGGACCCAGGTTCGAGACCCTGAGGTCACCAGCTTGAGCGCGGGCTCATCTGGTTTGAGCAAAAAGCTCACCAGTTTGGACCCAAGGTCACTGGATCGAGCAAGGGGTTACTCAGTCTGCTGAAGGCCCGTGGTCAAGGCACATATGAGAAAGCAGTCAATGAACAACTAAGGTGTCTCAATGCACAACGAAAAACTAATAATTGATGCTTCTCATCTCTCTCCGTTCCTGTCTGTCTGTCCCTGTCTATCCCTCTCTCTGACTCTCTCTCTATCTCTTAAAAAACAAACAAATAAATAAAATAAAATAAAAAAAACAAGAAGAAATTGATCTAAATATGACTACAATGGCAATACTACACGTTTATTTCAGATTTGGTAGATCTAATAGGGAAAAAAAGTAGAGCATAGAAAAATTGAGTAAGGCAAACAACAAATACAACTTAATAGGTACATATAATATTAGAAATAAATAATTTTAGGAGATAAAATGACTTTCCTTGGAAAATAAGAAATATACTTCTGGATAATCCTTAAATTAAAAAAAAAAACCCTAAGTCAAAAGTCACAAGTTTTGAGGTATCATAAAAGAGAGATTATTTCATACCAAAACTTTGGAACACAGCAAAAATTACTGGGGAATATTTAGAGCTCTAAGTGACTTTATTATTAAAGACTAAAGATGAGAAAAAGGAACTTAATATTCCCCTTCAGAAATCAGAATAACAACAAAGCAAACTTTCTAGAAAGAGGGAAATTAATTAAAGAAAAGCGAGCAAAACCAAAGTATACAATGGTTAAAAAAAGAGCCCTGGCCTGGTAGCTCAGTTGGTTAGATCATTGTTCCCAGTAAAACAAGGTTGTAGTTCAATCCTTGGTCAGGGCACATACAAGAATCAACCAATGGCCCTGGCTGAGTAGCTTGGTTGGTTGGAGCGTCGCCTCAAAGCACAGAGGGTGCTGGTTCGATCCCTAGTTAGGGCACATACAGGAACAGATCTATGTTCCTGTCTCTCTATCCCTTCCTCTAAAACTAAAATCAATAAATAAAAATTAAAGAAAAAAAGAACCAACCAATGAATGCATAAATAAGTAGAACAACAAATTAATCTCTCTCAACTCAATTTTAAAAGAAGAGAAAAGAGATGTAATCATCAAAATTAGCAACTTTTAAAGGAATCCTAGATGAAATTCTAGGTCAACAAATCTGAAACTCTAAAGGACACTGATGGTATCTAGCAAATGTAAATTACTAAAAGTGACCCAAGAATTTTGGGGGAGGGAATTAATGGAAGCAATTGGGAAGATGAAGGCAATGAAATAAGCACTGGGACCACTGGTGGCATTCAGCAGGTTGGCACCGGTCAGGCAGAACTGATACCTAATTTTTTGCTGAGTTCAGAAAACCGGTTGTTAAAATGGCACTTGTAATCAGGTTTCTCTCTGAGGTGGGCGCCTGGGCAGCTGCCCAATGTGGAAATCACAAATTTACATTCCTTACTCTTTTTTAACATTCAGCTGTGCAACAGCGTACTCTAATGTTCATTCCATCCATAGGTTAAAAAAATTTGACAGGACTATGCTTGTAATATTTATTTATTCATTTCATAAAGCTCATTATACCTTTGATGAAATACTACATTTTAATTCCCTCACGTTTGTTACTTCAGTAAACAAACATATAATGTAAAGAGAAAGTGCCAAACAAACAGGGAGTGACAAGCTGTCATTGGAAATATCTTAAATAACAGTTTTATTGTTTTTTGTCAGGTATTATTTAATATTTTTTCATTAATATTTTAAAGATTTTTATTTATTTATTTATTCATTTTAGAGAGGAGAGGGAGAGACAGAGAGAGGAGAGACAGAGAGAGGAGAGACAGAGAGAGAGAAGGGGGGAGGAGCTGGAAGCATCAACTCCCATATGTGCCTTGACCAGGCAAGCCCAGGGTTTCAAACCGGTGACCTCAGCATTTCCAGGTTGACGCTTTATCCACTGCGCCACTACAAGTCAGGCCTCATTAATATTTTAAAACTCTTCCTTATAACAAAATATAGCTTTGTGCACTTCTTTCATTGTTCTTATTTAAGTATTAAATGCATGAAATAATAAACTACCTTTCAGTATATCGTTTTTTTTATACTTGAAATGGTCATTAGGGCAGAAACCAGTTGTTAAGTTATTTGAATCCCACCACTGACGGGGACCAGATGGGATCAGAGCTGAGTTTTATTTAACATTCAAAACACACATGGTGCCTGACCAGGCAGTGGCGCAGTAGATAGAACGTCGGACTAGGACGTGAAGGACCCAGGTTAGGGACCCCGAGGTCGCCAGCTTGAGTGCAGGCTCATCGGGTTTGAGCAAAGCTCACCAGCTTGAGCCCAAGGTTGCTGGCTTGAGCAAGGGGTCACTCGGTCTGCTGTAGCCCCACGGTCAAGGCACATACGAGAAATCAATCAATGAAAACTAAAGTGCCACAATGAAAAATTGATGCTTCTCATCTCTCTCCATTCCTGTCTGTCTGTTCCTATCTATCCCTCTCTCTGACTCTTTCTCCATCTCTGTAAAAAACAAAACAAAACACACACATGGTTAGGCCCCTGTTCCCAGGGTAATTGTACTACTGAAGTCTACTGTGCTGCAGATAGGGCTCTTGGAATCCAGGAACTGATCTGAGGCAAATTGATGGTGGGGGGATGCTCCAAATCTGGGAGAAGAGAACCCTGGAGAAGCATACATATGAGAAGGATATGGCGACATTTCCTGGTGTGTGTTGGGGGTGTGTGTTGAGGGACCTATGTGTTCCCACACAAAGAGGGGCCCAGGATTTGGATAATCCTTGCACTTCTGACCCCTGTTGGAGAGTTACAAGGTAGAGCATCCTGTTTAAGGTTATGTGATTCCTTTTTTATTTTTTGAGAGCAAGAGAGAGGCAGACAGACAGACAGACAGGAAAGGGAGAGAGATGAATGAGAAGCATCAACTGGTAGTTGTGTCACTTTTAGAGTTGTCCATTGGTTGCTTCTCATATGTGCCTTGTCTGAGGGGCTCAAGCCAATTCAGTGACCTCTTGCTCAAGCCAGCAACCTTGGGCTTCAAGCCAGCGACATTGGGATCAGGTCGATGATTCCATGCTCAAGCTGGTGAGCCTAGGATGAGTCCACGCTCAAGCCAGTGACCTCAGGGTTTCAAACTAGGGACTTCAGCATCCCAGGTCAACGCTCTATCCACTGTGCTACCACTGGTCAGGTTAAGTTATGTGATTTTTGAGATAAAGTGATCCCTTTGGCTTAGTTTCATTTTTCCCAGTCTCTAACCATAGCGCAACCCCTGCATAACTCTAATTCCTTATAGAAAGCTTTCAGAAATACATTTAAGTGATAAAACTGAGCAAACCCGTTAATCATTGTAACATAAATACACATGATTATTAGTTCAATTCTTTTAAATGAAATGACTTAGTTAAGTAACTGACCAAATTAGACAATCTTCCGGTTTGATCAATGTTTTTTCCCATGTTAACTGGTCTACTGTTGGATTTAGGCCTCATGCACGCAACCAATTTCACTGGAAGGAATGAATTCCATTTTGAATCCATTCCCCAGTTCTGTAGACTGATTAAGAACACCAGTTTGGGAGCCAGATGTACCAGGATTAAATCCTGGCACCTTCCCTTTCTAGAGGTGAAGGGGTTGAGGTTAACAGGTGAACTGCAAATCTTTCTTCTAGTCTCAGGGACACTTGAGAAAAGCTAGACTCTAATATTAATATAAGGGTGTAATATATTCATTAGAGATAAATTACGGTCTTGCTGGGGATGGCTATACACCGATCACTGACCCAACAATATCCCTGAGCATACTGTACTCCAGGGGTCCCCAAACTTTTTACACAGGGGGCCAGTTCACTGTCCCTCAGACTGTTGGATGGCCGGACTATAAAAAAAACTATGAACAAATCCCTATGCACACTGCACATATCTTATTTTAAAGTAAAAAAACAAAAAGGGAACAAATACAATATTTAAAATAAAGAACAAGTAAATTTAAATCAACAAACTGACTATTTCAATGGGAACTATGGGTTTGCTTTTGGCTAATGAGATGGTCAATGTGCTCCTCTCAATGACCACCAATGAAAGAGGTGCTTCTTCCAGAAGTGCGGTGGGGGCCGGATAAATGGCCTCAGGGGGCTGCATGCGGCCTGCTGGCCGTAGTTTGGGGACCCCTGCTGTACTCCATTTATCTAAGGTGACCAATTGTCTTCATTTAGGGAGGACAGTTCTTTTGTAAATTCCATCCTTCCTTGAAAAGTGTCCTCCTACATGTCCTCCTTTTTGATATTGGAAGACTAATCTGTAAATGTCCATATTCGATCGATGCAGTCGATCCATTGCATGTGAAGTGACGCATTTGTATATAAATGAGTACTTTTTTCTTACAATTATTATTAAAAATTAATAGGCATGTAAGCAGCCTGACCAGGCGGTGGCGCAGTGAATAGAGCATCGGACTGGGATGTGGAGGACCCAGGTTCGAGACCCTGAGGTCACCAGCTTGAGCGCGGGCTCATCTGGTTTGAGCAAAGCTCACCAGCTTGGACCATAGTTTGCTGGCTTGAGCAAAGGGTCACTTGGTCTGCTGTAGCCCCATAGTCAAGGTACGTATGAGAAAGCAATCAATGAACAACTAAGGTGTCGCAACGAAAAACTAATGATTGATGCTTCTCATCTCTCTCTGTTCCTGTCTGTCTATCCCTCTCTCTGACTCTGTCTTTGAAGAAAAAGGCATGTAAGCATAATTACAATATAAAATATTACAAATGTTTTTATTATGCATTTATCATATTATAGTGCATTATTGTTGCAATGGTTCTTTTATTTATGATATTGTTTTCTTCAATTTATTTTTGTCCTTTTCATTGTAAAAAAGTTGGTCATCTTATTATTACATAACCTATAGCTTATGGAATGCAGATGCTGAAGGACAGGCACGTGACATGTACCCCTGAAGTACTCTGCTGCTAGCAAGGTCTTCAAGTTCAGGGACCTTAGGCTCTGAAGCTTCCCTATGCTGATGTGATCCACTGATGGTACAAAATGGGGGACCTGGCAGCACCAGCTCCATGGGCCCCCTGCGGGGCAGCCCACAGAATGAATCTGCATATCTTCAAAGAGGAAAATCCACTAGTGACAAAAGTACAGAAAAGTGCAACTTCCTATTTTCACCACCAAAACTTTCCAGAAGATCATATATAACATAGTCAAAGATATGCAGCGACTTTTCAGACAACTCTGGGGGAGCCACAGATGCTCCAGATATTAGGTCACAGCATAAACAGAAAACTTGAGGTTTGTTTTGCTCTGGATGATACCTTTGGATTAGAAAACTCTCATCCAAACTGGACTCAGAAAGGGAACCAACGGTTGGTTCACCAGGAAGTGGATACCAAAACGACCAATGGAATTCGCCAGAAACTAGCAGTGGCCAAGGCCTACCTGCCACATAAGGATGTGAGACCAGCCTCCGAAGACAGGCATTGCAGCGGGGTGGAACAGCTCCCTGGCTGGGCTGGACCCCCCACCCCCTGGCTCTCCCCAGACCCAGGTGAGTCTTGAAAACCAAGTGGCATCTCCAGGATGAAATGTCTGGCAGCCCTGAGCAAGCCCTGGAGGAAGCGTTCCTTCTTATTCCTTATGAAAGCATCATACCCATCTCCAAAATCCTAAAATACCCTCCCTGCTGGCATCCCAGATGGCAGAGAAGCTGCACAGGCACTGTGGGAGGAAGGTTGCACACGGTCCCTGCCTCCTTAGCAGGGGGCCTGGCCAGCCACCCAAGGACGCCTCTGGTTGTGAGCACCCCAAACAGCAGTCCTCAGGAGGAAGAGGCCTAGGGCCACGTGGCCGACTCTCGGAGGAGTGGCCCAGAGGCCACCATGGAAGGACCTGACTCACCCTCCCTCCAGGAGACTGGAGGTGGACAAGGGGCTGTTCCCTCTCCCTGGGGTCTTACAACCTGGCCTGGGACACGCTGGTCGACCCACACTTCCATCGTTCGGGGTGGGGGGTTGGCAGGGAGGTCTGGCCTTGGGAAGGCCTCGGGCCGGGCCACTGAACACTGGGCCTGTGGCGCGCGCGGAGTCCTCACCTCTGAGCCGGTGGTGCGACTAGCCTCAGCGGTGACACTCCTGTGGCCCAAGAACCCTTGGGGTTCACGGATCGTCCTCAGGGGAGCCAGGCCCGGAGCAAGCCTGAGTGAGGGTGGCTCCGGACACCAGCTGAAGCACTAAGCATAGGCTCAGGGGGTTACTGGAGTAGCTGGGGCTCCCCACGTTGAGGAGTCTTCCTGAGGACACAGCCCTGACACTGGAGCTGGCCCGGCTCCCGGAGGACAGCGGACAGAGAGCGGCGCCCAGGCCTGAGCCCAGCAGTGCGCACGCGCGCTCGCACACAGACGCCTTCTGACCGGAAGTCAGAAGGTCGACTTCCTAGGTCTTCCTGTGCAGGGCTGTCCCGTGTGCCCTCGGCTGGGGTTCCCGGCATGGACACGCCACCGTACAGCCTGATGGGTCTAAAAGGGGCGGCGGAAGCAACGCAAAAGGAGAACCTGTTGCTGGAGAGCAGGTGAGAGGCTCTGGAGAGCCTGGAGATGGTGAAGATCCTGGATGGGTTTGAGGGGATCTGTGCCAGGTGACTGAGGAGGCTCAAAAATGGAAGGAACTTACCAAAGCCAGAATCCAAAAAGGGAAGTAAAAAGATAAACTTATGCTGACCTGTGTACTGGCACAGTGGATAAAGCGTTGACGGAACACTGAGGTCACCGCTGGTTAGAAACCCTGGGCTTGCCTGGTTAAGGAACATACAGGAAGCAACTACTATGAGTTGATGCTTCCTGCTTCTTCTGTGTCTCTCCGCAGACCTGAACTCCATGGAAAAATCTTTCTCTAATCACTTCAAATGGTTTGAGAAGCAGAAGGAGGTAGTCAAAAGCTACCACACAATGAAGAAATGTGTTGAGGATTACATAGTAAAAACTGAGAAGAAAGGCCAGAGATTCTAAGCGCTGGCAGCCCACAGAAGAGAAACTTAAGCAGGCAAATGAGGAGATGGCCCAGGACCAAGGGAAGGCTTTCGCCTTCCAGGTGAGCCTGTGGGAGGGACAGGTGCACATCCACTCGCTGGAGAAGACCATTGAGCAGAGAACTAAAGAAAACAGTGAACTGACCAGAACCCGGGATGACCTCATTTCCAAGCTGGAGAAGATCTGGTATGTATGTAATCCCTGACCAGTGCTTGCCCCTCCTATCTATCCATCTGTCTGACTCTGTGTGTTAGGTTTCATGTTCTTCTCTCTCTTGACCTCAACTTGTTTTGAAACTAGATTGCTTTTATTTATTTATTTATTTTAGCAAGAGAGAGAGACAGACAGGAAGGGAGAGAGATAAGTACCAACTCGTAGTTGTGGCACTTTAGCTGTTCATTGATTGCTGTCTCATACTTGCCTTGACATGGGGGGAGCTCAAGCCAGTGACCACGGGGTCATGTCTATGATCTGATGCTCAAACTGGCGACCCCATGCTCAAGCTGGTGAGCCCATCAAGCTGGTGAGCCTGCTCTCAAGCCCGGACTCTAGGGATTTCGAACCTGGGTCCTCAGCATCCCAGGTCAACGCTCTTATCCACTGCTCTATCACCTGGTCAGGCAAAAGTAGGTTGCTTTAAAAATAAGACTAAATAAAGTTTCCCTTAAGTTAAAAAAAAAAGAAAGAAAAAAACAGATGGTTATAATGTTAGTTAAACCATGATGCTCAAAGTGAGGTCCCTGAACCACTAGCATTACCTGGATGCTTGATACAAATGTAAATAAATGGATTTAAATTTGGATAAACTCAAATCAGAATCACCAGGGCTCCAAAAATCTGTTTTTTTAAAGACTTTATTTATTAATTTTAGAGAGAGAAGCGAGAGAGAGAGAGAGAGAGAGAGAGAGAGAGAGAGAAGGTGGAGGAGCAGGAAGCATCAACTCCCATATGTGCCTTGACTAGGCAAGCCCAGGGTTTTGAACTGGTGACCTTAGCATTCCAGGTCAACTCTTTATCCACTGTGCCACCACAGGTCAGCCTGTTTATCCTTAGCATTCCAGGTCGACTCTTTATCCACTGTGCCACCACAGGTCAGCTCTGGCTTGAACCCAAAGATCACTGGTTTGAGCAAGGGGTCACTGGTTTGGCTGAAACACCCCCCCCCCCCAGCCCTCCATCAAGGCACATATGAGAAAGCAATCAATGAACAACTAAGGTGCTGCAACTATGGTTGATACTTCTCATCTCTCTCCCTTCCTATCTGTGTGTCCCTGTCT
The DNA here is from genome assembly GCF_036850995.1 of Saccopteryx leptura. Lineage (NCBI taxonomy): Eukaryota > Metazoa > Chordata > Mammalia > Chiroptera > Emballonuridae > Saccopteryx > Saccopteryx leptura. The sequence continues at coordinate 67,226,235 of NC_089505.1, forward strand.
GTCTCTCTCGTTCAGAAAAAAAGAAAAAGAAAAAGACTAAAAAGGATTGATTCCACAAGGACGGTTCGATATAAAAAATATCAACAAGTGAAAACTAGTTTGGTAAAATTCAGCAGCTCTGAATACACTAAAATACATTGAATTGAAAGCTTCAAATAGGTGGCATTGTACAGGAAAAATAGGTGAACTATATAGTATATGGATTATCTCTCAATAAAGCTGTTATTAAAGAACGTCTTTGACCTCTGGACAACAGGAAGCTGGGGAGGCAAGGTAGAAGGCCGATGGCATTAACAACTGGGTTGTGATATTCCACGGAGAGAGGGCAGACAAGGGAGATTGGAGTTTCCAACTCCCAACTAACTTTACTGCTTTAGTGTTGAGAGCTGGAAGCCAGGAGGTGAATTGGTGGGCTAGGCCAAGAGAGGAGGTAAGAGCCACTGGATGTCAACAAGCAGAGCTGCACCCTCAAAATGGGCAGGGTGCTTATTTTTTTCTATTTTAAGATTTTATTTATTGATTTTACAAAGGCCAGCAAGCCCAGGGTTTAGAACCAGCGACCTCAGCATTCCAGGTCTTTATCCACTGCGCTACCACAGGTCACGCAGACCAGTGCTTCTTAACTCTTACAGAATTAAGCTCTTCAACTGCCAAATTAAGCTCTTCTCAGCAGGAGTAAATGAGGAAGTCTGGGGAAAATGGAACCTTGTACCACAGTTCTTCACTGACAAGCCACTTCAATCCTGCCCCACCTCACAACCCTCTCAGGAACGGTCCATCTGGTGTTACTAGGCCTTCTGAAATCGTGGCTCTCCAGGTGAGGGTCTAGCTTCCTCGTCCTGTAGGACTCTGTTCATTCAATTTTTTCAAGGCGTAACGTTGTTCATTACATTCTCTTATTAACTTTTTGGAATCTCTACTGCATTGTAAAAACCATATGTTTATTTTCTTATTTACTCAGCTTTTGACTTTGCTAATCTTATTTCTATATCACTAATTTCTGCTGTTAACTTTTTTCTTCTTTCTACTTATTTTGGATTTCTTCTGGCCTTTTTATAGCTTCTTAAATTGGATATTTAGCTCATCAACTTCCAGCCTTTTTTTAAAATGTAATTTAAAATTAATTTACTGATTTAGCTCCCTCCCACCAATTTGATATTTATACTGCTTACTTTTTTTTTTTTTTTTTTTTTTAAACAGAGCGAGAGTCAGAGAGAGGGATAGATAGGGACAGACAGACAGGAATGCAGAGAGATGAGAAGCATCAATCATCAGTTTTTCATTGTGGCACTTTAGTTGTTCATTGATTGCTTTCTCATATGTGCCTTGACCGTGAGGCTACAGCAGACCGAGTAACCCCTTGCTCGAGCCAGCAACCTTGGGTCCAAGCTGGTGAGCTTTGCTCAAACCAGATGAGCCCGCGCTCAAGCTGGTGACCTTGGGATCTTCAACCTGGGTCCTCCACATCCCAGTCCAATGCTCTATCCACTGTGCCACCACCCGGTCAGGCTACTATTTACTTCTATGTAGTTTCTAACTGTCATTATGATGTAGTCCTTTATACATGATTTTCTTTAAATGTGATTTTATTTTTAAGTGATAGGAGGCGAGATAGACAGACTCCCACATGCGCCCTGACTGGGATCCACCCAGCAACCCCCGTTTGGGGCTGATGTTTGAATCAGTCAAGCTGTCCTCAGTGCCTGGGAACAATGCTTGAACCAGTTGAGCCACTTGCTGCGAGAAGGGAAGAGAGAGAAAAGGGGGAGAGAAACAGATAGTCACTTCTTATGTGTGCCCTGACTGGGGATTGAACCTGGGATGTCCGCATGCTGGGCCAACGCTCTGTCCACCAAGCCAACCATTCAGGACCTAAATGTGATTTTTTAAAATATCCATTTGTATGGCTTTTTTGTGTGTGATATTTTCATTGTTCCTATCTGAATTAACTACATCGTAGTTATAGAACATGGTCTGTATAATAATTATTTGAAATTTGTTGAGGCTTGTGCTGTGAATTACTGTATGAACAATTTTATATTCTGTCTGCTTGAGCAGATATCTGTTCTCTAATTACTGAATATAAGATTCAGCATATGTCCATTATATCAAGCTTGTTTGTTGTGTTCAAATCTGTATACTTGTTTTTCCGCTTATCTGTGGGTTCCTGATAAAGGTGTCTTAATTTTTCACAAAAATATTGGATTTGTACATTTCTTCTCATAGATCCCGTCAGGTTTTATATTTCTGAAGTTATATTGTTAGGTCCATGCAATTTGTAATCTTTATGTCTTCCTCATAAATTCTTCATAACCTCTTTATCTCAACATTTTATTGCTGTAACATGTGCTGTATCTTTTGTTTGGTATTTGCCTGGTACAAGTTCCTCCTTCCTTTTATTTTAAGTCTTCATATGTCCTTGTGTTTTAGATGTGCCTCACATAAATAGCAGATAGCTAGATTTAAAACCATTCTGTCCTCAATATTTGTCTTTTAACTAGTAATAGTTCATTTGTAAATAGTTGTGATTACTAGTTTATATGGATTTCTAATATTTTATCTTCTGCTTGTCCCATTTTTTCTGTATTTCATTTTGCATCCTTTTGGGTGGATTTTTCTTTATTTGATTTTTTTTTTTTTTTGACAGAGATAGAGTGTCAGAGAGAGGGACAGAACAGGCAGGAAGGGAGAGAGATGAAAAGCATCAATTCTTTGTTACAGCACCTTAGTTGTTCATCGATTGCTTTCTCATATGTGCCTTGACCGGGGGGCTCTAGCAAAGCGAGTGACCCTTGCTCAAGCCAGTGACCTTGGGCTCAAGCCAGCAACCTTTGGGCTCAAGCCAGTGACCGTGAGGTCATGTCTATGATCCGACACTCAAGTCAGTGACCCCACGCTCAAGCTGGTGAGCCTGTGCTCAAGCCGGTGGCCTTGGCATTGTGAACCTGGGTCGTCCGTGTCCCAGACCGGTGCTCTATCCACTGCTCCACTGCCTGGTCAGGCTGTATTATATTCTGATGTCAGCAAGAAATAAAATTTGATTGTATGACATCATTGAAATTTTGTATTTGACCTGTAGAGAGCTATCATTATTTATCTTAACAAATACAGAAATTATAGATTGTTCCTATAATTCAGGGGTCGGGAACCTTGGCTGAGAGAGCCAGAAACACCTCATATTTTAAGATGTAGTAATTCCATGAGAGCCATACAATGACCCGTGTACGTTATGCATTATCCAATAAAAATTTGGTGTTGTCCCGGAGGACAGCTGTGATTGGCTCCAGCCACCCGCAACCATGAACATGAGCGGTAGGAAATGAATGGATTGTAATACCTGAGAATGTTTTATATTTTTAATGTTATTATTATTATTTTTTTAAGATTTGTCTGCGAGCCAGACAAATGATGCAGCCATCAAAAGAGCCACATCTGGCTCTCGAGCCATAGGTTCCTGACCCCTGCTATAATTGATAATTTTTTTAGTAGATTCCTTAAAATTTTAACTTGCATCCTTATCAAAGTCTGAAAGTTCAATATTTTTAAAAAATTGATTCATTTTAGAGAGAGAAAGGGAGAAAGAAAAACTTTGGTTGATTGTTCCATCTATTTATACATTCATTGGTTGATTCCTTTTTTTTGACAGAGTGAGGCAGGGAGAGAAATAGGAACATGGAGCTGCTCTTGTATGTGCCCTGACCGGGGAATCGAACTGGCAACCTCTGGCTTCGGGAGGATGCTCCAACTGACTGAGTGAGCTATCTGGCCAGAGCTTAATTTTTTTTTTTTTTTTTTTTTTTTTTCAGAGAGACAGAAAGAGGAAGGGGGAAAGGGAAGGGAAATATTCATTTGTTGTTCTACTCAGTCATGCATTCTTTGGTAACTTTACGTGTGTGCCCTGGCCAGGGATTGAACCCGCAACCTTGTTTTGGGATGATGCTCTTAACTGACTGAGGTAACCAGCCAAGGCCATTCATTGGTTGATTCTTGTATGTGCCCTGAACAGGGAGCAAACCCACGACCTTGGTGTATCAGGACGATGCTCTAACCAACTGAGCTAGCTATGTGACCAGGGCCTAAAGTTCAATATTATGTTATCATCTTGTTGATGTGAATACTGTATTGCTAACTTATGTGTTATTGTTGTCCAATATTTTAGTTCTATTTCAGTTTTTTAACTTTACAAATTAAGCATTGTTATTGTTTCTTTGTATTTAGAAAATGTTCACCTTTTTTCTGTTTGCATAATGCCTCACCTCTATTCTTCCAGTGATCTTTCTGGTGGAACTCCTATTACATTTATGTGTTGGACTTTCTCCCACTATCCTTCATGTCTCTTTTTTCTTTCTTTCTTTCTTTTTTTGTGTGACAGAGACAGAGAGAGGGACAGATAGGGACAAACAGACAGGAAGGGAGAGAGATGAGAAGCATCAATTCTTCGTTGTAGCACCTGAGTTCATTGTTTACTTTCTCATATGTGCCTTGACTGGGTGGGAGGGCGGTTATAGCTGAGTGAGTGATCCCTTGCTCAAGCCAGCGGCCATGGGGTCATGTCTATAATCCTGTGCTCAAGCCAGTGACCCTGTGCTCAAGCTGGTGAGCCTGCGTTCAAGCCAGATGAGCCCGCAATCAAGCCAGTGACCTCAGGGTTTCAAATCTGGGTCTTCTGTGTCCCAGTCCACCGTTCAATCTACTATGCCACCACCTGGTCAGGCCTTTCCTATGTCTTTTTTTTTTTTTTTTTTTTTTTTTTATAGTGTAAAATCTTTATATTTAGAATTAGCCAGCTGGACTCAGCTTAGATGATCCCAATTTTGTTGGCAACATCCAAAGCATCGTAGTCAGGAGCCAGTCGAACATATGCCTTCTTCTCTCCATCAGGCCTGATCAGGGTGTTGACCTTGGCCACGTCAATGTCATAGAGCTTCTTCACAGCCTGTTTGATCTGGTGTTTGTTGGCCTTGACATCCACAATGAACACAAGTGTATTGTTGTCTTCTATCTTCTTCATGGCTGATTCAGTCGTCAGGGGGAACTTGATGATGGCATAGTGGTCAAGCTTGTTTCTCCTGGGGGCACTCTTCCGAGGGTATTTAGGCTGCCTTCGGAGCCGCAGTGTCTTCGGCCGTCGGAAGGTGGGTGACGTGCGGATCTTCTTTTTTTTGTGGCTTTGGACTCCTTTCAGTACTGCTTTCTTTGCCTTCAAAGCCTTTGCTTTGGCTTCAGCTTTGGGAGGGGCTGGGGCTTCCTTCTTCGCTTTCGGCGCCATCTTCGTGAAGAGCCTATGTCTTAATCTCATTTCAATACCATGGTTTCTCTGGGCTTCTTATTGGTAATTTCTTCAGATTTGTCTCTTTTCCTAGTTTTCTAGTTGATTAACCCATCCATTGATGTTTTTATCTTAATGATTTTTTTTTCTTTTCTAAAAGTTCTTTTTGGTTCTTTTTCAAATACTATGATCATTTCTGAGAATCTCTTCTTCCTTACTCTTAATTTCAACTCCCTCTTTCTGTCTTTATATTAAGCATATTTATTTTATATTATGTACCTGATAATTCTGTGTGTTTTATGACTTCATATTCATTGAAAGTTTAGCTGAGGAAATTCTATAAGGCCTGGGTAGAGGTTGGGTTCCCCCAGAGATTATTTGTATTTTTGATAGCTTCTGGGGGCAGGGTGCTATTGACCAAGCAACCATTTTTTAAATTTTAAAATTTTTTTATTGAGTTTAATGAGAGGAAACGGGAGAGAGAAAGATTCCCGTAAGTGCCCTGATCAGGGTTTGAAGCGGCAACCTCTGCTTTTCAGGATGATGCCCCAATCAGCTAAACTATCCAGCCAGGGTGCAAGCACCTTTTATATTAATCTCCATTTGGGTTTTTCAGACTATGCAGTTTATGTAAATTTGAACTAAAATCCTACACGAGAGAGGGTCTGGGGTTACAAATTTTCAATAAAGACACTATTTCTCTCCTATCAGAGACAGGACCTATCTAACTCTTTCATGGAGGTTATAGCCCTTCAACTTTCTATGTATGGGATTTCCTTTTCTCTCGTGGATCCAAGGCTCCGTCTTCCACCACCTTGAAAACCAAACTCTCCCAAGGTCCTAGAGAGTGGCAGTTGCCTCAAAGCAGTTGCTAGCTTTAACATTTGCTTATCTATCTGAATTCAAGCTTAGGCTTAATTTTTGGCCTCTTAAAGATTTCCCTTAATTTATTTTAAGCTCATTCATGCATTTTAAGAGGATTGTTAAAAAATATTTGATTTTATATTTTAGGTGTCTTATACTACAGTGTGTTTTATTTGTCTTATGTTACTGTCACATTGCCAAAATGAAGTCCTCCCGGGTCTTCTTCGATCTGTGCAGTCAACCTCTGCTATCCCCAGCAATCCTTGCCACATAACCCTCCTTAGGCTCCGAGCCACCTGAGTAAAAATATATGACATTGTGTCAAGCTTTAAGCCCCTTGGTAGACTTCATGAAGTAATTAACTATTCCAAGTATTTAAGAGATATGTGAGGAGGTCACCAGATATTTAACCACTTTGCCATAATCAGTGAATCCACTATTTCTGAGCAAATTGTCCCAATCTGGTCTAGTTTACTTGCAAGAGGCACCAGGCAGAGAGGATCAGGGATTCCAGCATTTACATTTAACAGTGTTGAGGGAAGGCAAGACTGGGAGTTGGACACTTTTTTTATGGCAAAAGTCAATTTTCATTGAACTGACTTTATTTACCGCCACCATTTTTGCCCTGGCTTCATAGAGATCAGACCTTACAAAGACCAACTTCAAGAGGAAGGTAGGCCAGGAAAAGCAGTGTCAGCAGTCACCATCAGCCAAATACCGGAAGTCAAAGAACACTAGTCTGGTGAGGGAACATGTGGGAGATGTGAGGAATGACCACATTAACCTTCATCAGCCAGAAAAACTTCCCCAATCCAGAAAAACAAGAGATCTTTGGGTCCAGTTACATTAGCAGTTGCTGCATTTACCTCTTTTAATGTCAACTTGCCATCCAGGGAATTCTACTCTGAAAAACCAGTGATGTTAAAACAAATGAGCAAAGTCTTTATTTCCAAGAGGAATTACCTGGCAAAAAGGTTTTTCCTCTGTTTATTTATATTCCTCTCCTTTTGGCTTTGACCCCCGGAAAGCTGTGGATGGATCTTCAGTGACTTCCGTTTCCCTTTATTTTCAGGTTTAAAGACAAGTAGAGCCCTGCTGTGGATCCTGGAGACTGGGAAAGCTATCTTGAAGACGATGTACAGGAAGTAGGCAGGGGTGGGCAAGATGGTAATAACAATGAGGACTACAAGCAAGACTTTAGTCCAGGATGGGTAATCTTGGAGCATTTCCTTTGACTGTGAAGAAAGGGGAGGAAAGTTTAGAATGCCCCGGTTTTCTGAAGTGGGATGCAGATGAGGATAGGAGATGAACCAAAGCAAGAAACTAGATAACTGAATCCCCAAGGAATCAGGCAATAAGATGACTGAGTCCCAGAGGCAAGAGTGAAGTGAAAAGTCTCCCCTGTGGGCTCTGGGATCTGGGGTCTGCGGAAGGAGGCTCACAATAGTTGAGTCCCAGGCCCAGTAGGTGATGGTATTCATATACAGATGAATCACGGTGCATATTAACAGGACCAGCAGCACAGTCGGACACACAAAGCACCACAGCCAACGAAAGCTGGAGGAGACTGGACGCTCCATTATGACAGTCAGGTCTGCAAGGAACCTGGGAGCAAGGGTCATAAGGCTTTGGAAGGGCCATTCAGGCCTTACCCAGCCTTGAGGGAGGGATCAGTCCAAACCTAGCCTAGGAGAGGGCCCTTTACTATCCTAGACCTTTCTGTTCACCTCCAAACCAGTCTTCTTGTCTAATCTAACCATTTTCAACCAGTGTGCTCACTAAATTTTTTTTTTTTGAGTGAGAGGAGAGGAGATAAACAGACTCCCACATGTGCCCCAACCGGGATCCACCCAGCAACCCCATCTGGGGCCGATGCTTGAATCAGCCGAGCTATCCTCAGTGCCTGGGGCCAACTCTCAAACCAATAGAGCCACTGTGAGAAGGAAAAAGAGAGAGAAGGGGGAAAGGGAGAAGAGAAGTAGATGGTCGCTTCTCATTTGTGCCCTGACCAGGTATTGAATTTGGGATGTCCACAGGCTGGGCTGACACTCTATCCACTGAGCCAGGGCCTGGAAGAATTTTTGAAACATGCAATGCCTGACTATTTAATCAGGGGTACTGACCTCTTTTCCCTTAGATTGTCAAATTTAAAAAGTGACAGAGGGGGCCCTGGCCGGTTGGCTCAGTGGCAGAGCATCGGCCTGGCGTGCAGGAGTCCCGGGTTCAATTCCTGGCCAGGGCACACAGGAGAAGCGCCCATCTGCTTCTCCACCCCTCCCCCTCTCTTTCCTCTCTGTCTCTCTCTTCCCTTCCTGCAGCCAAGGCTCCATTGGAGCAAAGTTGGTCCGGGTGCTGAGGATGGCTCTGTGGCCTCTGCCTCAGGCACTAGAATGGCTCTGATTGCGGCAGAGTGACGCCCCAGATGGGCAGAGCATCGCCCCCTGGTGGGCGTGCCAGGTGGATCCCGGTCAGGCGCATGCGGGAGTCTGTCTGACTGCCTCCCCATTTCCAACCTCAGAAAAATTAAAAAACAAAAGTGACAGAGGGGCCCTAGCTGGTGGATCAGTGGATAGAGCGTTGGCCTGGCATATGGACATCCTGGGTTCAATTCCTGGTCAGGGTACAAAAGAGAAGAAGACACCATCTGCTTCTCTACCCCTCCCTCTCCCTCTTCTACAGCCAGTGGCTCGATTGGGTTGGCCCCAGCCAGGTATTGGCCTCAAGCACTAAAATTTGCTCAGTTGATTCGAGCATCACCCTCAGACAGGGTTGCCAAGTGGATCCCGGTAGGGGAACATGCAGGAGTCTCCCTATCTCCCTTCCTCTCACTTAAAAAAAATATGACAAGGGCCTACACAACAATAGGTGTCCGATGTAAATGAACGAAAATCAAACCTTTTTATTATCAGATTGGCAAAAAGTATAATGTGTTTTTTGGTAGGCAGCAGAATTTTAATAATTAGTTTATGTGTGCCATGAGATGAAAATGGTTGAAAATCACTGCTAATTCATCCCTTTCCAGGCTAATTTCTGTCCCAGCCCCAGGCTTTTTTTTTTTTTTTTCAGAGGCAGAGAGAGAGTCAGAGTGAGGGAAAGACAGGAACGGAGAGATGAGAAGCATCAATCATCAGTTTTTTGTTGTGCATTGCGACACCTTAGTTGTTCATTGGTTGCTTTCTCATATGTGCCTTGGCCGTGGGCCTTCAGCAGACCAAGTAACCCCTTGCTTGAGCCAGCGACCTTGGGTCCAAGCTGGTGAATTTTTGCTCAAACCAGATGAGCCTGTGCTCAAGCTGGTGACCTCGAGGTCTCGAACCTGGGTCTTCCACATCCCAGTCCGACGCTCTAGCCACTGCGCCACTGCTTGGTCAGGTGCAGCCCCAGGCTTTTTAAAAAATGTTTCTATCCCCTTCACCTTTAGGATGAAAACCAAGTTCCTAAATATAGTTTCTTCAAGCCCATATATCCAGCTTTCCTTGGGATACCTTCTTAAACCCATTACATGTGCAAGGCAGGCTCCTTCTGCCTAGAATGCTTTTTTCTTTCCCTTGATAAACTCCCCGTCTTCTGTCTAGATTCTGTTTAGGCGTCCCCTCCTTGCCCAACTCTGCAGGCTCCTTTAGCTAACCATTTGTGTCTCTACAATGCCCTTTGCTGCCTCTCTCATAGGCTGACCTCCCAGCCTGAGGATCTGGATTCTGAGTGCCCACCTCTTTGGGCTCTGAGAGGAGACACTAACTATGCTTTATCCCAGTATCCCCAGCACTCACCACAAGGCCTACTTGGCACAAGGGAGGCCCTAAGAAATATTTGAGATAATATAAGAATGAGCAAACTGATGCCAGGAACCACTATCACCTGGAAATGCCACCACCCTTGGGTTACAACAGTGCTTCTCAAATATTAGTGTGTATACAAATCTCTTAGCGTTTCTGTTAAAATACAGCTACAGATTCAAAGGTCTGGGGTGGAGCCTGAAGGTCTGCATTTCTTTCTTTTCCTGCATTTCTAATACGTTTCCAGTCACTGCCAGTGCTACTGGTCCACTTTGAGAAACAAGGGAGTACAAGTTTCAGATGTCAGGCTACCCTGGTTAAAGTAGGGCTCGGGAGCTCCTAGGCCTTGATAGAGACTTTTCACCACTTTACCATTTTACATCTGTTTTCTTCAGAAACCAGCCCAGCCTGACCAGGCGGTAGCGCAGTGGGTAGAGCATCGGACAAGGATGCGGAAGGACCCAGGTTCGAGACCCCGAGGCCACCAGCTTGAGCGTGGGCTTGTCTGGTTTGAGCAAAGCTCACCAGCTTGGACCCAAGGTCGCTGGCTCAAGCAATGGGTTGCTCGGTCTGCTGAAGGCCCATGGTCAAGGCACATATGAGAAAGCAATCAATGAACAACTAAGGTGTCGCAACGAAAGAACTAATAATTGATGCTTCTCATCTCTCTATTCCTGTCTGCCTGTCCCTGTCTCTCCCTCTCTCTGACTCTCTCTCTGTCTCTGTAAAATAAATAAATAAATAAATAAATAAATAATTTAAAAAAAAAGAAACCAGCCCATGTCTTTCTCCTTCTCATGGAGCTGTCCACAGCCCTGGGATCCGAGACTGACTGGTGAGAGCAAGAGGGGCCAACGCTCCTTAGGTACCCTAGCTGTTTTCAGGCTTGGAAGGAGATCCTAGGCTTGGGACCTCACCTCCTGGCCCCGTAGATCCAAGCTATGGCCACGTTCTCCATGATGAGAATGAAGAAGAGGGGCAGAGATGCCCAGTAATCATCCAGCAGGTTCACGTAGTAGCTGCCTGAAGGACTAACAAAAACGAGGCTGCCCAGGAACATAGACACACAGACACCCACTGGAGAAAAGAAAATAAGACTTGGATCAAGGTCAGAATTCAAGCCAGCTATATGAGCCCCACTGGGGTTAAGCTAAACAATGGCCTTAGGTGGGAGTGGGGTCATAGGTCAGAGTACCTGTGAGCAGCTTCATATGTTTCCTAAAGGGAGAGAACGTGTCCCGAAGAGGAGTGAGGATGCCCTGCATGACCCCCAGCATGGTGCTCAGCCCCAGGGTCACCAGAAACAAAAAGATCATGATGGCCCAGAAGGTGGATCCAGAAAACACTGAGATGATGTCAGTAAATGCCACAATGGCCACACCTGGACCCTCCATAACCTGTAAGTGAAGGGAGGGATGGTAAGGGCTCCGAGCTCGGTCCAGAGAGTCCTAACTCAATTCCTGTTCCCTCCCCTAGGAAATTCTCTGTAGCACTGTTAATGGACATTTTACATGCCTCTCTCTGCCTTTGAGGCATGAGGACTTCTTACAACAGCTCTTTTGGGTTGGGCTGAACAGGCATCTATGAACCCTAGTCCTTGAAGCTGCAGAAGCTATAACTGTTTCATCAAAAAAGGAGACTATGCTGAGGTCGCCGGTTCGAAACCCTGGCTTGCCTGGTCAAGGCACATATGGGAGTTGATGCTTCCAGCTCCTCCCCCCTTCTCTCTCTCTGTCTCTCCTCTCTAAAATGAATAAATTAAAAATTTAAAAAAAAGGAGACTAGGTCCTGGATGGTTGGCTCAGTGGTAGAGCATCAGTCCCACATGTGGGAGTCCTAGGTTCAATTCCTGGTCAGGGCACATAGGAGAAGCGACCATCTGCTTCTCCCCTTACTCCTCTTCTGCTCCCACAGCCATGGCTCGCAATATTGATTCAAGTGCATTGGTCCCAGGTGCTGAGGATGTCTCTGAAGCCCCTTCCTCAGGCAATAAACATAGTTCAGTTGCGAGCATGGCCTCAGATGGGCAGAGCATCCACCCCAGATGGGGGTCACCAGATGGATCCCAGTCAGGGCGCATGTGGGAGTCTGTCTCTATATCTCCCCTCCTCTCACTTAAAAATAAGGGGGGGGGGTGTCTTGACCTGTGGTGGTGCAGTGGATAAAGCGTTGACAGGAAATGCTTAGGTCGCTGGTTCAAAACCCTGTGCTTACCTGGTCAAGGCACATATGGGAGTTAATACTTCCTGCTCCTCCCCCCTTCTCTCTCTCTTTCTCTCTCTCTCCCTTCTCTAAAATGAATGAATAAATTTAAAAAAAATTTTTAAAGACTAAACCCATGCCTGACTAGGCGGTGGCACAGTGGATAGAGTATCATACTGGGACACGGAGGACCCAGGTTTGAGACCCCGAGGTCGCCAGCTTAAGCGTGGGCTCTCCTGGTTTGAGCAAAAGCTCACCAGCTTGAGCCCAAGGTCGCTGGCTCGAGCAAAGGGTCACTCAGTTTGCTGGAGCCCCCCAGTCAAGGCAGATATGAGAAAGCAATCAATGAACAACTAAGGTTGCCGCAACAAAGAATTGATGCTTCTCATCTCTCTCCCTTCCTGTCTGTCTGTCCCTATCTGTCCCTCTCTCTGACTCTCTCTGCCTCTGTCCCCTCCCCAAAATAAACAAACAAATAAATAAATAATGATTTTTTTTTTTTTTTTTTAAAAGGGGAGACTAAACCTTATCTTGGTTATCCAAGCTGCTGAGAATTGCCTTTCTGAATTCTACAGACACCTAAGGAGAGCTGAATTTTCTAGTGCACTGGGGGATTGGAGGGGAACTCTAGGGCCCCATCCCCAACCCTTACCTACCTTCTTCAATTGCCCAGATAATTCACATTTGGACAGATAGGGTAGGATAATTCTTTTGGCTTGTTCAGGGAGGTTGCCAAACCATATGGAGAACATGTAGTTCATATCCTGATACACATATTTTGGGATCTGGAGCTCAGGAGGCAGCACGCCGCTCTTTACCAGATCCGTCACTCTCTCAGCGTTCCTGGGGACAGGGGTAGAAGCATATAAAAACATTTGGGCCTTTAAGATAGCTTCTCCTCTCATATTCTAGATGGGAAGAGAAATCACTAGCTTAGTTTCCTATCTGGTTGAAAGAAATGCCTGTGCTGCCCTGACCAGATAGTTGAGTTGGTTAGAGCAGTGGTCTCCAACCTTTTTTGGGCCATGGACCGGTTTAATGTCAGAAAATATTTTCATGGATCGGCCTTTAGGGTGGGACGGATAAATGCACAAAATAAAATTATGCAACCAGTGTAAAAACTGTGGTATTTTTAAATATAATTGTCGAACTTACAAGACAAGTGTCAAGAATGAGTCTTAGACAGATGTAACAGAGGGAATCTGGTCATTTAAAAAAAATAAAACATTGTTCAGACTTAAATATAAATGAAATGGAAATAATGTAAGTTATTTATTCTTTCTCTGCAGACCGGTACCAAATGGCCCACGGATGGGTACCGGTCCGCGGCCTGGGGGTTGGGGACCACTGAGTTAGAGCATCGTCCCAAAACGCAGAGGTTGTGGGTTTGATCCCTGGTCAGAGCACATACAGGAAGAGATCAATGTTTCTGTCTTTCCCCATTTCTCTCTAAAATCAATTTTAAAAAAAGTAAAGCCTGTGCTGAGGTCTTGAGAACCCTAGTGTACACAGCCGAATTACTTCCACAATCACAAAGGTGTCTTTGTGCGACCAGAGAATTTCTGACCTAAGGGGACCCCTGGAAGGGTCTATCCTGCAGTATCACTGAGGGTTTTAGAACCCTTATGTCCTGGACAAAATCAGGATAACCTTAAAGCTACTCGGCTTTCTTGACCTGCTAGCCCCTCCGACCTCTTAACTCACCAGTGTCTTCACATTTTACACTTCAACCACACTCAACTGTTAAACCCTCAACTTGCCACACTGTCTGTTGTCTCAGTATCTTTGATACGTGGTGTTCTCTCTGCCTAAAACTACCCTACTCTGCCCCCACTCAGTCTACCCCAGTTCCACCCTCGCACCCATTCTGTATGGAAAATTCCTGCAAATCCTTCCTTAGCTCACTGCACTCTATTTACTGCCACGGAAAGCTGAGCAAGATCTATTTTTATAAGGCTGAATCAACTACTTTCAGAAAGTAGCATAATATGACCCAATTTTTTAAAAAGTGGTATATTTTTATATATAGGTCTATGAACGGAAAATAGTTGAAAGAATACTAGCACTGGTTATTCAGGAGACAAACTCAGCTCAGAGCTGCCTCCACTGGGAATTCTCTGACTGCCCCAGGAAGTTAGAAGCTCCCTCCTCTGTGTCTCCTGTCATCCAATAGCAGTTACCATCCAGTTTGTGATTATCTGTTCATTTCTTCTAAAGACTGTGACTTTCCTGAGGGCAGGGATGATAGACTGATTCACCATTGGCTGTGTTTCCAGAACTCAACACAGAGGTGATAGATAGGAGATATGTTTTTTGTTGTTTTTTTGTTTGTTTGTTTTAGAGAGAGAGAAAGAGACAGGAAGGAAGAGAGATGAGAAGTATCAACTCTTAGTTGCGGCCCCTTAGTTGTTCATTGATTCTTTGTCAAACGTGCATTGACTGGGGAGCTCAAGCAGAGCCGGTGACCCCTTGCTCAAGCCAGCGACCTTTGGGTTCCAGCCTGTGACCATGGGGTCATGTCTATGATCCCACGCTCAAGCCAGCAACCCTGCACTCAAGCTGGTGAGCCTGCACTTAAGCTGGCAACCTCGGGGTTTCAAACCAGGGATCTCATTGTCCCAGGTCAATGGTCTATCTGCACCACCTCTGGTCAGGCAGATAAGAGATGCTTTATAAATAAATGTCTGGTAAGTATTTTTTATTTTAATTTTTTAATTTTTTATTTATTCATTTTAGAGAGGAGAGGGAGAGACAGAGAGAGAGAGAGGAGAGACAGAGAGAGAGAGAAGTGGTAAGTATTTTTTAAATGAATGCCACAGGAGAAGAAAATAGGAAATGGGTGCTCGGGTGCTGTGGGCCCTTTTTTGGTCTAATGGTTCAGCTGAAGGTATCCCTGAATCTTTCCATGGCAGTCTCCAGTTAATGGGACAAACACACCTTTAAAACCTCCAAGTTTGGTGCTTTCCTAGTTTAGAAAAGTAGCTCTTACAGAGAGAAAGAGATTCAAGTGTTTCTAAGGTTTAGGATGCTCCAATTTGAGGGACCCATATTTACTGAGCCAACATCCCTGAGGGATGGGGGCCTAGGCAGGAGTTGAATGAGCTATTTCTAAAACTTTGGTCTTTGTGAAGATCTCCATATGAAAGGTTGGGCTCACTTCTGGTAACATGATTCATTGTTCTGTGTGGCCAGGTGGCCCATTATGGCAAATACAAACACCGTGACAGTCACTGAGGTAACCAGGTTGACAAGAGCCACGGAAAAGGCATCCAAGATGCAGTTGTTGGACCGAGTGACATATGAGCTGATTGCAGTGAAGCTGCCGAAGCCGGAGCCCATGGACAGAAAGAGCTGGTTCCCTGTCCGGCGCCACACTTCCACAGAGTACAGAGATGACACCTGCGGAGGAGGAGGGCTGTGCTGACTGCGGCCGAAAGTGGGGAGAGGCATGCCGGGATAGAGACGGAAGATGAGGAGAAGGGAGTAAAAGGGGGAACTAGGGGGGGCCTCAGTCAGACTGACAACTGTATTGTCCCGGACACCCCCGTTGGGATAAAAGGATTAAAGGGTAGGGGACACCTCACCTTGACAGCCAAAAAAGTACTGATACCAAATGCGGCTCCTTTCAGCATGAGACTCCGGATAAGGACAACGGGAAGGATGATGTAGGGAAGGACTACTAAGACATACAGCATCTGGGTAGGAATAGGATTCAGAAGGAGAGTTCAGCAAAGGCAAAAACGGGCATAGTAAAATAAAAATCTGTTGGGAATCAGGGGTCAGATTAGGAGGAGTGAGAAGTTGGAGACCTACAGGCATCACGTTGGGAGAATGTTAGGGGGTCTCAGGTAGAAGGGAGTCCATCAGATCAGTAGGTTTGAGGGTAGCTCACCTTTCCGGTGGACTTGAGCCCTTTGATCATAGAGATACAGATGAGGAACCAGATCACAAGGAGAGAGATACTGAGATGCATGAGCGGCAGTCCACCTATCTCAATTTCATCTGTGACCTTCAATACTTGCCGGTACCAGAAGTACACGGTGGATGTTGTCTGCTCACATTCAGGATCTGAGGTGAACTGGCCATGGAGGAAACTGCAAGACCAGGTGCCTCCCCCCCTTCCCCTCCACCTCCTCCTTCCAATCCCCTTTCATCATCTTCCTGCTCATCCCTGTTCTCTCAATGATCCTCTTCCTTCCTTCCCCTATCCTTTTCTCAGCCCTCCACCTTGCCCTTTTCTTCCCTTTCTTCTCACCAAAATCACTGGAGTTCTTCAGTAAGGGGCACAATGCCCAAGGCAGTGGGAACTGGAAAGACTGAACCAAATAGAAGAGGCTCCAAGCCATGAGCACACTGTAGTACAAGCCCACGATGAAGCACACCTAGGGGCCACGAAGAATTCTGGAGGCAGGGGAAGAAAGGCAGGCCAGCACAAGGGGGTGTGCGGATATTGACAGAGGACTGGGGAACTGAAGGGACGTGACCCACGGAAGTGAAATCGGGACCCATTCCAGGACGGGTTGGGGTGGGGGTGGGCAGCCCAGGGCTCCTCACCATGATGCTGGTATACCCCAATCCGCCAATCCAGGGGCTGATAGCCTTCCACACAACAATACTGCCCTGACGCATCCTCTGACCAGCTGCCATCTCCAGCAAGAGGAGAGGAACCCCGACCAAGAACAGCAAGAAGATGTAGATGATGAGAAAACTCCCTGCGTAGAGGATTCAGGAGGGGCTCTGAGAACCATCTGATTTTTTTAGTGCCTGGACTTTTTCTGGAATCCAGGAAAATAAACTCCCTACCAGTGACCTCCCTCAGGGCCACAGGCATCAAGTTTCAACTATTTCCACATCCCTGGCCCAGTTCCTAGAAGACCCAGATACCTAGCTTCTACTGCTGCTGCTGACTCAGACCTCCAGTCCCACCATTTTTATGAATCCACGTATTTAGATATCCTGCTCCCACCTTCCCAAAGGTCCTAAGTGTTCACATACTTGGCTCCTGCCCCATTCAGGATCCCTCATATTTCAGAGACCCTGGAGTAGCCAGGACAAGCCTCTGGCTCCTCACCCCTTCATGGGTCCAAGATTCCTGATCCCCAGGCTTACCACCTCCGTTGTTAAAACACAGGTAAGGAAAGCGCCAGATGGTGCTCAGCCCCACAGAGAAGCCCACCTGGGCAAGGAGGTACTCAGTTTTATTGGCCCAGGATGGTCGGTCAATGGAGGCTTGATCCTTTGGATCCTTATCTTTATCTGGCAAAATACTTGAGAGGGAGTCTAAATTATCATTCTCCCCATTGAATTCCTCAAAAGGCCACAACTCAGCCTCTATGTCCTGGGAAGATGAGGTATTAACAAACACCAAACTGGAATCTGAAGATCTAGACTTCTGGGGAGTCTCATCAGTAGACAAAAACTCAGGCTTTGCAATCTGGGAAGATGAGGGAGTAGCAGTCACGGATTTGGAATCTGACGATTTAGACATCTGGGAACTCTCATCCTGGACCTCCATGTTTTCACTAACAGTCATCATCCTGGGTGGGCTCTAGTTCTTGCTTCTGCGGGGATGAGGCCTCCTTCCTTCTCGACCTTAAGGACATCAAGAACTTGAGACTTCAGCTGTATGAACTAAGGGAAGATGATATTAATCTTACAAGAACCTCTGAGGCCTCTCCAACCCTTTTATCCTTATGTAGATAAGAACATGGAGTCTCCACCCTGGAAGAGATACCAAGAGTATGCCTCTAGAAAATAATAATTGAAAAGTAAAACCTTCGACAATAATACCAAAAGGCATATAATGCCTAGGAATAATTTTAACAAAAGGTGAGCAAGACCTTTACACACAAACACACATAAACTATAACACATTATTGAGAAGAAATAAAGACCTAAATAAATAAAGGGCGAAAGTCTCAATAGTATAACAATGTCAATTTCCCTCAGTTTGATATATAGATTCAGTGCAATTCCTATTTGAAACCACAGCAGGATATTTTGTAAAAATTGACAAGTGGCCTCAAAATGTACATGAAAGCCAAAAGGCCTAGAATGGTTAAGACAAACTCAGTGGAGAAGAACAAAATATAAAGATTAATTATGATGCTACAATAATTAAGAGTATGGGATTGGCCCAGGCATCTATGGCACAACTAGCTCGATGAGGTAATATGCTGCACTGGCCAATATGGTAGCCAGAAGCTATATACAGCTATTTACATTCATTCATTCATTCATTCATTCATTCATTCATTCATTTATATTAAGTGAGAAGTGGGGAGGCAGAGAGACAGACTCCTGCATGCACCCCAGCCAGGATCCACCCAGCAAGCCCCCTACTGGGGGATGCTCTGCCCATCTGGGGCCGCTGCCCCGTTGCCTGGCAACTGAGCTATTTTAGCACCTGAGGCGAGGCTATGGAGCCATCCTCAGTGCCCAGGGCCAACTTGCTTGAACCATTTGAGCCATGGCTGCAGGAGGGGAAGAGAGAGGGGGGAGGGCGAGGGATGGAGAAGCAGATGGTCACTTCTGTGTACCCTGACTGGGATTCGAACCTGGACTTCCACACTCTGGGCTGACGCTCTATTGCTGAGCCAACCAGCCAAGGCCTATTTAAATTTAAGTTAATTAAAATTAAATAATGTTGACGTTTTGGTTCCTCAGGCACGCTAGCCACATAGTAAGTGCTCAGCAGACACATGGCTACAATATTGGAAGGACAGAAATAGAACATTTGTATTATCACAGAACTTTCTTTGAATACCACTGGGAGAGTAGAAACATATTCATGAATAGATGGAGACTTGATTTACAACAAAGGTGGCACTGCAAAGCAATAGAGAAAGGACATTCTCAATAAATGACTAGCACTTGTTAGGGCAATTGGATATCTATCCTGTTTCCACAAAAATAAGACATGCCCTGAAAATAAGACCTAGTGCGATTTTTCTCAAGCTTAGAAATATAAGGCCTCCCCTTAAAATAAGACCTAGTGTATCTTTAGGAGCAAAAATTAATATAAGACACTGTCTTATTTTGGAGGAAACTGGTAGATTGTTGTACATGGAAATAAGAGTCACAAGAAATTCTTGATGGAATTCAGAGTTTAGCTGGTTATGCTGATGTTTGTGATGACATGACTACAGTATATTAATAAATGTTGATTTTTTTGTTCAACAATAAATGTGAATTCTTGTTCATGGAAAAATAAGACATCCCCTGAAAATAAGACCTAGCACATCTTGAGGAGCAAAAATTAATATAAGACACTGTCTTATTTTGGGGGAAACACGGTATATAGAAATAAATGAACCTTGGCCTCCCTGATGTCACAGCTTAAACAAAAATCTAGCCCTGGCTGGTTTGCTCAGTGGTAGAGTGTTGGCCCACCATGTGGATGTCCCAGGTTCAATTCCCAATCATGGCACACAAGAAAAGTGTCCATCTGCTTCTCCACCCCTCCTCCTCTCATTTCTTTCTTTCTTTCTTTCTTTCTTTCTTTCTTTCTTTCTTTCTTTCTTTCTTTCTTTCTTTCTTTCTTTCTCTCTCTCTCTCTCTCTCTCTCTCTCTCTCTCTCTCTCTACCTCTCTTCCCCTCCTGCAGCAATGGCTCAATTGGAGCAAGTTGCCCCCAGGCACCAAGCATGGCTCCATGGCCTCCACCTCAGGCATTAAGAAGAGTAGGTTGCTGCACAACAGAGCACTGCCCCAGATGGGCACAGCATTGCCCCCTAGTGGGATTGCTGGGTCAATGCAGGTTGGGGCGCATGCAGGAGTGCCTGCCTCCTCTCCTCTTGATGAATAATAAAAGAAATCTATTTAGCCCTGGCCAGTTGGCTCAGTGGTAGAGCGTCGGCCTGGCATGCAGGAGTCCCGGGTTCGATTTCCCGCCAGGGCACACAGGAGAAGCGCCCATTTGCTTCTCCACCCCTCCCCCTCTCCTTCCTCTCTGTCTCTCTCTTCCTCTCCTGCAGCCGAGGCTCCATTGGAGCAAAGTTGGCCTGGGCACTGAGGATGGCTCCATGGCCTCTGCCTCCATGGCCTCTGCCTCCATGGCCTCTGCCTCAGGTGCTAGAATGGCTCTGGTTGCAACAGAGCAACGCCCCAGATGGGCAGAGCATCACCCCCTGGTGGGCCTGCCGGGTGGATCCCGGTCGGGCACATGCGGGAGTCTGTCTGACTGCCTTCCTGTTTCCAACTTCAGAAAAATACCCCCCCCAAATCTATTTATAGCAGTTTATAGTTCTAAATGTGAAAGGTAGAACAATGTCATTTCTAGATTTAAAAAAAATGAGAAGAGGCCCTGGCCGGTTGGCTCAGTGGTAGAGCGTCGGCCTGGCGTACAGAAGTCCCGGGTTCGATTCCCGGCCAGGGCACACAGGAGAAGCGCCCATCTGCTTCTCCACCCCTCCCCCTCTCCTCTCTGTCTCTCTCTTCCCCTCCCGCAGCCAAGGCTCCATTGGAGCAAAGATGGCCCGGGCGCTGGGGATGGCTCCTTGGCCTCTGCCCCAGGCGCTAGAGTGGCTCTGGCCGCAACAGAGCGATGCCCCGGAGGGGCAGAGCATCGCCCCCTGGTGGGCAGAGCATCGCCCCCTGGTGGGCATGCCAGGTAGATCCTGGTCGGGCGCATGCGGGAGTCTGACTGTCTCTCCCCGTTTCCAGCTTCAGAAAAATACAAAAAAATAAAATAAATAAAAAAAACGAGAAGATCTGCATGACTTGGGGTTAGACACAGGTTTCTTAAATAGGACACAAAAAGCACCAATCTTAAAGGAAAATCTTGACATATTGGACTAAATTAAAACTAGATACTCTGTCAGTGAAAAGTTACCATTAATTAAGTGCACAGACAAGCCATAGAGCTATGGAAGATACTTGTAACATATGGTAGACAGAATAATGCCCACCTTCAAGCTGTCCACATCCCAATCCCCAGAATCTGTGACTATGTTCCCTTACATGGCAAAAGTGACTTTTCAATGTGGTTAAGTATGAGTCTTGAAATGGGGAGATTATCCTGGATTTTCTAGAATGAGCCCAGTGTAATTACAGGGTGTTTTTTGGGGTGTTTTTTTTTTTTTTTGTATTTTTCTGAAGTTGGAAACGGGAAGGCAGTCAGACAGACTCCCGCATGTGCCCGACCGGGATCCACCCGGCATGCCCACCAGGGGGCGATGCTCTGACCATCTGGGGCGTAGCTCTGTTGCAACTGGAGCCATTCTAGCGCTTGAGGCACAGGCCACAGAGCCATGCTTAGCGCCCAGGCCAACTTTGCTCCAATGGAGCCTTGGCTGTAGGAGGAGAAGAGAGAGACAGAGAGGAAGGAGAGGGGGAGGGGTGGAGAAGCAGATGGGCGCTTCTCCTGTGTGCCCTGGCCGGAAATCGAACACAGGACTCCTGCACGCCAGGCCGACGCTCTACCACTGAGCCAACCGGCCAGGGCTATTACAGGGTGTTTATAAAGGAAAGAGGGAGGAGGGAGAGTCAGAATCAGAGAAGGAAATGGGATGGCAGAAGCTGAAGAGTGATGAAGTTTGTAGAGAAGGTGGCCATGAGTCAAGGAATGCAGACGGTTCCTAGAAACTGGTGAAGGCCAGGAAATGGGTCCTCCCCACATCCAACAGAAGAAAGGCAGGCCTGCTGACACCTTGTTTTCTAACCCAGTGAAATGATTTCAGATTTCTGACCTCCATAAATGTAAGATAATAAATTCATGTTGTTTTAAGCCACTAAGTTTTAGTTTGTTTGTTTTTTTCTTAGAGCAACCATGGGAGAGTAACAAAGCATATAACCAAAAAAGGACTTTCCCCCCCAAAAAAACTTTATAAAAAATAAATACCTACATATAATTAAGGAAAAGCAAACAAGCTAAAATTGGAAGACAGTGAACAGAAAGCTTGAACAGGCCTAATATTAAAGAAGATATACAAATGATCAGTAAACATACGAAAAGGTACTCAACATTCGATTCTACTGGTCAACAAGAAAATGTAAAATAAAACCACAATAAGAATAGAGGATATAGGTAATAAATCATGTATAGTAAAATGTTAATTATAACATCTAGGTCAATGAGTATATGGATGGTCACTGCATAAATATTTCAACTTTCCTATATACTTATACATTTCTTCATAAAATGCTAGGAGAAACAAAAGTGAGATAGAACCACATGCTCACTAGATAAGCTAATATAAAAAAGACTGATTAAACCAAATGATGGCATGTGTGGGAACTTCTGGAACTCACATATACTGTTGGTAGGAACATAGCTTGCTATAGCTACTTCAGAAAACTTAGCTGAACATATCTACACACTTAAAATATTTTCATACTTTATGACCCATTTCCAAATGATCATCTGACAAAAATACACACATAAGTACACCAAAAACCATGTCCAAAAATGTTTTTTTTCTAGCGAGCAAGAGAGAGACAGAATGGAAGGGAGAGAGATAAGAAGCATCAACTCTTAGTTGCAGTACTTTAGTTGTTCATTGATTGCTTTCCCATATGTGCCTTGACTGGGGACTCCAGCCAAGCTAGGGATCCCTTACTCAAGCCAGCAACCGTGGGCTTCATACCAGCGACCTTTGGGCTCAAGCCAGCGACTATGGGATCATGTTGATGATCCTATCCTCAAGCTGGTGACCCTGTGCTCAAGCCAGCGACCTTGGGGTTTGGAACCTGAGACTACAGCATTCCAGGTCAATGTTGTAGCCACTGCACCACCATTGGTCAGGCTCTCTTTCCTCTCTCTAAAAATCAATCAATTTATATATATATATATATATATAAATATATATGTGTATATATATATATTTTTTTATTCACTTTTAGAGAGAGAGGAGAGAGAGAAGGGGGAAGGAGCAGGAAGCACCAACTCCCATATGTGCCTTGACCAGGCAAGCCTGGGGTTTTGAACCGGCAACCTCAGCGTACCAGGTCGACACTTTATCCACTGCGCCACCACAGGTCAGGCTGTATTTTTTTTTTCAGCAAGCAAAGCAAGGGTTTACTGGCCATGCAGGAATACACTCAGGAAGGCCTGAGTGGGCAACTCAGTTGTGAGAATGAGTGCTCAATAAATAAAATCTTTATAAAATAACGATAGTACCACCTGACCAGGGGTGGCGCAGTGGATAAAGCGTCAGACTGGGATGCAGAGGACCCAGGTTTGAGACCCCGAGGTTGCCAGCTTGAGCACGGGCTCATCTGGTTTGAGCAAAAGCTCACCAGCTTGGACCCAAGGTTACTGGCTTGATCAAGGGGTTACTCAGTCTGCTGAAGGCCCACAGTCAAGGCACATATGAGAAAGCAATCAATCAACAACTAAGGTGTTGCAACGAAAAACTGATGATTGATGCTTCTCATCTCTCTCCATTCCTTGTTGTCTGTCCCTGTCTGTCCCTCTCTCTGACTCTCTGTCTCTGTAAAAAAATAAAAAATAACGATGGCACCAACAATAGCAACAAAAACTAAAAACTATATGGCATCAAGAAATAAACCTAAACAACATTAACACAGACCTAAATAATGCAAAAATATCCCATGTTCATGGATATATTTAATACTGTAAAGATGGAATTTCTCCCTCACATTGATTTAAAGAGTTGATGCAATTCCAACAAAATCTCAACATAATTTTTCATGAAAGCTAACAAGATTTTATAATTTATTTAGAAGAATAAAGTGCCAAAAATAATGAAGAGACTACCACTAGTCTTCTGTTGCTGGCCAAAATAGAGTAAGCCAATGATATACAGCCAATAACTTTCATTGATTACAGCTAAAATCTCAGAATAGAATACCAAAAGCAACTATCTAAGAACTTTAAAAAGTGAACGATTGTTGTCAGAATGGGGATTTAAATTAAAACTCAAGTAATAACTTTTAATGGGGGAATGGGCTTCATATATTTTTTCTTCCTTTCTCTCTTGATCGAAGAACAGCCAAATCATGGAACTCTACAACATGTACCAATAGCGAAAGCCCCTATTTCCAGAGGATCAGGAAATGGAACTCTGTACATCAAAGAATGCAGGGTAAACACCAATTCTCCCTTCTCACTTCAGAGGCTCACCTCTGAATCACAGAAGCATGGAACAAATGTGAAGCAAGATTCTGAAAGCTGAACAACTATATAAACCACTGCCTGAGTCATAGACTAAGCCCGGGGTAGAACATGCTAACCCGAGTAACATAGCAAAGGCTCTGAAAACTGGACTAATGACAAAACTGGCCATCGAACCCTAACCAGGTTGTGTCTGCAAAAACAAATAAACAAACAAACAAAATCCAACCTTCTCCTGAGAATATTAATAGGACCCTGAGTCTTACAACACAAAATTCAAAATTACTCATCATTTTTAAAAAAATGTGACCCTTTCCCAAAAGAAAAGACAATCAATTGATGTCAACCCTGAGTTGACCCAGATGATGAAAATATTAGAAAGAGTTTATTATTTTTTTATTTTAAAAAAGATTTTATTGGCCGTGGCTGGTTGGCTAAGTGGTAGAGCATTGGCCCGGCATGTGGAAGTCCTGGGTTTGATTCCTAGGCAGGCCACACAGGAGAGGTGACCATCTGCTTCTCCACCCCTCATCCCCCTTTCTCCTCTTGCAGCCATGGCTGAATGGTTCGAGCAGAGTTGGCCCCTGGCACTGAGGATGGCTCCATAGCCTTGCCTCAGGTGTTAAAATAGCTCAGTTGCTGAGCAATGGAGCAGCGGCCCAAATGGGCAGAGCATTGCCTGGTAGGGGGCTTGCTGGGTGGATAACCATCAGGGCACATGTGAGACTCTGTCTCTGCTTCTCTGCCTCTCACTTATTTAAAAAAAAATAAAGATTTTATTTATTACCCGACCTGTGGTGGCACAGTATATAAAACAACGACCTGGAATGATGAGGTTGCTGGTTTGAAATCCCAAGCTTGCCCAGTCAAGTCACATATGGGAAGCAACTAATACAAGTTGATGTTTCCTGCTCCTCTCTGCACCCCTTTTCTCTCTCTCTCTCTTTCTCTCTCTCCTCTCTCTAAAATAAAAAAATAAAATCTTTAAAATAAAATATTTTATTTATTGATTTTAGAGAGAGGAGAGGGGGAAACAAGAAGTATCAACTCCTAGTTGCTCCACTTTAGTTGTTCATTGTTGCTTGTCGTATGTGCCTTGACTGAGCAAGCATGGGGTTTCAAACTGGTGACCTCAGCATTCCAGGTTGATGCTCTACCCACTGCACCACCACAGGCCAGGCAAGAGTTTATTATTTTTTAAAATATAGCCTGACCTGTGGTGGCACAGTGAATGAAGAATCAACCTGGGATGCTTAGATTTCCGGGTACAAAACCCTGGGATTGCCTGGTCAAAGCACATACTGGAAGCAAGTATGAGTTGATGTTTCCCACTCTTTCCACCTCCCTTCTCTCTCTCTTTTTCCTCTCTCTAATATGAATACACAAAGTCTAAAAAAGATTTATATATATATATATTTTATTTTTATTCATTTTTATCTTTTTATTTTATTTTTTTTAATTCATTTTAGAGAGGAGAGGGAGAGACAGAGAGAGAGAGAGAGAGAGAGAGAGAGAGAGAGAGAGAGGAGAGACAGAGAGAGAGAAGGGAGGAGGAGCTGGAAGCATCAACTCCCATATGTGCCTTGACCAGGCAAGCTCAGGGTTTCGAACCGGCGACCTCAGCATTTCCAGGTCAATGCTTTATCCACTGCGCCACCACAGGTCAGGCTTTATTCATTTTTAGAGAGGAGAGAGAGAGACAGAGAGGGAGAGAGAGGAGAGAGAAACAGAAAGAGAGAAGGGGGAGGAGCTGGAAGCATCAACTCCCATATGTGCCTTGACCAGGCAAGCCCAGGGTTTCGAATCGGCAACCTCAGCGTTTCCAGGTTAACGCTTTATCCACTGCGCCACCACAGGTCAGGCTATATATATATATTTTGATAGAGACAGAGAGAGAGTCAAAGAGAGGGACAGATAGGGACAGACAGACAGGAAGGGAGAGAGATGAGAAGCATCAATTCTTCATTGTGGCACCTTAGTTGTTCACTGATTGCGGTTTCATATGTGCCTTGACCAGGTGTCTACAACAGACTGAGTGACCCCTTGCTCAAGCCAGTGACCTTGGGCCTCAAGCCAGTGACCATAGTGTCATGTCTATGATCCCATGCTCAAGCCAGCAATCCCACGCTCAGGCTGGATGAGCCTGCTCTCAAGCTGGCAACCTTGGGGTTTTGAACCTGAGTCCTCTTCGTCACAGTCCAATGCTCTATGTACTGCGCCACCGCCTGATCAGGCTAAAAAAAGACATACTGTATTTGTAAAGAATTTTCCAGCTTTATTGAGGTGTGATTGACAAAAAATTGAACATATTTATAAAATACTAATGATCAGAGCAGAGATCAAAGAGATGGAAAATAGAAAAAGAATGTAGAAAATTAATGAAACCAAAAGTTGGCTCTTTGAAAAGATCAATGAAAGTGACAAATATTCTTTAGCTAAGTAGACCAAGAAAAAAAAAAGACTCAAATTACTATAGTCAAAAAATGAAAGTGGGGCCTGACCAGGTGATGGCCCAGTAGATAGAGCATCAGATTGGGATGCAGGGGACACAGGTTCGAAGCTCTGAGGTTGCCAGCTCAAGCACAGGCTCATCCAGCTTGAGCACGGGGTCTCTGGCTTGAGCATGGGATCATGGACATGACCCCTGGGTCGCTGGCTTGAGCCGGAGGTCACTTGCTCTGCTGTAGCCCCCCCTCAGTCAAGGCACATATTAGAGAGTGGTCAGTGAACAGCTAAGGTGCCGCAAGGAAGAATTGATGCTTCTCATCTCTCTCCATTCCTGCCTGTCTGTCCCCATCTGTCCCTCTGTCTCTGTCTCTGTCACACACACACACACACACACACACACACACACACACACACACACACACACGCACACACATACAATGAAAGTGGGAACATCAGTACTGATTTGGTAGAAATAAAAAGGACTACAAGAGAGTACTATGAACAGTTGTACACCAAAAAAGTGGGCAATCTAGGTGAAATGAAAAAATTCCTAGAAACACAAAATCTACCAAGACTAAATCACAAAGAGATAAAAAAAAAAAACAACTGACTAGCAGCCTGACCAGAAGGTAGCGCAGTGGATAGAGCATCAAACTGGGATGCAGAGGACCCAGGTTCGAGACGCCGAGGTCACCAGCTTGAGCGTGGGCTCATCTGGTTTGAGCAAAAGCTCACCAGCTTGGACCCAAGGTCACTGGCTCGAGCAAGGGGTTACTCGGTCTGCTGTAGCCCCATGGTCAAGGCACATATGAGAAAGCAATCAATGAACAACTAAGGTCTCGCAATGAAAAACTGGTGATTGGTGCTTCTCATCACTCTCCATTCCTGTCTGTCTGTCTCTGTCTGTCCCTGTCTATCTCTCTCTCTGACTCTCTCTCTGTCCTTGTAAAAAAAAAAAAAGTCTAACTAGCATACAAGTCAGGAGACTAAATCAGTAATTTAAAAAATCTCCCAACAGGCCCTGGCCGGTTGGCTCAATGGTAGAGCGTCGGCCTGCATGCAGGAGTCCCGGGTTTGATTCCCAGCCAGGGCACACAGGAGAGGTGCCCATCTGCTTCTCCACCCCTCCCCCTCTCCTTCCTCTCTGTCTCTCTCTTCCCCTCCCACAGCCAAGGCTCCATTGGAGCAAAGTTGGCCCAGGTGCTGAGGATGGCTCTATGGCCTCTGCTTCAGGCGCTAGAATGGCTCTGGTTGCAATGGAACAACACCCTGAATGGGCAGAGCATCGCCCCCTGGTGGGCATGCCAGGTGGACCCCGGTCGGGCGCATGTGGGAGTCTGTCTGACTGCTTCTCCATTTCCAACTTCAGAAAAATACAAAAAAAAAAAAATCTCCCAACAAATAAAAGCCCTGGACCTGATGACATCACTGGTAAATACTAAACATTCATTTTTATTATTATTTTTTAGATTTTATTTATTGAATTTTGGAGGGAGTGAGGGGGGAGGAGAGAAACAGGAAACATATACTCAGAGTAGTTGCTTCTTGTATGTGCCTTGACCAGGCAAGCCCAGGGATTTGAACCCGCAACCTCAGCGTTCCAGGTTGATGCTTTATCCACTGTGCCACTACAGGTCAATACTAAACATGTAAAAAAAGACTAATATCCACCCCCTTCAAGTTTCTCCCCAAAATCAAAGAAGAGGAAACACTTTCTAACTTATTTTATGAGGCCAGCGTTACCCTGATACCAAAGCCAAACAATGACACTATAAGTAAACTACACACCAATCTCCCTGATTATCATAGATGCAAAAACCCTAAGCAGAACACTGGCAAACTGAATGCAGCAGCATATGAAAAGGATAATACACCATGAAAACACGGGATTTATTCTGGGAACACAGGATCATTCAACACATGAAAACTGACCAATGTAATGCGCCACACTAATAGAATGAAGGATTGCCCTGGCCAGACAGCTCGGTTGATTAGAGCATCATCCCAAAGCACAAAGGTTTCCAGTTCAATCCCTGGTCAGGGCATATACAGGCACAGATTGATGTTCCTGTCTCTCTCTCTTGCTCTCTCCCTTCCTCTCTCTAACATAAAAAAATAGACATAAAAAGAAAAAAATGGAGGATTAACATCATATGATGATTTCAGTATATGTATAAAAAGCATCTGACAAAATTCAACATCTATTCATGATAAAAATATTCAACAAGGCCCTGGCTGGTTGGCTCAGTGGTAGAGCGTTGGCCTGGCATGTAGGAGTCCTGGGTTTGATTCCCGGCCAGGGCACATAGGAGAAGCGCCCATCTGCTTCTCCACCCCTCCCCCTCTCCTTCCTCTCTGTCTCTCTCTTCCCCTCCCACAGCCGAGGCTCCATTGGAGCAAAGATGGCCCGGGTGCTGAGGATGGCTCTGTGGCCTCTGCCTCAGGCGCTAAAATGGCTCTGGATGCAACAGAGTGACGCCCCAGATGGGCAGAGCATCACCCCCTGGTGGGCCTGCCAGGTGGATCCCGGTCGGGCGCATGCGGGAGTCTGTCTGACTGCCTCCCGGTTTCCAGCTTCGGGGGGAAAAAAAAATTCAACAAAGTAGGAATAGAAAGAAACTATCTCAACATAATAGAAGCCATGTATAAAAACCCACAACAAAAATTGTATTTAATGGTGAAAGACTGAAGGCTTTTTCTTCTAAGGTCAAGAGCAAGGCTAATTGTGCCTGCTCTCATGATTTCGATTCAATATAGTACTGGGAGTTCTGGCCAGAGCAATTGAGCAACAAAAAGAAATAAAAATCGACCTAGGCATGTAAGGGAGGGTGGTGGTACGTGTGAGGTCATCGCGCGAGTGGGCCGGGTCGGAATAAAAAAATTTAAAAAATAAACAAAAGTCATCTAAATTGTAAAGGAAAAAATAAAATTACCTCTTTTCATTGATTACATGATTTTATGTAGAAAACCCTAAAGATTCTACCAAAAAAAAAAAAAAAAGAAACCCTACAAGAAATAATAAATGAATACAGTATAGTAGCAGGCTACAAAGTCAACAGAGAAAAATAAGTTGCATTTCTATATACGAGCAAAGAATTACCTAAAAAGGAAATTATAAAAAAAAACTCCATTTATAATAACATTAAAAAGAATAAGACACTTTGCCCATCTGGGGCATCGCTCTGCCACAATCAGAGCCATTCTAGCACCTTAGGCAGAGGCCGCAGAGCCATCCTCAGCGCCCGGGCCAACTTTGCTACAATGGTGCCTTGGCTGTGGGAGGGGAAGAGAGAGACAGAGAGGAAGGAGAAGGGGAGGGGTAGAGAAGCAGATGGGCACTTCTCCTGTGAGCCCTGGCCGGGAATCAAACCCAGGACTCGTCTGACCTGTAGTGGCGCAGTGGATAAACACATTGACCTTAAATGCTGAGGCTGCCGGTTCGAAACCCTGGGCTTGCCTGGTCAAGGCACATGTGGGAGTTGATGCTTCCTTCTCCTCCCATCTTGTCTCTCTCTCTCTCTCTCCTCTCTAAAATGAATAAATAAAATCTTTAAAACAAAACAAAACAAAAACAAAAACCAGGACTCCTGCACGCCAAGCCGAAGCTCAACCACTGAGCCAACCGGCCAGGGCCTGCTGAAAGAAATTAAAGAAGACATAAAGGAAAACATATCCATGTTCAAAAATTGGAAGACTTATTACTGTTAAAATGTCAATATTATGCAAAGTGATTTACAGAGCCAATGCAGACCCATCAAAAGCCCAGTGATTAAAAAATA
Source organism: Saccopteryx leptura (assembly GCF_036850995.1). Taxonomy (NCBI): domain Eukaryota; kingdom Metazoa; phylum Chordata; class Mammalia; order Chiroptera; family Emballonuridae; genus Saccopteryx; species Saccopteryx leptura. The sequence continues at coordinate 67,256,648 of NC_089505.1, forward strand.
ATAATAATAGCCTGACCAGGTGGTGGCATAGTCGATAGAGCATCGGACTTGGACACGGAGGACCCAGGTTTGAAACTCAAAGGTTGCTGGCTTGAGCACGGGCTCATTTTTAATTCCTAACGGCTTGAGCCTAGGGTTGCTGGCTCGAGCAAGGGGTCACTCGGTCTGCTGTAGCTCCCCCTACACCCCCACCCCCCGTAAAGCAATTAATGAACAACTAAGGAGCTGCAACAAAGAATTGATGCTTCTCATCTCTCCCTCTTCCTGTCAGTCCCTATCTGTCCCTCTCTCTGACTCTGTCTCTGTAGAAAATAATAATATTAATTATAATAAACAAAAAAATTCCCAGTGACAGTAATGTTTTTTATAAAAATTGAAAAATCCATTCTGAAATTCATATGAAATCTTTTTTTTTTCCATGAAATCTATCTTGAGTTGATTTTTTTAATTTCAAGTATTGAAAGGACAGAAGGCCAAAAAGCCAATCTCTCACCTCTAACCTAGTCCCTGATATAGTTTGAGGCTGGTTTTATAGACACGAGGAGTGTAAGCTAATCCACCTCCAGCTTTTAAGACAACTACTATCACTCAAGAAAATTTTAATGACCTACTGCAGCTTGACAACCGAAGAAACAAACGGCCCTCCCATGCCCAGCCATCTTGTGATAGAAACCACATTGCCTCTAGAGAACCAATAAAAGCCAACTCCCCACCTCACTTCAGAGCAGTACTGTTCTCCCAGTGCCTGGCCCTTTTCACTCTTGGAAGAGTAATAAACTCTTGTAATTCAGCCTGTCTACTCTTTGGAATTCTTTCACAGCCTGTGTCTCCAGCCAACCTAACATTAATGGGGTGTGACTCCAAATTAATTTTTAAAAATATGGATATCCAATTGTATCTGCCACTTATTAAAGAGCCATATTTGGATATGTTTCTGGGATCCTGATTCTGTTTCATTGGTCTTTTTTTTTTTTTTTTTTTTTTTTTACAGAGACAGAGAGAGTCAGAGAGAGGGATAGACAGACAGGAATGGAGAAATGAGAAGCATTAATCATTATTTTTTCGTTGCACATTGTGACACCTTAGTTGTTCATTGATTGCTTTCTCATATGTGCCTTGACCACGGGCCTTTAGCAGACCGAGTAACCCCTTGCTGGAGCCAGCAACCTTGGGTCCAAGCTGGTGAGCTTTTGCTCAAACCAGATGAGCCCGCACTCAAGCTGGCAACCTCGGGGTCTCGAACCTGGGTCCTTCCTCATCCCAGTCCGAGGCTCTATCCACTGTGCCACCGCTTGGTCAGGCTCATTGGTCATTTTGTATATCCTATATCCTTGCACATTTACCACACTGTCTTAGTTACTGTAGTTTTATTTTTTTTTTATTTTATTTTTTTTATTTTTCTTTTTTCTGAAGCTGGAAACAGGGAGAGATAGTCAGACAGACTCCTGCATGCGCCCGACCGGGATCCACCCGGCACGCCCACCAGGGGGCGATGCTCTGCCCATCCTGGGCGTCGCCATATTGCGACCAGAGCCACTCTAGCGCCTGAGGCAGAGGCCACAGAGCCATCCCCAGCGCCCGGGCCATCTTTGCTCCAATGGAGCCTTGGCTGCGGGAGGGGAAGAGAGAGACAGAGAGGAAAGCGCGGCGGAGGGGTGGAGAAGCAAATGGGCGCTTCTCCTGTGTGCCCTGGCCGGGAATCGAACCCGGGTCCTCCGCACGCTAGGCCGACGCTCTACCGCTGAGCCAACCGGCCAGGGCTGTAGTTTTATTAAGATAGATGCTAGATAGACAATCTACAAAACAATTAAGGCACAACAATAAAGTAATACATAACAGGTTGTAAAACTATAAAGAAGCAAGGGAGTGATTACCTTGAAGTAAGGATAGTGACCTTACTTCTTATGTCTAGAGAGGAGGGATACATTGGTGGTGGGAGTGGACACCTGGGGCTTTATGGGATGCTGCTTCTGTTTTATTTTGTGACCAGGGTGATGTTGTTGAGAATGCCCGAATTTCTTGTGGGGCAAGTAGGCACCGTGGAAGACAGCACGGTTTACACTCACTAGTAGCTGCACTACCTAAAAAGGCTGGCTTCTGGAGAAGGATTTGGGGGTGCTCAGAAGAGGTGATGTCGGAGTCAAATCCCCCATGGTTCTTTCTGAAAGTATTGCAACTAATAAAAAAAGGAGGAAGGATAAACTTAGAATACCACTATTTTATCATTTCTAGTGACTAAATGGATCTAAATAATGGCCATCAATGGCCACTAACATCACAAAAAGACATCCATTTTTATTTGCCTCCTCATATGTAAAATCATTCATGAAGCATTTTTGCCAGAGTATCCAACTAACCAGCTTTTTTTTTTCTTTTTTTTTCTTTTTTGCATTTTTCCGAAGCTGGAAACGAGGAGGCAGTCAGACAGACTTGTGCCCATCAGGGGGCGATGCTCTGCCCCTCTGGGGCGTCACTCTGTTGCATCCAGAGCCATTCTAGCGCCTGAGGCAGAGGCCACAGAGCCATCCCCAGCGCCCGGGCCATCTCTGCTCCAAATGGAGCCTCGGCTGCGGGAGGGGAAGAGAGAGACAGAGAAGAAGGAGAGGGGGAGGGGTAGAGAAGCAGATGGGCGCTTCTCCTGTGTGCCCTGGCCGGGAATCGAACCCGGGGCCTCCTGCACGCCAGGCCGACGCTCTACCAGTGAGCCAACCGGCCAGGACAACTAACCAGCTTCTTATCCTAACTACCAAGCTATAAGAAATAAAGGGGGCCCTGGCCGGTTGGCTCAGTGGTAGAGCGTCGGCCTGGCGTGCGGAGGTCCCGGGTTCGATTCCCGGCCAGGGCACACAGGAGAAGTGCCCATCTGCTTCTCCACCCCTCCCCCTCTCCTTCCTCTCTGTCTCTCTCTTTCCCTCCCGCAGCCGAGGCTCCATTTGGAGCAGAGATGGCCCGGGCGCTGGGGATGGCTCCTTGGCCTCTGCCCCAGGCGCTGGAGTGGCTCTGGTCGCAGCAGAGCATCGCCCCCTGGTGGGCAGAGCGTCGACCCCTGGTGAGCATGCCGGGTGGATCCCGGTCGGGCGCATGTGGGAGTCTGTCTGACTGTCTCTCCCCGTTTCTAGCTTCGGAAAAATACAAAAAAAAAAAAAAAAAAAAAAAAGGAATAAAGGGGACAGAAGAGTATATTAAATTATACCACAGGAAGGCAAACAGCAAATTCCAGATTGTTGGCAGCTCTACAGGGCAAATAACCCAGTTTTATCAACAAATACATTTCAAGGGGAAAAAAGAGGAAGGGAGACCTACCAATTAAAAGATTCTTAAGAGATATAGTAATGAATTGCAACGTGAATTTTCTTTGGATAACGATTCAAACAAATTTTTTAAGAAATTATGAAACTCCCTAAAATAGTGAAACAGAGTTAGCATATGACCCAGCAGCTGCACTCCTAAGTACATGCTAACAGAAAAACACATCTATCCAAAAAACTTTTACATGAATATTCATAAAAGTTGTATTAATAACAGCTCCAAAGTAGAAACCCCAAATGTCCATCAACTGATAATTGAATAAATACAATGTGTTATATCCATACAATAGAATGTTTTAAGCAATGAAAAGAAATGAAGTACTGATAAATGCTACACATGGATGAATCTTGAAACCATTATGCTATGTGAAAGAAGACAGACACATATATATATGAAATGTCCAGAATCGGCAAATCTATTGAAGAAAAGGTAGATTAGTGGTTGTCTAAAGCTGGGGTTAGGAGTTGGGGCAGGTGGGGTGATGGCTAAGGGGTATGGGTTTCTTTTGGGGCTAAGAAAATGTAGGCCCTGGCCAGTTGGCTCAGTGGTAGAGCATCGGCCTGGCGTGCAGGAGTCCCAGGTTCAATTCCCGGCCAGGGCACACAGGAGAAGCGCCCATCTGCTTCTCCATCCCTCCCCCCTCTCCTTCCTCTCTGTCTCTCTCTTCCCCTCCCTCAGCCAAGGCTCCATTGGAGCAAAGTTGGCCCGGGCACTGAGGAAGGCTCCATGGCCTCTGCCTCAGACCCTAGAATGGCTCTGGTTGCAACAGAGCAACGCCCCAAGATGGGCAGAGCATCGCTCCCTGGTGGGCATGCCGCGTGGATCCTGATCAGGTGCATGTGGGAGTCTGTCTGACTGCCTCCCTGTTTCCAGCTTCGGAAAAATACAAAAAAAAAAAAAAAAGAAAGAAAGAAAGAAAGAAAGAAAGACAATGTACTAAAGTTGACTGTGGGGATGGTTGCACAACTCTGGGATATACTAAAAACCACTGAATTGTACCCTTTAAATGAGTGAATTGACAGTATGTGAATTTTATCTCAATAAAGCTGTTAAAAAAAGATAAAGCTACCAGAACAAAAAAAGAGACAAACAGGAATCTGAATCCTGACTGAATATTTGATGATATTAGGCTTACTGTTATTTGTTTTAGGTGTGATAGGTTTTGTCAGGTTTCTAAAAAAGGGTTCTTATATTTTAGAGGTAGGTACTGACTGATGTATCTACAGGTGAAATGATACTTTTAGGATTTGCTTCAAAATAATGCGAAAGCATGGAGTGGGATGAAGAGATATGAAACCATATTAGTCACAAGTTGGTCATTACTGAAGATGAGTGATAAGTACAGGGTAATTCATTGTTATTCTTTTGTATGTGTTTGAAAATTTCCAAAATAAAAGGTCCAGAAGCTACAAGACAAGAGCCTTTGTCAAGCTCTACCCCTCCCTCATTGTGTGAACCCTTCTTTCTCCCAGTCTCCTGATGAAGACTGAGGATGATAATATGTGTATCTTATAACCATTCTTGTAAGAAGTAAAAGTAAAGACACGTGTAAGGTACCCTACCAAGGGACAGGGCTCCGTTTTGTCTAACAAGGCCAGAAATTCTTAAGAACAGTCCAATGAAAACCCCGTTCATACAAAAGGGTGCCACTAGACTTTAGACAATAAGGACTCCAGAGCTTTGTAGAGAAGTACCTATAATAGAAACCAGTACCCCCTACAGCAATGGGAGATATCCCTAATTTAAATTGCCCTTAGGTGCCAAAGGACTTTCAACAAGTAGCCTGAGGAAAGAGAAATCTAGAGTGGGAGGAGAGCACACATCAAGATCTTCATTCCACCCCATCGGTTTATTCGGTAAACCCTTCCTTCAATACCTCTACCACGGGTTCTCCCAAAGTTGGAACCAGAGTCGGGAGGCAGAAAGAAGGATAAGCACTGAAAACTCGGGCTATTTGATCATGAGAAGGTGACTGTCTCCAATTTTCCACTCCCACCTTACCTGACTCAATAGCACCGATCTTCACGCGACAGATCGTTTGAATGGGGGTGGGACGAGGTTGGAAGAAGGGGGAGGGGGGCGCGCGCGTGGGGGCGGGGCTACAAGGTAGGAGCCAATGGCTGATGACATGGAGGGTCACAGCGCCTCCAGTCCTCCGACCCTCGAACCTCGAGCTTGAGGAGCGTGAAACTACCGATGATCAGAGACGTGGGGATTTCTGCTCTTTTCACTCCTAGACCGACGCCTAGAGTACCCAACCCTCCGACCCCGCCAACAAATGGTTGGGAATGTCTACTTTTTCTTCCTTCGTCACAGAAACTTCTGCAGAGGCAGTCTCCCTGTAGGAGCTAAGCAATCGGAAACCCTGGGATCTCCTGAGCATTTAAAGGAAACCCATTCCCTGGATCTTCGGGAATCCCAACCACCTCGACCCACAGCCCCCATTTCTAGTCACTGACTGACGCCATCTCCTTTTGGAGAGTATTTCAGCTTAGTTGTGGACTCACCACTCGCACAAGCTCCTTGAGACCCACTCAGTTTCATTCACTAGGCAAATTCATTTGATTTAGCCCTGTGGCAAAAGGATGTCTCGTACCAAGTAGATATGGAATGCTGGTGGGCTCAGCAATACAATTGGATAGCTCCTAAACTGCTTATGTGTTAGTTCACAGATTACTCAGTCCACAATAGGCTTGGAAACGCCTAACAATTTTAGACCCACGATAGGAGCACTGTTTTTCATTAGCAAGAACATTAATATTCTTTCCATCTTTGTTGAAGCCACCATGTCCTGGCTTTTTCTTGGCTAACGGCCAGTTTTTGGATAAAGCAAGTGTAGTAATCTAGCATCTGAAATTGCCACAGCAAGGAGACGGCAGGAACACCAGGCTGAATGTTTAGCTCTCAAAAGAATGAAAGACTCCTGAGAGGAAAACTGAGTACCTGAGACATTTATAGAAAATAAAAACAGATTAGCTCACACCCAGTGCTTGGAGTCTTGGTGGACTGACTTAATGACCATCAGCATCACTCCTCCAGCTCCATACCAGTCAGGTGTGTTTGGCATCATTGACAGTGTACATGAATGGCATGTGACACCCAGTAATAAAGATTCAAACTGCATGAAGCAAAAACTGACAGGAAAAAGAGGTCAATCCACTCTGACAGCTAATGTCAGCACTCCTCTTTCAGGAATTGATAGAACAAGTATACAAAACCACTAGGAATACAGACTTGAATAAAACATCAACCAACTTGACATGATTAACATTTATAGGACAGTTCATCCAACAATAGCAGAATGCATATTCTTTTAAAGTGCATATGAAGGAGGAGGGGGAAGTAGGAGAGAGTAAAGGATGTATAAATGGTGATGGAGGCAGACTTGACTCAGGGTGGTGAACACACAATACAGTGTATAGCCTGAGACCTATAAAATTTTATTAACCAATGTCACCCCAATAAATTCAATAAAAAATAAATAAAAGAATTGCAATTATGCAGAATATGTCCTCTGACTGCAACGGCATTGAATTTTAAATTTTAAATATTGACAAAGAACAAAGTTCGAAGACTGACACTAGCTGACTTAAAGACATACTATAAACTATAGTAATCAATAAATGTGGTAAAAACAAAAGAATAGGCAATAGATCAATAAAACAGAATAGAGACGCCAGAAGCAAAAACACACAAATATAGCCAACTGATCTCTAAAAAAGAAACAAAGCTAATACAATGAAGCAAAGACAGCCTTCAACAAGTGATGCTGGAACAACTGGACATCCACATGCAGAACAGTAATTTAGACACAGACCGTATATTCTTCACAAAAATTAACTCTAAATAGACCACAGACAAAAATGTAAAATGAAAAACTATACAATTCCTAGAATAACACAGGAAAAAAATCTAGATGACTCTGGGCATAGTGATGATTGTATGTATGTATGTATGTATGTATGTATGTATGTATTTTTAGCAAGAGATGAGGGTGGGAGACAGACAGACAGACAAGAAGGGAGAGAGATGAGAAGCATCAATTCTTCCTTGCAACACCTTAGTTGTTCATTGATTGCCTTCTCATACATGCCTTGACTGGGGGGCTCCAGCAGAGCAAGTGACCCCTTGCTCAAGCCAGTGACCTTGGGCTCAAGCCAGTGACCCTACGCTCAAGCTGGTAGGCCTGCACTCAAGCCGGTGACCTCAGAGTTTTGAACCTGGGTCCTCAGCATCCCAGTCTGATGCTCTATCCACCGCACCACCACCTGGTCAGGCTGGTGATGATTGATTTTAGATACAACACCAAAAGTATAATCCATGAAAGATATAATTGATAGGCTGGACTGCATTAAAATTAAAAACCTGCTCTGTAAAAGACTTCATCAAAAGAATGAGAAAGCCACAGACTAAGATAAAATATTTGCAAAATAAAATGTATGCATACCCTGTATATCAGGAACATGTGTAAGAATGTTTGGAGCGGTATTGTTTTAATCGCCCAAAGCTAGAGAAACTCTAAATGCTCATCAGTAGTAGCATGGATAAGTAAATTGTGGTCTGTTAGTATACTGGAACATTATACGGCATTAAAAAGCACAGATGAGAGCTACACACAAGATATGGATAAATCTTACAAATATATGCTGAATCAAAGTAAAATACAAAGGAATACAAAGAGAATGCATATATAAATGAACAAGTTAAACCATGTAAATGGACATACTAAACCATATTGCTTAGCTATGCAAACAAGATAATAAAACATAAAGAACTAATTGTCATAAAGGCAGGACGGTGGTACGAAGAGGGAGGAAAGCAGTTATAATTAGTGATTCATGGAGAACTTGTAGTATCATTCCAGTTCTTAACACAGCAGCATTTATTTTATAGTTCTTTAAACTGCACATAATGTCTTATGCATGTGTATAATACTACATAATAAAATTTTGTGTGTGTATGACAGAGACAGAGAGAGAGACAGATAGGGACTGACAGGCAGAAAGGAAGAGAGATGACAAGCACCAATTCTTCGTTTCAGCACCTTAGCTGTTCATTGATTACTTTCTCATATGGGGGGGCTACAGCAGAGCGAGTGACCCCTTGCTCAAGCCAGCGACCTTGGGCTCCAGCCAGTAATGCCATGTTCAAGCTGGTGAGCCAAGCCTGAGCTCAAGTCAGCGACCTTGGGGTTTTGACCTGGGTCCTCTGCGTCCTAGTCCAACACTCTATCCACTGTGCCACCACCTGGTCAGGCTAAAATGTATTTTATTTATTTATTTTTTAGAGTTTAAAATGAAAGAGAGTTTATTAGTGAAGCAGTGGGACAGAGAGTGGGCTACTCCACACAGAGCAGCCCTGCATAATAAATTTTTAAAAAACATTAAAAAATACATTACAGCCTGACCAGGCAGTGGTGCTGTGAATAGAGCATCAGACTGGATGCAGAGGACCCAGATTTGAAATCCTGAGGTCGCTGGCTTGAGCATGGACTCACCAGCCTGAGTGCGGGGTCACTGACTTGAGCCCAAAGGTTGCTGGCTTGAACCCCAAGGTCACTGGCTTGAGCAAGGGGTCACTCCCTCTGCTGTAGCCCCCTGGTCAAGGTACATATAAGAAAGCAATCACTGAACAACTAAGGTACCACAATGAAGACTTGACGCTTCTCATCTCTTTCCCTTCCTGTCTGTCTGTCTTTTTTTTTTTTTGTACAGAGACAGAGTGTCAGAGAGAGGGATAGATAGGGACAGACAGACAGGAACGGAGAGAGATGAGAAGCATCAATCATCAGTTTTTCATTGCAACACCTTTAGTTGTTCATTGATTGCTTTCTCTTATGTGCCTTGACTGTGGGCCTTCAGCAGACCGAGTAACCCCTTGCTCAAGCCAGCAACCTTGGGTCCAAGCTGATGAGCTTTTGCTCAAACCAGATGAGCCCACGCTCAAGCTGGAGACCTCGGGGTCTCGAACCTGGGTCCTTCCACATCCCAGTCTGACACTCTATCCACTGTACAACCGCCAGGTCAGGCCTGTCTGTCTGTCTTTTTTTTTTTTTTTTGGTCTCTCTGTCTTTATCTGGCCCTTTCTCTGTCTCTGTGACACACACACACACACACACACACACACACACACACACACTAACATGACATTTCCACCAGACTGGCAAAATTATTTTCAGTTTAACCAAGTTTATTCAAGTGTCAAGCAGGAAGTGGAATGTATGTAATTCTCACACATTGTAAACCACTTTGAAAATCAGAATAAACAGTAAGACTAAAGGTGTGTAAACCCTACTCAGCAATTCCACTCCCAAGTATATACCCTACAGAACTCCTTCCACTCCCAAGTATATACCCTACAGAACTCCTGCTTGTGTGCAGCTGTATATGCCCAGGCTTCCTCTAGAGGAAAATTGTGGTTATTTACATAGGTTAGGATTACTGGAAACAGATTGTGCTTAGGTTTGCCTCCACTAGAAGTCGTTCTCCGACTAGCCTAGGCAGAATTAAAGGCTCCGTCTTCTGTCCTCCCATTCATCACTCCAATAAAGAGAGGCAGGGAGGGAGAGACAGACAGGAACATGGAGTTGTTCCTGTATGTTAAGATGACCAACACTTTTACAATGAAAAGGAGGACAAAAATAAATTGAAGAAAACAATATCATAAATAAAAAATATATTTTATTTATTGCAACAATAATACACTATGATAAATGGATAATAAAAACATTTGTAGTATTTAATATTGTAATTATGCTTACAGACCTATTAATTTTTAATAATAATTGTAAGAAAAAAGTACTCATTTAGATACAAATACGTCACATCACACTCAATGGATCAACTCCACATCCATCGAATACAGACATTTACAGAGTAGTCTTCCAATATCAAAAAGGAGGACATGCCCTGACCGGGCGGTGGTGCAGTGGATAGAGCGTCGGACTGGGATGTGAAAGACCCAGGTTCGAGACCACGAGGTTGCCAGCTTGAGCGAGGGCTCATCTGGTTTGAGCAAACAAAGCTCACCAGCTTGAGCCCAAGGTCACTGGCTCGAGCAAGGGGTTACTCAGTCTGCTGAAGGCCCACGGTCAAGGCACGTATGAGAAAGCAATCAATGAACAATTAAGGTGTTGCCACGCGCAAAGAAAAACTAATGATTGATGCTTCTCATCTCTCTCCGTTCCTGTCTGTCTGTTCCTGTCTATCCCTCTCTCTGACTCTCTCTCTGTCTCTGTAAAAAAACAAACAAACAAAAAAACAAAAAAAGAAAAAAAACGGAGGACATGTAGGAGGACACTTTTCAAGGAAGAACGGAACTTACAAAAGAAGGACTGTCCTTCCTAAAGGAGGAGGATTGGTCACCTTATTGTGCATTGACCGGGAATCCAACCCTCAACGTCTGTGCTTCAGGGCAATGTTCCAAACAACGAGACTATCAGGTCAGCTCTTGAATCTCCGGTTTTGTAATAGTTATGCCCATGGTCCAAAGAGGGAAGCGCAACAAACATAAGCGAATGGTAGGACCTAAGCATGCGAATGTGTGTGCATGCAGAATCAGCTGCTGCGTCATGGGGGATGCACGCAAGGGGAGCGCGACGCCTGCGCAGAGGAACTGTGAGAAAGGTGGCATCTGTAGCCGGGAGAGGAGTGTCCACCAGCGGGCCTCACAAGGCCTAAAGGGGCCTGAGATAGTCGCTAGACTTCTCAGTTGAGGCCTCTTCACCCTCATTTTCACCTACCTGACCAGACTGAAGAGGCTAAGCCTCCAGACTAGGGTGAGGCCCCAACATGTTCATAGATCTAGGCTGTGTGAGGCTGGGCCTCACTGCTGAGGGGAATCAGGCCATGGCCCCGTGCTTCTGTGAAACTGAGGAATCAAGCCTGAGAGGTCCCAAGAAGCTGATCTTAGCTCCTTTGCTCACAGAATCTAACTGAGCTAACTCCAAGGCCTGGCCATCATGGGCCTTGGCCATCCGCCCCTCCCACTGGGCAAACCCATTGGTGAACCCACTGGTTCAGGTTCCCAGACAGCAGACACCAGGTCCAACAGCATCACAGGTCTCTTAGGGACAAACAGCTATTTCCTGTGCCTTCAGGAACTTGGACAGCAGCTCTGTCCTTTCCTCTTTGGAGGTTATAGTTCCAAGAAAGGAAGTAAACAGGTATTTGTGGGAGACCTGAGCACTCCCCAGAGGGCATGGACCCAGGAAAGCAGTTGCTGGAAAGACGGTGTTAGGTCTGGCACATTGGGCCAGCTGGGAAAGACAAAGTTCGGTCTTGCACTTTGGGCTGTCGCCAGGATCTCTCCAGCTTCAGAAGAAGAGTCTGCCAGGAAACCAAGGGGGGTTTTATAAGTGTCACACATGGACGGTTTCCAAATCCCAGTTTATCAAAACTCAGTTCTTTCACTGAAGGCTCAGATTACCAAATGACCCAAAAGAAAACAATACAACTCAGAATTTGTTTGAAGGAATACACTTTTTAAGTATGTTCAAAGAAGGCAGATAAATTTTTTGTGAGTACAATTTTCCTTTTTTTTTTTTTTTTTTTTCTTTTTTTCCCCTCTTTCTGAAGCTGGAAATGGGGAGAGACAGACAGACTCCCGCATGCGCCCGACCGGGATCCACCCGGCACGCCCACCAGGGGGCGATGCTCTGCCCCTCCGGGGCGTCGCTCTGCCGCGACCAGAGCCACTCTAGCGCCTGGGGCAGAGGCCAAGGAGCCATCCCCAGCGCCTGGGCCATCTTTGCTCCAATGGAGCCTTGGCTGCAGGAGGGGAAGAGAGAGACAGAGAGGAAGGAGGGGGGTGGCGGGAGTGGAGAAGCAAATGGGCGCTTCTCCTATGTGCCCTGGCCGGGAATCAAACCCGGGTCCCCCGCACGCCAGGCCGACGCTCTACCGCTGAGCCAACCGGCCAGGGCCACAATTTTCCTTTTTTAGTGGAATGCAGAGTCAAGGATAGTGTTAACAACATGAATTATGAGAATCAGAAGTACTTGTACTTTGAAGTATGTTATATTTCAGCTGCTGGCAAACTGGTAGTATTGAAGGTTTGTGCTTCTTAGGTAAGCTGCCACCTATTAGATAAATGTCTCCAGCTTCCTTAACTTTTTAAACTTTGAATAAATTGAATTAGGATTTTTGTTGTTATTTATCATTCCCATGCTCCCAAAGGAAAGCAAGTCCCAAATGAAAGAAGTCACTGATAGACACTCTTTAGAGTTATCTCATTTGATTTTGTGTTGATAATCTGAGGCTCTTACTTTTTCTATCTTTAGCTGTTGTGACAGCATTTTCTTTTTAAGTTTTCCATTGATTTGAGGAAGAGAGAGGAAGGGAGAGAGAAAGAAGCATCAACCTGTTGTTCCTCTTAGTTGTTTCATTTAGTTGTGCACTCATTAGTCACTTCTCATATGTGCCCTGACAGGGGATTGAACCCGTCGCATTGGAACAACGCTCTATCCATTGACCCTCTCTGCCAGGTCCCATGGGCATTTTATTTGGGTATTTCTTCTAATTCTCTGTATTTTCTGTCTTTTTTTTTTTTTAAAGAAAGAGAGTAGAGAGATAAGAGAAAGGGAGAGAGAAACATCAACTCATAGTTGCAGTACATTGATTGCTCCTCATATGTGCCTTGACAAGGGGGTGGTGCTCCAGCTGAGCCAGTGACCCCTTGCTCAAGCCAGCGACCATGGGATCATGTCAATGATCCCACACTCAAGCTGGTGACCTTGTAGTCAAGCTGATGAGCCTGCACTCAAGCCTGCGGCCTCAGGGTTTCAAACCTGGGACCTCAGCAGCCCAGGTTGATGCTCTATCCACTGTGCCACCACAGGTATTTTTAACATTCTAAATCATTAAATATAATATACATCCACAAAAGTACATGGAACATGTAAGCATAATTTTAAATGAATAATGATAAAGTTTATATCAAGAAATATGCCTGACCTGTGGTGGTGCAGTGGATAAAGCGTCGACCTGGAAATGCTGAGGTCGCCGCTTCAAAACCCTGGGCTTGCCTGGTCAAGGCACATATGGGAGTTGATGCTTCCAGCTCCTCCCCCCTTCTCTCTCTCTGTCTCTCCTCTCTGTCTCTCCCTCTCCTCTCTAAAATGAATAAAAAAAAAAAAAAAAAGCACCTCTTACCTAAGAGTGTGCCTTAAAAAAAAAAAAAAAAGAAAGAAATAGAACATCTCCATAATTCTGGAAGATCTCCCACCATCAGTTCACAATCAGTACCCTTTCTTTTTTTAAAATTTTTTAATTTTTTTTTTTTTAGCGTGCATGTGCACAAGAGAGACAGACAAGAAGGGAGAGAGATGAGAAGCATCTCGTAGTTGCGGCACTCTTAGTTGTTCATTGATTGCTTCTCATATGTGCCTTGACCAGGGGGCTCCAGCCAAGCCAGTGACCCCTTGCTCAAGCCAGTAACCTTGGGGTCATGTCTATGATCCCACGCTCAAGCCTGCAACCCTGTACTCAAGCTGGAAACCTTGGGTTTTTGAACCTGGGAGCTCACCATCTTGATATCTTAGTTGACCCTAAGTAGTTATAGTTATTGTTTTTCAGGAAGAGTGCATGTGCATCAAGATCCAAAATTTCTTTTTCTTTTTCTCTGTCTTTGAATGAAAACAGATTACTAGTTCTGGCTTGCTTCTTGTCTAAAAATTGTGTGGCATTAAATTCCTTTTTGTATCCCTGTTGATTATCTGATTCTTAGTGTAGAATTCTGTCCACAGATCTTAAGCTTGAGGGCTCACTAACTAAATCTATATTCCTGTTCAGTGATTTAGGCTGCCTGATGGACAGGAGAGAGAGCTAGGACCATGACAAAACCTCACTCATCTCTCTAGGGTTTCCCACTTTTTTTCTTTTTAATTGAAGATATTGTGCCAAAGGCTGCATTTATCTACTTAATATTTTCTTCAGCTCTGAACATTTGTGTTTCAAACTTATTCTTTATCTTAATTCCTTGATGACACAGTTTGTGTCAAGGAATGCATTAACCCTTAACTTTCTCTTTGGGGTGTCTTGGGGTCTTGTTGGTGCTTTTATGATTAATGGGCTCGTCCATTGGGGAGGTGAGCCCTCTTTTTAGGTTCTTTAATAGTCTTAGATATTTTAGCTCTCGTCTAATATTATTACTCTCTTTTTTTTTTTTTTTTACAGAGACAGAGAGAGAGTCAGACAGGGACAAACAGACAGGAACGGAGAGATGAGAAGCATCAATCATTAGTTTTTCGTTGCACATTGCAACACCTTAGTTGTTCATTGATTGCTTTCTCATATGTGCCTTGACCGCGGGCCTTCAGCAGACCGAATAACCCCTTGCTCGAGCCAGCGAACTTGGGTCCAAGCTGGTGAGCTTTTGCTCAAACCAGATGAGCCCGCACTCAAGCTGGCGACCTCGGGGTCTTGAACCTATGTCCTCGGCATCCCAGTCCGATGCTCTATCCACTGCGCCACTGCCTGGTCAGACAATATTATTACTCTTGATCTTCTCATTTCTCACTCCTTCTGGCCTTTCACTCCTACTAGCCCCAGAACCCTGCTCAAAGCTATCTTCTAACTCCTCCTAATTTCTGACTCAGAACTTTTTTTATTACAGGTTTTTTTGTTTGTTTGTTTGTTGTATTTTTCTGAAGTTGGAAATGGGGAGGCAGTCAGACAGACTCCCGCATGCGCCTGACCGGGATCCACCCGGCATGCCCACCAGGAGGCAATGCTCTGCCCATCTGGGGCGTCGCTCTGTTGGACCAGAGCCATTCTAGCGTCTGAGGCAGAGGCCATGGAGCCATCCTCAGAGCCCAGGCCAACTTTGCTCCAATGGAGCTTTGGCTGAGGGAGGGGAAGAGAGAGACAGAGAGGAAGGAGAGGGGGAGGGGTGGAGAAGCAGATGGGCGCTTCTCCTGTGTGCCCTGGCTGGGAATCAAACCCGGGACTCCTGCACGCCAGGTGGACACTCTACCACTGAGCCAACTGGCCAGGCCCTGACTCAGAACTTTTTATCTCTGCTGACTGTTGGTTGACCCCCATTGCTACATGATTGCTGATATGCCCCATTCTCGATTCAGGTAATGTATGTCTTGGTACCAGTGTCCTGTTTGATCATCTTCTGTTTTCTCATCTGGAGTATACTGATGGAGGGGGCGGTATTCGGCCTTCAATATTTGGTAATTGTGAAGGTAAGGTGGATCTTCCTTACTACCCTCTCAGGCCTTAGAGGATACCTATTGTCTATTCTTAGGTGTCCTTTCCCCATTATCTCCGTTTGTGTCCCCATTTATTTTGTTAAAGTTTTCCTCTTTGACATCTCTACTTATTCTTTGTTCTCCCTGTTAGATAACAGCTTTGTACAGCATGAAAGTGTGGTACCAAGCAGGGGTCCAAGTCTTGTTTTCCTTGGGTTTTGGCTATGGCTCCATTGTCTCTTTATTCTCACACATGGACCTGTCCACAGCTATCTCAATGATGCCTTTGTTGTGGCTCTGGTCAACCTGGGATCCAAGCTGCTTGTCACACCTTTTATCTTCTATGTCCTGGGCTTCTGGGCCACAATCATCACACACCAGTGCAATGAGAAGTAAGGCCAGTTGAGGGTCTCAGCCTCAAGGAACTACAAAAACCCAGAGACCCTAAACTTATAGGGGTTGCAAAGACCCACATTCACACATCTCAACCTCCAGTGCACTTGTGAGCCTCTGCCTTCTCCTAGGACAGTGGCTGGCAAACTCATTAGTCAACAGAACCAAATATCAACAGTACAACAATTGAAATTTCTTTTGAGAGCCAAATTTTTTAAACTTAAACTATATAGGTAGGTACATTCCTTATCAAGGTCGTGCCCACACATGGTATTTTGTGGAAGAGCCACATTCAAGTGGCCAAAGAGCCGTATGTGGCCTGCGAGCCGCAGTTTGCCAACCAGGGTCCTAGGATGAAAAACAAAGATGTTCAAATCCTTGTCATATATTATCCTTCTTAAAAACCTTTTTTAAAATTTATTGATTTGAGAGAGAGAGAGAAAGTGTGTGTGTGGGGGCATCAATTTGTTGTTCCACTTATTTATGCATTGATTGGCTGATTTTTGTAAGTGCCCTGACCAGGGATTGAACCCACAACCTTAGTGTATTGGGATGACACTCTAACCACTCAGCTACCCAGCCAGGGCCAGAGCCCTTTTCTAGCCGTAGAAATCTTCAAACACAGATATTGCCAACTGCTCCCCTCAGAGTTCCACCACAGAGATATGCTCAAATCGACATATATTCAAGGTTAGTCTAGTCCCAGACAGCAGCTAAGAACCTACCTGTCTGGGTAGCATTCTGCTTTCTAATGCATTCATTCTTTACTGTCAGCTCCTGAATTTAGGGATTTTAGTCAATCTATCATACTTAAGCTCCAACAAGGCTCTCACAACTAGAACCTTTCATGTCTTCTCGCCTGCATTTTATTCTGTAGGCATTAATCAAAAACATCCACCAGACATTTAGAAAGTACTCTTTGTGTGCTACAGAGACTTGGACAGGTGAATCAGAGCACAGTACTTACCTTCACTGAATTTTCAGTTTTGGAGGGAAAAAAGAAATTCTGTCATTTGTCACAACATGGATGAAGTTGAAGGGCATTAGGCTAGGTGAAATTAGTCAGGCAAAGATAAAATGATCCTGACCAGGTGGTGGCGCAGTGAATAGAGCGTCGGACTGGGATGCCGAGGACCTAGGTTCAAGACCCCGAGGTCGCCAGTTTGAGCACGGGCTCATCTGGTTTGAGCAAAGCTCACCAGCTTGGACCCAAGGTCGCTGGCTTGAGCAAGGGGTTACTCAGTCTGCTGAAGGCCCACAGTCAAGGCCCATATGAGAAAGTCAATGAACAACTAAGGTGTTGCAATGCGAAACAAAAAACTAATGATTGATGCTTCTCATCTCTCCATTCCTGTCTATCTGTCCCTGTCTATCCCTCTCTCTCTGACTCTCTCTCTGTCTCTGTAAAAACAAAAACAAAAACAAGATAAAATGATACATGTGAAATTTAAAAAAAATTATAGTAACAGAATAGAACTGTGGTTGCCAGGGGCTGGAAATGGGGCAATGTAGGTCAAAGGGTATTAACTTTCAGTTATAAAAATAAGTTCTGCCTGACCTGTGATGGTGCCACGGATAAAGCTTTGACCTGGAACACTGAGGTCACTGGTTCAAAACCCTGGGCTTGCCTGGTCAAGGCACATACAAGAAGCAACTACTACGAGTTGATGCTTCCTTCTTCTCCTCCCTCTTTCTTTCCCTCTCTAAATATCAATAAATAAAATTTTTTAAATTAAAATTAAGTTCTGTCCTGGACAGGTGGTTTGGCTGGTTAAAGCAACCTCCTGGTAGGCAAAGGTTTCAGGTTTGATCCTAGTCAGAGCACGTATAGGAACAGATTAATGTTTCTGTCTCTCTCTCCCTTCTTCTCTCTCTAAAATTGAGAAATACTTTTTCCACCAATTTTAGTATATGTGCTGCTTAAGTGAGCACAATAAAAACATTTTTAAGGAAGTTCTGCCTGACCTGTGGTGGCGCAGTGGATAGAATGAAGACATGGAATGCTGAGGTTGCAGGTTTGAAACCATGGGCTTGCCCGGTCAAGGCACATACAACTGCTTCCTGCTCCTCCCTCACCCCCACCCCTCTGCTCTCAAAAATTAATAAAAGCTTTTTTTTTTTTAATGTTCTGAGGTGCCTATAGTTAATAATACAGTATTGTACACCGAAAAGTTGCTAAAAGTTGATATTCAGTGTTTTCACCACACACACAAAAAATTTACTATTAGATGATGAATCTGTTAATTATCTTGTTTGCATTCTACAATGCATGATTATCAAATCATCATTGTGTGCGCTTTTTAAATTTTTATTTATTGATTGGAGAGGAAGGGAGAAAGAAACATTGACTGTTGTTCTACTTATTTATCCATTTATTGGGTGATTCTTGTATGTGCCCTGACCCAAGATGGAACCTGCAAACTTTGTGTATCAGGACCACACTCTAACCCAGTGTTTTTCAACCAGTGTGCCGTGGCACACTAGTGTGCCATGAGACATGGTCAGGTGTGCCGTGGCGAAATTAAACATGGGTCCCCAAACTACGGCCCGTGTGCCCGCCGCCAGCTGCCTCCATCCGAACATAAACATTCCCCTCACAATCCCTCCAGCTATCAGCGACAGGAAGAGTGGAGGCACAGGGAACGCTCACTGACCAATTACCTTCTAGGATTCATCCCGGCCACTAGCGATGAACCAATAGTAGGCTGCCTCTCATCCACACCCAGGAAGGTCCCCGCTCAGGCTGCCGTGCCCCTGTCATTGTGTGGCCGCAGCGAGTAGTTGAAGCTGCTATTCCTCCCCATGGTCCCGATTTCTAATCCTGGTCAGGACTGGAGGTAAATGTTGCCACCACTAGATGAAGCCTCAGCTTCAGCTGGTTATGTCTATCCTGATGGTGTATATAGATATTTGACCTTTTTCTTTTTAAAAGAGGCCCCCACAAAGGGTGATATACAATGCATCGTAATGTTATCTAACTTTAAAGCTAAAGTTTGCTGATCTTCCTTTGGACAGTTTTTGGTTATCTGTTGCCAAGGAGTTCCCCATTCTAGGCAACAAAGCTATTTTGACATTGCTCCCGTTTTCAACCACATATCTATGTGAGCTGAGCTTCTCAAGCTTGACTGCGATAAAAACTAAAAACAGAGAGAGACTGAGAACTTTGAGGAAGAGCTTCGTGTGTGTCTTTCTAACATTCCTTCCAAGATATCCCTTTTGTGTTCATCAAAACAGGCCCAAGTTTCACACTAAGTGAGTATAAATACATTTAGAAACTATATTATTAACCATATGTATAATATGTACTGTGTTAGTGTGTCATTTTGTGTCATTTTGGTAGGTGGTGTGCCCCAGGATTTTGTAAATGTACAAAATGTGCCATGGCTCAAAAAAAGTTGAAAATCACTGCTCTAACCAACTGAGATACCTGGCCAGGCTACACTTTGCATATATACAACTAGATTTGTCAATTATTCCCAATAAAGTTGGGGAGGGGAAACCCAGAGTAAAAAATCAGAATAGTATTGATATTTAATGACAATAAAATAAATTGCATCTTGGCTAGGTAGCTCAGTTGGTTAGAGTTTCCTCCCCATATGCCAACGCTGCAAGTAGGATCCCCGGTCAGGGCACATACAGGAATCAACCAATGAGTGCATGAATAAGTGGAACAACAAATCGATGTTTCTCTCTCCCCCACTTCCTCACTCTATAATCAATAAACACTTTTTAAATTGAATTTTGAGCCTTAAAAAAGAAAAAGGATAGCAGATGAGATCTCTCAGAAAAAAGAAAGAGTACTGTATCTTTAAGGGTGCTGGTTTTCTAGGACCTGGGTGGACACCAGGATGGTAGGAACATCCCTGACCTATGTTGGAAATCTGTGAGGATTTGGGACTTGACAAGAGTGGGAGCCTGTGGGGTGTCCAGGGAGTTCAGAGGCTGCTAGGCATGCAGCTCAGGCCTAGAGATGATCAGGTACTACAAAGCTGGATCTAACTGCCAAGGTCCCAGGCTCAATCCTGGCTCCTCTGGGGCCTCCTCCTCTAGGGGCCCCACTGCAGAGGCAGGAAGTCCTGCCAGAGGCTCAGCTTCCGCTCTGGGTGTTTGGCACTGCTCAGCTACCCCTCTCACTCCCAGGGACCTTCCCACTTGGGACCTGCAGCACTTTCACTTCCCCGAAGTACCCAGGCCCTGCCCCAGCACAGGGGAGCACCTGGTCTACACTTGTTGCCGAAAACAGGATGCAGACAGTGAGAGAGGAGCAATGACAGATGGGGGTGGGGGGGGCAGTGATCAACAGGGAAAGGAGGGCAGGCATGCAGAGAAAAGGTGCCAGAAACCCAAAGAGGGACAGGATAGAGACCCTGAGGTTGAAGGAGACAGAAACCCAGAGGTGGGGACAAGGACTCAGAAGATAAAAGGACTCAGAGAGAAGGGAACAAAGACTTAGAGAGGAGGACAAGAGATCAAGGGCTGGGAAGAGGGGACAGAGATGGAGGCAGAGATGGCAGAGCTTAGCAGGCAGTGAGGTCAGAGTGTCTGTGAGGTCGGCTGCTGTGCAGGGCTGGCCTGGGGTCTTGGTGCCCAGAGTGAGTGGGTACAAGCAGATCAGGAGCCCCCGTGGGTCCCCAAGCCTAAGCCATGGAGACCTGGGAGGAACTGCCCAGCGTGTCCTTGGTGTCCACAAATTCCAAGGCCCCTCAGGTACATGCGTGTGTGTCCCAGGGGCGGGTGAGGGAGACAAGGACAAAGACAGAATAAAACCACCTTGTGTGTAGAGGGAGGGGTGAGGCTCCACCCCTGGCACTTCCTCTTTCTCTGTGTTCTTCCTTTGTCTCTGTCTCTCAGCCTCTCCCTCTCGTTCAAGGCTTCTTTCTCCCTGTCTCCCCACTGCCAACTCTTCTGGCTGCTCACCACTCCAGGCAAAGATGTCGGCCCAGAACAGCTGCCTCAGCCTCATCAAGTACCTCCTCTTCGTTTTCAACCTCTTCTTTTTTGTGAGTTGTCTCATGGTTCCCCGGACTGGGCCCCAGTCCCTCCCACAGCCTCCCCTCCTAGTATCCCTGCTTGCCCACCATCATATTCTCATCTCCTCTCCCCAGGTCCTAGGCAGCCTGATTTTCTGCTTTGGTATTTGGATACTTGTGGACAAGACCAGCTTCGTGTCATTTGTGGGTGAGGGGGCCGGGGCAGTTGGGGAGGAACTTCCTGGAGCGGGCTTGGAAACAGCCTCTCCACAAGTGGCGTCCTGGGGTCCCTCTTGTCCCAGGTAGCCCCACAGTTCCCAACTCCCTAAGTGGGTCCCAGGCTCTGCCAGGCCTCTCCAAGCTTCAGTGTCTTTCTCTGACAACTGAGTTGTGCATACCACCAATAACAATAATAGCCATTTCCCGGGCACTTCCTATGTGTCAGCTCTTGTGCAGATGTTCATCAGATCCTCCCAGAAACCTCTCCTGGCATTCAGAGTGGGGAAGTCACATACTGGACTAATAATAATAGTAGGAAAATAGTAAGAAGGTAATAGTCAAACCCCTAATGGCTCATATTAATGTGTTCACCCTGTGTTGAGAACTGGGTTGAACACATGCCTCCCAGGCATGCCTCAGAACAACCCCTGGTAATAGATACCATTCTATTCCCTAGACCTCAGGGAGCTTAAATTGACAGATCCAATGTCACAGAACAAGTGATGGGGCTGAAACTACCGGGAGTGAGAAGAGCTGAAGGAGGAAAGAGAGACTGAGAACAAGAAGGAGAGATTGAGAACTGAAGGGAGGAAGAGGGACAGAGACTTAGAGAGAGGAGAGAATCCCAGAGGAGAGGGACAGGGACTCAGGGTGGGGCAGAGTTGGAGACCTGGAGAAAGGGGCACCAGGAGCCTAGAAAGAGGCCCCCCAGGCCTGACCAGGCGGTGGCGCAGTGGATAGAGCTTCGGACTGGGATGCAGAGGACCCAGGTTTGAGACCCTGAGGTTGCCAGCTTGAGCGCTGGCTCATCTGGTTTGAGCAAGAAGCTCACCAGCTTGGACCCAAGGTCGCTGGCTCGAGCAAGGGGTTACTCGGTCTGCTGAAGGCCCGTGGTCAAAGCACATGAGAAAGCAATCAATGAACAACTAAGGTGTCGCAATGAAAAATTGATGATTGATGCTTCTCATCTCTCTCTGTTCCTGTCTGTCTGTCCCTATCTATCCCTCTGACTCTCTCTCTGTCCCTGTAAAAAAAAAAAAAAAAAAAGAGGCCCCCCCCCCCCCAGGATACTGCTCTCCACTGCATGGGTGGAGAATGGGAGAATGGGGACTGCCTGGAGCTGGGCACCTAAGGCTCAAAGTCACTGCCTCTCACCTTCCCCAGGCTTGTCCTTCATGCCCCTGCAGATCTGGTCCAAGGCCCTGGCCATCTCAGGAATCCTCACCATGGGCCTTGCCCTCCTGGGCTGTGTGGGGGCCCTAAAGGAGCTCCGCTGCTTCCTGGGCCTGGTGAGTGCCCCACCCCCTCTCCCTCCTTAGGACCACTCCCTTCTCCCCTCAGATAGATCCCCTGCATCCTGGAGAGGGGCCCAGCCTGACCTCTCCACTCTGCCCCTCAGTATTTTGGGATACTGCTGCTCCTGTTTGTCACGCAGATCACCCTGGGGATCCTCATCTCCACTCAGCGGATCCGGGTAAGCTTGCCTGCCCCTCCCCCCTTTCCCTTACCCCTACAGCCAGTGGGGTGGACTTGGTGGGGGAGGGAGGTGGAAAGAGACGGAAACAAAGGCAGACAGGGACTAACATAGACAAAAAAAATAACAGAGAAAGGAAGAAGAGAGCCACACAGACAGAACAGATACAGAGACTGACAGAGACACGGAGAGGTAGAGACAGGAAGAGGCAGAGAAAGACCAACACGCACGGAGGAAAACGGTCATAGCAAGAAAGAGATCCAAAGGGAAACAAGAAAAAAAGAGAAAACACGCGTACAGAGGCTCAGAGGAAGAGAGAGACCTAACGAGAGAGATCGTGGGAAATAGCGAGAGAAACAGAAAGACGGTAGAAACTGGCAGAGAAAGATTTTATTTCATTTTTTAGGGGGGGGGGGGGAGTGGAAAACATCAGCTTGTAGTGGTTGCTTCCCGTATGTGCCTTGACCCGGCAAGCCCAGGGTTTCGAACAGGCGACCTCGGCATTCCAGGTCGATGCTTTCTCCACTGTGCCACCACAGGTCAGGCAGAGAGGGGTTTTGAGAAAGAGACTTAGCCATTCAGTGAGAAAATGATGCCGGCATAGAGATGCTCAGGCACCCACCCCTCGGCGCTGAGACAGCCGGGAGTGGCTGAAGTTGGTCAGCACAGATGCGGTGGGGAAGGCAGGTTGGGATCCAGCCTCACTCTCAGCCTCTCAGCTGGAGCGGAAGGTGAAGGACATAGTGCAGGAGACGATCCAGAATTACCGCGCCGACCGGGAGAAGACCTCAGCGGAGGAAAGTTGGGACTACGTGCAGTCCCAGGTGCGTGAGGCATGTCGTGCCCCCCCCCTCCCCCCATAACAGAACTAGCCTCAACGTGGCTCAGTGCCCCAGCTCCCATCCAGGACCCTGGAAGGGCTTTGCTCTCTGCCTTGATAAGACTCCACCCTCAGCCCCAAGGCCCTAGCGTGATCCCACTCCCGGCTCCTAGTGACTCTGGGTCCCACGGGACCGGCCCCCCTGAGACTCCATTTCCTGGTCACTCACCTGCCCATTACTGAGGCTGAATTACAATGCCCACCCAATCTTTAGTTCAGAGTCTGATTCTGCAGCTTCTCGCCCAGCCCCAGGTCGCCCCGTAATTCGTCTCTTCCAACTTCATGTTTTCCTAATCCCCTAGCCCTGTCCCCCACCCTCCTCAGCTCTCTGCTCCCAATATGACGTCATACCATCACTCGGTCCCCTGATCCCCAAATCATGTTGCATTCCTCCAGTCCCGGTCCATCTGACTCTGTCTCTCTCTCAGCTGCGCTGCTGCGGCTGGACCTCTCCTCAGGACTGGTTCCATGTCCCTAGCCTGAGCAGCAACGAGTCGGAGGCATACCGTGTACCCTGCTCCTGCTATAACGCATCGGCGACTAACGACTCCGCAATCTTCGATATGATCTCCCTCTCCCAGTTCAGCCGGGCCGGACCACTGGCGCGGCCCCGACGCAATACAGACTTTTGCGTGGTCCCTGCAAACAGCTACACCTATCGCGAGGTGGGAAAGGGATCGGCCCACGTGAAGAGGATTGCGGGCAGGAGCGTGGCCCCCTGGAGGCGGGACCGCAATATATGGGGGGGGGGGTGTCTGCAAGTAGGGTGGGACCACGAGAAAGAACGTACAACGGACAACAGGTGGGGCGAAGCCCCCAGAAGCTGCGGTTTCTTTGGAAAGGCGGGGCCTAAAGAAAAGGGGAGGACCTGGAATGCTGTTGCCTAGGGAGAAGTAGGCTTGTTCAGGGCCAAGAGACTACAATACCGGTACCTAGGGAAGCTGGGTGAGATAGAATCCCAGAAAAAGTCCTACCTTTAACCTTTCTCTATGTTGCCAGGGCTGCGCGAGAAGCCTCCAGAAGTGGTTGCACAACAACCTTATCTCCATAGTGGGCATTTGTCTGGGCGTCGGTCTACTCGAGGTAATCCAATCCTGCCCTCACTCGCGACTGACTGTACAATCCTTAAATAGTCCTGCCCCAAAAGGTGGATTTAACGGTGGGCACACTGGGCGCGCGCCCTGGGCCCCGTCTTCTGAAGGACCCTCCAAAATCCCAACTTTACACTTTTTTCTAATGTAAGAGGCCCAATATTTTCTTCTGCGCCCGGGGCCCCAACCGACCTTAATCCGAGTCTGGCCCTCATTCTGGGAAAGGCTCATGCATAATAGACCCAATCGCCTGTGAGCCCTGATTGGTTGCACGCTGGAAGGTTTCCCCTTCCTCCCGAGGCTCACATCTGCTCTCCTCAGCTGACCAGCCTCCTGCTATTGGCCGCAATATCCCACCTCTTTTCCCGCAGGTGAGTGCGGCGGGGCTGAGCCTACTATTGCCACGCAGAGCCCTCCAACCCCAGCCGCAGGTGCGGAGCGCCAAAGGCTCATGCCCAGAGCCCGGCCTGAGCGCTGATGGCTGCAGTGGGCGCAGCGGCAGTCAGTGGGGTGGCTGGGGCATGGCGGATGCTTGCCCCAACTGGGGTGACAAGACCCCTCAGGGCAAGCTGCCGATACCCCTAGGCCTAGGGCCCTGGCCGCTTAGTGATCAAGACGAGGAACAGTCTGAGACCAGAAGCACAGGCACAGAGGTGGAGGCCAAGATGGAATTAGAGACACAGGCAGAAGGGGATAGAGATGAGCATCCAGAATAAAGGACCCTGGGCTTGCTCCGGATCTCACTCCTTTCCAGGCTCTAGACCTGCGTTAGGCGCAGCTGAATTCCTCCTACCTCACCCTGTTCCCACCTCCCCAGCCTGTCCATCTGCATCTTTGGTGGCCTAACCTATGACCTCCTGCCCTTTTACCCTTAACCCCACCATTCTACACCTTTCTTATCATCCCCCCAAACTCCCATCCTGGACCCCATCTTTCACAACCAGGCCCAGCCCCATCTGATTCTTGACACCGAGCCACACCCCCTCGACCTATCTGATAGCGTCTCCTTTCTCTATAGCTCAGCTTCATGACGCTCTCCATATTCCTGTGCAGAAATCTGGACCAAGTCTACGACAGGCTCGCCCGGTACCGCTAGGCCCGGTTCTCCCCAAGTCCCTCCTAGACCCCTTCAAGTGTCCTGGGCACTGACTTCTCTGACGCCTGTAAATATTTGTTTAACACCCTTCTCCCCAGCCATTGAGCCCTCTGCCTCCTCATTTCCCCGGGGACCCAGGTGTCTGCCTGCCCCATGGCTGTCACCTCTCTCACGGGACCTGGGGCTTCCCACCACCAGCTTCCTGCCCCCAAACACACCTCATTTCTTTGTCAGCCTACCACCTCCCACAAGATTATTTTTCACCCAAACCCCAAATAAACCCCCTGCGTTTTGGTAAAATGGCTTTATCCTGTCAAAACCAACACAATTTTGAGGCGGAAGATGTGGGGGAGGGGCAGACACTACCTTCTAGCTGGTGGCTCATGTAGAAGAGGGGACAACATTAAAAAGACTCACCCCACTGCTTGCCCAGCTGAGAAAAGTCAGGACCCTAACACCCATTTATAAATATCTCTTGTTATATTAAAAAAAAATATTTCCAGGGCCCACCTGGCTCTGCTCCTGCACAGAAAGGGTTAACCTTCAATATTTGATTTCAGAGTCACAGGGTGGGGGTGGTAGAGACAAATTAGGAAGGGGTTGGAAAACAGACAAGCCAATGTGTAACTAGGGCCCTCCGAAACATCCAGAACAGAGTGGGAGGAAGGCACTGTTGGAGACTGAGAAACCAGTGCTGTACCCTCAGGGCTCCTCATGCCAGTCCCCAGTCCTGGGTCCCTAGTCCCCGATGCTCTGGAGTGATCTGTCCTCTCACAGACCCATGTGAGGTCCCAATATCAGCATCCATCCTTTCCTCTCAGACCCGGCCCATTCAACTCCCCACCCAGCTTCCAAAGACCCCTCGAACAGGGATCAGCCCCCTCCCCAAATAAGAAGCCTGAAGAAAGCTGGAGGTCCTTCTTGGGAGGGGGAGTATTCAGGGGTGATCCACTTTTGGGGTCCCCCTTCAGTCCCTGACCAGGCGATAAATGTGGTGCTGGGTCCCCCGCTCACTGGTGGAGACTTCAAAGACGTAGGCGGTGCAGAGCAGCAGTTCCTGGGTGTCTCTATTTGTCACCACCTGCCAGGGATGCCGGGAGAAGGGGTTTGTGCTTGAAAGCGAAGGTACCACTGTGCCCTCCCTCAGTTATCACGGGGTACACAGGAAAGGGCTTCCTACCATGTCACATGGGAGAGGGAATGCCCAACATGCCAGGTTCCTCATTTGAAGGACCTCACATAAGATAGTATATCATGTATTAGATGGTCAAGGGGGTCCCTACTCCATCACTGGGGTCCTCTTTCCCCAGGTGAGAGAGGTCCCCAGCTCAATGCATTCCCCAAAGTCAAATAGATCCTATCATATCATGTTTCCTGGACTAAGGTTAGGTTCCCTGGAAAGGGGGTCCTGTTAAGGACCCACCCTGAGTCCTCCAGGTCAGTTTCCCCAGTGAAGGGGGATTCCCTCACAAGAATGCTTTGGAGTCCCGACCACATCAGTTCCCTGGGTAAAGGAAAGGGATCCTTTAAGCCGAGGGTCAACTGCAGGGTTCCCAGTGTATCAGTTCTCCAGATGAAAGTGTCCCTAGGGTTGAGGGTCTATGGTGGGCACTCCCTTCCACAGCGGGGCTCGTGCTCCAACCCAGCCCCAGTGCGTCACCTGGAGGATGGTGAAGTTCTCCAGGACGCTGTTCATCATATAGCGCTCGGGCAGCTGCCGCAGCTTGTGCAAGAAATTCACCAGGTACTCGCACATGGGAGAGCGCAGCAGGCGGTACACGAATCTCCCATCCTCTAGCTGGGCCCGCTCCGTCTGAATCGGGAAGGGGGGGGAGTGGAGATTATAGTGACTGAGACAAAAAGGGGTTGCCCCAGAAACCCAGCCGATCTCTGTGCCTCTCAGGTGGCACACCCACTCCCCACTGCCATGTTCTATCTTCTACTGCCCCGTATGCAGTGACCAGAGACAGGACCCTGAACCCTCGGGTATCTAACTCAGAATCACTGAGCCTGCAAGCCAGAGACCATCTCAGTCCCTCAAAGCTGTGCTCTGCATCCTCAGTGACCTCTGAACTCCTCTGACCTCTAATACACTCACACCTGCCAAAACCTCTTTTTTTTTTTCCACCAAAGACTCTTAATGAGATCTCCAGACCCTGTGATCTCTGAAGTTGAGACTCTGCAAGTCCTCGGCAACCCAACTGTGACCCCTGAACCTCCATGCTCTGTGAACTCTTCCAGATTCACAAGAACCTTTTGAATCTTAGCGACTATATATATCTGCCCCACACATTACCTTTGAACCCTCAAAGTAACTCCTACATGTGACTTCAGAACTCCGTATCAGCTCTAAGCATATGCACTAAACCCCCAAAGAGGCTGGGACGCCCCCACCCCACTATGGAGACTCCCCCAATGCCTGAGCTGTTGTGGCTTCTGGTCTATTTAGTCTGAACCTCCAAAGCAGCAGGTGGCTGGGCGCTCACCCGCCCAGAGCTGCACTTCTCGGGCCTCACCTCCACCTTCTCCACCACCTGCTTGCCGAAGGAGCAGACCTTGGAGGAGCAGGTGAGGGTCATGTGCTCCAGGCTCTCGTACTGACTGCTCACACCGTAGAAGCCACCACTGGTGCTGCCAGGTCCCACTTCCTCACCACTTGGGCCCCAGTTCAGGTCCGCCTGCAGGATGGGGAGACACAGGTGAGTTGAAGGGGACATCCCTTATCAATGGTGGTGACGCTGCTAATGTAAGAACTCTGCCCCGTGGCCTGGTTTCTCCCATTTGCATCTGTAGTTGCCCACCTCTCTTCAGCGTCAAAGTCCTCACCTCTCCAAGGGCCAGTTTTCACAGAAGAACCACCCTTCCATCACTGCTGCCAAAGTCTGAATCCCCAAAATGATCCTGACCTTCTCTCAGTGAGCCCCTCACCAAAGGAGACCTGGAATTCAACATTTTGCTCCTAAAGCCCCCAACTTGAGTTCAACCCCTTTCAAGGGCTTGGTTACTAAGAAGGTGGTTACTCCCTAGCAACCAGAAGCTCTCCCACAGAGCCCTTCCCCCACACCCTGGTTGCTAAGACAAGGGGTTAGTCCCTAGCAACGGGGTCTGGCAGGGCCTAAAGAACACTGACTGCTCTCCAGAACATTCTCCCGGGCCCTTTCAGCCAATTCTCAGAGGTCATACCCTTCCATGACTCCAGTGGCCAAGTGAGCAGACAGTCCATTATGCCGGGTGGGATGTAATCAAGCCTAAGACCTCGTATCACCTTGGTCCTATCCCCCCTGGTCACCTTCCTGGGAGGCACACCTCTTCCTCTTCCTACCTTTAGTCACCTACTTGACCAGGTCACTCTCTGGGGTAGTTTAGTCCCCTTCTCAGAGGCCTGACTCCATCCATCACCCTGGTGATGTGGCCTTGTGAAGCCAGACAAAAACTGAAGGCCTTTCCAGCCCTTTCCCTACATCCCTTCAGATGCTGGGCTTCTAAAGGTCGCTGTCCAGACCTGGGACCTGGTGAGACCTGCCTTAAGCCCTAACAATGCCTACAGACCCCAGAGCTGTCTTGGGCCTCCACTTCACACACTAGAACCCTTTATCATCACAATAGCTATGGGGCCAGCAAGGCCAGCAAACTGCAAGCCCTCAGCAGGCTTCCTTCTCAGAGAATAGATCCCTCCAGGGTTCTGGTTATAAGAGTTAACACCCTCTAAACATTCACATTTATTGAGTTCCTATAGCATCAGCCATTGTCCTGGACACCAAACCAAACAGGCCTAAGAAAGACCCAAATGGACCCTCTTATTCACAATTATATACATAGCACCTGGCATGGGGCCTTGTATATAGTAAGTGCTCAGTGAATACAGGATTTTACAAAGCCACTTCCTGGCTCCTTCAATGGTACCCTCAAGGCCAGATATTCTTTAATGACAGGATCTGGTGGAACATAGTATCCCTTCTTTAGAGAGCTCTGCAGGACTCCACTTGCTAGGAGGAGGAAGACAGTCCTTAGCAACAAGGCTTGGTGTGGTCAGGTGGAATAGGGGAGTCTGAAATGACAGAAGCCATTCTCAAGGGCCATATCAATCACAAGACTGGGTGTGACAAAGTTTAGTGGGATCTGGGGAGTTCCAAGTCATACCCCCATGCCTGCACTGGTCCCATGCACCCAGCCATGGAGGCAAAACTCCTCGGTGCTCCTTGTTGCAAAGGGGGCTGATACTCTAGGCCATATGGAGTTGTGAGGCCCAGGTTGACCTGGTGGAGCCAGAGTCCTTAGCTAGGAGGCCACGTGATCTATGAGCACTTTTGTTTTTGGTGGTAGAACTCACCCAAAACTTGACCAGGAAGAA
Source organism: Saccopteryx leptura (assembly GCF_036850995.1). Lineage (NCBI taxonomy): Eukaryota > Metazoa > Chordata > Mammalia > Chiroptera > Emballonuridae > Saccopteryx > Saccopteryx leptura. The sequence continues at coordinate 67,286,627 of NC_089505.1, forward strand.
GGCGTGAGGGGGCCCACGATCATACAGCTCCCGCAGACCACCCTTTTTCTCGGGGAATTTGTCATAGATCTGCCGGACGTCCACACTCTCAAGGGGAGGCGCTCCAGGGCTGGGGCAGTGCTGGCTGATGTGAACAAACAGGTGCCTCTGGTACTGGGGAGAAACAGCCATAGGTAAGGAGTGGGCAATGGGCTGCACCTTGGATCCTCACTGCCCAAGCCGATCCACACTCCTGTCACCACTCCCAGAGCTCCTGCTAGCTGTCCCACCCTGTGCACCCAGACACTGGGCCCAACTAGCAGGCACTGTCCCCACTCTTTTCTGCCCCTTAATTCCCACAGTACCTTAGTCCCCAAGCCCTGTCCTGACTTCCCAACTCTGCCCTGTCCCCTGCTTCATCCTCCCAGCCCTGTCCTCTCCTCCTTTCACCCCAGCTTCCTGCCTGTCCTCCCAGCCTCCAACCTCTCTTCCCTAATTCATCACTCACATGGCTCCAGAGCTGACCCTAAACCTCTCCTGCTCATAACCTTTCCATGGCTCCCTACCACCCCAGGAAAAAGCCCACACCCCTTAACTGGGCTATGTTTTGAATAGTTGTTTATAAGTGTTCCATCAGTGGATGGATGGATGGATGGATGGATGGATGGATGGATGGATGAAAATCCATATAGCCCACACCAAGACTTGTTCTTTGTTCTCGTTTTTATCACTTCTTATCCATATCCTGAAAATTTCCCCATCTTTTCTTCTAATCCCAAACCTCATCCATTTTCCCAGGTCATCTCAATCTGCCTCTTTCTGGAAGCCTCCACTAATTACAAACAGATGAGATCTCTCTACCACTTTCATGATTCCCCATCAACAGGAGAAATCTCCTGGTGTACCACCCAGCTTGGCAATGCCAGCTTCTCCAGAACCAATAGCTGTCCAGGGCCCATTCACTTTAACCAGCTTCCCCACCATAGTCAATTATTTGATTCCCTGAAAGCCTCAACACTGTTTCCATCTCTGTACCTAAAAACACCCAGTTCTGCACACAGCAAACTCCTTTGTAACCCCCAAGTGCAACTCAAATGTTGGCATCTCAGGAAGCATTCACTGACTCTCTAGGCAGAACCTCTCCTCTGTACACCCGCAAAAACAAGCTACCCCATCCCAGCACGTACTCACTATTCAACAGACATCTATCGAGAAGCTACTGTGTAGAGGTACTGCTCTGGGTTCCAGGGCTACAAGGTAAAGTCCCTGACCTCGTGGGCTCACAGTCTACTGGCAGAGACAGAGAAAATGTAAATCGTCTTATACAGAATATAAATTTTGAAAAGCAATGTATGTTAAGAAAAGATTCCTAATAAAGCACAGTAAGGGAGTGGAGAGTGACGGCATCGGTAGTTTGAGGAAGCCAGCCAGAGAAAAGGGTCAAGCAGGAGTCTGAATGAACGTTGGGCCAGAGTGGGGATACCTGGGGAAAGCACGTTCCAGGCGGCAGGAACAGCAGATGCAAAGGCCCTGAAGCAGGAGGGGCTGGGTACGTTTGAGAAAGGGCATGGAGGCCAGTGTGGTCAGAGCAGAGTAAACAAGGGTGAGAGTACAGGAGGGAAGGGCAGAGAAGGATTGGGGGTCAGCTTGTGCAGAACTTTGTAAGCAACTGAAAAGACTTTAGCTTTTGCTCCAAGTGAGATTGGAGGGTTTTAACCTGATCTGACTTGGGTTTTACCAAGACCACTATATACAGTAATTGGTGTTTATATGGCTGTGGCAGAGACTGTGTTCCCAGATGTTAGTTTCTTTTCACACAGATAAACTACATTTCCCAGACTCCTTTGCAGTTATGTTTGCCCACATGACTAAGTTCTGGCAAATGGGGTGTGAGCAGACCTGATAGTTGCCCCTTCTAAGCCAGACCCATAAAACCTCCTCACTCTCTTCCTTCCACCATCTGCCAGCCAGATGCAGAGAATCCAGTAGCAGATTCTGAAGCCCTAGGAAATGGCAGAGCCACAAGATGGAAGAAGCCTGGCCTGACCAGGCAGTGGCGCAGTGAATAGAGCGTCGGACTGGGATGTGGAGGACCCAGGTTCGTTTTCCTAGAGATCCTGAGGTCGCCAGCTTGAGCGCAGGCTCATCTGGTTTGAGCAAGGCTCACCAGCTTGAGCCCAAGGTTGCTGGCTCAAGCAAGGGGTCACTCAGTCTGCTGTAGCCCCCCAGTCAAGGCACATATGAGAAAGCAAACAATGAACAACTAAGGTGCCGCAACAAAGAATTGATGTTTCTCATCTCTCTCCCTTCTGGTCTCTCTCTCTCTCTCTCTCTCTCTCTCTCTCTCTCTCTGACTCTCTCTGTCTCTGCCAATATATATATATATGGAAGAAGCCTGAATTTCCCAAATCACTGTGTGGAAGACTCCTGTTGAACACCCACAATGAACTGTTCCACCAGTGAGAAACTTCTATGATGTTCAGTCCCTGGGTGTTGGAGTTATTTCTTTTAACAGTCAGCCCACCCTGACTAATATGCTTTCTGTCTCCTAGGCCAGGAAAAGCTCATGCCTAAAAACAAGATCTGCTTTCCCAAGTTCCCAGTATCCACCACAAAGCCTGGTGCACAGGAGGCACTCAGAAGTGTTTTTGTTTGTTTGTTTTTTGTAACAAACAGAATGAGACAGAGAAAGGAACAGACAGGAAGGTAGAGAGATGAGAAGCATCAATTCTTCGTTGCGGCACCTTAATTGTTTATTAATTGCTTTCTTATATGTGCCTTGACCGGGAAGCTACAGCAGACCGAGTGACCCCTTGCTCAACCAGATGAACCCGTGCTCAAGCCTGGCGACCTTGGGGTTTTAAACCTGGGTCCTCTGAGTCCCAGTCTGAAACTCTATCCACTGTGCCACTGTCTGATCAGGCTCAGAAGTGTTTGATGAATTAATAAATTATGTCCTAGATTCTCTGACCTTCCCAATCCATGACCTCATGACCTTCTAGTTTCTTTATGCTAGGAGTTGTCAAAGTGTAGTCCCTGGACCAGCAGCATCAACATCACCTAGGAGCTTGTTAGAAAGACAAATCCAGAAAAAGAAAGAAATGCAAATCCAGCCCTGGCTCAATTGATAGAGTGTCACCCAGCATATAGACACTCCTGGTTCGATCCCCAGTCAGGGTCCCAGTTACAGCACGCCAGGAGAAGCAACCATCTGCTTCTCTTCCTCTCCTTCTCCCTATCCCCCTTCTTTCCCTTTTCCCCTCTCACAGCCAGTGGCTCGATTGGTTCAAGCACCAGCCCTAGGTGCTGAAGATGGCTTGGTTGATTCGAGCGTCAGCCCCTGACAGAGAGTGTCTGGAAGATCCCAGTCAGGGCACATGTGAGAGTCCGTCTAATTATCTCCCCTCCTCTCACTTAAAAAAAAAAGAAAAGAAAAAGAAATGAAAATCCTCAGGCTCCACACCAAACTAACTGAATCAGATATTCTTAGGGTGGGGGTCAGCAATCTGTGGGGTTTTTGTTTTTGATAGAGAGAGACAAGAAGGGAGAAAGAGGTAGGAGAGAGATGAGAAACATCAACTCATAGTTGTGTCACTTTAGTTGTTCATTGATTGCTTTCTCATATGTGCTTTGACTGGGGGAGCTACAGCAGACTGAGTGACCCCTTGCTCAAGCCAGCAACCTTGGGCTCAAGCCAGCAACCATAGGGTCATGTCTATGATCCCACACTCAAGCCAGTGACCTAAGGGTTTCGAACCCGGGTCCACCACATTCCAGTCTAATGCTCTATCCACTGTGCCACCACCTAGTCAGCAATCTGTGTTTTATAAGCCCTCTGTGTCATTCTGATACCTGCTAAAGTTTGAGAACCACTACTTTATGCTTTTCCTTTCCATAACCCTCTACATTGAAAATGCCCAGTGACCTGGAATGCTGAGGTTGTCGGTTCAAAACCCTGGGCTTGCCTGGTCAAGGCACATATGGGAGTTGATGCTTCCTACTCCTCCCCTCTTTCTCTCTCTCGCTCTCTCTCTCCTTTCTCTCTTAAAAAAATAAAATCTAAAAAAAAAAAAAATTTACGTTACCTGTATAAAGCAAAGATAAAACTGTTCTTCTGGCCTGACCTGTGGTGGCGCAGTGGATAAAGCGTCGACCTGGAAATGCTGAGGTCGCCGGTTCAAAACCCTGAGCTTGCCTGGTCAAGGCACATATGGGAGTTGATGCTTCCAGCTCCTCCCCCCGTCTCTCTCTGTGTCTCTCTCTCTCCCTCTCTCTCTCCTCTCTAAAATGAATAAAAAAAAAAAACAAAAAAACTGTTCTTGTCTGACCAGGCGGTGGCGCAGTGGATAGAGCATCAGACTGGGATGCGGAGGACCCAGGTTCGAGACCCCAAGGTCGCCAGCTTGAGCACGAGTTCATCTGGCTTGAGCACAAAAAAAGCTCACCAGCATGGACCCAAGGTCGCTGGCTCAAGCAAGGGGTCACTCGGTCTGCGCGGTCAAGGCACATATGAGAAAGCAATCAATGAACAACTAAGGTGTCACAACGAGAAACTGATGATTGATGCTTCACATCTCTCTCTGTTCCTGTCTGTTTGTCCCTATCTATCCCTCTCTCTGACTCTCTCTCTGTCCCTAGAAGAAAAAAAAAAAACCTGTTCTTTAAAAAAAACCAAAGCCCACAGTGACTATCCCAAAATCACACTCACAGAGTCAACTGCATCCGGGGGTTCCACAAAGGCCGAGAATTCCACCAGCTGTAACCGGGCAGTGCCCAGGGCCCGAGCCTGCCAGGCTGGGGGTGATGGGGCAGGTGGGGGCAAGGCAGGGGGTGAGAGGGCTTGGGGGGGCTCGTACCCTAGAGAGAGAAGAACAAACAATAAAAATTGCTAACATTTATGGAATATATCAAGCACTGTTCTCTCTTGCCTGCCTCCACTTAGAAGCTGAAAAAACTAAATACTCACTTTCCCAGCCTCCCTTGCAGCTAGAGGTGGCCATGTGACACAGTCCTGGCCAATGAGACGTTAGGGGAAATCTGCTCGGGGGCTTCTGGGAAGGAGTTTCTTCCTGAATAAAAAAGACAGAACTTTGGGAGGAGAAAGCTTTTGTTTCTGGTCAAGTCCTGCTTGGGACATGACCTAGAGTTACAACAGCCATCTTGGGACAGTAAGACAGAGTCCAAGGACCCTATAGAGATGCTAATCTTGATATGCTGAACTTCTGAGCCAGCATAAAAGCAGCCCACTTTTTGTTATATGGAATCATTAAAGCCTTTATTATTTATGGCACTATTAATTTGCATACTGTTGCCTGCAACCAAGAGCACTCCTAATTGATGAATTTGTGGAACCTAAGTGTAATTTTCCATCAATGTGAGTTCATAGGACCACATGAGCATGGACTTCTGGAAGCCATGTTGCTGCCAGATGGGCAGAGCCTGCCTAGGAATGAAGCCACCAGAGGAAGGCAAAACCAAGCAAGTCCTAAGGTTACCATTTGAGCCTCTGGATCCAGCCATACCTGAAGCCATAATGCCAAAAATATCAGTTACCTGAACCAATAAATTCTGGGTTTTTGTTTATCATCTAGCTTGACTTGGGTTTCTGTCACTTGCAGCTGAAAGAATCTTGACTTATACATCCCCCAATGTCCTTTAGGCTAGGAAGTGGCAGAACAACAACTCAGTGTGTCTGGCTACAGATGTTATGCTCTTACACTCTACAAATTCTGTCACTCATCCTTCCTTACCCCCACACACCCCGCCTCAGAGCTGGGCCTCAGGAGGAGTGTGTCCCCTGATTAATGGAAGGTTGAAGGAAAGGCAGATAAGGTTGACAGGGGGGACAAAAGATGAGGGAGGGTGGAGAGTACTCTTACCTGGGAGGTCAGTAGATGGGGGAGTCAGTGACAAGGAGAACGGTGTCTGCGAGAATGGCTTCACACTGAGGGAGAAAGGAAGCCCAGGGTCAGTAAGGCGGAAAGATGCTAATCAGACTGACTGCCGTTTACTGGGGGGCCAGGTGGACCCTGTGCTCACACAATATGTGCGCATTTTTATTGAGACCTCACAGCCTCTGAGGTATGTGTGATCACTGCCTTCTTATTTGCACAGGAGAAAGGTACACAGGGGTCAACTGACCTACCCAGTCTCACAGCTGGACACAGTGGAGCCTGGGCTCAAACCAGCTAAGTCCCAACCATGAGGTCTGGCATCTTGATGATAGATTAGTACCTCTCACAATATGGCGAAAAGAGAACAGAAACAGGGTCTCAAGAGGTGGGGAGAATAGGAAATTTGGAGGAAGAGAAGGCTGAAGGGTCAAGTGGGTAGGGAGAAAGTGACCAGCAGCTCAGAAATGGGACACCAGGCCAAACTTTGGGGTGTGGAGGCAGCACAACAGACTCCAAAGCAGTGTGTCCAATAGAACTTTTTGTGATGATGGAAATGGTCTCTCTCTGTGCCGTCCAGTACTATAGCCGCAGGCCACATGTGGCTACTGACCACATGACATATCACTACTAAGCTGGAATGTGGCTAGGTCCCTGAGGAACTGAATTTTTCATTTTATTTCACTTGAATTGACTTAAATTTCAATAACCATACATGGCTAGGGACTGTAGTACCTGATAGCATAGCTAGAGGCCAACGACCTGTGGGGTATCCCAGGAGATGAGGGTGAGGAGACAGAGAGGTCAGAGGTCAAGAGGACATGATGAATTCACAGGTCAATAAGAGGTCAAGGGTCCAAAGATCAAGATCAGAAAGATATAAACTCCAAGGACTTTCAGATTTTGACTCCCAAGGATCTTGACTTAGTATTTGCATGCCAATTCTGAAATCTAAACTCTAGTACCCTACCCACAAACTTAATGTCTTGTCGTTAGGCCACTACCCAGTGTCACCTCCTCAGAGGTCTTCTCTGACTCCTAAATAGAGCACATACACCCTGCTTTATTTCCCAAATTTATTCCTTTCTTATTAATGTTTATTTTATTTACTTTTTATCATGCTTATTATTTATCTCCCCCTTCTCCAAGTATATAAGCTCCATGAGGGCATAAATTTTAATTTATTCAATGATATGTCTCTAGTCAAGCAGAGACACAGGTACTTATTAGCTGCTCAGTAAACATTTGACTGACTGACCAATGGCTTAATACTGGCCTCCTCTCAGTTCCTGAAACTCACCAAATTTTCCTACCTCAGGGTCTTGGCACATGCTGTTTTCCCTGCCTAAAATAACCCCACTTTCATTCTTTACCTGGCAAAGCCTTCTTCAGAGAAACCCCCAGAACACTCTTCCTCACCCCAGAACCTGTTGAAGTTCTTCACATATCACACATACTCTTTAATTTCGTGTTTATGTACATACATGATGATTTATTGATATTCATCTTCCCAATTTGACTATCAGCTCCATAAAAGGTGGAACCCCAGAGACCAGAGCAATGCCTACTAAACCACCAGTTCTTCCAGATCAGCCTCCTTCCCTGCAAACCTGTGGTTCCTTTGGCTCGGGGAACTTGCTCTGACCCTTCCTGTGTCCCCATTCAGCAGCACCTCCCCAGCGAACTTTCTTCCCTCCCAGCCTGGATCCCACAGACTGTAACTTCTTCTCTGGCAACATCCCCAACACTCCTGTCTCACCATCCTGAGGCCACATGGCCCTATCAACACCCAGCCTAGACCCATTGCTCCTTTCTGGGCTGAACTGTTCTTCCCCTGTGCCTCTGGGACCCATTTCTATACTTTCAGCCAGAAACATATCTGTCACCCTCATGGCTCTCTCAGAGCTAAAAAGGACACTCCCATTTACCTCTGAAGCCCATTTTCTTCCTTCTGACTCTGAAAGATGATAAGGAGCCCTGCTCAGGCCCAAGAACCAACTCTATAAGGACAAGCCTTCCTATGAACTTCTGGGGCCCAGCCAACACCACTAGAAGGCCTTATGCCCACAGACATCCTCCAGGCCTCTCACATTCATCAAGTCCTGTGCTAAGCTCATTTTTTCCCAAACCCACTCCTTCCCCAGGTGGCACATTTCTAGACAGTCCCAGTAACCCCAATCACCAGCCAGACCCCAGGCACTGTCCCTGCCTCCTCGCTCCTCTCAGCCCACCAGGTCCCCACAGTGTCCGTCCTCCTCCTGACTCTCTCTGCTCTGTCCTCTCCCTGCTTTCCAGTCTCAGACCTGGTCCTCCTGTCCTGAGCATCCCCTCCCCCTCCTGCCTGGGAGTCAAATCCAGATAGCCTAGCTCCAGAATCAATGTTCACAAGGGAGCCAGGAACAAGGAGGTGGGGTGAGAAAGGCCTGTGGGAGAGTGGAGGTGGGGGACAGGTGCTGAGGCAGAACAGAAAGTACTCACTCTGGAACATTCCAGGGCGTCCCAGAGCCCCCTGACCAAAACTGGAAAAGCTCAGAGGCCTAGAGACGAGACAAAGGGGAGGGGTCAGCCAGTTAGTCCCCTGTTGAAGCCACACCCCCACCCTCCAGCCGTGAGCCCCAGACCCCAACCCAGGCCACCTGAGGACCAGTGGGACCCAGTTTGGCCTGCAGGGAAGGGGCTGAGATGAGCTGGGCAGAAGACATGGTGGCCATTGTCTGGAAAGCCTTGTCCTTGGAAACTTGGTCCTGCAGGAAAAGTTGAAGGTCCATGTTCATGGGGAGTTCCAGTAGACACAGCAAGGTTGGGGACAATGACAGGGCAGGGTAAGTATAGAAAGATGAAGAGTTGGGGGGGTCAAGGCAAATCCCTGTTCCTACAGCACTCTGCCCACCTGCCCCCCTCAGGAATGCTTATAGTAGGGAAGTGGGTGGGACGGTGGGCAGAGACACTTACCACATTCAGGGCCTGCCCATGGGGGTGGGGGAGGGTGCCAAGGAAGGAAAGAAAACATGATTTAGGAAGTGAGGTCTGGACACCCCACCTTCCTGCCCTGCCAGCCCCTACAGCCCTGCCACCCGGAGCTGAGCACGGAGAGGAAGGAAGAATGAAGGATGAATATGGAACAGAGGAAGCCAGGCCTAGAGGGGCAAAGAGGTTCCCAATGACTAGAATAAAAGACAGTAATGAGGGTTGCTAGGTCAATAAAGAGCCAGAAGTAAAGGTTTCCAGATATGTGGGCAACAGGAATTGAGGATTTCAGACCCAGAGGGAATAGGCGATGAACATTTCGTAGTTGGGACAGGACAGAGAGGAATGGCAAACTCCAGAAAAGACCAGAAGGGATGGTGTTTAGACCTAGAGAGAAAGGAAGAGGAAGCTTCTGGGTACAGAAAAGGAAGAGGAAGTGATGGTCCCCAAAACCAGAGAAAGAGGCAGAGAAGTCTCTATAGTTGGAGGTAGAAGCGGATTTAATGGCGGGCACACCAGGCGTGCGCCCTGGGCCCCAACTTCTGAAGGGCCCCGCAAATCCCCAACTTTACACTCTTTTCTAATGTAAGGGGCCCAATATTTTCTTCTGTGCTTGAGCCCCAAACGACCTTAATCTACCTCTGCTTGGAGGGGTAGAAAATTAGAGTATCTAGCCAAGAAGAAACAGGAAACCCAGAGGATGAAAAAAAGAAAAGGGATATGAAAAGAAGCAAAAGGAGATAAAAATATCTAAGCACAAAGAGAACAGGATGGCCAAACAAGGATGGGGAAATGGGAAGATGAACCAGATGGAGACCAAGAGGAGGCCCTCACGGCGCAAAAGGAAAAAGGATGAGGACACCCCAAAAGGAAGGGCAGGCGGGGAGAGGAGGAGGCAAAAGATAGCTACAGCCAGAGGAAAGGCCCAATGCCCCCCTTCTTGCCTGTCCCAAGCTAAATCTCTGCACCCCTCACCGTGGTTTCCATACCCCCACACCCCCTTGCTGGGCCACTAATCCCCCACTTTGGGCCTCTGCTTCCCCCATTCTGTCTACCTTTCTGTGTGAATCTGTTCCCATTTCTTGGTCTCTGTCCTTCATCCCAGGTCTCTGCCCCCTCCCTCCCTCCAGAGCCCTACCCTTCTTAGGATGTCTGCTTTGGTCTCTACCTTGAGCTTGGACTGGATTTCCCTCGATTTCCTTCTGGCCAAGACCTGGATGTGACTAGAGACCTGAAGGGAGGGACAAAGAAATAGATTCAGGCCAGAGTCACTTGTCCCTTGCACCCTCTACCTGTTTCCTCCATCCAGTGCTCCACAGAGCTGCTGGAACATGGGAGATGACACACAGAACATGGTAGCTGTCCCAGGAGCATGCAAACACAGATGTGACCCAGCAGATCCAGGTCTCCTTTCCCTTCCCCATCCTTCTCTTTGGCTCTTTTGGTCTCTCTTACTCTGGTTCTAACACAACTGCTAAGAGAACTGTACCGGGCACAGTATATCCACAGAGATGCCTAGAACACAGACAAAAATACATGAACCAGATCCTCATTGAACCTGAAACTGTCTATACTAGCATGGCCCTGAGAAGACAAGCCCATCCCAGACAGAAGCCCACAAGTCAGTCTGGAGACCTGTTTGCGAGTTCGGGTCTTCCCCGTTCTCAGCTTGATGTAGCGGGCAATCAGTTCATTCCGACCTGAAGAATCAAAGATGGAACAGAGTTAGACCATCAGCAGAACTTCTCAACAGAGAGTACATTGAGCGAAGAGAGAGAAGCAACCGTTCCCAGAGGTCCACAGCAAGCTGGGAGCTAGGTGAAAGAGTTATGACTGCAGGTTATGGAGCCAGACATCCTGGGTTCAAACCCCAGCTCCACTGCACACTAGCTTTGTGGCCTTAGGCAAATCACTTAACATTTCTGGGCCTCAATTTCCTCATCGGTGCCAATGGGGATGCTAGCTCCTACCTGAGTTATCATGGGGACACTAAGTGCTTTTATGTGAAGTGTTTAAAGCTCCATAAATGCTGGTTATTACGGTATATTTTAGTAATCAATGAGGGCCAGGGCAAATAGAAGGGTGGACTCACCATACATCTTGCCTTCATCGGACAGGATGATTTTCCGTCGGCCGCAGGGTGGGTAGATGGCCAGGGCCTCCTGGAAGCTCTGCTCAATGTCGGGACTCCAGACACCCTCTGCATCTGGGCCCCCATCCCCCCCAGCCCCCTCGCTGCCACCGGTGCCTTCCTCACTTCCTTCCTCACTTCCTGTCCAGGCGCTGCCATCGTCCAGGGGGGCCCCAGCCCGGGGTTCCCCCATCTGGGCCTAGAAGAACACAGAGCTCAGCAAGTTTCCCCTGACCCATCCAGAAGGACCTCAGAGCTTGGAAGGCTGGGAGTCCAGAATCCTGGGTCTGAGGGAAGGCGCTGGGGACCCAGCCCTATGGGTCTGAGGGAAATGGCTGGGTCCTGACTATGGAGGCTGGATTTCTGTGGAAGCTTAAAGTGAGGAGTGATCTCTGGATTTCCAGGGGTCCCTGAGTTGTAATGAAGTCTTGAACACCACAAAATCATGTGTGGGGCTCATGAGGCCCAATCATTTCGATATGGATTACTAGTTTTTATCCCATTGATTTGGGGCAGGGGGTAAGGGAGAGAGAGAGAAGCATCAACTCGTTCCACTTAGTTGTTCCCTTTAGATGTGCACTCATTGGTTATATCTCATATGTGCCTTTACTGGGACACACTGTGATGACGCTCTACCCACCTAGCCACCCTACTAGGGATGGATTACTAGTTTAAAGAAGATAGGAGTCAGAGCCTCGTTGCAGGAAAGGAGGCTTGGGTGACATCTTAGTCCCGCTCCAAGCACAATGCTAGAATGTGAGCAGCAGCTGCTGGAAAAGAAGAGTAATGGGCCCTAGTAAGGCTGAAGGGAGGTTCAGAAAGAAGAGGCCAGAGACTCAGAGAAGGACAGAGCCTCAGAGAGAGGGGAACAGAGACCCAGCGTGGGGGCACAGAGACCCAGAGAGTGGTGGACAGAGACTCAGAGGGCGCTGGGGGACGAAGACACAGGGAGGAAGGACAGAGACTAAGGGCAGAAACTCAAGTGGAGACCAGGAAAGAACCACAAACTGGGGGGCACGAACGCCATACCATCAGGAGAGCTAGAACAAAGGACCCAGGCATCCCCTCCCCCAGTTTCCCACAACCCCCATGATGGGAGGGGCTGCTCAGCGAGAGCACCTCCCCTCAAGCCTCCGGCCCCGCCCCTCCTCTTCCCACCTCCCGCGCCGCGAGCTTGGATCCAACTCAAGTTCCCAAAGACTTTCCGGAGGCCGGGAACAGGGGAAAACTTTTTCCAATACAGTCAGATCCCGCCTCCCTGGCGGCTCCACGTCTTCCACAGCTTTCCCAGGAGCCTAGAGTCCAGACTCCCATCCCCCTCCTCCCTCGGACCCTGGAGTCCCGTCCGAGACAGACAAAGACCCCAGGCCGAGCCCAATGGCGTTGCGGCGTTCAGGACCCCCGTAGGCCAAAATCCCAGCCTAGCTCGCCCCCATGTGGTCAGACAAAGGGACGGAGGAGCCAGATAAGAAAGGTCCCCCTAATTTCCCGCCCCAGGCCCCAAACCTCTTAAGAGACAAGACTGAAGATCCAGAAAGCTCTGTAGCCTGCCCTCTGCCACCCCAGTGGCCCCTTTCTCCATGAGGAGGGCGCCCACAAATGACAGACACACAAATCAGTTCGGTCAGAAATATGCACAGGGTCTTTTTCGCTTCAAACCGACACCGCCACACTCACACCCCACACAACCAGCCCCAGTTACCTGCCCGCACCCACTACCAGGCACACACTCCCAAACTCAGACGTATGAGCAGACACCCCATCTCCGGCGAAAGTTTCAACCTCGCACTTAGCCTCTGTCAGGAGCGCAAACTCGAGCCCCCCGATAAAAAGTAGGTCACATGCAATTCAGAGACGGTCCCCCACACACCTAAATTCCTAACGCGTAACTTTCCACCCCAATTCACACACCCCAAAGCAGGATCCCCGACTCCCGCCGGCGCTTTCCTACCTCCCGGCCTGGGGCTGGGGACCGCGGCGGGCGGGGCGCTACGAAGGAGAAAGTTGCCCGGGAGCTTTGTTTGGGAAAAGTGGGAGGGACCGAAGGGGGGGCGGGCCCCGGCGCCAGACAGCGGGAAGAGGGATCCGATGGTGACAGTTTGGGGGAGGATTTTTCTTTGGCAAAGGAAAGGTAAAGTCTAGCTGGGATCTGATAGCAACGTCAGGATTCATATGCTTAGATTCCTGGGAGAGGAGGAGTGTTGAGGGTTCGCACTTCTGGGTCTCAGTGAAAAAGGGGCTGGGGGCCTATGTTTCTGGCCCCCTAGTGTGTTTGTGTATTGGGGATGTGGAAGTGACACGAACACAAAAGGTTCTTTCCTGTTCAGCCCCAAGTATATTTTTGAGGGTTGAAGTATGGTGGGGCTCCCCACTGGGCGGGGGTGTGTTTTGATCGACTTCTAAAACAACGCGGTTTCCTTACGATCTCACCAGAGTTAAAGAGTCATGGGCAGGACGAGGAGTTTATTAGAAGTCTAAGGAGGTGGAGGCTCCGCATCCACAAGCACTAATGGACTAGAGGTGGCGCTGTTTCAGGACAGATAGAGACGGTGCCTGAAGGTAAGAGGGGCGGAGTATTCAAACTCATTGGATCAGAAGAGGCTGAATTCCAGACTCTGGGAACCTGAGGGAGAAGGGAGCTCGTTTTCCAGGTTCCTTGGAAACTGGAACATAGACTAGATTTCGGGTTTTCGGAGAGGGGGCCTGTTTAGTGGAACCGAAGAGGGCTCCATGTTCAGCGTCCCTACATATTGCCCTCTGTTGAGTGCATCAATCGTTTCAAAATCCAGAGAAGACAAGCAACAACACGGATAAACTCTCAAGAGATAGATATAAAACTAAGAAGCCGGCAAACCAGGACTGCTCATGAGCAGAAGGAGCCTAGGGATGGAATTAAAAGTGCTGAGGACAAGATTTGGGTCTCAAAGGCGTGGCCCAGGTGCAGGGCGTGGCTTTAGGTGCAAGGGCGTGGCCATTTGCTATTGGAAACGTACAGGCAAGACTTGGGTCTCCAACGCCTAGTCTAGACGGGGGCGTGGTCCGACAAAGGGGCGTGGCCGAGAGTGAACGCGAGGCAGGCTCAAGGGGCGTGGTTAACAAAGAACAGAGGTATGACTATCCAATAGAGGGTCTAGCTATTGGGTGAGGTCACAAATGTGGGCGTGGTCATACAGTAAGGGTGCGGCAAGGGCTCGCGGAGCTCATTCAACGCTTCAGGTACCCTGCTTGGTCTCGAGACCAGAACTGTTTGGATTTAACAGTCTGTGGACGGCCTGAGTCTGAGAGTCCGGTGACCCACCTGTGGACTAGCATAAAGGCGGAGCCCAGAAAACGGTGCGAGGCATAAGAGGTGAAAAATGAGATCTGGGTATGAATGTGGGGGAAGGAGTGGAATGAGACCCGTGTATGAGGCAGAGCCTGGGAGGGCACGCGGAGCCTGACACGATGGAGGGGGTGAAAAGAGAAGAAAAGGGGAAGGGAGGATCGGTTTGGTGGTGGAGAGTTGCTTAGACTAGAGGTAAAACCTGGACGAGGGTTAGGAAAGGCATGCTAGTTTTGGGTGGGGGCGTAACCACTGATGGGGCGGTGGCTCTGACCCCTGCTGACCGGTGCCACAGCCTTCTGGCCTGCCCCTACAATGTGGCACGCGCTGCTCCTGCTTCTGCTGCTCCCTTCTGCCTCGGTTCCCCCCTCCGCTGCAGCCCCGATCCGCGATGCTGACGCCCAGGAGAGCTCCTTGGGTTTTCTAGGCCTCGAGAGACTACTACAAGGCTTCACCCAGCTTTTCTTGAAAGTGAGCAATGGTGGGGTTGGGGAGAAAACGTTCTAGAAAAGAGGGACCGGAGTACATGGAAACTCAGGGATGGAAGGGGTTCAGGGAGACAAAGGGAGGCATGTCACAGCCAGGCAGAGGACAAACAGTAAGAGGGGAGTCAAAGCGACAGCAACAGAGAAAGAGAAAGAGAGAGGAGGAGAGGGAGATGGGACAGAGACCAGGAGACTGAAGAGGGGGATAGAACAGAGAGAATAGGATGTGAAATGTAAGAGTGGGAAGGTAATTGGGCAGAGAATAGAGACAGAACAGATGGGGGCAGGAGGTGACTGAGATAGGCCCTAAAGATCAGAAGACAAAAAAAAAAAAAATCAGAAGACAGAGGGAAGGGGTGGAAGGGACATGGCAAAGCCTCGAGGGCACCCTGGCAGGGCTGCAGATGTTCTGGGGAGTCCTGAGGACCAATAGTTCATCTGTCCCTCCTCTGGTCCCAGAATGACCTGCTACGGGGCATGGACAACTTCTTCTCTGCCCCCATGGACCTCCGGGGCCTCCCTAGCAATTACCACCAAGAAGAAAACCAGGAGCACCAGCTGGGTAACAACACTGTCTCCAGCCACCTCCAGATCGACAAGGTGCTTATTCTGGGTACCTTCTAGAGTCTCTCTAGAATCCCTTATGCTGCAGTATCTGCCAGGACAAGAGCAGAAGGGAAGGCAGTTTTGCTCTCACTCTCTCCTCCCATCCTCGCAGGTGACTGACAACAAAACAGGAGAGGTGCTGATCTCCAAGAAGGTGGTGGCCTCCATTGAATCAGGAGAGGGGAGCTTGGAAAGTGACTGGAAGGTTAGGACATGCCCCCACTCTGCCTCCCCCCCCCCAGCAAAGTTTTGTCATCTATCAAAGATTAACCAGCTCTTGGTAATGAGGCACATAGCCTCAGAGTACATCCCCACTGCTTAGTGAACTCTAGAGGCTTTTCTAAACAGAGAAGTGCTTTTAATTTCAGGTGCTTGGTAAGCTTTTATTTATTTATTTATTTATTTATTTATTTATTTATTTATTTATTTTGCAGAGACAGAGAGAGAGTCAGAGAGAAGGATAGATAGGGACAGACAAACCGGAACAGAGAGAGATGAGAAGCATCAATCATCAGTTTTTTGTTGTGGCACTTTAGTTGTTCATCGATTGCTTTCCCATACCAAAAGTGCCTTGACCGTGGGGCTGTAGCAGACCGAGTAACCCCTTGCTCAAGCCAGCAACCCTGGATCCAAGCTGGTGAGCTTTGCTCAAACCAGATGAGCCTGCACTCAAGCTGGCGACCTTGGGGTCTCAAACCTGGGTCCTCCACATCCCAGTCCGACGCTCTATCCACTGCGCAACCGCCTGGTCAGGCGGTAAGCTTTACTCTTACAAACTCTTGTGAGGTTTTTACCTCAAAAATACTCTGCAGCCTGACCAGGCTGTGGCACAGTGGATAGAGCGTCGGACTGGGATGCAGGGAACCCAGGTTCAAAACCCCGAGGTCGCTGGCTTGAGCGCGGGCTCATCTGGTTCGAGAAGGCTCACCAGCTTGAGCCCAAAGTCGATGGCTTGAGCAAGGGATCCCTTGGTCAAGGCCCATATGAGAAAGCAATTAATGAACAACTAAGGCACTGCAACAAAGAATTGATGCTTCTCATCTCTCTTCCTTCCTGTCTGCCTGTCTCTCTCTCTGTAACTGTCGCAAAAAATATTATAATATATAAAAAAATACTTTGCAAATCTTTCAGTATTTTTAAATCCATCCCGAAGTGGCAAATGTCTCCCTTGTAAACTTCAAAATGTGACTTTTTAATTCCAAAGATTTAAATCTCACCTTTGTAAACCTTTGAGTGATTCTAACCCCAAAGGACTTATTTTTTTAATCCTAAAATGTTTTGCCTGACCAGGCGGTGGCACAGTGGACACAGTGGATAGAGCATCGGACTGGGATGTAGAGGACCCAGGTTCAAGACCCCGAGGTCACCAGCTTGAGCGCCGGCTCTTCTGGTTTGAGCAAGGCTTACCAGCTTGAGCCCAAGGTTGCTGGCTCGAGCAAGGGGTCACTCGCTCTGCAGTAGCCCCCCCCCCCCCCCGTCAAGGCACATATGAGAAATCAATCAATGAACAGCTAAAGAGCCGCAACGACGAATTGATGCTTCTCATCTCTCTCCCTTCCTGTCTGTCTGTCCCTATCTGTCCCTCTCTCTGACTCTGTCTCTGCCACACACACAAAAAAAAGTTTTAAGTACCTCAAGCACTTGGCAAACCCATATGGTTCTCTCTCCCACACAGAGGGTTTTATTTCAAACATTTCAAAACTACAGAAAAGTTGGGGGGATATCATACAACTATGTTTGTATTGCCTTTACCATAGAGCAGAACTTCTCAGCCTTGGCACCACTGTCATTTTGGGGCTGAATAGTCTGTTTTATTTATCAATGCATGGAGCCATCCTGTGCTGTCAAATGTTTAGCAACAACCTTGCCTCTAGCCACCAGATGGAAGCACCACCCCCACAGCCGGTGGTAACAACCAAAAATGTCTCCAGACTTTGGTTGAGAACTGCTGGCCTAGTCCCACCACTTGTAAACGTTTTACCACAATTATTTTCACATTTGTGTTATTCATTTTGCAAGAGAGAGAAAGACAGACACGAAGAGACAAACAGAAAGGGAGAGAGATGAGAAGCATCAACTAATAGCTGCAGCACCTTATGTTATAAAGTACCGCACCCCAGATTCTGAAAGGCACTGTATCTCATTTCATCAAATTCACGTAGAGACACCCAGTCCAGATGAATTTTGAAGAGTTTTATTAGAGGAGGAAATTTTAATATGCCCGCCACATATGGCTCACATGGGGCATCTGCAAGCCCAAATCGTGCAATCCCAAAAATAGTTCAGGGGCTGCTTATATACCCCTGATCACACACAGGTGGGAGAGAGCATGACATCATGGTATAGGCTGGCAACATTTGTAGAGGATACACAGAAACATTAAGACTCTCAAGGTAACGCAATCAAAGATGTTTACAAATCTTTCAGGGTTCCTCTTCTCTCACTAGCCTTTTACTCTCAAGATTCCAGGAAGTGGGAGGAACTACAGTCAATGCAAGGTGGTATGTAAATTCTGCCTCCTATTGAAAGAGAAGTTTCTAGGTTAACCTTTATTTTAGATTTAAAACTGAATAATGCATTGTTCTTACAAGCCAAAAACTTCTACATTCTTCTCCCTTCCCTCCCTAAAGGAGGGACAGAACAGGAAAGCCTGATAGGAAAGCCTGACTTTTTCTCCCAGAATATCAATATCAATTTTCAGCTGTTGGTACCTTACAACAGTGGTCCCCAACCTCCGGGCCGCGGACTGGTACCGGTCCACGGGCCATTTGATACTGGTCCACAGAGAAAGAATAAATAACTTACATTATTTCTGTTTTATTTATATTTAAGTCTGAATGATGTTTTATTTTTTAAAAATGACCAGATTCCCTCTGTTACATCCATCTAAGACTCACTCTTGACACTTGTCTCAGTCACGTGATACATTTATCTGTCCCACCCTAAAGGCCGGTCTGTGAAAATATTTTCTGACATTAAACCGGTCCGTGGCCCAAAAAAGGTTGGGGACCGCTGCCTTACAACATTTAGTTGCTCATTGATTGCTTTTTCATATGTGCCTTGATGGGTGGGGGGCTCCAGCTGAGCCTGTGACCTCTTGCTCAAGCCAGCAATCTTGGGCTTAAGCCAGCAACCATAAGGTCAAGTCTAAAATCCCACGCTCAAGGCCCTGGCTGGTTGGCTCAGCGGTAGAGCGTCGGCCTGGCGTGCGGGGGACCCGGGTTCGATTCCCGGCCAGGGCACATAGGAGAAGCCCCCATTTGCTTCTGCACCCCCACCCCCTCCTTCCTCTCTGTCTCTCTCTTCCCCTCCCGCAGCCAAGGCTCCATTGGAGCAAGGATGGCCAGGGCACTGGGGATGGCTCCTTGGCCTCTGCCCCAGGCGCTAGAGTGGCTCTGGTCGTGACAGAGCGATGCCCCAGAGGGCCAGAGCATCGCCCCCTGGTGGGCAGAGCGTCGCCCCTTGTGGACGTGCAGGGTGGATCCCGGTCGGGCGCTTGTGGGAGTCTGTCTGACTGTCTCTCCCCGTTTCCAGCTTCAGAAAAATACTAAAAAATAAAAAATAAAATAAAATCCCACGCTCAAGTCAGCGACTTCGGGGCTTTAAACCTGGGTCCTCAGCGTCCCAGGCTGACACTCTAGCCACTGTGCCAACCCCTGATCAGGCTATTTTTTTGAATCATGTGACAATAAATTATTGACCTTATGATACTTCACCCTTAAATCCTTCAGCAGATCTCCAAAGAAGAATGAATGCATTCTTCCACATGACCACAGTACCATTTTTTACACCCAAGATATTTAATGTTGATATGAAACTGTTGTCTCTGTATTCATTTGTGAGGGCTGCTATCACAAAGTACCATAGGTTGGGTGGCTTCAATAACAGAAATTTGTCTCATGGTTCTGAAAGTTAGGTGTCCAAGATTAAAGGAGGTTCTTTCTGATAGCTGTGAGGAAAAGTCCCTTCACGACCCTCTTCTGCCTCCTGGTGGTTTCGAGACAATCTTGGGCAATCCTTGGCATGTAAGACAATCCTTGGTAAGACAATCCTTACCAATCCTTGGTAATCCATACATTACCCCCTCTCTGTGTCATCTTTTTTTTTTTTTTTTTTTTACAGGGACAGAGAGTCAGAGAGAGGGATAGATAGGGACAGATAGACAGGAACGGAGAGAGATGAGAAGCATCAATCATCAGTTTTTCGTTGCGACACCTTAGTTGTTCATTGATTGCTTTCTCATATGTGCCTTGACCGCGGGCCTTCAGCAGACCGAGCAACCCCTTGCCAGCGACCTTGGGATCAAGCTGGTGAGCTTTTTGCTCAAGCCAGATGAGCCCGCGCTCAAGCTGGCAACCTCGGGGTCTCGAACCTGGGTCTTCTGCATCTCAGTCCGACACTCTATCCACTGCACCACTGCCTGGTCAGGCTCTGTGTCATCTTTTATTTTTTTGTATTTTTCTTAAGTTGGAAATGGGGAGGCAGTCAAACAGACTCCCGCATGCGCCTGACCGGGATCCACCTGGCATGCCCACCAGGGGGTGATGCTCTGCCCATCTGGGGTGTTGCTCTGTTGCAACCAGAGCCATTCTAGTGCCTGAGGCAGAGGCCATGGAGCCATCCTCAGCGACTGGGCCAACTTTGCTCCAATGAAGCCTTGGCTGCGGGAGGGGAAGAGAGAGACAGAGAGGAAGGAGAGGGGGAGGGGTGGAGAAGTAGATGGGCGCTTCTCCTGTGTGCCCTGGCCAGGAATCGAACCCGGGACTCCCGCACGCCAGGCCGACGCTCTACCACTGAATTACCTGGCCAGGGCCTCTGTGTCATCTTAATATGATGTTCTCCCCATCTGCATTTTTTTAAAGATTTTGTTTTATTGATTTTGGGGGGGGGGCTCAAGAAGTATCTGTAAGAATGAGATGGCACTCAATCACCAGATGTGCAGGCTTTATTGGAGGAGAAAGACCTGCCGGGGCACTCCTCTAGGAGAAGTGCACCGGGTTACAGACTAGGGGCGAGTTATATAGAGCCTGAGGGGATACTGAGGCAAAAGTCCTGGTATGTCCGGAATGCTCCTCTTGGAGGGCTTTGAGCATGTGGGTGTTGAATCAAAAGTCCTGGTATGTCTGGAGCCCCTCCTTGGGGCGGCTTGTCAGCTTCTTGGAATTTCCTCTGTCTCAGGGGCAATAGTCCAGTAAAGGTGAGGTCTGACAGATAAGCAGAACATCAAGAGGGCAGTTTAGAATATACATATCTATCAGTATCATCAGTATCAACTCATAATCACTTCCCTTTAGTTGTTCATTGATTGCTTGTCATATGTGCCTTGACTGGTCAAGCCCAGGGTTCGGAACTGACTTCCTCAACATTCCAGGTCCTGGCTTTCTCCATTGCACCACCAGGGGCCAGGCCCGGTTTGCATTTCTTTTCTTTTTTTATTATTTTTTTGTTTTTGTTTTTTGTTTTTTTATTACAGAGACAGAGAGTCAGAGAGAGGTATAGACAAGGACAGACAGACAGGAACGGAGAGATAAGAAGCATCAATCATTAGGTTTTCGTTGCACCTTGTGACACCTTAGTTGTTCATTAATCGCTTTCTCATATGTGCCTTGACCGCGGGCCTTCAGCAGACCGAGTAACCCCTTGCTCGAGCCAGCGACCTTGGGCTCAAGCTGGTGAGCTTTTGCTCAAACCAGATGAGCCTGCGCTCAAGCTGGCGACCTTGGGGTCTCGAACCTGGGTCCTTCCACATCCCAGTTCGACGCTCTATCCACTGCGCCACCTCCTGGTCAGGCCGGTTTGCATTTCTATGCCTAAATTTCCCCTTTGCATAAGGTCAGAAATTAGTGGGGTAGAGCCCATAATTTGCATGTCTCACAAGCTCCCAGATGATGCTTGGGATGGTGGTCCATAGCCTACACTTTGAGTAGCAAGGCCCAGACAGACATCAGTCCATATTCAAACATGCCCACTGGGCCCAAAGCTATAAGAGCTGATTTAATTTTAGACCAGAATTCAATCAAGGACCGTTCACCATTCATCACACCTGCTTTTCTGGGCCTGTGGCTGAAACACAACTGAGGCCCAGATGTTATTCCTAGTTTGACCACAATGCTGTTTCTGTGGTCAACAGATCCAAGGCTTTGTTCTTAAGATTATTTGATGCGCCCCAGAACTTCATTGTCCTGAGGGCTTAACACTTAAGGGAGTGGTCGTGCAAAGGTTTGTCTAGAAGTTATATGAGGCCTTGTTTCTCCTCTAAGGGCATCTAGACATGGGCTAGTGACATCCAGAGAAGGAATGGTCAGGGGATCTAAACCGCACAACCAGCGATATGGTAGGGGAAGAAAGGTCACCCTTGGGGAGAAGTCCCACACTACAATATTTGTTTTGCCCATTGCTAGGCACCCAGGGCTTTTTGCCCTGGTGACCTTCTGTACCTCACGTATCATTCCTATTCTGCTCATGCTTGTCTAACTACCTACTACATCCCCCCTCAAGAATTCTTGGATCTGAATTCTTTAAGAGAAAGGTGCCTAGGGTCTCTTCTGTAGCTGCTTCCTGCTGAAGAGGAGTGGAGTTTTCCTTCAGAGCCAATAACCTTTGCCCTTTGTCAGGGACTATGAGGCCAGGGCATGGAAGGAGGTTGTGATGGTGTCTAGAGTTGGCAAGGGGCAGTATTCCCAGAGTATGAGTAAGAGTTGTAACCTGGTGGAGACAAATTGTGTTATAAATCTTAATATTATTCACACCAAAGCTAGAATGACAAGAACCATAACAAACGGTCTGATAAAAGGGAGATTCCAGGCAAGGACATCATGAAACCCCCAAGCTGGTTGGCCTAGAATGCAAATGTTGTTTGCCAAAGGATAGGAGAAGGATAAAACATTAGTTTGGAGGTTGTAGCCAAATATTTAAATGAAGTAGAAAATTTCATGATCCAGTTCAATTTATAGGTGGAAAAGTAAAATTTTTAAGACAATTAAATTAAAATCTAATATTTACAACAGGTATATAAAATAGTTTTTGTTTTTGTTTTTTTTACAGGGTCACCAGGGGGCGAAGCTCTGCCCCCCTGGGGCGTCACTCTGTTGCATCCAGAGCCATTCTAGCGCCTGAGGCAGAGGCCACGGAGCCATCCTCAGCGCCTGGGCAATCTTTGCTCCAATGGAGCCTCGGCTGCGGGAGGGGAAGAGAGACAGAGAGGAAGGAGAGGGGGAGGGGTGGAGAAGCAGATGGGCGCTTCTCCTGTGTGCCCTGGCCGGGAATTGAACCCGGGACTCCTGCACACCAGGCCGACGCTCTACGGCTGAGCCAACCGGCCAGGGCCCTTAGTTGTTCATTGATTGCTTTCTCATATGTGCCTTGACTGCGGGCCTTCAGCAGACCGAGTAACCCCCTGCTCAAGCCATCGACCTTGTGTCCAAGTTGGTGACCTTTTTGCTCAAGCTGGCAACCTCGGGGTCTCAAACCTGGGTCCTCAGCATCACAGTCTGATGCTCTATCCACTGTGCCACTGCCTGGTCAGGCTTTTTTCTTTTATTAAGTGAGTCAAGGGGAGGCAGAGAGACAGAATTCCACATATCCTCTAAGGGAGGATGGGCCAGGATCCACCAGGCAATACCACGCTGTGTTCTGCCCATCTGGGGCTGTTGATCCATTGCTTAGCAATCGAGCTATTTTTAGTACCTGAGGTGGAGGCCAGGGAACCATCCTCAGCAC
Organism: Saccopteryx leptura; assembly: GCF_036850995.1. Lineage (NCBI taxonomy): Eukaryota > Metazoa > Chordata > Mammalia > Chiroptera > Emballonuridae > Saccopteryx > Saccopteryx leptura. The sequence goes on from NC_089505.1 coordinate 67,309,727, forward strand.
TGGGGCCAACTCACTCAAACCAATCGAGCCATGGCTGAGGGAGAAATAAGAGAGAGGGGTGTAGAGAAGCAGATGGTCACTTCTCCTCTGTACCCTGACTGAGAATTGAACCTAGGACACCCACACACCGGCTGACCATCTACAACTGAGTCAACCGGCAAGGGCTGTATTATAAATTTTATGGAAACACAATTTTTCTCCACACAATCACCCTCATTTTTATATCAAAGAACCAAGTTGAGACCAATTTATTTATTGCATTAAATCCAGTTTCAATTTGGCCTAATTGGTTTTTTGTTGTTGTTGTTGTTTTTATTTTTCTGAAGTTGGAAACGGGGAGGCAGTCAGACAGACTCCCGAATGCACCCGACCGGAATCCACTCGGCATGCCCACCAGGGGGCAATGCTCTGCCCATCTGGGGCGTTGCTCTGTTGCAACCAGGGCCATTCTAGCACCTGAGGCAGAGGCCACGGAGCCATCCTCAGCGCCCGGACCAACTTTGCTCCAATGGAGCCTTGGCTGCGGGAGGGGAAGAGAGAGACAGAGAGGAAGGAGAGGGGGAGAGGTGGAGAAGCAGATGGGCACTTCTCCTGTGTGCCCTGGCCGGGAATCGAACCCGGGACTCCTGCACGCCAGGCCGATGCTCTACCACTGAGCCAACCGGCCAGGGCCTTTGGCCTGATTGTTTTAATAAACATAAGAAATAGTAATTGATCCTATAGGCTCCTTTAAATCTGCTTTGATGTAATTTTGTAAGGAATCTCTAGATTGTTTTGGGGGGGTTTTGTTTGTTTGTTTGTTTGTTTTTGACAGAGAGAGAGACAGGAAGGGAGAGAGAGAGCAAGAAGTACCTACTCGTAATTGCTTTCACTTTAGTTGTATGTTGATTGCTTCTATATGTGCCTTGACCAGGTAGAGCAAGCCAGTATCCCCTTGCTCAAGCCAGCAACAGGCTTTTCATGCCAGCGACCTTTGGGATCATGTGGACGATTTGCCCCACTCAAGCCAGAGACCCCTTGCTGACTAACCCTAGCCCACACTCAGAGCCAGTGACCTTGGGGCTTAGAACTGGTGACTTTAGCATTCTAGGTCAACGCTATATCCACTGTGCCACCACTGGGTCAGGTCAGATTGAGTTTTAATTAGCCTCTCAGGGTAAAGAAACCAAACTACATAGTCACCATCAGACTATGCCTGTAATACCTTATATATCATATTAGGGTGAATACCTCAACTTTGTGAGGTCCACAAAAATGTCTTGAGGTTCTTTGTTTGCCATATCCCAGGAAATCAACCTTCAATCACCCTTCATCCCTTAGCTGGAAAGACTGCCATGAACCATGTAAATAAAATAAGCAATGTACCAGGCTGTTTTTCTAAGGTGATTTTATTGGTTTCCAAAGTCCATCTTATTTCTTTAAAGTTTTTTTTTTTTAATCATTTTTTATCTTTTTTAAAAAATCTTTTTGAGGAAGAAAGAGAAATGTCAATTTTGTTCTTCCACTTATTTATGCATTCATTGGTTGATTCTTGTATGTGCCCTGACTGGACATTGAACCCACAATTTTGACATACGGGGACAACACTATAACTAACTGAACTACCTGGCCAGGGCTCCTTAAAGCTTTTGTGATAACATCCAGAGTCTAAGTATGTCCTTTTCAATCATGACATTCCAGTCAAAGTTGTGGCTAATGTCTGACCAGGTGGTGGTACAGTGGATAAAGCATTGACCTGGAATGCTGAAGACCCAGGTTCGAAACCCTGAGGTTTTTAGCTTGAGCGTGGGATCATAGACATGACCCCATGGTTGCTGGTTTAAGGCCAAGGTTGCTGGCTTGAGCAAGAGGTCACAAGCTCAGCTGGAGCCTCCAGGGCAAGGCACATATGAGAAAGCAATCAATCAACAACTAAGGTTCTGCAACCTTGAGTTGATGCTTCTCATCTCTCTCCCTTCCTGTCTGTCTCTCTGTCTGTATCACTTTTTTAAAAAAGGCATGGCTAATAACATTTTTTAAAATGTCACATGTTGTGCCTAACCGGGCAGTCGCGCAATAGATAGAGCATCAGACTGGGATGTGGAGGACCCAGGTTTGAGACCCTGAGGTCACCAGCTTGAGTGAAGGCTCATTTGGTTTGAGCAAAAAAGCTCACCAGCTTGGACCCAGGGTCGCTGGCTCGAGCAGGGGGTTACTTGGTCTGCTGTAACCCCACGGTCAAGGCACATAAGAGAAAGCAATCAGTGAACAACTAAGATGTCACAACGAAAAACTGATGATTGATGCTTCTCATCTCTCTCTGTTCCTGTCTGTCTGTCCCTGTCTATCCCTCTCTCTGACTCTCTCTCTGTCTCTGTAAAAAAAAAAAAAAAAAAAAAAAGTCGCATGTTGTGGCTCTGGCTGGTTGTTCAGTGGATAGAGCGTCAGCCCAATGTGCAGAAGTCCCAGGTTCTATCCCTGGTCAGGGCACACGTGAGAGGCAACCATCTCTGTTCCCCTTCTTCCCCCCCTCTCTCCCTCTACCCCTCTCATGGTCAGTGGCTCTACTGGTTTGAGCATCAGCCCTGAGCACTGAAGATAGCTTGGTTGTTCCGAGTATCAATGGGAGTTGCGGGGCAGATCCCGTTTGAGGTACGTGCGGGAGTCTGTCTCTCTATCTCTCCTCCTCTCACTTTATTTTATTTTTATTTTACTTATTTATATTTTTTTTGTGGCAGAAAGAGTCAGAGAGAGGGACAGACAGACAGGAAGGAAGAGAAATGAGAAACATCAATTCTTCCAAACCCGATGAGCGCACACTCAAGCTGGTGACCTTGGGGTCTCGAACCTGGGTCCTCTGCGTCCCAGTCCGACTCTCTATCCACTGCGCCACCACCTGGTCAGGCTCCTCTCACTTAAAAAAAAAAAAATCGGCCCTGGCCGGTTGGCTCAGCGGTAGAGCGTCGGCCTGGCGTGCGGGGGACCCAGGTTCGATTCCCGGCCAGGGCACATAGGAGAAGCGCCCATTTGCTTCTTCACCCCTCTCCCCCTCCTTCTTCTCTGTCTGTCTCTTCCCCTCCCGCAGCCAGGGCTCCATTGGAGCAAAGATGGCCCGGGCGCTGGGGATGGTTCCTTGGCCTCTGCCCCAGGCGCTAGAGTGGCTCTGGTCGCGGCAGAGCGATGCCCCGGAGGGGCAGAGCATCGCCCCCTGGTGGGCAGAGCGTTGCCCCTGGTGGGCGTGCCGGGTGGATCCCGGTCGGGCGCATGCGGGAGTCTGTCTGACTGTCTCTCCCCGTTTCCAGCTTCAGAAAAATACAAAAAAAAAAAATCACATGTTGCAATTGTGATCATGATTCTTTAGTAAAGCCAAGAGCATTTAATCCCAGTGCTCTGTACATTTCAAACCAAACTGCTTTCCAAAGCTCATAGTATGTTTAATCCTAAAGTGTTTTGTGATTCCAACAGTAATTTTAAACCTCAAAGTGCTTTTGAAACCTCCAAAAGTGTGTTTTTCAATCCCAAAGTAGTCTATCAACCACTGAATATTTTTTTTAAGTGAGAAGGGGAGATAAACTCCCGCATGCACCCCACTGGGATCCACCTTGCATCCACCTGGGGCCGATGCTTAAATCAACCGAGCTATCCTTGGTACCTGATGCCAGTGCTCATACCAATCAAGTCACTGGCTACAGGAGGGAAAGAGCGAGAGAAAGGGGAGAAGGAGGGAAAGAGGAGTAGATGGTTGCTTCTCATGTGTGCCCTGACCTGGGAATGAACCCAGGAGTCATGCACACCAGGTCCACGCTCTATCCACTTAGCCAAGGCCAGGGCAACCTCTGAATATTTTTTAATCCAAAAGTGCTTATATCCCTGGCCAGGCAGTCAGCTGGTTAGAGCATCATCCTAATACACTAGGATTGCAGGTTCGATCCCCAGTCAGGACAGATACAAGAATCAATCAATGAATGTATAAATAAGTGGAACAACAAATAAATATTTTCCCCTCTCCTTCTCTGTCTCTTTCTCTCTCTCTAAAATCAAAAATAATTTGCCTGCCTGACCAGGCGGTGGCGCAGTGGATAGAGCGTCGAACTGGGATGCGGGGGACCCAGGTTCGAGACCCCAAGGTTGCCAGCTTGAGCGCGGGCTCATCTGGTTTGAACAAAATTCACCAGTTTGGACCCAAGGTCTCTGGCTCAAGCAAGGGGTTACTCGGTCCACTGAAGGCCCGCAGTCAAGGCACATGAAAAAGGCAATCAATGAACAACTAAGGTGTCACACGCGCAACGAAAAACTAATGATTGATGCTTCCCATCTCTCCGTTCCTGCCTGTCTGTCCCTGTCTATCCCTCTCTCTGACTCTCTGTTAAAAAAAAAAAATAGGCCCTGGCCGGTTGGCTCAGTGATAGAGTGTCGGCCTGGCGTGCAGAAGTCCTGGGTTCGATTCCCGGCCAGGGCACACAGGAGAAGCGCCCATTGGCTTCTCCACCCCTCCCCCTCTCCTTCCTCTTTGTCTCTCTCTTCCCCTCCCGCAGCCAAGACTCCATTGGAGCAAAGATGGCCCGGGCGCTGGGGATGTCTCCTTGGCCTCTGCCCCAGGCGCTAAAGTGGCTCTGGTCGCAGCAGAGCGACGCCCAGGAGGGGCAGAGCATCGCCCCCTGGTGGGCAGAGCGTCGCCCCCTGGTGGGCGTGCCGAGTGGATCCCAGTCGGGCACATGTGGGAGTCTGTCTGACTGTCTCTCCCCGTTTCCAGCTTCAGAAAAATACAAAAAAAAAAAAAAAAAATTAAATTATTTTTATTTATTTATTTTTTAGAGAAGAGAGAGAGAGAGAAGGGGGGGAGGAGCAGGAAGCATCAACTCCCATATGTGCCTTGACCAGGCAAGCCCAGGGTTTTGAACCAGCGACCTCAGCATTCCAGGTTGATGCTTTATCCACTGCACCACCACAGATCAGGCAAAAATTTTTAAGTGCTTGTAAACCCAAGTGCTTTGAAAAACTGCAAAGTGAGTTTTTAACTCCCAAAGCAGCCAGCCTGTAGGTGGCAAACTGATTTAAATATGCCAATGGAAGCCCTAGGCGGTTAGCTTAGTGGTAGAGCGTCGGCCTGGCGTGTGGAAGTCCCGGGTTCGATTCCCGGCCAGGGCACACAGGAGAGGCGCCCCTCTGCTTCTCCACCCCTCCCCTTCTCCTTCCTCTCTGTCTCTCTCTTCCCCTCCCGCAGCCAAGGCTCCATTGGAGCAAAGGATGGCCCGGGCGCTGGGGATGGCTCCTTGGCCTCTGCCCCAGGTGCTAGAGTGGCTCTGGTCGCGACAGAGCGACACCCCGGATGGGCAGAGCATCGCCCCCTGGTGGGCGTGCTGGGTGGATCCCGGTCGGGCGCATGCAGGAGTCTGTCTGACTGCCTCCCCATTTCCAGCTTCAGAAAAATACAAAAAAAGTAAATATGCCAATGGAGTCTGAGAGTCCTGGGGTAGTCATTTGGAGTTTGAGAGGGTCTTCTTGTCCCTCCTCCACAGGTACCCAAGATAGAGGAGAAGGAGGCCCCCGTGCCCATTTCCACGTCCATGGACAGCTTCCATCTGGAACCTCATCCCCGAGTGGCCTTCTGGATTTTGAAGCTGCCACGGCGAAGGTCCCATCAGAGTGCCCAGGAAGGCGGCCGCAGGCTCAGCGAGAGGCAACACCGCCTGCAGGCTATCCGGGAAGGGCTCCGGGAGGAGGCCCAAGAGGAGGTCCTGCAAGAAGGGCCCCAGGGCTCCTCCCACTTCAAGCTGCCTGCCCGCAAGACACACTTCCTGTACATTCTCAGGCCCTTCCAGCAACTCTAGGGGTGGGGACAGCTATAGCGGTGTTCCTGCATGTACTCCCCAAAAGACCCCGCCCCAAGCTCCATACAGAAATAAAGTTCCTACAGCTAACAGCACTATCTCCTTTCAAGATATGTTCCCAAGCCTCAGCCAACCAGGCCTCAGCAAGTCCCGACCGTAAAAACATAACTAGGCAGTCACAGAATACTTGGAAATGAAGCAGTACACCACTAAAATAATGCACAAGTCAAATTAGTAAATATTTTAAACTGAATAATAATGGAAATGTGACAAAAATTTGTGAAATATAACTCAAGAAGTTCTCAGAAAGCGAATGATGGCCTTAAATTCTTATATTAGGAAAGAGGCTAAATAATAGTCTAAATACATCACTGATCTAAGCACTCCTCTCAGAAAACTATAAAAATTTAATTGAGGGTGGAGGGAGGGAAGGGGCACAAAGAAAACCAAATAGAAGGTGACAGAAGACAATTTGACTTTTGGTGATGGGTATAGAACATAATCAAATGTCAATATGACCTGGAGATATTTTCTCTGAATCTATGTACCCTAATTAATTAATCAATGTCACCCTGTTAAAATTGTCTAAATTTTAAAAAAATTTAATTAAGCTATAATGATTTAGTACACTATGTATGTTACCATTATACTATAAAAAGAAATTTCATTTTGGGCTTTCCAATCCACACCTTTCCCCTCTTTTCCCTCCTCTTCCCCACTCCCACAGATATGCATCTCCTCAACTAAGGGTTCCCAGGAGACTTGCAACCAGGGGAGCAATGGAGCAGCAGGTGGTCCTGGGCGTTATAACCCCCTGAACCTGTCTCCAAGGTCCCACTATGGGCTCGTTTCTTTCCCATAAGGTTTCTAGAGAGCCAAGGCAGCCCTACCTAGGCTCTCTCCTGTTGCTTCTTCTAGTCTCTTCCTTGTTTCACTGCCCCCAGTTTTAATAAACTTACTCTCAAAAATTCTTTTTAATTTTAATTTTTTAGGTGTTACAAAATTAACCAGATATCAAACAAGGAAGGAAGGAACAGGAAATACTGAAGGAATAGAAACTGAAAGAATGAAATTATACTAATAAAGCTAGCAGGGTCTACCACTTGTCAACCTGTGGTAACAAAACACTTAGCAAACATTTTAATTGAACTTCTCATAAGAGGCGAATTTTGGCCCTGGCCAGTTGGCTCAGTGGTAGAGTGTCGGCCTGGCGTGCAGGAGTCCCGGGTTTAATTCCAGGCCAAGGCACACAGGAGAAGCGCCCATCTGCTTCTCCACCCCTCCCCCTCTCCTTCCTCTCTGTCTCTCTCTTCCCCTCCCGCAGCCAAGGCTCCATTGGAGCAAAGTTGGCCCAGTCGCTGAGGATGGCTCCATGGCCTCTGCCTCAGGCGCTAGAATGGCTCTGGTTGCAACAGAGCAAAGCCCCAGATGGGCAGAGCATCACCCCCTGGTGGGCATGCCAGGTGGATCCTGGTTGGGCGCATGCGGGAGTCTGTCTGACTGCCTCCCCATTTCCAACTTAAGAAAAAAAATTTTTAAAAAAAGGAGGCGAATTTTATTTGTCCCTGCTTAAGTGAAAAAGCTGATTTTCGGAGAGATGAAGCTGCTTGCCGACATCACACAGCAATGGCACTAAGGTCGTCTGATTCCATCTTTTTTTCTTCTTCTTCTTTTTACAGAGACAGAGAGAGAGTCAGCGAGAGGGATAGACAGACAGGAAACGAGAGAGATGAGAAGCATCAATCATTAGTTTTTCTTTGCGCGTTGCAACACCTTAATTGTTCATTGATTGCTTTCTCATATGTGCCTTAACTGCGGGCCTTCAGCAGACTGAGTAACCCCTTGTTCAAGCCAGTGACCTTGGGTCCAAGCTGGTGAGCTTTTGCTCAAACCAGATGAGCCCTCGCTCAAGCTGGAGACCTCGGGGTCTCGAACCTGGGTCTTTTGTATCCCAGTCCAACGCTCCATCCACTGCGCCACCTCCCAGTTAGTCTGATTCCATCTTTTGTAACCACTCACCACATCACCTGCTAAACAGGTTCTTTCTCAGGCATTGCCACCATCTAATAGCCAAAATAATAATTATTAACAAGGATTACCACCCTGAGTTCTCAAGGTAACCTAAGAAGCAATTATCTCCATTTCTGGCCGGAAAACTGAGGCTCAGAGAGAGTCGCCACTGTGCCATAATCACAGCTAGGAAGTGATGGAGCCAAAATTCAAATGTAAGAATGAGCCTGACCAGGTGGTGGCGCAGTGGATTGAGCGTTGGACTTGGATGCGGAGGACCCAGATTCGAGACCCGAGGTCGCCAGCTTGAGCGTGGGCTCATCTGGTTTGAGCAAAAGCTCACCAACTTGGACCCAAGGTCGCTGGCTCGAGCGAAGGGTTAATCGGTCTGCTGAAGGCCCGCAGTCAAGGCACATATGAGAAAGCAATCAATGAACAACTAAGGTGTTGCAATGCCCAACGAAAAACTAATGATTGATGCTTCTCATCTCTCTTTGTTCCTGTCTGTCTGTCCCTGTCTATCCCTCTCTGACTCTCTCTCTCTCTCTGTCTCTGTAAACAAACAAACAAACAAACAAAAAACCTAAGAATGACTCCAAGCCCACAACTTTATCATTCCACACTGCCTGTCACTTAAGGGGTATAAATTCAACTTTTTTTTTGAGTGCCCACACTGGGCCGGGCATGTTCTAGCTCCCAGTCTCCTACTGCATATAGCTCACATTCCAGTGGTGGTGACAGAACGCAGATATAGAATGTGTCATGTTTAAGACGTGTTGTGACGATCACTAGAAAGTGGATAGTATGAGCTAGCAGAGAGGTTGAGTGGTTGGGCCATCCTTTGTCCCAAATCCCCCTTCTTGGGAGTCAGTTTTGGATATAATATCTTCCTCTCTCTAGCCAAAAAAGCTGAAAATACTTTGTCTGCATTTTCTTCTAAAGAGGAGTAAATGGAACAGTTTGGAAAGAGTCCTTCGGGGATCTGTTAATACGTCGTAACTGGAGCCACAAAGGCGCGCCGCAGTGGTGCGGCAGTCAGCAGGGCAATATTGTGAGGGTGACGGGGTCAGCCTGTCACGGAACAGAGGGAAAAATTTGGGCCACGGTTTGGTAGCTGACAAGTAGGGGTTGACAAGGAGATTCTCAGTTCAACTCCCCTTTTCTTTGGCCTATTTCACCGAAGCGTGGAGCCGCAGAGTAAAACCCAGAGCCGAAGATGAAGCCTCCTGTCTTTTCCCCTACCGCGGGCAATCCCTCCAGCCCTCACACCCTCAGCCAATACACAGACGCCCATCTTCCTGGGCGGCACGTGCGACGGGGCAGCTCTACGCATGCGCAGCCTCGCTGTTGCAGGTAACCGACCAGACGCGTGCACCTCCCCTCGATGTGCGCATGCGCGTGCGCCTAGGGAGGAACCCAGGCGGGGCGGGGTTTAGTCGCCGAGCGCAAGCTTTGCCCGTAAGAGTTGCCTTGAGCGCCGCCGTCGGGAGCAGCTGCCGTTTGTCAAGTTCGTGGCCCTTGCCTGTGTCCTCAGAGTGGAACGTGGCCCCAGGTGCGTCCTGGCTGTGGCGAGGCTCCTCAGAGCAGCCTGTGAGAACTTTCCCTGAAATCCTGGCAAAGCCCCCAATATCAGGGCCTTCCCTATCTTGTTTAAAAGTCTTCCTGAAATTCTGACCGAGTCCCCTCAGATATACTGAAAGGAACCCACCAAGAAACCTTACAGATGACCCCGAAGTCTGGTCCGAATCTAATTGAAATTTTCAGACTTAAAAAGCCTCTCAGAGACTCCCCTGAAATCCCGTTCCTCTCCCTCCCTACATCCTATCAGAAACGCACCAAATCCTGTCAGAAATCTTGTGAAACCCACAGAAATCCTGGCAGGTTTCCCTCCCAAATACCAGAAAGCTCTCAAATCCACACAGAGACCCCCTAACCCCGACCCCCGAGATCAGCGACTCCCCGGAGTTCCAGTCAGGGACCACCTAAAATCCAGGCGCCCTTCACATTCCCAGAGCTGCTGCCTGAGTCCTGCCAGACCCCACCTGCCGAAGACCCTGAGCTTGACCAGGACCTCCTTTGGTCCCTTCGCCAGGAATTTGGCCCCCCAACCCTGTCAGAAGCCCCCGGGGCCTGTCAGCACCCTTGCAGGCACCCTTTCTCACTCAGGTTCCAGGGCCATTGCCCCCGTTATGCGCCCTCCAGTTTCATCCGAACCCTGGAAGGTCTCTCCTCAAAAGACCACTTTTTCTTTTTTTTTTTTTTTTTTTTTTTTTTTTAATAAATTTTTATTAATGGTAATGGGATGACATTAATAAATCAGGGTACATATATTCAAAGAAAACATGTCTAGGTTATTTTGTCATTAAATTATGTTGCATACCCCTCGCCCAAAGTCAGATTGTCCTTTGCCACCCTCTATCTAGTTCTCTGTGCCCCTCCCCCTCCCCCTAACTCTCCCCCTGTCCTCCCTCCCCCCACCCCTGGTAACCACCACACTCTTGTCCATGTCTCTTAGTCTCATTTTTATGTTCCACCAATGTATGGAATCATGTAGTTCTTGTTTTTTTCTGATTTACTTATTTCACTCCTTATAATGTTATCAAGATCCCACCATTTTGCTGTAAATGATCTGATGTCATCGTTTCTTATGGCTGAGTAGTATTCCATAGTGTATATGTGCCACATCTTCTTTATCCAGTCTTCTATTGAAGGGCTTTTTGGTTGTTTCCATGTCTTGGCCACTGTGAACAGTGCTGCAATGAACATGGGGCTACATGTGTCTTCACGTATCAATGTTTCTGAGTTTTGGGGGTATATACCCAGTAGAGGGATTGCTGGGTCATAAGGTAGTTCTATTTGCAGTTTTTTGAGGAACCACCATACTTTCCTCCATAATGGTTGTACTACCTTACAGTCCCACCAACAGTGAATGAGGGTTCCTTTTTCTCCACAGCCTCTCCAACATTTACTATTACCCGTCTTGTTGATCATAGCTAATCTAACAGGTGTGAGGTGGTATCTCATTGTAGTTTTGATTTGCATTTCCCTAATAACTAATGAAGCTGAGCATTTTTTCATATATCTGTTGGCCATTTGTATCTCTTCCTGTGAGAAGTGTCTATTCATGTCTTCTTCCCATTTTTTTATTGGATTGTTTGTTTGTTTGTTGTTGAGTTTTATGAGTTCTTTGTAAATTTTGGAAATTAGGCCCTTATCTGAGCTGTTGTTTGAAAATATCATTTCCCATTTAGTTGGCTGTCTGTTTATTTTGATATCAGTTTCTCTTGCTGAGCAAAAACTTTTTATTCTGATGTAGTCCCATTCATTTATCTTTGCCTTCACTTCTCTTGCCATTGGAGTCAAGTTCATAAAATGTTAAAAGACCACTTTTTCTAGGACATTCTAAAAGCCACCAAAAAGTGACCCTATCTGATGCCAGGGAAAGCAGAGTGTGGGGAGTGCTTGGTGAGCAAAGGGGAGCTAAGCAGGTAGGGTGAGGACAGACAGGCTCCAGGGGTCCTTGCGTTGGTCATCCGCCCCAGTGTGCCAGCCAGTTCAGTGCGATGGGCACCACTGTCCAGTGTAATTATTATAGCGTCCTTTTCACTTTTGAAAGTGTCCTGGAGTTGGGATAAGACATTGCATGGTCAACTTGGTTATAATGGAGGTGGCACAGAGCGTTTTGGGGGCACAGAAGAGGGAGTCCCTCCCTGCTCCAGTGACTCAGAAGGCTCCCAGGGAACTGTGGGCCAGGGCAGGGAGAATGGTGCTACAGTGTGGGCTGGCCTGGGAGGAACATGGGCAGATAGTTATGATGAGAATGAGGGGCCACAGGAACCACTGCCACACCAGCCAGAGCGGCTAGAACTTAGTCCTCAGGACACTAGGGAGCCAGGGAGAGAGATGGGGTCCAATGAGTGGTACGCTAACAGTTCCAAATACAGGCTAATATAGCAAGGATGTCAGTAGCCTAGGGTGGTTGGGAACCCAGAGACAGCACCTCATTTAGAAATGTTTCCTGGAAGAGAGAACATGTGAGCTGAGACAGGAAGGACTGGAAAGGAGGGTGTCCCAGGCAGGAAACCAGGGGTGGGAACAGCAAGTGCAGTTTGGGGGACAGCACGCAGTAGGGAGTCACTGGAGCAGCTAGTGTGATTTGGGATGGGGAGATGGGTGGGACGAGCCATGCAAGGCCTTTGATGCTGAGTCCAGGGTCTAGGCTCTGTCTATGGCAAGCTGGGGAGCCATGAAAGAACGTGAGCTGGGGAAGGGCAGGTCAGCTCTGGGGCCCTTTGGGGATGGACTTGAGTGGGAGACTGGAGGCCAGGAGGCCAGGTAAGAGGTTGCTCTGAGGGCCCATGGGGCGAGAACAAAGCTGGAGCCTGGACCACAGAGAAAGAGAGAAGGGACAGGGTAGAGTCAGTCACTGGACAGAAAAGACAGAGCTGGGGACTTGACCAGCTGTGGGGAGGAGGGATGGTGCAGAGGCAGTGACTCCTACCCACTAGCTCCCCTCCCCTCTGATCTCTGCCACCCACTCCTCAGGTCCCCCTTTTCCCAGCCCACACCTCCAATCAGTAAAACAGGTCTGAGCAGGACCTGTTGTGATGGAGGCAGGGGTGGGCAAACAGGTTCTGAGAACGCAGAATGGCCCGGGGACACTGGTAAGACAAGGCTGGTCGCCACTCTGGGGTGGCTGGTCTGAGGAGGCCTCTCCACTGCTGTCCTTCCAGGAGCTCTCAGAGCAGCCAATCCCTTTTTGGTCCCTTCCTGTGACAGAGAGAGGCGGTTAACTTTACCAGCAGTTGTGGAGCAACAGAAGGTGGCCTATGGACCTATCAGAGAGCCCCGCAGGTGACCCCGCTACACCAAGTAGGTGGTTGGGCCCCTTTGCCCCCCAGTGGGGGGGGGGGAGAAGGAGTGGGTGAACGGGCACCAGGCTGTGACTCAGGACTCTACCTCTCTTCACAGCACTGACAAGGGGTTTGTCTGTCTGTTTACTCTCTTTCTCACCCACTGGAGCCTGAGCTCCACCAGGCAGGGGCTGTTTTATTCACTCTGGTATTTCCAATGCCTAGAGCAGCATTGTTCAACATGTGAACCATAAACATAATTTTAAATTTTGTGGTAACCACATTTAAAAGAAATAAGAAACAAGTAAAACGAATGGTAATAATAGATATTATTTAACCTCACATACCCACGATAGTATCATACATATATAATCAATATAAAAATGGGTTGGAAAAAAAAAACATTTCTTTTTTTCCTGCTAAGTCTTTAAGATCTGGTGTGTGCTTTATACTCAGCTCACACTGGCCACTGTTCAAGTACTCACAAACTGCATGTGGTGAGGCGCGACCCTAGAACAATGCCTGACACATAGTGGAACCTTGGTGACTGTCCTTGAATTGTCTGGATGCAAACCAAATGCTGGGAAAGCCAGCTCCCGGAGGAAGAGCCCAGGTTTCCCTCTCAGATACCTATCTGCTAAGTGGGGAGCCCACTGTGATGGGGGAGGAGGCTCCTGCCCTCAGGGAAAGGCAGGGCCCCTTTCTTAGAGGCTCCCAGCATCCAGCAACATCCGCACCTGAGTCTTGTCTTGGGACTCCAGGCTTGAAACTGTGGCTACAGGAGGCTTTTCAGGTTGGAAGGTAGGCAGACACCTGTGTGTGGGTACCCGAGGGCCTACTGACCGAGTGACCGACATCTAAACTTCGCTGGCACCAGCAGAGGGCGTGCGGCCACCGAGGAAGCCGTTGGCCAGGGCTGAGCCAGCTTTGAGAGGCTCCAGAAGGAAAGGCAAGAACACACCCAGGAGAGATAGAGACAGAGAAAGGCTTGGGGGTGGGGGGGGTAGGGACAGACAGCAGAGGAAGGAGAGAGAAGGCTCAGGGAACAGAGAGTCACAGAGATAAGGGAAGAGAAGTACAGAGAAGGAAATGGAGACAGAAAGGCAGGACACGGGGGAGAGAGATGGGGAGGAAGACAGAGAGAAAGAGTCAAGGAAAAAGCTAGAGAAGGACAGGCAAAGAGAGAGAGAGAGGTAGAAATACTGAGGAAGGAAATGAAGGAAAGAGAAGAACAGAAAGTACAGTGACAGCTTCCTGCAGGGCCCTGGGGAGAGACTGTAGACACCTGCAGATCTTCCTCGGACCCCATGAGGTCGGTAACCACAGTCCTGGGCTGACTGTGGCTTGCTCTCCCGGGCTAAGCGGCCCTGGGCAGCTGACTTCACTCAGACCTCAGGGTCCTCCTCCATATCGTGGGAGCACAGCAACAGGAAGAAACAGGAGTGCAATGAAAGCCCTGGGCACAAGCCCTGGTGTCTCCCCTAACTGTGGATTCCTGCTCCCCTCCCAAGGAGCACGGGTTCAAATCCGAGGGGCTTGAATTGGAGCTCACTGCAAAGAACCCGTAAAGAATTAGAGAGATGAAAAAGGGCACTTGTATGTTGAACAGGCGACCGTGGCAAGTTCCTAACTTCTCTAGGCCTAAGTTTCCTCACCTGTAAAGTGGGCTGATAAGAGCAGCCCGTGTTCTGTGTTAAACCCTCAGAAGAAGCTGCACATAAATGTTGGATTCTATTACTGAGCTTCTACCACATGCCAGGCCTTCTGCAACGGCCTGTCCAGGTTTTATCTCATTTCTTTTCTGAGAGGGAGGGAACACCACTGCCATTTTCCACAGGAAGAAACTGAGGCTCAGAGAGGCTGAGTCCCTTACCGGGTTACCCCCTGGGTCGGCCACACTCTGAAGCCTGTGCTCAGCCCGCTGCTATACCCAGCTGTCCAAGGAGTCTTTTTTTTTTTTTTTTTTGGTTGATTTTTTTTGAGACAGAGAGAGGGGACAGACACAGGAAGGGAGAGAGACGAGAAGCATCAATTCTTTGTTGCAGCTCCTTAGTTGTTCATTGACTGCTTTCTCATATGTGCCTTGACTGGGGGGCTACAGCAGACTGAGTGACCCCTTGCTCAAGCCAGCAACCTTGGGCTCAAGCTGGTGAGCCTTGCTCAAACCAGATGAGCCCGCGCTCAAGCTGGCGACCTCGGATTTCGAACCTGGGTCCTCCGCTTCCCAGTCTGATGCTCTATCCACTGCGCCACCGCCTGGTCAGGCCTGTCCAGGGAGTCTTAAAGGTCACATCCAGCCCTGGGAAAGAGGCTGAGCTGTCCCACTGGCTCCTGGGGTAGAGGATCTCCTCTCATACCTTGGAGCATTTATTAAGTGCCTACTATGTGCAGACACTGTGGATACAGCAGTGGACAAGCAGACCCTAGGACATGAACATTGTGTGCATGTGTCTGTGCGTGAGTGCTCTTCACATACACAGACCTAACCCTTCCAGCCCTGGGGAAGGGGAGCACTCCACCCCACCCCCATTTTACTGGTGGAGTAACTGAGGCTCCAAAAAGAGAAGCAACTTGCCCACAGTAGTGCCTCTGGGCTCCAAGCCTCTGGCCTTGAGCTCCCATAACGCCTGAGTCTACTGGGGATGGTGAGAGGAGAGAGACCCTGCCCAGCAGGCAGGCCAGGAGACCGGAGATGCAGCAGGCAGAATCGATCCAGGCTGCCCGAATGTTATCGGATTGTTCCTGGCTCCTGGGCCACCCTTCACTCTCAGCTTCTCCCAGCGTCTTCTCTTCTTCGCCCTCCCCCACTTCTACACCCCTCTGAGCTGAATCTGGGAGGCAGGGGAAGAGAGGAGGAAAGGGTGATCCTTCATTCAGTTATCTGGGCTCTGGAGAAGATTGGACACAAAGGATCAGACCGTGGGGGAGAAGGGGGACTTCTTGGCCTGAAAGATGGGCCCCACATCCCCAGGGTGGGGGGCAGGGAGGCAGTTCACAGGCCTTCATGTTGCTGCCCTCACACAAAGATTCCTGCTGCTCCCTGCGAGCCCCAACCCCAGGCAGCTCTGAATGAATTTCCTCTCCTGCAGGAGCCCAGGTTACTCCTCTTCTCTCCTCACGGGTGACTGGCCCTCTTGTCTCCTCAGTGCACCTCTGGGACCGGCCCAAGGAAGAGCACCCAGGGACTCGGCTCAGCTTAGAGGAGCAAATACTCAACTCCACGTTTGAAGCTTGTGACCCCCAGAGGACAGGTGGCAGGAACAGGACCCGCATGGGAGAGATAAGGAATAATAAGGGACAAAGATGGGGGGCTGGGAACTGGGGAGCCATAGAGAGGAGGATGGGCTACAGCCCTTCTCAGGGTTCTCATAGGACATGGGTGATTGAGGGAAGCTTCAGAAAGGAATGTATAAGGGAATGGAAGCCTCTCAGGCAAGGACACTGAGGGGAAGAAAACTGGGGGGACATTAAGGGAGGAGGGTGGGGTCTTGGGGCCTGGGAGAGGGAGGGAGGGCAGCCACTGTGGGCCTGGGGGGGACACAGCTGGTCCTCTTTGGTCCACCCTCTGAGGTGGCGATGACTTGTGAAAAGGTCCAGGTGAAAAAGTGGACTCAGGTGGGGAAAGGACTTGCCCAAGTTGTCTCAGTTGGGCTGTGGTGCAGGGGTGCCACAACCCAGCCAGTGACATCCTAACATCCCCAACTCCCTCCCCACCCCTACTTGCCACAGATTCCTTCACAGCATGCTCTGTCCCCAGGCTCTGTGGCTGTGACTCGCATATTAGCCTACCTGGAGGCTGTGACAGGACAGGGACCCCAGGATGCACGCCTCCGAACACTGGCCTATAGCCTGGACCCCAATGGGGAGGGCCCTCAGGCCACTGTGGACTTGGATACCTTCTTGGTCGTCATGCGGGACTGGATCACTGCCTGTCAGCTGGATGGGTGGGTCCCTGTACCTCCACCCTTACCTGGGAAGTCCTTCCTAAGATCTAACCTCATACCTCCTTACTGCAGCCAGCACCCTTTGGGCCCAGGGACCTCCTGTGGTTGGAAGGAGGCTGAGGAGAGAAAAAGTGAAGAGATGGGGCAGGGGTGTGGCAGAGGGTCTAAGGGCAAAGTACCTGGTCGTGGAGGTGAAGGGGACCTGGGAGGCAGAAATAGAAGGGTCTGGAAGCGGGGAAAGGGGGGTGATGGGGGGCCAACAGATGCCCCTCACCATCCCTTCTCCCATCCCAGTCCTTGCCCTCCTGCTTCTCCATCTGGCCCCAGACACTTGCCATCTGGCCTCACCTTTCTCCCCGCTGTGCTCTCACCTAACCTGGCCCCTCCTCCAGCCACCCAAAACCCCCCTGCTGGGTTCACCCAGTGGCTGCAGGGGGCTCTAAGCCTCATCCCTTTGATATAGAGGATTAGAGCTAGAAGAGGAGACCGCCTTCAAGGGGGCATTGACCTCCCAGCAACTGCCATCTGGTAAGAGTACTATACATAGAATGAAGCAAGCTGGCCCAGGGTCAGGCAGTGGGGGAACTTCCCACTTGAAGACAGCACAGGGGATAGAGTGGGACCCCAGGGACCTTTGTTGTAGCCTGGAGCTGTGAGTTTGGCTTCCTAGGCATCTCCATGACTGCCTCCCCACCTTCCCTGAGCTTTGGGAGTTTTATTCCTCTCGGGTTGTTTCCAAAGCCCCTCCTAACACCAGCTCTCTGATAGAGCCTACCAGGCTCCGTCCACCTCTCTAGGTGTCCCTCGCTCTGCACACTCACACACTCACAGACCTGCATTCCTTTCCTGCAGAAATCTGATCTGATTAGTTACCTGTTCGGTTAGCTGATTGGCTCACTGTTGTTTCCCTAGGACCTCACACTCAGGAGGTGCTCCATAGACAAGTGTCTATGCTGTATTTCTCCAGCCTTACAAAAACAAAAGCAAATAAAATAGAGCTTACTTGGCTTTCCTTGTGCCTCCTCCCACTGGGCATGGGGGCCAAGGGAGGGCTGTGATTGGGGGAGGTGGGTCAGTTCTGTGTGTGTGGGGGAGGACAGAAGGGAGAGGCTGGAGGCCAGGAGTCTGGGGTGGAGGTTGTGGTGAGGGTCTAGGGGGAGATGTGAGGCCTGAGCCAGGATGGGGTGTGGGAACAGAGAGGAGGGTGAAGCAGAGACAGTCAGAGAGGAGGGGGAGAAGGCTGAGGCCCTGGTAGACCTGGGTGGGGGGTGTGCGAGGAGCAAAGGATCCAGGTGGTGGTGGGGGAACCAGAAGGAGGAACAGGTTCGGGGACAGTCAGGGTGCTGCCTGGCATTGAGCATGGAAATCACAGGACTTTCTGGGAGATCCAGCTGGGCTTTGTTGATGTTGGATGTAATTACAGCCCTGGGATCACCCAGAGCTGAGGGTGGGAGCCAGGGACCAAGCCCAGAGTCCTGGCTCACCCGGACATCTAGAGTCACTGGGGAGGCCACTACCCTCTGTCTCCCTCCAGGATGCCCTGATTCTGAGGAACCAGCCAACCTGGAGAGCTTCGGAGGCGAAGACCCCAGACCTGAGCCGTACCTATCCTCAGGCCCCTCTCCACCCTTCCCCTGCCCGTGCCTGCTGGGGGCCTGGCTAGGGTTTGGGGTCCTGTGGGTGTGGGTGTGGGTGTGGGTGTGGGTGTGGGTGTGGGTGTGGGTGAGGGACAGCTGTGCCGACCACTCAGGGAGAGCGGGGCGGTCTCCTGTTCCTCCTCCTCCAGAACGGCTTCTCTCCCCACCAGCCTCCTCACCTACCCCCGCCTGGGAAAGGAGGCTGGGGCTGTGGGTGGTGACCCTGGCCCTCCCTGCCCCCAGACCCGGCACAGCTGACCTGCTGAGCAGCCTGGAAGACCTGGAGCTCAGCAACCGCAGGCTGGCTGGGGAGAATGCCAAGCTGCAGCACAGCGTGGAGACGGCTGAGGAGGGGTCTGCGCGCCTCGGGGAGGAGATCCTGGCCCTGCGCAAGCAGCTCCGCAGGTGGGCTGGGCCTGCGTCCTCTGTCCTCTGTCCTGTGACCCCGTGTCCCTCTGGAACAGCCTCGCTCGCTGCTCTCTCTGCACTCTGCTCTGTGTCTGCAGCCCTACACCTGTCCTTTCCTTCTCTTCCTGCCTTTTGTCTTTCTCTCTCTGTCTCCCTGGCTCTTGTCTTTCAGCCTCTAGAGTTCGGACTTCGCTCTATTCTTCCCTCTCTGATTCTCCATCTCAGCCGCGTATCTCTTTCCCTGTGCTCTGTCTTCCTCATGTCTGTCTTGTTCCCCCTATTCTAGTCTCCCACTCTTGAGGACTGACCTACCCCGTAGTCTTTTAGTCTCTGTCCCCCATATTCAGTTCTTTCCACCCTTTTTTCTCTGAGTCTCTGTCCCCCTTTCTGTGGGTCTCCATTCTCCTCTAGGTCTGTGTCTGAGATTTCTCTGTTGCTTCTGTCTCTCTGGGTGGATCTCTCTCCGTGGTCTCCGTCTTCCTCTATTCAGGGCCCGCATGTCCTGCCCCCACTCAGTACTCAACAGGCTCTGCACTTGGCCAAGACTGTAGACGAGGAGCTGGAGGACCTGAAGAGTCTGGCTAAGAGCCTGGAGGAGCAGAATCGCGGTCTCCTGGCCCAGGCCCGGCAGATGGTAGGTTCTGGGCAAGGGGCACATAGGTCTCCTCTTCCTTCCTCCTTTCTTGGAGTCTGCATGGCAGAGCCTCGCTATAGGCTGGGAAGAGGCAGAGGTCACCTGGGCTTCCACCATCACTCCAGGTCCTGCTTGCCTCAGACTTTGAGGCCAGGTCTACTGGCCATCTCTCTGATGACAAAGGGGACAACAGTAACTATCAGGGCTCCCCAGCCCTGATCCTCAGTGACCCTGGCCTGACCTGTGATCCCAGGGGTGGGCGAAGGGCAGTGTGGGGACAAGAAAGCCCCAAACTAAGCTTTTGTCCTCTCTCTGGGGTCATGCAGGAAAAGGAGCAGCAGCACCTAGTGGCTGAGAGGGAGGCTCTTCAGGAGGAGGTGAGCTGAGGCCCAGGCCCCACCCTGCCTCTTCCCTGTCCTACCCCCTGAGCCTCAGACACCTCCAGAAGCCTGCGGACCAAACACCCTTCCGTCTGGTGAAGGAGACCCCAGGATCCCCATCATGTGTGACTGTCTCTGAAGGTCACATCACTGCATGTTAGAATGGCCACGGTGGGCCAGAGCGTAGGGCGGTGGGTGGACTGCCTGTCTTATGCTGAGGCTGCCGACACAGCATGGGTGCCCTCTCTGTGCATAAGTGTTCTCACCTGTAAAATGGGCAGAATCACAGAACCTCCCTCATTGGGTTGGGGGGATGTGAACAAGGGATGCTTGTAAAGCCTGAGGCACAAGCAGAACAGGTGGGAAGTGCCCACTGAAGGTTAGCTAGTGTTATTCACACATTAGTGTTTTTTTAATCACTTTTTTAATTTGTATTTATTTGAGAGAGAGAGAGGAAGGAACGGGGGGGGGGGAGAGAGGGGGGGAGAGAGAGAGAGAGAGAGATCAATTTGCTTTTTCACTTACTTATGCATTCATTGGTTGCTTCTTGTATGTGCCCTGACTGGGGATCGAACCCACAACCTTGGCATATCAGAGCAATATGCCAAGCTACCTGGCTAGGACATATGTGTTAGTGTTTTTTTGTGGTGGAAAGAACACAGACCTTGAAGTCAGCCCTGAATTCAAATCCCATCTCTACCACTTACATGACAGGCAACCTTTAGGCATGTGACTGCCCCTTCCTGAGCCTTCGTTATATTTTCTAAGAATAGGAGAGAAGGGTATCTATTCAACAGAGCTGTTATGGGAATTAAATGACTGCTTTTAGCCCAGGACCCAGCACATAATATGAACAGGCCCAGTTCAGCCTCATGTCTAATTCAAGCCACATTCCATCTGAGACAGAAAACATCCTCTGAGTTAATTCTGGGTTCACCTATCCCTTTTAAGTGGAAGTCGAAACTCATCACTTGGTGATGAAACTTGTCACCATCCCCCACAAGGTGGCATCTAAGTTACTGGAGACTCAGGCAGCACCTGAGTGCTCCAGGAGGCTGCGGTCCTCACTCAGCATCTGTTCTCTCTGCTGGTCACAGGATTGATGTTCGTAGTTCCATCTGGTCCTTGGCCTTAGTCACTACTGCATGCTGGCATCGACTGGGAGGCTGGCATTGCCTTCTGGCCTCTGGACATACAGTCGTCACTGCCTGTGTGAGTGATAGCCCCCCGGGGCTCTCGCTCAGACACTTCTATACCCTTCGAGGGGCACAGAGAAGGCTTAACTGCTTTCCTTGACTCTCTGGCCACAGGGGCATCACTGGGCCTTCTCAACTCACACAGTGTTTCTATTCTAGTACTGTATTCACATGCCTTGCTGGTTCTGCCACGCAGTTGAGAGACGCCTCCCTCAGATTCCCAGATTCCCAGATGTCCCAGAGGTTCTGTGGTTCAAGTACATCCATTCTTACTCCCTTCACAGCTAACCTTGGGCTTGGGCCTATTTTTTCTCTGTTGTTCTTTTCAACTCTCCTACACCCCTCCCCAAGCCCTAAAGGTCTATCATTCAGGCAATGATACTGACTCTGCCTGACCGCCCCCCCCCCCCATCCCCAATCTTTCTTCTATATCTGCATATGGCTTTTATTTTAAAATCTGAAATTTTCTACTATTGTTTTCTGGCTCTTCCATGAAAATTCCCTCCCAGAACTTCTTTTCTTTGAAGAATAAGGAGAAACTTTCCCTAAAGCCCCTGGCAGAACCTCCCTCTTATATCTCTTTGACCAAACTGGCAAATGATTATAGCCAAACCACTCCTTGGTGTGGTTAACCCAGCCTCGATGGGTCCAGAATGCTGATTAACCAGAGGCGGATTTAACGGCGGGCACACTGGGTGCGCGCCCTGGTCCCCGACTTCTGAAGGTCCCCACAAAACCCCAACTTCACACTTTTTTCTTTTTTTTTCTTTTTTGTGTGACAGAGACAGAGAGAAGGACAGATAGGGACAGATAGACAGGATGAGAGAGAGATGAGAAGCATCAATTCTTCATTGCTGCATCTTAGTTGTTCATTGATTGCTTTCTCATATGTGTCTTGACCGAGGGGCTACAGCACACTGAGTGATCCCTTGCTCCAACCAGCAATCTTGGGCTCAAACTGGTGACCCCTTGCTCAAACCAGATGAGCCCACGCTCAAGCTGGTGACCTTGGGGTTTCAAACCTAGGTCCTCCGCATCCCAGTCTGACGCTCTATCCACTGCGATACCACCTGGTCAGGCTATATTTTTTTCTAAGTTTGGTTTCATATGTGCAATTTTAACACTAATAGTACATAATATTTTTTATTTATTTAAAAATGTGGTTAATGTGTATTTTTATTTTCCCTGTTTCTCTCTCTTTTTTAAGGGGCCCAATATTTTCTTCTGCGCCCGGGACCTCAACCAACCTTAACCTGCCTCTATGATTAACAAGAGGTTTTGAAGGTCTCTGGGTTGGTCTGGCATTCTCTTTGGCTTATTTGTTTGTCTGTGGCCTCCTAATCATAGGAGGCTGCAATAGCTCCTGACTTCAAGTTCTTATTCAAAGCAGGACTGAGAGAGGTGAGGGGGCCCAAGTGCTCCTTTCGAGGTTTCTCTTTTCATCAGAAGGAGAAGCTTTTCCAGGAGTGCCCACTATTCCCTCCACCCCAGCAGACCTGTCTGACGTCTCACTGGTGAAAGTGGATGACATGACACCCTTCCCTGCCCCCCACGCCAGCTGCCAGCAAGGCTGGGAGGATATCCTCAGCCTCTGGAGGGTGAGGAGAACAGCTACAGGTTAGCCACGCTGCCAGGGTTCCCGAATTTGCCAAGATTTCCATCTTGATTCACCCCCGAGGCTGAGGCTGAGAGCCCCCTGCCCACATGGAGAGAGGGCCCCCAATAAAAGCAGAAGAAGGAATAGCAGAACGAATGGCAGCCAGCAGTCTCTGTCTCTGCCCAGCCCAGAAGGCCTGCGACCAGGTCGAGTGCCTTGAGCTGGGACATCCTAGGCGCTCGATAACTGGAGTTATTCTTGGATCCCTCCCCTCCACCTTTCCCCTCACTGGCCACTGCCTACAGAGCATCTATAGATCAAGTTCTCAAATTGCAGCGAAATAATGCTGGAGTAAGAGACACTCAGCTTTCCTATGGAGAGCCTGCAGAGCAGGGTTCAGGTTTCTGCAGAAGAAGGCAGGAGTGGCTGAATAGCCAGGTTCCCTGCCAACCAGCCCAGGATCCAGCCTGCAAATCCCAACCAGGTGGACAGATGTTGACACAGCATTCCTGGCCTGTCCTTCCTCTGCCCTTCACCTGGAAGTCCAGGCCCACTGAGACCGAGTGGACAGGAGCGCAGCTGATGGAGGACTTGCAGGCAGGCTAGGCTGGAGAGAAGGAGGAGCTGGCCCTGGTATCCCCAGGGGCACCAGGTTGAGGGATGTAGAGAGGAAAGCTTACTGCCTCCATGCCCAGAAATGCTTTCCCCTGTGACTGCCTCACATCAAAACCCAGTGCAGCCTGACCAGGCGGTGGCGCAATGGATAGAGCGTCGGACTGGGATGCTGAGGTCCCAGGTTCGAGACCCCGAGGTCACCAGCTTGAGCGTGGGCTCATCTGGTTTGAGCAAAGCTCACCAGCTTGGACCCAAGGTCGCTGGCTCGAGCAAGGGGTTCCTTGGTCTGCTGTAGCCCCACGGTCAAGGCACATATGAGAAAGCAATCAATGAACAACTAAGGTGTCTCAATGCGCAACGAAAAACTAATGATTGATGCTTCTCATCTTCCCGTTCCTGTTTGTCCCTGTCTATCCCTCTCTCTGACTCTCTCTCTGTCTCTGTAAAAAAAAAAAAAAAATACCCAGTGCAACTTGCTAGGTTTGGTGCCCAGAAACTCAAGAATGGAATTTTGGCCATTTTATTCTTTTCCCATTTCATAGCTGGCCCTGCCCACTCCCCTCCCCCGGCCCCTGTTTTCCCTGATAACTCGCCTCACCCCTGAG
Organism: Saccopteryx leptura; assembly: GCF_036850995.1. Taxonomy (NCBI): domain Eukaryota; kingdom Metazoa; phylum Chordata; class Mammalia; order Chiroptera; family Emballonuridae; genus Saccopteryx; species Saccopteryx leptura. The sequence goes on from NC_089505.1 coordinate 67,333,416, forward strand.
GATTGTGCCCCAGCACTGCCTCCTCAGGAAGGCCCTCTTCAGGGCTTCTAGGGCTTCCAGAAGGCCCAGGCCCTAGTCCTTGTCAGAGTCCACCTCACACGTTATCATCAGCGTGTATCTTGGTTTCCACCTCTAATGATGACCTTGGGACACGGGATGAAACTGGTTCTTCATTCTCATACAAGGCTCCATCTGGCTCAGAGGACAGTGTGGTGGTTATAAGCGCAGGATTTGGAATTCGATTTGGGTTTGAGTCCACTTACCATGTGACTATGGCCAAGTTTCTTAACCTCTCTGATTCTCAATCTCGTCTGTAAAATTAGGGATGATGGCAGTAAAAGCATTGTTAGGACAGCCAGACATTACATTCTTCCTGAGCAGCACACGTCAAATCTGCCTGTCAGAAACTTGAACTAGAGTCTGGACAAGGCCCTGGGTCTACCTGCCAGGAAATGATGAAGATGCAGGGACATGGTGAACATCACTGTAGGGAAGGAGAATGTATTAAACCAAATGCACCAATTCTACAAAACAAATCACCTGGATGCTTCCACAAAAGAAGGGCCCAAAAAAGTGCCAGGGTTGCAAGGTGGGGGATATCTCTGTCAGATAAATGCAACTGAGACATCTCAGTCAAAAGCCTGTGGATCCTCACTCAAACAAAGTGTGAAATATTTGGGAGACAACTTAGTCAAAAAAAGAAACACACAAATTGGGTGTAAGATGATACTAAAGAATTACTATTAATTTTGTTAAGGGTAATAATGGTAGGTATTGTGGTTTTGCTAAAGGAAATGTCCTTAAGTAGGAGATTAAAATGCTGGGGTAGTTACATGTGAAATAATATGATGCCTGAAATTTGCTTTAAAATAATCTGGTTAAGCCTGACCAGGTGGTGGCACAGTGCACAGAGCATCAGCCTGGGACGCTGAGGACCCAAGCTTGAAAATGCAAGGTCGCCGGCTTGAGTGTAGGGTCGCTGGTCTGAGTGTAGGATCATAGTAGTCACTGGCTTGAGCCCAAGGTCGTTGGCTTAAAGCCCAAGGTTGCTGGCTTGGGCCTAACATCACTGGCTTGAGCAAGGAGTCACTGACTTGGCTGGAGAGCCTGGTCAAGGCACATATGAGAAATAATCAATGAACAACTAAGGTGCTACAAATATGAGATGATACTTCTCATCTCTCTCCCTTCCTGTCTGTCTGTTCCTGTGTGTCTCTCTTTCCCGCTTAAAAAAATTTTTTTAAATAGTAAAAAGAATAAAAACAATCTGCTTAAATCCCAAACAAAACAAACAACTTGGAGGACAGAGAAAAAACAAATTGGGATACTATATTCTTTTTTTTTTTCTTTTGAGAGACAGATACTTTACTGAACATTTGGTATATGTCAGGCACTATTCTAAATGCTTTGTGCTATTAACATGTATTTGCATTAATTACCATCTGTAGACGTGGGGTAAGTGCCTCAACCTTTCTGTGTCTGAGTTGCTTTTATTTTTAAAACAGTGGATAAGATGAGTTAACACGTTCAAGGTGCTCAGTAAATGTTAGCAAATAGCTCAGTTAATCCTCACAGTGACCCCATGAAGTAGGCCCTGTCTTATCTCCATTTTTACAGAGAGGGGACGGACTGATGCAGAGAGAATCAAAGCCAAAATTCCATAGGATGGTCGGAAGGCTAAAACATATAGAGTGCTTAGCATGAGGCCTGATGCACATAAAGTGTCAGCAGATGACTTAGCATCGCCATTTGCTGAAGTGAACATGACCGAGAGTTCTTCCTTCCAGAATGGGAAGCTACTGGCCGAGCGGGACAGAGTGAAGAGGAGGACTGAGGAGCTGGCCACGGAGAAGGATGCTTTGAAGGTGCCACCCCTCCCTAGTGCCTTGACAACTTCCCACCACCCCCAGGGCCATTCTTACCATCTCCAGTCCCAGCCGCTGAGGCTTGGTAAGAGCTGGGAGCTCCATCCAGCCTTCAGGCTGCCAGGCAATTTGGCTGAAGTCCTTGTCTGTGGAGCTGATGACAGAGACCGGGAGAGAGGCTGACAAGAGGGCTTCGGGAGTGGCAGGCCTGGGGAAGGCATGGCTGGGGAGGGTCCTGGGAGGCAGGACAAATGGACAGGCACCTTCCTTGGCAGTGGCAGCTCTATGAATGTGAACGCCTCATTTGTCAACGAGATGCTGACCTCTCTGAGGTGAGGGGCCCGGGGAGGGGGTGACCTTTGGCCCCATATGCACCTGCCTGTCTCTTACCCCCGAGTTGAGTCGGAAAAGGGCAGTCCTGCTTGGCCCTAATCCTTGGATAAGCAAGTAGTCCAGAGAGGTCCGAGGATTTCCCTGAGGTCACAAGCATGGCCCTTGCAGGATCTGCTGTCCCTCAGGCCCTAGCCCTTCCCCCAAGCTCACCCTGCCTTCACCCCCCAACACCCCACTCCTAGCTTCATTGCCTTTGTGGGGCTGGGCCCAGTCTCAGTCTGCTTTGGGCTTTCCCAGCGCACTTGCCACGCAGAGAGTCTGGCCAAGACCTTGGAAGAATACAGAACAACAACTCAGGTAACCCAGGCTCCCCCACCACCCTCGGCCCCTGCTGGCTCGCTCTGCCCACTCTGCCGTGGCCGAGATTTACTGCTCTCCGTCTCTGCCAGTCTCCTCATTGCACTTATTCTCCACTCTGTGTCCCTCTCTTTCCACCTTTCTCTGCCTTTTCACTGTTTCTCTTTTATTCCTTTTTCTCTCCCTCTGTGCATCTCTGTTTTCCATTCTCTGTGGGTGTCCTCCCTCCTCACCCCCACCATCTCTGCTTGGATCACTTAGGTTTTATCAGCCCCTCTCTGGATCCAGACTTTCTCAGGAGGACTCCTCTGCCTGTCCCTGGTCTTTCCCTTTCTCTTTCTTCCTTCCTTCCTTTCTTCTTTCCTTCCTTCCTTTCTTCCTTCCTCCCTCCCTCCCTCTCTCCCTCCTTTCTTTCTTTCTTCCTCCCCTCCCCTCCCCTCCTCTCCCCTCTCCTCCCCTCCCTTCCCCTCTTCTCTCCTCTCCTCTCCTCTCTCTCCTCTCTCTCCTCTCCTCTCCTTCTTTTTTTCTGTCCCTGGTCTTCCTGAGTCTCTTAGACCTCATGTTTCCCTTGCCTTGCTGTGAATCTGTGTCCATTTGTGTTCTGTTGTCCCGCATCTCTGCCTTGCTTTCCTTTGCTTGCTTTTCCTGGCTGGTAGGGTTACCTTTTGGGTTCCTGTTGCTCTCTCTCTTTGGCCTCCTAACTTTCTGTCACTGTTTTCTTCCCCATGTCCCTTGGCAGTAGGTGTCACAAGGAGCCCAAAGAGGTCAGGGGAGTGGAGCTGACCTTGGAAGGGGAGGGGGTTGAGAAAGAATGGGAAGCCAGGTGTCCCTCACTCCCTCCTTTGCAGGAACTGAGGCTAGAAATCTCACACCTGGAGGAGCAGCTGAGTCAGATCCACATGGGGCCAGATGAGTGAGTGGAACATGAGGGGTGAAGGAGGCAGGAGGAGAGCCCAAGGGCAGAGACCCCCAGCCTCCCGCCCCAGGGTGGCGGGTAGCGGCCCCAGCACAGGCTGAGGGACAGGTGGTGGACAGGCACTGAGGCCTTCCCCCTCTGTGTGGCCAGGCTACCCAAAGAGGCTCAAGCGAGAAGTGTGGGCTGGACCAAGCTGCTGCCCCCATCACTGGGCATGGAGATCCAGGCCATTTGGCAGGTGGGCTCAACACCGCCTGGAACACCCCAACCCACCTCAAGCTGCAACTCTGACCCAGCCCTGACTCTAACCCTACCCCATTTCTTCTCAGGACCGTCTGTCCTAACTTTGCCCCTGACCCAGTCCTGGCCGGACCCTCCCTGCGTCCTGCCGCCAGCTACTCCCCGCCTGGCTTCACACCAGCTCCCCTTCTCCTCCCATGCCACCCCGCAGCCCATCTCCACCCCCAGTGGTAGTCAACCTGGGCCCTACCGCCCACTAGTGGGCATTCCAGCTTTCATGGTGGGCGGTAGCGGAGCAACCAAAGTATAAATAAAAAGATAGATTTAACTATAGTAAGTTGTTTTATAAAGATTTATTCTGCCAAACTTAGCAAAAATCTGACATAAAGTACTTGGTAAGTAATTATTATTATATGCTTTAACTTGCTGTAACTCTGCTTTATAAATTTTATAAAGTCAAGTTACTTCCCTATTTTATAAATCACCATTACTGTGGAACCAGTGGGCGGTTAGAAAATTTTACTACTAACAGAGACACAAAAGTGGGCGGTAGGTATAAAAAGGTTGACTACCACCTGACCAGGCTGTGGTGCAGGGGATGGAGTGTCGGACTGGGATGCAGAGGACCCAGGTTTGAGACCCTGAGGTCGCCAGCTTGAACGCAGGTTCATCTGCTTTGAGCAAAGCTCACCAGCTTGGACCCAAGGTCGCTGGCTTGAGCAAGGGGTTACTCGGTCTGCTGTAGCAACCCAGTCAGGGCACATATGAGAAAGCAATCAATGAACAACTAAGGTGTCACAACGAAAAGCTGATGATTGATGCTTCTCATCTCTCTCTGTTCCTTTCTGTCCCTGTCTATCCCTCTCTCTGACTCTGTCTCTGTCTCTGTAAAAAAAAAGGTTGACTACCCCTGTCCACCCCTCTTCTGACCTGCCTCCTGCCTCACAGCAGCCCTCCGTGACCTCAACAACTTCTCTCCCAGAAACAGGAAGAGACAGTCGCCAATCTCTCCAACCCTCTGTGTGGGGTGTGGCAGTGGGAAGAGGACATGGAGGAAAGCAAGAGCAAGGAGGAAGCCGAGTTTCTGCCTGAAGCCGCAGCAGAGAGACAGGTGAGCGCAGGTGCTCTGTGACCAGTGGCGTCCAGAGCTGGGCAAAGGGCTCGGGACTCCATGTGCCAGCGCTGCTCCCCATTCAGCAGGCAAATGACCTAGGAATGACAAGAACACAGAGCCCAAAACAGACAGGGCACCAGCCCTGCCCCTGGATACCAGCCTGCTAGTGTGGTAGACAAAAGTGAAGAAAGCAAACACATAAATCCCTTTGTGGTTGTTATTGTTGTTGTTGTTTAAGAAACACTGTCAGAAATCACCTTGTTTCAAATGGTCTGACATACAGTGACAAAGCAGCCATGGGCATGCGCAGTGCAGCTCAGGGAGTCTAGTCAGTTTTACTTCCCTACGACACAGGGCCACATCGGTGCTGGAACACTCCGGGGACACCCGTAAAGTATACAATTATCTAACCTCTATGCTGTACACCTGAAACCAATAAAAAATAATATTGAAAGTAAACTATATTGAAAAATAAAAAATAAAGTTACTAAATCTTAAAATAAAATAATAGAATGGTACTAGAGTGGGAAATGAACTGTTCTTCTTGAGACTGTAAAGATACGTTAGGCATTTACTTAGCAAACCCACTATGAAATCTTGAACTGAACAATAGCCATTGTTTTATGACTTTTTTTTTTTGGTGACAGAGACAGAGAGAGGGACAGATAAGGACCGACAGACAGGAAGGGAGAGAGATGAGAAGCATCAATTCTTCACTGCGGCACCTTAGTTGTTCATCGATTGCTTTCTCATATGTGCCTTGACCGGGGGCTGTAGCAGAGCAAGTGACCCCTTGCTCAAGCCAGCTACCTTGGGCTCAAGCTGGTGAGCCTTGCTCAAGCCAGATGAGCCTGTGCTCAAGTTGGCGACCTCGGGGTTTCAAACCTGGGTCCTCCGCATCCCAGTCGATGCTCTATCCACTGCGTCACCGCCTGGTCAGGCTCAGATTTTTATTTCTTAATTTGAGAGAGAGGAGAGAGAAGGAAATAAAAGCAGGGGAGAGGAGTGGGAAGCATCAACTCACAATTGCTTCTCGTATGTGCCTTGACTAACCAAGCCCAGGGTTTCCAACTGGCCATCTCAGCATTCCAGGTCGATGCTTTATCCACTGTGCCGCCACAGGTTAGGCATGACTTCTATAATTATCTGAACAATAATATTACATCATTGGAAATAACTGAGACAATGCATCTTTAATGTGCACAACTAACAAGTGAGATTTTAATGTATTAGTGCCAGCCGACTGTTTTTAAAGGAAATATTGCTAGCAGCTCTGTAAACAACCCTGTGTTGTCTTGAAATCTGTTGAAAGCTGTTCGCCATCCTTAAAGGAGACTCACTTCTCTGCTTGCTTTTTCCCTGGGTTGAGAGAAGCTTCTGTGTTTTTCTTTGACATGAGTGCCCTGATTTTTCATTTACCTCTCTCAGGACCTCTGAGAGATAGGCTTCCTCATCCCTCATGGGAAACCAAGGCTCAGAGATATCACGTGTCTTCTGTCACAGAGCTTATGGAGGGCAGAGCTGCATCCCTCAGAGAGAGGAAATGGGCTTCTGCTGTGAGCTCTTAGACCCCCACCCCAGGGAAGACTGACCCAGGCCTCAGGTTGCCACCTGTACTGGCTCCTGGGGGGCAGAGCGGAGTCACTCAGTACTCAGGCCTCTTAGCTCTTGAGGCCTGGTGGAGAGATCACACAACTGGCCATCCCAGCGCAGGATGGTCGCTGTGCTAGAGGTGGTGCTGTGCCCTGCGGATCCCAGAGCAGGGTATACCTGTGTCAGATGGGAGACTGGAAGAGATATCACAGGGAAACTGAAATTTGAGTTTATTTTGAACAAAAAAAGAGAGCCTAACTAGGCGGTGGCACAGTGGATAAAGCGTCGGACTGGGACACGGAGGACCCAGGTTTGAAACCCCGAGGTCGCCAACTTGAGCGCGGGCTCATCAGATTTGAGCAAGGCTCACCAGCTTGAGCCCAAGGTCACTGGCTTGAGTAAAGGGTCACTTGCTCTGCTGTAGCCCCCCGGTCAAGGCACATATGAGAAAGCAATCAATGAACAACTAAGGAGCCACAACAAAGAATTGATGCTTCTCATCTCTCTCCCTTCCTGTCTGTCTGTCCCTATCTGTCCCTCTCTCTCTCTCTCTCTGTCTCTATCACAAAAAAGAATAAAAAGAGAGAGAAGTTAAGTTGTGTGAGGAAAGAGTGGCCTTCCAGGCAGTGGGCGCAGTGTAGGTGGAGGTGTGAACCACGTCACATGCTTGGGGAATAGAGGGCAGTAGGGTGAGTAGTGAGAGACGAGGCTGGGACAGGATCAGGAAAGGAACTCCCTGGCAATCAAGCTGAGAAATTGTACTTTTCTCCGTTAAGCTATAGGGGGGGCAGGGGCAGCTCTGGGTGCAGAAAGACCCTTCTGGGTCCAGCCACGTGGAGACTGAGGGTGTGAGGCCAAGGAGGAGGCTGAGGTGATGGCCCAGAGGGCGATGATGAAGCCCGAACCAGGCCAGGCCTTTGGATGGAGAAAAGAGGGTGGGCAGAGAGAATGGGGACAGGGGAGATGGAGCTGCAGACCAATGGGCTGGGGCTCAGGGTGATGGGAAGGGAGGGAAAGGGGAAAGGCTGAACTTGTGATGTTATGAGGTGACAGACATGGCGGGGGAGCACAAGGCTGGACCTCAGAGATGTATTCAGGAAACCGTCAAGTTGAGTGAGGCCATAGGATGAGATGTCTCTGAAGAAAACAGAGAGGGCCCTTGGTCCTCAGGGAGAGCAGGTGGTAGGACCATCCCAGCCTGGGAACCTGGGAGAAGAGTGGGGTTTGAAAGGAGAACATTGAGCCCCTTTTGGGCGCAAGTGGAAATCACAAGCCTCTCACACTTTTTGAGAAGTTTGGGGGACCTGGAGTCCCAGGTCCTGAAGAAGAAAGGGGCTTGGTGGAGTCCAGGACAATGCTCCAGTTTCTGACTCCTGCTCCTGGGGGGATGGTAGAGCTGTCCACGAGAAAGGGGCCCAAGAGCAAGGCAGGTTTTTGAAGAACATGATGAATTCTTGAGGCATTGCAGCCCAGGAGACATAACCTTTTTTTTCCCACAGAGAAACTTCCAGGGAGAGCCAGCATACCCTCATGAAGGACGGAAGGAGCAATCAATGTGGTAAGAAGCAAGTTCCTCCCAGAGCTATCCCCCTGCCTGGGGGTGACACCTGGTTTTCAGACAGACAGAGTATAAAAGCTGGAACAGCCCTGATGGAGGGACCCTGGTGGGGTCATTCATTCATTCCTGCTGAGGCGCTCTGGGCCCAGCCCTACTCTCAGTGACTCCCAGCCTAGATAGTTCTGGGAGGATATTCAGCACCTGACCCCACCAGGGCCAGAGGGAACACTTCCTGCGGAGGCGATGCCTGAATGGGGTCCTGCAGGAGTAGGATTTGTATAGGAGATGCTTAGAAAAAAAAGAAGATAGTTGTCAGGCAGGTGAAACAGCTGTCACTCAGTCACTCTCACTGAACAGGCCTCTCCAAAGCCTCCAGGGAACGCTGGGATGAATGAGACCCAGGCTGGGCCTCTGGAGAGCACCCAGGTGTTTGGGAGACTATGGAGGCTCTGGAATCAGACGCCTGGGGTTCAAATCCCCGCTCAGTCCTTCTGTGTGTGATAGAGGCGCTGGGAGCTTTAAGTGTAGTGCTGTGAAGCCCCCACCCAGGATTGTTACAAGGCTTGTGCACAGGCCTTTGAGGATGGAGAAAGCACTTGATGTCTGCGCCAACCCTCCTCGGGCCCTGGCCTCAGGGCCTCAGGTTTCCTGTGGTGCCTCCCTCTCCCTCCCCTCCTTCAGACTCCTGGCTGTTGCAGCTAATGAGGCTGCCTGCCTTGGGCTCTAATTGGACTTGTCTGGGAAAGCTGCGATAGGTGGGATGGGGGCTGCAGAGCTTGACCTTCCCTCAGTCACCAGAAAATGGATGGGAGAAGGGGCCAAGCAGCAGCAGGCCAGGGGCTGGACATCTGAGTGTCCTGGGCAGGGCAGGGTGGTGCACACATTGGGAAGCTGGGTGGGAGGGAGGAACTGAAATCCTGTGGCCCTAGAAGTGGCTCGGGACAGGGTTTGAACCTTGAGAGGGGTTGGCAGCCTTTTGAGATGCTAGTTGAGGAAACAGCTGTATCCTGAAAGTGCGGCATCTGAAACTGGAGGGCTGGATTCCTTGTCCCCAGTCAAGGTGATGGCTGGTCTGTGGACATACGAGTCTCCCAGGGGCATCCAGGCTGGGCAGCTTGAGGCTTCAGTCCCTACAAAGGCATTTCAAGGACTCAGGCAGCTGGGACCCGAAGAGGGACAGGGTCTACACGGGCTGAGCCTCTGCTCCTAGTGCGGCTCCAGGCTGGGGCTTCAACCAGAAAAGTCGTAGCTGAGAAAGCCAGTGATATGAAGAGACCCTCTTACCCTTTTTGAGGTCACGGACCCAGACCCAGCCATGGTGCCCATTCCTCCTTAAGACCTCAGCTTTAAAGGTTCCTCTAAGCCACTCAATGGGCAGATGGGCGGGGGGCCTAGGGAAGATGCTCACAGTGACATTGTCATTCCCCAGGTTGCTCAGAGGAGAGGAAGAGGAGGAAGCAGAGACCCAGGTCACGGTAGGTGGGCAGTCCCCAGCACCCCTCTCCAGTCCACATCTATTCTAGGCCCTGGGAGGGGACTGATGTCATCACAGCCCCTCCCCAGCTCCAGCCCACACCCCCACTTCCCCTGAGCAGACAGAAAAATCATTTGGCCCAGAGATAACAAGGTCCTTGCTGTTTAGCTAATGAGAACGATGGTGTTGAGGGGGGTGGCCTGCAGGCCAGTGGGCGGCCAGAACGTTCCCAGGAGACCCCCCCCCCCCCCAAGCACAGAGGCTGCAGCCGCCAGCCACTTGCCTCACTGAGGTGGCTACACCCTCGGACTGCGGAAATGCACACGCACAAGCGCCCACACACAGGAAGGGGCTGGGCCCTCCCCAGCCAGCCTCGGAGCACAGCACACCCCTGCCTAGCACCACAGACTCTGGGTCATTGCTCTTCAGAGCGGCAGGTGATAATCCCCATTCTTAGGCAGAGGAAGGGAGGGAAGGTCAGATGAGGAGCCTGCAGTCCTTGGCTGAGGTGTGAGAGCCCAAAAACGTGCCAGGCTCTGTTCCAGGCCCCTGAGACCCTTCAGGGTCCCCAACTAGTCTGTCTGAGCAACCTGGCCCCAAAACCCACCTCCTGCCACACCTTTGGTGGAGCCTGGGCCGCTGGCTGGCACAGGGATCTCACCCTGCTCCCAGGGCCAGGATGGGGGTTAAGGACCATGTTGTAAAGGTCCTGGCTCCAGGCCTGACACAGTAAGTGGCAGTGGTGAAGGTGGTGGCTGGGAGACTGGTGTCCTGTTACTCTTTATTATTGTATTTTTATTGTGATTGGATTCTTCCAGAATCCAGTGGAAGTGGAAATCAAATTGAATAGCTCCCACAGTTCCTGAGCACTCACTATGTGCCCGGCGCTGTTCTGAACCCCTCCCACCCGCATTCGCTCAATCAGTCTCTGCCTCAGGCCTGGGAGGGGGGTGCCGTCAGCGTCCCTGTCTTGCAGGTGGGGAAGGGTGAGGGGACAACAGAGGACACAGCCAGCTGGCAGAGCTGGGCCCCCAGCCGAGCCATGTGTTTTGGGGAGGCTCCTGCACTGAGCCATTTGCTGTGCTCTGCCCCCTTCCGTGGGCTCACTTCTGTCCAGGACCCAGTGTCTCAAGTTTGTCACCTCCTTTGTCCTTGCAGGCTGATCTCTCCATCTCTCCGAGAAACCCTCACCCTGGAGACATTCCAAGAAGCCCTCCTGAGAGGAACCAGGCCCCACAGGAACTGAGAAGGGCCTTGGGGACAAAGTCCAGTGCGATGGCCCTGCCCACCTTGCTCTCCAGCAGCCCTGCCCTGCAGCAAGCCCTCGTGCCTGTCACAAAGAAGCTGGGCGCGGTCAGGAGGCCCTCCTGGGGCCAGCTCTGCCTGTGCCCGCTGTACCCACAGCAGCTCAGGTGAGCCCCAAGGCCTCACCAGAAGGAGGGTGCTCAGACATCGGGGCACACAGGCTCTCCAGGGCCCCACCTGAGCGCTGTCCTGCCACCCCACCAGGGTCCCTCAGCACCCGCTGGTCCTGGCGCCTGTCCTGGGTCTCCTGCTGCTGCTGCTGCTGCTGCTGCTACTGCTGCTGCTGCTGCTCTCCGTCCTGCTGCTGGGCCCAGCTCCAACCCCCACCTGGCCCCACCTCCAGCTCTGCTACCTCAGGCCCCCTGCAGTGTGAGCCAGCTCCCAGCCCTCAGAGCTACCTCTAGTCCACTGAGCCCCTCACGCTCTCTTTACTGTTATCCCTGTTGTGCCATTTTTATCCGGGATTCCCCAGCTTGTGGACTCTGGGATCCACACCCTTGTATAGGGTCTTTATATGAAGTCTCTTGGTTTTTTAATGTTGGAGACTCCATTTCTTAACAGTAACTAAACACGCCCAGCAGCAGAGTAAGTGCTAGGGGTTTGTTTTCCTCACAGCACATGCCTGGCAAACAGGCTGGGCCCACAGCTCAGCCTCCACGGCTGGCCTCGGGGCCAGCGCCCTGATTGTCTGTGGCCCTATTGACCCTTCCCCCTTGCTCACAGGACAGCAGGCATTGTAGCTTCATACATCATATCTGCAGGGAGAAGCAGATGTGTCCCTTCTTTTTATAAAGAAAAGCAGTAGCCTTCCTGGAGTCAGCATACCTGTGTTTATATCTTATTGGCCAGACTGCTCGGTGTCCCTACCCCAGCTGCAAGGGAGACCAGGTGCCTCTCCTGGCAGAAAGGGACACATCACTCATGTCTACAGAGGTGCAAACTGCCAGTGGAAAGTGGACCAATGTGCCATTTGCTCACTCCGCAAACACTTAGTGACCACCTGTATGGTATTTGCCACAGCTAGACCTTAAAAGGTAAAGCTGTAGAGAAGGAGGGCCTCGATGCCAGGCTGAGGAGTGTTCATTCCCACAAGGATGATGGAAGCTTTGGGTGGTTTTATTGCTTGTTTTTGGTTATTTATGTTTTAATTGAATAAATTCCATACAGATAAATGGACAAATCTTAAGTATCAGCTGGATGAATGTTTTCACATGTAAACACTCAGGAAACCAAAACTTAATCCAGGTGGAGATACAGAGTACTTGGCACCACAGAGGCTCCCTTGGGAGAGTTTTGTTGTTGTTTTTCTTGAGAGAGAGAGAGAGAGGAAAGGAGAGAGATGAGAAGCATCAACTTGTAGTTGTATCACTTTAGTTGTTCATTGATTGCTTCTCATATGTGCGTTGATGGGGGGTGTAGGGGTGACCCCTTGCTCAAGCCAGCAACCCTGGGTTCGTGTTCATGATCCCATGCTCAAGCTGGTGACCTAGGGTAGTGGTGGTTGTGGTTGTTGTTTTTTTTTTACAGAGACAGAGAGAGAGTCAGAGAGAAGGATAGATAGGGACAGACAGACAGGAACAGAGAGAGATGAGAAGCATCAATCATCAGTTTTTCGTTGCGACACCTTAGTTGTTCATTGATTGCTTTCTCATATGTGCCTTGACCATGGACCTTCAGCAGACCGAGTAACCCCTTGCTCGAGCCAGCGACCTTGGGTCCACACTGGTGAGCTTTTGCTCAAACCAGATGAGCCCGTGCTCAAACTGGTGGCCTTGGGGTCTTGAACCTGAGTCTTTCACATCCCAGTCCAACACTCTATCCACTGCACCACCGCCTAGTCAGACTTGATTGCCTTCTCATATGTGCCTTGACCGCAGGCCTTCAGCAGATCGAGTAACCCCTTGCTTGATCCAGCGGCCTTGGGTCCAAGCTGGTGAGCTTTTTGCTCAAGTCAGATGAGCCCGTGCTCAAGCTGGCGACCTCGGGGTCTCGAACCTGGGTCTTCCACATCCCAGTCCTATGCTCTATCCACTGCGCCACCGCCTGGTCAGGCTGTTGTGGTTGTTTTAAGTGAAAGTAGGGGAGAGAGACAGACTCCTGCATGTGCCCTATTGGGATCTACTGGGCAACCCCTGTCTGGGGACAATGCTCGAATCAACTGAGCTATCCTCAGCACCCAGGGCCAAGGCTACAAGAGGGAAAGAGAAAGATAAGGGGGAAAGGGAAGGGGAGAGAAATAGATGGTTGCTTCTCATGTGTGCCCTGACCAGGGATCAAACCTGAGACTTCTGCACACTGGGTCAACACTCTGTCCACTGAGCAAACTGCCAGAGTCGACCTAGGGGTTTTTTATTTTTTATTTTTTTAATTTTATTTATTCATTTTAGAGAGGAGAGAGAGAGAGAAGAGAGAGACAGGGGGAGGAGTTGGAAGTATCAACTCCCATATGTGCCTTGACCAGGCAAGCCCAGGGTTTCGAACCGGCAACCTCAGCATTTCCAGGTCGATGCTTTATCCACTGAGCCACCGCAGGTCAGGCTCGACCTAGGAGTTTTGACCCTGGGTCCTTAATGTCCCAAGTGGACACTCTATCTACTGCACTACCACCAGTCAGGCCCTTGGGAGACTTTAGAACAAAGAAGGGGCAGAGTCACACTTATTTGAAGACATAGTGACCTGACCAGGTGGTGGCACAGTGGATAGTGTCAACCTAGGACACCGAAGACCCAGGTTCAAAACCCCAAGGTCACTGGCTTGAGTGCGAGGCCACCAGCTTGAGTGTAGGATCATAGACATGACCTTATGGTTGCTGGCTTGAAACCCAAAGGTCACTGGCTTGAGCAAGGGGTCACTGGCTCGGCTGGAGCCCCTCAGTCAAGGCACATATGAGAAGCAATCAATGAATAACTAAGGTGCCACAACGAGTTGATGCTTCTCATCTCCCTTCCTGTCTGTCTGTACCCCCTCCTGCTTAAAAAAATACAATAAGGCCTGACCTGTGGTGGTGCAGTGGATAAACCATCAACCTGGAAATGCTGAGGTTGCTGGTTCGAAACCCTGGGCTTGCCTGGTCAAGGCACATGTGGGAGTTGATGCTTCCAGCTCCTCCCCCCTTCTCTCTCTCTCTGTCTCTCTCTCCCTGTCTGTCTCTCTCTCTCTCTCTCCTCTCTAAAAATGAATAAATAAATAAAAAATTTAAAAATTAAAAATACAATAAAAGACATATAATGACAGAGTGGCTATGGGTTCTGTGGGAGCCCCCAAAAGGAATGTAACTCAGCCTGGATGGCTGGGGATTTCTTCCCAGATAAGTGACATCTGCATTTGGTCTTGAAAGATGGGTAAAGTTGGTTACAGGGAGCAAGGGCTGAGGAGGATGTTGCAGGCCAAGGAAATAAAGTATGTGTGAAGACCAGGGGATGTGAAAGAGCCTCTGTGTGTGGAGAACTATAGGCAGCACCATGTTACTGGGGTGTTAAAAGAAGAAAAAAGATGTGGAGCCAAGGAAGGATGTGAGGCTACAGACGGTGAAAAATAAGATCAAGGGCTGGGCAAGGGTTTAGGATCATAGGCCCTGGCCAGCTGGCTCAGTGGTAGAGTGTCGGCCTGGCTTGTGGAAGTCCCGGGTTCAATTCCCGACCAGGGCACACAGGAGAAGCACCCATCTGCTTCTCCACCCTTCCCCTCTCCTTTCTCTCTATCTCTCTCTTCCCCTCCCACAGCCAAGGCTCCATTGGAGCAAAGTTGGCCCGGGCGCTAAGGATGACTCCATGGCCTCTGCCTCAGGCACTAGAATGGCTCAGGCTACAGCAGAGCAACGCCCCAGATGGGCAGAGCATCGCCCCCTGGTGGGCATGCCAGATGGATCCCTGTCCGGCACATGCGGGAGTCTGTCTCTCTGCCTCCTGCTTCTCACTTCAGGAGAAAAAAAAAAAAAAAAGAACCCAAGCGTAGGATCATAGACATGAACACCAGCTTAATCTTCACTCCTAAGTGCCCAAGAAAGGGTTGCAAGCGGAGAAGAGACAGAATCAACTCAAAGGGGGAAAGAGACCTCTGAGCCGGTGAATGGAATGAGCAATGGAGTGAGGCTAAGGCAGGAAGCGGGGGTCCTGGTGGGAGAGGATGAGGTCTGAGCTGGGCCTGGCATGTGGGTGGAAAGAAGGGAAGTGTGGAGAGAGGCAGAGACAGAAGAACAGAGTCAGGGACTGACAGGCTGTAAAGGTGGAGGAAGAGGGGAGAATAAGGACAGCAACCTGTGACCCCGTGACTGGCAGACTGTGGAGCCATTCCCAAGATGGGGAAGCCCTGAGAAGGGGCCCATTTGCGATGGGGTGAGTGTCACACTTCCAAGAGGTGGCTGGAACCCTGAGCCCTGAGTTCTTGGTCTGGAAATGGGGGTCTGGGTGTTAATAGCTGTGGGCAGTGATCCAAGTTACAGAGATTGCTGAGACTTCCTGGGGAGAGCAGAGGGAAGGAATTCAGGGCAGCATTTTGTGAGGTCTCAAGCACTAAGCAGAGATCCAGGGAAGAAGAAGGGTACTGGAAGGGTACAGGCCAAGACTCAGCTGCCAGGCTCTGCAGCCACAAGATGAGGCTACTCGTAGTGTCTAGAAGAGTGCCTGGCGTATGGTGACTGCTAGATTTTAATTCCATTTCTCCATCAGAGTAGTGAAAAAATTTAAAGACTTTGAAGTTGCAGATTTGGGTTCCAATTATTCTTCTGTCCTTTGTTAGCGCTGGCAACTTGGGAATATTACTCCTGACTTTCAAAGTCTTATTTATAAAATTTAGCCAATTATGAATGATTTTGAAGAATACAGTTACTCATTATTCAGTATTTCACTAACAGAAACACAGGCCTCCTCACTGCCTAAAGCAATTATGGCGTGGTCCCCCTTCCGGAACGCAAATTATGGGAGAGTTTGCCCCGCCCCTTTCCCCCGCTCTCGGCCACGCCCAGCGACGCTCTCCTCGTCTAGACCAATAAAAGCTCGGTCCGGTCCACACAAGATGCGTCCCAAGAGCGCAGTGCAGAGCCCTCAGCTTCTTGTCCTGAGTAGATTGCCATGGTCACCATTGAGGGGCGGGGCTTCAGCGCGGGTGGAGCCGAGAGAGAGAGAGAGAGAGAGAGAGAGAGAGAGAGAGAGAGAGAGAGAGAGAGAGAGTGAGAGAGGCAGATTCTGATTTACTGCTTTCTCGCTTCACTGGCAGCCCAGGTATTTTTCGCCCCCGCCCCATGTCACCGCAGCCTGACTACTACTGGTCCTTTCTCCTTCTTCCTGTCCCACCTTACGGTCCTATGGTCTCCAGGTCTCCAGGGAAGAACGCAGTTAGAAAACCCTGAAGTAGCTGCTGCGAGAGAGGAGGACCCTTCCCCCCATTTTTTTTGAGAGAAAGGAAGAGTGAGGCAGGGAGAGTGAGACAGGAACTTGGAGCTACTCCTCTATGTTCCCTGACCGAGGAATCCAACGGGCAACCTCTGCACTTCCTGACGACGCTCCAACCAACCGAGCCATCTGGCCAGGGCTTAATTTTCTCTTTTTTAGAGACAGAAAGAGGAAGAGAGGTGGGGGGCAGGAGGAAGGGAAGCATTCAGTTGTTGTTCCACTCAGTCGAGCATTCATTGGTTGCTTCCCGTGTATGCCCTGACCCGGAATCTACCGGCAACCTTGTCCACGATGCTCTTAATAGACTAAACTAATTGGCCAGGACCAGAAAACCCTTTTCTAATGAAAGTGTTTGCTTCGTGCCCGGAGCTATGCTGAAGTCCTTTCATAGTGTATCTGGTTTAATTCTCAGATGAGGAAAAGGATACTCAGAGGTTAAGTCCTTTCCAATGCCACACAGCTAGTTTGAGGGGAACCTGGTATTCAATGATAGGTGCATCTCACGCCAGCATCCTAGATTTTTCCACTGCGTCCAGAGAGAAGTCGGGGTAAGGGAGACTAAATGGCGAAATAGAGAGAACTGAGAGCTGGAAGGGAGTGAGAGTCAGAGACCCAAAGGAAGACACAGAGGAGTCAGGCAGAGAAAAAAGAAAGTGATTAAGAATGCTAGGAAGGCCTGACCTGTGGTGGCGCAGTGGATAAAGTGTTGACCTGGAATGCTGAGGTCACCGGTTCAAAACCCTGGGCTTGCCTGGTCAAGGCATATATGGGAGTTGATGCTTCCTGCCCCTCCCCCCTTTCTCTCTTTCTCTCTCTCTCTCTCTCTCTCTCACTCTAACTCTCTCTCCTCTCTAAAATGAATAAATAGGCCCTGGCCGGTTGGCTCAGTGGTAGAGCGTCGGCCTGGCGTGCGGGGGACCCGGGTTCGATTCCCGGCCAGGGCACATGGGAGAGGCGCCCATTTGCTTCTCCACCCCCCCCCTTCCTCTCTGTCTCTCTCTTCCTCTCCCGCAGCCAAGGCTCCATTGGAGCAAAGATGGCCCGGGCGCTGGGGATGGCTCCTTGGCCTCTGCCCCAGGCGCTAGAGTGGCTCTGGTTGCGGCAGAGCGACGCCCCTGGTGGGCGTGCCGGCTGGATCCCGGTCGGGCGTATGCGGGAGTCTGTCTGTCTCTCCCCGTTTCCAGCTTCAGAAAAAATACAAAAAAAAAAAAAAAAAAAAAAAAAAAGCTATTAAAATGAATAAATAAATTAATTAAATTTAAAAAAAAAAACACCCTAAGCTTTAAAAAAAAGAATGCTAGGAAGCCTGACCTGGTAGTGGCGCAGTGGATAGAGCATCAGACTGGGACGCAGAGGACCCAGGTTCGAAACCACATTGAGTGCGGGGTTGCTGGCTTGAGTGTGGGATCATAGAAATGACCTCATGGTCGCTGGCTTAAGCCTAAGGTCGCTGGCTTGAGCAAGGGGTCACTAGCTCATCTGAAGCCACCTGCTCAAGCAAGGTACAGATGAGAAAACAATCAATGGACAACTAAGTGCTGCAACAAAGAATTGATGCTTGTCATCTCTCTCCCTTCCTGTCTGTCTGCCCTTCTCTGTGTGTCTCTCTGTCTCTGTCACAAAAAGAAGAAGAAGAGGAAGAAGAAGAAGAAGAAGAAGAAGAAGAAGAAGAAGAAGAAGAAGAAGAAGAAGAAGAAGAAAAGGAAGAGTTTTAGAAGAAGTGAGAAGAGTAGAGAGAGGAGATAGAGATTCCCAGGAGGGTGAAAGAGCAGTTCAGAGACTCAGAGAAAGGAGGACAGAAACCTAGAGAGCGAAAGAGACCTGGAGGAGGGGGCAGAGACTCAGAGAGAAGTACAGAGACTCGGGGGTTGGGTGGGAGCAGAGACACAGGTGAGGAGGGACAAAGGCACAGAGTGAGATCTGGGAACAGAGCTCGGGTGGGGGCAGTGGTAGAGCAGAGATCGAGAGGAGAGGGTATGCATGAATGAAGGGAATGACGATTTTAAAAAAAAAAAAGGAGAGAAAAGGGGGGACTGAGGGGCAAGACGCCAGTGTAACGGGTGCTGGACTCTCCCGGTACCCGCCCCCTTACACACACACACACACACACACGCGCGCGCGCGCGAACGCAAGCAAGCAAGAAGGAGGCGCAATCCGGCGCACACAGCGGGGTCTTTATTAACGCGCCCGCCGGCTGGCGCTCAGCGCGCGTCCAGCACCAGCAGCTTGTGCATGTACGAGTTCAGCCAGTGGCGGCGCTCCAGGGCGGCGAGCATCCGCGCGCGCTCCCGGAAAGCCGCGTCGTCCGCCAGTGCCAGGCTCCGCCGCGACACGCGGGTGGCCGGACCCGCCCAGGCCCGACTGGGGGAGCGGAGGCTGCGGGGAGACCGAGAGATGCGGTTACCGTGCATCCAGGCCCCCTACTCACCCGCCGCCGGTCCTCCTTGTGGTCTAACTTGAAGCCCTGTTACTGCACCAGTGCAGTGGCTCTGATCCTCTGTTCTCCAGGTTCGGAGCTCCCTGAGTACGGAGACCGATCCTGATGCCCTGGACCGCCTCCGCACTCAGAGCATGGACTGGCAACACCCCAAGAACTCAATCGTTCAAGGAACGAATCCGTTTCTGCTTTGACTCCTTTTAAGTCTCTCAAAGCCTTTCTCAGAATTTACCTTTTTGTATATCTTTCTCTTGCTGACTTCCTGTCCACCCACATCTCTCCTCACCCCTAGTCTCTGTCCTCTCTCTTGGTCTCTGTCCCCTTCTCTGAGTCTCTGTTCCCCCCTTTCCCTTTGGGTCTCTTCCCACCTCTCTGAGCCCTCACCCTTTCCGGAGACTTCTGGGCATGCACGTACCTGAAGACCCCGTCCGGAGGCAGGGCGACGCCCGAGGCAGTGCCAACGCCCCAGGGCGCAAGCAGCAGAAGCAGCAGCAGGAGCCGCACCCGGAAGCTCCTGGGCGCCTTGCGAGTCTCCATTACCTGTGGAGAGTCAGGGAAGGGCTCCGTGAGGCCCGTATCCTGGCCCAAACCCGAGTTTACCCACTCCAGGCAGCCCGATAGCAGGGCCCCCTACTGCGCAGTGGGCTTGGGCAGCGAGGCTGGCAGCCCCCTTATATCCTTTCCACAGCCCCCGCAGCGGGCAGTGACGCAGACCAGGGGGCCAGGGGCGCGGGGTCAGCCTCCCCCCAGGCTCATTAGGAGCCACCAGCTGTAATGAGGAGCCGGGGGTGGGGGCCACCGCCGCTGCCGGCGGCAACCAACTAATTGGGACCAAGAGCTGGGACCTCAGGAAAAGCGGGAGGGGAAGAGACAGACAGACAGAGAGGTGGACACAGGGGGTGTGTCAGAGGGATAAAAATAGAGACGGGCAGAGAGACCATCAGAGCAGAAGCCAGAGATGCCGAGAAAGAGACACTGGAGAAGCCACAAAGGAGGGAATGATGGGGAAAAGCAGAGACACAAAGAGGTGAAGTAACCATGAGAAAGAAGGACAGCCAGAGAGAAGGGGGAAAGGAAAGGAGGAAGAAAGGAAAAGGAAGGAAGAGAAAAAGGAAATTAACAAAGAGAGTCAGCTAGAGATGATGGGAAAGACTCTCAGAAAAATAGAAGGAAATGGAAGAACAGCCAGTCTGGATAGAGATGCCCAGGGATAAATCCAGGTGGGGAGAGAACCAGAAAAATAAAGTGTGAGATAGGGAAGAGGGAAAGGCAAGAAAAAAACAAAGGGTATATGTGTGTGTGTGTGTGGGGGGGGGGTGACGGCAGTTAAATGACAGGGGTAAATCAGGAGAGTCTAAAAATGCTGGCGAAGAGACAGGCCCCTGAGCTACCCTGTGGATGTGTCTGATGCTTTCCGGGAGGAGTTTGGGGGTGTGATGAAGATAAACCCCAATTCAAAACCACTTTGGCTCTTAAAAAGATTCACTCTACGCAGTGGGGAGGTAAGCAAAGGTTGGAGAGTTCCAAAGGGAGTAGCAATCTTGCAAGATATGAGGAGCTGGACTCCTAGTTCCCCAGAGACGAGGGGAACAGGGCCTGAGCTTGGGCTCCTGGGTTTCAGAATGAAGATGACAAGAGCCAGCCTCCTGGGTTCTGGTGGAGGAGGGGTCTGGGAATCTATGTTACTGGATCTGAGAAGGGGCTGAGGGACCTGACTTCTGGGTCTGGATGGTGCAGGGCACCAGGGACTTGGACCCTTGGGCTGGGTGTAGGAGAGGATGGAGCGATGCTTTCAAAGGGGAAATAGCTAGGTTGGGACACTTTCCTCCAAGAGATGATCCAGTCCCTAACTCCTTTACCCTGTCCAGAGACAATGGCCTTTATCTCTGTTCCTTTAAGAGCCCAAGCTGTTGCTAGGCTCCCAGGATCCCCAGAGATCCTGGGTCAGGTGCATCACTTGCGCCTCTGGGACCCTGCCTCCCTGCTGCTCCACCCAGTTATTCTGCAGCATTCACTACTCTCTGTATCCAGCTCTGCTCACCTGCTGTTATTGTGGACCCCACTGAACAGGTAGGAGACCCCAAGGCACCAGGTAGCCCTGTCCCATCCAAGTGTTTGCCACCGCTACCTCCACTTGACCACAGCTGCCAGCCCCTACCTCCACCTGATCACAGATCTCGGCATCTCTGCCCTAGACCAGCCCCTGAGACACTAAAATCTAAGCTCCATCCTCAATAAAGAGAGACCTGAGTTTCCCACCACTCTTTCCTCCTTCAGGCTTAGGAATCCAGACCCCTACACCCTATCTCTGGAAGACCCAACACTCAGCGTTCCCAATCTCCTTTTTAAAAAATTTTGTTTGTTTATTTATTTATTATTAGCGACAGAGAGAAAGAAAGGAAAGGAGGTGAGAAGCATGAACTCGTAGCTGAGTTACTTTAGATGTTCATTGACTGCTTGTCATACGTGCTTTGACAGGGGCGGGGGTGCTCCAGTTGAGCCAGTGACCCCTTGCTCAAGCCAGCGACCTTGGGCTTCAAGCCAGCGACCTTAGGATAATGATTATGATCCCCCGCACTCAAGCCTGAGACCCAGCGCTCAAACCGGATGAGTCCCCTGAGTCTCCCTTCAAGAGGGTGACCTCGGGGTTTCGAACCTAGAACCTCAGCATCCCAGGTGGACGCTCTATCCACTGCGCACCACTGGTCAGGTCCAGTCTTTTTCTAACTCAGGACCCAAGAGTTCAAGACTCTCATTTTCTTTCTCCCCTGTAACCCAGCCCCCCAAGTGTAGCCCCCTCAAACTTTTAGGCATCTGAACCTTCAGGCTTTTCCCCTTAAAAGAACCAGGAATTTAGAACCACAGTGCCCGCCACCCTCTGGGAACCGGGAGTCTGAACCCCCAGTAGCGTTCTTGTCAAGGACCCAGGAATCTCCTTCCGCCCTCACAGCCAGACGTTCAGACCCTCGGTTCCCAATCCCTTCTGAGCCTCCTCTAGTTTAAACAACTGTTGAGTCATAGTGTCCCTGGGACCCTCGGAGAGCAAGTGATCTTGTGTCCATTTGGAGATCTATATCCTCCAAAGTCGAAGCCCAGGAAGCCTGAGGGTTTGGAGAGGTGTCATTTTTTCCCAATTTTTCTGGGACTCCATTGAGAAAATGGATAAAACTAACTACGACTCCCAAGAAGTCCCTCGCCTCAGTGTTCCCTAGCTGCGGCGGCCAACGCCCCAACCTTCAGGGACTTGCAGTAATGTTCACCTGCTTTCCCTAGTGCCGAGCTGGGCTGGAGATGTGGTCCACCTGGGGGGCCAGTGGGCGTGGCCTCCTAGAGCGGGCGTGGCCTCCAGAAGGGAGCAGGGACTCGCCGGCAACCTTCTTCCTTAACCGCTTCCTTCCCACTCCCCTGAAGCTATAGGCATCTTCCAGAATTATGAAATCCTTCAGCCCCATCCTCTTTCTCCTTGTCTTCATCCTCGCTGAACTGGCTTCCAAGGCTGCGCCTTTGCCCTCACCCACTGTGGGCTCTGAGTTCCTGAGGATGGGCCACTCTTCTGAAACCTTCCCTCAAGCTTCTGAAAATTTCACTCGCCACCAGCCTAATCCAGAATCCCCTGGGATTGCTTCTCCTGAGCCCTCCAAGACGCCTCCTGCGGTTTTCTCTGAGCTCTCTCCCCATGACTTCAATGAGACCTCCAAACCTAACTCACTCAATACATCAATATCAGAACTCGTGGAGACCCCCAAAGTTAACTTCTCCCAAATGACCCATCTGGAGCCTTCTGAGACGCCCAAAACGGACCTGACTGAAATTCCACACTCAGAATCCCCTGAGAACCCAAAACTTAATACCTCCAAAACTTTACACCCAGGATTTCCTGGGACCCAAAGTCCTGGCCCTACCCAAACTTTATATCAAGAATTCCCAGGGATTTCCAAACTTAACTCCAGTGAAATCTCATATGCAGAAGCCCCTAATCCTGACCTCACCAAAACCTTTCACCCCAAAACTCCAGAAACCCATGACCTCAACTCCACTGTGACCACAAACTCTGAATTCCTTCAGACTCTCCATCCTGACCCTACCAACACCCCCAACTCAGAATCCCATATAACCCACAACCCTGGCACCACTGAAATTCCCCAGTCAGAATTCCCCACAACCCACTACCAAGATGTAACAAAGATCCCCATAGACTCTGACCCTGAAATCTCCACCAGTCTTCACCCAGAAATGCCTGCACCCTTCAAGGACCAAGCTACTGTTCTCAATGAGCTGAATGCCCAACCAGAAACCCTTGCAGCCATCCAGCCCAACCCCCTTAAATTTCCCACCTCAGATTTTCTTGGGACCGTAGAGCCCAAGGCCTCTCAGAACACTAGCCCTAAAAGGCCAGATACCCCTCCTTCCTCATCCCGTATTGCGGACCCCCCTGCTCCTTCAGGACCACCTAATCAGCGGGCCCTTGCCACTCTGAGGGCCTCACAGAGGCGCAGCAGAGGTGAGAGAGTCAACACGATCATCGTGGTGGAACGAGTAAAGGAGACCGGTGAGGGGCTAGGATGCAGACTCCAGGGTCTGAGGGAAGAGGAGGGGTTGGAACCCGGACTACTGGGTGCTTGGGGAGGAAGATGCTCGTAGTTTAAATTGCTCATTTCCATGCCTCCTTCCTTCAGGTGTGACCTTAGTGGGGCGCCCCCGGGGCACGGCGGGCGGGGCCTTGTGCCTCTTCTTCGCTGGGACCGGTCTGCTGATCGGCGTTTTCCTTCTGCTGTGGTGTCTCTACCGCCGGGGGGCTCGACACCGGCCCTTCGCACACCACCGGCTTCCAAACGATGGAGAAGAGCCAGGTGAGCGATCCTCACAGTGCCCTGTCCTGAATGCCTACCCGTTTCTTTAACCTGGTTTCGCCTGGCACTTTAGGGCGCCCTGCCAAGAAATACATGTCCCCCATCCAAGGTCAACAGAAACCCTGACCCCTCCATGGTCACGTCTTGCCTCCCAATTCTCTGAAATTTCACACACACAAATCCAGTGCCTCCCCAGAGCAGCTGGGACTGGCTGCTACCACTGGTCCCTGCAAGCCCCGCCCCTCCCCCTCCTGGAACCCTGTAATTCCCGCCCTCTTCACTTCAGGTCCCGCCCCTGATCCGCAGACACCACACGCCTTCGTCCACTGAGGCCCTCGCTCTTCGATTTGAAAACCCAGATCCAATGGATAGTCAGCATCTTCTCTCTCCCCCTCCTCCTTTTTGGCCAGAGGGGTCGCAGGGGGACAGGCTCTGTGTCAGCCTGGAGATGACCTGACCCTTTTGCTCCCATAGTTATACATTTGGACACTCCGAAGGAGCCCTACAATATCTATTTTTATGATCCGGACGCTTGGGTCCCTTCACATATCGCCACCAAGCAGCCGCCGCCCACTCCTCCGCTGCCTCCCAAGCTGCCCCCGCCGCCCCGCGGGGGCCGCCCCCAGCGTCTGGAGCCTCTCTCCCCCGCCATGCTCCCCAACAACTTTCTGTGAAGCCCCCGCTCGGTCCCGCCAGACCTGCGCCATCCCCAGACAGAAGAAGAACCCAAAGGTCCTATTCTCCTGGCATGCTTTGCTACATAGTGATACTCTCAGATAGAGCCCAACACAGAGATGCTTTTGCTGTGACCGAAGAACACCGGCTGAGGCCGAATAAATCACGTGATCCTTCCCGTGGACATCTCTTCTGGCCTGAGTCCTGGGGGAGGAGGGTGCCTAGGGTCCTATAATACCGGGCCCGCAGGAGAAGAGGGCCGAGGGCTGGGACTCTCAGGTCTGAGGAAGAAGGAGCTGGGGCTGGAACTCCTGCGACTCCCACGGCCATTGACCCATTGACGACGACTGGGTGTGTACACCAAAGCATTTTATTGGGAGTGGGGCAGGGCAAATTTACAGTCACAGAGACAGAGATACAAAGACATACCCTGCCCCAGGAAAAACATTCCTCGACCCCAGTCCCATTCCCTTCCCTGGGATTCTGTGACTTCTCCTATATATGTTCCCCAAATTCTAAGCCAAAAGAGAGGCGTGTGAGAGGTGGCAGCATCCCAGATTTTGAGTCATTTAGCCCCTAGGGACACAACAAATGCCCACTGAGTAAATAAGGGTAGTTTGAAACCACCCAGGAGAATAAAGTGCAAGGAGTTGGGGGGAAGAGGGACATCCTGAAACCACCAGGGGGAAGTTCAATGATGGTGGCTTCAAACCACTTGATGAACTTGAGCAGCCACTATTTAAACTTGAAAACAGTGTCAGAAAAAGTGCATGGGAGCGGAGAGAGGCATACTGATAAAACCGCCATCTTGCTTGTTTTCCTAGACATTGTGCTAAGCTAGGGAGAAGGTCTTGAGGGATTTGGTGTTTCAGCAGAATCTGCTGATGGAGGGCGGTGAAGAGAGAGGGGATGGGGTGTCTGGAAACCGCCATTTTCCTTCAGAAACGCTGGTGAGAATCAATTTCGAAAATGGAGGGGATAATGGGTGAGTGGTTAAATCAACTAGGAAAATGCAGAAGGGAATTAGGAGAGATTTGAAACTTCTAGAGGGAGACCTTTGAGTTTTTCTGAAAGGGAGGGGAAGCTGAGTAATCTCAGGGTCCCTGGGGTTAAAGGAAGGGGGGAGGTACCTCAAAACCACAAGAGAGAATGCAAGATTGAACTATCCATTCAAATAAAGCCCTGAAAGGAGAGATTTGAAACCACTGAGGCAGAACACGTGAAGGGAACCTTTAGGGGAATGTGGGTATTCTTGAAACTGCCACTCTGCAGCTTCACTACCCCTGAGAGGCAACTGGAGAAGGAAGAGGGTCTGACAGCACTGGGAACAAGGGTGAATGCTTCTTAGGCCTGAGGCAGGACAGAGAGGACTGGGGTTCCTTGACACTGTCACTCAGGCCAGAGATGTATGGAATGGAGGTTCTAGAAACTGTCATCCAGTGGGAGGCACATGGTCAGTAGTCCCGGACAGGGGGTGGGGGTCTTGGGGGCTGAACTGTGCTGTGTGTGGCGCCATAGGAGGGAGGGGGAGCAGGGGGTGCCCCAGGGGGCTCAGCCTCATCCTCCATTTCACTTTCATCACTGCCTGCCAGCTGGTCATGGCCAACAAAGCCACACTTCTCTTCGCTCATCTCCTCGGGCTCCGCCCATGGCTGCTTTTCCCCAGAAGCAAAGATCCCGTAGAAGATGACACCCCCATAGTGCACCAAGGAGGCAATTAGAAACACATACTGCCACTCCTCCCGAGTCTGTGGGGGGGACAATGGGGAGGTGAGGTCGGAGGCCAGAGACACAGGAGGTGACAGAGAACCTGAGAGGGGGAGGGGAAGCCCAGAGAAAGGGAGACAGACCCAGAGAGAAGCTCAAAGACACCTGCAGAGGTCAGGGGTGGAGCCTAGGGAAAATACAGCACAGCAGGGAGGTACCATGCAAGAGGTGGAGGGCGAGTGGGTCAAGGCATGTGCACCAACCTTGTGCTTGGTCATGGCGCCCACAATGATGGGGCACACCATGCCCGACAACGTGCCTACGCCATTGGAGATGCCCATAAGGATGCTGGCATAGCGCGGAGCGATGTCCAAGTGGTTCACGTTGAACCCTGGCAAGGTGAGCCAAGAGGTGTCACACCTGAATCTTCCTCCAGTAATGCCTTCTGAGCCATCCCTTCCCCGACTCCTACCAACCTACTCCCAGCTGCTCTTTCTAGTCCACCTTTTGCGTGGCTGGGAGGTCCCTTCCTGAGCCTCGAAGTTCCCCACAACGTTGTCCAGATTCCCCCAAGCTGCGGGTCCGCAGTTCTCACCAGAGATGGCGAAGCCGCTGAAGCCCACTGCCAGGACCAGGAAAGAGATGGCCACACCTTTGGAGTGCGAGTAACCGACCACCAGCAGCAGCGTGGCTTCCATGCCGAAACCTGCAAAGGACCTTCTCATTTGAGTGCCGGCCGCCCCTCACTGTCTCTCCACACCTAATCCTACTCCAACCCACGCCTGTCCCTGGCTTAGCCCCTCATTCCACCAGTGCCAGCACTAAGCCTGGCCCTGGGCCACCAGCCCACACAGGCTCCTGTGCCCCAGCTGGGCCCTCCATAGCCCCTCTACCTGCCTGGGTTACTCCCTGCCTAGGATATGCCCTGAAGACGCACCTTCCCTCTCTGTCCACATTCCTTAGGCAGTAGCCGCCCAGCCCTGTCTTTCCAGGTCCCCCACTCAGAGCCTCTCTTCATCACTTACATGCCATCCACTCCGCCCTGTCCCGTGTAGGCCCTGCTCTTCAAACCCAACTAGGTCTCTCCTCTGTTCCACCTGCATAGTCACACACACTCCCCACGAACGTCTGAGACTATCTGAGATTCTGTTCCATCCAGGCCCAGCCTCACCCTGACTCCGCCTTTTTGGACACACACATCCTGGACACGCCCTCTGGCCCCACCTCCTCCTCTGGAGGCTCCGCCCCCTTGATGCGTCCACCGCGCACCAGCCGGCCCAGGCGGTCCCAGACCAGGTCCAGGCCCCGCGCCACTCACCCCCACAGTTCATCAATTTGCGCACGTTAGTGGTGGACATGATACGGCGGCTCCTCAGGAAGTCAGCAATCTGACCGCCGATTGGCACGATGATGGTCATGACCAGGTGGGGCAACGCTGACACCAGGCCCACCTGCGCCGGTGGGAGCACAGGACAGGGGCTCAGGGGGCACCGGCCAGACGTCTCCACCCGGTTCGTGCATCATTGGCTCCTCCCTGTCCCTCATCCCAACCCCTTGGCACCCCGCCTCACCCCTGCCCTCCCCTCCTGGGACCAACCTTGCTGATCTCGAAGCCGAACACTTCTTCGAAGTAGGCGGGCTGGGAGATAAGGAGCAGGTAGAACGTCCAGCTGCGGCAGAAGTTGGCCACGATGATGGCGTAGACGGGCATGGACGTGAAGAAGCGTCTCCAGGGTGTGCTAAACTTCTGCGTGGGGCAAGAGGAAAAGCCGCTAAGACAGACACCAGGGCTGGCGCTCTCCGCGTCCCTTCAGGGACCCCCTAGAGTCCCGCAGAGACCTCGTTTCCCGACTTCACTAAAACCTCCAGGTACTCCGGGGCGCCAGCCCAGACTTGTACCTGTGGGGGGACCCTGGCATCCTAGCCTCACTATGACACTTTAGGGATACAGGGGTCCTGACTATACAGTGGCCCTTCAGGTTTGGATTTGTCGGAACCTCACGATGATTCTCAGGGACCCACAAATGTGGGCCCAAGAATCTTTTTCCATTCGGTTACGATTCCTAAATCTACCCTTACGCACCCCAGAGTCTAAGCAAAACCCCCACATTCTAATCCTGCGTCTGCCGGTTTAACCACGCCCACCAGTGGTTCCGCCCACCTAGCGATCTAGCTCTGCCCTCAGCAGCTACTAATCGGGTCCTCCCCCGACTTGAACCCGGCCTCCTAGGTTCTAGCCCCGCCCACTTGGCATTCCCATCTAGTCTCCTCAGAGTCTACCCGAATCCACTTCGATCTACAAGTTGTATGGGTTCGAAGCCCCCTTTTCTCCCGCCTCCCTGCCTGGATATCTCTCCTTGTCCCACTGCGCCCCCGCCCCGTAGGCTTGGGCCCGGACCGTGATGGGGTTCATGAGTTTGGCGCTCTCGCCGATGGCTTCCTCGATGTACTTGCGCTCCTCCTCCGAAATGCTGGGGTGCAGCGCAGGGGACTCATAAGAGACAAGCAGCCAGAACAGGTACCAGAAGATCCCGAAGCTGCCTGGGGAGGGTCAGGAGGGGGGATAGAAGCGAGGTGACGACCGGCCTCACTCCGCCCCAGCGCCACCCGGACCCAGGCGTCCGGGGCCCCTCACCGTAGACGTAGAACACAGAGCTCCATCCTGAGTACTGCACCAGGACCCCGGCGAGAGGCATCGCGACCACCGCCCCAGCATAGGAACCTAAGAGGAGAATGCGGTAGAGAAAGCAGACCTATCTACCTTCAGGATCCAGGAATACGGACACAGAAGTACAAGCCACAGCCCCTTCTCCCACAAATACATCGGGCCAGGTGCCCCTCTGCTCTCATACCCACAAATCTAGATAGATCCCAGTCTCTTCCTCTCACCGCAAAAAGCTGTTGTCGCCAGGCGACTCCGTTCTAAGGGAGGGGCCCATTTGCTCCAGATCCCGTGGCAGGCGGGATACGTGACCCCCTAAGAAGAAGAAAGCCAAAGTCAATGAGAAGAGGTGGGGTCAGGTGTGTGTGTGGGGGTCATCTGGGGCGGGGCTTTACCTCTACCAACCCCTGCAGGATCCTCACGAAGATGACACAACCATAGTGGACTCGAGCAGCCGAGGGGATCAACATGTTTAGAGTGGATGTAGCAACAATAGCAAAGCCGAAAACCCTGTGGGAAGAGTCCGTGGTCCGAAAAAAGAGTTCAGCTATCCCACCATGCCTAGATTCTGCTCTCTCTGTCCGCAATAGAATCTGGTTCCCCATAACCCCAGACCCCATCCTCTCTGTGATTCACACCTTCCACCATCACAAGCCCTGTCTTTCTCTAAGACCGCATCCCAGGCTCCTCCCATTTTTCCATAGCCCCCAAATGCCGAACCACACTAACTCCACCCATGCAAGTGTGGTTCCCACCTACCTTGAGATCACCCTTCTCTCCATACCTGTTGGCTGCGAATTTTTGGCAGATAAATCCCCCAGGAATCTGGGTAACAATGTAGCCCCAGAAAAAGGAGCCATGTATGAGGCCAACAGTCTCTGGATCCCAGTTGAACTGAGCTTTCTGTGGGCCAAAAAGCACATCAAACCAGTGTTCTTCTCAGGCTCCCCCCTTCCTCTAATCAGCACCCACAGACTCAGTCCCTTGGCCAATCAGCAACAAGAATCCACTTTCTTGCCCAAACACCTGCCAATCAGAACTTACGCCATCCATCCCTCGGTCCTTCTCAAACTAGGCTTCTCCATGTTGCTAAAGCCTGGACTCGAAGCCACGGGGTCTGTTGCTGCTTAGACGCCTCATTCTGCCTGTTTCCCTGCCTCAGTACCCTTCTTTGAATGTCTAGGGGCCCGTATTCGGGTGGGGAATTCTTTCTCTATTTTGAACCAATTTAGAAACTGTTTACGGAATAATCCGGATGAGTTCTAGTCAGGGACAAGAAGTAGCCAAGGGGTTGGGCCTGTTTGGAAAGGAGCTAGAGGCAGGGTAAGCACAGCCATAATCAGAATTTTGTTTTCTGAGACAGAGGCACAGCCTACATTGAAATTAAAATAAGGAGAAGGTCTAATGTGAAGGAGGATTTAGGTAATAGCCAGAGCAAACAAAGCAGGATTTAGCAGCAACAGAGCTTCAGAAAAACCAGGATTAAAATTCAGTGGGGAGCCTCTGATGGACTGGGATAAAGTAGATGGATACTGGGACAGGTGGGGGCCGCAGGTGGAGCAAAAGTTGCTAGGAGGCCCAATAAGAGAAGGGTCAACACATAGGGAACGTAATATTGGGGCAGTCTACGTTTTGAAATTAGGGACCAGAACTCAATAGAGGCGGGGCTTCAGTAGATAAGGGCGGGGCTTAAGAAGGAACGATCTTTCAGACAAAGTCAGAGCTAAGGGGGTGGGGCAGGTGAACGGAGCTACTCAGGCGGAGTCTTGGAAGGAGGCGTGGTCTGGGCGATGCTGGGTTGAATATGATGTCATCGGGGCGTGGATAGTACCGGGGCTCCCGCCCTGAGCTACCTGCACCACCAGGTGGCCCCCGCGGTGGGTCGTGCTGTTGTTGACCATGGAGACGATGGCCACGCCCAGGTTGCAGCGGATGCCAAAGCTGATGCAGAATCCCAGACCGCTCATAATGGCGATAATGTAGCGGCGAGGGAGGCCGAAGCAGGTGCAGTCCACCACCGGCGGGTCCCGACTCTGCGTGGTGACTGGTCGCCCGTCAGCACTCAGCTCCAGTGTCTCTGCACCTTCCTGCCGCTTCTCCAGAAGGCTGCGGGGCAGTAAGAGTCAAAGACTCAGACGTCCAGAGCCCCAGTCCCCTCCTCCCTGTGACACA
The DNA here is from genome assembly GCF_036850995.1 of Saccopteryx leptura. Taxonomy (NCBI): domain Eukaryota; kingdom Metazoa; phylum Chordata; class Mammalia; order Chiroptera; family Emballonuridae; genus Saccopteryx; species Saccopteryx leptura. The sequence continues at coordinate 67,364,064 of NC_089505.1, forward strand.
GGAGTCCAGGGCAAAACCTCCTACCTGAAAAAGACCCAGGGGTCTACCTAAGCCCGCATTTCCTCCTTCATTCCCCGGGTGTCCAACCCCTTCTCTCCCCAGGATCCAGGAAATCTCGACCCCCAGACTCCTCCTCCTGCAGACTCGGGTGTCGAGGTTCTCAGTTCCCTTCTCCCCAAGTCCTGTCAACTCTCAACTCAGGAGTTTTAGACCCCACACTACCCTTTGCAATCGGAACGCCTGTGTCCCCAGCCCCCATCCCAAGGCTCAGAGACTCTCTAGCCCCCTCCTCCAGATATGAGTCTATTTGAGGAAGCAAAAGGCACTAAGGAGATGCTTCAGCAAAGGTGTCAAAAGAACAGATGCTGTTCAGCCACGTCTGCTATATATACACCGACGTCCCTCCTCTCCTGCCCCCTGTGGCGTGCCCTTCTATGCTTCCAGTTCCCCAGATGTGGGGCTAACGTCCAGCTGATTTTATTTAGCCACCAGAGGCCGATTCCTAGGGGCTTGGATGACTTCCGGGACCCTGGAATCCAGCAGCCAAGCCAGGCATCCCTGGGGAACCTTGAGTTCAGGCTGTCAGCCTAGGGGACAGGGAGGGGGAGTGTTGGGTGGTTCCTGGCAAGGGACAGATGGTCCTGGTAGGGGGATTGGCTCAGTCCCCAGCGAGGCTCTCGCCCCCGCCTGTTCTGGATCAGGGATTTAGTCTGTGATGATGGATAGGATCCTTGGTGAGCCACCTCAAATCCAGAGAGAGGCTGCAGGGAGAGGTGTCCAGAGGTGTGAAAGACCCAAAAGGAAAATGGGGTGGAGAGAGGGCAGAGGCTAAGAAAAAGGGTCAGAGACACAGAAGGAAGAGAGAGATCCAGAGAGAAGGGGACAGGGACCCCAAGAGAGAGGGACCCAGAGACCCAGAGAGGCAAGAAGAGAATAGGACAGGGGCAGAGACCCCAAGAGGGGGGGGACACAACAGTGACACAGAGAGAGGGGACAGTGACCCAAAGCCGGGGACAAAAACCCGGAGAGAGGACATATGTACAGAGAACCAGAGCACTGAAAGATAAAGAGACCAGGAGAAGGAGGAGGCAGGCTGAGAACGTGATTTGTGAGGTGCGGCTCCTCTCTGAGGCGGGTAAGCAGCCAGAGGATCGGGCTGGATCCCAGGAAGGGGCTAGAACAGATGGAGGTGAGGGAGACTGGGACGGGGGAGGAAAGAACAGCCAGACGGTCTGGGGGGAGGCGGTGGAAGAGATGAGAGAATACAGCTACCCTCCCTGTCCTAGAACTTAAGAAGGGGGGGAGGAATGTTAAGAAATGGATGGGGGTGGGGCGGAAAGAGAGTAGGGGAGTGGATGGGGCCCCAGGGGGATGAGGAATGAGACCCTGAGAGAGGGATTCAGAGAGCTGGAGAGAGGGGGAGGGAAGCCCCCAGAATGACTAGTACAAGGTGGAAGCACTGCCACCCTCTATCAGAACATGTCAGCCAATGAGATTAGACTTTGACCCAAGTTGATATCAGATGCTATTTGACCCTGAAACTCAAGATGTGATTGCAGCCCACTGTTAACCAAAATAAAGGTTTCTCAATTTCTGGACCTCTGTCTTTGCTTCTCTCAGGTTCTCTGTCCACTCTCCCAGGTCTCTGTCCCCTTCTGTCACTTTGTTTCTCTTTTCTCTTCCCACTGTACAACTAAGGAAACTGAGGCTCCGGGAATGAAAAGTAGCATGTCCAAGGTCACCCACAAGAAGAGTGACGGGGCCTGATCACTTCCTGGCCCAGCATCACGCTGCCCAAGGCCTGGCACTCAGAGGAGGCACTTTGGCTCCCTGTTTCTCCCATGTTCCCCTTCCCCCCCATGTCCTTGTCCCAAGTTGCCTAGTCTGCCTCTGTTTCCTGGCCTGAGGGAGTTCTCCGCCCCCTCTAGCATCACTCATCTTGAGGAAAGTCTGCAGCCTCCACCCAGGTTGGGGAGGGGCTGACGAGTTTGAACAGTGCTCATCCATCAATTTCCCCCCTTCTCGGGTTGAGCCTCAGTTTCCCCAGAGGGTTAAACAAAAGCAGGGTGTTGTGTCCAAAACAGAGCATCTCCCCTGTCTCCAACTGTCACAGTGAATCCCAGGATTCAGATGCAATGCTCTTCTCTGCTCAGACTCCTTGGTGACCATCCTGGTGGGAGCTCTGAGCCCTGGGGTCTCTAGGGGTCTGGGAGGCAGCGCAGAGGTGAGAGCAAGGCAGAGACAGACAGAGAGAAACCCAGGCAGAAACCCAGGCACAGATGAGAAGTTGAAAAACAGAGACTAAGAGAGGGAGGCCTACAGAGCACCTCCCTCCCGCACTGAACCCCCACCCCAGTCTCCTTCATTAGCACATCTCTCTCTGTCTCCTGACTTCTCACTGATGTATTTTGAGAAACTCGTGAAAGGAGGTGAGAAAAAGGGTAGGGAGGGGCTGGGAGATTTGGAAAAGCAGGGGTGAGGTTATCTCAGCTTCCTCAACGCCTCCCCATCACTGTGCCATCCTCCTGCCCCCTCCCTTCTGTCCAGCCTTATTTTCAGCTCTCGTGTTACTAGAGGGTGGGGTAACATTGGAGCTAGGAGGTGATCTGCAGCAAGCAGGACTTGTGTAAGACTTAGAGAAGGACTTGCACGACCTAGCGAGATGGACAAAGTGTCACTAAAGTTGGGGTCAGGGCTGTGGGCCACGGGGACAGGGTCTGAGGGCATGGCGGCAGGGACTGATCAAGCTATCTCCTCCCCGCACTGTGGCCAGATATTTTTAGGCCTCTCCACAGCTGAGTAATTTCTCTGACTTGGAGCCAAAGCTGGGGTTGGGGATGGAAGACTGGAAGGAGGTATCCAGTCTGTTCTGGGGACACCCAGGTCACTGGGGTCACCTCTCTCACTAGGAAGAAGTCCCTCTTAGCTCTAGCTTATATCCTTTGGGAGGCCTAATGTTTGGCCTGCAACTCCCTTCTCCCCAGAGACCCAGGATACCGTGGCTTCTTCCTCCCTGCTTAACTCTCCTCAAGGACAAGACCCAACGGGCCCCAATCCGCTTTAGCTTCAGATTAAACGCTCTGAGTGGTGGAATCTGAGAAAAACAGAGTGATGGAGAGCCCAGGGTAGAAGGTTAAAAACCCAAAGAGAGAGGACGGAGGCCCAATAGAAGAGAGTTAGAGACCCAAGAGCGGGGTTGATAGAGGGCTAGTGAGAGCAATAGCCAGAGAATGGGAGAAAGGAGGACAGAGACTCAGAGATAAACTGGAGTAGAGACCCAGAGAGAGGGCACAGAGGTCCAGAGAAAGGACACAGAGAGAAGATAGGAGAACGCAGATCCAAAAATGGGACAGGGGTCTACAGACCCAAAGAGTGGGGAACATACAGTCCCAGAGAAAGGGGTAGAGACTGGAATGGGTGGGGCGAAGAAAAATAAACGAGATGATGAGCAAGACAGTACCAGGGAGAGCAGCACCGTCGGGGGCGGAGATGGAAAACTGGGCAGATGGGTGGACCCCTTATCCACGGGTCTCGCCTGTCCATCTAACGGTCTGCGCCCAGGTGGGAATGAGCGCCCTCCTCGGACCTTCGCCCTCTTCCCCGCCCAGGACCCCCACCACGCTCACCGGTGCAGCTTCCCGAGGGTGCGACCCGCTAGCTTTCGAAACTCCTCCCGGCGGAACTCCATGGTGGCTGCGCCAGCGGCTGGTGCCCACCGCCGATCCCCCCGCCCGCGGGCCCGGGCGGCCGCGTCCGGGTTCCCGGGGTCCGCCCCGGCCCGGCCCGCCCCGCAGCTCCGCTCGGGGGTAAGGAGACAGCGAGTGCGGGCTGCCTGGGGGCTGTCACTGAACTCAGCGTCGGGGGCGGGGCGGGGATAGGCCCCGCCCTCCCCTGCTAGACCCCGCCCCTTGTATTATAGTCTGTCCCTCCGTTGGCGTCCTCCCCTCGCGGTCTGTCCCGGCCCTTCTATTCCTAGACCAGACCTCTAGGTTCTGAATTCACTCTTGAGTTTCATCGGAGTTAATCTTCCTCATTCTATCCCCTCCAGCTCCTTCTATCCCAGATTTTCTCTTCCCCATCCAAAATATATTACCCCTCCCCCCCACTTCAGTTCCCTTAATTTCATCCCCGCATTTTCGTCCCTTCAGTTCCATTTGCTCTGAGTTTCCTTATGTGTTTCATCCTCAGTCTTATTCCTCCTAATTTCTGCGCCCTCCAGTTCCACACCCCGCCTCTCGGCGAATTCAATTCCCGTCTCCACCATCATCCCCAAGTCCAGCTTTTTTACTCAGAAGGTTCTTTTCTTATTCAGGGAATTCTTTCCCCTGAATTCCAGCTCCCATTCCCATTCACCCTTTGTTCCCTCTAGTTCTTCCCTCCTCCAGTGTCTTCCTTTTTGACTTCCATCCACTTGTTTGCACCTTTCCCCTTCTGAATTCCATCCCCCTTCTCTTCTGTTTCCCCTTTGGGCGCAACCCCCTCCCAGTTTCTTGACCCCCAATTTCCTTCCTCTCTGAGTTTCATCCCCGACAGTTACACTGCCCCCACTCAGTTGCCAGTTTCGACTCCAATTATTTCGTCTCCACCTTGGGATCTGTCCACTCTCTCAGTTCTGACTCCACCCACTGAGTTCTGTCCCTTCCCGCTGGGATCTGTCCCCGCCTCCTAAATTCTTACTCCACCCTGAATTCAGCTCCGCCCTGCTAGGGTTGAACTGGGACTTTTCTTCTGTCTGCCCCGCTCCTTTCTCCAGACCAGCCTCTCTGCCCAACGCTGAGTCGACCTCCAGATCCAAGCCCCAGGAGGGTGCTCTTTTCACCACCAGCTCTCCGCGTCGGGCCGCAAATGCATTCGGGATTAAATTTTCATGATGTGGCACAGGCCCGCCAGGGGGGTGGTAGGAGCAGCCGGCGGGGCGGACGGGCGCCACGCACCAAGTGACCCGACAGTCACTGCCCGCTGCGGCCTCTCGATGGGTCTCTGGGTCTCACAATTTTGCCTGTGTTTAAGAGGAGGCGGCTGGGGCCCGGACTCCTGGGTTTGAGGGAGGAGTAGTCTGCGCAGCAGTCCACACGCGCCACCCTGTGGCGGCAGAATCCTCCTTCTCGGTGCGGAGGCGGCGGCCGCGGCTCCCCGCCAGGTGTGAAGGTGGAGCAGATGGTGAAGAGGAGGGAGTGGGAAGTGGGCCCGGCCGCTGCTAAATCCCGTGCCTGCGCCGGAACCATCACCATGGAGACCGAGGAAGGCAGAAAGTACCCAGCCCCACACTTTACAGACCTAAGAATGAGTTCTTTAGCCCCACGAAGGTTTGAACTACAAGTCCCAGCAGCCGCTGGACCTCACTGTTTGCTTCAGAAGGGCCGAGTACTCCAAGGGCCGCTGGGAGTTGTAGTTCTGAGACCGTGGACTGAGCTGCATTGCGCCCTCTGGTGGACACGACGCCCACGTTCGCTCCTTCAGATGTGTATTAGACCCTACTCGTCATTCCCCCACCTTTTCTCCTTGCCACCTAGCTCCCCTCTACTCACCCAATTCAACTCCGTTCCACTTACACTGGCCTCCTTGCTGCTCTTCCAACTTACCACTGAGGCTCCTCCATTTACTTAAGCACCTAAGACTATTGTAAAAGGGGAGGGCGTTAGCAATCTTTGAGTTAACAAATATTTGAATTCTGACTAGGTGTCAGGCATTGTCACACCATAGGGAACATAACTGTAAGAGTAACACTGAGTATTCGGGACCCGCAGAGGAGGATTCTAACTCAGTCAGAGTAGATCAGAGGAACTTGACAGTTTAAAGGCTTTTCCCTGACCTGTGGTGGTGCAGTGGATAGAGTGTCAACCTTGAATGCTAAAATCATTGGTTCAAAACCCCAGGCCAGGCTTGCGGAGTCAGAGCACATACAAGAAGCAAGTACTGCGGGCTGATGCTTCCCACCCGCCCCTCTTTTTCTCCTCTCTAAAATCAATAAATAAAATCTTGAATTTTGCCCTGGCCGGTTGGCTCAGTGGTAGAGCGTCGGCCTGGCGTGTAGATGTCCCGGGTTCGAATCCCGGCCAGGGCACACAGGACATCTGCTTCTCCACCTCTCCCCCTCTCCTTCCTCTCTGTCTCTCTCTTCCCCTCCAGGAGCTGAGGCTCCATTGGAGCAAAGATGGCCCGGGCGCTGGGGATGGCTCCTTGGCCTCTGCCCCAGGCGCTGGAGTGGCTCTGGTCACAGCAGAGCGACGCCCCGGAGGGGCGGAGCATCGCCCCCTGGTGGGCGTGCCGGGTGGATCCTGGTCAGGCGCATGCGGGAGTCTGACTGTCTCTCCCCGTTTCCAGCTTCAGAAAAATACAGGGAAAAAAAAAAAAATCTTGAATTTTTTTTTTAATAAAAAAAAAACAGGGAAGCAGTCAGACAGACTCCTGCATGTGTCCAACCAGGTTCCATCCGGCATGCCCACCAGGGGGCGATTGCTCCGCCCATCTGGGGTACCGCTCTGTTGCAACCAGAGCCATTCTAGCGCCTGAGGCAGAGGCCATAGAGCCATCCTCAGCACCCGGGCCAACTTTCCTCCAATGGAGCCTTGGCTGCGGGAGGGGAAGAGAGAGACAGAGAGGAAGGAGAGGGGGAGGGGTGGAGAAGCAGATGGGCGACTCTCCTGTGTGCCTTGGCGGGGAATTGAATCCGGGACTCCTGCATGCCAGGTCAATGCTCTACCACTGAGCCAACCGGCCAGGGCAATAAATAAAATCTTTAAAAAATATAACAACTCTGGCCAGTTGGCTCAGTGGAGTGCTTCAGCCAGGCCGTGCAGATGTTCCAGGTTTGATCCCCAGTCAGGGCACATATGGGAAGCAACCATCTACTTCTCTTTCCCTCTCCTTCTCTCTCTCTTCCCCTCTTTCAGCCAGTGGCTCGATTGGTTTGAGCGTCGGTGCTAGGCACTGAGTATAGCTCAGTTGGTCCAAGTATTTTCCCCAGGCGCTAAAGGTGGCTCGCTTGATTCTAGCATCGGCCCAAGAAGGGGGTTGCCAGGTGGATCCTGGTCAGGGGCATGCAGGAGTCTGTCTGTCTCCCCTCCTCTCATTTAAAAAAAAAAAAAAAAGGAAAAGAAAAAAGGCTTCCTAGGGAAAGCTCAAAAAAGGGATGACCAGATGGGGAGGGTGTTAAGGATGGGGAGAGTATCCACCTCAGGAGAAACAGTACTTGCAGAGTCGGCAGTGGGAAACAATTTGGTGTGGTTGACATGAAGCAAAATTCCAGGAATGGGCAGCTTGTTAAGGCGAGGGGTAAGCAGGGCTGGAGATGATGTGGATCATGTCACCAGAGAGCCCTGGAAATGTCCACTGTGGGGGCGAGATGAGAAATTCCTCGAGTACACTGGAGGGGAGGATGTAAGTGGAGGGAACAGCAGAAACTCAGAGAAGGTGGAAACAATGGTGTGGTCAGGACACTCCTCAGTGTGACAGAATATGAGAGGGACAATAAGGCATGAAGAAGGCCAGATTGCAGCCCTGGCCAGTTGGCTCAGTAGTAGAGCACCAAGGCGGCGTGTGGGGCACGTGGAAGTCCTGGGTTTGATTCCCAGACAGGGCACACAGGAGAACACATCTGCTTCTCTATCCTTCGCCATCTCCTTCCTCTGTCTCTCTCTCCCATTCCCGCAGCCAAGGCTCCACTGGAGCAAAGTTGGCCCCGACGCTGAGGATGGCTCCATGGCCTCCACCTCAGGTGCTAGAATGGCTCCAGTTGCAACAAAGCAACGCCCCAGATGGGCAGAGCATCGCCCCCTGGTGGGCATGCCGGGTGGATCCTGGTCGGGTGAACACGGGAGTCTGTCTCTCTGCCTCCCTTTATCTCACTTCAGAAAAATACAAAAATAAATAAACAAACAAACAAATAAAAGGCCAGATCGCACAGAGCCTGGAGTTCCAGGCTCGGGGGCTAGGACCTTCGGAGGGGGGGGGAGTATTGGAGCCAAGGAGGGGCTGCGAACAGGAGGGGCAGAGTCAGCTCTGGGAACATGCGGAAGACTGATGAAGGGAGAGACTGGAGGCCAGGAGTCAGGAAGAGCATTCAGGGAAGAGGACAGGGCCCAAGCTAGGCAGTGACCCTTTGGGACACCAGGGGAACAGTTCAATGTCCCTCCTCCCTCCCAATCCCCTATGTATTCCTAGCAAGACACAGAACAAAGGCAAAAAACATTTTTATTTCCATTTTAGAGATGCTACCACCTTCTTCTCCCCACTTGGAAGCACAGGGAACACCAGGTCAAGGCACAGACAGAAGGGACATTGCCACCATCAGTTGCTGAGGAAAGCAAAGGGAGAGGACTCAGGACCCAGGAGTTCATCCTCCAGCCCCAGAAGTCCAGGCCCCCCAGTGTCTCTGCTTCTCTGCTCCACCACCCACCGTCCACCCGGCTCAAGTACCCTTCTCTTCCGATGGAAGGCCGCCTTGCTCTTATCAGAGTTGATCTGCAGGGGGATGTAGACATCCAGATGGTACAGCTGCTGGGGGCCACCCATTACCAGACGGTTCTCCCCGATCTCCAGCGATAGCCCTGGAGCTCCATCCTGCGAAGACAGTGGAATCAGCCTACCCTTCCCTTCCCAGTAACAGGACACAGGATGCTAAGAACATGGACCAGCCTGACCAGGCGGTGGCGCAGTGGATTGAGCGTTGGACTGGGATGTGGAAGGACCCAGGTTCGAGACCCCGAGGTCGCCAGCTTGAGCGCGGGCTCATCTGGCTTGAGCAAAAAGCTCACCAGCTTGGACCCAGGGTCGCTGGCTCCAGCAAGGGGTTACTCAGTCTGCTGAAGGCCCGCAGTCAAGGCACATATGAGAAAGCAATCAATGAACAACTAAGAAGTCGCAACGCGCAACGAAAAACTAATGATTGATGCTTCTCATCTGTCTCCATTCCTGTCTGTCTGTCCCTGTCTATCCCTCTGACTCTGACTCTGTTTCTGTAAAAAAAACAAATAAATAAATAAATTTAAAAAAAGAACATGGACCAGGGTCTAAGGCCATACCACCCTGAACGCGCTTTATCTCCTCTGATCTCGGAAGCTGAGAGGGTCGGGTCTGATTAGTACTTGGATGGGAAAATATGGGCCAGGGAAGAGAAGAATCAAGTGCTTGGATACCGTATCTAAGGGCCTAACATTCCAGGTAAAAGGTGGAGTATGGTAATCACAGTTCTCCGTGTTTGATCACTTACAGTGCCCTGGGCACCTTTGGGACAGCACCGGAAGTGGGCCTGAGGGCCCGTGGGACAGGAGGCAGCCATATTCAGAGGGCAGCACTAGCCAAGCTCACACAGGTCTGGCAACAAGCCCATCTCACTTTCCCTCGAACACCCATCCTCATGCATCAGCTCTGGCCGAGGATGCACGCACCAGTTTGGGGAGGTCGATTTCTGCCAAGAGGAGGTCAGGGGCTTCCAGCCAAAGGTTCAGGTGAGGCTTCTCAGGGCTGGGGAGTAATAAGACCCAGAATTGAAGAGACCTCCTGTAGGTCTTTGCTGAGCTGTTCCCTCAGCCTGACATGTGGCTCCCTTCCTTTCTCACTCCCACCAGCCCTGCTGCCTCACGGTAGCCTTCCCAGTGGGAGTTCAGCTCCCCCCCTCCCCGGGGGTTCCCAGAGCCCCAGGACACGACCCCTTATGGGGAGGGAAAGGTTCCAAAGAGACACTAGGGAGACATGAGAGAGGGAACCCATGGAAAGCCTACCCTTCCTCCGGTCTCAAGGAGTCAGCGGTGTACAGGTTCCCCAGCTCCTGGATCCGAGGACGCTGTTGGGAGCGGATATTTTGCTGAGAGATGGAGCCCATAAAAGGCCGGTTCTTCAACATGCGCCACTCTGCAGGGCGGGAGGGCAATGTCAAAGGTCACATGGGTCAGGACTGCCTTTGCTCCTGGGAGGGGGGGGTCCTGCAAGAGCTTCCCAGGAGGGAGGACCAGGCTAGGAACCTGACCATACCTCCTGGTTTGGCTTTAGGAAGCCCGCCCACCTTAGCCCCACCCATCCCAGGGTACTGGCCAATAAAATCTGAGCCCTGGAGAGGCTTCCAACTCTGATGCTGTAAGGCAGGGGTCCCCAAACTTTTTACACAGGGGGCCAGTTCACTGTCCTTCAGACCGTTGGAGGGCCAGACTATAAAAAAACTATGAACAAATCCCTATGCACACTGCACATATCTTATTTTAAATTAAAAAAACAAAACGGGAACAAATACAATATTTAAAATTAAGAACAAGTAAATTTAAATCAACAAACTGACCAGTATTTCAATGGGAACTATGCTCCTCTCACTGACCACCAATGAAAGAGGTGCCCCTTCCGGAAGTGCAAGTGCGGCGGGGGCCAGATAAATGGCCTCAGGGGGCCGCATGCAGCCCGCGGGGCCGTAGTTTGGGGACCCCTGCTGTAAGGCTTTCCAGACCCTGCCCCTTACCTGGAATCCCCGGCCTAGTCACGACCCCCAAACACTACCCCCTACCCCAGCTTACCTTGGGGAGCCTCACCCTCTCCCTGGAATTCAGAGCCTAGAGGCTAAGAAAACAGCTCACACTAGCCTCACCTCTCCTGAGGGCTGCCCCCAGTTGCTTCTGGCTGGGCTCCTGGGATGGCCCAGGACCCGTCCCTCACCTGGATTCAGCTGCAGGCTGTATTTGTCCTCAAGGCCTTCCCTGGCAATGGTAATCACGAGCTCTCGCAGGAAATCGCTGTTCTAGGAGAGAGAGGGAGCAGGAATGCAGGGGTGCAGGAGGGCTGGGGGGGGGTGAGTCAAGGGAGAAGCCCCTGTCCCGCCCTCACCCACAGCCACACCCCCAACCTGCATCCTCCGGTAGAAGTCGCTGTTGACAGCTACGTCGTAGGCGGTACAACCCTGACTCTCTGCGGGTAGAGAAAGGGGGTGAGGTGCCCAGCACTCCAGGGCAACCCCACCATTCAGACACAGGCAAGGAAAAAAGCAACAGAGAGACCCAGAGAGCATCAGGAAATGACTCAAGACACACACCTGCCAGTATGGACTCATACCAGCCTCTCCTAATTCCTTCTGGTCCTTCCCCACTATGTCCCAGAGCTGACCCTCCCTCTCCCCTGCTCACAGACCTCCCGTGGCTCCCTAGCACACCCATGCAAAGGCCTGAGTACTGCATCCTGGCACGGGAGGCCCTGTGTGGTATGCTCCTCCCACCTGGAGAGAAAAAAAGCTAATCTCTTTACCAACCTCCTCCCTGTAAATTTCTTCCATCTCTCTCAATGACTGGCCAATCCAGTTCACTTTTCCTGGCCTCTGGATTTCTCTGTTCCCTCGGCCCCCAGAACCCTCTTCTCTGTCTTGCCTGATGGACTCCTCTTGTTCCTTCTAGTCTTATATCTGACACCTATTCTTCCAGGAAGCCGTACCTGACCACTCACTGTGGGTGAAGAGCCCATATAGTGCAGCAAGAATTACACAATATTGAAATCGCAGGTTCTGGGTTTAATAAGTCCCTACTTCTCAGGGCACAACCCAAAGCTTGGTTCCAGAAGGCTTCAGGGGACATATATGAATTTTTATTTTTTAAAAAGGATATACACGCCTGACCAGGCAGTGGTGCAGTGGATAGAGTGTCGGACTGGGATGCGGAGGACCCAGGTTCGAGACCCCGAGGTCGCCAGCTTGAGCGCGGGCTCATCTGGTTGGAGCGAAAAGCCCACCTGCTTGAACCCAAGGTTGCTGGCTCCAGCAAGGGGTTACTTGGTCTGCTGAAGGCCCGTGGTCAAGGCACATATGAGATAGCAATCAATGAACAACTAAGGTGTCGCAATGTGCAACAAAAAACTAATGATTGATGCTTCTCATCTCTCTCCGTTCTTGTCTGTCTGTCCCTGTCTATCCCTCTCTCTGACTCACTGTCTCTGTAAAAAAATAAACAAATAAAAAAAAATTTAAAAAGGATATACACAACAGAATTGAATGACAAGATAACCTGGACATGTTTTCTTTGAATATATGTACCCTGATTTATTGATGTCACCCCATTAAAATAAAAATTTATTTATTAAAAAAAAAAAAGGATATACACAGGAATGCAACAGAGACAGAAGCGAGACAAGGCAGAGAGACAGAGATGGGAGAGGGCGAAGGAGAAAACAGGACGAGACTGAAACCTGGCCTGGAACTAGAGCCAGAAGATCGACTAATGAAGCACCTACCCAGCCCTCCCTCTCCCTGGGGTGGAGCAACGGGAAGTGCCAACCAGGCCAGGTAGGCAGAACCAGAACTGCCCCATGAAACTGATGCTGGAGGCACAGGGGGCTAGGGATACACCTCAAGGAAAAAGGATCAGATCCGGGGTCCAAATTTCTAGGCCTGCAGGAGGAGAGTCCTGGACCCTGGATTCTAGGATCCTAGGAAAGAAAGGACCGAGGGGGCTAGAGTCCTGGGTCCTTTGAGGGCACTAACTTGCATCCAGTTCGGCATGAGGCTCTCCGAGACTCATGGGGATGCGAAACCCGGCTTGGTCCTCCTCCAGCATTTGAAGCAGCTCATCCTCCGTCAGGTCAGCCGGAGGAGGGATGGAGGGAGAGTGACAGATGTTGATGAAAACCTTCCCTTGGGATGAGTTGGTCTTTATGCAGAAACCTGGTGGGAATGGTTTGGTCCTGACCATCCATCTTCACATAGGTCCTGATTTCCATCTGTCTGCTCCTCAGTCTGTCCTTTTGATCTGTTCCCCTCTTTGAGTCCCAGTCATCCACTTCCTGGTTCTGTTCCCCTTCCTCCCTCCTGGGACCTCTGACTGTCTAGCTTGGAGTCTCAGATAACTAGTCACTCCTATCCACCCCTTCTCTCTTTGGACCTTCCTCTGGGCCTCTCTTCACTTTCCCACCAAGGCCTCTAAATCCCATTATTGGGTCTCTTTCCTCTCTGCCTCCAGCCTCCTCCATTTCTCTCTGGGAATCTATCTACCTCACACTCTTCAGGTTTCTGCAGCTCTCACCAGGTTGAGGTTGGATCTGTGTTGATTGTGGTCTGCTTGTCTGGGCCTGCTGGAGCTCCTTGGAGGCCTGTATGGAAGAAAGAGATTTCCACGCTTGACATCTGTGCTATCACACCATTTGTTCCTCAAATGTTCATTGAGCAATGTTTGTGGATATAAGCCATGCAGGAAATAAGACATATTACAGTATGTCCCCTTCATCCTTTTGTGTGTGTGTGTGTGTATGTGAGAGAGACGACAAATAGGGACAGACAGACAGAAAGGGAGAGAGATGAGAAGCATTTATTCTTCATTGTGGAACCTTAGTATTTCATTGATTGCTTTCTCATATGTGTGTTGACGGGGCGGGGGAGGGAGGGCTACAGCAGACTGAGTGACCCCTTGCTCAAGTCAGCAACCTTACGTTCAAGCTGGTGAGCTTTGCTCAAACCAGATGAGCCCGCGCTCAAGCCAGGGACCTTGGAGTTTTGAACCTGGGTCCTCTGCGTCCCAGTCCGATGCTATATCCACTGCACCACCGCCTGGTCAGGCATGTCCCCTTCCTCCTTTGAGGAACCCAAAGAACAACCCCAATCCTACTCCCATTTATTCTAGAGCCTACAAACTTGGAGTTAACCGACAACAATTCCCATTAACCCTGTTGACTCCTAGTGCATTCTAGTAACTGTAATCCAAACTCTGGGGGGAAAAAAAATCCCCAAATACCCAGGAACACAGGAGTCCCGGTCAGTCCGCACCTGCAGCAGCAGCTCCTCGAAACGCGCCGTCTCAGTGCCCATGGCCTCTGCCTCGTTTAGCTCCGGCACCAGCAGTTTCGAGTCCGCCATGGCCCTGGGAAAAAGACCTAGGCGTCCCCAGCAACCCCGATGTGCGAGAACCTTTGCTGGGATCTGAACTCTGGGGCCTGCTTCCCGGGCCCTCAACAGACTCCGACACCCACTATTCTACATGAAAATCTAAGACTCTGGCCAGAGATTACAATTCCACTCAGATCAGATACCGTCGTCAAATCTGTTGGGAATCGATATCTCAAGGTACTTTCTAGGTCCTACGTGCCAAATGTGTGAAGGACAGCCACACTTCAGGTCTCTGTGTAACCAAAAAGTTGAGTTGGTCACATTTCCGACTACTCCCCAGTGCTCAATCCTTAACCGGCAACTGCTACCGACCAATCATAGTCCAAGTATGAGGCCACGCCTTTCATCTCAACCAATCAAAGTTAAATTCTGAGGCTGATCCCTCAATGCCACACTTCCTCTCTCCGTTCAAGTCACACTTCCCCTTCTTCCTGACAACCACCTCTGGCCAGGTTACGGGAAGTCAAGGCTGGAGTACTATCAAAACCTTAATTTCATTGTCCATCCTAAAAGACTCTTTCTGATCTCTGAACTATTGCTTCGTCACAGAGCTTGATTCTATTCTAGAGTAAATATTCTTCGGACCAAATGCTGTACGTTTGTAAACAGGGCGGTGGATACACCAATACAGCTATGCTTCTACATCTGTAACTCTCCTAACAATTGGCAAGGCACCCATTTTCTTTTCTCCTCTCGTGTCACCACCTCCCCCCCCCCCCCCCGCTTTGAGGAGTGCGCATGCTCCAACTACGTTTTCCTCAGCTCAGCTCGTGGGCGGGGTCGCCGGGTCCTAAGGTTAGATCACTCTCTCCTATAGCCCGCCCTTTGAGCTGAAGGGGGTGGTCCCGCCCTTCGGACCTCAAGGTTCCTTTCGGCAGAGCGCCACGCAGTCATTGGAGAGTGGTCTGGACGGGTGATGGCTGCCACACGCGCAGAGCCCTGCGCCCGAGAAATCTTCAGCACGCTGGAGTACGGACCCGTGCCGGAGAGCCACGCATGCGCACTGGTGAGAACCTGCCTGCGGCGCTGTCCATCTCCCTCCCCAGTCCTGCCGCCCCGTTTTGCGCGCGGGTTCCCGTGATCCACCCGGGCAGCTCAGAGACTCCGCCCCTCTTGGTTCCAATGATTCCGCCACCCCTTAGGCCCCACCCATGAAGGACGTTCCCTTGAGCCTTTGCGATTGCTACCTCTCAGCCTTTTAGTCTGTTCCCAGGATTGGTAGTAGTTTTCGATCTCCATGGCCCCAACTCACAGTGGTGTTGGCCGGATTCCTCAGACCCGCCCCGAGAGGTTCCAGTGATTCTTCAGAGCCCCATCAGACCCTCCCGTGGTCCCCCGTGACTCAGAATTCCTGTGGGGCTCCCATGATCTTCCAAGGAGTCTCTGAACCCCCGTAGACTTCTCATGATTCTTTAAAACATCCTGTGCTTCCCATGGCCCTCCAGGGCACCCCCCAGAATTATTCTGGGGCTCCCTTAATCACCCGGAACCTCCGTGGAGTTCCCGTGATTTCTCAGGGGCCCTTCAGTACTTGTGGGGCTTCTATGATCTCAGGAACTCTCAGAACTCCAAAATACATCAGAACTTATAATTACCGACAACCCCTCAGAATACCCTTATGGGGCCCCCCATGATCCCTCACTACCTGTTGAAACGTCCCATTGGGTCCCTATGAGTCTTCAGGGCCTCTTAAATTCTAATGATCTCGTAACCTCAAATGTTCAGAAATTCCCTAGGACTCCTATGAACCTTCGGAGTCTCCCAGAACGTTTTGGGGGTTCCTATAGATAAGCAAGTTGCCTCGAATTTTCTGCAATTACCCAGGTCATTCAGAATTCTCCTATGGAGCTATGGTCATCTCTGGGTCCTCTAGCACCCAAATGTGAGAAGGTTGGGCTTCTGTTGAGGGAGAGAGGAGAAGGCAAGAAAGATTGCCCAAGGGGAAGAAGATGAGACCAGAGCCTGTGCGGGCTGTACAGATGGAAAGTAGGGAATGAGATAGCGATGCAGGAGGAACAGTGTTTGGGGGAATTGAGAAGGCAAAGACAATACTTGGGGTCTGGCCCTGTGACTGGGTGGCTGCCCACCCTTCCATGGTGAACCCTGAAGGAACAGTCTTTCAGGGAAAGTAGCTAAGCTGAGTTCTCACATGTTGAGAGTGTAAGGGACCTGGGGACTGGCATGAACCATGTGCAGAAGTCAGATACTACTTTGATCCTCAGGTCTGCACACAGGGGCCTGAGAGGTACCAGTTGTAGAAAGATAATTGAACTGTGGGAGTGTGAGAGTGACAAGATTATCGGAAATATAGTGTAGACTCAGATAAAAGGAATTATACAGAGAATTCCCACACTTAGAGGTTAGATGTCTAATATGAAATAATGAGGTGATAAAAGCTTACATTTTAAACCTTTCCTTTTTAAATTTATTTTTCAGAGAGAGAGAGGAAGGAGGAGAGAGAAAGGGGGAAAAACATGTCAATTTGTTATTCTGCTTATCTATTCATTCATTGGTTAATTCTTGTACATGTCCTGACCAGGTTCGTATTGGGAAAATGCTCTAACCAAATAAGCTAACCAGGCAGGGCTAAGCTTATATGTATTTATTGGATGGTATCTATATGCCACCATCTGTGCTCAGCGTACTTGCACTGAATCCTCCAGAGCACCTGTGTGAGGGGATGGATTATCGTCATTATTTTAGTGATAGCACACAGAGGCTTGAAGAAGTAAGTAGTTTCCCCATGGTCAACACAGCTTAAAAGAGGAAGCTGAGATTTGAACTCAAGCCCTTGGATTCCAGAGCCTGTGGTACCCCCACTTCTTCTGAAACAAAGGTCTCAACCTTTTAGTCTATTTTTTTTTAATTTTTCTTTTATTAATTTTTAGAGAGGAGATAGAGTGAGTGAGAAAGAGAGAGAGAAGGGGGAGGGAGGAGCAGGAAGCATCAACTCCCATATGTGCCTTGACCAGGCAAGCCTAGGGTTTTGAACCGGCGACCTCAGCGTTCCAGGTCAACTCTTTATCCACTGCGCCACCACAGTTCAGGCCAACCTTTTAGTCTATTGATCAGACTCAGCCAACAAAAATGTTTTCTTTGGCCTAAACTTTATTTGTAAAAATGTGAATTAATGCAGTGATTTTCAACCTTTTTTTTTCATAGCACAAACATACACTAATTACTAAGGTCAGTTCCCCAGACTAAATACAACCATTTTCATCTCATGGCACAAATAAATTAGTTACTAAGGAAGAAGAGGTCAGGGCCCCTTTTTCTTTAGTAATTAGTTTATAAGTGCATGAGAAACAAAGGTTGAACATCACTGATTATTAATGGACCACTAATTCCATGTAAACATCCGGGGGTTCCAGCTTCTCTTAAATAAAATCCCAAAATTTGGCAGCCTTTGGCTCACATTCCCTGACAAAAGTCATCTGGATCCATTTAGTGACAGTCTTCCCCCTCCTTTTTTTTCCCTGTCTTTCCAAGTCTCCTCCTATTACCATTTATTCCCCTACACCCTTCTCTACCTCCCCCAACCCTCTCCCGGCCCCCCATCTTTTTTTTTTTTTTTTTTTTTTATGGAGACAGAGTCAGAAGAGGGATAGATAGGGACAGACAGACAGGAACGGAGAGAGATGAGAAGCATCAATCATCAGTTTTTTGTTGCAACACCTTAGTTGTTCATTGATTGCTTTCTCATATGTGCCTTGACCACAGGCCTTCAGCAGACCAAGTAACCCCCTTGCTCAAGCCAGTGATCTTGGGTCCAAGCTGGTGAGCTTTGCTCAAACCAGATGAGTCCTCACTCAAGCTGGCGACCTCGGGGTCTCGAACCTGGGTCTTCCGCATCCCAGTCCGACACTCTATCCACTGCACCACCACCTGGTCAGGCATCCCCGCCCCCCCATCTTATTAGACAAGTTGTGGGTTCTAAATCTCTACCAGGCCCTCCTCTCACACTAACATGGTCTTCCAGAATCCTGTGGACATTCTTTTAGGATTTTGTTTTTCCTTTGGGGGAAATTTTACAAAATTCCACGGAGTACTTAATTTTATGAACTCCCAAGCACCCATCACTCAGCTTCAACAAGCGCCATTTGGTCCTCTGTTGTGCCTTTTTCTGTTCTCTTTTTCTCGGGTGGTTTAAATCCCAGATGTCATGTTATTTTCTGGTAAATATTTGACTCCCCATTTCTAACACATAAAGACAGATTGTGTAACATAACTACCATGCCATTTTCACACTTAACATTAACAATTATTCTTTATTTTTTCTAATTTTTATTTATTAGTCTGAGAGAGTGAGATAGAGAGACATTGACTTGTTGTTCCACTTATTTATGCATTCATTGGTTGATTCTTGTGTGTACCCTGATTGAGGATCAAACAAGCAACCTTGGTGTATCAGGTCAATACTATAACTAACTGAGCTAACCATCTAATGCCCAACTCATGTTCAGATAACCTCAACTGTTTCAAAAATGTCTCTCCCTCCAAAGGTGGTGGTTGGTTGAATTAGGAACTTCTGGCTGACCATTTATCTTTATTTATTTTTTATTTTTTTTAGTTGAGAGGAGGGGAGATAGTGAGGCAGACTTCCATATGTGCCTCAACTGGGATCTACCCGGTAACCCCGTCTTGGGCCAATGCTCTAGTACTGAGCTATTTTTTAGCACCTGAGGCTAATGCACTCAGACCAACCGAGCCATCCTCAGTGCCCAGGGCCACACTGGAACCAATTGAGCCACTGGCTGCAGGAGAATAAAGGAAAAGGAGGGGGCAAAGGAGGGGGAGAGAAGCAGATGGTCACTTCTCCTATGTGCTCTGACTGGGAATCAAACCTGGGATGTCCATACGCCAGGCCAACACTCTGTTTACTAAGCCACCAGCCAGGGCCCATTTGTATTTAAAGAAAAAGTGAGAAGGGCCAGTTGGCAGGGGAAGGGAAATATCAGGAGAATGTGGCATCGGGGATGCTAAGAGAAGAGTTTGTAGGAGGAAAGGTAGAAAGTGTGTCTTGGATTTAGCAAGGATTTGGGGAAGACAGGACCAAGGACAGAAACATGAAGCTCATGTGGAGGGTGAGATGCCATAAAATTAATAGAAAGTCTTAAGTAGTGAGGCTCTGAATTTATAACACATATGTAATCCTCGCCACAGCCTTTTGAAGTGGGGAGGGACTGTCATTACCCCTGTCCTCCAGATGGTTTAGCAGAGGCCAGGGTATTAGAAGATCTGGCTAAGGTTGTACAGTGAGTAAAGTATCAGAGCCAGGATTCAAACCCTGGCCATGTAGCCCCTCGCTGCAGAAACACCACACTAGGCTGCCCTTCTGCAAAGCCCATGTGCTATGCCTTGGGCTCAGTTAGATGTGTCACAGCCAAATAAACTGCACCTGGCAGGGAAGCATCGATCCTGGCTTCAGTGGAGTCCACACCCACTCCCTAAGGAACAACTACTGAGATAGGAGGAAACACCATCCCACAGGGGGGTGCAGGAGCCACCTGGTCTCATGGGCATTGCTTCTAGGGCCCTGGCAAGGGTCCCAATTCACAATAACCAAAAAGTGGAAACTACCCAAATACCCGTCAGCTGATGAATGGATAAATAAAATGTGCTCTATTCAGATAATGACTATCCTACAGCCATAAAGAGAAATGAAGTGTTGATACAGGCTGTGACACGGGTGAACCTCAAAAACACCATGCCAAGGGCAAGAAGCCAGTCATAAAAGTCACATATTGTAGGATTACATTCATATGCAATGCCCAGAATAGACCAATTTATAGACACAGAAAGCAGATTAGTAGTTAACAGGTTGGGGGCAGTGGAGAAGGGAGAGTGACTGCCTAATGACTATGGAGTTATCTTTTGGGGTGATGGAATGTTCTGGAATTAGATAGTGGAAATGGTTGCACGATGTTGTGCAGGTACTAAATGCCACTGAATGGTACACTTTAAAATGGTGAATTTCACCTGACCAGGTGGTGGCACAGTGGATAGAGCGTTGGACTGGGATGTGGAAGATCCAGGTTTGAGATCCTGAGGTCACCAGGTTGAGTGCGGATTCATCTGGTTTGAGCAAAGCTCACCAGCTTGGACCCAAGGTCACTGGCTCAAGCAATGGGTTACTCGGTCTGCTGAAGGCCCACGGTCAAGGCACATATGAGAAAGCAATCAATGAACAACTAAGGTGTCACAACGGAAAACTGATTATTGATGCTTCTCATCTCTCTCCCTTCCTGTCTGTCTGTCCCTCTATCCCTCTCTCTGACTCTCTCTCTGTCTCTGTAAAAAAAAAAAAAAAAGGTGAATATCTGTTATGCCTCTTATGTTGATGGGTATTTTCTACCTACACAGGAAAAAATTTAACTGATGGGGTGAAGGGGGCAAGTGTCCCCCACCCAGAGGACACAAGGTTGGAATTGAACTCCCTAGCTGCCTCCCAGACCCCTTTCCAAACTGTCTTCACCTCCCCTAGGCCTGGTTGGACACCCAGGACCGGTGCTTGGGTCACTATGTAAATGGAAAGTGGTTAAAGCCAGAAAACAGGAATTCAGTGCCTTGCCAGGATCCCATCACAGGTATGTGGTGTCCCCCAGTCATTAGGGGAGGGACAGGCATCCATACCCCCAGTCATACCCACCAAAAACACCCTGTTCCCTTTGTTCAGGGCCCTGAGGGCAGGAAGCAACCGATGGGAGTAGGAGGCTGAGTTCTGGTTCCTCCTGATAATAATTATTCTAATATGGTCTCAAGTCCCTGTGGATGATTTTAAAGTCACCACCTACTAAAATCCCTTTCTTACCTTTGGGAGGCAGTCAGAGCAATGACCAATAAATTTATCCCCATTTGTCAGATGATAAAACTGAGGCCCTCAGCAGAGCTGGGGACCACCTTTACTGCCTACTCCCAGTCCTGGAAATCTCAGCCCCCTCCAGTTCTGACATGACACAGCTTCCCTCTTTGATCTGGGTCTGCCTGTCTTCTCCCCAGGAGAGAACTTGGCCAGTTGCCTCGAGGCGCAGGCTGAGGATGTGGCAGCAGCCACAGAGGCAGCCAAGACGGCACTGGCGAACTGGAGTGGACTCCCCGGAGCCTCTCGGGCCCAGCACCTGACCAGGTGATGCAGTTGAGGAGCGGACCACAGGACATGGGGAAGGACTTGAGAACAGAGTCTAGTTCCCAGCATTCCACTGAATTCATTGGCCACTAAGGCTCATATTCCCAGCATGCCTTAGGGCCTTTAGTGGCTAAAAGGTCCACGTCCCACTATTCACTGGGACTAGTAGTAACAAAGCCTCTATTTCCCAGAGTATCCTTGGGGCTCATCTGAGTTCTGTTTCTCTGCTGCTCATTGGAACTGATAGAGTGCCAAAGCCCATTTTCCAGCACATTCCTAGAGCATCTAGAGACAAAGATACCATTCCTAAAAGTAACTGAAATTAAAGTTAAGCCCCAGCACCTGTGGGGGTTAGAGGTGGCTAAAATCTTTGTACAGCAGCCTCAGGTTTTGTTTCCTGGACTACATTTCCCATAAATCTCTGGTGTCCTCCACCCCTGATATATAGTAAGATTGTCCCAGGGGTTCATAGGGATTATTGTAGTCCAGGTGTATAGTATGTGTTCCAAGACTCATCAAGCCAAGGGCACTGGGAAATCACCCCCCTTGCTTTCTCCACAGGCTGGCCAAGATGATCCAGAAGCACCAGCGGCTGATGTGGACCCTGGAGTCCCTGGTTACTGGGCGGGCTGTCCGAGAAGTTCGAGACAGGGATGTCCCGCTGGCCCAGCAGCTCCTGCAGTACCATGCAGTTCAGGCACACATCCAGGAGGAGGCGCTGGCAGGCTGGGAGCCTATGGGTGAGAAGCAGGAGCCCTTGCCTTCAGTCCCCTCATCCATCACCATCCAGCACGGCCTGTCTCAGTTGCCTCATTTGTACTTGCAGGAGTAATTGGTCTCATCTTGTCACCCACGTTTTCCTTCCTTGAGATGATGTGGAGGATTTGCCCAGCCCTGGCTGTAGGTAAATGATGGGCTGGGTGCCTGGACTCTTTGGTCTGAGGGAGGAGGGGCTAGGGGCTGGGACACCTTGGTCTGAGGGAGGAGGGGGCTGGAGGCTGGGACACCCTGGTCTGAGGGGAGAGGGGGTGGGGCTGGGCTCCTGGGTCCTTGAGCTGCCTGCCATCCCCAGGCTGCACTGTGGTGATCCTCGTGCCCCCGGCGTCCCCGACACCCCTCCTCTTGGCCCAGCTGGCAGGGGAGTTAGGCCCATTTCCAGGAATTCTCAACGTGATCAGTGGCCCTGCCTCCCTGGGACCTGTCCTGGCCTCCCAGCCTGGAGTCCAGAAGGTGGCCTTTTGCGGAGCCGTCGAGGTATATTTAGGACTGGGAGGGTGACAGACGTGGCTGGGGGCCAGAAGGATTTTCCCCCAGCTTGAACCTTGCGGTGGCGGACCCTTAGGAAGGACGTGTCCTTCGGCGGATCCTGGCAGGCACGGGTCCTGAGCTGGGCCTGGCATTGGGGACCGAGTCGCTGCTGCTGCTGACGGAGGCAGCGGATGTGGACTCTGCCGTGGAGGGCATCGTGGATGCAGCCTGGTCTGACCGCAGCCCAGTAAGACCCATGCTCTGGTCCCCTCATGTCCTGGACCATGCATGTCTGTCTCCAGACCTTGGGGCCCTGTGTTTCTGTTTATTTTAATTTTCAGTTCTTGGTGTCCCAAAGCTGTGTTGACCCCATTGCATGTGTGGGACTCCTCATCTCCTCAGATTTCTGAATCTTCCTGTCTTTCCTGGTCATTCAGGGGTGGGGCCTGTGCCTCTTGTCCTGTAGAACTCCTTGTCATTCTCAGTGTTGATGTCCCTGGTTTTCCAGCCTCCGCCTTGACTCTGAATCACCACCTTTCTGCACTCCACCTTCCACTCAGGGTCTGGGACCTCGGAGAGTCTCCAGGGTCCTTGGCCATGTCTCCTTGACCCTCCTTTGATCTCTGCGTGTGTGTCCCTGAGTCTCAGCCCTCTGTGGGGACCTATCCCCCACCCCTGACATGGGCCCTGAGTTTGCCTACCCTGACATCCCTTTCCCTAACAGGGGGGCCTCCGGCTTCTCATCCAGGAGTCTGTGTGGGACGAGACAGTACGGCGACTCCAGGCGCGGATGGCGCGGCTTCGGGTAGGCCGGGGGCTGGACGGGGCCGTGGACATGGGGGCCCGAGGGGCAGCTGCACACGACCTGGCCCAGCTTTATGTGCAGGAGGCCCAGAGCCAGGGTGCACAGGTGAGCTAGGGGTGCTGGCTCCAGGGGGCCGGGGGAGGAAGGACCTGGGCTTGAGGGAGGAGGGGCTGGAAGCCTGGACTTCTGGGTTCTTGGGAGGAGACACCTAGGAGTGGACTTCTAAGTCTCTTCTTCTTCCCCAGGTGTTCCAGGCTGGTGATGTGCCCTCAGACAGCCCGTTCTTTCCCCCCACCTTGATCTCTGACCTGGCCCCAGCCTCCCCATGTACCCAGGCAGAGGTGAGCCCCTTTGGGCCCCAGAAACCCTATTCCATCCATCTATCTGCACCCAGACATGGGCAGCAGCAAAGGGAGACCCCTGGGTGACCATCTGGCCTGGGTCGGGGGCTGCTGATGGCTGGATGCTAGCCCCTGATGGGTGGGGTGTGGAGGAAGGGGCTAGCCAGACTGCTTGAACTCTCTCATCACCCTTCCAGGTGCCATGGCCTCTGGTCGTGGCCTCCCCATTCCGCACAGCCAAGGAGGCACTGGCCATGGCCAACGGGACGCCCCGAGGAGGCAGTGCCAGTGTGTGGAGCGAGAGGCTGGGGCAGGCCCTGGAGCTGGGCTACGGGTCAGTCGGCACCCACCAGGGGCATAGCCGCCGGCCTGTTGGGATGGCCCACGCTTTGGTCTTCATGTCTCCGTCTCTCTCTGGGTCTCTCTCCCCCAGCTGCTCTGACTCACCACACCCTCAACTTGCTGTTTTTCTCTCTGACATTCCTGTCTCCCCATAGGCTCCGGGTGGGCACGGTCTGGATCAATGCCCACAGCCTCAGAGACCCTGCGGTGCCCACAGGTGGCTGCAGGGAGAACGGGTCATCCTGGCATGGGGGCCTAGATGTGAGTGCGCCCCATCCCCGCCCACAGCCACCCTTCATCTACTTTGTGCTCACCTTACGTCCCTTTGACACTGTTCCTCTCACAGGGTCTGTATGAATATCTGCGACCCTCAGGAGCTGCTGCTCGGCTGCCCTACCTTTCCAAGGATCTGAACTATGACACCTTTGGCCTTGTTGTCCCCTCAACCCTACCAGCTGGGCCTGAAACAGGTCCCAGGTGTGCTGTTCCAGGGGCTGCAACTCCCTCCCTGAGGGTGGGGGAGGGGCGAAGGGCAGTTGTGGCAGGCTCCCCCTGGGCTGAAGTGGGGTTCATGAGAGCCATCGAGGGGTCACTGAGTCCCTCTGAGAATTTCATTCTGGTCTTATGACCTCATACTCATCATCATTGGAGCCTCAGTTCTGCTCAAGGAAGGTCTGTGATTTCCCAGAGCCTTGTGGGGCCAAGAACTTGGGGTTACCCAGAGTCCTCATGGGAGCTGGAGTGGTCCATCCAATGGGGTGGCTCATGGGGTTCAAGCAGAACACACCTTTATGCTTCATCCTCCTCCAGCCCAGCGCCCCCTTATGGGCTCTTCGTGGGGGGCCGTTTCCAGGCTCCTGGGTCCCGGAGCTCCAGGCCCATCCAGGACTCTCAGGGCCATCTCCATGGCTATGTGGCCGAGGGCGGAGCCAAGGACATCCGAGGTGCTGTGGAGGCTGCTCACCAGGCTGCTCCTGGGTAAGTGGGCTCACGCAAGAAAACCCAAGAGTTCTGAGATATCAGAGAGGGTAGCCTGGGACCCCCAAGGGGTCTAGACCTCGAGGGCCGGTACTCTGTGGAGGTTGAGCTCCCATGGTTGATGGAATATGGGTCTAGCCCCTCATTCTTCTTGGGCAAATGAGCTATAGGGCTTTGGCCCCCGTGATGAGGAGGAAGGCCCCCTGGGAAGAGCCAGGACCAGGATTCCAGCCTTCCATGTGCACTGTCCACCCACAGCTGGGTGGGCCAGTCACCAGGGGCCCGGGCAGCCCTGCTGTGGGCACTGGCAGCTGCCCTGGAGCGCCGGGAGTCCACATTGACCTCGAGGCTGGAGAGAGACGGAGCAGAGGCCAAGGCTGCCAAGGCGGAGGTGGAGCTGAGCGTCAGGCGGCTTCGGGCCTGGGGGGCCCGAGCCCAGGCCCAGAGCCACAGCCTGCAGGTGAGAGGGGTCTATTGGAGGGCAGACAGGGGCGCAGTCTGGAGTAGGACCAAACAAAGACTCTAGAGTGAGCCAGACCTGGGGCTCAAGTTGTGACCACCAGCAAGTAACCTTACCTCTCCCTGTATCTCAATTTTCTTATCTGTATAATGGGCATATGGCCTATCTCAGATTAGGGTTTCAAATTGTTAGTAATGAATGACTGAGCCATGAAATCAATTTAATGGGTTGTAGCCATGATTTTCTTTCTTTTTATTTTTATTTTTATGATTTTCTTTTTTATTTGACAGTTTTTAAAGTTCAGCTTTAACTTCGGTATAATATGTATATAAACTATATCATCTCAGATGTACAGTTTGGTGAAATTTGACAAATATATACTTTTATATAATCCCAATCAGTACACAACATTTTCATCACCCCAGAGGGTTTCCCTTGTCCCTTTGTGGCCAATCTTCTTCCCCCCACTCCAAGTGCTTGGCAACCACTAAACTTTCTGAACTTTTAGTGTCAGATCTTATAATATTCTTTTTCCAGGGGATTGTAAGAGGAATCGTCTTATGGCTTGCTTTGTGTCTGGTGTCTTTCATTGCTTTAAGATTCAGCCATGTTGCCTGACCAGGTGGTGGTGCAGTGGATAGAGCATCGGACTGGGATGCAGAAGACCCAAGTTTGAGACCCTGAGGTCCCCAGCTTGAGTGCGGGCTCATCTGGTTTGAGCAAAAGCTCACCAACTTGGACCCAAGGTTACTGGCTCGAGCAAGGGGTTATTCGGTCTGCTGAAGGCCCATGGTCAAGGCACATATGAGAAAGCAATCAATGAACAACTAAGGTCTTGCAACGAAAAACTAATGATTGATGCTTCTCATCTCTCTTTGTTCCTATCTGTCCCTGTCTATTCCTCTCTCTGACTCTCTCTGTTCCTGTTACAAAAAACCCCCACAAGATTCAGCCATGTTGCATATATCACTATATCTCTTTCTCTTCCCCACTATATTCTTTTTTATTGCTGAATAGTAGTCTGCTATGTGTTTACCATATTTCTTCCTGCATTTACTAGTTGCTAGAAAGGGGAGTATTTCTAGCCTTTGGCTTTGATGAATAAGCAATTTGTATATATGCCTTTGTATGAATATGTGGGTTGCTTTATTCTTAATTGACTTTTTTTTTTAATTTTTATTTATTCATTTTAGAGAGGAGAGGGAGAGACAGAGAGAGAGAGAGAGAGAGAGGGAGAGAGGAGCTGGAAGCATCAACTCCCATATGTGCCTTGACCAGGCAAGCCCAGGATTTCAAACCGGCGACCTCAGCATTTCCAGGTTGACGCTTTATCCACTGCGTCACCACAGGTCAGGCTTAATTGACTTTTGAGTGAGAGGAAGGGAGAGAGTGAGAGAGAGCGAAACAGGAACATTGATCTATTCCTGTATGTGCCCTGACCAGGAATCGAACCAGCAACCTCTGCACTTCAGAATAACACTCTAACCAACTGAGCTATCTGGCACCAGGGCTAAGTTTTTTCCTTTTTTTTTTTTATTATTATTTTTTTATTTTTAGAGACAGAGAGGGATAGATAGGGACAGACAGGAACGCAGAGAGATGAGAAACATCAATCATCAGTTTTTCGTTGTGGTGCCTTAGTTGTTCATTGATTGCTTTCTCATATGTGCCTTGACCGCGGGCCTTAAGCAGATCGAGTAACCCATTGCTCGAGCCAGCGACCTTGGGCTCAAGCCAGTGAGCTTTTGCTCAAACCAGATGAGCTGGGCTCAAAGCTGGCGACCTCAGAGTCTCGAACCTGGGTCTTTCGCATCCCAGTTTGATGCTCTATCCACTGCACCACTGCCTGGTCAGGCGTGTTTTTTTGTTTGTTTGTTTGTTTGTTTGTTTTTCTGTATTTTTCTGAAGCCGGAAACGGGGAGAGACAGTCAGACCGACCAGGATCCACCCGGCATGCCCACCAGGGGGCAACGCTCTGCCCACTAGGGGGCGATGCTCTGCCCCTCTGGGGCGTTGCTCTCTTGCGACCAGAGCTACTCTAGTGCCTGGGGCAGAGGCCGAGGAGCCATCCCCAGCGCCCGGCCATCTTTGCTCCAGTGGAGCTTCCGCTGCGGGAGGGGAAGAGAGAGACAGAGAGGAAGGAGAGGGGGAGGGGTGGAGAAGCAGATGGGTGCTTCTCCTGTGTGCCCTGGCCGGGAATCGAACCCAGGACTTCTGCACGCTAGGCCGACACTCTACCACTGAGCCAACCGGCCAGGGCCGTGTTTTTTTTTTTAATATAAATTTTTACTGCTCTTGAGTAAATACCTAGGAATCAGATTGCTAAATTTTGTGATACCTGCATATTTAATTTCATGAGAAACCACTAAACAGTTTTTCAAAGTGCTGTATCATTTTGCTATCCACCAGCAATATGTGTTTAATTTTCTCTATATACCCTCACCAACATTTTAGAAATACCAATTTTTATTTAAAATTTTAGCCATTTTTCTGTCTGACCTGTGGTGGCCTAGTGAGTAAAGCATTGACCCGGAATGCTTAGGTCGCAGGTTCTAAAGTTGAAACCCTGGGCTTCTTGGTCAAGGTATATACAACAAATAATCAAGCAATTGATGAACAACTAAAAAGAAGCAACTATGAGTTGATACTTCCTGCTACCCCCCTCTTCTCTCTGTAAAATCAACAAATAATTTTTTATTTTATTTTTTAGCAAGAAGGGGGTACAGATAGGAACAAACAGATGGGAAGGGAGAGAGATGAGAAGTATCAACTCATATGTAGTTGCAGCACCTTACTTGTTCACTGATTGCTTCTCATATGTGCCTTGACCCTGGGGGCTCCAGCTGAGCCAGTGACCCCTTGCTCAAGTCAGCGACATTGGGTTTCAAGCCAGCGATCCCGTGCTCAAGCCAGATGAGCCTGCACTCAAGGCAGCAAACTTGGGGTTTCGGACCTGGGTCCTCAGCATCCCAGGCCAATGCTCTATCCACTGTGCCACCACCTGGTCAAACACAAATAAAAACTTTAAAGTAATTTTTTTAGCTATTTTCATAGGTATGTGATTATACCTCATTGTGGCTTCAGTTTGCATTTCCCTAATGATCAGTCTTTAGTGGTTCTGAGCATCTTTTCATGTGCCTGTTTGCCATTCATATCTCTAGAGTGAAGTGAATTGTAACGTTCTTAAGCCTTTATAATTAGTTTTATTGGTGAGTTCAAGAGTTCTTTCTTGGCCCTGGCCTGTGGCTCAGTGGCTAGAGCGTCAGCCAAGCATATGGACATCCCAGGTTTGATCCCTGGTCAAAGCACACAGGAGAATCAACCATCTGCGTCTCTCTCCCTCATTCTCCACCTTCTCTCCCATAGCCAGTGGCTCAATTGGTTCAAGAGTCAGCCCAAGGTGCTGAGGATGGCTCAATTGGTTTAAGTGCGTCAGCCTCAGGCACTAAAAATAGCTCAGTTGATTTAATCATTGGCTCCAGACAGGGTTTGCCAGGTGGATCCTGGTCAGGGCGTGTACGGGAGTCTGTCTCTGTATCTCCCCTCCTCTCACTTAAAAAAAAAAAAGTTCTTCATTTTTATTGATTGATTGATTGGAGAGAGAGAGAGGGAGAGTGAGAGAGAAATGTCAGTTTGTTGTTCTAGTTATTTATGCATTCATTGGTTGATTCTTTTTTTTTTGTATTTTTCTGAAGCTGGAAACGGGGAGAGACAGTCAGACTCCCGCATGTGCCTGACCAGGATCCACCCGGCACGCCCACCAAGGGCGATGCTCTGCCCACCAGGGGGTGATGCTCTGCCCCTCCGGGGCATCGCTCTGTCGCAACCAGAGCCACTCTAGCGCCTGGGGCAGAGGCCAAGGAGCCATCCCCAGCGCCCAGGCCATCTTTGCTCCAATGGAGCCTCAGCCACGGGAGGGGAAGAGAGAGACAGAGAGGAAGGAGAGGGGGAGGGGTGGAGAAGCAGATGGGCGCCTCTCCTGTGTGCCCTGGCTGGGAATCGAACCCGGGACTTCTGCACGCCAGGTCGACGCTCTACCACTGAGCCAACTGGCCAGGGCCATCGGTTGATTCTTGTATGTACCCTGAATGGGTATTGAAACTGCCACCTTGGCATATCTAGACGATGCTCTAACCAACTGAAGTACCCGGCCTGAGCCTTCCTGTGACTGTTATGTAAATTTGTACTTCTTAATCTCCTTAGCTTTTCCCCCAGATCTCTAACCTTCCCTCTAGCAACCCTCTGTTTTCTGTGTCTTTGAGTCTATTTTTATTTTGTTTGTTCATTTATTTTGTTGTTTAGATTCCACATATAAGTGAAATCATATGGCATTTGTCTTTCTCTGACTGACTTATTTCACTTAGCATAATATTCTCTAGGTTCATCCATGTTCTCACAAATGGTAACATTTTATTCTTTTTCATGCTGAGTACTATTCTGTTGTATGTATATGTACCACCACTTTTTCATCCACTCATCTAATGATGGACACTTGGGTTGCCTTCATATCTTGGCTATTGTAAATATCACTGCAATGAACATAAAGGTTGATATATCTTCAAATTAGTGTTTTGGGTTTCTTTGAGTATATACCTATAAATGGAATCGCCAGGTCATAAGGCAGTTCTATTTTTAATTTTTTGAGGAACTTCCTTACTGTTTTCCTTAGTGACTGCACCAATCTGCATTCCCAAAAGTGCATTAGGGCCTGACCAGGCGGTGGCGCAGTGGATAGAGCGTCGGACTGGGATGCGGAAGACCCAGGTTCGAGACCCCGAGGTCTCCAACTTGAGCACAGGCTCATCTGGTTGGAGCAAAAAAGCTCACTGACTTGAGCCCAAGGTCGCTGGCTCGAGCAAGGGGTTACTTGTCTGCTGAAGGCCCGCGGTCAAGGCATATATGAGAAGGCAATCAATGAACAGCTAAGGTGTTGCAACATGCAACGAAAAACTAATGATTGATGCTTCTCATCTCTCCGTTCCTGTCTCTCCCTGTCTATCCCTCTCTCTGACTTTCTGTCTCTGTAAAAAACAACAACAAAAAAAACATATAAAAGTACATTAGGCTTCCCTTTCCTCTGCATTCTTATCAACACTTGTTTGTTCGTTTATTTATTTATTTATTTATTTTATTTTTCTGAAGCTGGAAACGGGGAGAGACAGTCAGACAGACTCCTGCATGCGCCCGACCGGGATCCACCCAGCACGCCCACCAGGGAGCGACGCTCTGCCCACCAGGGGCGATGCTCTGCCCCTCCGGGGCGTTGCTCTGCTGCGACCAGAGCCACTCTAGCGCCTGGGGCAGAGGCCAAGGAGCCATCCCCAGCGCCCAAGCCATCTTTGCTCCAATGGAGCCTTGGCTGCGGGAGGGGAAGGGAGAGACAGAGAGGAAGGAGGGGAGGGAGGAGAAGCAAATGGGCGCTTCTCCTATGTGCCCTGGCCGGGAATCGAACCCGGGTCCCCCGCACGCCAGGCCGACGCTCTACCGCTGAGCCAACTGGCCAGGGCCTGTTTATTTATTAATGAGAGCCATTCTGACAGGTGTGAGGTATATCTCATTGTGTTGTTAATTTGCATTTCCTGATCATTAGTGATGTTAAGATTTTTTTTTTTTTATGTGTGTCTTTTGGCCATCTGTGTGTCCTCTTTGGAAAAGTGTCTATTTAGGTCCTCTGCCCTTTTTTTGTATGTGACAGAGACAGAGAAAGGGACAGATAGGAACAGACAGGAAGGAAGGGAGATAGATAGATGAGAAGCATCAGTTCTTTTTTTGCAGCTTCTTCATTGTTCATTGATTGCTTTCTTTTCTTTTTTTTTTTTTTTTACAGAGATAGAAAGAGTCAGAGAAAGGGATATATAGGGACAGACAGACAGGAATGGAGAGAGATGAGAAGCATCAATCATCAGTTTTTCTTTGCGACACCTTAGTTGTTTATTGATTGCTTTCTCATATGTGCCTTGACCATGGGCCTTCAGCAGACCGAGTAACCCTTTGCTTCAGCCAACGACCTTGGCTCCAAGCTGGTGAGCTATGCTCAAACCAGATGAGCCTGTGCTCAAGTTGGCGACCTCAGGGTCTTGAACCTGGGTCCTCTGCATCCCAGTCCGATGCTCTATCCACTGCGCCACTGCCTGGTCAGGCTTGATTGCTTTCTTATATGTGTCTGACCGGGGGTCTACAACAGAGCGAGTGACCCCTTGCTCAAGCCAACGATCTTGGGCTCAAGCCAGTGACCTTAGGCTTCAAGCCAGCAACCTTGGACTTCAAGCCAGCAACATTTGGGCTCAAGCTAGCAATCATAGGGTTATGTCTATGATTCCACACTCAAGCCAATGACCCTGCGCTCAAGCTGGTGAGTCTGTGCTCAAGCTGGATGAGCCCGCGCTCAAGCTGGTGACCTCGGGGTCTTGAATCTGGGTCCTCTACATCCCAGTCCAACTTTCTATCCACTGCGTCACCACCTGGTTTGCCCATTTAAAAATATTTTATTTTATTTTATTTTTTGCGTGAGAAAAAGAGAGATGAGACATGTCAACTCATTGTTGCATCACTTTAGTTGTTCATTCATTGCTTCTCATACATGCCTTGACCTGGGGTCTCAAGCTGAGCCAGTGACCTTGGGTTTCAAGCCAGCAGCCTTTGGGCTCAAGCCAGCAACCAATGGGTCATTTTGATGATCCCATGCTCAAGCCAGCATCCTCCAGGTTTTGAACCTGGGTCCTCTGCATCCCAGGTCTATATTGTATCCACTGCACCACCACCAGTCAGGCCCTGTGCCTACTTTTTAATTGAATTAGCTGGGTTTTTTGATGTTCAATTGTATGAGTTCTTTGTAAATTTTGGATAGTAACATCTTATCAGATGTATCACTGGGAAATATGTTCTCGCATACAGTAGGTTGTCTTTCATTTTGTTGATAGTTTCCTTCAATATGCAAAACTTTTTAGTTTCATTTGTTTATTTTTTATTTTGTTTCCCTTTCCTGAAAAGATATATCAGGAAAAATATGGCTAAGAGAAATGTCAGAGAGCTTACTGCCTGTGTTTTCTTCCAGGAGTTTTATGGTTTCGAGTCTTACATTTAAGTTTTTAATCCATTTTGAGTTTATTCTTGTATGTGGTATAAGAAGGTGGTCTAGTTTCATATTTTGGCATATATCTGTACAATTTTTTTTTTAATATTTTATTTATTGATTTTTAGAGAGGGAGGAGAGAGAGAGAAGGGAGGAGGAGCAGGAAGCATCAACTCCCATATGTGCCTTGACCAGGCAAGCCCAAGGTTTTGAACCAGCGACCTGAGTGTTCCAGGTCAATGCTTTATCCCACTGCGCCACCACAGGTCAGGCTATATCTGTACAATTTTATCAACACTATTTATTGAATGGATTATTTTTACCCCGTTGTATGTTCTTGCCTTCTTTGTCATATACTAATTGACCTTATAAGCTTGGATTCATTTCTGAGCTCTCTATTCTGTTCCATTGATCTATATGTCTGTTACTATACCAGTATCATGCTGTTTTGATTACTATAGCCTTGTAATATAGTTTGATATCAGGTAGCATGATACGTCCAACTTTGTTCTTCTTTCTCAAGATTGTGGCTATTCATGGTCTTTTGTCAATCCATATAACTTTTTGGGTTGTTTGTTCTAGTTCTTTGAAAAAATGCTATTGGTATTTTGATAGGGATCGAATTGAATAGATTGCTTTGGGTAGTATGACATTTTAATAATGTTAATTTTTCTATCCATGAATATGGTATATGCTTCTATTTACTTGTCTCTTCTTTATTTTCTTTCTTCAGTGTCTCATAATTTTCTGAGTACAAATCTTTTACATCCTTGGATAAATTTATTTTTAGAGTTTTTTTGGGAGGGTGCAATTGTAAGTGGGATTTTTTAAAGCTTCTTTTTCTAAAAGCTTATTATTGGTGTATAAAAATGCAGACAAGCCCAGGCCAAATGGCTCAGTTGGTTGGAGCATCATCCTGATATACAAAGGTTGTGGCTCCGATCCCTAGTCAGGGCACATATAGGAACAGATCGATGTTTCTGTCTGTCTCTCTCCTTTTCTCTCTCCTCTTTCTTGAAATCAATAAATAAACTTTTGGCCTAACCAGGCTGTGGCACAGTGTATAGAGCATCGAACTGGGACACAGAGGACCCAGATTTCAAACGCCTAGGTTGCTGGCTTGAGCGCGGGCTCATCTAGTTTGAGCAAGGCTCACCAGCTTGAGCCCAAGGTCACTGGCTTGAGCAACAGGTCACTCAGTCTGCTGTAGCCCCCTAGTCAAGGCACATATGAGAAAGCAATCGATGAATAACTAAGATGCCACAATGAAGAATTGATGCTTCTCATCTCTCTCCCTTCCTGTCTATCTGTCCCTCTCTCTGTCTTTGTCACAAAAATAAATAAATAAATAAACAAACTTTTTAAAAATGCAACCAATTTCTGAGTATTAATTTTGTATTCTGGTACTTTACTAAATTCATTTTTCAGTCCTAGTAGGTTCTGGTGGAAGCTTTACGGTTCTATATATATCATATCATGTTAACTGCAAATAGTGACAGTTTCTCTTCTTCCTTTCCAGTCTGAATGCCTTGTATTTCTTCTCCTTGTCTGATTACTGTGGCTAGGACTTTCAGTAAAATGGAATTCCTCTCTTGTTCCTGATTTTAAGGGAAATGTTTTTTAGTTTCTCTGTTGAGTGTGATTTTTTTTTCCTTCATGAAGAAGTCTCTTTGGCCCTGGCCGGTTGGCTCAGCGGTAGAGCGTCGGCCTGGCGTGCGGGGGACCCGGGTTCAATTCCCGGCCAGGGCACATAGGAGAAGCGCCCATTTGCTTTTCCACCCCCCCCCCTCATCCTTCCTCTCTGTCTCTCTCTTCCCCTCCCGCAGCCAAGGCTCCATTGGAGCAAAGATGGCCCGGGCGCTGGGGATGGCTCCTTCGCCTCTGCCCCAGGCGCTAGAGTGGCTCTGGTCGCAGCAGAGCGACGCTGCGGAGGGACGGAGCATTGTCCCCTGGTGGGCAGAGCGTCGCCCCTGGTGGGCGTGCCGGGTGGATCCC
This sequence comes from Saccopteryx leptura, assembly GCF_036850995.1. Classification (NCBI taxonomy): domain Eukaryota; kingdom Metazoa; phylum Chordata; class Mammalia; order Chiroptera; family Emballonuridae; genus Saccopteryx; species Saccopteryx leptura. Next base: position 67,398,274 of record NC_089505.1, read on the forward strand.
GGTCGGGCGCATGCGGGAGTCTGTCTGTCTCTCCCCGTTTCCAGCTTCAGAAAAATACAAAAAAAAAAAAAAGTCCCTTTAACATTTCATGTAATACTGGTTTGGTGGTGATGAACTCCAATAGCTTTTTCTTGTCTGGGAAACTCTTTATCTCATCTTTAATTTTTTTTTTCAAGTGAGAAGAGGGGAGATAGTGAGACAGACTCCTGCATGTACCCCAACCATGATCCACCTGGAAACCCCTGTCTGGGGTTAATGCTCTAAGCAACTGAGGCCAAAACTCACATGAATCAAGTCACTGGCTGCAAGAGGGGGAGAGGAAGAAAAGGGGGAGAGCTAGGGTAAGAGAAGCAGATGGTCGCTTCTCATGTGTGCCCTAAACAAGGAATGAATCCGGGATATCTGCATCTGGGCTGATGCTCTTATCCACTGAGCCAAGTGGCCAAGCCTCTGTTCTTCCATTTTAAATGATAGCCTTGCTGGGTAGAGTAGTCTTGGTTATAGGTCCTTGCTTTCTGTCACTTTAAATATTTTCTGCCAATCCCTTCTGGCCTGAAACATTTCTGTTAAGAAATCAGCTGACAGCCTGACCAGGTGGTAGCGCAGTGGATAGAGCGTCAGACTGGGATGCAGAGGACCCAGGTTTGAGACCCCGACGTCGCCAGCTTGAGCATGGGCTCATCTGGCTTGAGCAAAAGCTCACCAGCTTGGACCCAAGGTCGCTGGCTCAAGCAAAGGGTTACTCAGTCTGCTGTAGCCCCATGGTCAAGGCACATATGAGAAAGCAATCAATGAACAACTAAGGTGTCGCAACAAAAAACTGATGATTGATGCTTCTCATCTCTCTTCGTTCCTGTCTGTCTGACCCTATCTGTCCCTCTCTCTGACTCTCTCTTTGTCCCTGTAAAAAAAAAAAAAATTTTAAATTAAAAAAAAAATCAGCTGACAGTCTTATGGAAGTTCCCTTGTAGGTAACTGTCTTTCTCATGCTGCTTTTAAGATATTTCTCTTTGGGCCCTGGCCGGTTGGCTCAGTGGTAGAGTGTCGGCCTGGCGTGCGGAAGTCCCAGGTTCGATTCCCGGCCAGGGCACACAGGAGAGGCACCCATCTGCTTCTCCACCCTTCCCCCTCTCCTTCCTCTCTGTCTCTCTCTTCCCCTCCCGCAGCAGCCGAGGCTCCATTGGAGCAAAAGATGGCCCAGGCGCTGAGGATGGCTCTGTGGCCTCTGCCCCAGGTGCTAGAGTGGCTCTGGTCACGACAGAGCAACGCCCCTGATGGGCAGAGCATCCCCTGGTGGGTGTGCTGGGTGGATCCCGGTCGGGCGCATGCGGGAGTCTGTCTGACTGCCTCCCTGTTTCCAGCTTCAGAAAAATACAAAAAAAAAAAAAAAGATATTTCTCTTTGTCTTTAACCTTTGCCATTTTTTTTTATTTATTTCTTTTACAGAGACAGAGAGAGAGAGTCAGAGAGAGGGATAGATAGGGACAGACAGAGAAGAACGGAGAGAGATGAGAAGCATCAATCATCAGTTTTTCCGTTGTGGCATCTTAGTTGTTCATTGACTGCCCTCTCATATGTGCTTTGACTGTGGGGCTACAGCAGACTGAGTAAGCCCTTGCTCAAGCCATTGACCTTGGATGCAAGCTGGTGAGCTATTTTTTTTTTTTTTCAAACCAGATGAGCCCACGTTCAAGCTGGTGACCTCGGGGTCTCGAATCTGGGTCTTCCACATCCCAGTCTGACGCTCTATCCACTGCGCCACCGCCCAGCCAGGCTGCCATTTTAATTATGATGTGTCTTGGTGTGAACCTCTTTGGATTCATCTTGTTTGGGACTCTTTGCATTTCCTGGACTTGTATGTCTTTTTCCTTCATCAGGTTAAGGAAGTTTTCAGTCATTGTTTCTTCAAATAGGCTCTCTATCCCTCGTTCTCTCTTTTCTATGATGCAGATGTTGTTATGCTTGATGTTGTCCCAGAGGTTCATTAAATGATCCTCATTTTTAAAATTCTTTTTTCTGTTTGCCTTTGAGTGGATGTTTTCTGCTACCTTGTCTTCCAAATTCCTGACTCCATTCTCTGCTTCACCTAATCTGTTGATTCTTTCTGGTATATTCTTTTTTTTTTTTTATTTTTTTTATTTATTCATTTTAGAGAGGAGAGAGAAAGGGAGAGAGAGAGACAGAGAGGAAAGAGAGACAGAGAGAGAAGGTGAGGAGGAGCTGGAAGCATCAACTCCCATATGTGCCTTGACCAGGCAAGCCCAGGGTTTCGAACCGGTGACCTCAGCATTTCCAGGTCGACACTTTATCCACTGTGCCACCACAGGTCAGGCCTCTGGTATATTCTTCATTTCAGTTAATGTATTCTTCATTTCTGACTGTTACTTCTTTATGGATTCTATGACCTCTTTTATGCTATTGAAGTTCTCCCTAACTTTTTTTTTTAAGAGATAGAGAGAGCTTGACCTCTGGTGGTGCAGTGGATAAAGCATCAACCTAGAATGCTGAAGTCGCAGGTTCAAAACCGTGGGCTTGCCTGGTCAAGGCACATATGGGAGTTGATGCTTCCTGCTCCTCCCCCTTCTCTCTTTTTCTCTCCTCTCTAAAATGAAGAAATCAAAAAATATATAAACATGTAAAAAAAAAGAGAGAGGGGGGAGGCAGAGACAGGAAGGGAGAAAGATGAGAAGCATCAGCTTGTGGTTGTGGCACTTTTTTTTTTTTTTTTAATATACTTGCGTGTTTTTTTTTGTTTGTTTTTTTTTTTTTTTTTTACAGAGGCAGAGATAGACAGGGACAGACAGACAGGAACGGAGAGAGATGAGAAGCATCAATCATCAGTTTCTCGTTGCGCGTTGCAACTTCTTAGTTGTTTATTGATTGCTTTCTCACATGTGCCTTGACCGTGGGCCTTCAGCAGACCAAGTAACCCCCTGCTGGAGCCAGGGACCTTGGGTCTAAGCTGGTGAGCTCTTTGCTCAAGCCAGATGAGCCCGCGCTCAAGCTGGCGACCTCGGGGTCTCGAACCTGGTCCTTCCACATCCCAGTCTGACGCTCTACCCACTGTGCCACCACCTGGTCAGGCGGTTGTGGCACTTTAGTTGTTCATTTATTACTTCTTATATGTGCATTGTCCGGGGGGCTCCAGCCAAACCAGTGTCCCCTTGCTCAAGCCAGAAATCTTGGGCTTCAAGCCAGCGACCTTTGGGCTCAAGCCAGCAACCATGGTATCCTGTTGTTGATCCCACACCAAGCCAGCGACCCGGCACTCATACTAGTGAGCCTGTGATCAAGCCAGTTAAGCCCGTGCTCAAGCTGGCGACTTTGGGGTTTTGAACCCGAGACCTCAGCATCCCAGGTCAATATCTATTGCACCACCACCAGTCAGGCCCTTGAGCATCCTTAAAACCATTGTTTTGAGCTCTGATTCTGGTAGATTGCTTGCCTCCATTTTATTTAGTTATTTTTCTGGGGATTTCTCTTGTTTTCATTTGGGCATGGTTCTTTGTCTCTCATGATGGCTGCCTATCTTTGGGGGGTTTTTTTGTGTGTATTAGGTAGATCTGCATCTCCCAGTCTTGGTAGAGTGGCTTTATGTTATAGGTGGCCTGTGGAGCCCAATGGCTTAGTCTCTCTGATCACCTGAGCCTGGTACTCCAGGTTTGTCCCCTGTATGGGTTATGTGTGCCCTCCTGTTGTAGGTGAGCTTTGATAGCTGTTGGCACGTCTGTGGGTGGGGTTGACCCTCAGGGTGGCTGGCTGTGAGGATTGGCTACAACCACAGTATATACAAGCAGCTGTGTGGGGGCTGACCCCACAAAGTGGAATTCACCACAGCAAGGTCTGGTGCTGAGACCTCCCTTTGGGTGTGCCACTTGTGGAGCTAATCAGGTGGTGCTCTGTTGTAGTCCAAAGCCAGCCACCAGATATCTTGGTTTTGGGGCCTCTTGGGAGGGACTCCAGTGCAGGTCAATGTTAGACGCTGCCTGTGACCACCTCTGGGCTACCTGTTAAGAGCTAGAAAGCAATTCATGATTGGTACCTTCCTGTGCTGGGCCAGGGTGCACGTAGGAGGGGCCGAGCTGGGAGCTGAGGCTGGCTGCCACCAGTACCAGGCCCAGGGCACCCTGAGATCCGCCACCACTTGCAAATTGTCCTTTAGGCTTAGCCTCTGAAAGAGCCTCAGGTGGTACATGAGTTGTGTGAGTCAGTTTCTTGCGGAGTCATGCGTTGGTGTGATCGGTATTCACCAGGTTAATACAATTTCAAACTTAGCACCAATGCTGGCTCTGAGGCCACTTAGTGAAAGCCCTCAGAGAACACCAATGCCAGCAGCCACTCACCCAGGGCCTTCAGACCTATGCAGAGGGTCAGGGTCTCCAGGAGTCATAAGGGTGAAGTTAGTAGAGTTCACCAGGCTAAAGCAGATTAAGATTTGGCCAGTGGGTGGAGTGCTTAACACAGTAAAGGTAGCACCTGTTGGCCATGCAGAGAGACAGCCTCATCTTGAAGCCAAACAACTCAGTTTCTGTTTATGTGTCTCTGGTACCACCACCCCTCCTCCACCTTGAGCTTTACCAGAATTCCTTGAGATTTTTGTTTTGTTGTTGTATTTTTCTGAAGTGAGAAGTGGGAGGCAGAGAGACAGACTCCTGCATGTGCCCGACCGGGATACATCCCGGCATGCCCACCAGGGGGTAATGCTCTGCCCATCTGGGGCATTGCCCTGTTGCCATTCCAGTGCCTGAGGCAGAGGCCATGGAGCCATCCTCAGCGCCTGGGCCAGTGGAGCCTTGGCTTCGGGAGGGGAAGAGAGAGACAGAGAGGAAGGAGAGGGGGAGGGGTGGAGAAACAGATGGGCACTTCTCCTATGTGCCCTGGCTGGGAATTGAACCCAGGACTTCAAAACACTCCAGGACTTCCACACATTGGGCTGATGCTCTACCGCTGAGCCAACCAGCCAGGGCCTCCTTGAGAATTTTTTTTTAATTTAATTTAATTTTTTTACAGAGACAGAGAGGGAGATAGATAGGGACAAACAGACAGGAATGGAGAGAGATGAGAAGCATCAATCATCAGTTTTTCGTTGTGGCACTTTAATTGTTCATTGATTGCTTTCTCATATGTGCCTTGACTGTAGGGCTACAGCAGACCTAGTAACCCCGTGCTTGAGCCAGCGACCTTGGGTCCAAGCTGGTGAGCTTTGCTCAAACCAGATGAGCCCGCGCTCAAGCTGGCGACCTTGGGATCTTGAACCTGGGTCCTCTGCATCCCAGTCCGATGCCACCACCTGGTCAGGTCCTCCTTGAGAATTTTTAAAGAAGGACTGCCCTGTGCTCTGGGCTGGTTGCTGCTGCTGCTGCAGAGCCTCTGGGTTGCTTGAATTGGTTAGGGTGGGGCCTCAGGGTGGAGCTACTGCAGCTCATCAGGCTAATGCCATGGAGGGGAGTGCTTGACCCGGAGAAAGATGGCACCTGTGGGCTGTGCGGTAGGAGGACACAACACAGGGGCATTGGACTCTATTTCTCCAGTTCTTGCCTTGAAACCACACTACTCAGTCTCCCCTGAATGACACCAACTCAGTCACCGTCCTCACGCTGGAGCGCAGGGCAAGAGCCTGCGAGCGAGTTTGTGTGCCGGCCGTTAGAGGGTGCCTGGGCTTCCAGCAGCCTTCCTTCTCCCCAAGCGGCAGAGTCCCCGCTGGTTTTCAGTCAGGTATTCTGTGGGCGCCTCTTTCTGGCTCTGGTGCTCTGGGCTGGTGAGCCCAGCATCAGTAGGGCTGAGCGGCCCTGCCCCTCAGGGGGCCTCAACGCTTGAGATATCCCTCCGGATTCTCAGTCGCCAGTGTAGAGGGACTGGGGCTCTGTACCCTGCTAGTGGGCATTTGAACGGGACAGCTATTCTGGAAGACAGTTTGACAGTTTCCTCAAAAGTGAAACACTCATCATATAACCCAGCTATGAGTCCCGAGTACTTATCTCGATAAATTTAATTTTTAGGTTTTAACCCAAGAGAAGTGGAAGCATATATCCACATAGGAATTATGCACAAACGTTTATAGCAGCATTTCTCATGGTAGTAAAAACTCAAAGTAACCCAGATGTCCCTCAGTAGGTTAGTGGATAAACAAAGTATGGCACCTCCTCATGGAATCCTACTCGGCAATCAGAGGGTGCGAACACACCACCACACAGGTGAACCTCCAAGCGACTGTGCTGACCGAAAGAAGTTAGATGGAAAAGGACGTAGACGGTGTGGTTCCATATCTAGAAAATTCTAGAAAATACAGATTAGCCTGGTCTGTGGAGGTGCAGTGGGATAAAGATTCAACCTGGAATGCTGAGGTGGCCAGTTCAAAACCCTGGACTTGCCTGGTCAAAGCACACACAGTAAACAACTTTTACGAGTTGATGCTTCCAGCTTCTACTCTCTCTCTCTCTCTCTCTCTTTTTCTCTCCTCTCTCTAAAAATTAAGTAAAATAAAAAATATATATATAGCCTGACCAGGTGGTGGCACAGTGGATAGAGCATCGGACTGGGATGCAGAGGACCCAGGTTTGAAACCCTGAGGTCGAGGTCACCAGCTTGAGCGCGGGATCATTTGGTTTGAGCAAGGCTCACCAGCTTGAGCCACAGTCGCTGGCTTGAGCAAGGGGTCACTTGCTCTACTGTAGTCCTCCCCGTCAAGATACATGTGAGAAAGCAATCAATGAACAGCTAAGGTGCCACAACGAAAAATTAATGCTTCTCATCTCTTCCTGTCTGTCCCTATCTGTCCCTCCCTCTGTCTCTCTCTGTCTCTCTCAAAAAAAAATATATGTATATATGTGTGTGTGTGTGTGTGTGTGTGTGTATATATAAAGAGAGAGAGAGAGTGCTTAATCTATAGGTAGAAAAAGGTCAGTGGTTGTCTGAGGACAGAGAAGGTTCAAGTAGGCGTTGGGGGGAAGGACCACAAAGGGGCACAGGAGTATTGGGGATGAACTTTATGATCTTGATTGTGGTGGTGGTTTTCTGGGTATATGCATATGTCAAAACTTATCAAATCCTTTTAAAATATGTGCAGCCTGACCAGGCGGTGGTGCAGTGGATAGAGCGTCGGATTGGGATGCAGAGGACCCAGGTTCGAGACCCCAAGGTCGCCAGCTTGAGCGCGGGCTCATCTGGCTTGAGCAAAAGCTCATCAGCTTGGACCCAAGGTCACTGGCTCGAGCAAGGGGTTACTCGGTCTGCTGAAGGCCCGCGGTCAAGGCACATATGAGAAAGCAATCAATGAACAACTAAGGTGTTGCAATGCACAACGAAAAACTAATGATTGATGCTTCTCATCTCTCTCCGTTCCTGTCTGTCCCTGTCTATCCCTCTCTCTGACTCTCTCTGTCTCTGTAAAAAATAAAATAAAAAATAAAAAAAAATATGTGCAGTGTAGTGAACGTCAGTTATAAAGTGTTATTTTATTTTATTTTGTGGCAGAGACAAGGGAGAGTCAGAGAGAGGGACAGACAGACAGGAAGGGAGAGAGATGAGAAACATCAAGTCTTCGTTGCAGTTCTTTAGTTGTTCATCAATTGATTTCTCATATGTGCCTTGACCGGGGGGCTACAGCAGATCTAGTGACCCCTTGCTCAAGCCAGTGACCTTGGACTCAAGCTGGTGAGCCTTGCTTGAACCAGATGAGCCCGTGCTCAAACTGGCGACCTCAGGGTCTCGAACCTGGGTCCTCCGCTTCCCAGTCTGACGCTCTATCCACTGCGCCACTGCCTGGTCAGGCTATAAAGTGGGGTTTTTTTGTTTTTGTTTTTTTTAATAAACAGTTTTTATTTTTATTTATTTATTTTTTTTACAGAGACAGAGAGAGTCAGAGGGATAGACAGGGACAGACAGACAGGAATAGAGACAGATGAGAAGCATCAATCATCAGTTTTTCATTGCGCGTTGCGACTTCGTAGTTGTTCATTGATTGCTTTCTCATATGTGCCTTGACCGCGGGCCTTCAGCAGACTGAGTAAACCCCTTGCTGGAGCCAGCGACCCTGGGTCCAAGCTGATGAGCTTTTGCTCAAGCCAGATGAGCCCGCGCTCAAGCTGGCGACCTCAGGGTCTCGAACCTGGGACCTTCCACATCCCAGTCCAACGCTCTATCCACTGCGCCACAGCCTGGTCAGGTTATAAAGTGTTATTTTTAATGTACACACAAAGAAACCCATGGGCCAGATTCTGAGCCCTCTACACACATTAGCTCATTTCATTTTAACAGCAAATATCTGAGGTAGGTACTATTATTATCCTTACTTGAAGATGAGAAACTAAGGTCCAGAGAGGTTAAGTAACTTGTGTGGTATCACACAGCTAATAAATAGTAGAGCTGGGGCTTGAACCCTGGCCATCTGTCTCTGAACCATCACCTGGTTATATTGTTATTGGAGTTGTTATGGAAAAGGGAAGATGGGATGTGAGGAGGAAAGGGACGGGTAATGGAGGGCAGTCAGGTACCTCTGCCACACCCATGACCTCCCACCTGTCCCTGCAGGTTGCTGAGCTGAGAGGCCCTGTGCTCCGACTTCGGGAGCCACTGGGGGTACTGGCTATTGTGTGCCCAGACACGTGGCCCCTGCTTGCCTTCGTGTCCCTACTGGCCCCTGCCTTGGCCTATGGTAACACCTTGGTGTTGGTGCCCAGCGGTACTTGTCCCATCCCCGCCTTGGAGGTCTGCCAGGTATGGTTGCCTGCCTGCTGCTACTTCCAGCAGCCCCTGGGGCAACAGATAGATGATAGGTGCCCAAGGCCTACAGGGAGAGGCTCTCCTCCTCACCCCTTGGTAATCCCAGTCCAAGAATCCAAGTCTTCAACTCCTCTAGATCCAGTGACCATGTTCTTTAGACCACAAACCTTCACTAGTCGTAACCGCAGTCCCATTTCTTCTGGGTGACCCGTGCCACTGCCCCAGATGCTCACTACCCTGCCCCTACTGCCCTCAGGGTCTCAGACTCCTTCCCTCCCAACCCTGCATGGCCCATTCTCTCTGCCCCCTAGGATATAGCCACCTTATTGCCAGGGGGCCTCGTGAACGTGGTGACAGGAGATCGGGACCACCTGACTCGCTGCCTGGCCTTGCACCAGGATGTCCAGGCCCTGTGGTATTTTGGATCTGCCCAGGTACCCTTTGTTTTCACATCTTCTGGCTCTTCTTTTTCTGAGAATATGGCTCTGCCCCCTTAAAACTTCCATTGCAGCCTGACCAGGCGGAGGACCCAGGTTCGAGACCCTGAGGTTGCCAGCTTGAGTGTGGACTCATCTGGTTTGAGCACGGCTCACCAGCTTGAGCCCAAGGTTGCTGGCTTGAGCAAGGGGTCACTCGGTCTGCTGTAGCCCCCCCGGTCAAGGCATATATGAGAAAGTAATCAATGAACAACTAAGGAACCGCAACGAAGAATTGATGTTTCTCATCTCTCTCCGTTCCTGTCTGTTTGTCCGTATCTGTCCCTCTCTTTGACTCTCTCTGTCTCTGCCACAAAAAAATAACAGAAAAAACAACAAAAAACAAACTTCCATTGCTAAGGGGGGAAACTCCTTGCCAACCAGGTTCTGAAGGGCCTGTCCCTTTAGCACCCTAGTTGCTAAGGAAGAGGATGTGCTTAGCAACAAGGGCCTGAGAACTTACCTAGCGCAAAGACCTTATCTTACTGGACAACCTATTGCTAAGGACCACATCCTAGCAACAGAGTTAGAAGCCCATAGTCTACCCTCTTTAAATTTCCTGGGGACTCCTTGTCAGCAAAAACCTCAGGCCCCACTGGAACATGAGCTGCTCATTGGAAGGAAGTTCCCTAGCCACAAAGGTCAGCCCCATTTCCCTCAACATCTGGAAGGTTTGCTTGCCAAGAGCTGAGCGTTACAGCCACAGGGCCAAGGTCAAGCCCTCACGTCCCTTCTCAGTAATAGTTCTTGTTGCCAAGGAAGCAGCTGCTGGTTACAGAACTGGAGTAAACACCGGTCCCCTGTCTCCATGCCAGGGCTCCCAGTTTGTGGAATGGGCCTCAGCAGGAAACCTGAAGCCCGTGTGGGTGAACATGGGCTTCCCACGGGCCTGGAATCAGGAGGCTGAAGGGGCAGGCCCAGAGCTAGAGCTTCGGGCAGCACGAACCAAGGCCCTGTGGCTGCCCATGGGTGACTGACGCCTGAGTGCCACCCACTTGATCTTGGACGGAGAAGAATTGGACTCCAAGCAGACTCCAGAAGGCTGAAGTTTTTCTCTTATTTTGGTTTCCATGACCTCAAATAAATTCTGACCAACCTTGGCTCTGCTTCTAAGGGTGGGAGGGAGCAGTAACTTTTAGTCTCTCGGAGGTCACTTTAGTTCTGTGATTCAGCAGCCTGGTGGGCTGGCTTCAGTACAACACAGTGTTTGTGAAACAGATAAAGGGGACTTTGAGAAGCCCAGGACAGGACAGCAGGGCTTCCTGTTTCTTCTGTTCTTCTCCATCAGGCAGCTCCTGTTTTTTGACATTCTCTGCCTATGCTTTGCCTTGGAATCCGGTGTGCTGGTATAAAATAAAACACAATAGCTCTCCTGAATAAAGAGCCCTGGTGAGGAACTTGTGCCAATTTCCATGGTGTAAATGTTCCCACCATGTCAGCTGTTCCCATGAGCTCCCCCAGCATACTAGTTTTAGAATTCTTTTTGATGCAAAGAACCCACTGACACTAGCTTAGGATAAAAGGGAATTTTCTGGAAAGCTACAGAGACACCTTGGAGAAGACAGAACAAGATACACATCCAGGTACCTCGGGTCCTGAGAAACTGAATGCAGGCATGGAACCAGGGCAGGTGCTTGCTTTCACTTTATTTTATTTTATTAATTATTTTTTAAGTGAGAGGAGGGAACATAAACTCACGCATGCACCCCACTGAGATCCACCCAGCAACCCTGTCTAGAACCGATGCTCAGTACCAAGCTATTTTTAGCACCTGAGGCTGATAGGCTGAGACCAATCAAGCTATCCTCAACCAGCAGGTGCTTTCTGTGGGCCACGATTTCTTTCTTTTTTTTATACTCTATTTTTATTTTATTTATTCATTTTAGAGAGGAGAGAGAGATGGGGGAGGAGCTGGAAGCATCAACTCCCATATGTGCCTTGACCAGGCAAGCCCAGGGTTTTGAACCGGCGACCTCAGCATTTCCAGGTCGACGCTTTATCCACTGCACCACCACAGGTCAGGCCCACATGATTTCTTGTATCTCTGCTGGTCTGCTTCATTTAAGTCTTTTAGTCATGTGATATTAGGAATGTTTCTTGGCCACTCTGAGCCTCAGTTTGCTTAGCTATAAACTAAAGCTAGTAGTTACAACCTATTGGGTTGACTCAGTGGTGAATACACTAGATGTGCTTAATGAGAGTGCTAGCTGTTAGAGGCTGATTTTGGCCTTGGAGTGAATGAAAAAGAGCACCTTCCTGTCAGTATTTCACTAAGACTGGGCCAAGTCCGTTACTGGTCCCAGGACATTTGGACATGTTTGGACAGAAGAGACATGAATGTGAGTTGGAGGGAAGTCCCAGGAAGCCTATAGTTCCCATCTGTGGTTCCACAACTCACTCCCAGATTCCATGGGCTGCCTCATGTCCTTCCTATTAATTCTGATTATAATTCCTATAAATTTTTTTTAAGTGAGAGGAGGTAAAGCAGAGACAGATTCCTGCTTGCACCCCGACCAGGATCCACACAGCAAGCCCCTACCAGGCAATACTCTGCTCATCTGGAGCCCTTGCTTTGTTGCTCAGCAACCAAGTTATTTTAGCACCTGAGGTGGAGGCCATGGCATCATCCTCAGTGCCCAGGGCCAACTTTGCACAAACCATTCAAGCTATGGCTTGGGGAGGGGAAAAGGGGGGGGGGGGAGAAGCAGATGGTCGCTTCTCCTGTGTGCTCTGACTGGAAATCGAACCAGGACTTCCACATGCTGGGCCAACACTCTACCACGGAGGCAATTCCTATAATTCCTGGGGCAGTGGAGTTTGTGTTTTTTTTTTGTTTGTTTTGTTTTGTTTTTGACAGAAACAGTCAGAGAGGGACAGACAGGAAGGGAGAGAGATGAGAAGCATCAATTCTTTGCTGTGACACCTTAGTTGTTCATCGATTGCTTTCTCATATGTGCCTTGACTGGCAGAAGGGCTACAGCAGAGCGAGTGACCCATTGCTCAAACCAGTGACCTTAGCCTCAAGCCAGAGATCTTTGGGCCCAAGCCACCGACCGTGGGGTCGTGTCTATGATCCCACTCTCAAGCCAGTGACCTTGGGATTTCAAACCTGGGTCCTCCGTGTCTTAGTCCAATTCTCTATCCACTGCGCCACTGCATGGTCAGGACAATTCCTATAATTCTTGAATCAGCGGGAGCCACCTGCAGCAGGTCAGTATCCCACCAGCCCAGACTGCTAGCAATGCCCAGTAGCGCAAAAATTTGATTGGCCAGCCTGGGTCAGGTGTCCACTTCTGGGCCAATCATGTCAATCCAGGGAGTGGGAGCTACTGGTTGATGCAGCCACTTAGTCAATCAACAGGTATCTATTGATTGCCCGCTATGAATGATACACCACTCTAGGTGCTGGGGAAATAGACATGAACAAGACAACTTGGCCTCTGCCTGGTGGGTGGTAGCACAGTGGATAGAGTGTCGACCTGGGATGCTGAGGACCCCAGTTCAAACCTGGAGGTTGCTGGCTTGAGCAAGATGTCACTAGCTCTGCTGGAGCCCCCCTCACCCCCATCAAGGCAAGTATAAAAAGCAATCAATGAACAACTGAAGTGATACAACTATGTATTGATGCTTCTCATCTCTCTCTCTATCTATCTCTCTCTCTCTCAAAACAAACAAACCAAAACAGACAACTTGGCCTTATAGAGTGTGTTAAAGGTGTATTAGTTTCCTGTAGCTGCTGTAATAAATAACCAAAAAGTTAGTGGCTTAGATAAAACAACACAAGTGTATTGTCTTACAATTCTGCAGGTCAGAAGTCAAATGGGTTTTACTGAGCTAAAGTCAAAGTGTCAGCAGAAGCTGGGAATTTATCTCTAAGAGCACTAGGGAGCCATAGAGGGTCTGTGAGCAAAGGAGAGGTAGGCTCAGCCCTGGTTGAAAGACACACAGATAGAAGCTAAGGTGTTATGTACTATAATAATAGAGGAACCTCAGGGCACTCTGGGGCCCAGAGAAGGCACACTACCCAGCATGTGTGTGTGTGTGTGTGTGTGTGTGTGAGAGAGAGAGAGACAGAGACAGAGACAGAGGTGGCAGGAATCTTCTCAAGGACGATGCTGTCTTCATTGATGGTGTTTTTTCCAGCTTTATTGAGGTATGATTGACAGATAAAATTATATATTTCCGTTGTAGAAAATGATTCTTTAAGGTGTACAAAATGATTTAATATACATATGCAGCCCTGGCCAGTTGGCTCAGTGGTAGAGCGTCGGCCTGGCGTGCAGAAGTCCCAGGTTCGATTCCCAGCCAGGGCACACAGGAGAAGCGCCCATCTGCTTCTCCACCCCTCCCTCTCTCCTTCTTCTCTTTCTCTCTCTTCCCCTCCTGCAGCGAGGCTCCATTGGAGCAAAGATAGCCCAGGCGCTGGGGATGGCTCCTTGGCCTCTGCCCCAGGCGCTAGAGTGGCTCTGGTGGCGACAGAGCGACTCCCCGGAGGGGCAGAGCATCGCCCCCTGGTGGACAGAACGTCGCCCCCTGGTGGGCGTGCCGGGTGGATCCCGGTCGGGCGCATGCGGGAGTCTGTCTGACTTGTCTATCCCCGTTTCCAGCTTCAGAAAAATACAAAATATATATATATATATATACATATGCATTATGAAATGATTATCACAATCAAGTGAATAAACATCTATTGGCTCACATAATTACCTTTTGTGTGGGTGGTGAGAACACTTAAGATCTACGCTCTCAGCAGTTTCCAAGTACAATACAGAATAGAGTATCACTGACTCTAGTCACCACACTGTACATTTCATCCCCAGAACTTAACTCATCTTTGAAATGGAAGCTCGCATTCTTTGACCAACATCCCATTTCCCCCACACCAGCAACCACCCTTTTACTCTTTGGTTTTATGAATTTGACTTCTTTAGAATTCATATATGAGATCAAACATTGACTGCGATACTGCCACTCTGCAAAGCTTATATTTCACATCTTTATCCATTTGTCAGTCGACACTGAGATTGTCTCAATGTCTTGGCTCTTGTGAATGAGTAATGCTGCCAATGAACATGGGAGTACAGTTATCCCTTTCAGATACTGATTTCATTTTCTTTGGATATATACCCAAATGTGGAATCACTGGATCATAAAGTAGTTCTATTTATAATTTTTTCAGGACCCTCCATACTGTTTTCCACAGTGGCTACACCAACTTGAATCCCCACCGACAGTGCACAGTGGTTCTCTTATCTTCCTGGTAGTGGCCATTCTAACAGGTGTGAGGTAGCTTCTCATTGTGGCTTTCACTTGTGTGTCCCTGAAGATTAGTCATTGCATTCAGTCTGAAGTCCATGAGGATCTGATTAGGCTGGAGAAGTGGCATTTGAGATCTTGCTTCCCCGCAACTGTTACCACTTTAGGCTCAAATAAACTCTTCTAAAAATTCAGGGGAGGGGGATGGCAGAGAGCATCTCAGGCAGAGGGAACAGCATGTGCAAAGGTCCACAGGAGAGCAATAGCTTTGGGGGAACTGTAGTGGGTTGAACAGTGGTTCCCTAAAAGATATGGCCACATCCTCCTCCCTGGAACCTGTGAATATGACCTTATTTGGAAAAACAGTCTTTGCAGATATAATGCCGTTAAGGATCTTTGATCTTTATTTTTTCATTATTGATTGGTTTTAGGAAGAGATAAGAAGAGAAAAACATTGATTTGTCGTTCCACTTATTTATGCACTCATTGGTTGATTCTAGTATGTGCCCTGGCCAGGGATCAGACCCACAACTTTGGCATATGGGGATGACGTTGGAACCAGCCTAGCCTGGCCAGGGCATCATTAAGGATCTTGAGTTAAGATCATCCTGGGTTATCCAAGTGGGCCCTAAATCTAATGACAAGTGTTTGTACAGGAGACAGAAGAGGGAAAGACACAGAAGGGGACAAAACCATGTGAAGGCAGAAGCAGAGGTGGAACTCTGTCTGCCAGCTACCACCAACCCCTGCACTCTCCCCCCTCCCCAGCTTAGAGGTGGAAGATTGGCAAATTAGGCTGAAAACCTGTATCTCAAAGCCCCAAACACTGTAGGCCCTGGCTGGTTGGCTCAGTGGTAGAGCATCGGCCTGGTGTGTGGATGTCCTGGGTTCAATTCCCAGTCAGGGTACACAGGAGAAGCGCCCATCTGATTCTCCATACCTCCTCTTCCCCCTTCTCTCTCTCTTCTCCCATAGCCGTGGCTCAATTGATATGAGTACATTGGCCCTGGGTGCAAGGGATGGCTCCATTAAGCCTTTGCCTCAGGTGCTAAAATTAGCATGGTTGTGAGCATGGCCCAAGATGGCAAAGCATCGGCCCCAGACAGGGTTTGCCAGGTGGATCCCAGTCGGGGCACATGCAGGAGTCTGTCTCTCTGTCCCCTCCTCTCACTCGGAAAAGTGGGGGAGAAAAAAGCCCTAACACTAATTGTGATTGGTCTTTCTGGGCTGACCAGCCCCCATCTCAAGTAATCTCATTAGCATAAACTTAAGTGAAGTCAGGGGATCCCTTATGAATAGCAGACACTCTTATCCCTTCTCTGGGAAATTCCCAAGAACTCAGAGGTCGTCTCCCAGGAAACAGAAAAAAAGACCAGATGTGGTCTCTATATACAACAATAATGAGGAAGGAAAGAAGCCAGGATGCATTTGTTCATTTACTTATTTACTTGACAAATATTGATTGAGCACCTGCTGTGATTCAAGTACAATTCTAGATGCTAGAGATCCAGCAGGGTAAACAGACACCCACCATCATCCCGGAGCTGATGTCCCAATGGGGGACAATGAAGAAGGTAAGTGCACTATGTGTCAAGAGGTGATAAGTGACAAGGGAAAGAGCAAAGCAGGTGTACAATTTGGACAAAGGTGACTGGGAAGGCTCTGCCTGTGTGTTTGAGCAAAGGCCTGAAAGCAATGTGGGGGGGGGGAGTGAGTCAGGTGGGTATCTGGAGGTGGGTATTCAGGCTGAGGGATCTGCCAGTGCAAAGGCCCTGGGGCAGGAGTGTGTATGTCTCAGGCTCAGAGAGGAGGCCAAGGCAGAGAGGCAACGTGGCTAGATCTTGCAAGTCTGTGTGGGCCATGGTGAGGACTTGTCTTTTCATTTGAGTGGCAGGAAGCAGGGGAAGGTTTAGAGCAGAGGAGAAAGAAGAGCTGATTTAGGTCTTCACAGCCTTCCTCTGGCTGCACATGAGGCACAGAGGGAGAAAGGAAAGGGTGGTGCTTGGGAGACCGGGGCGGAGGAGGGGACAGGACACACCCGGATTGTGAAGGCGGAGGCCAGGAGAGGAGGCCACAGCGGTATTCAGGTAGAAGACGGTGGCAGATCTCAGGTGATGGCAGCAGATGGTGAGAAGTGATTGGACAGACTATGGATACATTTTGAAGGTCAGCGAACAAATTTGCTGATGGACTGGACTGTGTGGGCAGTGAGAGGACAAGAGGCACAAGTCCATACCAAGGCTTTGGGCCTCAGCATCTTGGTACAGAAGGTAGGAGGCGGGAGTAAGGTTCAAGGCGAAGATGAAGGGCTTAGGGGGACCTCCTCCTCGCCCTGAGTGCATTGGTTCCAGCTAAAGATAGATCCGGGTTCCAGCCCCAGCTCCTCATTCAGTCTCTTCTCCGCGGGAGAATTGACCCAAACTCAGCCCTCCTGGGGGAGGCGCCCTTTGGGGCGTGAGTAACCACTAGGTGGCGCCCCTGATTCAGAAAGATCCACCCCCATTCACTATCCCCCTCCAAAATTTTCTTTCACTTTCGATCTTTGACTGTCACCCGGCCTGGCCCCTTCCACACCCATCTGGGGGGAAAGCCTGGTGCGAGAAGAGAAATGGGCTCCGGGTCCCCGAGGGGCGGGGCTGGGGTGCCCATCCTGGGCCTGAGAGAAGAGGAGTGGGGGTCGGATTCCTGGGCCCCTGCCTGGGGAGGGTTCCGGGGACCGGTCGTCGGGGTTCTTGGAAAGGGAGATGAGGAGTTTTCGCCGTAAATGGGGCGCACGCAGGAAACCCGAGTAAGAAGGAGGCGGAAACTTAGCCACATCAAGGGGCCAAGGGAGGAGCGAGTGAGGGAAGGGCTGGGGTGTGGAGACCCAAGACCCACTCTTCCGTCCCTTCCAAGATCCGGCCACAGGCATGAGGGGCTTCCGACGGAGATGATAGTATTGGCACCAGCCTGGAGCCCAACTGTGCGTATCCCTGAGGGTCAAGGTGGGGGAAAGGAGGGAGGTGTCATGATGGTCAGACAGGTGGGGCAATGCAGAGAGGTGGAGGGAAGAGAGACAGAGGTGGGAGCGATGGGCAGGATGGAGGGAGATGGACAGAAGTGGAGGGACATGGGCAGAGTTGAGGGAGATGGGCAGAGTTGAGGGAGATGGGCAGGGGTGGAGGGAGATGGACAGAAGTGGAGGGAGATGGACAGCGGTGAAGGGAGATGGGCAGGGGTGGAGGGAGATGGACAGAAGTGGAGGGAGATGGACAGGGTGGAGGGAGATGGACAGCAGTAGAGGGAGATGGGCAGGGTAGAGGGAGATGGACAGAGGTGGAGGGAGATGGACAGAGGTGGAGGGAGATGGGCAGGGTGGAGGGAGATGGACAGAGGTGGAGGGAGATGGGCAGGGTGGAGGGAGATGGACAGGGTGGAGGGAGATGGGCAGGGTGGAGGGAGATGGACAGAGGTGGAGGGAGATGGGCAGGGTGGAGGGAGATGGGCAGGGTGGAGGGAGATGGACAGAGGTGGAGGGAGATGGACAGGGTGGAGGGAGATGGGCAGGGTGGAGGGAGATGGACAGAGGTGGAGGGAGATGGACAGAGGTGGAGGGAGATGGGCAGGGTGGAGGGAGATGGACAGAGGTGGAGGGAGATGGACAGAGGTGGAGGGAGATGGGCAGGGTGGAGGGAGATGGACAGAGGTGGAGGGAGATGGGCAGGGTGGAGGGAGATGGACAGAGGTGGAGGGAGATGGGCAGGGTGGAGGGAGATGGATAGAGGTGGAGGGAGATGGGCAGGGTGGAGGGAGATGGACAGAGGTGGAGGGAGATGGACAGGGTGGAGGGAGATGGGCAGGGTGGAGGGAGATGGACAGGGTGGAGGGAGATGGGCAGGGTGGAGGGAGATGGACAGGGTGGAGGGAGATGGGCAGGGTGGAGGGAGATGGACAGGGTGGAGGGAGATGGACAGAGGTGGAGGGAGATGGACAGGGTGGAGGGAGATGGACAGAGGTGGAGGGAGATGGGCAGGGTAGGGGGAGATGGACAGGGTGGAGGGAGATGGACAGAGGTGGAGGGAGATGGACAAGGTGGAGGGAGATGGACAGGGTGGAGGGAGATGGGCAGGGTAGGGGGAGATGGACAGGGTGGAGGGAGATGGACAGAGGTGGAGGGAGATGGACAAGGTGGAGGGAGATGGACAGGGTGGAGGGAGATGGGCAGGGTGGAGGGAGATGGACAGAGGTGGAGGGAGATGGACAGGGTGGAGGGAGATGGACAGAGGTGGAGGGAGATGGACAGAGTGGAGGGAGATGGACAGAGGTGGAGGGAGATGGGCAGGGTGGAGGGAGATGGACAGAGGTGAAGGGAGATGGACAGAGGTCGGAGAGGTGGACAGGGTGGAGGGAGACGAACAGGGTGGAGGGAAGAAACAGTGGGAAGTGGGCACAAACGGGGCAGAGGGGACCCAGATGGAAGGAGAAATGGGAGACAGGAGCACAGAGGGGTAGAGGGTGGACCGGGAGGAGAAGATTCCAGGCAGGAGCAGAGACCGAGATCAATGGGGCAACTTGGGGGACTGAGACCAAGGAGACTGGAAATTGGACAGCGTGGGACAAAAGCAGAGAGAAAAACAGGGACAGAGGGTCAGAGGTGGGCAGCCATGAGAGAGCCTGAGGCGGGACCGGGAAATAGAGGGACTGAGCCCCGGAAAAGGAGGGGTGAGGGTCAATAGAGGCACCCCTCCCCCACAGACCCCCCTGCTGCTCCTCCTGCTGCTCAGCCCCGGCCCCGGCGGGGCCTCGGACTGCTCCTTCCGCCACAGCCCCATTTCCTCCACCTTCGCCGACACCATCCGCAAGCTGGTGAGCGCCCGGCTCCGTCCTCTTCTGCTGTCCCTTTTCAGGCTGAGGGTCTGGCGCTGAGTCTGAGTTCCCCCCGTCCGGGTCTCTGTCTTTGGGGTTGCCTGTCCCCTTCTCCCTGGGTCTCTCTTCATAGGTCTGTTTCCTCCTGTCCTCAGTCCAGCCTGAATCCATTTTCTCCCACAGTCTGACTACCTGCTTCAAGATTACCCCGTCACTGTCGCCTCCAACCTGCAGGACGTGAGTCACAGATGGGAGGGGCCTGGGATGGAGGTAGGAAAGAGACTCTAGATGCGCCATTCCTAAGGGGTCCTGGCTAGTTTGCCAGCCCAGTTCCACCTCCCCTGGGACCCAAGAGCCCTGCCCCAGCCCCTCCCCCCTCAGACCCGGGAGTCCTGACCCCCAGCCCCTCCCCCCTCAGGCCCGGGAGTCCTGACCCCAGCCCCTCCCCCCTCAGGCCCGGGAGTCCTGACCCCCAGCCCCTCCCCCCTCAGACCCGGGAGTCCTGACCCCCAGCCCCTCCCCTCTCAGACCCGGGAGTCCTGACCCCCAGCCCCTCCCCCCTCAGGCCCGGGAGTCCTGACCCCCAGCCCCTCCCTCCTCAGGCCCGGGAGTCCGGGCCCCCCAGACCCGCCCCCCTCAGACCAGGGAGTCCGGCTCCCAGCCCCTCCTCCTCCCTCAAAATCGGAGTCCGGGCCCCGGCCCCTCTGCCCACGGGACCCAGAGCTTGGGCTCTCTCCCCAGGACAAGCTCTGCGGGGCCTTCTGGCGTCTAGTCCTGGCCCAGCGCTGGATGGAACGGCTCAAGTCTGTGGCTGGGTCCCAGATGCAAAAGCTGCTGGAGGATGTCAACACCGAGATCTTCTTTGTCACCTCATGTGCCATCCAGGTCAGCCCTGAACTTGGGGGACAAGTGACGGGAGCGAGATGTCTTCCTAGAGAGTGGGAAACGAAGCTCCGTTCATCCTCCCTGGAGATTTCTTTAGTCTGGAGGAACTCAAAGGGTGTGTGGCTGGAACCCCAGTCCCACTGGGACCCGTTGCTGGGGAATAGCACTTCTCTAAGCGCAGGAGCGTGGGGCGGGGCCAGCCCAGTGCACCCATGCTGCGTTTACGGTATTCCCCAGGCCCTGCTGCAGGGCGTTGCTACGGGGGTTTCTCCCAGAGCAACCAGGAGAAGGAGAGGATCTAAATGCCCTCTGGACGCAGGCTGTCCTGGGCTCCGTTGCTGGGTGTCGCTGAGCAGGGAAGGCCCTTGGGCTGAGATGCAGGGGGTGATACTGTGGTGACATCTCCCTCCCCTGCCCCCAGCCCCTCCCCAGCTGTCTTCGCTTCGTCCAGACCAACATCTCCCACCTCCTGCAGGACACTTCCGAGCAGCTGGTGGCCTTGAAGCCCTGGATCACCCACTGGAATTTCTCTGGGTGCTTGGAGTTGCAGTGTCAGCCCGGTAAAGGCTCCCAGCCCTCCCAGCTGCCCACAGCCCCGCCCCCTCTGCACAAGGCGTCTCAGACCCCGCCTGCTCCCTTGGGCTGCGTGACTTTGGGCAAGTTCCCCCCAGGTCATTCCCCTTTCCAAGCCCCAGCTGACCATCTCTGAGAAGGGACAGCACTCCCTTCCTGTTTCTCTAAGGCAGCCGTACAACAGTATATGACAAGCCAGTTGTTTGAGTGTGTCCTTTCTAGTAGCCATTTAAAAAAAGTTAAAAAGAAAAAAGGTAAACACACTTTTTTTTTGTGACAGAGACAGAGAGAGGGACAGATAGGTAGGGACAGACAGACAGCAAGGGAGAGAGATGAGAAGCATCAATTCTTTGTTGCGGCACCTTAGTTGTTCATTGATTGCTTTCTCATATGTGCCTTGATGTGGGGGTTGGAGGGGCTACAGCAGTCTGAGTGACCCCTTGCTCAAACCAGCAACCTTGGGCTCAGGCTGGTGAGCCTTGCTCAAAAAAAATAAGCCCGCGCTCAGGCTGGCAACCTTGGCGTCTCAAACCTGGGTTCTTCATGTCCTACTCCAAGGCTCCATCCACTGCGCCACCTCCTGGTCAGGCAAACTCACTCTTGTTCAGGGTTTTATATTCTGTCCACCTTCTTATGGTGTTACTCAGAGTCTTTTGGTCCTTGTCAAGTTTGTCTACTAGGTCTGTCAAGTTCTGAAAGGGAAATTTTATTTATTTTTTTAAATGAGAGGAGGGGAGAGAGAGAGAGAGACAGACAGACAGACTCCTGCAACCCCATCTTGGGCCAATGCTGGAACCAACTGAGCTATCTTCAATGCCCTGGGCCGACACTCAAACCAATCAAACCACTGGCTGAGGGAGATAAAGAGAGAGAGAAGGGGGAGTGGGAGGGGAAGGGAAGTAGATGGTCACTTCTTATGTGTGCCCTGACTGGGGATCAAACCTGGATGTCTGCATGCTGGGCCAATACTCTACCCACTGATTCAGCCAGCCAGGGCCAGTGAGAGAGAAATTTAAAAAAGCTCTCAACCTAAGTAGATTTTTCTCAATTTCTCCCTCCATTTCAATCTCTCTCACTCATATCTAACTTTGTTTGTCATTTATATATACATTTTTTTAGAGGGGGGGACAAGGACAGGAAGGGAGAGAGAGATAAGGAGCATCAACTCATAGTTGCAGCACCTTAGTTGTTCATTAATTGCTTTCTTATATGTATGTGCCTTGACCAGGGTGTGGGGGGCTTCCAGGCGAGCCAGTGACCTCTTGCCTAAGCCAGTGATCTTGGGGTTCAAGCAAGTGTGTGTTGGGCTCAAGCCAGTGACCCTGGAATGTGTCTATGATCCCATGCTCAAGCCAGGAATCCCGCACTCAAGCTAGTGAGCCCACAGTGAAGCTGGCGACCTCGGAGTTTTGAACCTGGGTCCTCAGCGTCCCAAGTCAACACTCTATTCACTATGCCACCATCAGTCAGGCTATATTTACATTTTTTAAAATGCAGTCTTCTTTTTTCTTTTTTTTTTATAATTTTTTAAAAAAAAATTTTTTTATTTATTCTTTTTTTTTTAGAGAGGAGAGGGAGAGACAGAAAGAGAGAAGGGGGGGAGGAGCTGGAAGCATCAACTCCCATATGTGCCTTGACCAGGCAAGCCCAGGGTTTCGAACCAGCGACCTCAGCATTTCTAGGTCGACGCTTTATCCACTGCGCCACCACAGGTCAGGCATATTTACATTTTTAACTATTTATTTACTCAACCAAATTTTATTAACCATTTCCTTGGTGCCTGACATTGGAGACACAGAACAGTAAAAGACCCCAAGTTTGTTCACATGTAGGGTAGACAGACACTCTAATCAGGAGACAGGCAATAAACATGCAAACAAACAGGAAAATATCTGTGTGCAAGGAGCCCATGTAGGCAATTAAAACAGGAATCACAGTCCAAGGTAGTTGGTTAGAAAGTCACAGAAAGTAGAAAACAAGGCAATAGCCAGTGCAAAGGCCCTGAGGCAGAATCCTGCCTACAGTGAAAAGGCCTGTGTGGCTGGAGCCAGTGAGGGGAGAGTGAGAGATGAAGGTATAGAGGAAACAAAGGGGACCAGATGGTGTGGGCTCTGCGAGCCAAAAGAGCTTCATACATGGCATCGTTTATTGTTTATTATCTGTTTGTTTATATAATTCATGTACATTAAACTCTTTTTTGTGTGGCAGAGACAGAGAGAGGGACAGATAGGGACAGACAGACAGGAAGGGAGAGAGATGAGAAGCATCAATTCTTCATTGTGGCTCCTTAGTTGTTCATTGATTGATTTCTCATATGTGCCTTGACCATGGGCCTTCAGCAGACCGAGTGACCCCTTGCTCGAGCCAGCGACCCTGGGTTCAAGCTGGTGAGCTTTGCTCAAACCAGATGAGCCCGTGCTCAAGCTGGCAGGTGACCTCAGGTCTCGAACCTGGGTCCTCTGTATCCCAGTTCGCAGCTTTATCCACTGCGCCACCGCCTGGTCAGGCTACATTAAACTCTTATATGATCTAGTGACCACTAAGTAGTAGGCTCTGGGAATAAACAAATAAATAAGACAGATAACATATCTATCACCCACATGCAGCTCATAGACTGTATCAGGGGAAGAAGAGGAATAAACAAATGAACATTGAAGCACTAGAAACATTTGTTCAGTTATAAAATATGCAACCTAGGCCCTGGCAGGGTAGCTCAGTTAGTTAGAGCATCATCCCAAAACACCAAGGTTTGTGGGTTCAATCCCTGGCTAGGGCACATACAGGAATGGATTGATGTTCCTGTCTCTCTCTTGCCAGTCATCTCAATAAAATCAATAAATAATTTTTAAATGCATAAATAAGTGGAACAAGTCAATGTCCTTCTCTCTCACTCTTTCTCTCAAAAATCAACAAATGGCCCTGGCTGGTTGACTCAGTGAATAGAGCATCGGCCTGGCATATCGACATCCTGGGTTCAGTTCTCAGTCAAGGCACGCAGGAGAAAGGACCATCTGCTTCTCCACCCCTCCCCCTCCCATTCCCCCTTCTCTCTCTCCCTCTCTCTTTTCCTCTGGCAGCCATGGCTCCATTGGTTCAAGTGCATCAGCCCCAGGTGCTGAGGATGGCTCTGTGGAGCCTCTACCTCAGGTGCTAAAAAATAGCTCGGTTGTGAGCATGGCCCCAAATGGGCAGAGTATTGGCCCTAGATGGTGGTTGCTGGGTGGGTCACCATTGGGGTTTTTGTCTCTCTATCTCCCCTCCTCTCACTTGGAAAAGAAGAAAAACATTTTTTTAAATAAAAATATCAACAAATAAATAAAAAATGAGAACTTTCTGGTGGCAGACACTGTTCCAAGCTCTGTTTATGTATTTAATTTTTGTGACAACCTTAGGATGTAGGTATAATGACTGTCCCCATTTTATTGATCAGAAGACAGGCACAGAGAGGCTGGCAGCCCACCAGAGATCACACAGCCAGCACCAGAAAGGCCTCTCCCTAGCCTGACCCTTCTCCTTGGTCACCTGGGCTCCTCTCTCTCCTCAGACTCCTCCACCCTGCTGCCCTCAAGGATTCCCAGGGCCTTGGAGGCCACAGCCCTGCCAGCCCCTCAGGCCTCTCTGCTGCTCCTGCTGCTGCTGCTGCTGCTGCTGCCCATGGCCTTCCTGCTGCTGGCCGCCGCCTGGTGCCTGGACTGGCGAAGGAGGAGGTGGAGGACGCCCTACCCTGGGGAGCAGGTGAGCCAGCAGGGTGGGCAGAGGGCCTGGGCAGGGCTGAGGGGCGGCCGGAGGCCCCAGTTGCCCAACTGTGGCTGACCCTGGGGAGGCCGCAGGGGGCTCCCTGCCTCCAGACCCCAGGAGCACTGACTCATCCTGGTGAGTCTTCACCAAACTGGGAACTCTTTGTGTGTGTGTGGAGGGCTGGCAACAAGGGAGGGGTGGATCAGCTCTGGATGCAGGAAGTCCCCTCTGGGGCCATGATGGGGACAGACTGGAAGAAGGGGCCTGGAGGCCAAAGAGGAGGCTGGGTGAGTGTCCAGGGAAGGAGGACAAGGGCTGAGCCAGGCTGGGGCCACGGGGATGGAGAAAGGGAGGGCTGCCAGGGGTCAGGAGGGACAGGGCTGGAGACTGACAGGCTTGAAGGGTGACACAGACCACCTTGGGTCTGGCCCAGTGACTGGGTGGACAGGGAGGGGGAGATTAGGAAAAGACAGTGAGCCCAGCGGGACCTGTGGGCATGAGGGGCCCTCACAGAAATATTTAGATGCAGGAATCTGCAAGCCTGGGGACAGTCCTCTTCTGGATCGGGAGGGGGGCAGCCTGTGCAAAGCCTGCCAGGTTGGACAAAGTTCAAGGTGTTCCAGTAACTTCAGCCAGCCTGAGGCAGGTGTGGGTGGGGGTTTGAAAAGCACACAGGAAAATCTAGGCTTAGATGCCAGTCAAGGGAACTGAGACTGCCTTCCCAGGGCAGCACCGAGCTGTGGGAGGCCTGCGATGGAAGGAAGAACCCAGAACAGGTGTGGGGGCAGAAGGTCGGTGGGCTTGGGAGGGAGGAAGAAGGGAGGCTATAGTTGGGTCCACAGAGGCCCAAAAGGATCTAACTAGAAACATTTCACAGTAACTACTTACGTGCATAGTGCCTCAGGGACACAGGCCTTGCACTGAGGGTTTCCACAGGTTCACCAACTGGAGGTGCCATTATTATCCCCATTTCACAGAAGCTGAAACCAAGGCCCAGAGAGGTAAATAATTTGCCAAAAGTCACACAGCTTGTGAGTGGCAGAGCCAAGATTTGACTTTGGGCTGTCTGGTTCTGGCAGCTGTGACTTTCACTCCTCTGCCTCAGTTTCCTTATCTGTACTAAAGACTGATAATAGTCCTTCTGCCACAGAGCTGTCTAGAGGTAAAGTGAAGTGACACATGTAAAGCCCTCAGAGGAACATGGGCCCAAGGAAATGGAACAGAAGCCACACATAGTCATATTTGAAATAAAGGAGGTCCTGGCCAAGTAGCTCAGTTGGTTAGAGCATCATCACAATACACCAAGGTTGTGAGTTCACAAATAATGAACAACCAATGAATGCATAAATAAGTGAGACAACAGATTGATGGTTTTTTCTCTCTCCTTTCCTCTCTTTAAAGTCAAGAATTTTTAAAAATTTTATTTAAAAAAAAAAGAAACAAGTACTTTATTATTATTATATTTTGAGAGACAAGAAGGAAGAGAGAGAGGATAGAGAGTGAGAAGCATCAGCTTGTAGTTGCTTCACTTTAAATTGTTCATTGATTTCATCTGGTACATGCGGGGGGTGGGGGGATGTGGGTGAGGGGTAATGGCTCAAGCCCAGCCAGTGACCCCTTGCTCAAGCAAGCGACCTTGGATCATGTGGATGATCCCGTGCTCAAGCTGACCTCAGGGTTTCCAACCGGGACCTCAGCATCCTAGGTTGATGATCTATCCTCTGTGCCACCACTGGTCAGGCATAAATAATTTATTTTATTTCACCCTGTGTATTCAAAATGTTATTTCAACATGTAATCAATATTTTAAAAAACTATTAATGGTATATTTTACACATCCATTATTTTTCCTTTTTTTTTTTTTTTTTTTTTTTTTACAGAGACAGAGAGTCAGAGAGAGGGATAGACAGACAGGAACGGAGAGATGATAAGCATCAATTATTAGTTTTTCATTGTACATTACAACACCTTAATTGTCCATTGATCGCTTTCTCATATGTGCCCTGACCGCGGGCCTTCAGCAGACCGAGTAACCCTTTGCTGGAGCCAGTGACCTTGGGTCCAAGCTGGTGAGCTTTTGTTCAAACCAGATGAACCCATGCTCAAGCTGGCGACCTCGGGGTCTCAAACCTGGGTCCTTGGCATCCCAGTCCGACGCTCTATCCACTGCGCCACCACCTGGTCAGGCTACATCCGTTTTTTAAAAAGATTTTTTTTTTATTTTATTGATTGATTTTACAGAGAGAGGAGAGGAGAGAACAAGAAATATCAAGTCATAGTTACTTCACTTTATTCATTGATTGCTTGTTGTATGTGCCTTGACCGGGCAAGCCCAGGGTTTTGAACCGGCAACCTCAGCGTTCCAAGTCAATGCTTTATCCACCGCGCCACCACAGGTCAGGCTAAAAAGATTTTTAAGGCCTGACCAGGCAGTGGCACAGTGGACATGAAGGACCCACGTTCAAAACCCCGAGGTCAACGGCTTGAGTGCAGGCTCACCCAGATTGGGCGCAGGGTCGCTGGCTTGAGTGTGGGATCATAGACATGACCCCAAGGTCATTGGCTTGAAGCCCAAGGTCCCTGGCTTGAGCCCAAGGTCACTAGCTTGAGCAAGGGGTCACTCGCTCTGCTGTAGCCCCGGGGTCAAGGCACATATGAGAAAGGAATCAAAGAACAAGCAATCAATGAACAACTACCGTGTTTCCCCGAAAATAAGACAATGTCTTATATTAATTTTTGCTTCTAAAGACACGCTAGGTCTTATTTTCAGGGGATATCTTATTTTTCCATGAACAAGAATTCACATTTAGTGGTGAACCAAAAAAATAAATTTATTGCCTGACCAGGCGGTGGCGCAGTGGATAGAGCGTCGGACTGGTATGCGGAGGACCCAGGTTCGAGACTCCGAGGTCGCCAGCTTGAGCGCGGGCTCATCTGGTTTGAGCAAAAAGCCCACCAGCTTGAACCCAAGGTCGCTGGCTCCAGCAAGGGGTTACTCGGTCTGCTGAAGGCCCACGGTCAAGGCACATATGAGAAAACAATCAATGAACAACTAAGGTGTTGCAATGCGCAATGAAAAACTAATGATTGATGCTTCTCATCTCTCTCCATTCCTGTCTGTCTGTCCCTGTCTATCCCTCTCTCTGACTCATTCTCTGTCTCCGTAAAAAAAAAAAAAAAAAAAAAATCAACATTTATTAATATACTGTAGTCATGTCATCACAAACATCAGCATAACCAGCCAAACTCTGAATTCCATCAAGAATTTCTTGTGACTCTATTTCCATGTACAACAATCTACCCTGTTTCCCTGAAAATAAGACAGTGTCTTATATTAAGTTTTGCTCCTAAAGACGCGCTAGGTCTTATTTTCAAGTGAGGCCTTATATTCCTAAGCTTGAAAAAAATTGCACGAGGTCTTATTTTCGGAGAAACAGGGTAAGAGGCCGCAACAAAGAATTGATGCTTCTCATCTTTCTGCCTTCCTATCTGTCTGTCCCTATCTGTACCTGTCTCTGACTCTCTCTGTCTCTGTCAAAAGAAAAAAAAAATT
This sequence comes from Saccopteryx leptura, assembly GCF_036850995.1. NCBI lineage: Eukaryota > Metazoa > Chordata > Mammalia > Chiroptera > Emballonuridae > Saccopteryx > Saccopteryx leptura. Next base: position 67,426,321 of record NC_089505.1, read on the forward strand.
TTTTTAAGGCCCTGGATAGTTCCCTCAGTGGTAGAGCGTCATCTGGGCGTGTGGAAGTCCTGGGTTTGATTCGGGGTCAGGCACCCAGGAGAAGCGCCCATCTGTTTCTTCACTGCTACCCCTCTTGTGTGTGTGTCTCTCTCTCTCTTTCTCTCTTCTCCTCCCGCAGCCATGGCTCAATTACAGCAATTTGGCCCTAGGTGCTGAGGATGGCTCCATAGCCTCCACCTCAGGCACTAAAAATGCCTCCAGATGCAAAGGAGCAAGGGCCCTAGATGGGCAGAGCATCGCCCCCTAGTGGGCTTACTGAGTGGATCCCGGTCAGGGCGCATGCTGGAGTCTCTCTGCCTCCACTCCTCTCACTAAAAAAAAAAGAAAGAAAGAGAGAGAGATTTTTAAAATATATTGATTGCTTTGAGAGAAAGAAATACTGATTTTGTTGTTCCAAGTTATTTATGCATTCATTGGTTGATTTTTTTAAAAAAAAATTTATTTATTCATTTTAGAGAGAACAGGGAGAGATAGAGAGAGAGAGAGAGAGAGAGAGGAGAGAGAGAGAGAGAGAGAGAGAAGGGGGGAGGAGCTGGAAGCATCAACTCCCATATGTGCCTTGACCAGGCAAGCCCAGGGTTTTGAACCAGCGACCTCAGCATTTCCAGGTCGACACTTTATCCACTGCGCCACCACAGGTCAGGCCTGGTTGATTTTTTAAAAAGATTTTATTTATTGATTTTTGGTGGGGGGGGGGGGGGGGAGAGAGAATGAGCAGCATTCCTATGTGCCTTGACCTGGCAAGCCCAGGGTTTTGAACCAGTGACCTCAGCAATGCTTTATTCTCTGCGCCACCACAGGCCAGGCACATTGGTTGATTTTTGCATGTGCCCTGACTGACTGGGGATCAAACTTGCAACCTTGATGTATCAGGAGGACACGAACTGATCTGCGAGGCCAGGACTTTTACATCTGTTCCTCATACCAAGTCTTCAGAATCCGTGTGTATGCTACCTTCACGGCACATCTCAATTCAGAGGCTACGTTTTTTATCAGAAATACTTGACCTGTACTTAGATTTCATGAAGTGTACAGTAGCAAAAGGAGACTTGCCTGATTAAGCTGTTTGAAATATACAGTTTTCCAATAACTGGATCGAGGATCAGTTTCTAAATTTAATAATTTTTCATTTCAGCACTTGTTTTGGAACAGACCTTTATTACAATTTTTTTGAAAAGAAATACATCGAGACGTTTTCTTTGTGGCTTGTCCCTGCTAACATGTTTCCCCACTCTCTCAATAACCATACTATTAAGTTAAAATCAGGGAAAACTTCAAACTCAGGCGCACTGGCCACACGTGGGGTTTTGGTATTCCTGCGGCTGGGACCGTGGCCTCCTCGGCAAGCGCAGACCTGGGACGCGTCCGCCCCTGCAAAGAAGTCTTTGGGCAGCGAGGCCCTGACACGGGAGTGCTTGTCTGGGCGAGGAGGTGTTTTCAGCACCAAGTCCATGAAGGCCCTGAGCTTGCCGCCTCCCTTTCCTCTGTCCACGGATCCCCACAGCCCAGTGAGACAGACGCATCTATTACCCCATTTTGCAGAGGACTCTGAGGCCCAGGGAGAGGAGTCACCTGCCAGAGGACACAGAGCCGGGACTCGGAGGAGGTCAGCTAGAGACTGGTCCCTTCCTCGGCAGCACTGCCCCTGTCACTCTCTCCCCAGGACGGAGGCAACGCCAGCACCCAGCGCCGACCCTAGCCCCACCTGCCCCCCTCTGTACAAAGCCCTCGTCAGCAGGAAAGTGTATATAAATCATCCTTTTTCTACCAGCTCTGGTCAGGCCTGTCTGTGGATGGGACGATTGGGGTTGGAGTCTTGGTGTTTTCAGTGAATGCAGTGTTTCACTCAATACCTGTTTCCTGAGGCCTCCTGGGACCCCGGGACAGTGCAGGGCAATGCTGGGCCCCAGAGTCCGAAGCAGCTCAGCCCTCCCGGGGCTCCTGGTCAATGGGGGAGAAGACACGAGACAGCCTCAGTAGATAATCGCTCTGATCTGGGAACTCATAAGAGGCGCCTGACACGGCCTGCGGGCCACCACGTGTCCTACAGCTTGTTCTCTCTTGAAGGGGTTACAGCGCTGCCCCGCCACGTCAGACGCCTGCGCCACCATGTCAGACGCTATGCTCGAGGGATATTAGTCCCTCAAAAATATGGCGGCAGAGGCTGGACGGGCCCAGCCCCACCAGAGCCCGTTCCACACCACGTGATCGCTCGCCCCGCACAATCATGGCCGCCGAGGTCCTTGGGGAACGATTCCTGGATTGGACCATCAGGAGACGGCCCGCCTTCTAATAGAACCTCTATACGCACGCGCATGATTCTCTGGCCAATGAAACAATACAAAGCTGTCCACATGGTTCATGTTGCGTCACTTCACCGCCCCTGTTACAAGGAATAAGAAACCCTGCGCCAACACTTCCTTCTTTTCCAGGCGGCTGCCGAAGATGGCGGAGGGTCAGGTGCGGGCTCCTCGAGGGTCGCGACGACGAGGGTCCGGGTGGGATCCAGACTGAAATGGGGTTGGGTCCTTTGCCCCTTTGTACGTATGTAGCAAAACTTAAAGTCGATAGCTGAGCAAAAACGAAGAGTAAAAGGGTTGAGACAGTTCTGTAGTGGGGAATTAGAGATAATGAAACTGTCTTTGTACTCAGGGCTGGGTAAATGCGACATCGTTCCTCTATTATGGGGGACTTTCAGCCCAGAAAGAGCTATTTTTAAGAACTAGCCCTTGTTTACCTTGATATCGGCCGGTAAGAGGCTGAATTGAATCCGTGTGTTTCCAGTGAATGGGAAGCACGTGGAAAGCGGCTGAGAAGCCCTCCAAAATTGGCCAAAATGGAGGGTGTTTTCATTCTTCTCAAAAATGCCTTGCTCTGCTCCCTCTTGGGGCTGCGCTAATTAGGCTTCCCCTGCATTTCTAGGTATTTTAGCACGAAACCCAGTGGGTTGAAAGAGCTCTTGCTTATGGAGCTTTTTCAGGAATGAACTGCTTTTTCCTTTGCTTATGGGCTTTATGGATGCTTTGAAGTAATGTTGCTGTTGGAAATAGGACGGATAAAATGCACCACAGCCCCGGGACATCCTTTGTCCTTAGCCACTTGGTCTTCAATGAAGGCAGCAGAAGCTTCTTTCTGAGTGGCGTGGTTTTTTCTGTAACATGTTTTTGAAGGTGGGGAAAACTCTAGAACAGCCTTGTCCTGAGGGTGGGAGTCTGGATTTCATGCAGTGGGTCTGTAGGTAAAGAGAAATCAAGGTTGGAGGCAAGGGTAGAGTTCTCAGAAGGTGTCCCTGCATTTACTGTGTGCCTGGCACAGTTTCCCTTGTATTTTCTGTAACTGAGAAAATGATCACAATGTTTCTGAGGCAGATATTGTTATCCTCATCTTCCAGGTGAGGAAGTTGAAGCATGGAGAACTGCAGATCTTTGCCCAAAGTCACATTGTCAGGAAGTGTGGCTATAGCTTCTGTATCTTTCTGCCTTCCAACAATCACAACGTATATAACCAGCACTTGATAAGAGTGGGGACTTTTACTCTTGATGAAGAAGCTATAATCTGGGCATAAAAATTCCTGCCCTTCAAGCAGCCAAGATGTGAGAGGAGTTCTTACCCCGTTCATTGAAATCACGAGTCAACCATTTGCTTTTTTGGCCTCGTCTGTAAAGTGAGCCATGGGTCCTAGTTCCTAGGTCTGGTACCTGGATAGGAGTCACCCTGGGGGATAAGGTGAAACAAAGAGAATTAGAAAGCAGTGACTGCTTGGGGTGGGGAATCGGAAAGTCCTAGGTGACTAAGGCCTCATCCTGTCTTCAACAGGTCCTGGTGCTCGATGGCCGAGGCCATCTGCTGGGCCGCCTGGCGGCCATCGTGGCCAAGCAGGTACTGCTGGGTAAGTCTGCCCACTGCTCCCCCAGACACGAGCTCTGAGCGGAGGTCAGTGATGAGCAACAATCACCATCTTTCGTTTGAGTCTCACGACCATGAGATCAACCCCATGCACCGCTCTGAGACCTGCCAGCCCCTTGCTCCCCTGGGGTTAGGGGCTCTGGGATCAAAAGTTTTTCTGTTGGGCTAATAGTTCACTTAATCGGGAATCCACCTATGCCAAGCACTGCTCTATGGTTTGAGGCAAGAGGCTTCACCTCTGGGCCCTGGGCTTTCTAGGCATGGTCAGTTCCCTACCTGGGGGCATCCATCCTTCCAGGCCCTCAGCAGTAACTGGGCAGGGCGTGGTTCAGGTGGAAGAGGGGCCTTTGATGGCTTCCAGATGACTGCCTCCCTTACCTTTTCCTCTAGGCCGGAAGGTGGTGGTTGTACGCTGTGAGGGCATCAACATTTCTGGCAATTTCTACAGAAACAAGTGTAAGTTCTGTCACAGGAGAAGAGCTAGAGAGGGTTGACTTGTGAGATGTTGGTTGGAGCTCCGGAGTAGCCCCTGCGGGTGTGGATGTGGGTTGGAAGCTAGCATTTGCATGGGGACTGGGAAGCCTCACGCCCTCCCCTCTCATCAGTAAAGTACCTGGCCTTCCTCCGCAAGCGGATGAACACCAACCCCTCCCGCGGGCCCTACCACTTCCGAGCCCCCAGCCGCATCTTCTGGCGGACCGTGCGAGGTGAGTTGGCCTAGGGCTGCGGGCAGTGATGGGGTGGGTGGCCAGTGATGAGGACTTCTCCCACTCAAGTTCGAGTTTCCCAACCGTGAGATGACTCCACATGCACTACCATCTGAGGCCACCTGTCTTGCCTGGCTTTCTGAGGGTCCTCAGGAGCCTGTCTGAGAAGGGTCACTGTGCCTCTGCCTGCAGGCATGCTGCCCCACAAGACCAAGCGAGGCCAGGCTGCCCTGGACCGCCTCAAGGTGTTCGATGGGATCCCGCCACCCTATGACAAGGTAAGCTGGAGCAGGCCCTCCCCGCAGCAGCCACTGCCCCGCGGTGTCCGTGATGATCTACGGTTACCTACATTGTTTGACCCTCGTGAGAACAACACTGGCTGAGACGCCTGCCCTAGCCGTCGTCCTCCCCTGTCTGTCCCTCACTCCAGGTCCCTAAGCCCCTTTCCTTCTCTAACAGAAAAAGCGAATGGTGGTGCCTGCAGCTCTCAAAGTTGTGCGTCTGAAGCCTACACGGAAGGTGAGTTCCAGGCTACGTGAGTGGGCTGACATGGGGACCCGATTGGGGGGTGAACTTAAGGTCCTCAAGACTGGCAGATGATGGCTTTTTCTCACGATGGTCTGCGGATGCCACTGTGGGCACTGCCGATAACGCCAATGGCTTGGCTGATGCCAGGAGAAGCACGGAGCCCTGGGTGGGGTGGGGCTGGGCAGGTGTCTTCTGATTTAAGCTTGGTGTAGAAAGTTGGGTTGTTAAATTTCCAGGGTCTTTTTTGTATTTTTCTGAACTGAGAAGTGGGGTAGCAGAAAGACTCCTGCCAGAGGGGAAGGGAGAGGGAGGAAGGTGGAGAAGCAGATGGTTACTTCCCATGTGCAGTGACCAGGAATCGAACCTGGGACTTCCACATACTGGGCTGACGCTCTTACCACTGAGCAAACCGGCCAGGGTCTCCAGGACCTTTTTTTTTATTATTTTTTTAAAATGTTTATTTATTTACAGAGAGAGGGATAGACAGGGACAGACAGACAGGAATGGAGAGATGAGAAGCATAATCATCAGTTTTTCGTTGCGACACCTTAGTTGTTCATCGATTGCTCTCTCATATGTGCCTTGACTGCGGGCCTTCAGCAGACTGAGTAACCCCTTGCTCGAGCCAGCGATCTTGGGTCCAAGCTGGTGAGCTTTTTGCTCAAACTAGGTGAGCCCGCACTCAAGCTGGCAACCTCGGGGTTTCGAACCTGGGTCTTTGGCATCCCAGTCTGACGCTCTATCCACTGCGCCAGTGCCTGGTCAGGCTCCAGGACCTTTTTTTTTTTTTTTTTTTTAAACCAGAGGCAGAGATAAACAGGGACAGACAGACGGGAACGGAGAGATGAGAAGCATCAATCATCAGTTTCTCGTTGCACGTTGCGACTTCTTAGTTGTTCATTGATTGCTTTCTCATATATGCCTTGACCGTGGGCCTTCAGCAGACCAAGTAACCCCCTGCTGGAGCCAGCGACCTTGGGTCCAAGCTGGTGAGCTCTTTGCTCAAGCCAGATGAGCCCGCGCTCAAGCTGGCGACCTCGGGGTCTCAAACCTGGGTCCTTCCGCATCCCAGTCTGATGCTCTATCCACTGCGCCACCACCTGGTCAGGCTCCAGGACCTTTTGATAGAGGTCATCACCCCTCTCGTGGTGGTCATCCTTTCCCCAAGCCTGGCTCCCGTTTCTTGACAACTTCATTTCTTCTCCACCCCCAGTTTGCCTACCTAGGGCGCTTGGCTCACGAGGTTGGTTGGAAGTACCAGGCAGTCACAGCCACTCTGGAGGAGAAGAGGAAGGAGAAGGCCAAAATCCATTACCGGAAGAAAAAGCAGCTTACGGTGAGGGTGGGGGCACCACACTCGCCAGTGGTCTTGCTTGTCCCGAGGGCTCTGCTTAAAGCCCAGCCTGGAATTTCAGTAGGAGTTGTGTCCCTGGGGTGAGGGAGGTCCCAGGGAGCAGCCACTGACCATATTCTGTCCTTCTGACCCCACAGAGACTACGGAAACAGGCTGAAAAAAACGTAGAGAAAAAAATTGACAGATACACAGAGGTCCTCAAGACTCATGGACTCCTGGTCTGAGCCCAATAAAATTGACTGTTAATTCCTCATGCTTGGCCTGGCCTGCCCTTCCTCCATCGCCGCCTTAGGATGTGGGGGGCCCCCAGGGGCTGTCCCGGGACCACAGGAATCCCGGGCCTTAGAAGACTGGGTACACAGGAGGGGCTTTAGTCACTGCTGTTTGAGAAAGGCCTTTTAAAAAGCTTCAGTGCCTCATAAGAGCTGCACGGTGTAATCTGCCTGTCACCCTACTCTTTCATGAGGGTTTTAGGAAATCAGCAGTTGGAACAGGTCATTCTGTTTTAGTATTTACAAATAAGCTGGAAAACTTGGATTAACTCCCCACATGATCAGACACTATTCTCTGCAGCTGTTAGAATGGGAGCAAACACGGGGAAACACAATGACCCTGGTGTTTGTTGTACAGGGGTGTTCACAGATGCATACTGGGACGCAGCCAGTGAGTCACAGGCATTGCACTTACAAGTTCCTGTACCTTGTGATCAGAAATAAATAAATTATTTTTAAAGAAATTTGTCGTCTTTGCAGTATCTGTCTGCAGTGGAGGCAGGCTCTTGGAAAGAAGAGGGGCTGTGCTGGAGCATGGCCAGACAAGTGGATCATGTTGCTTTCTATCCTGTTGAAGGAGAGCTGACCTTTGTGGAGATTTATCTGCTAACCTTTTCCTCAAGCCTATGAAATTCCTGTTTCTCAAACCCACCGTAGCCTGTGACGCCTGGTGTAGCCCCCTTGACAAGGCTGCCTCACTCCAGCTGCGAAGTGTGGAATTGGCACCATTTTTAAGCCATACCCACTTGTGTGGGCTATTCTAGCTTTCTGCCAAACCGTGGGTGGGGTGTTCCTGTCAAGAAACTTTTTTGTAAGTGGTGTTCAGGCACTAAAAGCAGGATATTAAAGTTCACATAGTTTAAGCCTGACCAGGCTGTGCTGCAGTGCATAGAGCATCCTTGACCTGGGATGCTAAGGACCCAAGAGCTGAAACTCCAAGGTCACTGGCTTGGTTAAATCTGCCTGGGTGAGTCCCCAAAAGGGTAAGTAGCAGGTAGCCAGCACTTCAGGTCACCTTTTTTTTTTTTTTTTTTAATTCATTTTAGAGGAGAGAGATGGGGGAGGAGCTGGAAGCATCAACTCCCATATGTGCCTTGACCAGGCAAGCCCAGGGTTTCGAACCGGTGACCTCAGCATTTCCAGGTCAAAGCTTTATCCACTGCACCACCACAGGTCAGGCAGGTCACCTTTGATCACCTCATTCAGAGCCTGGTTTGGGTGGAGTCACCTAATAGGCTCCAGATCCAGAATTCCAGACAGTTGGTTTGACAAAGGTAGGCAAATCCGTCCTGGAAAGGAAGCTGGGTTTATGCTGCCCCTAGGATTGATGTACAATATTTAGAAATCCTGTTCTAATTCAGTTCAGTATTCAAATGCCTGACAGCGCAAAGGGATCTAGTTGAGAATAGTTCACAAGCAAATTATAACATGCCACTCTATCATGCTTAATCTTTCCAAAATGTCTAAGATACCAGCCAGACTGGTGGTGGCACAGGTTCTAAATCCCTAAACTATCAGCTTGAGTGCAGACTCACCAGCTTGAGCGTGGGGTTGCTGCTAGCTTGAGCCCGGGATCATAGAATCCCACTGTTGGTGGCTTGAAAGCCCAATGTCGCTGGCTTGAGCAAGGGGTTTCCAGCTTAGCCTGAGCTGCCCCCCACTCACCCATCCATCAAGGCACATACAAGAAGCATAAACAACTCAAGTGACACAGCCTTGAGTTGATGCTTCTCATCTCTGTCCCTTCCTGCCTGTCTCTTTCTCTCTGTAAATAAATAAACAAAATGTCCAAGATATCAATGGCACATTTGCTCAATCTAACAGGTGGTGCTCCCACCTGTCCTGGGGCTCCTGGGATCTGTCCCCAAAAGCAACCAAAGACACAGAAAGCTTAATTCTAAAATTTAGCAAAACCACATGTTAAAGCAGCACAATCCCACCAAAAGCATGATCTATTAAAAAGATAAATCGGGATTTACAAAAAATTTTCCACTTCAAAAGACACCATTAAGATGATAAGTCACAGACTGAGAGAAAACATTTGCAAATAATTTTTTTGAAGAATTCATATTCTAAACATGTTTTTAATAACCTCTTAAAACTCAGTAACAGCCCTGGCTGGTTGGCTCAGGGGTAGAGTGTGGCCCAGTGCGTGGATGTCCCAGGTTCCATTCCCGGTTGGGGCACACAGGAGAAGTGCCCATCTGCTTCTCCACTCCTCCTCCTCTCACTTCTCTCCCTTTTCTCCTGCAGCCATGGCTCGATTGGAGTGAGTTGGTCCCGGGCGCTGAGGATGGCTCCACAGCCTCCACCTTAGGCACTAAAAAACAGCTCCTGATGCAATGGAGCAAGAGCCCCAGATGGGGAGAGCATACGTCCCTAGTGGGCTTGCTGGATGGATCCCAGTCAGGGCACACGTGGGAGTCTGTCTCTGCTTCCCCTCCTCTCACTAAATTAAAACAAACAAAATAACTCAGTAACAAGGAGACAAACCAAGTAAAACACTAGGCAAAGATTTCAATAGACTTTCACTGAAGATATACAGCCAATAAGCACGAGAAGATACTGAACATCATTCTTTTTTTTATATATAAAGATTTTATTTATTCATTATAGAGAGGGGAGAGAGAGAGAGAGAAGGGGGGAGGAGCAGAAAGCCTCAACTCCCATATGTGCCTTGACCAGGCAAGCCCAGGGTTTTGAACCGGCAACCTCAGCATTTCCAGGTTGACAATTTATCCACTGCGCCACCACAGGTCAGGCCTGAACATCATTCAATACGAGAGAATGAAAATTAAATCTCTCGGTAGACACTTAATTCTTCATGTAGAACAAATGTGGGGAGTCAGAGCCCTGGTCAGTAGGAGGAACTTTTTTTTTTTAATTTTTCTATGTATTCATTTTTAGAGAGAGAGGAGAAAAGGGGGAAGGAGCAGGAAGTATCAACTCCCATATGTGCCTTGACCAGGCAAGCCCAGGGTTTTGAACCGGGGACCTCAGTGTTCCAGGTGGATACTTTATCCACTGCACCACCACAGGTCACGCTAGGAGGAACATTTTTAAACCTCCAGTTCCAACTGCATACCACCAAAGCATATGGTACTGCTCAGTCCATGGAGGGTGCCATAATGGACAGTCTTGTTTTGAGAGGCATTTCTGTGCTCACTGGGGATGTCTCCAGGTCTGTTAGCTTTTGCATTTGTTATGAAATACTGGGAAATAATGTCTGTGAAATCTGGCAGAGGCTGGAAGTAACTAGAATTGGCTGAAGTTTATTACTGGACACCACAGCTGTTCACAATGCAGGTCAAAAAACCGATCCAGCCACAAAATAAACAGAATATATATGAAAAGAAAAAAATCAGTGTATTGCAGGAAGAAAAACAGAGTTAAAAGTTAGAAAGGAAGGCAGGGAGGGAGGAAGAGAGAAATGTGTTTGATAAGAATGCAGAATGTTATTTCTTATTGTGGGCTGTGATTTAAAAATGTTTAAAAGCTAAGGCTCTAAACATCTCTAAATTTTCCCCACCCTTTCAGAGTGAAGCAGTATTTTTCTTTGCTTTTCCCTTATCATCAAAATCTCACCAGCTACTCTGAACAATTTGCAAAATATTGAGCATTCTCAAAACCAGAAAGGAAATCACACCTATTTCCCACCACCTGGAGATGATGTAAACCACTAGGGCTTGCATATTCTTCCAGGCTTTTTTCTAAAAAATTTTATACATAGATTAGCACACATTGTAGATAGCAACTGTGGATTCTGCGTTTTTTTAAAAACTAACATTATAGCCTGACCAGGCGGTGGCACAGTGGATAGAGCATAGGACTGGGATGCGATGGACCCAGGTTCGAGACCCCAGATGAGCGTGGGCTCATCTGGTGTGAGCAGAGCTCACCAGCTTGGACCCAGGGTCGCTGGCCTGAGTGAGGGGTCACTTGGTCTGCTGAAGGCCCACGGTCAAGGCACATATGAGAGTGCGATCAATGGGCAACTAGAGTGTCACAACAAAAAACTAATGATTGATGCTTCTCATCTCTCTGCATTCCTGTCTGTCTGTCCCTCTCTCTGACTCTCGCTCTATCTCTGTATTAAAAAAATAAAAACTAACATTATAAATCCTTTCCAAGTCATTCAAAAATTCCAGAAATTACTTTTTTCTCCAAAAATAAATTATAAAGATAGTTAAGAAGGCTCTAAAACAGGGAAAAGTCCCCGTATATACTATCCACAGAGAAACTGATACAACTACAATTAAAAATGTATTATTCAAGCCCTCGCCGGATAGCTGGGTTGGTTGGAGCATCATCTCGAAAGGCAGAGGTTGCTGGCTGAATCCCCCATCAGGGCATACACAGGAGCAGATCGATGTTCCTGTCTCTCTCCCTTCCTCTCTCTAAAATCAATAAAACATTTAAAAAACGTTTCCTTCAAAATTCACAAAGCTATTGTGTAAAAGAAATTTAAATAATTAAACTTCCAAATGACTTACTGTAAATTTGTAGCATTTATATATCCTATATTCTGCACTGCCCAACGTGGTAGACAGTAGATACGTATTTTTAAAAGTAATAAAATATAAGTAAAAAATTCAGGTCTTCAGTGGTTATTCCAGTTTTGCACAGAGATTTCCAATTTAGAGGCAAGTTCTATTGGACTGCGCCGTTTACAGACAGAAAATGAGCAAAAGACCAGATTTTCTCTCCCAACACTCCATTGTCTGGGGTGTGAAATGGGACCTAAGAAACCAACTTTCACTAAACTTCAAAAAGCTCAGGGTAGCACCCGCCACTCACAAACATGGGCAGCGGTTTCACGGTCCTAAGGTTTCACGGTCTCCCACCCCGCAAAAAGATGGCAGCCGCCGCATGCCGTTCGAAACCTGTACGTACGCAACCACGCGGTCCCGAATACCCTGGCTCACGTAATGGTCCGCAGAAACCGACGGCGTCTCTATAATTCTCGCGATAACGTCAGAGAGCTTAAGGCTGACCACGCCTTTCTAACGTGAACTAGCGTGCCCAGTTCACGCGTATATGGCTGGATAATCGCGAGAAAGTGTCCAGCACGTCCCTCCCCTTTATAACTCTGCCTTCTGCCATCTTAGTGGCGTCCGTGCACTCTCCCAATCGCCTGCTTGGTTAGTGCCGTCCGTCAATCAGAGTCGCGCCCGAGGCACCGCCCCATAGCGTTGCTATCCCTTTCCCCTACTCGTCACTTCCTCTGTAGCTCAGTCGAAAAGGAAACCCGGATGCCAAGTGGCTTTCCTTTTACCAGGCGGCCGCGAAGATGGCGGACATTCAGGTGCGAGCTGGTGCCCAGCGCCGCGGTGCCGGAGCCCTCCTGGGGCCTCAGGGGCGTGTCTCGGGGAGGGGGATCCCGCACCCCACTTGGGGGATTGGTTCTGGGTGCCCTCGATTTCCTGGGGTCTAATTCGGGCAGACGGCGCATGTGTTTACATTGTCTAGACTAGCTTCTTTTTTCTCAAATTTTCAAAATGATTTTAGCGAGAGAGGAAGAGACAGACAGACAGGAATATCAGTCTGTTCCTGTATGTGCCCTGACCGGAGATCCAACCTGCAACCTCTGCAGTTCGGGTAGATGCTCTAAGCGGCCATGGCTAAATTAGCTTCTAAATCCCGGGGACTCCACACTTGGAAGTCGTACATATTCGATAAGAAGTGAATCACGGGTGGATGTCTCTGTATCTTGAAGAATAATCCTTGGCTGAATTGTGCCCTCCGGGGTGTTGGAGAGATGATGATTGTGTGTCTGCCGGTTTTAACGAGTGAATTCTGCAGGCGATGGGCGGTGTTTTAGAGCATAAATGCTTTAATAACGTCGGGTTTAGAGTCGAATCTGAATTAGAGGTACATTTGGGGTAAGTGTTTTTGGAAGTAATTCTGGGGCAGTAGCCCTTGGAGGCCAGGCTTGGAGAGGATGGGACCTGGGGGATCTTGGGAATGTTTCCAGGCTCACTTGCTGCCTGTTGTAGACTTAACATCTTCCATATCCCTGCAGACGGAGCGTGCCTACCAAAAGCAGCCCACCATCTTTCAAAATAAGAAGAGGGTGCTGCTTGGAGAAACTGGCAAAGAGAAGCTTCCCCGGTACTACAAGAACATCGGCCTGGGTTTCAAGACGCCCAAAGAGGTACAAGCACCCTCAGAAGAATGAGACCACCACCACCCCCCCCCCCCCCCCCCCACACACACACACACACACACGTGCTCCAGTTTAGTTTCTCTTCCCACATCTGAATGTTTGCCCGGAGGGTTGCTGGGAATTGTAGTTTGTCTGAGGCCACACCCCCTGTTCTTTTCAGGAATTACCTTTCTGAAGTCTTTTTTTATTTTTTCTACAGAGACAGAGTGATAAATAGGGACAGTCAGGAATGGAGAGAGATGAGAAGCATCAATCATTAGTTTTTCCTTGTGCATTGCGACACCTTAGTTGTTCATTGATTGCTTTCTCATGTGCCTTGACCGTGGGCCTTCAGCAGACGGAGTAACCCCTTGCTCGAGCCAGCGACCTTAAGCTGGTGAGCTTTTGCTCAAACCAGATGAGCCTGCGCTCAAGCTGGCAACCTTGGGGTCTCGAACCTGGGTCCTCTGCATCCCAGTCTGACGCTCTATCCACTGCGCCACCACCTGGTCAGGCCCTTCTGAAGTCTTAACTTCACTTTATCCCTTCAGGCCATTGAAGGCACCTACATCGACAAGAAATGCCCCTTTACCGGAAATGTCTCCATCAGGGGGCGCATCTTGTCTGGTAAGTAGGGCTGTCTGGGGGTGTGGGTTCAGATTTCTGGGTCTGAGGTAGGAGGGGTTGGGGACACTCAAGACTCCTGGTTCCTGGGGCTCTGGCAGGTGATGTCTGCTTTCACAGAGGTCTTCAGATCCCTGCCAAGGGCACTATTTAGAAAGCCACATGGCAGAACTGATTCCAGAAGCACAGTTTCTAGAGAGCCCTGCCTATGCCTTGAACGTATAGCTCTTTTGGTTACAGCATCCTCTTGAAGAACAGACATTGCCATTTCAATTCCCGGTTCAGGCACCTACAGGAACAAATCAATGTTCCTGGCTCTCTATTTTCCCTTCCTCTCACTCAAATCAATAAACATTAAAACTTTTTTTATAGAGCTTGACCTGTGGTGCGCAGTGGATAAGGCGTCAACCTAGAACGCTGAGGTCACCACTTCGAAACCCTGGGCTTGCCGGGTCAAGGCACATACAGGAAGCAACTACTACAAGTTGATGCTTCCCGCTCCCCTGCCCAGTCCTATTTCTCTTTTTTTTTTAAGCTGGGGGGTGGGACAGACAGGAAAGGAGAGAGTTAAGAAACATCAACTTATGGTTGCCGCACTTTAGTTCATTGATTGCTTTCTTTTTTTTCTTTTAAGATTTTATTCATTCTAACCTGTGGTGGCACAGTGGATAAAGTGTCGACCTGGAATGCTGAGGTCGCCAGTTCAAAGCCCTGGGCTTGCCCTGTCAAGGCACATATGGGAGTTGATGCTTCCTGCTTCTCTCCACCTTCATATCTCTCTCTCTCTCTCTCTCTCTCTCTCTCTCTCCCTCTCTCCCTCTCTTCCTCTCTTCCTCTCTCCTTCCTCTTCCCTAAAATGAATAAATCTTTAAAAGAAGAGAGATTTTTATTCATTTTAGAGAGGAGAGAGAAAAGGGGGCAGGAGGCATCAACTCCAATATGTGCCTTGACGAGGCAAACCCAGGGTTTCGAACCATCTTAACTGCCCCAGCCTAAAAAAAAGAGAAATAGGACCGGGCAGGGGAGCGGGAAGCATCAACTTGTAGTAGTTGCTTCCTGTATGTGCCTTGACCCGGCAAGCCCAGGGTTTCTAAGTGGTGACCTCAGCGTTCCAGATTAACGCTTTATCCACTACGTCACCACAGGTTAGGTGTTGATTGTTTTCTGATATGTGCCTTGACCAGGAGGCTCTGGCCCCATGCTCAAGCCAGTGACCTCAGGGTTTCAAACCTGGATCCTCAGCGTTCTAGGCCAATGCTCTATCCGCTGTGCCACTGCCTGGTCAGGCACCGGCCCTCTCTCTTAAAAAAAAAAATTTTAGAGGGCCCTGCTTAGCAGCTCCCAGCATGCTCTGGGCTGCTGTGGCTCCCTTTCCCAGCAAGCCTCACCCACAGTCTGTCCCCTCCCCCAAGGCGTGGTAACCAAAATGAAGATGCAGAGGACCATTGTTATCCGCCGAGACTACCTCCACTACATCCGAAAGTATAACCGCTTTGAGAAGCGCCATAAGAACATGTCAGTGCACCTGTCCCCCTGCTTCAGGTGAGCACAGTGAGTCCGAAACCCAAGCCAGCCACCGTTGGAAGCAGAGAGGAGGAGGCGGGCTGCACTCCAAACTGAGTGATGTGGGACTTGGTGTGGGTGTTAACAAGGACACCTGGGTGCCTAAGGAGGTAGTAAACTGAGCGGGTGGGGTGTGCAGAGGCTGCTGTAAGCGAACCACCATCCTGAGAGCCTCCGGTTCCCTGTAAAATGGAAATGGTTGGGATCTTTGCCCTGAGTGGTCCCTGGAAGGGTTGGAACAACCTTTGCACAGCATTGAGCCTGGTGCCTTGCAAGTAGCTTGTGCTCAATAATTAATGACAGGAGGCAGCCAGATGACCATGAAGGAATGTCTCCTCTAGAAGCTGCTTGTGGCAGCTTTGTGTCGTTGTCCCCAATATAACAGACACTGCTCCCTCTCCACAGAGATGTCCAGATTGGTGATATTGTCACTGTGGGTGAGTGCCGACCCCTGAGCAAGACCGTACGCTTCAACGTGCTCAAGGTCACCAAGGCTGCTGGCACCAAGAAACAGTTCCAGAAGTTTTGAAACTAGGTGCCTGTTCACTCAAAATAAAGTTATTTTCTCAGTCATGTGCCAGGCTCCGGGTGTTTGTGGCCTTACCAGAGGGAGGTATTGTCCCTGGGAATGTTGACGAGAAAGACGGTTGTTTTTTCTGCCCTCTGGGGCGTAAGGATGGGAATGGGGGTCAAACCTGCCTCCCTGCCCTCATCTCTGGGTGAAGACAGCCTGTATTAAAGATGCTGCACCTCTCTGTCTTGTCCTTTTCACATACCTGGCATTGAGCTGCTAACTCCCCACCCCCAAGTCTCTGGGGAGGAAGTGAGGGCGGAGGTTCCTGGGTTCTTGGGCCCTTTCTGGCCTTTTGTGGGGAGAAGAAAGAAGCAGCAGCCACACTCTGGGCCTCTCTGAGAGAGGTTGGGGGGCTTGAGGTCACAGCTACCTGGCTTCTGAACTAGGAAGGCTGACCTCAACCTGGCTTTGTTTTCTCCCCACCCCATGTGAGTCCCCCACCCTAAGTGCTGCCCTTTTGCATATAGGCAGACTCACCTGAGGGGCAAGTTCCTAGCTTTTAAGAGTCCCAGTAAGTACCTGAGCTCCAGGTGTCAGGTTCCGAAACTTCCTTTGCCTGAAAATCCAAATAAAGAAACTGGCCCTGAGGCCGAGTTTCTCAGAGGCCAGGCTGGAGTGCAGGGTCCGGGGCTGCTCAGAAATGAGTTGGAAGCCCCTGAAGGTGAGAGGGACTGACCAGGCAGGGGCCTTGTGACAAGAGAAATAGATGGGGAGGAATGGGTCAGGATCAGGCCAATTAGGGAAAGAGGGCTGAAAAAGGAAGATGGAGAAGGGTTGAGAGTTGGTAACAGCAGAAGATAATCTATTAGAAAAAGCAAAGAAAAACTGGGAAAAGGGAGAGAGACCTTAAGTGTCATACAGAGATAAGGAAAGACTAGGCAGAGGGTTCATTCAGCTCGACATAGGAGACCTAACCACAGATGGGGACAGAGGTTTCAGAAAAGGAGAAAGTCAAGAAAGGACAGGGAAAGGGCAGCAGGACTTAAGGAAACTGGAGGGGAGACCCTCACCCAAGCAGAGATGGAGATAGAAGGGACGTGCTGGAGTCACCCTGCTGGCTTGCCTTCACTCCTCGGGCCGGTTGCTGCCGGGGTCCCCAGGTCCCTGCCCCCCATGCCTGTACCAGGGACCGTGGCACATCACTGGTACAAGGATTGGGAGACAGGGCCTTGAGGAGAGGGGAGCCGCTGCTCCTCCAGGGAAACCACCTAGGGATTAGCCCCGGGGCTCCTTTTTACCAAGCGAGGGCGGGGGTTCCTGCCAGAGGAAGTGGGGCCACATCAAAGAGGGCAGGAAGGGGCAGGGACGGGTCAGAAAGGGGGCGCCGCCCAGATTGCAGCCTGCAAGCCCGCCCCACCCCACTGGAGGGCTACAGACCCTGAGGGAGGGGCTCTCAGACCCTGAGGGAGTTGAGGCTGCCCTAGAGCCCCTACCACTGCAGGTGCTTCCGTTCAGGGTGGGGCGGCCATGTTTACAACAACAGCCCAGCTCCCCTGTTTTCTCCCAGTGGTTGTTGGGGCGTTTCCTTGGCACCTCATCATGTCAGGCTACCTAGTCATGGATGCGGCAGGTGCCTGGTATGCATTAGGGGCCACCTCTGGTAGGCCTGGTGGGTCACAAAGACCCAGAAGAGACCTCTGGGCCTCGGCAGTTCTCTTGGCAATTCTTTTGCATGAGGAGTGGGACCGTACCTGTGACTGCACGTGACAGCTAAAGATAGAATTCCTTCGCCAGGATCACAACCTGGGTGCCTCTCCCTCTGCCCACCCGCTCTCCGCTCCCTATCTCCCTCCCACCGCCTGCCTGTGCCCACCAACCTGCCCCCTCCTCTGAGCCTTTGCACTGGCTGTGCCCTGTGCGAAGAACACTCAGCCCCAGGTTCTTTCTGGCTTCCTCCCTCACTCAGTCTCTAATGCTCACTAACCTCTTTTCACTCCTAATCACCCTTCCAATCACCCTGTCTTGCTTTATCTACGTGGACAGGTAAGACCTATTTATGATGTATTTGTGGGTTTATCATGCAAATTAATTTGTGTGTTGACTGGAATTGGAGCTCCACGAGGGCAGGGATCCCTGCAACCCAGGCCCGGGATGAGTTGTAAGTGCTCCATGCGCATTTAGTTGAGAGAATGAATGACTTGAAGTTAAATCTCCACATTCGCACAGGGTGGGCTTGACAATTCACAGAATAACCAGAAGCAGTGAACACCGGCAGAAGCCTGCAAACATGAAGACCACAGGCTCTGTTCTGAATTCTAGCCCTGCCGCTCAGTAGCTGCGTGACCTTGGGCCAGTGACCCACCCTAACCACCAAGTCTCAGTTGCCTAATCTGTAAAATGGGTTCTTGGTACCCTGCCCCCATTGGGAGGATGAGATATGCTCATATGTGTTAATGGGGTAAAACTGGTTCAGTTAAATGATATTAGGAAATAATTATGCCCAAGCCCTGTGCCTGTTGTTAGAGAAGGCGGGTGGTATTCAGTGCAGTAGGCCCTGGGTCCCTTTGTTCCTTTGGACAAGCCCCATGACAAGAATCCTTGGCAAGTGGCCCCAGAGATTTTTTTTTTTTTTTTTTTTTTTTTTTTTTTACAGAAACAGAGTCAGAGAGAGGGATAGACAGACAGGAACGGAGAGATGAGAAGCATAAATCATCAGTTTTTTGTTGCGCATTGCGACACCTTAGTTGTTCATTGATTACTTTCTCATATGTACCTTGACCGTGGGCCTTCAGCAGACCGAGTAAACCGTAAACCCTTGCTCAAGCCAGCGACCTTGGGTCCAAGCTGGTGAGCTTTGGTCAAACCAAATGAGCCCACGCTCAAGCTGGTGACCTCGGGATCTCAAACCTGGGTCCTCTGCATCCCAGTTCGACACTCTATCCTCTGCGCCACCGCTTGGTCAGGCCCCAGAGGTATAATGTGATGCGGAATCCTGAGTCTATTACAGGAAGCCCCGATGGTTTGTCACGGGACCTTGAGTCTATTTTAGCATGCTTCTGGAATGTTTTGTTGCATGCCTCTTCTCCGAGGCCCCAGTAACAGGGAAGTTAGCTCCAGGCACAGTTTCATAGCAGGGCCCTGGGTTTATGAGAACAGCAGGCAGGTCAGGTGCATCATGATGTATTATGGTCCTGCCCCGATCACAGCAGATCACAGGGGAATTCTATCACAGCCAGACTAGCCAGCACTGTGGCAGCCCCCTGTAAGTGTCCTGTTAGGGCAGGACCCAGCTATATTGTAGTGGGATCTCGGGTCCTGTAACAGGACATGTTGGTGGTCACAATACCCTGGTTACATTATGGCAGGCCCGTGGGTATTATTTGTATAGCAGGTACCTGAATTCATTTAACTGGTCCCGAGGGCTGTGAGGCCGAATCTAGGTAAATTGAATTGGAGTGGCTTTCATGTATGTATTCTTGTGCTGCCCTGAAGCCGTCATGGGAAAACTCAGGTCTAACATAGTAGGTCCCAACTTTATCACCTGTTTTAACAGAACCTACAGATTGTTTCAGGGGTGGGTATAGATCCTGCTGGAACATTCTAACAGGACACTTACACTATTTAAGAAGAATTTTAGGGGCATATTAAACCAGGCAGGGTCATTCATTATTGCCTTCATTCATTCTACAAACATTTTCTGTGCTGGCTGCTGGGTTTGCAAGAGAGAGCAAGACAGATCCAGAGCCTGGTGTCTGTGACTCTGGGGACCTTAACAGAAACCTAGGATGGAGGGCCTTTAGGGGAACAGGTGCTATTATTGTGCCAAACCTTTGACTTGCTGAAGCCACTCTCCTAAGGTGGGCACAATTATCCTGGCTTTACAGACAAAGAAGTCAAGGCTCAGAGAAGCCTACCTGGGAGAGGCAGGATTTGACTTGGAACTCAGGTGTGATTCCCTCTTGGGATCAGTAGGGGGCATTCTAGTGTAGATGCAGAGAGGGGAGGGGTGGATGTCAATGTGTCAAGTCAGAGAGCACAACTCAGAGCTGCCTGGGGCCGTTTCAGGTGCACAGACACCAGGGGCCAAAGCAGCTGAGCAGATGTTCAGTTTGGTTTGATACTCTGCTTCAACTGTCCTGAAATTGGAATAAGGGGCCCTGGCTGGTTGACTCAGTGGTAGAGTGTTAGCCCAGCACATGGATGTCCCAGGCTTGATTCTGGTCAGGGCACACAAAAGAGGTAGCCATCTGTTTCTCCTCTCTCTCTCTCTCTCTTTCTCTCTCTCTCTCTCTCTCTCTCCTCCCCCCCACACACACACACACAGCCATGGTTCAATTGGTTCAAGAGCATCAGCTCCAGGCACTGAGAATGACTCTGTGGAGCCTCTACCTCAGGTGCTAAAAATAACTCCATTGTAAGCAGTGGCCCCAGATGGGCAAAGCATTGCCCTGACGGGGGTTGCTGGTTGAATCCTGGTCAGGGTGCATGCAGAAGTCTGTCTCACTATCTCCCCTCCTCTCACTTTTATTATTATTATTATTATTATTCATTTTTAGGGAGAGAGGAGAGAACGACAGAAAGAGAGAGAGAAGGGGGCAGCAGCAAGAAACATCAACTCCCATATTTGCCTTGACTGGGCAAGCCCCAGGTTTCAAACTGGCGACCTCAGCATTCCAGGTCAATGCTTTATCTACTGTGCCACCACTGAACACCCCTTCTCTCACTTAAAAAAAAAGAAAAAGAAATTAGAATAAGGGGCCCCACATTCTCGCTTGGCATTGGGCCCAGCAGATGAGTAACTGGTCCTCCCACTAGCTTTCTATTGCTTTCTGTTTACCTCTTAGGACATGATAAGAGGATCCCAGGAGATCTGGTGGGCATAGACAGAGATCATTAGAGCAGGACCCTGGGGATTCCATAGGAAACAGCCAGCAAATGATGTAGCAGGATCCCAGAGCACCTAGAAGGGACTCCCACTGGGCATAAAAGACCATAAAGGCTTATTTTTTATTTTTTATTTTTTTGTATTTTTCTGAAGCTGGAAACGGGGAGAAACAGTCAGACAGACTCCCGTATGCGCCTGACCGGGATCCACCCGGCACTCCCACCAGGGGCGACGCTCTGCCCACCAGGGGGCGATGCTCTGCCCCTCCGGGGCGTCGCTCTGCTGCTACCAGAACCACTCTAGCGCCTGGGGTAGAGGCCAAGGAGCCATCCCCAGCGCCCGGGCCATCTTTGCTCCAATGGAGCCTTGGCTGCGGGAGGGGAAGAGAGAGACAGAGAGGAAGGGGGGGGGGTGGAGAAGCAAATGGGCGCTTCTCCTATGTGCCCTGGCCGGGAATCGAACCTGGGTCCCCCACACACCAGGCCGACGCTCTACCGCTGAGCCAACCGGCCAGGGCCAAGGCTTTTTTCTTTAAAAAAATTTTTTTATTATTGATTTTTACAGAGAGAAACATTGAATTGTTCCATTCATCCATGCATTCAGTGGTTAACTCTTATATGTGCCTCGATTGAGGATTGAACCCATAATCCTGGCGTATCAGGATGACACTTCAACCAACTGAACTACTTGGCGAGAGTGAGGGATTTTTCTTTTATAGCAGGAAGGAGAGAAGTTATAGGAAATGTTTGGGGCTGACTTCTTTTTCTTTTCTTTCTTCTTTTTCTTTTTTTATATGGAACACTTCACAAATTTGCGTGTCATCTCAGTACAGGGGCCAGGCTACTAATCTCTGTATCGTTCCAATGTTCATTTTAGTCTCTGTGCTGCCAAAGTGAGAGGTCAGCTGACTTCTGAGAGGCCTCATGGCTAAAGCCTGAGGCCATCCTAACTGGAAGGAGAGGAGATCAGAATGGGGACATTCTCGCAGGGGCGAGGGAGGGCATCCTCAGTGACTGTGGTAAACTGGATAAAGGTCCCCCAAAGATGTCGATGCCCTAATCCTCCAGAACCTATGAATATGAGACCTTATGTGATAAAAGGGACTTTGCAGATGTGATTCAGTTCAAGATCTCGAGATGGGAAGATAGTCCAGGATCATCCAGGTGATGCCCCTGTCATCACAAGAGCCCTTATAAGAGGAAGGTGAGAGGATCAGAGTCAGAGAGAACTATAAGGACAGACACAGGGGTCAGAGAAGGGAGAAGATGCTGGTATTGAAGATGGAAGAAGGGGCCTGACCTGTGGTGGTGCAGTGGATAAAGCATCGACTTGGAACGCTGAGGTTGCTGGTTTGAAACCCTGGGCTTGCCTGGTCAAGGCACCTATGGTAGTTGATGCTTCCTGCTCCTCCCCTATTTCTCTCTCTCTCTCAAAATGAATAAATAAAATCTAAAGAAAAAGAAAGATGGAGCTTCGAAGGTGCCAAGAATCAAGGAATGAGGATTGCTTTAAGCAGCTAGAAAAAGACAAAGAAAGAGATTCTCCCCAGAAGCTTCCAAAAGGAACCAGCCCTGTAGACCATTTTAGACTTGGTCTCCAGAACTGCAAGGTAATACGAGTGTATCATTTTAAGCTATGGAAAACATGATGGGTTATGGCAGCCATAGGGCACTAACAGAGTGACCCCAGGCCATGTAGATGGACGGCTGCTGAAGCAGGATCCAGGATGGCAGATAGAAGCCTGCAAGGGGATTTTCCCAGAGTCCTGTAGGACACTTTGATGGTTCTGGGGAAACAGACCAGCAGGACACTAAAGACTTCATGGTAGGACTAAGAGGCATTGTACTAGTTGCTCGTTGATTGATTTCTCATATGTGCCTTGACCCATGGGGCTACAGCAGAGCGAGTGACTCCTTGCTCCAGCCAGTGACCTCGGGTTTCCAACCTGGGTCCTCAGCGTCCCAAGCCAACATTCTGTCCACTGCGCCACTGCCTGGTCGGGCCTGTGTATTTATTTATCTGTCTGTCTGCCTAGCTACCTGTCTTTCTGCGTCTGTCTATCCATCTTTCATGTGAAGGTTCAGGACAGGGCAGGGCCTGGTGAGGGACAAAATTAGAGAGAACCCAGGAGTGGATCTGGGAACCCCTGCTAAGCTTTACAACAGAAACTGAAGGTGGCGGGGAGAGAGGACCGGTGCTGAGGGCCCTTTTGCGGCAGTCACTGGTTCTGTGATGGCTCAGGACTCAGGTAGTAGGGCACCAGGGATGGGATGACTGACTCCTCCAGGGACACTCGTGGAGGCTTTTCAAGACATCATCGCTGGGCCTGACCAGGTGGTGGCACACTGGGTAGAGCACCATACTGGGATGCAGAGGACCCAGGATTGAAACCTTGAGGTCACCAGTTTGAGCACGGGCTCACCAGCTTGAGTGCGGGGTCACTGGCTTGAGCGTGGGATCATAGACATGACATCATGGTCACTGGCTTGAGCCCAAGGTCATTGGCTTGAGCAAGGGGTCACTCGGTCTGCTGTAGCCCCCCCAGTCAAGGCACATATGAGAAAGCTATCAATGAACAACTAAGGTGCCGCAACAAAGAATTGATGCTTCTCATCTCTCTCCCTTCCTGTCTATCCCTCTCTGTCCCTCTCACTGTCTCTGTCTCTATCACACACACACACACACACACACACACACACACACACACACACACACACGGACATTATTGCTGGGCCTCAGGATACTGTTGGGGCCTGAGATTATCAGACCCAGAGGCAGGGTAGGGTCCGCTGGTGATGATACTGCAGAACTCAGGGGTATTGGAGTTAAAGCTAGTTATTCCTGAAGAGCTGTGAGAGGTGCATTGAGACCCCAGGGGCAGTGTAGTAGGGGGCTGGCACGGCCAAGGGAACGTGAGACCATCTTAATGGGCCACAAGGTCTGAGAGTGGAATGACAGGGCTCATGGAGCGTTAGGTGAGTTCTGGAGTGCCATAAAATATTTTTGGTTTTTCTTTTTCCTTTTTTACTCCCTTCTTTTTCCAGATGAGAAGAGGGGAAATAGAGAGACAGTCTCCCACATGCACCCCAATTGGGATCTACCCGGTGACCCCCATCTGGGGCCAATGCTCTACCCATCTGGGGCCATGCCTAGCAACCGAGCTATTTTTAGCACCTGAGGTGGAGGCTCCACAGAACCATCCTCAGCACCCAGGCCAATGCGCTTAAACCAATTGAGCCATGGTTGTGGGAAGGGGAGAGAGAGAGAGAGAGATTGAGAAAGGGAGAAGGGGGAGGGGTGGAGAAGCAGATGGTTGCTTGTGCCTGTGCCCTGACTGGGAATCAAACCTGGGATTTCCACATGCAGGGCGACGCTCTACTACTGAGCAAACCGGCCAGGGTCTATTCTGCATTTCTAAAATTGGTTTGAGAGAGAAAGAAACATGATTTGGATTAGTTGTTTCACTTACTTATGCATTTGTTGGTTGATTCTTGTATGTGCCCCAATCAAGTGTCAAACCCACAACCTTGGTGTATGGGGACAAAGCTCCAACCAACTGAGCTACCCGGCCAGTACAGTTCTGAGGCATCTTAAAGTGGGACATAAGAATAACCCCAGGGTGATGGTTTCCAAGGAAAAGTATAGCATGATCCTGGGGGCATTTTCACAGGACATTGGGCACTTTATATCAAGGTCCAAGGAACACCATAGTAGAGGCTTGAGGTCCTTTAAAATGAGAGCTCAAATGCCCAGGCTGGATAGCTTGGTTCGTTAGAGCATTGTCCTGAAATGCAGAGGTTATGGGTTCAATCCCCGGTCAGGGCACACACAGAAGCAGACTGGTGTTTCTGTCTGTCACTCTCTCCCTCCCTTCTTCTTTTGCTAAAATCAATAAATATATATTTTTTAATGAGAGACTAGAGACTGCTGAAATAGTGTCCCAGAGACATAACTGGATCCCAAGGACAGAAAGGACAGCTGGACATAACAAGTTCCTCCGGGAATGCTAAGGGTGCTGTAATAGGACTCATGGGACATGAAAACAGAACCCTTCAGTATCATAAGCAGGCACTTGCGGTGGGTCTGTGCCTATTCTAGCAGGACCCAAGGAGAGTAATGAAAATCAACAGAAGTTTCTCAGTAAGTCGAACATAAATTTACTATCTGTAGTGGTTCATTTCGTGTGTCTGCTTAGCTGGGCCTCCGTGCACCGAGGTTTGGCCAAATGTTACTCTGGATGTTTCTGTGAGGGTGTGTTTTGATGAGTTTTACATTGAAATCAAAATATGGGTAGATCACATGCAATCAGTTGACAGACTAAGAAGAAATAGACCTCCCCTAAGCAAGAAGGAGTTTTGCCAGCAGACACCTTTGGGCTTCATCTGCTAGATCAGCTCTTTCTGGTTCTCCAGCCTGCCTGCCTTTGTCAGCTGCAACTCTTTCCTGACTCCCCAGCCCGCCCACTGCCCCTATCGAATTTTAGACTCAGCAAGCCTCCGCAGTCATGTGAGCCAATTCCTTGAAGTCTTTTTCTATATATATGTATATACACATCCTGTTGTTCTGTTTCTATAGAGAACCCTGACTAATACATCATATGACCTAGTAATTCCATTCCTGGGTATAGATCCAAAAGAATTGAAAACAACTGGTTTAAAAAAATAAAAAAGGTGGCCCTGGCTGGTTTGCTCAGTGGATAGAGCGTTGGCCCTGTGTATGGATGTCCTGGATTCGATCCCCGGTCAGGGGACATACAGGAACAGATTGATGTTTCTGTCTCTGTCTCTCTCTTTCTCTCTCCCTTCCTTTCTCTAAAATCAACAAATAAAAGTAAAAAAAAAAAAAGAAACAATGAAAGGAAGGAAGGAATTGAGAAAGAAAGGGAGAGAGAAAGACAGGAACATCAATCTGTTCCTGTATGTGCCCTAACCGGGGAACAAACCAGCAACCTCTACATTCTGGGAGCTATCTGACAGAACTGGAATCAAGATTTGATCCATGCTACATACCAGGGGTCGCGAACCTTTTTGGCTGAGAGAGCCATGAATGCCACATATTTTAAAATGTAATTTCGTGAGAGCCATACAACGACCAGTGTATGTTACACATTATCCAATAAAAATTTGGTGTTGTCCTGGAGGACAGCTGTGATTGGCTCCAGTCACCCACAACCATGAACATGAGCAGTAGGAAATGAATGGATTGTAATACATGAGAATGTTTTATATTTTTAACGTTATTATTATTTTTATTTTTATTTTTTTTACAGAGTCAGAGAGAGGGATAGACAGGAACGGAGAGATGAGAAGCATCAATTATTAGTTTTTTTTTTGCGCGTTGCAACACCTTAATTGTTCATTGATTGCTTTCTCATACGTGCCTTGACCATGGGCCTTCAGCAGACAGAATAACCCCTTGCTCAAGCCAGCGACCTTGGGCTCAAGCTGGTGAGCTTTTGCTCAAACCAGATGAGACCTCGCTCAAGCTGGCGAGCTCGGGATCTCGAACCTGGGTCTTTTGCATCCCAGTCTGATGTTCTATCCGCTGCGCTACCACCCAGTCCAGCCATTATTTTTTTATTATTATTAAAGATTGTCTGCGAGCCAGCTTCAGCCATCAAAAGAGCCACATCTGGCTCGCGAGCCATAGGTTCTCGACCCCTGCTACATACAATATGGATGAACACTGTGCTAAGAGAACAAAGCCAAACACAAAAGGCTACAATATTGTATGATTCCATTTATATGAAATAACCTTAACAGGCAGATCCATAGAGACAGAAAGTACATGGGTGGTTTCTAGGAGCTGGGAGGAGGAAGGGCTGCTAGATGTGTAGAAGGTTCCCTTTTTGGGGTAATAAAAAAGTTCTGGAACTAGATAGTGGTGATGGTTCACATAGTGAATGCAGTAGATGTCATTAAATGGTAAGTCATTTTAAAAGTTTTATTTACTTATTGATTTTAGAGAGAGGAAAGAGGGAGGGAGAGAAACATCAATTTGTTGTTCCAATTATTTATGCATTTATTGGTTAATCTTTTTTTTTTTTTTTTTACAGAGACAGAGAGAGTCAGAGAGAGGGATAGACAGGGACAGACAGACAGGAACGAAGAGAGATGAGAAGCATCCATCTTCAGTTTTTCGTTGCGACACCTTAGTTGTTCATTGATTGCTTTCTCATATGTGCCTTGACCACGGGCCTTAAGCAGACCGAGTAACCCCTTGCTGGAGCCAGCGACCTTGGGTCCAAGCTGGTGAGCTTTTGCTCAAACCAGATGAGCCTACGCTCAAACTGGTGACCTCGGGATCTCGAACCTGGGTCTTTCCGCATCCCAGTCCGACGCTCTATCTACTGCGCCACCGCCTGGTCAGGCCATTAGTTAATCTTTAAATAATTTTTTTAGCAAGCAAGAGAGACAGAGACAGAGATAGAGAAAGAGACAGGAAGGAAGAGAGATGAGAAGCCTCACTTGTAGTTGCGGCACTTTAGTTGTTCATTGATTGCTTTTCATACATGCCTTGACCCGGGGGGCAGGGGGACTCCAGATGAGCCAGTGACCTCTTGCTCAAGCCAGCAACCTTGGGCTTCAAGCCACTGACCTTTGGGCTCAAGCCAGCAACCATAGGGTCATGTCTGTGATCCCACACTCAAGCCAATGACCTGGCACTCAAGCTGGTGAAACTGCTCTCAAGCCAGATGAGCCCGTGCTCAAGTCAGCAACCTTAGGGTTTCAAACATGGGTCCTCTATGTCCCAGGTGGATGCACTATTCACTGTGCCACCACCAGTGAGGCACATTGGTTAATTCTTACATGTGTCCTCAATGGGGATGGAATCTACAACCTTGACAATTTGGACGACACTCCAACCAACTGAGCTACCCAGCCAGGGCTCTTTTCTTATTTCTTTCTTTCTTTTTTAGTTTTTATGTGTGTGAGAGAGAAACAGAGAAACAGAGACAGACAGAAAGTGACAAAGATGAGAAGCATCACCTCATAGTTCCATCACTTTAGTTATTCATTGATTGCGTCTCATACATGCTTTGACCAGGGGACTGCAGCTGAAGCAGTGACCCCTTGCTCAAGCCAGAAATCTTTGGGCTCAAGCTAAACATGACCATGGGATCATGTCTATGATATCACGCTCAAGCTGGCGACCGTGTTCAAGCTGGTGAGCCCACGCTCAAGCCAGCAACCTTGGTGTTTCGAACCTGGGTCCTCTGTTCCATGTCAACACTATCCACTACGGCAGTGCCTGGTCAGGCAAATCTTTCTTTTTTTTTAAGACTTTAAAAAATATATCCATTTTAGATAGGGGAGAGAAAGAGAAAGAGAGAGAAGTAGGGGAGGAGCAGGAAGCATCAACTCCCATATGTGCCTTGACCAGGTAAGCCCAGAGTTTTGAACTGGCAACCTCGGGGTTCCGGGTCGACACTTTATCCACTGTGTCACCACAGGTCAGGCTAAATGTTAAATCTTATGTTCTGTGCATTTTTACAATAAAAAGAATGAATAGAAGCATTATAACGGGCATGTAGGCTAGGGGTTAGTGACTGGATAGGACCTGTAAGCCTAATAGCAGCACATTGATGTGCCTTGGTATTGGGGGGGGGGATTGGTTCCAGGACCCACTGAAGATGTCAAAGTCCAGGAAGCTCAAGTCCCTTATATAAAAGGATAGAGATACAGCCCTGTTGGCTCAGTGGTAGAGCGTCGGCCTAGCATGTGGAAGTCCTGGGTTCGATTCCCGGCCAGGGCACACAGGAGAAGCGCCATCTGCTTCTCCACTCTTCCCCTTCTCCTTTCTCTCTCTCTCTCTCTCTCTCTCTTCCCCTCTCTCAGACAAGGCTCCATTGGAGCAAAGTTGGCCCAGGCACTGAGGATGGCTGCATGGCCTTCACCTCAGGTGCTAGAATGGCTCCAGTTGCAACAGAGCAACAGCCCAGATGGGGAGAGCATTGCCCCTGATGTGTGGTGGCTCATGGTGGCTCAGTGGATAAACTGTGGGCCTGGATTGCTGAGATCACCTGTTGGAAACCCTGGGTTTGCCTGGTCAAAGCACATATGGGAGATGCTTCCTGCTCCTCCCCCCCCCCCCACCTTCTCCCCCAGCTCACTTTCTCTTTCTGTCTTCTCTCTCTCTAGAAATGAATAAATAAAATCTAAAAAACAAACAAACATATATTGGGGCTTGTATGCTATTGAGGTCCTATCAGAAGATATTAAAGACCTAAAGATGCCTGAGTAGTGGTAGCACAGTGGATGAGCATAGACCTGGGATGCCAAGATCCAGGTTGGAAACCCCCAAGATCACCAATCAGCTTGAGCAAGGGGTCACTGGCTTGGCTTGAGCCACATGGTCAAGACACATATGAGAAGCAATTAACAAACAACTAAAGTGACACAACTATGAGTTGATGCTTCTCATCTCTCTCCCTTCCTGTCTCTCTCTCTCTCAAAAAAAAAAAAAAAAAAAAAAAGGATTCAAAGGTTTGTGGACAACACTATACTTGAAATTACTATAGAAAAGACATCCTAGGGCCTGACCTGTGGTGGCGCAGTGGATAAAGTGTCGACCTGGAAATGCTGAGGTTGCTGGTTCGAAACCCTGGGCTTGCCTGGTCAAGGCACATATGAGAGTTGATGCTTCCAGCTCCTCCCCACCTTCTCTCTCTGTCTCTCTCTCTCCTTTTCTCTCTCCTCTCTAAAATGAATAAATAAAATTAAAAAAAAAAAGAAAAGAAAAGACATCCTAGGAAATTAGGATGGCGAGGCTTCAGAAATAGACTAATCTGAACACCTGCTATAAAGCATCAGTATCATGGTCCTTGAGCAAGTTAATTTCAGTTTATCATGAGAAGTATTTCAAAAAAAATTCTTGATCATTTTTCAGGGAAAACTGTTATGAATACTAGTCTACACTTCTTTGCAGTTATTGCTCTCTTGAAGAAATAATAATCTATGCCTGACCAGGTGGTGGCGCAGTGGATAGAGCGTCGGACTGGGATGCGGAAGGACCCAGGTTCGAGACCCCGAGGTCGCCAGCTTGAGCGCGGGCTCATCTGGCTTGAGCAAAGAGCTCACCAGCTTAGACCCAAGGTCGCTGGCTCCAGCAGGGGGTTACTCGGTCTGCTGAAGGCCCGTGGTCAAGGCACATGTGAGAAAGCAATCAATGAACAACTAAGAAGTCGCAACGCGCAACGAGAAACTGATGATTGATGCTTCTCATCTCTCTCCGTTCCTGTCTGTCTGTCCCTGTCTATCTCTACCTCTGTAAAAAAAAAAAAAAAAAAGAAAAAAGAAATAATAATCTAGCCTGACCAGGTGGTGGCATGGTGGATAGAGCATCGGTCTGGGACGCTGAGGACCCAGGTTTGAAACCCTGAAGTCATTGGCTTGAGCTTGGGCTCACCAGCTAGAGTGTGGGATCACAGACATGACCCCATGGTCACTGGCTTGAGCCCAAAGGTTACTGGCTTGAGCAAAGGGTTACTGGTTCAGCTGGAGTCCCCCCACCTCAATCAAGGCACATATGAGAAGCAATCAGTGAACAACTAAGGTGCCACAACTATGAATTGATGCTTCTCATCTCTCTCCCTTCTTGTCTGTCTGTACCTGTCTGTTTGTCTCTTTCTTGCTAAAAAAATAAAATTTAAAAAAAGAAATACTGCCTGACCAGGCGGTGGCGCAGTGGATAGAGCGTCGGACTGGGATGCCGAGGACCCAGGTTCGAGACCCCGAGGTCGTCAGCTTGAGCACGGGCTTATCTGGTTTGAGCAAAAGCTCACCAGCTTGGACCCAAGGTCACTGGCTCGAGCAAGGGGTTATTCGGTCTGCTGAAGGCCAACGGTCAAGGCACATGTGAGAAAGCAATCAATGAACAACTAAGGTGTCGCAATGTGCAACGAAAAACTAATGATTGATGCTTCTCATCTCTCCGTTCCTGTCTGTCCCTGTCTGTCCCTCTCTCTGACTCTCTCTCTCTCTGTCTCTGTAAAAAAAAAAAATACTAAGCTAGGCAATGTGTTCGTTTCCAGGTTTTAAGCACTTTTAGGACAACGAGAAGTGCCTTTTTGCTGATGGGTGACTTTCCAGTTTGTTAACATCTCTGCCGGTTTAGTTTCTGGGAAGTTTTCATGTGCCATTCCCCCCAGCCTTTTTTTGCATTAATGGGATCATTTATTTGGTAAAGGTGGAATCTGTCTATTTTGCTTTGCATGTGTTGTGCCCATTCAGTGTTTGATGCATAAATGTAAATAGAGCTTTTGATCTGTAATGCTTTTATACAGCTTTTATTTTACTAATTAAACATTGTTCTGAAACAAAACTATTGTTTTGTGTGACAAAACAAAACTATTTTCTGAAAGAAAAAAAAAAGAAGTGCAGGGGCACTTTAAGGGGACACTTGGGGGAGGGGTTCCGAGAAAGAAATAAGAGAAGTACAGTATCTAGAGACAGCCGTTTTTTTGTGGCAGGAGCTAGTGAAGGCCAGAGGGTAAATGAGGTAAGAAGGGGACCTGTAGAAACCCCACAGTGTTGGGTCTACTCTCAACTTGGTCATGAAATTGCCCGCTGGCTGATAGTCTCAGAATGAAAAAATCAAAATAAAAAAAATCAAAACGAAGCAGCGGAGAAAAGAGGCCGAAAGGAAAAAGGACAGAAGTTTCAAGACAGGCAGACAAACACTGTGAGAGTCTGGGCCCCCGGCCTGGGGTGTGCCCTGCAGCTGGGGGGGCGGGGTTGGATATTCCTGGTGTCGGGGAGCCGTCTCCGGACAGGATGTGAGAGAGGAACTGGGGTCTCCAGTCACGGGAGCCAGCTGAGGCTGCAGGCGGGAAGGTATCGCGGCTGCGGTGAGCAGCGCTGGAGCCCAGACCGAGGGAGGACCGGCTGGCGTCGGGACTTCTGGGGCCCAAGGAGGACCCGCTGGGGTCGGGGCTTCTGGGGCCGAGGGAGGAGGGGCTGCGATCCAGATTCCTGGGTCCGACAGAGGAGGGGTGGGAGCCCGGACTTCAAGGTCTGACGGAGGAGGGGTGGGGTCTAGATTCTTGTCTCCAGGAGAGGAGGTGCTGGGGACCCGGACTCCTGGGTCTGAGAGAGTACGAAGCTGGGGGCTTGGACAGAATTCTGGATCAGAGGAAGGAAGGGCTTGGGGTCCAGATTCCTGGATCCAAGGGAGGAGGGGCCGGGGGTCCAGATTCCTGGGTCCGAGGGAGGAGGGATTGGGGCCCGGACTTTTGGGTCCGAGAGAGGTGTAGTTCGGATTCCTAGGTCTGAGGAAGGAAGGGCCAGGGGTCCAGATTCCTGGGTCCGACGGGGGGGGGGGGGGGCGGACTCCTGGGTTAGAAGGAGGAGGGCTGGGGGCCCGGATTCCTGGGTCTGAGGGAGGAGGGCCGGGGGCCGGACTCCGAGGACGGAGGGCGGAGGAGGAGGCGGGGCTGAGCTCTGAGAATGAAATCTCAGCCTATCCTGGCTCTGTAATTAATTAACCAACAGGGATCAAATTAAGGGGTGAAAGTTCATTGAGGCGTAGGGCATTTTTGTCACCGTCCCTAACAGAGCTCCGAACCCACACCCGTAGGCGCCGGCGTGGTGGCCGAGCCCCGTGGAGCTGGGGGAGGAGGGGGCGGGGCGGGGGTCCCGAGAAGTCACGAGCCCCCTCCCGCCCCAGGTCTCCCTCTCAGAATGCGGGTCCCCCGGCCTCAGCCCTGGGGGCTCTGTCTCCTGCTATTCCTCCTGCCCGGGACCCTACGCGCAGGTGAGGGGTGCTCGACTTGGGCTGTCGGGGCGGAGGGAGGTGTCACTAGCCGGGAAAGGAGTGGAGAAGCAAAATCTAAGGTTTCCCCGAAGCCCAGCAGTTTCCTCCTTCGCCGTTTTTCACTACGTTGAATACTTTCTCCTTCGCTCGGTGTGTCTGGGAACTACCTGCCCACTGTGTCCAGGTCCTTGTCCCCCTCTCTCAGGGTCTGTCCGCTCTGTCCGGAGTTGAGTCTTTCCTCTCTCTAGGTGTGTGCTCCCTGTCTAGGGCCTTGACCCCACCTACAGCGTTTACTTGTGTCACCTGTGTCTCCGCAGACAACTACCGCTCCCTCCTCTACCACTTCACCGCTGTGTCCTCCCCCGCCCCGGGGGCGCCTGCTTTCTGGGTATCAGGCTGGCTGGGTCCACAGCAGTACCTGAGCTACAATAACCTGCGGTCGGAGGCTGAGCCCTGTGGGGCTTGGGTCTGGGAAAACCAGGTGGCCTGGTATTGGGAGAAAGAGACAACAGACCTCAAGAACAAGGAGCAGCTCTTCCTTGAAGCTCTCACAGTCTTGGAAAAAGGTGAGACCCGGCCTTCAGGTCTGAGGGAGAGGAGGGGGCTGGGGTCCTGAATCCTGGATCTGAGGGACAAGCTGGTCCCCCCGCTGCTGCTCCTGGGCCCTGCTCACCTGTGTGTGGGTACCCCAGGTTCCTACACCCTGCAGGGCCTGCTGGGCTGTGAGTTGGGCCCTGACAACATATCAGTACCTGTGGCCACGTTTGCCCTGAACGGCGAGGAGTTTATGAAGTTCGACCCCAAGGTGGGCATCTGGGATGGAGAGTGGCCCGAGTCCAAGACCATTGGTGATAAGTGGATGCAGCACGGAGACTCCGTGAACAAGGAGAAGACCTTCTTGCTGTACTCCTGTCCCCAGCGGCTGCTGGGCCACTTGGAGCGTGGCCGTGGAAACCTGGAATGGAAAGGTGAGCACCTTCCGGATCTCTAGTCCCCAGGGGCCTCCCCTACCCCACAGCCCTGCCTTAGGCCTCATGCTCTTCCCACAGCCTCCAGCCTCCCCTAGCCTATCCCCCACTCATCCCAGAGGGTCTTTCTGCCCTCAGAGGTGACCCTGCCTCTGTGCTGCACACAGCCCTCCATGGCTCCCAGAGCCCTTAGGATAGAGCTCAAGTCTCTCAGTCTGGCACTGGGGCCCCCTGGTCCCCTATGCCTTGGGCTCTGTCCTCCTGAGCCTCACATGTCTCCACCTGCCCCCTCAACCCCCACAGCTAATGGAATCACCTGGAGGTCTGCTCATTTCTTCACCTCTGCCATTCTCCTTCCAGTTTCATTGCTGCCACACCTAGGGACATTCCTCTGGTTCCTGAGCCTTTCAGTCGCCTCCTTGGGGCTTCCATGATACCTTATGTGACTGACCACCTTTCCAATACACTCTGAGCTGTAATGACGTACATGTCTGGGGAATGCTCAAGGGCTGGAATTAGAGTTCTTTTTTTGTTTGTTTGGTTTTTTGTTTTTTTTTTAGGTTTTTTTTTTTTTTAATTCATTTTAGAGTGGAGAGGGAGAGACAGAGAGAGAGAAGAGGGGGAGGAGCTGGAAGCATCAACTCCCATATGTGCCTTGACCAGGCAAAGCCCAGGGTTTCGAACCGGCGACCTCAGCATTTCCAGGTCAACACTTTATCCACTGTGCCACCACAGGTCAGGCTGGAATTAGAGTTATTTTGTCCACAGTGCCCCTCACCTTGCCATCCCAGCTTCCCTTTCAGGCTTCTGTACAGACCATCCTCTACCTGGCTGTCAGATGTTTGTTGGTTTGTTTTTTGTTTGTTTTTTGTTTTTTATTTTTCTAAAGTGAGAAGCAGGGAGGCAGAGAGACAGACTCCCGCATGCACCTGACCAAGATCCACTCGGCATGCCCACTAGGGGGTGATGCTCTGCCCATATGGGCTGTCGCTCCTTTGCAACCAGGGCCATTCTAATGCCTGAGGCAGAGGCCATGGAGCCATCCTCAGCGCCCAGGCCAACTTTGCTCCAATGGAGCCTTGGCTGCAGGAGGGGAAGAGAGAGATAGAGAGTAAGGAGAAAGGGAAGGGTAGAAAAGCAGATGGGTGCTTCTCCTGTGTCCCTTGGCTGGGAACTGAACCAGGAACTTCTACACGCTGGGCCAACGCTCTACAGCTGAGCCAACTGGCCAGGGCCCTGGCTGTCAGATGTTTTAAAATGTAAATGACTTTCATCCAGCCCCTGCTTAAAACTGTCCAAATAGCTTCCCACTAGTCTTAGACTAAATCCAAATTCTACAATGTGGCCCACAAGCCCCGCAATATCCAGCTGTTTTCTGCCGCTGTAACTTCACAATGTTCCTGCTCTGGTGGCCTTCTCCCTATCCTCCAACATGTCTGACTTTTCCTCTTCAGGGCCTTTACATATGCTGTTCCCTCTGCTTGCGATTCTCTTCCTGCGGGTCCTGCATGACTGAGTCCTTCTCATGCTTTATATTTGATCTTGAATATCATCAGATCTTCAGCAAGACCCTCTCCCATCCCATTGCCACTATTGTCTCTCACACCGCTGTTTGTCCATTCAATCATTATAGTATCTCTCTCTGTCCTATTTTTTTTTATTGATTTTAGAGAGAGACGAAGAAAGAGAAACATCAATTTGTTCCACTTATTTATGCATTCATTGGGTGATTCTTGTGTGTGCCCTGAGCCGGGGATCCGATCCACAACCTTGGCGTATTGAGATTACGCTCTAACCAACTGAGCAATATGGCCAGAACTTGATTAATTTTTATATGTACCCATGTAACTGCCCTCCAGATAAAAATCTAGAGCATTCCTAGCCCCCCAGGAGATTTCCTTGTGTATCCTCAAGGGTAACAATTGACCTGACTTTTGTCACCATAATGTTGCCTGATTCTGAACTTCATACAACTATGAGTATGTATTTGTTTGTGTCTGGCTTCTTTCACTTAAGCTGTGTCATGAGACTGTTCTTACGTGTATCAGTGTTGCCGAATACTATTCCATTGCGTGGTTCATACCACAATTTATGAAGGAATGGGTTTATTTCCAGATTGGGGCTCTTATGAGTAAAGCTTCTATGAGACTCCTTGTACATGTCTTTTGATGAAGCTATATTTTCATTTATTTTGATGTAATACCCATGAGTGGAGGGACAGTTGAGTCATAGTCTATATATAGGGTTAAGGGTTAGCTTTAGGAGATAGTGCTATACATTTTTCAAAGTGGTTGAACCAGTTTCATACTCCCACCAGCTGTGCATGTGAATTCCAGTTGCTCTACAGGTTTGCCAGAATTTGGTACTGTCCTTCATTTGAACAATAGTACATAGTGGTATCTTATTGTGAATTCATTTTTTTTCCCTCAGATATATGCTTTGAGCTCTGGCCAGGTAGTTCAGTTGGTTAGAGTACTGTCCTGATATGCAAGGTTGCAGGTTTGATCCCCAGTCAGGGCACATACAAGAATCAACCAATGGCCTGACTGGGCGGTGGCGCAGTGGATAGAGCGTTGGATTGGGATGCAGAAGACCCAGGTTCGAGATCCCGAGGTCACCAGCTTGAGCCCAAGGTTGCTGGCTCAAGCAAGGGGTTACTCGGTCTGGTGAAGGCCCGCGGTCAAGGCACATATGAGAAAGCAATCAATGAACAATTAAGGTGTTACAACGCGCAATGAAAAATTGATGATTGATGCTTCTCATCTCTCTCCATTCCTGTCTGTCTGTCCCTGTCTATCCCTCTCTCTGACTCTCTCTGTCTCCGTAAAAAAAGAAAGAAAAAAAAAAGAATCAACCAATGAATACATAAATGGTGGGAACAAAAGATCCCCCCTCCTTACCCTCTCTCTTTAAAATCAATCAATAAATAAACATTTACCAAAAAATGACTTGCCTGACCAGGTGGTGGCACAGTGGATGGGGCGTCTGCCTAGGATGCTGAGGACCCAGGTTCAAATCCCCGAGGTCGCCGGCTTGAAGGCAGGCTCGTCTGGCTTGAGTGTGGGATCATAGACATGACCCCATGGTCTCTGACTTGAGTGCAAAGGTCGCTGGCTTGAAGCTCAAAAGTCGCTGGCTTGAGCAAAGGGTCACTGGCTCTGCTAGAGCCCCCTGGTCAAGGCACATAGGGGAAAGAAACCAGTGAACAACTAAGGTGCCGCAGCTATGAGTTGGTGCTTCTCATCTCTCTCCCTTCCTGTCTGTCTGTCCCTCCACACCTCTCTCTCGCTTAAAAAAAATGACTTGATGACTTGCCGTGTTGAGTACTTTTCACATATTGGCCAATTGGGTGTCCACTCCTTTGAAGTGGCTGTTTGAGATTTTTGCCCATTTCAAAATCAGAATTTTGTCTTTTTTTTATTTTATTACAGTTCCTAATATATTTTGGATATATATATTCTGGTGGTTCTATTGAAAATAACTTCTCCCAGTCTGCATTTGTTTTTTTGTTTTGTTTTGTTTTGTTTAAGACTTTATTCGTTTTAGGAGAGAGAGAGAAAGAGAGAAAGAGAGAGAAAGAAAGAGGTGAGGAGCAGGAAATGTCAACTCCCACACGTGCCTTGACCAGGCAAGCCCAGGGTTTTGAACCTGCAATCTCAGCATTCCAGGTCAATGCTTTATCCACTGCGCCACCACAGGTCAGGCTCCCAGTCTGCAGTTTGTCTTTTTTTTTCTTTTTTTGAGAGAGAGAGAGAGATAGAGAGAGAGAGAGAGAGAGAGAGAGAGAGAGAGAAAGAGGTGGTGGGGGAAGTGGGAAGCATCAACTTGTAGTAGTTGCTTCTGGTATGTGCCTTGACCCAGCAAGCCTCAGGGTTCGAACTGGCGACTTCTGCATTCCAGATCAATGCATTATCCACTGCGCAACCACAGGTCAGGCTTTTTACTCTCTTAGTGAAAGTTGGTGTTTTTTTCGTTGTTTGTTGTTCTTGTTGTTGTTGTTTAGCAAGAGATAGAGAGACAAGAAGGGAGACAGGTAAGAAGCATCAACTCGTAGTTGGGGCACTTTAGTTGTTCACTGATTGCTTTTCATATGTGCCTTGACTGGGGGACTCAAGCCAAGCCAGTGATCCCTTGCTCAAGCCAGCGACTTTGGGCTTCAAGCCAGCAACCCTTGGGCTCATGCCAATGGCCATGGGATCATTTTGATGATCCCATGCTCAAGCTTGCGACTTTAGGGTTTCGAACTTGGGACCTCAGCATTCCAGGTCGACACTCTATCCACTGTGCCACCACCGGTTAGGCTTAATGAAACTTTTTTTATTTTTAACAGAGACAGAGAGAGTCAGAGAGAGGGATAGAAGGATAGATAGGGACAGACAGGAACGAAGAGAGATGAGAAGCATCAATCATTAGTTTTTCGTTGTGACAACTTAGTTGTTCATTGATTGCTTTCTCATATGTGCCTTGACTGTGGGTCTTCAGCAGACTGAGTAACCCCTTGCTCAAGCCAGCAACCTTGGGTTCAAGCTGGTGAGCTTTGCTCAAACCAGATGAGCCCACTCTCAAGCTGGTGACCTTGGGGTCTCGAACCTGGGTCCTCCGTGTCCCAGTCCGACGTTTTATCCACTGTGCCACCACCTGATCAGGTTTAATGAAAGTTTTTGTTGAACAAAAGTTCTTAATTTTTTTTTAATTTTTTTCTTTTTTTTTTTTAGATTTCTATTTATTCATTTTAGAGAAGGGAAAGAGAGAGAGAGAAAGGGGGGAGAAGCAAAAAGCATCAACTCCCATATGTGCCTTGACCAGGCAAGCCTGGGGTTTTGAACCGGCAACCTTAGCATTCCAGGTCAATGCTTTATCCACTGCACCATCACAGGTCAGGCCTTTTTTTTTTTTAATGAGAGGAGGGGAGATAGTGAGACAAACTCCCGCATGCACCCCTACCGAGATCCACTTGACAACCCCTGTCTGGGACCGATGCTTTGCCCATCTAGGGCCATGCTCTTAACCTAGTTATTTTTAGCACCTGAGTTGGAGGCCATGAGCCATCCTCAGTGCCTTGCGCTGATATGTCCAAACCAATAGAGCCATGGCTGTGGGAGATGAAGAGAGAGAGAAGGGGGAGGGGAAGAGAAGCAGATGGTCCCTTGTTTTTTTTGTTTTTTTTAATTTTTTAAAAATTTTTTTTTTATTTTTTATTTTTGGCAGAGACAGAGAGAGGGACAGACAGACAGGAAAGGAGACAGATGAGAAACATCAATTCTTCGTTGCGGTTCCTTAGTTGTTCATTGACTGATTTCTCATATGTACCTTGACCACGGGGGCTACAGCAGACCGAGTGACCCCTTGCTTGAGCCAGCGACCTTGGGCTCAAGCTGGTGAGCCTTGCTCAAACCAGATGAGCCCGCGTTCAAGCTGGCGACCTCAGGGTCTTGAACCTGGGTCCTCCACATCCCAGTCCAATGCTCTATCCACTGCGCCACCACCTGGTCAGGCAGATGGTCCCTTGTTTTGCGTGCCTTGACCAAGAATCAAACTTGGGACATCCACATGCTGGGTGGACACTCTATCACTGAGTCAACTGGCCAGGGCCAAAGTTCTTTTTTTATTTTTTACAGGGACAGAGGGAGAGTCAGAGAGAGGGACAGACAGACAGGAACAGAGAGAGATGAGAAGCATCAATCATCAGTTCTTCGTTGCAACACCTTAGTTGTTCATTGACTGCTTTCTCATATGTGCCTTGACCGCGGGCCTTCAGTAGACCGAGTAACCCCTTGCTGGAGCCAGCGACCTTGGGTCCAAGCTGGTGAGCTTTGCTCAAGCCAGATGAGCCCGTGCTCAAGCTGGCGACCTCAGGGTCTCGAACCTGGGTCTTCTGCATACCAGTCCAATGCTCTATCCACTGCGCCACTGCCTGGTCAGGCTTTCTTTCTTTCTTTCTTTCTTTCTTTCTTTCTTTCTTTCTTTCTTTCTTTCTTTCTTTCTTTCTCTTAATTAATTGATTTTTAGAGAGAGAGGAAAGGAAGAGTGAGAGAGAGAGAGAGGCAGATATTTTCCTGTATATGGCCTGACCAGGGATTGAACTGGCAGCCTCTGAAATTTAGGATGAAGCTCTAACCAACCAAGCTACCTGGCCAGGGCTTCTATGGCTCTTTAAGAAATCTTTTGTCTGCCTGACCAGGTGGTGGTGCAGTGGATAGAGCGTTGGACTGGGATGAGGAGGACCCAGGTTCAAGACCCCAAGGTCTCCAGCTTGAGTGCAGGCTCATCTGGTTTGAGCAGGGCTCACCAGCTTGAACCCAAGGTCGCTGGCTCTAGCAAGGGATCACTCGGTCTGCTGTACCCCCCCCTCCGGTCAAGGCAGATATGAGAAATCAATCGATGAACAACTAAGGAGCCGCAACGAAGAATTGATGTTTCTCATCTCTCTCCCTTCCTGTCTGTCTGTCCCTATCTGCCTATCTGTCCCTCTCTCTGATTCTTTTTCTGCCACACACACACACACACACACACACACACAAAAAAAGAAAGAAATGTTTTGCCTGACCTGTGGTGGCTCAGTGGAAAAAGCATTGACCTGGAACGCTGAGGTCACCAGTTTGAAACTTCAGGCTTGCTTGGTCAAAGCGCATATGGATTTGATGCTTCCTGCTTCTCTCTCTCTCTCTCCCTTCTCTAAAAATGAATATATAAAATCTTAAAAAAAAAACTTTAAAAAAGAAAAAGAAATCTTTCCTCTCCCAAAGTTATGAAGATATTATGCTATGTCTTCTAAAAGACATTGATAAATATCTTTCATATCTATAAATAGCTTTCATATTTAGCTATATGATCCATCACAACTTAATTACATGTAATGGTGTGAGGACAGGGATAAAGGCTCATGTGTCCCTCATGGATGTCTGGTTGAACAAACATCATTTGTAGTGAGACCATCATCTCCTCTCCCCCACTGAATTGCAGTGGAACTTTTTCCCTAAATTAGATGTGAATCTGCTTTTAGACAGTCTCTTCTATTCCACTGATCTATTATTGGGTTGAAACTGAGCCAATAACTCACTCTCTTGATTTT
Source organism: Saccopteryx leptura (assembly GCF_036850995.1). Lineage (NCBI taxonomy): Eukaryota > Metazoa > Chordata > Mammalia > Chiroptera > Emballonuridae > Saccopteryx > Saccopteryx leptura. The sequence continues at coordinate 67,466,664 of NC_089505.1, forward strand.
TTTTAAAGATTTTATTTATTGATTTTAGGTAAAAGAAAGCAAGAAAGGGTTAGGGGGAGGAACAGGAAGCATCAACTCTTAGTAGTTGCTTTTCATATGTGCCTTGACTGAGCGAGCCCGGGGTTTCGAACCAGCAACCTCAGTGTTCCAGATTGATGCTTTATCCACTGCGCCACCACAGGTCAGGCCTCACTCTCTTGATTAATGTAGCTTTGTGGAAAGCTTTGGTATCTAGTAGTTAAGTTTTCCAGGTTTACTGCTTTGGTTATTCTATGTAATTTTCATTTTTATATACATTTCTGCTTGTCTATTTCTGCCCCCAAAAAATCCTGTTGGAATTTTTATAGTAATTAAATTGTATCTATAGATCAATGTGGGGAGTTGACATCTTAACAATATTGTCTTATAATCCATGAATGCAGTATATCTTTTAACTTCTCTGAGTAATGTTGGCAGTTTTCTATGTAAAAAGTCTTACACATCTTTGGATAAATTTATTCCTAAGTACTGACATTTTCTGATGATTCTCTAAATGGCAATTCTAAAAATTTCATTTTTTAATTATTTGTAGCTAGTTTATAGAAATACTATTGATTCTTATATCCCTGTGTCCAGAAATTTTGCTGAATTTACTTATTTATATTAATTAATGTTTTGTTTTGTTTTTAATTAATGTTTTTTTTGAGAGCGAGAGATAGAGAGAGGCAGGGAGAGACAGGAACATCCAGCTGCTCCTGTATGTGCCCAAGGAATCAAATTGGCAACCTCTGCACTCTGGGACAATGCTCCAACCAATGAAGCTAGTGATTTTTAGAGAGACAGAGAGAGGAAGGAAGAGAGAGGTGAGGGGATTGGAAGCATTAATTTGTTGTTTCACTCAGTTGTGCATTTATTGGTTGCTTCCTGTGTGTGCCCTGACCAGGGACAAAACCTGCAACCTTGTCATTTCCGGTCAGCGCTCTTAACTGAATGAACTAACAGCCAGGGCTCTATTAAATTTTTTATAGCTTCTTTTAGATCATGTCATCTATTTTTCTTTCTTTTTTTTTACAGAGAGAGGGATAGATAGGGACAGACAGACAAGAACGGAAAGAGATGAGAAGCATCAATCATTTGTTTTTCGTTGTGACACCTTAGTTGTTCACTGATTGCTTTCTTTTTTTTTTTTTTTTTTTTAAAAATTCTTTTTTTTCCCACAGTTTTAAAGCAGGAATGTCAGTAATTCTAATAAGATAATTTCTTTATTAAATTTTTTTTTACAGAGAGAGGGATAGATACGGACAGACAGACAGGAATGGAGAGAGATGAGAAGCATCAATCATTAGCTTTTTGTTGCGACACCTTAGTTGTTCATTGATTGCTTTCTCATATGTGCCTTGACCGTGGGCCTTCAGCAGACTGAGTAACCTCTTGCTGGAGCCAGCAACCTTGGACTGAAGCTGGTGAGCCTTGCTCAAACCAGATGAGCCCGTGCTCAAGCTGGCAACCTCGAGATCTCGAATCTGGTTCCTCCGCATCCCAGTCTGACACTCTATCCACTGCGCCACCGCCTGGTCAGGCTGATTGCTTTCTTATATGTGCCTTGACTGTGGGGCTACAGAAGACTGAGTAACCCCTTGCTCAAGCCAGCGACCTTGAGTCCAAGCTGGTGAGCTTTGCTCAAACCAGATGAGCCCGTGCTCAAGCTGGCGACCTCGGGGTCTCGAACCTGGGTCCTCCACATCCCAGTCCAACGCTCTATCTACTGCGCCGCTGCCTGGTCAGGTTAGATTATGTCATCTTTGATATGTTTTATTTTCTTTTCCAATTTCAATACCTTTTATTTCCTTTTCTTATCTTATTGCACTGGCTAGAATCCCCATACTATGTTGAATAGAATGGTAATAATGAACATTTTGTATTCTCAAACTCACAGAGAAAGCACTGCATTTTACCAAGTATTCTGTTGTTATAGGTTTTTTTGTTGTTGCCCTTTGTCAAATTAAGGAAGTTCTCGTCAACTACTAGTTTGCTAAGAGGTTCTTTTATTTTTGTATAGTGCTGAATTTTATCAAATGACTTTTTGCTTTTTCCCTTTTAATCTAATGTGGTGAATTATATTAGCTGATTTCTAAAAATTAAACCAACACTACATTCCTGAAATAAACTTCACTTGATCATAATGTATTATTATCTTTTATATAAATGACTTGATTCTTTCTGCATGTATAATATAGTTTTAGGGATTTTGATTTTTAGTCTATTGGCATGAGAGATACTGGCCCTAAATTCCACTGCTTGTTATGTCCTAGTGAGGTTTTGTTAATAAGGTTACTCTGGCTTCATACAAAGTGCTGAGAATTGCTTCCTCTTTTTTCAATTCCTTAGAAGAATTTGTGTAAGAGTAGTAGTTTTTTTTTAGTTGTTTTGAAGAATTTACCAGTGATATCATCTGGGCCTGGCATTTTATTTGTTGAAAAGTTTTATATTATGACTGACCTGGGGTGGCGCAGTGAATAGGGCTTTGACATGGAATGCTTAGGTTGCTGGTTCAAAACGGCTGGGCTTGTCTGGTTGAGGCACATACAAGAAGCAACTACTGGCCTGACCTGTGGTGGCGCAGTGGATAAAGTGTCAACCTGGAAATGCTGAGGTCGCTGGTTCGAAACCCTGGGCTTGCCTTATCAAGGCACATATGGGAGTTGATGCTTCCAGCTCCTCCCCCCTTCTCTCTCTCTGTCTCTCTCTCCTCTTTAAAAATGAATAAATAAAATTAAAAAAAAAATTTTAAAAGAAAAATGTACTTAAAAAAAAAAAAAAAAAGAAGCAACTATTGCAAGTTGATGCTTCCTGCTCCTCTCCCCTCCCCCTTTCTCTCTCTCTCTCCTCTCGCTAAAAATCAATAAATAAAATCTAAAAAAAAAAAAAAGGAAAAGGAAAGTTTTAAATGATGACCCTGGCCAGGTAGCTCAGTTGGTTAGAGCGTGGTTCCAATACGCCAAGGTTGCAGGTTCCATCACCAGTCAGGGCACATATAATCATCAACCGATGTATACATATGTAAGTGGAACAACAAATTGATGTTTATCTCTCTGTCTCTTTCTCCTCCCTCTCTCCCTCCTTTCTTCCCTCTTTTCCTCTTTCTTTCTATAAAATCAATTAATCAATACATTTAAAAAATATATTTTATCTATTGACTTTTTAGAGAGAGGGAGGAGAGAGAGAGAAAGGGGGGAGGAGTGGGAAGCATCAACTCATAGTAGTTACTTCTCGTATGTGCCTTGACCAGGCTGGATTTCAAACCAACGACCTAAGCATTCCAGGTCGATGCTTTTATCCACTGTGCCACCACAGGTCAGGCCATACACACACACACACACACACACACACACACACACACACACACACACACACAGAGGCAAAAAAAAAGTTTAACCTCCTAGCTTGGTTGGTTAGAGCATTGTTTCAAAACACAAAGGTTGCAGGTTCAATCTCCAGTCAGGGCACATACAAGAACAGATCGATGTTTCCGTCTGTATGTGTGTCTGTCTCTCTCTCTCAATCTCTCTCTCCCCTTTTATCCAACCCGGGGAGGAGGTTGGAAGCATTCATTTATTGTTTCACTCAGTCGTGCATTTATTGGTTGCTTCCTTTGTGTGCCCTGACCGGGGATGGAACCCACAACCTTGTCATTTCAGGTCAGTGCTCTTAACCAAATGAGCTAACAAGCCAGGGCTCTATTAAATTTTTATAGCTTCTTTTAGGTCAATTGTAGGAAGGAATGGATGAGAGCTAGATACCCTGATGGTGGATAGGTTGGGCCTCCGTCCCCCTGGGAAGGTCCTTCTCCTTTTACCATTATATTCTGCAGGCATAGCACAGTGCAAAGCACATGGTGGGGCCTGCTGGGGAAAATGAAATGATTGGAGACCTCCATGTCCCTATCAGGCCCTATTGGGCCTGGCCCCAGGGGTTCATGGGCTGGGGGCTTAGGCCTGTCTGCCTGTTTGTCTGCAGAGCCGCCCTCCATGCGCCTGAAGGCCCGACCAGATAGCCCTGGCCTTTCTGTGCTCACCTGCAGTGCCTTCTCCTTCTACCCTCCTGAGCTACAGCTGCGATTCCAAAGGAATGGGCAAGCCGTCGGCTCCGGTGAGAGCAACTTCGGCCCCAACGGTGACGGCTCCTTCCATGCCTGGTCATCTCTAACAGTCAAAAGTGGCGAGGAGCACCACTACCACTGTGTGGTGCAGCATGCAGGGCTGTCAAAGCCCCTCATTGTGGATCTGGGTGAGGTCCCTCTGGGTGATGATACTCACTATTTCTGGTCTTTCTAGCAATCCTTTCTGAGTCTGACCACCTTCCACCCCACTGCTGCCAGCCCTCCATGAGTCTGACTGCTTTGTACCCCACTACAGCCAATTGTTTCAAAGCCCGACAGCCTTCTGTCCTGTGTTGTTTATCCTCTCTGGGCTTCCATGCTGCTGCTGCTGCTGCTGCTGTTGGCCTTGTCAAATCTGGCCCCTGTTCACCACTATGGACAGTCCTCCCTAAATCTGACCACCTTCTGTTCTGCTGATGTTTGTCTTCATGGAGTCTGACCGCTGCTGTCTGCTGCTGCCAGTCCTCACCAACACCGACCATTTACTGCTTTGAGTCTGACCTGCTGCTCTGCGCCCTTCCTCCTCCCCGAGTCCTTATACCACCCCTGTGCTGCTGCAGGTTCCTTGTCCTGTGTGAGACTGCTCTTGCTATGGCTGGTTCTTACATCCAACCTGCGGGCGTTCTGCCCAGACCTAGAACATCAACCAACTGGCCTTTCATCTGCCCACACCTATTCTTCAAAACTTGGTGTTGGGATCTCTGAGATTGGGAGTGACTAAGCCCCCTGTATTGGCTCAGATGGGGCAGAGGGGCCGTTCAACATCTGACAGCATTTCTCTGGCTGCAGAATCGCCTGCCAAGTCGTCGATGCCAGTGGTTGGAGTTGTCATTGGCCTCTTACTGCTCACGGCAGTGGCTGCAGGAGGAGCTCTGCTGTGGAGGAGGAGGAGGAATGGGCTACCAGGTATGGGTAGGAAGAGGAAAGAGACTGAAAGAGCACAAAGGAGGGGACAGACATCTAGACAGAGAGGGACAGAGATCTAGAGGGAGAAAACAGATTCGGGGGGACAGAAACCCATAGAGTGGCAAAGAGACTCAGACAGACAGACACACACACACACACACGCACACATGGGAGGGGCAGAGACTCAGGATCTCAAAGATTCCGATGACCTCCCCCTTTCTCTTTCTTTAGCCCCTTGGCTCTCTCTCCGTGGGGATGACGGAGGGGCCCTCCTGCCCACTCCTGGCCTGCCCAAGGATGCTGACTCTTAGGATATAAAATTGTTCTCAGCAACTGCCTGATCGTCCCTCATCCTGGCTGCTACCAGCTAATGCAGTCAACTCCCTTTCATGCTGTGAGATCTGGAATCCTGGTATTTCTGAGCCTCCAGAAGGAGTCCTGGGCCCCATGTCCACCCTCTGGATTTCTCCTCCTGTGGTCTGCCTCAGTTTCCCCTCCTAATGTATATGGCTGTTTTCCACCTCCACATATAACATGAGTTTGGGCCAGAATCATTGTGTTCTCGTTTCAGTTTTTTTCAGTGGGGGAAGTTAGGGAATGGGTGGGGGGGAATTTGAAGCCCTGGGCTTTAAATCTTTCCTGAGGCTAACACATTGCCATGGCAGAATCTGCCAATTTTATATACCAAGTCATATATTTTTCATTTATAAATTTCAGAAATATTTACTGAATTCCTATACTGTGCAAAGCATTTTGAGGAGTTCTTGGCTAGTCTTGACAGAACTGGTGGAGCGGCAAACCTGTTCTCTCTACAGGCAAGAGGATTGCTCCTCTGGCCCCTGGGTTCCCTTCTTTTTCAAACTATGCTGATAAAGGGAAAGATAAAAGTAAATCTCCCATGGAGCTTTAGAGTTACAACAACTGGAAGTTGTTGGGCACGGCGCCCCGAAGCTTCCCGGGAGTTGTAGTTTGCCTCGGTCGCGTCACTTCGGCGTCGCCCACCTCGCCTGCCCTGGGAAGGGGAGAGGCGGAACCTCGTGGGCCTTCCTTTCCTTTGTGGACGTGGCGAGGGGCGTCCGCTGCCGCCTGAACTCTCTTCGGCTCCGCCCCTTGGGGGGGTCCTCCTGAACTTATTGGTCTGGGGGCGGGGCCTCTGAGCTACCGGAGGCGGGGCCTGGCTTGAGAGCAGCCAAACTGGGCATCTTTTTTGGAGAACTCGAAGTGGAGACTGAAGAACGCGGTGAGGTTGGATAACCTGGTAAACAGGGGCGAGGGCGGGGGGCCGGCCCAAGGAAGACTTTTCAGATCCTCTCTGGTAGAGGATTAGAGTCCAGGGTGAAAAGAACGCCTAGAAGCTTGCATGATTTTTCTCTTTTATCTACGACCCTGACCCACACTTTACGTGGGAAGTACGCCACGTCTCCCACTTGAATGCTACCACTTGTGGCTCTGGGACCTCTTTGGGACTCCCTCAGAAGATTCAGCCCCCAAAGCTGGTTTTTACCTCCGAGAACCCAGACCTCCTCTTTCAACCCAGCCCAAAGTCTAAAACTTTGAGGCCAACTACCATCTCTAGGTCTCCCATCCCCCCAGTCTTCTGTCCGATCTTTGTCTTTTTCCCTGTGACCCCTGACTTCTAGCCTCCGCCACTCCTCAGGGATTGATGATGTGGCAACCATCACTTCTACTGCTGCTCTTGCTGTTCAGGCACGGGGCCCAGGGGAAGCCCTCCCCTGAGACTGGCCCTCATGGCCAGGGAAGGGTGCACCAGCATGCTCCCCTGAGCGAGGCCCCTCATGATGACGCCCACGGGAACTTCCAGTACGACCACGAGGCTTTCCTGGGACGAGAAGTGGCCAAGGAATTCGATCAACTCAGCCCAGAGGAAAGCCAAGCTCGTCTGGGGTAGGAGACAGATGGGGTCTGGAAGATTCAAGGTTGTAATTTAAAACAGGGAGGTCAGGGGAGGCCTAATTGAGAAAGTTTTATTTGGGCCATATGGGAGTAGCATTCCAGGCAGAGGGAAATGTAAATGCAAAGGCCCTGAGACAGGAGTAAAGTAAACAAGGAATAGTGAGGCTGCTGTGCCTGGAGCCCAGTGAGCAAAGGGGAAGGGAAATGTTGGCACAGAAAGAACAAAGTGATTGTGCAGGGCTTTGGGCCATAGTGAAGGTTTTTTTTCTTTTTTAGGTGAGAGAAGGGGAGATAGACTCTCACATGTGCCCTGGGCCAGGATCCATTTGGCAACCCCCATCTGGGGCCAATGTTCAAATCAGTCAAGCTATTTTTTAGCACCTGAGGCTGACTCTGGGACCAACCCAGGGTCGATGCTCAAACCAATCGAGCCACTGGCTGCAGGAGAGAAAGGGGAGAGAGGGTGGGAGAGAAGCAGATGGTCACTTCTCTTGTGTGCCTTGACCAGGAATCAAACTGGGATGTTCATACACCGGGCCAATGCTCTATACACTGAGCTGACTGGCCAGGGTCCACAGTGAAGATTTAAGCTTTTCTTCGAGTAAGATGAGAGCCATGTGAAGGTTTTAGAGGAAGGATGAGGATGTGAGCTGACTCAGGTCTTAACAGAATCTTTTTGGTTGCCATTTGGGGAACCAACTATATAGAGCAAGAAACAGGGAACCCATTGAGGAAGCAACGGCAGTAGTCCAGGTAGACTACTAGGGACGATGGTGCCTAGACCAGGTTGGAGATAACCATGGTGCCAAGTCTCTGGCTGGGAGAGTGTGCATAAATGGGGTTGGGTGAAGGAGGGATAAGGGAAGAAAAGCAGTGAGAGGCTAACACATTTGGCATAGCACTTACTGCAATGCCAGGCACTGTTCGAAGGGCTTTACAAGCATTAACTAATATATTTATTGCCTATTGTTCTACTACATATTTATCCCCATTTTACAGAGTGGGGAACTGAGGCACAGAGAGGTTAAGTGACCTGCCCATAGTCACACAATCAGTAAGAGGAGGCTGCAGAATTTGAACTTAGACTATCTGGCTAAAACCTCAGGGTAGGACCTGTGAGTCCTGGAAACCGAGGACCAATCCCAGCCGAGTGCCTGGGTCGGGAGGGGGCAGCTGGGCCTACTCAGATTCAGTCCTGGCGACTGGGTCGGAGGGGCTTAGGAACAGTTACAAAAAAGGCTTTTTGAGTGGTCCATTAGCGGTTTGGCAAGGACCCAAACCGGTGACGGGGGTGGCCAGGGTAATGGGAAGGGGCCTGGGGGCCTACAGGTGAGACCTGAGAGAAGGAGTGTGACTTCGGGCCTACTGGGGTTTGACATGCGGGGGGGGGGGGGGGGGGGGGCGCTGGCAGAAGCCCAGCCTGCGGGGTTGCAGGTGATGGTCCTAGGTCAGTGTCTGATAACCGCTGGAAAAGATAGGGGACAGGGCGTGGGGCAAGAGTGGAGGGAGAGGGGCCTAAAATTGAGCGGCGCATCCAGGGAGGGGCAGAGCAGAAAGTGAGATTAGAAGGGAGGGTCCTAAAACTGGCAGTCAGGGGAGAGGAGAGGATATGGGACGGGACCTGAGACGACGAGAGGTCTGTGGCCTTGGCAGTTGTAGTTCAGAGGTAATCTTGGGACAGGAGTCCTGAGGGCCAGGGGTGCACTGTGACAACCCTACCCCTAGCCCTCGTTGCAATTCGGACTCCCCCTGGAGATGGAGCACGTGCAGGGTCTAGGGGCGAGGCCAGTGCGGAGAATGTGGTTCTGGGTTGTTAGGTTCTTCCCTCATCTGGGCATGTGGTGGGCCGCAGCGCCAGCCATAGGCCCGGGGGTTGAGGAGGCGGAGCCTATGTAGGCGCGGTCTTGGGATTGACACGTGCCTCCCCCAATTTGTGGGCAGCTTTTGGAGAGCAGTTTAGCCCTGATGTGCCTCGAGGGGGCGGGGCTCTAAGTGAGAGGGCGGGGCTTGGGCGGAGGGGGCCCGCCCCCAGACTTACTTGTGTTCTGCCCCGGCTGGCAGGCGCATCGTTGACCGCATGGACCGTGCTGGGGACGGGGACGGCTGGGTGTCGCTGGCCGAGCTCCGCGCGTGGATCGCACACACACAGCAACGGCACATACGGGACTCGGTGAGCGCGGCCTGGGACACGTACGACACGGACCGCGACGGGCGTGTGGGTTGGGAGGAGCTGCGCAACGCCACCTATGGCTACTACGCGCCTGGTATGCAGCGAGACCTTGACCCTACTCCTCACACACACCGTGACCCTGACTGTTTTGATCCCTCATCCTGAGAACCTTTAGCGGCTAAAGTTTAACCCATTAGCCAGAATCCCTGACCTCTACCCTCTGGTCCTTGACAGGGTCTACCCAATTTTAAGACCCCGATCACCCTGAAATCACCAATCCCTGATTACTGACTTCTCATTCCAGCATCCACAACCTCTATAACCCTAGGATCAGGGGATTTCAGATCCTTGACAGGAGATATGTACTTTCCATACCCCTGACCTCTCATCCTGAGAACTCCAAAGCCATTTACCTTGCCCGCTGACTCCCTGGGTTCTCTCCTCCTAGTCCCCACGCCCCAGCCTTAGGCACCCACAGCTCTTATTCTGTCCTTCCTGTACCCTCACCCCTGCCTGTCCCTCATATATCCCCAGAGGTGTCTTTTCATACCCAGAGCTTACCCTGACCCCCTGCTGCTCACAGACTTCCCATGACTCCCCTGGGCCCCCTGGAGAGAGTCCCAGCTCCTCAACTCCATCTGGCCCACCCCTCTCTGACTTTGTTTTTCTGCATTTTCTGCCCTGATCAAATGGATTTGCCATTTTCCTGAACTCACCACATTCTTCAAACCTCTACACTCTGCACATACTGTTCCCTCTGTCGAAAATGCCTTTCCCCTACTCTCTATCCAGCAACCTGAGGCAGTATAATCTACTGCATCAGAGCATGACGTGGGGGCCCAATGGCCAGTGTTAATTCCAAGTCCATCATTCCAGGCTGTATGATCTTGGGTGAGATATTTCCTTTCTGGGAGTCAGGGTTTTTTTCATAAAATGAGAATGAACAAAAAAAACTCTACTTGCTTTTTGTGTGGGTTAAATGCAATATTGTAGGTAAAGAGCTTAGCCTATAATAAACTCTTACTACAATGTAGCAAATGTATGCAAATAAGAATATATGTTATGTATCATTAATTCAGTAAAGGTTCTTTCCTGCCCTGACCCCCCGAATTAGATCCTTTTGTCTTTCTTTTCAATGTGCCTGGTGTTACCTCCATGAAAGCACATCTCACCGAGCTCCCTCCTTTCCTAGGTGAAGAATTTCACGATGTGGAAGATGCAGAGACCTACAAGAAGATGCTGGCTCGAGATGAGCGGCGTTTCCGGGTGGCTGACCAGGATGGGGACTCGATGGCCACTCGGGAGGAGCTGACGGCCTTCTTGCATCCAGAGGAGTTTCCTCACATGCGCGACATTGTGGTTGCCGTGAGTGAGGGCCAGCCTTCCAGTGCTTACCTTGGGAGTTCCAGTCACCTGGTCTTCTGGCATGTTCCCAGGAAACCTGGGCCACAAATGCCAATCAATGGAGGGTGACATCTTCCATCCACCCTGTGCCCACCAGTGCCACTATTAGTGGAAGGATTTATATGTACTTCTACTATGCCTGACTCTTCTAAAATTACTTTAAAAATGTAATTATATGTATTTTTCAAATAGGTAACATATTGATGTGGTTAAACACCCAAAAGATGCAAAAAAGGTGAACAATCTTCTTTCCTTGCGTGTCCCTACCCTGTCTCCCACAGTCCTGTCTCCACGGCTAACCCCTTTCTTGTGTCTAGAGCAATGCTGTTAGGATCAAGGGCTCTGAGGCCAGAAGGCCTGGGTTCAATTCCCAGCCCTGCTGCTTCCTGGCTGTGTGACCTTGGGCAAGTTATTCAACCTCTCTTGACATGAATTTCCTTACCTGTAAAATCAGGGTACTGATAATGATCCTGTGGAGGACACCAGGAGGGTGGTTGTAGGGACTAGCTCAGTTCATACATGTAATACTGTAAAACTGGCCTGGGGTAAATGCTCATTACATCATTTTATAACATGTCAGTACAGCTACAGGATAGGAATTGCTGGATCAAAGGGGGTCAGAGAGGAGAGATGTCATTAACCTAGGTTCCTCAAACCGCTTATACTTCCTGTCCTATAAGGCCCAACATCCCTCTTTAAAAGCAGATAATGTGTAACACCTCTCTCTTCTCCTGAGTTAAGATTATTTAACAAACCCTGACTGAGCATGTCTTATGTGCCAGGTACCCTTCTAACACCTTTACCTGCTTCACCTCAATTTATTTATTTATTTTAGTAAGAGGAGGGGAGATAGAGAAACAGACTCCTGCATGCGCCCTGAGATCTACCTGGCAACCCCCATTTGAGGCTGATGCTGGAATCAGCCCAGTTATCCTCAGCTCCTGGGGCCAACACTCAAACCAATCGAGCCACTGGCTGTGAGAGGGGAAGAGAGAGAGAAAGGGGAGTGTGAGGGGGGGGAGAAGCAGATGGTCACTTCTCATGTGTGCCCTGACTGGTGATTGAACCCAGGATGTCCGCATTCCAGGCAGACCCTATTTACTGAGCGAACCGGCCAGGGCATCACCTCAATTTAACTGTCATGGCAACCTTATGGTGGTGGCCTATCATCTTCGTTTTACAGATAAGGAGACCTTGGCACAAAGTGACTTTCCTAAGATCACCCAGATGAGAAGTGGCACAGCCTGGATTTGTACCTAGACAAATTTCTTTCCTTGCGTGTCCCTACCCTGTCTCCCACAGTCCTGTCTCCACGGCTAACCCCTTTCTTATGTCTAGAGCAATGCTGTTAGGATCAAGGGCTCTGAGGCCAGAAGGCCTGGGTTCAACCAGGGGTCAGCAAACTAGAACCTGTGGCCAGAGCCAGCTCACAGATTGTTTTTGCAAATAAAGCTTTATTGTCACACAGCCACACCCATTTGTTATATATGCTACAATTGCAAAGTTGAGTCAGTTCACCAGAGACTGTACAGCAGGCAAAACTGACAATGTTTACTCATTGGCCTTTCATGGAAATGTTTGCTGAACTCTGGTCTCAACTCTGCTGCCATCGTGCGTGTTCGCGGATAGTGAGCAACCTTCCCACATGCAAGATTTCAAAACATGACTCTGAGCCTCAACTGTACTATAGGAAACACTAAAGGAAGTCACTTATAATAAATAACAGAAATTTCAATATGTAAGTGTTGTAGAGTTACTAGATCCAGCAAATAACTTAGGACATTCAATTACATTTGCATTTATAATAGCAACTAATATGAGCAACAAATCATATATAAAATTTATTGATTTGAGAGAAACATCTATTTGTTGTTCCACTTATATATGCATTCATTGATTGACTCCTGTATGTGCCCTCACTGGGGATCGAACCCATAACTTTGTTGTATCCAGATGACACTGACCAACTGAGCCACCTGGTCAGAGCAAGTTTTTTTAGTGTAAGTGTATACCACGCAGTATTTGGGACATATTATTACTAAAATATTATATATCTGGAACCAAAGTAACTCAGCATCCTGTACTTTAAGTATGTCCCAAATATTGTGCAGGACAGACTTATACTAAAGAATTATTTGTTGTTCATTTGAAAATCAAATGTAATTGAGAATTCTGAATTTTAGCTCGACTTTGCTAGAAGACAGTGGAGTGTCAGGTGCCTGCATCACCTTATAGGGAGTGAGTTTGAATGCGGAGGTGGGGAACAGAAACAGTTTGCTCAAGAAGTGAAGGGAAAAGCAGAGGTGTCAAGTGGAGGCGGATTTAATGGCGGGCGCACCCTGGGCCCCGACTTCTGAAGGGCTCTGCAAAACCCCAACTTTACACTTTTTTCTAATGACACCAAGTTTGGTTTCATATGTGCAATTTTAACATGAATAGTACGTAATATTTTTTATTTATTTAAAAATATGGTTAACATGTACTTTTATGTTCCCTGTCTCTTTTTTTTTTAAGGGGCCCAATATTTTCTTCTGTGCCCGGGGCCTCAACTGACCTTAATCTGCCTCTGGTATCGAGGATGTGTCAACATGGTCCACTAAGTATTAGAATTTTTATATATTTTTTTATTTTATTTATTTTTCTGAAGTTGGAAACAGGGAGGCAGTCAGACAGACTCCCACATGCGCCTGACCAGGATCCACCCGGCATGCCCACCAGGGGCGATGCTCTGCCCATCTAGGGCATTGCTCTGTTGCAACCAGAGCCATTCTAGCACCTGAGGCAGAGGCCACAGAGCCATCCTCAGCACCTGGACCAACTTTGCTCCAATGGAGCCTTGGCTGCAGGAGGGGAAGAGAGAGACAGAGAGGAAGGAGAGGGGGAGGGTGGAGAAGCAGATGGGTGCCTCTTCTGTGTGCCCTAGCCGGGAATCGAACCCGGGACTCCTACACGCCAGGCCAACGCTCTACCACTGAGCCAACCGGCCAGGGCCAAGTATTAGAATGTTTAAACAAACGATTATGGCCCTGGCTCTGCCTGTTAAAGGAAAAGAAGCTTCTGCCCTGGGGCATGAGAAAGTTGTTAGGGATATGGGACAGCTCTCCTGGTTTTCTGGGCTCACCCATTAAGTGCAGATAGGGCCTGCATCATTATAGCACCCCAGAAAGCCCCCAAATTCCCCGCATGTCTCTGGGGAGAGTTATACCTTGTTGAGACTGCTTTAATGCCTGGCCTCACACCCACTCCAGAATGAAATCCCCTAAGAGAACCTAATATCCTGCCCCTGGGGATCTGTTCCCCCTTGGGAGCCAACCCCAAAACCTTTTTCTCCTCAGGAAACCCTGGAGGACCTGGACAGGAACAAAGATGGCTACATTCAAGTAGACGAGTACATTGGTGAGTGGCACCTGAATTCCTCTCTGAGGAAGTCTGTCCCCACCTGAGTCTGGGTGGCAATCCAATGCATTATCACCGTAAAGAGCAAAAGCCCTCCGAAGTGGAGGCAGGGGCGCTGCTTAAGTTTATGCATCCGGCCTGACCTGTGGTGGCACAGTGGATAAAGCGTTGACCTGGAAATGCTGAGGTCGCCAGTTCGAAACCCTGGGCTTGCCTGGTCAAGGCACATATGGAGTTAATGCTTCCAGCTCCTCCCCCCTGTCTCTCTCTCCTCTCTCTCTCTGTCTCTCTCTTTCCCTCTCTCTCTCTCTCCTCTCTAAAATGAATTAAAAAAAAAGTTTATGCATCCACCAAATATTTATTGAGCACCTACTATGTACCAGGTCCCCAAAGCATTTATTCATCACCCACTGTATACCAGGCCCACCAAATTTTTATTAAACACCTATGATTGCTTGACCAGGTGGTAGCTCAGTGGATAGAGCATTGGCCTGGAATGCAGAGGACCCAGGTTTGAAACCCTGAGGTCGTTGGCACGAGAGTGGGCTCACCAGCTTGAGTGTAGGGTCGCTGGCTTGAGTGTGCGATAGTAGACATGACTCCATGGTCACTGGCTTGAGCTCAAAGGTCGCTGGCTTGAGCCCAAGGTCGCTGGCTTGAGCCCAAGGTCGCTAGCTGAGCAAGGGGTCACTCGCTCTGCTGTAGCCCCCTGGTCAAGGCACATATGAAAAATCAGTCAATGAATAACTAAGGTGCTGCAACAAAGAATTGCCGCTTCTCATTTCTCTCCTTTGTCTGTCTGTCCTTATCTGTCCTTCTCTCTGTCTTTCTCACACACAAAAAAACACCTACGATAGACCGGGGCCAGGAAATCTAATACCTTTAGTATGCCAGACTGAAAAAGCATATATCAAGCACCTACTGTGTGCGAGGACCAAGAAGCATTTAATGAGCTTGTTAGTGACTGAGGTTATAGCACAGACCATCACACACCAGGTCATTTCCTGGGAGGGTGTGGAGTTTCTACAAAATCAGGGCCCAAGGACTGTGTCTGCTTGTGATGGGAAGTCAGGGAGTTTGTCTTGAACCTGTATTTACACAGAAAAGTGTAAGCATCTTTGTTACTCAGAATATTGGGGAGCCCTTGTGACACCTCCAAATATCACTGTAGCCCTGCCTCTGTCCTTGCCCTCAGTAGGCAAGGAATTTAATTAAGGGGAAAGCTTTTAGGTATAGAATTGCTAAAAGATTGAACACATTTTTCTATAGAATGCTTTTATGGAACAAACCTGTAGGCAGGATCTTTTTCTTTTTTTTCAAGCAGGGCGATAATTTCTTTCTAGTTTAATTTATTGGGGTGACACTGGGTAACAAAATTATACAGGTTTCAGGTACACAAGTATATAACACATCTATACATACACTGCATTGTGTGTTCACCGCCCCACCCAAGTAGGACATTGTATTTTAAGCACAATTTTTTTTTTTGTCAAGAAAGAACTTGAACCTGACCAGGTGGTGGCACAGTGGATAGAGCATCTGACTGGGACATGGAGGACCCAGGTTCAAAACCCGAGGTCATCAGCTTGAGCATAGGCTCACCAGCTTGAGCGAGGGGTTGCTGGCTTGAGCCCAAAGGTCGCTGGCTTGAGCAAGGGATCACTCGCTGTGTGGTAGCCTCCAGTCAAGGCACATATGAGAAAGCAATCACTGAACAACTAAGGAGCTGCAATGAAGAATTGATGCTTCTTATCTCTCTCCCTTCATGTCTGACTGTCCCTCGCTCTGACTCTCTTTCTGTCTCTGTCCAAAAAAAAGAAAGAAGGAAGGAACCAAACCCTGGCCAGATAGCTCAGTTGGAGCATCAACCTGGAGTGCAGAGGTTGTCAGTCCAATCCCCGGTCAGGGCACACAGAGGAGCAGCTTGATGTTACTGTCTCTCTCTTTCCCTGCCTCTCAAAAAAAAAAAAAAGTAAAGAAAGAAAGAACTGGAGCGACACAGCAGTTGAATCACAACGGTAGCTGACGCAGTCTGTGGGCACTGTGGTTAATAGCTCACAAGTGCATCTAGTCCCCACATCCACCCTGGGCGATGGTTATTGCCCCACCTTACAGATAGGAAGCTGAGGCCCTGAGGGAAAAACACTTCGCTGAGGTCACTGGCTAGTCAGGTGAACATGACTTGCGTCCAGGCAGGAAGACCTCATGGTTCTGCCCTAACACCCAGGCTGCGGGGTCCCTAGAGGGCTCTAGGGACAGAGATGTGGGCAGAATCCCAGGATCCCCCAAAGAAATATAATTCTGCACCGCTGGATGGTGCGGGGAAGGGCACGAATGAGGAGTCCTGAGGGGCACTGCGAGTCCTGACCCAGGCTGAGCGGGTGGGTGTCCGGGGAGATGGGAGAGTTGTGGGGTTCCCTGTATGGGCTCCAGCCTGGCCTGGGGTGGCGCAGTGTCTCTCTCTCTCTCTCCCCCTTATTCTCTCTTTAAATCAATAAATACAATTTTTAAAAAAAGACTTAAAAAGTTTTTTATTGATTGATTTTTAGAGAAAGGAAGGGAGAGAGAGAAACTGATTTGTTGTTCCACTCTTTTTTGTGTGTGTGTGATAGAGACAGAGTCAGAGAAAGGGACATATAGGGACAGGCAGGCAAGAAGGAAAAGAGAAGCATCAATTCTTCGTTGTGGCCTCTTGGTTGTTCATTGATTGCTTTTCCATATGTGCCTTGACTGGGGGGCTTCAGCAGAGCGAGTACCCTATGCTCAAGCCAGCGACCTTGGGCTTCAAGCCAGCACCCATAGGGTCATGTCTGATTCCACACTCAAGCCAGCGACCCAGTGCTCAAGCTGGTGAGCCCACGCTCAAGCGGTGACCTTGGGGTTTCAAAACTGGGTCCTCTGCGTCCCAGTCCAATGCTCTATCCACTGCTCCACCGCCTGGTCACGCTGTTGTTCCACTCGTTTATGCATTCATTGGTTGATTATTTTATGTGCCCTGACCAGGAAACAAACCCACAACCTTGGTGTATGGGGTTGATGCTCTAACCAGCTGAGCTTTCTGGCCAGGGCAGGAAGACGTTCTGTGCTAATTATCATGGCTTTGTGTCTGGTGTAAAAGGCTTGTCAGGTTGTAATGTACAGGAAATCTATCTGTGGGTTTCTCCACGGCAGCCCCTGGGGTGAAGAGTTTTGTAGACATTTCAAATAATTGGAACAAAAGAAAGGCTCCAGCAATTTTCAGGGAGGTTCTTAGAGTGAGGTGAGCTTTATCGTATCTCCTGTCACCTCCCCAGAAACATGTTCACTCATCCTTTCTTCCTGCGGAGTGCCCACTGTGTGCCAGGCACTGAGCCACATGACGCACACAGTATTTCATTTGGATATCAAATCGCTCATTCAGTAGATCAATGAACTGATCAAGCAAGTCAATTTCATGTATAGCATAATGATCACCTGTAAATCGAGTGTTGTTATTAATCCCATTTAAACAGCAGAAAGTGAGGCTACAGAGAGAGAAGGGAGCGGCTGGGATCTCTTGATGAGAAAATGTCAGAGCCAGGATGAGAGCCTCTGCTGGCTCCGCTGGTCTGGGCACGGGCCCTGAGCCGCTGCCTCTCGCCCTGACCCCAGCGGACCTGTACTCTGCGGAGCCTGGGGAGGAGGAGCCGGCCTGGGTGCAGACTGAGCGGGAGCAGTTCCGGGACTTCCGGGACCTGAACAAGGACGGGCGGCTGGATGGCAGCGAGGTCGGCCACTGGGTGCTGCCCCCGGCCCAGGACCAACCGCTGGTGGAGGCCAACCACTTGCTACATGAGAGTGACATGGACAAGGTGCTGATGGGGCCCGCAGACCAGCGTGGGGGGGGAGGACGTGGCCTGGAGCTGCCAGGGTTCCTGTTTGGTGGAGAAAAGGACAGAGACCTTGAGAAAAGGACAGAGAGTTAAGGAAAGAGAGACTGTAAACCAGAGAAAGGGCGACAGAGACCCACAGAGAGGGAGACGGAGACCCGAGAGAGAGAAGGACAGACCCAGAGAAAGGGACAGGGACCCAGAGAGGGAGACAGAGACCTGAAGGGTCATACTTAGGCTCAGAGAGGGGTCTCACATGCAGGGTACTGAGTTACTTGCTGACCTCTGACCTTCCATCCAGGATGGACGTCTGAGTAAGGCTGAGATCCTGGGCAACTGGAACATGTTTGTGGGCAGCCAGGCCACCAATTATGGCGAGGACCTGACGCGTCACCACGATGAGCTCTGAGCCTCAGCGCGCCCACCACAGCCTTGTGGCCCCATGGGACGACCTGAGGAGGAGCCCCAATGGCCAGGTGCTCCCTCCGTCTTCGACCCTGCAGGCTGCAGACACAGCCCATGGTGTCCCCTGTCCCTGGGCTCTTATGGATCCACTTGGTCAAGGTCTCTTCCTGAGACACCTTAGCCCTTCTCTGCCCTCACCACTGCACCCCACAGACCTGAGGAGTGAGGGACCACCCATTTCTCACTGGAAGAATCTCCCAGCTCAGTCCATGGCCCCCAACACCACGCTCAGCCTCCGAGAGCCTCCATCGACCACACAGCTCCAAATCTGAGCCTCATACGATAGACCGGAAACACTCCCCTGCCAGCCTCAGCTCAGAGCTTGCCCACAGGCACCGCCCCCGGACACCTCCTCTGTGAGGGAAGCAATAAAATCTAGTGCTGGGGCCTCGATTATGTGTCTCTCTGAGGGGTGACAGGAGCCTTAGGGAGGAATTGGGGGCTGCGACTGGGAGAGAAACATGCTAGGAGTTTGGGAGAATGTGGACTGAAGGAGGGGGCAGGGCATTTGAAGAGGGGGCTCTGGGTGTTGGTAGGGTTTGAGGGCATTCCTGAGGATGAAAAATTAAAGTAGCAGCCTGGACCCAGCAATCAACAAGGTGAGAGTGATCCCAGTAGAGGGAACAGCATATGCAAAGGCCCTGAGGTAGGAGTGGGCCTGGTGTATGTGAGGATGACCGAGGAGGCCAATGCGGCTGGAGTGGAATGAGGGAGGAGAGGGAACCAGGATCATGTCACCATGGTCCCAGTATGATGGGGCAAGATAGAGGCAGAAACCTAAAATACTGGGACCTGACCAGGTGATGGCACAGTGGCTAGAGCATTGACCTGGGACACTGAGGACCCAGGCTCAAAACCTGGAGGTCTCTGGCTTGAGTGTAAGATCATAGACATGACCCGATGGTTGCTGGCTTGGCTTGAGCCCCTCAGTCAAGGCACATCTGAGAAGCAATCAATGAACAACTATGTGCCGCAACTACGATCTCTCTCCCTTTTTTTTTTTTTTTTTTTTTTACAGAGATAGAAAGTCAGAGGGATAGATAGGTACAGACAGACAGGAACAGAGAAATGAGAAGCATCAATCATCAGTTTTTTGTTGTTGTGACACCTTAGTTGTTCATTGATTGCTTTCTCATATGTGCCTTGACCACGGGCCTTCAGCAGACCAAGTAACCCCTTGCTTGAGCCAGGGACCTTGGGTCCAAGCTGGTGAGCTTTTGCTCAAACCAGATGAGCCCGCGCTCAAGCTGGCAACCTCGGAGTCTCGAACCTGGGTCTTCCGTATCCCAATCCGACACACTATCCACTGCGCCACTGCCTAGTCAGGCCCCTGACTGTCTTTTTCTTGCTCTTTATCTCAAAAAAAAAAAAAGAAAAAAGAAAGCTGAGTTGGCACAGGGACTAAAGGGTGAGGGTGACAGGCATTTGTTCCTCCAGGGCCCTAAGACCCCTGGTTAAATCTTCTAGCGTTGAACAGCTTAAACTTCTCACAGCAATTCCACTCCAGGTAGCTCTGGAGTGGAAATTAAAGTCACCAAAATAAGGGTCATAGCATCTTTAATCAAAATAGTCGCAAACTGGGAACAAGCGATGTGCTCATCCACAGAAGGGTTAAGTGCATGGCAGGGCCTTCTTCGCCCAGGGGAAGCCAGAGCAAGGTGGAGGGTGGCCTCCCCCTCCCCCCACCCCCAGTGGCACGGAGGAGCTGGATGCCCAGGATCACATGCCACATGATTCCATTCACAGGAAATTCAAAAACGGGCAAAACTTAAGGATCAGAAGTCAAGCTGGGGCTTTCCCTTGCTGAGGAGGACTGGCATGGGCCTGAGGTGGTTATGGGGGGCTGAGCTTGGGCTGGGAATGGCTTCCTCGGGGTGTTCAGCCTATAAACATTCACCCCACTGTCCACGCAGGAGGTGTCCACTTTTACACGGGTTAGATTTTAAACATTTGCTTTCAAACAAATCCCCCTGATTTTTAGGGCGGTGAAATGATTCTGTATTCTGTATGTTGCTGTAATGAAGGACAACTGTAATTTTACATTTGTCAAAACCTGCAGAAAATGCCTGCCTGGTGGTGCAGTGGATAGAGCGTTGGACTGGGATGCTGAAGGACCCAGGTTCGAGACCCGAGGTCGCCAGCTTGAGCGCAGGCTCATCTGGTTTGAGCAAGGCTCACCTCAAGCAAGGGGTTACTCGGTCTGCTGAAGGCCCACGGTCAAGGCACATATGAGAGAGCAATCAATGAACAACTAAGGTGTCACAACAAAAAACTGATAATTGATGCTTCTCATCTCTCTCTGTTCCTGTCTGTCTGTCCCTATCTGTCTCTCTCTCTCTGTGTCACTGTAAAAATAAATAAATAAAATTAAAAAAAAAAAAAACCTGCAGAAAGTGCCACACAGAGAGTGAACCCTCAGTATTGATGCGCTTCAGTTAGTAATGTATCAATATTGGCTCACCAATGATAACAAAGCATCTATTAATGCAAGATGTTAATAATGGGGGAAAGTGGGAGTGGGGTGAAGGGTATATGGGCACTCTCTGTACTTTCCACCAATTTTTCTGTAAACCTAAAACTGCTTTTAAAAATAAAGCCTGCTAGCCCTGGCTGGATAGTTCGGTTGGTTAGAATTTCGGTCCAAAGCACCAAGCTTGCCAGTTTGAACCCCGATCAGGGCACATACAGGCACTGATTGATGTTCTTTTCTCTCTCTCCCTCTCTGGCTAAAAATCAATCAATAAAAATAAACAAATAAATAAATAAAGCCCACTAAAAGCATTATAAGCAACTAAAATTAAAAAAAGGAAATCCCCTTGTCCTGGCTGGTTGGCACAGTGGTAGAGCAACGGCCCTGTGTGTGGATGACGCCTCCAAGGTCGAGTATATGTCAGGGCACACAGGAGAAGCACCCATCTGTTCCTTCATTCCTCCCCCTCTCCTCTCTCACTCTCTCCCTCTCTCCCTCTCTCTCCTCCCCTCCTGCAGTCAAGGCTCGATTAGAGCAAGTTGACCCTGGGCACTGAGGATGGCTCTGGTTGCAATGGAGCATGGGCGTCAGATGGGCAGAGCATCGCCCCCTAGTGGGCTTGCCAGGTGGATCCTGGTTGGGGCGTATGAAGGAGTCTGTCTCTCTGCTTCCCCTCCTCTCACTCACAAAAGAAATCCCCTTTATAGGTTAAGTCATAGATTTCCCTGTATTTGATGATTTTTGTTTTTCTTCAGGGAAGGGGGAAGAGATGCAAATATCATAGGGTGAGACTGTAAACCTATATATAAAGCAGCAATCTTCAACTGGTGTGGTGCAAGAATTTCTTTTTTAAAGATTTTATTCATTTTTTAGAGAGGAGAGGGAAAGAGAGAGAGAGAGAGAGAGAGAGAGAGAGAGAGAGAGAGAAGGGAGGAGCAGGAAGCTTCAACTCCCATATGTGCCTTGACCGGGCAAGCCCAGGGTTTTGATCCGGGGACCTCAGCATTCCAGGTCAACGCTTTATCCACTGCGCCACCACAGGTCAGGCTTGCAAGAATTTTTTTTTTAATTTTTTATTTATTCATTTTAGAGAGGAGAGGGAGAGACAGAGAGAGACAGAGAGAGAGGAGAGACAGAGAGAGAAGGGGGGAGGAGCTGGAAGCATCAACTCCCATATGTGCCTTGACCAGGCAAGCCCAGGGCTTCGAACCAGCCACCTCAGCATTTCCAGGTCGACGCTTTATCCACTGCGCCACCACAGGTCAGGCTTGCAAGAATTTTTAAAAAATGTTTGTTATATTTTTTTTCCCCATTATTTAATTTATTTTTTTAAATAAATTTTTATTTTAATGGGGTGACATCAATAAATCAGGGTACATATATTCAAAGAAAACATTTCCAGGTTATCTTGTCATTTAGTTCTGTTGCATACCCATCACCCAAAGAGAGATCGTCCTCTATCAACCTCTATCCAGTTTTCTTTGTGCCCCTCCCCCTCCCCCTCTCCCTCCTCCCCTCCCCCCACCCCCCGTAACCACCCCACTCCTGTCCATGTCTCTTAGTCTCGTTTTTATGTCCCACCAATGTATGGAATCCTGCAGTTCTTGTTTTTTTCTGACTCACTTATTTCACTCCGCATAATGTTATCAAGATTCCACCATTCTGCTGTAAGTGATCCGATGTCATCATTTCTTCTAGCTGAATAGTATACCATGGAGAATATGTGCCCAATCTTCTTTATCCAGTCTTCTATTTTTTTTTTTACAATGATTAAAAGCCTTTAAGCAAGCTCTTGGCCAATACAGCAAGAATCCATAAAAGAGTAGTGCCCTTGGCCCTGGCCGGTTGGCTCAGCGGTAGAGCGTCGGCCTGGCGTGCGGGGGACCCGGGTTCGATTCCCGGCCAGGGCACATAGGAGAAGCGTCCATTTGCTTCTCCACCCCCCCCCTCCCTCCTTCCTCTCTTTCTCTCTCTTCCCCTCCCGCAGCCAAGGCTCCATTGGAGCAAAGATGGCCCGGGCACTGGGGATGGCTCCTTGGCCTCTGCCCCAGGTGCTGGAGTGGCTCTGGTTGCGGCAGAGCGTCGCCCCCTGGTGGGCAGAGCATCGCCCCTGGTGGGCGTGCCGGGTGGATCCCGGTCGGGCGCATGCGGGAGTCTGTCTGACTGTCTCTCCCCGTTTCCAGCTTCAGAAAAAAAAAATAAATAAATAAATAAATAAATAAATAAAAGAAAAAAAAAAAAAGAGTAGTGCCCTTAACATGTTCACCAAGTCCAAGTTGGCCCCATCACCATGCCAAATTCCTGAAAAATGCAACCCAACCACAGTTCAGTCTGTTAGGAGCTGTCACAGGGAGAAGTCCAGGAAAAGTCCACACAGGAAAAGTCCACATGGCACTGGAATTGTTGTCACCATTCTATATTTTGCAGCTCATGTCCAAGTCCCAATGACCGCTGCTTCTAGCTAGTAATGATTCAGGTAGACTGGAATGTTTTATTGATTTTAGGGAGAGAAAGAGAGGAAGGGAAGGAGGGAGAAAGAGGAACATTGATCTGCTCTTTTTTTTTTCTTTTAATTTATTGATTTTAGCCAGAGAGGAAGGGAGAGAAAGACAGGAATATCAATCTGTTCCTGTATGTGCCCTCACCGGGGATCGAACTGTAAAACAGTGCTTTGGGCCAATGCTCTTACCAGTGGAGCTATCCAGCCAGGGCTGATCTGCTCTTTTATATGACCTGAATGGGGATCAAACCAGCAACCTCTGAGCTTTGGGATGATATTCTAACCAACTGAGCTATCTGACCAGGGCCTGCAAGAATTTTTTTTAAACATGCAATACCTGACTATTTACTCAGGGGCACTGACCTCTTTTTCCTTAAATTATCAAATTTAAAAAATGACAACAAAAAAAGAAAAAAAAATAACAACAGCGAACACAATAGCTGTTTACTGTGAATGAATCAAAATTACACCTATTTTTTTTGTCAGATTGACAAAAATATATTTTTGGGTGTGCTGCAGAAGTTCAGTAATTAGTTAATATGTGCCATGAGATGAAAAAGATTGAGCCTGACTTCTGGTGGCACAGTGGATAAAGTGTTGACCTGGAATGCTGAGGTCGCCGGTTCAAAACCCTGGGCTTACCCAGTCAAGGCACATATGGGAGTTGATGCTTTCTGCTCCTCCCCCCTTCTCTCTCCCTCTCTATCTCTCTTCTCAAACATGAATAAATAATTAAAAAGAAAAGAAAAGAAAAAGATTGACTATCACTGCTATAGCCCTGGCCAAGTAGCTCAGTTGGTTAGAGTATTGTCCTGATACGTCAAGTTTGCAGGTTTGATCCCCAAATAAGAATCAACCAATAAATGCATAAATAAGTGGAACAACAAATCAATGTTTTTTCCCCTCTCTCTCCCTTTCTCACTCTCTAAAATCAATAAATTTTATAAAATTGAAAAAAAAGAAAGTGCTGCTATAGACCAATGTGAGGAGAACTGACATCTTAATGTCTTCCAATCCATGAATATAGTATATGTTCCCTTGATTTAAGTGTTGAAATTCTCTCAGCAATGTTTTATAGGTTTCAGAGTAAAGGCATTATATCTATTATTAAATCTACTTCTAAGCCTTGACCGGTTGGCTCAGTGTGAAGCATTGGCCTGGCATATAGATGGCCTAGGTTCAAACCCCAGTCAGGGCCTGACCAGGCAGTGGTGCAGTGAATAGAGCATCAGACTGGGATGCGGAGGACCCAGTTTCAAGCCCAGAGGTTGCCAGCTTGACTGTGGGTTCATCAAGCTTGAGCACAGGCTAACCAGCTTGAGTGCAGGGTCGCTGGCTGGAGCAAGGGGTCACTGGCTCAGCTTGAGCACCCTGGTCAAGGCACATATGAGAAGCAATCAATGAACAACTAAAGTGCTACAACTACAAATTGATGCTTCTCATCTCTCTCCCTTGCTGTCTATCTCTAAACTTTTGTTAAAAAAAATTTTTTTAAAAGCCCAGCTAGTCCTGACTAGATATCTCGGTTGGTTAGAGCAGCATACCCAAGTGCAGAGGTTGCCAGTTCCATTCCTGGTCAGGGCACATAGAGGAACAGCACTATGTTTCTCTCTCTCTCTCTCTCTCTCTCTCTCTCTCTCCCTCCTTATCCCTTCTTTTCTTGTTGCAACCAACAAATAACATTTTAAAAAATTTAAAGAAGCCCAGCTAACTCTAAAAACAGTGAACTGAGCCTGACCAGGCGGTGACGCAGTGGATAGGGTGTCAGACTGAGATGAAGAGGACCCAGATTCGAGACCCCGAGGTCACCAGCTTGAGCGTGTGCTCACCTGGTTTGAGCAAAGCTCACCAGCTTGAACCCAAGGTCGCTGGCTCGAGCAAGGTGTTACTTGGTCAAGGCATATATGAGAAAGCAATCAATGAACAACTAAGGTGTTGCAACGAAAAACTGATGATTGATGCTTCTCATCTCTCTCCATTTCTGTCTTTATCTATCCCTCTCTCTGATTCTGTCTCTGTAAAAAACAAACAACAACAACAACAAAAAAAACAGTGAACTAAAATTTGAGCTAAAAATTCACAGGAGAGACAAAGTTTACAGAGATTAAAGTTTGAGTCCAACCGGAAGATTGTATTTTTGTATTCTAGAAGCAAGAAATTGGAATGTAAAGTTAAAAAACAATTTCATTTACAACAATATAAACATATTTAGAATATTTTTTTTTTTTTTTTTTTTTTTTTTTTACAGAGACAGAGAGTGAGTCAGAGAGAGGGATAGACAGGGACAGACAGACAGGAACGAAGAGATGAGAAGCATCAATTATTAGTTTTTCATTGTGCGTTGTAACACCTTAGTTGTTCATTGATTGCTTTCTCATATGTGCCTTGACCGTGGGCCTCCAGCAGACCAAGTAACCCCTTGCTGGAGCCAGCGACCTTGGGCTCAAGCTGGTGGAATTTTTGCTCAAACTAAATGAGCCCGTGCTCAAGCTGGCAACCTCGGGGGTCTCAAACCTGGGTCCTCTGCATCCCAGTCCGATGCTCTATCCACTGCGCCACCACCTCGTCAGGCGAGATAATTTTTTTTAAAGATTTTTTGTTGATTGACTTTAGAGAGGAGAGAGAGAGAAAGAGAGAGAGAGAGAAAGGGGAGGAGCAGGAAGCATTGACTCGTAGTAGTTGTTTTTTTGTTTGTTTGTTTGTTTTTTTAATTTTTCTGAAGTTGGAAACGGGGAGGCAGTCAGACAGACTCCTGCATGCGCCCAACCAGGATCCACCCGGCACGCCCAGGTGGCGATGCTCTGTTGCAACCAGAGCCATTCTAGCGCCTGAGGCAGAGGCCACAGAGCCATGCTCAGTGCCCGGGCCAACTTTGCTCCAATGGAGCTTTGGCTGCAGGAGGGGAAGAGAGAGACAGAGAGGAAGGAGAGGGGGAGGGGTGGAGAAGCAGATGGGTGCTTCTCCTGTGTGCCCTTGTTTTTTTTGTTGCTGTTTTTTTTACAGAGACAGAAAGAGAGTGAGAGAGAGGGATAGATAGGAACAGATAGACAGGAACAGAGAGAGATGAGAAGCATCAATCATCAGTTTTTCTTTGCGACATCTTAGTTGGTCATTGATTGCTTTCTTATATGTGCCTTGACCGCTGGCCTTCAGCAGACTGAGTAACCCCTTGCTCAAGCCAGCGACCTTGGGTCCAAGCTGGTGGGCTTTGCTCAAACCAGATGAGCCCACGCTCAAGTTGGTGACCTCAGGGTCTTGAACCTGGGTCCTCCGCATCCCAATCCGATGCTCTATCCACTGCGCCACCGCCTGGGACCTCAGCATCCAGGTCAACACTTTATCCACTACACCAGTGGTCCCCAACCCCAGGGCCGCGGACCGGTACCGGTCAGTGAGCCATTTGATACCGGTCCGCATAGAAAGAATAAATAACTTACATTATTTCTGTTTTATTTATATTTAAGTCTGAACAATGTTTTATTTTTTGTATTTTCTAAAGTTGGAAACGGTGAGGCAGTCAGACTCCCGCATGCACCCAACCGGGATCCACCTGGCACGCCCACCAGGGGGCAATGCTCTGCCCATCTGGGGCGTCGCTCTGTTGAAACCAGAGCCATTCTAGCGCCTGAGGCAGAGGCCATGGAGCCATCCTCAGCGCCCAGGCCAACTTTTGCTCCAACGGAGCCTTGGCTGCTGGAGGGAAAGAGAGAGACAGAGAGGAAGGAGAGGGGGAGGGGTGGAGAAGAAGATGGGCGCTTCTCCTGTGTGCCCTGTCTGGGAATCGAACCTGGGACTCCTGCACGCCAGGCCGACGCTCTACCACTGAGCCAACCGGCCAGTGCCCAATGTTTTATTTTTTAAAAATGACCAGATTCCTTCTGTTACATCCATCTAAGACTCACTCTTGACGCTTGTCTAGTAAGTTCAACAATTATATTTAAAAATACCACAGTTTTGCCCTGGCTGGTTGGCAGTGGTAGAGCGTCAGCCTGGCGTGCAGGAGTCCCGGGTTCGATTCCCGGCCAGGGCACACAGGAGAAGCGCCCATCTGCTTCTCCACCCCTCCCCCTCTCCTTCCTCTGTCTCTCTCTTCCCCTCCCGCAGCCAAGACTCCATTGGAGCAAAAGTTGGCCCGGGTGCTGAGGATGGCTCCGTGGCCTCTGCCTCAGGCGCTAGAATGGCTCTGGTTTCAACAGAGCGACGCCCCAGATGGGCAGAGCATCGCCCCCTGGTGGGTGTGCCGGGTGGATCCCGGTCGGGCGCATGCGGGAGTCTGTCTGACTGCCTCCCTGTTTCCAACTTCAGAAAAATACAAAAAAAAAAAAAATAGTAAATAAAAAAATAAAAATAAAAATACCACAGTTTTTACGCCAGTTGCATAATTTTATTTTGTGCATTTATCCTTCCCACCCTAAAGGTCGGTCCATGAAAATATTTTTTGACATTAAACCGGTCCATGGCCAAAAAAAGGTTGGGGATCACTGCACTACACCACCACCAATCAGGCTAAGCCACTGGTTGGCGAACCACGGCTCACGAGCCACATTGCATTCTTTGGCTCCTTGAGTGTGGCTCTTCCACAAAATATTATATGTGGACACTACCTCGATAAGGAATGTACTTACCTATATAATTTAAGTTTAAAAAATTTGGCTCTCGCCTGACCAGGCGCTGGCACAGTAGATGGAGCATCAGACTGGGATGCAGAGGACCCAGGTTCAAGACCTTGAGGTCGCCAGCTTGGGCGCGGGCTCCTCTGGTTTGAACAAAGCTCACCAGCTTGGCCCTGGCCGTTGGCTCAGCGGTAGAGCGTCGGCCTAGCGTGCAGAGGACCCGGGTTCGATTCCCGGCCAGGGCACACAGGAGAGGCGCCCATTTGCTTCTCCACCCCTCTGCCGCGCTTTCCTCTCTGTCTCTCCCTTCCCCTCCCGCAGCCGAGGCTCCATTGGAGCAAGGATGGCCCAGGTGCTGGGGATGGCTCTGTGGCCTCTGCCTCAGGCGCTAGAGTGGCTCTGGTCGCAACATGGCGACGCCCAGGATGGGCAGAGCATCGCCCCCTGGTGGGCAGAGTGTCGCCCCGTGGTGGGCGTGCCAGGTGGATCCCGGTCGGGCACATGCGGGAGTCTGTCTGACTGTCTCTCCCTGTTTCCAGCTTCAGAAAAATGAAAAAAAAACAAAGCTCACCAGCTTGAGCCCAAGGTCGCTGGCTTGAATGAGAGGTTACTTGGTCTGCTGCAGCCCCATGGTCAAGGCACATATGAGAAAGCAATCAATGAACAACTAAGATGTTGCAAGGAAAAACTGATGATTGATGCTTCTCATCTCTGTCTGTTCCTGTCTGTCTGCCCCTATCTATCCCTCTCTCTGACTCTCTCTCTGTCTCTGTAAAATAAATAAATAAATAAAAATAAAAAATTTGGCTCTCAGACAAATTTCAATCGTTGTACTGTTGATATTTGGTTCTGTTGACTAATGACTTTGCTGACTTCTGGGCTAGGCGAACTTTTTTTTAAAGAGGAGGGAGATAGAGAGACAGACTCCCGCATGTGCCCTGACCAGGGCCCACATGGCAAGCCCCATCTGGGGATGATGCTCGAATCAACTGAGCTATCCTTAGCAGCTGAGGCTGACGCTCAGACCAATAGAGCCACTGGCTGAAAGAGGGGGAGAGAAAAGGGGGAGAGTTAGGGGCAGAGAAGCAGATGGTTGCTTCTCCTGTGTGCCCTGAGTGGCAATTGAACCCAAGAGGTCTGAATGCTGGGCCAACGTTGTGTCCACTGAGTCAAATGGCTAGGGCCTAGGTGAGCTTCTTAAAGTGTACCCCATGCATCTGGTTCAGGGTCAGCTAGATATTTGAGCAGAATTTCCATAAACTATTTGGCTTCCATGAACTTTCACTGGCTCCCTCTTTTCCAGATTCATACCTGACCTTCCTGTTGCTGTGTTGCTTCAAGCTAGGAAGCCTATGGATTTTGTGGGTTTTTAAAAAAATATTGTATTTATTAACTTTTAGAGAGAGAGGAGAGAGACAGAGACAGGGAGAGAAGGGGGAGGAGCAGGAAGCATCAACTCCCATGTGTGCCTTGACTGGGCAAGCCCAGGGTTTTAAACCAGCGACCTCAGCATTCCAGGTTGACACTCTATCCAGTGCGCCACCACAGATTGGGCGAAGCCTATGGACTTGATGTTTTCCCTTGATGTTTTAGCTGCTTCTTGTGGCATGAACTAGAACCTGCCTCTAGGCTGAAAACTGTACAAATGAGAAACTCACCCACTGCCTTTCCTGTTTTCTAGTTTCAATTCCTCTTCAGTGTCCGCCTGTTTTTGCTTACTTTTCAGTGTCTTTAATTAATTGTTTTCTGTTTTATTCAGAGTTTATAACTGTTATCTGTGGGAGAGTTGGGCTTTGAATCCAAGTGTCTCGCTGCAAGCTTTTAGTTATAACATTCTGACCCCTAGTGGCTGGAGGAGGCATGCTGGTTTATGAAGAAGTAGGTTCAATTTGTAGATTTTTTAAAAAATTAAAATAATATTCACAAATTACTTGTACAGAACAGCTTTTGATGGAAAGCTTCCCAGCACCTTATCACCCTTAGGGGTTCTCCTCAGTGTTTTAATCTGTTGCACATCTGGGTTATTTTAAATTTTTGGCCTGACCTGTGGTGGTGCAGTGGATGGGGTATCGATCCGGAATTCCCCATGTGGTCGCCGGTTCGAAACCCTGGGCTTGCCCAGTCAAGGCACATATGGGAGTTGATGCTTCCTGCTTCTCCCCTTCTCTATAATGAATAAATAAAGTTTTAAAAAAAATTTTTGGCAACTGCTCACTGAATACAAAATTCTAAATACTATATACAACATGCTCTATACTAAAAATGAAGTCTTCCTTCCACCAAGTTCACAGATAGCCAGTGTTTCTCTCAGAAAGAATTTACACAGATTTATTTCTTTTAACTTATTTATGTATTTATTCATTTTTTTAGAGAGGAGAGGGAGAGACAGAGAGAGAAGGGAGGGAGGAGCTGGAAGCATCAACTCCCATATGTGCCTTGACCAGGCAAGCCCAGGGTTTCGAACCAGCGACCTCAGCATTTCCAGGTTGATGCGTTATCCACTGCGCCACCACAGGTCAGGCTGTCTTTCTTCTTTTAATAGAAACGATAGCAGATGACTAACAATATTTTTTACCTCTCTAGTTTTTCTTTTTTTCCTTAGAAAGAATGAGGAACATCAATTTGTCGTTCCACTTATTTATGCATTCATTGGTTGCTTCTTGTATGTGCCCTGCCTGGGGATCAATCAACCCACCACCTTGGTGTATCGGGACAAAGCTTTAACGAACTGACCTACCCAACCAGGGCTCTCTTGTTTTTCTTTCTTTTTCCTTAAAAATATTTTTTTCATTGATTTGAGAGAGAAGAGAAAGAAGAGGGGGATAAGGGGGAGAAAGGCATCAACTTTTTGTACTACTTAGTTGTTCAATTTTATTTTTGTTTTTTTAATAATGCAAAGCAGTCCTTTTGTGTGTGTGTCTGTGTGTGTGGTGTGTGTGTGAGAGAGAGAGGAGGTGAGATAGTGAGGTCGACTCCAGCATGCCGCATTGCCACATGTGCCCCAACCGGGATTCACCTGGCAACCCCATCTTGGGCTGATGAGTACCAAGCTATTTTTAACGCCTGTGGATGACACACCCAGACCAACCGAGCTATCCTCAGTGCCTGGGCTACGCTCAAACTACTGGCTGCAGGAGGGGAAGAGGGAACGAAGGGGGAGATGGAGGGGAGGGAGAAGCAGATGGTTGCTTCTTCTCTGTGCCCTGACTGGGAATTGAACCAGGACATCCATACGCAGGGCTGACACTCTATCCACTGAGCCAATGGGCCAGGACCCATTCTTTTAATTTCTTTATTTTTTTTTGTATTTTTCTGAAGCTGGAAACGGGGAGAGACAGTCAGACAGACTCCCGCATGCGCCCGACCGGGATCCACCCGGTACGCCCATCAGGGGGCGACGTTCTGCCCACCAGGGGGCGATGCTCTGTCCCTCCGGGGCATCGCTCTGTTGCGACCAGAGCCACTCTAGCGCCTGGGGCAGAGGCCAAGGAGCCATCCCCAGCGCCCGGGCCATCTTTGCTCCAATGGAGCCTTGGCTGCGGGAGGGGAAGAGACAGACAGAGAGGAAGGAGAGGGGGAGCGGTGGAGAAGCAGATAGGCATTTCTCCTGTGTGCCCTGGCCAGGAATCAAACCCGGGACTTCTGCACGCCAGGCCGACGCTCTACCACTGAGCCAAATGGCCAGGGCCTCTTTTAATTTATTTTTAAAGATTTTATTTATTGATTTTAGAAGGAGGAGAGAGAGAAAGAGGGGGGAAGAGCAGGAAGGATCAACTCATAGCAGTTGCTTCTTGTATGTGCCTTGACTGGGCAAGCTTGGGGTTTTCAACCTGCAACCCCAGCCTTCCAGGTTGATATCTTATCCAGTGTGCCACCACAGGTCAGGCAGCAATACATTCTTTAAAAAAAAAAAAGGAGGCCCTGGCCGGTTGGCTCAGCAGTAGAGTGTCGGCCTGGCATGCGGGGGACCCGGGTTCGATTCCCAGCCAGGGCACATAGGAGAAGTGCCCATTTGCTTCTCCACCCCCCTCCCCTCCTTCCTCTCTGTCTCTCTCCTCCCCTCCCGCAGCCAAGGCTCCATTGGAGCAAAGATGGCCCGGGCGCTGGGGGTGGCTCCTTGGCCTCTGCCCCAGGCGCTGGAGTGGCTCTGGTCTCGGCAGAGCGACCCCCCGGAGGGGCAGAGCATCCCCCCCTGGTGGGCAGAGCATCGCCCCTGGTGGGCGTGCCGGGTGGATCCCGGTCGGGCGCATGCAGGAGTCTGTCTGACTGTCTCTCCCCGTTTCCAGCGTCAGAAAAATACCAAAAAAAAAGGATTTTTTTTTTAAACTTACTGATTTTAGAGAGAGGAAGGCAGGGGATGGAGAGAGATTGAAAGACAGAAAGAACATTGATCTGTTCCTGTATGTACCCTGACCAGAGATTGAACTTGTGACCTCTGGACACTGGGATGACACACTATCCACTGAGCCACTCAATCAGAGCATCGCTTGTTCTTTTATTTTGAAAAATTGGCCTGACCTGTGGTGGCACAGTGGGTAATGCATCGACCTGGAATGCTGAGGTTGCCGGTTCAAAACCCCAGGCTTGCCCGGTCAAGGCACATATGGGAGTTGATGCTTTCTGCTCCTCCCCCTTCTCTCTCTCTTTCTCTCTCTCTCTCTCAAATGAATAAATGAAATCTAAAAAAAAAAAAAAAGTTTAAAAAAAGAAAAGAAAAATATTTTATTATTGCCTGACCTGTGGTGGCGCAGTGGATAAAGCGTTGACCTGGAACGCTGAGGTCGCTGGTTCAAAACCCTGGGCTTGCCCGGTCAAGGCACATATGGGAGTTGATGCTTCCTGCTCCTCCCCCTTCTATCTCTCTCTCTCCTCTCTAAAACAAATAAAGGGACAGACAGTAGACATATTCCCAGTGTACAAACCTTACACACTATACTGTAAAATTATCTGAGTGTTTTTATTTTTAGGCACAGCGATGCCAGCTGAATTGCTTCCCTAGCCCAGATATAAGGCCTTGAAAACCAGATGGAACGCAGGAGTCCACAGCCCCAACTGCAGAGCTCTTGGGCACGATCCAAGTCCTTGAGAAAGGTAACAAGGTGAGAAACCTTATCTCCAAAAATAGTGCCAAGCCCTAATGAAGAACAGAATCCAAACCCGAGAAAGGACACACAGCCCCAATCACCCTATAAAAGAGGCCTGCAAACGAAGGATGTTCAGGTAGTTCTTTGGACCTGAAGTCCACTGCCTTCTCAGGTTGTTGGCAATTTGATTAAAGACACTCATGTTCCACTTGGTCCTCATCTCTGTGTACTGGCTCTGCGGCAATCGACAACTCGAACCCCAGCTTGTTCTGTTACCACCACCACAATGGAGATATAGAACAGCCTGACCAGTAGTGGTTTAGTGGATAGTGTCAACCTGGGACGCTGAGGGCACAGGTTCAAAACCCTGAGGTCACTGGCTTGAGTGCCAGCTCATCCGGTTTGAGCACAAGTTCACCAATTTGAGTGCAGGGTTGCCCTCTTGAGCATAGGATCCTAAACATGATCCAAAGGTCACTGGCTTTAGCAAGGGGTCTCTGTCTCAGCTGGAGCCCCCAGGTGAAGGCACAGATGAGAAAGCAAGCAATGAACAACTAGTGATACAACTATGAGTTGTTGCTTCTCATTTCCCTTCCTGTCCGTCTCTCACTAAAAATAAATATCTCAACCAAGTAATTCCAACTGTCTTAGTGCTGCCAGTGAGTCTGCTGAGGCTGGAGCCACCAGCAGGCATGTCCTGCCCAGGACAAGCCATAGCACGCCCTCTTCTTGCTCTCAACTTCAGACCAACATCTAGGAAACCTCTGCTGAGGAAAGACTAGATTTGTTTTCACTTCCTGTCTCTCCTGTAGTCCTACTCTTGCTTCCTCTTCTTGTTACCTTTGAAACCTTAAAGCAAACCTATTTCTTGGGTGAGGACATTGACACACACCCACCTCCCACCCTTCCCACAAAGGGCCTGGTCTGTGAATAGAAAAGGTGGATTTTGGTTCCTTGTGGAAATAAAGGTGCAAGATGGAAATCCTTGAAGCTGTTTGGAGTGTGGGGGGTGGTCTGTACCACAGAGGAACAAGATTAGAATCCTTGAGGACCTGAGAGAAAAAACTGGAAAGACACAGGGGTGGTTGGGACATTTGTGAGAAGACAAGGAGTGGGAAGTGTTTAGGAACAGAGAGGATTTGAAGCACTCCAGGTTATGTTGAGAGGTCTGTGAGGTGTAACTCTGGGAGGAAGGGTACAAAGAATGACTGAAGGGCAGGACCAAGCCTTGAGGTAGAGGGTTGTCTCTGGAGGTGGCAGACCTCTGAGTGTACTTGGCTTCTGCTAGGACATTGAGCAGTGTGAGTTTGGGCAAGTTGTTTTCTCAGCCTGTTATGTTCTGGAAAATGGCTGTAAATATGCCTTTCCTAGGACTGCGGCAAGGATTCAAGGAGAGTGTAGATTGACAGGTTGAAAGAGCAAAGGCTCCTTGAATGTCAGGTTCAACAGGGCCAGTTTCCAGGGAATGGGGACCTAAGAGTGGGGTGTGAGGGCTCTTAGGGACCAAGGGAAGGTTCTAGAAGTGTCTGGGCAAGTACTGGGTTTGGGGGCTCCCCAGGATACAAGGATGACCCCACCCTCCTACTGAAACTCCCTGAAGCCAGATGCACCACCCTGCCCTGCACCAGAGAGGGACTTGACCCAACAGCAGTCAGGGACACTTCCTGGTCCTTTGAATCACATCTGAACACTAGATGAGAAGCCCTTTTACCAAAATGACAAAGTAGGTTGTATATGCACTGAAATTTCACTTGGGTTTAAAAACTCGAGTGTGCATGCATGCAAAGACCTAGAGGGACAGAACCTCAGTATCACTCAGGGAGGCAGCCATGTTAGGTCTTTGTTTTTTAATCTTTGACTGTATGTTCTAGTTTTCCACACTGCCCAGGGACGCTTTTGTGATTCAATGGTTATTAAACAGCAAGTTTTCAGGGCTGCACCTGTCCTCCTAGTCAGGTCGGAACCTCCACCAGGTCTACCAGGCCTGCGGCTCGGACCTCTTCTCCCTTTCACTAGCTCTGCTCCTCAA
The DNA here is from genome assembly GCF_036850995.1 of Saccopteryx leptura. Lineage (NCBI taxonomy): Eukaryota > Metazoa > Chordata > Mammalia > Chiroptera > Emballonuridae > Saccopteryx > Saccopteryx leptura. Next base: position 67,501,601 of record NC_089505.1, read on the forward strand.
ACTCTCCAAATACTTGCTGCCTCTGAGCCACTGAACTTGTGGTTTCCTCTTCCTCCTTACCCTTCAGCAGTCACTGTTGGGGGAGGGGGGTTCCTGGCCCGTTGCTCTCACAGAACTTTATTTCCTTTGGGGGTGTTATCACACTTGACTCTGGGAGAGGTGTTCTTGCACACCTCACAGGCTTCCAATCGGCGTAACTAGAAAGGATGCGGGGGAGGGGAGGGGAGTCCTATTTAGCCTGTTAAAATGGCGCCCTCTTATGGTGGCGGCTGGGCCTCCAACCTCTGGCCACACAACCAATTTTAACGCTGTGCATTTATGTTCCACTCTGATTTTACTTTGAACGTGTGACCATGTTAAACACTCTCTGCCGAAGCTCTCAAACTCGAGTCATCCCGCCACCACCGGAACGCTTCCTTGCCAATGGGCAGGCCCCTAGGGCTCCAGGGCGAGTGAAGGCGCAGCATGGCCACTTGTTTGGTCCCCTGAGCTTTCAGGCCTGCATCACAGGCCGCGACTTCTCTGCCTGCAGCTTCACTCCGGAGCCAGCAAAGCCCGTGCCGCCCTGGGGGAGGGGAAAGGCAGACGTGAAGGCAGGTTGCGGGCAGGGCCGGCCGGGCCGCAGAAGGGGGAATCCTAAACTGGCCAGGTGAGACAGCAGGGCGGGTCTTCTGAGAATAGGGCGGAGTCCCCGGGTGGGCGTGGCGTATGGATGGCGGGGGCGGGCATTGGAGAGGGACAGTGAGGCAGGAACGGCAGCAGGGGCCTGCTCACCCTCTGCAGCACTATTATGTCACGGTCTGTGAGCTTCTCCCCATTCACAGGGTCCACCATGTCCTTCCGAATCAGCTTCTCCACGCACTCCAGGGTGACCACGGACCCACTGCGGTGAGGGGATGAGTGGGGACATCCATTAGAGGGCCTGCTCCAGACAGCCACACCCCCTGGCCCGGCCCCGCCCCCACATAGGACTCACGAGGGCCGCAGCACCGCGCAAGGGGTGGCGTTGCTCAGGCTGTCGCGGGTCACAGCGCATACATATCGCTCACTGCGTGTGATCAGTCCCACGCGGTCCACGGAGCCGTCAAGAGGCGTGAACCGCACGGGTGTCAAGTCGGACATGCGCAGAGGCTTCCCGGACATGGGGCAGGTCACAGTGCGTGACTATGAGAGTGGGAAAGAGGCCAGGCTGGGCCAGGTGCGGACAGGATGGGGGATCCCTGTGAGGAAGGGGACGGTGACCTCAGGACACTGGCAAAGTGGGCACTGGGGCGTTTGTTGGCAGGGGATGCTCACCGGCTTCTCCAACTTGGTGGCTTTGGCCTCGGGGGTCAGTGACGGGATCCAGAAACTGGGCAGGGTTTTGTCCTTGTCCTTGCCTGAAGGTCCAGCGCTGAGACCGGGCTGGTCATCCTCTACAGGGGGCACAGGGGATCTGATGCTGCCCCTAGGCAAGTAAATACCTGGCCATGGGGGACCCCTAGCCACCCGCAAGCCCTCTCCTCACCTGGGCCACTCCCTGAGGTGGTCTTGGGCGTGAATGGGTTGAGGGGCCGACTCACAATGGCCGCCTCCTTCTCCAGGAAGCCCCGAACCTGGTCCTGTGCTGCTGCCCGCTGTAGCTCTTTCTGTTCCTCTCGCCGGGCTCCCCGTTGCTTCTCATAGGCCTGCGGGCAACCAGGAGAAGTGAGAGAGACAAAGGCCCAGTGGGGCTCTCTGCTTTTGAGCTCAGCATCAAAACCACCAACACACCCTGTGTTCCCTTCTCTCATTCCCCATCACCTTCATCTGTCGGGCAATCTCCTTCTTCTGGTGCAAAATGTACTCCAGAATGGCCTCGCGCTCATACAGGTAGCCATCAGGCCTGCAAAGAGGGTAGGATGAGGACACACTGCCTGGTCCAGGCCCTACAGCCAGGGGTCAGTAAGCACAGCAAACACTGGCCTCTGCCCTGGGCACCCACTGACCTCACAGGCAGCAGCACACTCACTGCTCAGCTTTGCTCCCTGAGGTGACCACACTGTTTTAACTCTTCTGGCTTTGTGGAGGGAGAACTGTGCTGTGAAGGGCAGGCCTGGGTTGTCCAATCCCTGCACATTCTAAAGGACTGGCCCTTGATGGGCTTCTCAGATGGAACTTCTAAGCCCTTGGAATGTCCTGCCTAAAAGGACATTCCACCTCCCCATTCACCTGGGGAGCTTGGGCCATATGGTATCAACTTGATCTCTGGAGGGGCTGGAGACCAAGGCCAGCCACATGGTGGTCAGTCATGTCTGCGTGACCAACCTCCAGTAAAAACTCTGGACACCAAGGCTCAGGTAAGCTTCTCTGGTGGGTTGTTACATGTCACTGCTAGAAGAATTAAGTGCTGTTCCTGCAACTTTACTGGGAGAGACAATGTGAAGCTCATTCTGGTTTCCCCTGGGCTCCGTCCCATGTGTCTGTTCCATTTGCTGATTTGGTCTGTATCCTTTCACTACAACAAGCTCATGGTGAGTGTCACAGCTTTGCTGAGTTGTTAGTCCTTAGGGAATCACTGAACCTCAGGGTGACCTCAGGGACCATGAACCACAGTCTGCTCTCATCATCATCCCTATAAAATCGACCTGTAATCGATCTCATGTTTACTCATTGGACTTATGATTCACCGAAGCCTTTGCTGGGCCCTAAGAGGCGAAAACAGAAGTGTTTCACATGTGAGTTGTCACGGGCCAGGCAATGGCCCGAAAGCCCTCCCTGCTTTTACAAATGCATTCTTTTCCACACTCCACCATGAAATGTACTAGGATAATGCCATCTGTCACACAAGAACACTGGGAACCCGAGAGGTTAATGGCTTGCCCGCAGCACCCTGGCTGTGCAGCTGGCCAGACTCACTCCTACAGATCCCTCCCTATGGTTCCCTTGCCCTTGCTACCCACGTCCCCGGCTCACGTGACGACAGGGTCATGGCAGGGCTGCAGAGAGAGACAGCAGCAGTCGAAGTCCTTGACAGCATCCCGGCTTAGTCGAATATTCTGGGTCCCGTAGCCTGAGGCCGCTGGGGACAGACAGGAAAAGGGAAGGAGACGGGAGACATGCCTCTCTCCAAACTTTGAGAGGCACAGAGAGAACTCGGAGTTGAGGTGACTCTGAGAAACAGGCAAAGGTGGGCTGTGTTTCCTGACCAGGCGGTGACGCAGTGGACAGAGCGTCAGACTGGGACACAATGGACCCAGGTTCAAAACCCCAAGGTCACCGGCTTGAGTGTGGCCTCACCAGCTTAAGTGCGGGGTTGCCGGCTTGAGCGTGGGATCATAGACAAGACCCAAAGGTCGCTGGCTTGAGCCTAAGGTTGCTGGCTTGAGCAAGGGGTCACTGGCTTGGTTGAAGCCCTGCCCCTCCATCAAGGTACATAGGATAAAGCAATCAATGAATAACTAAGGAGCCACAACAAAGAACTGATGCTTCTCCTCTCTCTCCCTTCCTATCTGTCTATCCCTATCTGTCCGTCTGTCTGTCAAAAAAAAATAAAGTAGGCCTGGCCTGTGGTGGTGCAGTAGATAAAGCGTCGACCTAGAAATGCTGAGGTCGCCGGTTTGAAACCCTGGGCTTGCCTGGTCAAGGCACATATGGGAGTTGATGCTTCCAGCTCCTCCCCCTCTCCCCTCTCTCTCTCTCTTTCTCTCCCTCTCCTCTCTAAAATGAATTAAAAAAAAAAAAGTAGGCTATGTATCTGTGTGTCTAATGTGTCTGCACAAGCCGCAAGGAGGTGTTCATCCCCAGAGGGAAAGTTGACTCTCCTAACCCCTTCTGGCTCTGTGATAGAGCTTAACCACATGGACCTCTCTGGGCTTTCATTTCCTCCTGGGGTATATTACTATGGCAACAGTGACACCTTCCATGGGAGGACTGGAGGAGTTCACGTAAAGAGGCACTTAATGCAGTGCCCCCACTGCATGGAGTCACATGAGCTGTCACTTAGGTGGTCATGACCATCAGTCGGAGAAGACAGACATGCACAGAAAGCCCAATCAGAGGTGCCAAGGGAGACGGTGACTCTAAAACACATTTGTCCCCCTCCCAAACCAGTACCTGTGTCCTTCTTCTTCTCATGGTAGGTGTAGACAGCCCCAGCAGTGCAGTTCTTGCCGTGCCGAGTCATCCTGGGGGAAGAAGGGACAGCTGAAGGCTGTGGAGGCCAGAGGAGCCCGTGCTGGGAGGATGGCCCTCAGGGCTGACCTGTGTCCCAGACAGGAATGCTGGTGGCAGGGCAGGGAGGACAGTCTTACACATGTTAAATGTTTAAGAAATTCCCATCGACATAGAATGCTGAGGTCGCCGGTTCAAAACCCTGGGCTTGCCTGGTCAAGGAACATATGGGAGTTGATGCTTCCTGCTCCTCCTTCCCCCTTCTCTCTCTCTCTCTCATTCTCTCTCCTCTCTAAAAATTAATTTAAAAAAAAAATTTTTTTTTTAATTTCCTACACATTTCAATAGAGCAGCGGTTAGGAACCTATGGCTTGCGAGCCAGATGTGGCTCTTTTGATGGCTGCATCTGGCTCACAGACAAATCTTCAATAAAAAAAATAATGTTAAAAATATAAAACATTCTCATGTATTACAATCCATTCATTTCCTACCACTCACATTCATGGTTGTAGGTGGCTGGAGCCAATCACAGCTGTCCTCCGGGACAACACCAAATTTTTTTCCTTCTTTTCATTCCTTGGAAGCTGGAAATGGGGAGGCAGCCAGACACACTCCCGAATGCGCCCTACCGGGATCCACCCGGCATGCCCACCAGGGGACGATGCTCTGCCCCTCTGGGGCATAGCTCTGTCGCATCCAGAGCCATTCTAGTGCCTGAGGCAGAGGCCATAGAGCCATCCCCAGTGCCCAGGCCATCCTTGCTCCAATGGAGCATCGGCCGCGGGAGGGGAAGAGAGAGACAGAGAGGAAGGAGAGGGGGAGGGGTGGAGAAACAGATGGGCACCTCTCCTGTGTGCCTTGGCCGGGAACTGAACCGGGAATTGAACCCGGGACTCCCGCATGCCAGGCCGACACTCCACCGCTGAGCCAACCAGCCAGGGCCTACAACACCAAATTTTTATTGGATAATGCATAATATACACGGGTCGTTGTGTGGCTCTCATGGAATTACATTTTAAAATATGTGGCATTCATGGCTCTCTCAGTCAAAAAGTTTCCCGACCCCTGCAATAGAGAAACGTCCCTTTACTTTAAAAAAGACCTGAAGTTTGCTTATAGAAGTGGGTGCCGGCAGAGGTGAGCCCTATGAGTTAGTGTGAGGCTGGCGAAGGAGCTATCTGAAATCTGATGGAAAGTTCGAGCACTGAATGTGCGTGGGTGTGGCTCCCACACACGGGGTGCTGAGGCCCTGGGTTGGTGTTCAGGGTGCCTGTGTGTGTGCTGTCTGACTACACGCTCACTTCGACTGTAAACTAGGGCAGATTTCTGGGCTCATTCTGTCTTTCTTGTGGATGAATTCCCACGGAAGCCAAGGTGAAATCTGCTTTCTGCGTAAACTGACCCCTAAAGTATCAATAGAACTGACATTGCCTGACCAGGCAGTGGCGCAGAGGATTGTGTCAGACCGGGACATGGAAGACCCAGGTTCGAAATCCCAAGATCGCCAGCTTGAGCGCAGGCTCATCTGGTTGAGCAAGGCTTGGACCCAAGGTCGTTGGCTTGAGCAAGGGGTCACTCGGTCTGCTGTAGTCCCCCGGTCAAGGCACATATGAGAAAGCAATCAATGAACAACTAAGGTGTCTCAACGAAGAACTGATGCTTCTCATCTCTCTCCCTTTCTGTCTGTCTGTCCCTCTCTCTGTCTCTGTCCGTCCCTATCTGTCCCTGTCACACACAAAAAAATAGCACTGACATCAGTCTGAGTTTTCAAAATGAGCCTCAGAGGCCCTGGCTGGTTGGCTCAGCAGTAGAGCGTCGGCCTGGCGTGCAGGAGTCCCAGGTTCGATTCCCGGCCAGGGCACATAGGAGAGGCGCCCATTTGCTTCTCCACCCCTCCCCCTCTCCTTCCTCTCTGTCTCTCTCTTCCCCTCCCACAGCGAGGCTCCATTGGAGCAAGGATGGCCCGGGCACTGGGGATGGCTCTGTGGCCTCTGCCTCAGGCACTAGAATGGCTCTGGACGCAACAGAGCGACGCCCCAGAGGGGCAAGGCATCGCCCCCGGGTGGGCATGCCGGGTGGATCCCGGTCGGGCGCATGCGGGAGTCTGTCTGACTGCCTCCCCATTTCCAGCTTTGGAAAAATGAAAAAAAAAAAAAAATGAGCCTCAGAGTAGAACTGACTGTACACAGAAGTCTGGTGGATGGATCACCATGAAAAAACCAGCTACCCAACAGGAAAACGAGCAAAGGATATGAAGAAGCAACTGGCAGAAGAAGCTCAAAGACTAACAAGGGGGTGGGAGGGACGCTCAAACTCCCCTCAAATGAAAACTACGGTGACATACCATTTTATACCTAGCTTCAGGCTGGCAGGTAAAACTTTGTAAGCTGAACAAGACCAAGGCTCAGTGGGGATGCGTTAGTCATGGGAACCCTCAGGTGATGCTGGGGGAACAGTGGATAGGACCAGATGTCCTTAAACAAACTGTGGGTACTTCAGCAAAATGAGTGTAGGAGCTCTTGTACTAGAGTGTGTGTGCCCCAAAGACATTCTCAGAGACACCCACAAGGGAGCCAGTTCACAGCGGCGTCATTTATACTGAAGGGGAGTCAAGGGCAACAATGTCCTTCCCTCCCTGGAAGAATGGCTAGTGACTGCCCTTCATGGAGACAACCCAGCCATGACATGCAACTGATTAGATGTGTGCAAAGAATCATGGGTAGATCTTAAAAACACAATGCTGGGTGAAAAGAGTAAGAAATAGCCCTGGCTGGATAGCTCAACTGGTTAGAGCATCATCCTCATACGCAGAGGTTGTAGGTTTGATCCCTGGTCAGGGCACATACAGGAACAGATTGATGTTTCTGTCCCTCTCTCTAAAATCAATCAATCAAAAAAAAAAAAAAATTGCCTGACCTGCGGTGCAGTGGATAAAGTGTTGACCTGGAACGCTGAGATCACCAGTTCAAAGCCCTGGGCTTGCCTGGTCAAGGCACATATGGGAAGCAATCACTATAAGTTGATGCTTCCTGTCCCCATCCCCTACTTCTTTCTCTCCCTCTCTTTCCCTTCTCTCTAAAATCAAATAAAGTTTAAAACAATAAAAAAAAATCACCCACAAACAAAATAGTCACAATATTAGAATGGCTGCCCATGTATGGGAGGGGACTGACTAGGGGATAAGCAAGAATAAGTAAATGAAACGAGGGGTGGGACGTAGGGATCAATGTGTGGAGGATTAAGCAACATGAGCTGCCTGAGCTTGAGCCCAAGATTGGTCCCCAATCCTGTGTGACTCTGGACTGGGAATCTCCTTTTTCTGAGTCCCAGCTTCCTTTGATAAAAAGTGGGGATAGGCCCATGGCCGGTTGGCTCAGTCGTAGAGCACTGGCCCGGCGTGTAGAAGTCCCAGGTTTGATTCCCAGCCAGGGCACACAGGAGAAGCGCCCATCTGCTTCTCTACCCTTTCCTCTCTCCTTTATCTCTCTCTCTTCTCCTCCCGCAGCCAAGGCTCCACTGGAGCAAAGATGGCCCCGGCGCTGAGGATGGCTCCATGGCCCCCGCCTCAGGCGCTAGAATGGCTCAGGTTGCAATGGAGCAATGACCCAGATAGGCAAAACACTGTCCCCAGTGGGTTTGCTGGGTGGATCCCAGTGGGGCACATGAGGGAGTCTGTCTCTCTGCCTCCCTGCTTCTCACTTTGGAAAAATACAAAACAGGTCCTGACCAGCTGGCTCAGTGGTAGAGCATCAGCCTGGCATGCAGGAGTGCCAGGTTCGATTCCTGGCCAGGGCACACAGGAGAAGTGCTCATCTGCTTCTCCACCCCTCCCTCTCTCTTTCCTCTCTGTCTCTCTTTTCCCCTCCCACAGCCAAGGCTCCACTGGAACAAAGTTGGCCCGGGCGCTGAGGATGGCTCTGTGGCCTCTGTCTCAGGTGCTAGAATGGCTCTGGTTGCAACAGAGCAACGGCCCAGATGGGCAGAGCATTGCCCCCTGGGGGGCATGCCGGGTGGATCCCGGTCGGGTGCATGCAGGAGTCTGTCTGACTGCCTCCCCGTTTCCAACTTCAGAAAAATACAAAACAAACAAACAGCCCTGGCAGGTTGGCTCAGTGGTAGAGCGTCGGCCTGGCGTGTGGAAGTCCCGGGTTCGATTCCCGGCCAGGGCACACAGGAGAGGCACCCATCTGCTTATCCACCCCTCCCCCTCTCCTTCCTCTCTGTCTCTCTCTTCCCCTCCCGCAGCCGAGGCTCCATTGGAGCAAAAGATGGCCCGGGCGCTGGGGATGGCTCCTTGGCCTCTGCCCCAGGCGCTAGAGTGGCTCTGGTCGCGACAGAGCGATGCCCCGGATGGGCAGAGCATCGCCCCCTGGTGGGCGTGCCAGGTGGATCCCGGTCAGGAGCATGTGGAATCTGTCTGACTGCCTCCCCGTTTCCAGCTTCAGAAAAATATAAACAAACAAACAAAAAAAAACCTGGGATAATCCAGAGATCCAGCTGATGGGACTGGATTGCTGTGGGGACAAATGAGGTCACGCTCAGAGCTTGGCACACAGGGGCTGTTCAGGAATTACTCACCGGTGCTCTGGAGAATCCAGAGGTGGGGGAGGAGTGGAATGGGGGGATGTAACTAAGGGCTCCCAAAATGTAAAAAGCAGCTTCATCTTTATTTCTCCCTTCTGGTTACTTTCAGGGACTTACTTTTCACTTTCAAAACTTGAAACACAGGCCTGACCTGTGGTGGCGCAGTGGATTAAAGCATCAACCTGAAATACTGAGGTTGCCGGTTCAAAACCCTGGGCTTGCCCGGTCAAGGCACATATGGGAGTTGAAGCTTCCTGCTCCTCCCCCTTCTCTCTCTCTCTCTCTCTCTCCCCTCTAAAATGAATAAATAAATAAAAATAATTAAAAAAACAAACAAAAAAAAAAAAACTTGAAACACAAACCTCTCTCTGAGCTATGGATCTTGCCCGCCCCCTACTGGCATTTCCTCCCAGAAAACAACTCTTGTTTTTTGGTTTATTTATACAGAATAGATGCACAGAACTTAAGGATGCAGTTTGATATGTTTTAGCAAATGTATGCACCCTCGTAACCAGCACCCCACTCAGGATGCAGGGCATGACTATTACCCAAGAAGTGGCAATGCGCTGCTAGCCTTGGTGAACCACCCCACTGAACCCACAGTCCCTCCTCCAACTTCCCCTCGCCCCCAAGCTTTCGAGCATGTGTCTAGCACCTGCTGTTGCTGCTTCCCCTTGCTCACCTGCCATCGGCTTCTCTGCCCAGGCCCCCTCGCTTCCGCCCAGCCCCCCCAACTACCAACTCATGAAGGTCGAGTTGACCTCCTCATGGACAAACTCTCCACTCTATTTTAAGTTGTCAACTGCCTTGACCCTCCACGGTACTTGGCACTGAGCTGCTTGTCTTGTGGCCAAGAACAGGGTATGTCTATGTCTTTGGCTTCAGGGACCGGGACATTTTTCCTCCAAGAGAAAGAGGAACAGTGAGAGGAAGCATTTTTTTAACCTTGCCAGGAGATAATGGGAATAATCACGAGGAATGCCACTTGGTGCCTGACCACATGCCAACTCTCTCTGCGCCCCATCTCATCAATTGTCCAACCTCGGCCACCCTCTGGTCTGTCCCTTCCTCACCTCCATTTTGCAGACAGGCAAACTGAAGCTGAGAAGTAAAGCCACTTGCCTAGGGTACTAGTTCTCAAGGATCCTTGAAGCACTTTCTCAAGGATCTAGTTCTCAAGGATCCTTGAAGTCCACAAAACTATTTTCATTATAAAAACGAATTTGTTCCTCTTATTCTGCAATGAGTGTTTAGTGGTTATCTATCCAAAGACCCACTCTGTCAAGTGTGAGAACGCCATCTCTCTGAAGGGCTAATTGAATATGTATTTCTTCATCTTTGTTTTTTTTTTAAATTATTTATTTAATTATTTATTTAATTTTTATTTAATTTTTTTTTAGTGAGAGAAACAGACACAGAGGCAAAGATAGAGACAGACAGGAAGAGACAGAGATGAGATGCATCAACTCGTAGTTGTGGCATCTTAGTTGTTTATTAATTGCTTCTCATATGTGTCTTGACCAGGGGACTCCAGCGGAGCCAGTGACTCCTTGCTCAAGCCAACGACCTAGCGCTCAAAGGGCACAATCCAGCAACCACGGGCTTCAAACCAGAGATCTTCCATGAGATCATGTCTATAATCCCATGCTCAAACTGGCAACCTTGAGGTTTCAACCTGGGTCTTCAACATCCCAGGTCAACGCTCTATTCATTGAGCCACCATTGGTCAGACACTTGGTTTTTCAAAATGTCTGTTAATGCCTTGGCTGGATAGCTCAGTTGGTTAAAGCATCATCCGGATGCACAGAGGTCGCCAGTTCAATCCCTGGTCAAGGCACATACAGAAACAGATCGATGGTCCTTTCTCTCCCTCTTTCTAAAATCAATACATAAAAATTAAAATTTTTTTTTGTATTTTTCTTAAGTGAGAAGCGGAGAGGGAGAGACTCCCGCATGCGACCGACTTGGATCCACCCGGAAAGCCCACCAGAGGGCGATGCTCTGCTCATCAGGGGCCCTAGCTCCATTGCCACCAGAGCCATTTTAGCACGTGAGGCGGTGGCCATGGAGCCATCCTCAGCACCAGGGCCAACTTTGCTCCAATGGAGCCTTGGCTGTGGGAGGGTAAGAAAGAGAGAGAGAGAAAAGGAGAGGGGGATGGGTGGAGAGGCAGATGGTTGCCTCTCCTGTGTGCCCTGACCGGGAACAGAACCCAGGGCATCCAAATGCCCGACTGATACTCTACCACTGAGCCAACCAGCCAGGGCCAAAAATTAAAATTTTTAATGTTTTTTAAAAATTTTTTAATAAAGATTTTATTTATTCATTTTAGGAAGAAGAAAGAGAGAGAGAGAGAGAGAGAGAGAGAGAGAGAGAGAGGAGGGAGGGAGGGAGGAACAGGAAGCATCAACACCCATACGTGCCTTGACCAGGCAAGCCCAGGGCTTTGAACCAGCGACCTCAGCATTCCAGGTTGATGCTTTATTCACTGCACCATCACAAGTCAGGCAAAAATTTCCATGTTTTAATTTCTCTTTTTATAATAGTTTTCTTTTAATTATTTATGTATTGATTAATTTTAGAGAGAGAGGAAGGGGGAGAGAGAGAGATCAAGATCAATTTATTATTCTACTTATTTGTGCATTCAGTGGTTGATTCTTGTATTTATTCTCACTGGGGATCAAATCAGCAACCTTGGAGTATCAGGATGATGCTCTAACCAACTGAGCTACCAGGCCAGGGCTGTGTTAATTTCTGAGAGGGCAATCTTAATAGACAGAACTCACACCAACAAAGGCTGATTGGTGAGATTGTTAAGATTCTGAGACCAAAGAGTTTGAGACCCACTGGCCAAGGGTCAAAGGGTTGGTAGGTGGCAGCGCCAGGATTTTGAAACCCCAGAAGTCGTGCTTTTAGCCACTGGGCTACATCATCTCAGTGAGGCCAATTTCAAACTAGAAAACAGAACAAGTGCCATCTGCTGTCACTAGCACTTTGGAGAGGACACATCAGAGGGACAACAGATATTCTTTATCATCACTCTCACTGTACAGGGAGAAAACAAGCTCATAGGATCAATCCTCCAGCTCAAAAGTGGCAGAGCAGGGATTCAAACCCAGGCAGCCAGGCTCTGGAGCTGCCACATAACCATGTGACAACTTTCAGTCCTTCCAGGAAGGTCACATCTGATTCTTTTGTGTGGGTGTGTGTGTAGTTGGGTTTTTTTATTCATTTTAGAGAGGGGGGAGAGAGAAGGAGATAGAAAGAGAGAGAGAGAGAAAAGAGGGGGGAGGATCAGGAAGCATCATCTCCCATATGTGCCTTGATCAGCCAAGCTGGGGGTTTTGAACTGGCGACCTCAGTGTTCTAGGTCGACGCTTTATCCACTGCGCTACCACAGGTCAGGCTTTTTTTTTTTTTTTTGCAAGAGAGAGACAGAGAAAGGGACAGACAGGAAGAGAGAGATGAGAAGCATCAATTCTTCATTGTGGCTCCTCAGTTGTTCGTTAATTGATTTCTCATACGTGCCTTGATGGGGGTAGGGGGCTATAGCAGAGCGAGTGACTCCTTGCGCAAACCAGTGACCTTGGACTCAAGCCAGTAACCATGGGATCATGTCTATGATCCCACACTCAAGCCAGCAACCTCGAGGTTTCAAACCTGGGTCCTCTGCATCCCAGGCCGATGCTCTATCCACTGCGCAACCACCTGGTCAGGCTATTTTATTCTTTTAATACATTTCCATTTCCATTTAGACACTAACTTTCCATTGAAGGTACTTGTCCTTATTTAGGTTCCATAAAATGTACCAGTGTGAACATCCTTTCATGTATCCTGGTTGTATCAAACATATTTAAAAGTCTTCCAATAGCTGAATCAGGTATTGGTGCTTAAAACTAAATTAAGAATTAAAACATCAGTCCCCCAGTGGCACTAGCCACATATCAAAGCACTCCATAGCCTCTTGAGACTAGTGGCTATTGTACTTGAGTATGAGAAGCACATAGTGCTAAGAAAGAAGGGCTTTTAAAAACATGACCACAATACCGTAAGCACTTAACAATTCCTTCACACTATCTACTCTCCGGCCAGTGTTGAAATTTCCCTGATTGTCTCCCAACTGTATTTTTCTTTTTTTTGCAGTTGGTTTGTCTGAATCCTGTGGTTCTTTTTTTTTTTTTTTTTTTTTGTATTTTTCTGAAGCTGGAAACGGGGAGAGACAGTCAGACAGACTCCCGCATGCGCCCGACCGGGATCCACCCGGCACGCCCACCAGGGGGCGACGTTCTGCCCACCAGGGGGCGATGCTCTGCCCCTCCGGGGCGTCGCTCTGTCGAGACCAGAGCCACTCTAGCGCCTGGGGCAGAGGCCAAGGAGCCATCCCCAGCACCCGGGCCATCTTTGCTCCAATGGAGCCTCGCTGCGGGAGGGGAAGAGAGAAACAGAGAGGAAGGAGAGGGGGAGGGGTGGAGAAGCAGATGGGCGCCTCTCCTGTGTGCCCTGGCCGGGAATCGAACCCGGGACTTCTGCATGCCAAGCAGACGCTCTACCACTGAGCCAACTGGCCAGGGCCCTGAACCAATGGTTCTTAACCTCTTTGGGGTCAGCGTACAAGCCTCTCTCCCTAGAAGACCATCCAGGGGGATAGAGTCCTCTGTGTTCAAGGAACCCAGAGCGCTAATTACACTGAAGGAAGTCAGACAGAAACACAACCTGTTGAAAGTGGGAAAGAGAGAATTCCCTAAAAGCAAATGCAAGCCTCTGAGATTTTTCTATTAATAATAGATGGTATTTAAGAGGTTGGTGAACCCAGCTCTGTTCTAACTATTTTAGATACATATATTATCTCTATCGAGATAATACCTGCTGTTATTCCACAACAACCCAAAGGGCTGTTACAAACAAGAACACAGGCACAGAGAAGGTGCCCAAGGCTGTGCAGCCGGGGTCTGACCCAGGTATCCAAGTCTAGCGTAGACCACCTCTGAGCCTCCAGGCTGCGGGCAGTCTCCTCACTGTGCTGGGTTCTCAGGATAGAACAGGGCTGCTGTGTGCCTGGCCCTTCCCTCTGCAAACCCTGTCCCCTTAACCCTCCTGTGCTCCATGGAAAAGTTGTCTCCCTGGGAAGCCTGACTCTCCAGGCTGAGTTAGGTATTCCTTCAGCTCTGATAATGCCAAGTTACCGGCACCTTCATGATAGCCACCACCCATCAGAAGTTGCTTTTACGGACTAGGAACCCTAGAAGGGGGCCTGGGTCAGACTCCTGTCTGGGTGGCAGCATTGCCTGACACCTTGGGGAGGGTGTTTCAGAGATGTGATCATGGGATCACTTCCTCCACTTCCAAAGCCAAGGGAAGTGTGTAATCAATGAACTGATCACCCAACCAATCCATATATTTATCACAAAAGCACTAAAATAATAGAAATGTTCATCATACCCTTCAAATGGTTATATATGGGGCCTTGTGCAAAGCACTTCCCATGTCTGACCCCACTCAGTCCTCATGACAAGAAGTCCTCAGTAGGTTCTTCTCAGTTTATAGGTAAGAAAATAGATACCCATGAGGAATTAACTGATCACTTCCTCTCTCTGTTCCCTGACAGACCAGACCCAGTGAGGTTTTCAAAACAAAACTTTGATTGGCCCTGGCTGGTTGGCGCAGTGGTAGAGCGTCGGCCTGGCGTGCGGAAGTCCCGGGTTCGCTTCCCGGCCAGGGCACACAGGAGAAGCGCCCATCTGCTTCTCCACCCCCGCTCCTTCCTCTCTGTCTCTCTCTTCCCCTCCCGCAGCTGAGGCTCCATTGGAGCAAAAAGATGGCCCGGACGCTGGGGATGGCTCCTTGGCCTCTGCCCCAGGCACTAGAGTGGCTCTGGTCGAGACAGCGCGACGCCCCGGATGGGCAGAACATCGCCCCCTGGTGGGCGTGCCGGGTGGATCCCGGTCGGGTGCATGCGGGAGTCTGTCTGACTGCCTCCCCATTTCCAGCTTCAGAAAATTATTTTAAAAAATTAAAAAAAAACCCAAAAACCAAAACTTTGAATAAGTCTCCCTGCCCTGGCTCAGTTGGTTAGGTCATCATCCCAACATGCCAAGATTGTGGGTTCGATTCCCAGTCACAAGGCACATAAAATAACCAATGAATGCATAAATAAGTAGAACAACAAAACAATACTTCTCTTTCATTTAAATGAAAATTTAAAAAAATGAAACACCTGCCTGACCTGTGGTGGTGCAGTGGATAAAGCATCGACCTGGAACACTGAGGTCACCCACTCAAAGCTCTGGGCTTGTTGGGTCAAGGCACATATGAGAAGCAACAGTAAGCTGATGCTCCCACTCCTCCCTCCCCATTTCTCTCTCTCCTCTCTAAAATCAGTAAGTAAAATCCCATTACTCTCCCCTACCGCCTTTCTCTCTCTCAACTCAAGAAATAAAAAAAATCTTTTAAAAATTCAAAAAAGAAACACCCCAGGTCTTGACTGGGTGGTGGCACAGTGGATAAAGTGTCAACTTGGAACGCTGAGGTCGCTGGTTCTAAATCCTGGGCTTGCCTGGTCAAAGCACATATGGGAGTTGATACTTCCTGCTCCTTCCCCCTTCTTTCTCTCCCCTCTCTAAAATTAATAAATAAAAATCTTAAAAAAAAAAAAAAAAAAGCGTTGCCCCAGCACACTGAGGCTTGATTCCCTTGACAAGGCATGGACAATAACCAATGAGCCCTGGCTGGATAGCTCTGTTGGTTGGCGCATCATCCCAATATACAAGGGCTGTGGGTTTGATCCCCAGACAGAGCACATACAGGAATAGATCAAAGTTTCTGTCTCTATCTTTCTCCCTTCCTCTGTATCTCTAAAATTAATATTTTAAAGCCTGACCAAGTGGTGGCGCAGTGGATAGAGCGTCGGACTGGGATGCGGAAGGACCCAGGTTCAAGATCCCGAGGTCGCTAGCTTGAGCGCGGGCTCATCTGGCTTGAGCAAAAAAAGCTCACGAGGCCCTGGCCGGTTGGCTCAGCGGTAGAGCGTCGGCCTAGCGTGCGGAGGACCTGGGTTCGATTCCCGGCCAGGGCACACAGGAGAAGCGCCCATTTGCTTCTCCACCCCTCCGCCGCGCTTTCCTCTCTGTCTCTCTCTTCCCCTCCCGCAGCCAAGGCTCCATTGGAGCAAAGATGGCCCGGGCGCTGGGGATGGCTCTGTGGCCTCTGCCTCAGGCGCTAGAGTGGCTCTGGTCGCAACATGGCGACGCCCAGGATGGGCAGAGCGTCGCCCCTGGTGGGCGTGCCGGGTGGATCCTGGTTGGGCGCATGCGGGAGTCTGTCTGACTGTCTCTCCCTGTTTCCAGCTTCAGAAAAATGAAAAAAAAAAAAAAAAAAAAGCTCACCAGCTTGGACCCAAGGTCGCTGGCACCAGCAAGGGGTTACTCGGTCTGCTGAAGGCCCGCAGTCAAGGCACATATGAGAAAGCAATCAATGAACAACTAAGAAGTTGCAACGCGCAACGAAAAACTAATGATTGATGCTTCTCATCTCTCTCTGTTCCTGTCTGTCTGTCCCTGTCTATCTCTGCCTCTGTAAAAAAAAATAAAAAAAATAAAAATTTTAAAAAAGCAGCCTGACCTGTGGTGGTGCAGTGGATAAAGCGTAGGCCTGGGACGCCAAGGTCACCGGTTCAAAACCCTGGGCTTGCCTGGTCAAGGCACATATGGGAGTTGATGCTTCCTGCTCCTCCCTTCTCTCTCTCTTACTCTCTCTCTCTAAAAATGAAAAAATATTTTAAAAAAGTTAAAACATAAAAAAAGCAAAACAAAACAATGAGTACACAACCAAGAATGGAACAACTAGGTAGAACGATGAGTTGATGATGCTTCACTCTTTCTCTCTCATCACCCAGACCCCATCTCTTAAATCAGTGGAAAAAGTTTTTATTTTAATTTTAATGTACTTGAATATTTCTTAGTGGATAAACAAATTAACCCCCCCCCAAAAAAAATGTAGCAGGAATGAGAGAACTGGAAAACCATCATTTTGCAATCTCTAATGACATAAGTATTCAGGCAATGATTGTTGACAGAAAAGCTGATGCAAATGGGTTATTTTCAGGGTACTACTCCTTGTGAGCAGAGAGAAGAGAACTAGCTTTACAATGTCGGGTTTGCGCTGTTCCTATCTGTACTAGTCAGCCATGGCTGCCAAAACAAAACTCTGATGGCTCAAACAACAGATGTTTCTTTTCTCTCTGTTCTGGAATATAGAACTCTGAGATCAGGATTCAATCCCCGGTCAGGGCACATACCAAAATCAAGCAGTGAATGCATAAATAAATGGAACAACAAATCAATGTTTTTCTCTTTCCTTTCTTCTCCCTCTAAAATCAATAAACAAAAATTTTAAAAAAAGAAAAAAAAAGCAGGCATGGACAGTATGTAAATGATTGGGCACAGCTGTGTTCCAAGAAAATTTTATAAACATTGACATGTGAATCACACATAATTGTCACAGGTCACAAAATATTAGTCTTCTTTTGATTTTTTCCAATTATTTAAAATGTTAAAACCATTCTTAGGTTGTACAAATACAGGTGGCGGTTGTAAACCATATAGTTGATCAAAGACAACTGTATATAGAATATATAAGGTCTACCGGAAAGTTCTGTCTGTTTTTGGAATAAAACAAAATACAAATTATTCTTACCGTCAATAAACTTTATTAAATATATAATATAATTGCCATTATTATTAATGATTTCTTGCCAGCGTGAGGGCAATTTGTATATCCCATTTTTGAAAAATGTTTTATCTTTTGATGCGAAAAATTGAACCAGTGCTTGTTTGATATCTTCTTCATTTTTGAATTTTTTGCCCTTCAAAAAATTTTGTAAGGACAAAAACAAGTGATAGTCGGAGGGTGCTAAATCTGGGGAATATAGTGGATGTGACAGACATGCTTCTGTACATTTCTTCCTTGTTGAAATTCGTAAAAATTACAGTGGCGTAAATGAAATTTATCAGTAGCCATGGGTACACTATGGCTTCACACATAAGATTAACGTGAATCAACTTTGTTTTAGTTAATTTGCTATGTCAGTATGTATACATTAAGTGATAAAAATAGGCACACATGCTCCAAATAAACATGTGCTTACATGTCGAAACTTGTTGTGATAGAAACAGACAGAGCTTTCCGGTAGACCTTTTATTAAAAAATTACAACTCAATAATAAGAAAACAAATAATTCAACTTAAAATGAGCAAAGGATTGGAACTGACATTTCTCCAAAGACAAATGGTCAAGAAGCACATGAAAAAAAATGCTGTATATCATTAATCTTGGAGAAAATGCAGTCAAAACCACAAAGTTCATAACCCATTTAGATGACTAAAAAAAGTCAGAGATTAAGTGTGGAGAAACTAGAACCCTCATACACTGAGGGGAGGTGAAATGGAGTAGCCACTTTGTTTTATTTATTTATTTTACTGATGGTAAAGAGAGAGGGAGAGAGGGGGAGAGAGAGACAGGAACATCCATCTGTTCTGTATGTGTCCTGATTGGGGACTGAACCAGTGCCCTCTCTGCTTTGGGATGAGGCTCTATCCATCCAGAACTGAAGTACCTTTTTTTTTTATTATTCATTTTAGAGAGGAGGGGGAGGGAGAGAGAGAGAGAGAGAGAGAGAGAAGGGGAAGGAGCAGGAAGCATCAACTCCCATATGTGCCTTGACCAGGCAAGCCAGGGTTTTGAACTGGCAACCTCAGTGTTTCCAGGTTGACACTTTATCCACTGCGCCACCACAGGTCAGACTGAAGTACCTTTTTGAAAAAAATTGATTTTTGGCCCTGGCCGGTTGGCTCAGTGGTAGAGTGTCGGCCTGGCGTGCAGGAGTCCCGGGTTCAATTCCTGGCCAGGGCACACAGGAGAAGCGTCCATCTGCTTCTCCACCCTCCCCCTCTCCTTCCTCTCTGTCTCTCTCTTCCCCTCCCACAGCCAAGGCTCCATTGGAGCAAAGATGGCCTGGGCGCTGGGGATGGCTCCGTGACCTCTGCCTCAGGCGCTAGAATGGCTCTGGTTGCAACAGAGCGACGCCCCAGATGGGCAGAGCATCGCCCCCTGGTGGGCGTGCCAGTCAGGCGCATGTGGGAGTCTGACTGCTTCCCGGCTTCCAACTTCAGAAAAATTTAAAAAAAAATAAAAAATTGATTTTTTTTTTTAGAGAGACAGAAAGAAGAAAGAAGGGAGAGAGAGAGATAGAGAGAGAGAGAAGCATTCATTTGTTGCTCCACTTAGTTGTGCACTCATTGGTTGTTTCTTGTATGTGCCCTGACTGGGGATTGAACCTGCAATCTCAGCGTTTTGAGTAGCTCTAACGGACTGAGCTAACCAGCCAGGACCAACCCAGAGTTACCATTTAATTTAGCAATTCCACTTCCAATGGAAATGAAAACATGTCCACACAAACACCAGTACACAAATGTTCAGAGCAGCATTATTCATAACAACCCCAAAGTAGAAACAACCCAAATGTCTATCAATTGATAAATGGGTAAACAAAATATCTCTCTCATAAAAAGGAATATCGGTAGTCCACAAAAAGAAGTATTGATAGTACAAAATGGATGAACCTTGAAAACGTTCCGCTAAGTGAAAGAAGCTCCCATTTTATGTGACATGTCGAGATTAGATTAATCCATAGAGATAGAAAATAAATTTATTGTTGCCTGGGGCTGAGGGAAGTGTGTGTGTATAAAATGGGGAGTGACAGCTAGTGGGTAGTGAGTGTCTTTGAGTGAGATGAAAATGTTCTAAAACTGACAATAGTGATGTTTATACAACTCTGTGACTATTCAAAAAAAACAAACACTGAACTGTGTATTTCACATGGGTGAACTATATGTTAGATGAATTATATTCTAATAAAACTGATTAAAGAAAAAAAAGAGGCCAGCAGGATTTGGGTTTGGACTGCTAAATCTTGGCTTAGCGAAATAAGTGAAACGAGATAACAAAAAAGCAAAAATACAAATCCATATGGTGGGATGAGCAATGGAGTAACTGACCCAGTTTCTTCAATGAACCGATTACACCAAGAGAAAAACAGTGGAGTGCAGGGAAGATTGCTCTATTAATAGAAACTTAAAACACTAAGAGGTGACTGGATGATAGAATCCTCTACCTGTCTTCCTCAGGATCCCCGGACTCTAGGCCTCGGGAAGGCGACCCAGCAACACTATCCCTTCACCGCCCGGAACTCACCTCACACACAACTCCTCGCGCCTTCGTTGATTCTTCAACTGTGCCCCTACCTCGAAAAGGCGCGTTGTTTACTCCCTTAGCTCCTCCCACTTCCGTACGGCGAAAGAAACCGGAAGTGGAGCTGCCCCTAGTTTCAGGGGTACCCCGCCTGGTTTGGTAAGTTGTCCTTCCTTCTCTTCCTCCCTCCGGAAATGTGAGTGACAGATAGAAGGTTCCGGTTAGTGAAGCTGGCATGAATATGGGCACGCTTAGGATCTACTAGGCATTTCCCAAGGCAGGCGATTTCCTGCTTGTACCCACAGCTTTGCGTCTCTCCAAGCCCGAGTTTAAGGACTAATCACTTTCCACGGAGATTGGGAACCCACTTCCTCAAGTATATTATCCACTTTTAAGTGAAGAGACAATTGAGAGGGGACAACTCTTCTGTCCCTGTTTTATCAATGGAGCAATGGCGAAAACTCAAGTCAAAGCCGTTCAAATCAACCCAGGAAGCAGGAATTTACTACGGCATACCCACTTCTCCTAAGGACCAAGGCATACAGTTCCTGCTCGTTCCTAGATACATAGATATCTAGATATCTGGAGACCTAGACGTTTACTTCCCTAGCTCGGCTGGGCGAATTCCCATTGGGGAAACGGGAGGAGCGGAGGAGGCGCCTACCCAGTTCCCTAAATACCCACGGTGTGGAAGATCCTATGGGGTTCTGGACCTTAGACCCTTCATCATAAGGTCCCTTTAAATACTTTGTCCCTTACCTGAGTCCCGCCCAGGACAGGTAGTCCCAAACTCCGCCCCCCCCCCCCCCCCCCCCCGCCTGAAGTCGCGACCGGGAAGAATTACAGGCAACAGGCGGGGGGAACCCCTCCTTTCTTTTCCCTCCCCTCTTCCCTACCCCTCTTCACAGCTGGCCGCAGCTGGCCTAGGAGGCCCCGATTAAAGAGGAGGGGACAGTACTCACAAGTCTGGGCAGGTAAGTGAATGTCTCTGGAGGCAGAGCCTGGCTTGGGGACCTTGGCGTCCTGGCTCCCTGCCCCTCTGGGTCCCAGAAATTCAGAGCCCCCAAGCCCAGAAGTCCAGGCCCCCTGGACCCAAGAATTTAGGCCCCTGTTCTTGCCTCTCCTGTAATCTTTTATCTCTGTTGCTGGATGTGGCAATGGGCATAGAGAGAGGAGTATATGTGGAAATTACCAGGGAGAAAGGAATCCTGAAGACCAGTGGACATGTTTGTGAGCACCTACTATGTGTCTAAACTGTACTCAGGGCTGCAAACAAAGGGGGAAAAAAGATAAGCTTCCTGCTCGTCTCTGGAGGCACACTGCCTTTGCTCAAATCCTGCTTCTGAATCGTGCAAACCATGCAACCTTGGGGAAGTTCTTTGACCTCTCTATGCCTCAGTTTCCTCATCAATAAAATGGTAATAATAATAGTGCTGTTGTGAAAATTAAACTGAGTTGAGATAGGTAAACTACCTCGAACAGTGTTTGGACCGGAATACAGGCTATGACAGTGTCTGCTATTACTATTATAATTCATGAGCTACAGAGTCCAGGCAGGGAGACCTTGCCTTATTCCTTAGGGGCTGAGGCACTTGTCATCTATATCACACCTTGTTCCAGGTGTCCACAAAATATGAGGAGCAGGGGCCACCCCTCTCTGCTGCTGCTATACCTGGGGTTGACCACCTGCCTGGACACCTCACCCAGTGGGGAGCAAGACCAAGGTGAGTATTTGGGGAAGAGCTGGTGTCCAGGCTCTGACATCCACCTTCCCTGACCCTGGAACCCTTGCCTCTATTCCCCTCCTACCATAGGGACCCATAGCTCCCCTTACCCTTATGTAAAGGTTCTTCCATGTGTCTAGTCCTCCATTTTTCTGTCCCTTGTGTCCTGTGGGCCCAGAGGTCTTCCTGGACTCCCCAGAGGCGCAGAGGTTCCTGGGAAGCCGCAGACGAATTCCTCGAGCCAATCACTGGGACCTGGAGCTGTTCACACCAGGGAACCTGGAAAGGGAATGTATCCAGGAGAAATGTTCCTGGGAAGAGGCCCGGGAGTACTTTGAGGACAATACTCAGACAGTGAGAGTCTGGGGGCCCTGAAATCCCTGTCTTCTCCAGGCCCTGGAGGGGTCCTGGCCCTCAACTATTTCTATCAAAAATTTGGGTGGGAGATCCTGGAGGGTTGGCTCAGTGGTAGAGCATAAGCCCGGTGTGTGGATGTCCAGGGTTCGATTCCCGGTCAGGGCACACAGGAGAAGCGCCCATCTGCTTCTCCTCCCCTACCCACTCTAGCTTCTCTCTCTCCTTTCTCCTCTCTTCCTGCAGCCATGGCTTGATTAGAGTGAGATGGCCCCAGGCGCTGAGGATAGCTCCATGGCCTCTGCCTTAGGCGCTAAAAAATGGTCCCTGATGGGCAGAGCATCGCCCCCTAGTGGGCTTTAGGGGTGGATACCGGTGGGGGTGCATGTGGGAGTCTGTCTCTACCTCCTCTCCTCTCACTAAATTAAAAAAAAATCTAGGTGGGCTGGTTTGGGCACAGGAGGATCTTCCAGTTAACAGCTGCCTTTCTACCTTCTCTACCCGACCCCCACCCCTCGAGGAGCGCTTTTGGGAGACATATACCTACAACGGCAAAGCAGGTGAGTGGGTCAGGGAGCAAGCCCTCTTGTTCCATGCAGCTAAGGCAGCCCCTTCCCATGGAGGCTGAACCAACACTCCCACCCCAAATTCTGTGATCCAAGTTCCTGGAGGTGGTTGTTAAAGCATCCTCTCTTGAGATAGAGCTGGAGCCTGAGGAACCCACCACACCTCATTCCAAGAGGTCCCATGTTCCCAGAAAGTAGGAAGTACGTGTGGAGAGAGGAGTTACAGCCTGGGGTCTATAAGGCCTCAGGCTCAGAGTTGCTGACCCACCTGAGACCCTCTTTGGAGTCCAGGGCCCCAGCCCCTTCTGCGGTTTGATTGCTAGGAGGGCTGTTCCCTAGCAACGCGGCTTGGCCAGGCCCCATTGTGTGCGGAAGTCTCTGTGTCCTCACCTGACCAGTCCACCCACCCTCAAACCCTCCTTTGAGTTCCACGACCCTGTCATGGCTGCAACCTTGCTTCTAAGGGGGGAGGGGCTGCTCCTTAGCAACAAGGCCTGGCCAGGCCGGACCAAGGAAGCCTGCCTGCAGCACTCACTACCTGGCTGGCTTCCCCTCCCCCACAGCCCCATCTTAGCCTGGCCTGGTTGCTAAGGAGGCCTTCTCCCTAGCAACCACACCTAGCCAGACTCAGGACCCAGGGCCTCCTGCCCACCAGAGGACCCCCCCTTCCAGGCACCAGACGCCCCACCCCCTGGTGGCTTGGTTGCTAGGGGTGGATGTACCTTAGCAACAGGCCCTAGGTCTGGGCTGGAGTCCTCCTCACATTGGAGCCCGGTTGCTAGGGGAGGTAACTGCGTTGCTACAGGCCTGTGGATGCCTGGTGGCTCCTTGATTCCACCTGAAACATGTCGTAGGGCCTGCCTTCTCAGTGCAGCTTTTTGCTAAGAGGACTAAAAGCCTGGGGTTTACTGTTTGAGGAAAGCCCCCACCCAGTGCTAAAGTTGGTCTCCCTAGCAGCAAAACCTAGGAAGACCTCAGGAAGCTGGAGTCCTCCCTGCACCCCTCCCCTACTTTTCCTCAGACGTGAAGCCTTGGATTATTAAAGGAGCTGAACCTTAGAAAACAGGCCACATGAGTTCTTTTTTTGTTTGTTTGTTTTTTTGTTGCGCATTGCGACACCTTAGTTGTTCATTGATTGCTTTCTCATATGTGCCTTGACCGTGGGCCTTCAGCAGACCGAATAACCCCTTGCTCGAGCCAGCAACCTTGGGTTCAAGCTGGTGAGCTTTTTGCTGAAGCCAGATGAGCCTGCGCTCAAACTGACAACCTCGAGGTCTCAAACCTGGGTCTTTCGCATCCCAGGCCGATGCTCTATCTACTGCGCCACTGCCTGGTCAGGTCACATGAGTTCTTGACACCCAGCAATCTATTGTTATTGGAGAAAGGTCCCTAAATACCTCCATTGGTAAATGAATTTTTTCTAGTCTTCTGGTAAATTCCAGAGCTTTCCTAGGAGTTCTGCTCTTCCTTCAGAGTTGAGACCCTGCCCCTCTGTAGCCTGCTTGGTAAATGGGAATGCATTTCAGAGGGGGCAGTGTTGCCATTTAAAATACAGGAACTGCCTGACCTGTGGTGGTGCAGTGGATAAAGCGTCAATCTGGAAACGCTGAGGTCGCCGGTTCAAAACCCTGGGCTTGCCTGGTCAAGGCACATATGGGAGTTGATGCTTCCAGCTCCTCCCTCCCTCCTCTCTCTCTCTCTCTCTCTCTCTCTCCCCTCTCTATAATGAATAAATAAAATCTTTGAAAAAAATTTAAAAAATAAAATACAGGAACCACCCCCACCCCCTTCCTGAGTTAAATTTCAAATACACATGAATAATTATTTTAGTATAAATATGTCCAGTTGAATATATGGGACATATTTATACCAAAAAGTTATTCATTGTGTATCTAAAAATTTGTGGGGTGTCATACATTATTTGTTAAATTTGGCAGTGCTCAGTGTGGGGGCCTTGAGAGCTGGCTACCTGATCTCCTTACCCTATCTGTAGTGTGTCACCTGCAATCTTAGCAGATGAATTATTTAGGAGGGTCTTGAACTATATGCTATGTCCAGTGAGGGGACCCTATCATCATGGGCATATAGCTTGCCGTATTTTCTAATACCAGATGAAGTTATCATAGGCCTTATAATGCACCTAATCTCATTTAATTTTTACCTGTCAGAGAGGGGTTATGGTCCCATTTTACAGATCAAGAAATGGAGGCTCAGAGAAATGAATTGCCTGACGTCACACAGCTAGGACGTGGACCCAGCTTTGCTTTGTTTCTTGACTGTATTTCTCCCTCAGGGGAAGGGCATTTGGACATTGGGGTGGGTGGCAGCCCTTTAGGCAATGCTTCTTCCCTGTACTTCCTCCTCAGGGCGTGGACGAGTAGACGTAGCAAGTCTGGTTGTAGGGCTGACATCCGCCATCCTGCTCATTGTGCTGGCCGGCCTGGGAGTTTTTTGGTATCTACACTGGCGACGAGGCCGAGGCCAACAGCTCAGTCCACAAGAGTAAGAGGGCTTCAGGGAGGAGGGGCTGGGGGGGGGGCTGGAAAGAAGGGTGAGCAGGGGACGGAGGGCCAACCAAAGGAGATGGACCAAGCCTGACCTGTGGTGGCGCAGTGGATAAAGCGTCGACCTGGAAATGCTGAGGTCGCCTGGGCTTGCCTGGTCAAGGCACATATGGGAGTCGATGCTTCCTGCTCCTCCCCCCTTCTCTCTCTCTGTCTCTCTCTCCTCTTCTCCCTCTCTGTCTCTCTCTCCTCTCTAAAAATAAATAAATAAAATTTAAAAAAAATAATAAATTCAAAGGAGATGGACCAAGAATTGGGGGTAGGTCATGCTGATGAAAGAACTGAGGAGATAAGTCATGTGAAGAGTGATTCTGTGAGATTGTTTCTAGTTGTGGCATCTGTCTTTTTCCTCAGTGTCTGGCACACAGTAGCAGCTCAATCAGTATTTGCTGCCTGTCTTTGCAGTACCAGGTTTCTGTGTGACTATCACTGTTAATATTGTATCTAGTGAAGCTGCAGACTGTGGTCTGTGGGTGTCTGTGGTATGTCAGTTTCCCTAGTACAGGGTGTAGCACGTTTGTGTGTGCCTGTAGAAGTTATCTAGGTGTGTCTTTCTTAGTGGCAGAGTCTAAGAAGGTACCTGGGCATCAGTCTTGGAAGTGGGGCTGGGGATAGTTAAGAATAGTTTTTTGTAATTGGGTATTTCTGTTGTGTCTGTTTCTGTGTGTGCCCACCAGCCTCTCTGGAGGGCTCTTTTTCTCCATTATTCTGTCTCTATCTGGAGTACCTGTGTGTCTGTGAATAAGAGTGTCTAGAAGCAGTTGTTGATTTCTGGGTCTGCCTGTTCTTGTCATTTTGAGGTACTTTTCTGCGTGTTAGATTGAAGGTGACCCTTTTCCTCCCTGTTTCATCTCCCTTCCACCGGTTTCCTACCATCCTCAGTCTCTGTCTTCCTAAATCGTCCCTCCTCCCAAATCTTTTTATGCTGTAGGTTTCCCCTGCTAATTGTGCACCTTCTGTCCCCAGGGCCGAGCTCGTCAGCCCTCTGAGTCCCCTGAGCTCTCCGGGCCCTGCTACCACCCCAACGCCTCTGCTGCCACCCCAACCCCCAGGCCTCCCCACCTATGAACAGGCTTTAGCGGCCTCTGGAGTGCACGATGCACCTCCTCCTCCCTACACCAGGTACCCGGCCAGGCTTCGGCCGGGGGGCGGGGCGCAGAGGGGAGGGCACTGCTGCAGGCGGGGCGTGGGCTCGAGGGCGGGATTTGGAATTTTAAGCTTATTATTCCCCGCGAGGTTTGAGCGCGGAGGCGGGGCCTTTTGCAATTGTCTGGGGGCGTGGCCCATAGTTGTGTGTGAAGCATTTGAAGAAGGTGGGTCTTGCGCCCAGAGGGTCTGGGATTGGCTAAGACACTTAGGGCGGGTCGGAATGGTTTGGTTGGGCGGGTGGAGAGGAAAAACAGCCGGGTCTTTGACTCTTCACTGTGCCCCTCCCCTTGCAGCCTCCGGAGGCCTCGCTGAAGAGCTGCTTCGGAGCCGGGGTTCCCCGAACCGTGCCCCAGATTCACACCGGATTCCGGAAGCCCCCAGGCCTCTTAAACTGCGAGGCTGAGCTGGGGGGTGGGAGGGTGGGTGGGAGTAGGGGTCGTCCAGCCCGAGGCCTACCCTGGCACACGTGTTTCCGCCGCGTACGAATACACGCATGTCCCCGGCGAGTGTTCCCGCGTTCCGGCACTCGCGGGCCCTCACGCTCTCTTGACCTTGGGGGTACTCGCTAGCCCCGTCCCCGGAGTAGGCTTGCCGTGGCAACTCGGACTTAGGCGCGCAGGCCGGGTATGCAGACTCTCATGTGAGGTTTGACACGGCCATCTCCCTCCAGTGCCACGGACCACACACGCGCGCAGCCCCACCGGTGCACACACATATCTTCGTGCGCTGCCTGTGCGCTGTACGGGAGTGCTTTGCAATCCAGGGAAGGAGTGGGGGGCATATTTGCAACCGTGCTCGTTGGGGGCAGCCTCGCATTGCACTCGGAGGATTAAAGTTGAGCTCTAACCCCTAAATAAAAGCCCTTTGGAAAAGAAACTAAGAGAAGTGAAACAATGCAAAAATAATAAACAACCGCGATCCCAGGCGCTCCTGCGTGTAGTAGAGTTGGTTTTCTGTACTAAGGTTGTGCCCTACACCCCCAGGCCCCGCTTGTGCAGTCTCTGGGTTTTCTTTTTTTTTTCACATTTGCACGGGATTGTGGGAGGAAGCGGAGCGCAGCCAGACACCCCGCCGCCCGCCCCCCCTTCCCTTCCCCCCTCCCCCAGCCGCCTTGTGCAAAGATGGCTGCACCGTGAGCGCAGCGGAGGAGGAGGCGGCGGCGGCGGCGGCGAGAGAGCGAGCACCCAGCGCCCGCACCCACCCCGGGGCCGCCCGGGACGCCCCCTCCTGAGCGCGCGTTCCCCCCTTCTCTCTTGCAAGCGCCAGGGCAAAGGCGGAGACAGCGGGGTCCCTCCTCCCCCCGTTTCCCTCAAGGGGGAACCCCCCTTCCCCCTCCTTGGCTGGGCGGCTGCACCCCCTCCCTAGCCCGCCCCTCTGTCCCTGTCCCCTCCCTCCCCCGCCCGGGCCTTCCCGGGCCTTCGGCGGCAGCAAAGAAAAAGAGAGAGAGAGAGAGAGAGAGAGAGAGAGAGAGAAGGGAGAAAAAGCAGTAGCGGAGGGAGCGGCGGCGGAGGAGAGCGCGCGCGCGCCCCCTCCCTCCCTCCCTCCCTCCCCCTCCCCCCAATTTCCACCGCGGCCAATTCATGGACAGGAACTACCCCAGCGCCGGCTTCGGGGACCCGCTCGGCGCCGGGGCGGGATGGAGTTACGAGAGGTCAGCGAAAGC
The DNA here is from genome assembly GCF_036850995.1 of Saccopteryx leptura. Lineage (NCBI taxonomy): Eukaryota > Metazoa > Chordata > Mammalia > Chiroptera > Emballonuridae > Saccopteryx > Saccopteryx leptura. Next base: position 67,529,580 of record NC_089505.1, read on the forward strand.
TAGGTAAGGAGCCGAGGGTGGCCTGGAGGAAGGGACCAATGGGTGGGGGCTAAGCCCGGCTCGGCCCGGCCCGCCCGGCGACGCGTGCATCGCAAACTCCCCTCCGGTTTGCAAGGGAGCGGCCTTCCTCGGTTTGCAACAACGCCGCCGCCCCAGTTTGCAAATTGCAAACTCCGCCAAAGCCAGCTCCGGCATGCAAAGGGAGAGGTGCAGCGGGAAAATGGGGGTTCAAAACAATTTTGAACGTAAAGGCCTTGGGAAGGTGGGAGGGACTGGCGAAGCTAGGCCTGGATTTCCCCCCATCCTTGGATTGCTGGCTTGCTGACCCCTCCCCCCGCGCTCCAGGCTCTGCTCTTGCAAAGGTGGGAAGGAAAGGAGAATTAGAATGCAGACCTGGGGGGCGCGCCCCCCCTCCCAGGTCCCATTGTTTCCGGTTTGCGCGAGGCCGCGCCACTCGGCCCCCCCTCGAAATTCCGCGCGCAGAGTGGGCACGGGGCCCCGCCCCCTTCCTAAACTGGGGTTCCTTGTGTTTAAGAGGGGCTGTCTTGGTATCTGAGATACAACCCCTTTAACTCCCCACCCCCAAAGGCAGAAAATCCTAGTTGTTGGCAAGGAGTGGCGTGTTTGACCTCTTTGATTCTGGGCCATGGATTGGGGCCATTATTGCATGAGAATATTCGTTTGTGTGGTTGTGTGTGTGAGCGTGGACCCTGTGCATGTGTAGCGGGCAGTCTGTTCACCTGTGAATCTACCCTTACCTTCTATTTATTTGTGTCGCACCCTCACTCTTCACCTGCCCTGAACTACCTCCCCCCCCCCCACACACACACCTGGGTTTTCCAGTATGGCTGGGCATGACCACACGTGTGCTAGTTCCATGTGGGCCTCTTCGCTCTGTATCTTTCCTTCTCCACGGGTGAGTTGGATACCTTTTGGACACGTACTTGGCTTTGCATGGTCCCATGCATTTGAACCTCAACCCCAGGGGCTGGACGCTGTTCCTGTTCGCACTTGTATCTGGTCCTGTACTATCTCCTCCTTATCCTATATCTCTGCCATTTGGGGAACAATCTCCTCCTCCCGACTGCTTTGCACCACCACCCCAAGACGTCCAGGGCCTATATGTTCCTACGTGTCTGCAGAAGATGGGGGCGTCTATGCGCAACTCTGGGCTTGGCCCCAGGGTCTTGTGTCACCAGCGGGATGGGGGTCTCTGTGTGGTAGCAGGTCCACATTTTCAACGCAAAGCACAACTTGACTCTTCACCCTGTGTGTCTCATACTTGTGCATGTCTGTAAACGTGAGACTACTATTTGAGCCCTATTTATTGGAGCTCTAGGCTCCTCACTGCTGCTGGGGATTGAGTGGGGACCATTTCTATGGCGCTTTAGTTGGGCATCTCCATTCCCTTGTCTTCTCTACTTTTGGGTACAACGCTCCTTAGGATGGATAACCCCCATTTAGCTGAAAGAGTCCTCCCCTCTCCCCGCCAACTTCCCGGGGGATTTGCTGAATTCCCTTCTTCGAGGGCAGCTTGGGCAGTTTCGGAGGTTACTCTAACATCTCCTCCTTCCCCCCAGCTTGGTCTATGGCAGCTCCAGGACCTCGCACCCCGAGACGGACATCTTACACCGCCAGGCCTACGCGGCCCCCCACCCACTGCAAAGCTATGCCACCAACCACCACCCTGCAGGTACGGGCCCCTGTCCCGCCCTGCCTGGGCTGGCTCTCCCTCGGAGGTAGCTGATTGGCTGATAAAAGTTCCACCCCTCCTAATTGGCCTTGTCCTGCGTCCTGGCCCGCCCCTTTGTATCCTGCTTCTGATTGGTTGATCTGAGGCTGCTTTAATTTCATGCCGGATTCATTCGCCTGTCTCTGGCCCCGCCTCTTTCGTTCCAATTGGTCCCATCCCTACAGTCCCCAAATCCCACCTTCTCTTCCAGGCTTTTCCGCTTCTTCAGCCCACCCAATCACTTCTCTCTGGGTTTGCCCATTCTCTTGGCTCCTTGGTTCTCTGAATTCTTTCCTTCTGATTCCGATTTTTCCTGATTGGCTCTGATTCTATGGACCTTACCCTTTTTCCTGAGATTTGCCCACTATTCTCCCCAAGCGTCTCTGCCTTTAAGGCTTCTGATTGGCCCCCTCCTTTGATTCAATTACCCTCCTTCCTTGATGGACTAGTAGTGAGACTGTAGTCCAATTCGACTCTTGACCCTCTTGCTTGGCTCCTTTTTTCCTTCCCATCGTTTTTTTTCCCCCTGGATCCTCTCATTTTGACTCACCTCCTTTCGATTTGTCCTCTAGTTCTTCCCAGTGGCTCCAGCCATCCCATCCCTCACCCTTGCTGGAATTACCCAAATACACTGACTTCACCTCCTGCTCCCAACCATGAAGACTCCCTGCCCTTTTCCAGTCATTTACTTCACTTTTGGGTTTCCCTATTCCTTTGTCTACCTTTCTTTTCCTGGCTCCCTGCCCTTATGGTGGCATTGCACCCCATCTTGCTTGCTGTCTCCTTAGCTTGCCTCTGCCCACTTTGTCCCCTTTCCTTTCCTTCAGTCCCTTTCCCTGACCTAACTTGCCTTTGACCTCTTCTCTTTGAACCCTGCCCTATCCTTTACGGAGCTGACTCTATACCCTATTCCTGGCCAGGTCTCTCTGGACTCTTTGACACTGGCCTACACCACGCGGGCTCAGCAGGGCCCGACGCCTCCGTCATGAACCTCATCTCGGCCCTGGAATCCCGGGGCCCCCAGCCAGGTCCCTCTGCCTCCTCTCTCCTCTCCCAGTTCCGTAGTCCTTCCTGGCAAACAGGTAAGCCCATTGCCAACTCAAGAGGGCCAGGGTGGGACTGGCTTGTGGTCTGTCCTGACCTATGGTCTCCTCCGTCATCCCCAGCCATGCATACGCCAGGCCCCACGGAGCTCTTCATCTCAGGTGCCCTGCCGGGTTCCAGCACCTTTCCATCTTCCTCTGCCCTGTCCGCCTATCAGCACCCAGCTTCCTTCGGCAGCCGCCCCTTCCCAGTGCCCTCGTCCCTCAGCCTCCAGGACCCCCCATTTAGTCCCCCAGCTAATGGGCTCCTGTCCCCTCATGACGTGCTGCACCTGAAACCCTCGCAGGCACCCACGGTGCCCTCCTCGCTAGGCTTTGAGCGCCTGGCGGGGAGTGGTGTCCTGGGGCCCGCTGGTCTTGGCCCGGCCCAGACCCCTCCTTACCGCCCTGGCCCCCCAGACCCACCTCCACCTCCCCGACACCTCCCAACTCAGTTCAACCTGCTGGCTTCTTCTTCCGCTGCTGCCGCCGCTGAACAATCTTCCCCACAACTCTACAATTTCTCGGGTGCTGCCCCAGGCCCACCACCACCTGAGAGGGCCCTGCCCCGCCAGGACACCGTAATCAAGCACTACCAGCGGCCAGCCAGTGCCCAGCCCCCACCCCCACCACCACCAGCCCATGCCCTCCAGCACTACCTGAGCTGTGGGGGCAGCTATCCCTCCATGGGCCATCGGGCCAATCTGGCCTGCAGCCCTCTGGGTGGTGGAGAGCCTTCTCCAGGTGCTGGTGAGCCTAGTAAGGCTGGGCCCAGTGGAGCCACGGCTGGGTCATCAGGCCGGGCTGCAGGCCCCGAGGCATCTGGAGGAAGCGGGGCAGGTGGTGGCGGCGGAGGTTACCGCCCCATCATTCAGTCACCTGGTTACAAGACGGGCAAAGGCGGTTATGGAACAGCTGCAGGTGGTGCCAACAGGCCCCCACCACCTCGTTCAACTGCCACACCCAAATGCCAGAGCCTAGGTGGGCCAGCAGCAGCCTATGCCACTGGGAAGGCCTCTGGGGCTGGTGGGGCAGGAGGCCAGGCCTATTCTCCTGGTCAGCCCCAGGGGCTTTTAGGACCCCAGGCTTATGGGCAAGGGTTTGGAGGGGGTCAAGCACAGGACTTGAGCAAAGGCCCTAGCTACTCAGGGGGGCCTCCGCAGCCCCCCAGCGGCCCCCCACCTGGCCTAGCCACATGTCAGAGCTACTCCCCTGACCAGCTACAGGGGCAGCTATATGGGGTGCAGGGTGAGCCGTACCCAGGGCCAGCCGCCCACTCCCAGGGCCTACCCACGGCCAGCCCCTCCCTCAGCTATAGTACTGGCCATTCCCCAGCACTCTCAGGCCACGGAGGTGGCTGGGGTCCTAGCTCCTTGGGTGGCGGTGGAGAGGCCAGCCCTTCTCACATCATCCGCCCTCTGCAGTCGCCACCTGCCCCCGGTCGCCCACCTGGAGTCGGCTCTCCAGGAGCCCCTGGCAAATACCTGAGTTCAGTCCTGGCCTCAGCCCCATTCCTGGCACCCCCAGGAGCCGGTAGCTATGCAGCTGGGGGAGGTGGCTACAAAGGCAAGGGAGATGGCTCTGAGCTGCTGGCAGGCCCTGGGGGACCTCCCGCTGAGCGCACTGAGGACGAGGAATTCCTCATTCAGCACCTCCTACAGGCGCCCAGCCCCCCAAGGACCTCAGGGGCTGATGGCTTGGTGGGCGAAGACGGGGCCACAGATGCCTCCAAAGGACTAGGGGGGAGTGGCGGGGCCGGGGGTGCCCCCAGCACACCCTATGAGCTGGCCAAGGAAGATCCCCAGAGGTACCATCTGCAGAGTGTCATCCGTACCAGTGCCAGTCTCGATGAAGGTGCCACGGCGGCCCTGGAGCTAGGCCTGGGGAGGCTGAAGGAAAAGAAGAAAGGGCCAGAACGGGGTGGTGAGACCCCGGAGGGGCTGGCCACCTCAGTTGTCCACTATGGGGCTGGTGCCAAGGAGTTGGGGGCCTTTCTCCAAAAGAGTCCACCACCTCCTCCTCCCTCAGCCCAGCCTGCACAGCCCAATCCCCATGGCCTCCTCCTAGAGGCTGGGGGCCCTGACCTTCCATTGGTGCTGCCTCCTCCTCCCCCCCAGCTGCTTCCCTCAGTCCTCAGCCACACCCCCAGCCCCTCCTCCAGCACCCCCAAAGTCGGCGTTCATCTCCTTGAACCAGCCACCCGCGATGGGGCACCCCAGCCGCCCCCACCGCCTCCCCCACCACCACCCATGCCTCTCCAGCTTGAGGCCCATCTCCGCAGCCACGGGCTGGAGCCTGCCGCCCCCAGCCCCCGCCTGCGGCCAGAGGAGAGCCTGGAGCCACCAGGCGCCATGCAAGAATTGCTTGGGGCCCTGGAACCACTGCCTCCTGGGCCTGGTGACCCTGGTGTGGGCCCCCCTAACACTGAGGGCAAAGATCCCTCAGGTGCCTACCGTAGCCCCAGCCCACAAGGCACCAAGGCGCCCCGCTTCGTGCCACTCACCTCCATCTGCTTCCCTGACTCCTTGCTCCAAGATGAGGAGCGCAGCTTCTTCCCCACCATGGAGGAGATGTTTGGTGGTGGGGCAGCGGATGACTATGGCAAGGCTGGGCCCCCAGATGATGAAGGAGATCCCAAGGCAGGGACCGGGCCACCCCCCGGCCCCCCTGCTTATGACCCCTATGGACCTTACTGTCCAAGTCGGGCATCCGGAGCAGGGCCTGAGACGCCAGGCCTGGGTCTGGACCCCAACAAGCCGCCTGAGCTACCCTCCACAGTCAACGCTGAGCCTCTGGGCTTGATCCAGAGTGGGCCACACCAGGCGGCCCCACAGCCACCGCCACCACCACCACCACCACCTGCCTCAGAGCCCAAGGGAGGCCTGACCTCGCCCATCTTCTGCTCTACCAAGCCAAAGAAGCTGCTCAAGACATCCTCCTTCCATCTGCTGCGGCGCCGTGACCCTCCCTTCCAGACACCCAAGAAGCTGTATGCCCAGGAGTATGAATTTGAGGCAGACGAGGACAAGGCTGATGTGCCTGCTGACATCCGCCTCAATCCCCGGCGCCTTCCCGACCTGGTGTCCAGCTGCCGCTCTCGCCCAGCTCTCTCACCGCTGGGTGACATCGACTTCTGTCCACCCAACCCCGGCCCCGATGGCCCCCGGCGCCGTGGCCGCAAGCCCACCAAGGCCAAGCGCGATGGCCCACCCCGACCCCGGGGTAGGCCCAGGATCCGCCCGCTGGAGGTCCCCACTGTCACTGGGCCAGCCTCAGCCTCCACGCCCACAGATGGGGCCAAGAAACCCCGGGGTCGGGGCCGTGGCCGGGGCAGGAAGGCTGAAGAAGCAGGGGGAACCCGGCTGGAGCCCCTGAAGCCACTTAAGGTGAGGGCGAGTGGGGTCCCCATATCCGAGTCTTAAGAGGAGATAGAAAAGGGTCAGGGTCACATTTGAGGTTTTGGGGTTAGATGGGGGACATGGGTTAAATTTCCAAAATCTGTGAGGAGCCTAATCAGGGTTGGAGTTCCAGGATTCTACTGTCAGGGAGATCTGAGACTTGAAGCTTGGGTTCCAGAGGGAGGCAGGGGGTTGAGGCTTGGGTTCTGATTGAGGGTCCCAGACTTCTGGATCTTGGTGGGAGGAGGGTGTGGAGCCCTAGGTTCCTGGACTGTGTAAGGGGAGGTCAGGGAGTTAATAAAAGGATGGAATCACGTTCTGTCATTCTAGAATCAGAGAAGGGGTCTATGGACTTGAATTCTTGGATTCTACAGGCTGATAGTGTGGGGACTTGTTTTATTTTCATTTATTTTAGATTACAGTAAAATCCATATTTATTGAACCCTTAACTACATAAAAAAAAGAGTCTGTTAAGCCCTTTACACATATTGATTTACCAATTCTAACAGCAATATTATGATGTAGTTACTATTCCTTATTTTATAAGTAAAGAAACAAAGGTATAGAAAACTTTAAGTAATTTGCCCAAGGTCACAAAGCAAATGAGTATTAGATCTAGTAAGGCTGTTCTTAACTTAGAGATTTTCTCTCTCTCTCTCTCTCTCTCTCTCTCTCTCTTTTAAAATATTTTACTGGATTTATTGGGGTGACACTGGTTAATAAAATTATACAGGTTTTAGGTGTATAGTTCTAGAATATCACCTCTATTTTTGTATTGTGTGTTTACCACCCTAAGAGAGTCTGGGAATTTAAATTTCATTGTCTTGAGTATAGAGGAGGCTGGGGTTCAGGACTCCTGGGTCTGAGGGAAGAAGGGACTTGGGGTCTTACTCTTAAGCCTTGACTCCCCACTGCTCCCATATCTAGATCAAGCTGTCTGTGCCCAAGGCTGGCGAGGGTCTGGGAGCCTCAACAGGCGACACCATACCAGGGGCTGACCATAACAGCCTGGACTCCAGCCTGACTAGGAAGATCGAGGCAAAGATCAAGGAAGTTGAGGAGAAGCAGCCGGAGATGAAATCCGGCTTCATGGCCTCCTTCCTGGACTTCCTCAAGTCAGGCAAGCGCCACCCACCACTCTACCCGGCCGGCCTGACACCTCCACTCAGCCCCCCCAAGAGTGTGCCACCTTCTGTGCCCACCCGAGGCCTGCAGCCCCAGCCCCCCACTGCGCCCACCGTGCCACATCCCCCGCCCACTGGCGCTTTTGGGTTGGGAGGCGCGCTAGAGGCGGCTGAGAGCGAGGGGCTGGGGCTGGGCTGTCCTTCGCCCTGTAAGCGGTTGGACGAGGAGCTGAAACGGAACCTGGAGACGCTGCCCTCTTTCTCCTCGGATGAGGAAGACTCTGTCGCCAAGAACCGGGACCTACAGGAGAGCATCTCCTCAGCCATCTCTGCCCTCGATGACCCACCCCTCGCCGGGCCTAAGGACACCTCCACCCCGGACGGGCCTCCGTTGGCTACTGAGGCTGCAGTCCCAGGGCCACCCCCTCTCCCAGGGCTCCCCAGTGCCAGCAGCAGTGGCACACCTGGTGAGCTCTGGGAAGATGCTCCAGGGGCAGGGCAAGGATTTCCTGTGATTCTGAACACGGGGTACAGTTGTGCAGATGGCACCTTGTTTAAGAGACACTGTGTTAGATGATGTAGATTTGCATATTTATGGAGGTAACTCTCTGATGAGGGCAAACAAGTCTTTTGAGAAAGGGGTGTTTTTTCCTAATTGCCCACAGATGATAAGTGAACTAGTAGGGGCCCCAAAATGGGCACTGGGGAACTCTGGGGGACAGAGCAGGTTATATATAAGTGATGGGAACAGCTGGGTAATGGGGTACTCAGCAAGCTTCTAAAGTTGGCAGGGGCGCCAGGGCCTAAAAAGGGCTCTGGAGTCAGCAACGTGTGATAAGGGATAGAAGAGGGGGACTGAGAGACTTGGGAAGGGTTGTTTAGAATGAGATAGGAACATTGATTAGTCAGGTCTTTGGGGTGGGAAGGGGTATGGTTGGGTCTGGATAGGGTTCTGTCCCTAGAGAGGCTTTGGACAAAATTTAAGGGCCTTTGATGGGGGTTTGAAGAAGGGCATTTGGGCAGTTAATGAGGGGGTTTGAGGGCTCAGAGGGAATGTTACAAAAACCCAGGGTGAATTAGCATAAAGGAGAAGGGCATTGATTATTCTGAGAATGAAGGACTTGGGTGGAGGAAGATGAGACTAAACAGGAAATGAGGAGGGAATGATTTCAGAATCAGGAAGAATGGGAAGGGATAGGGATTAGAGCCAGGCAAGGGCACTGAGGCAGCAAAGCAGTATTCAGGATTAAAATGGGCATTAGGGTGAGAGCTGGGTTTCAGGAGTTCAGGGTACTGCCACAGCTGGGAACAGGCCTTGTAAAGGGACTCAGATGTGGCAAAGGGTTATGGGGACCTGAGTGGCGATGGGGGAAAAGAGGCTGTTGTCACAGGAGGGACATTTAGATTCAGAGACAAGAGGAGAGGTTCTAGTGATGGTGAATGGCATCTGGGAACTTGGAGGCATGTCAGTGCAGGGCAAGGAGGTTTGTAGGGACTAAGTGAGCAGGGGAGAGATAACGGGGAGGGGGGAAGACAGCTGAGAACCAAGGAGGGATATTTCTTGTTTTTAAATTTATTTTAGGCAGGGGAAGGCAGAGAGAGAGGGAAGCATTCATTTGTTCCATTTAGTTGTGCATTCGTTGGTTGCTTCCCTTATGTGTCCTGATCTGGGATTGAACTGGCAACCTTGGCCTTTCCATACGACACTCAGACGGACTGAGTCAACAGGCTAGGGCCAAGGAGGGGGTTTTAATGGGATAGGAGAGGACTCCTGACCATGGCCAGGGCTTGGGCAGAGCATTGAGCAATGGTATTGGAACACAACACCAAAAGACAGAGTCTTTGGAGGCTAGGAAAACATAGTAAGGAACAGAGCAGTATGTCTGGGTAGGAGGACTGATTGGAGAGAGAAATTAAAGGGATGTGGGCTTCATATGGGTTTCTGGGGACTGGGGTGTTGAAGGTCAGGGAGGGGTGGGACAGTATGGGATGGGATAGGTGAACTGGGTCAGACAGGAGCTGTGAAGGAGGAGCAAGGGCAACAGAAGAGTCATGAGAAGTGGAGATGAAGGGGTTTGGGGGCAGAGATGGTTGGTAGCTGAAGAACTCAGTTTCATCAGGAGGGATGCTGGGTACATCATGGGCTGGCTTGGCACCCACCTAGTCGAGGAGACTAGGAAAGGGCTGGGAGCACTTTTCACTGACAGCAGAAACTAGTACCACTGGAGACCTGAGGGACATAACCGGGATACTGATGGGCAGCAGGTTGAAGCTGTGGGAGGTGCGGGTGCAGTGGGTCCAGCCCTGACGCCCCTCTCACCCCCCCCCAGAACCCCCGCTGCTGGAGGAGAAGCCCCCGCCCTCTCCACCGCCTGCCCCAACGCCCCAGCCGCCACCCCCACCACCAGCCCTACCCTCACCACCCCCTTTGGTGGCCCCTGCCCCAGCCCCAGCCCCAGCTTCAGCATCCACCCCGCCTCCACCGGCCCTGCCTTCGCCACCGGCCCCACCGCCCCAGCCAGCCGCTGCCCCGCCAGAGGAGCCCGCGGCCCCGTCACCCGAGGACCCTGAGCTGCCCGACGCCCGGCCCCTGCACTTGGCCAAGAAGCAGGAGACGGCAGCCGTGTGCGGGGAGACAGACGAGGAAGCCGGCGAGAGCGGCGGGGAGGGCATCTTCCGTGAGCGAGATGAGTTTGTCATCCGCGCGGAGGACATACCTTCGCTCAAGGTGAGTCCCAGCATGCCCCGTGCTGCGTGCATGTGGTTGGTCATGAGTTGATGGGAGCGCCGGCTGGATGACAGGTGCAGGAATGGCCGAGACAGCTCCGTGGGTCTCTTCTGAGTCCACAGCCCAACAGGGCTGATGGAGATGGCCAGCTGGGACGGCGAGGAATACGCAGGCCTCTGAGATGTTTTGTGTGTGTTACCTTTAAATAAGATAAAATGGTTGTTAACCATTTATTGCAATCACCTTGGGTACTAAGGTTACAGTAGGATCACAGCAAGTGAGGGTCTGATTTGATTCTAATTTAATGGCACAAAACGTGAGGCAGACAGCTTTTATGACTTGTCCCCTAACGGTGAAAGCGTCGAACATTGACATAACATAGCTATACACACACACCACCTTTGAATGAGCTGGGAATACATCTTAAACATTTTATGCAGACCAGCCCATTCACTTCTTCCAGTTTCGCCACACCAGCAAACTCTAGCCTCCATGGGGCCAAATCCAGCTCGTTTCTTATTTCTATAAATAAAGTTTTATTGGCACTTAGCCACACCCACTCATTTAGTATCATCTGTGGCTGATTTCTCCATGCAATGGCAGAGTGGGGTAGTTTCAGCTGAGCCTAGCTGGCCTACAGAGCCGAAAATATTACCTGTCTGCCCCGTCTCAGAAAGTTGTCTGGCCTCTGCTGTACTTGGTTCCTTGGACAAGTAGAATTGGCTCAGAGGATTAACATCAGTGCTTGACTAAGGTAGGTGACATTAGATGCAGGTATAGTACTTTTCAAAGGCCATGAGGCAGAACAAATGCTCGGTAGGTCAGCAAGCCATTAGCACCTTGATAGTGACACCATAAGCCAAGGCCATTCTCCATATTAGTCAGTGTCACTGACTGGGTACTGACTAATGAGCAGGAACTATGTTCAGCCCTTGATGTATATGCTACCACATTTAACATTTGATCTTAGGTGTTGTTTCTTCTAAAATACAGATGGAGAAATTGTGGGGCAAACAATTTTATTATTATTATTACTATTATTTTAGTGCGTGAGACAGACAGACAGGAAAGGAGAGAGATGAGAAGCATCAACTCATAGTTGTGGCACCTTAGTTGTTCATTGATTGCTTTCTCATATGTGCCTTGACCAGGGGGTCTCCAGCAGAGCCAGTGACCTTTTGCTTAAGCCAGCAACCTTGGGCTCAAGCCAGTGACCATGGGATCATTTGGATGATCCCATGGCTCAGGGTTTCAAATCTGGGACCTCAGCGCCCTATGTTGATGCTCTATCTAATGCATCCCCACCGGTCAGGCTTCCTACATTATTTTTAACCTATTTTATTGTGGGAAAAATAGAGCAGATACCATAATGGGACTGTATATACCCACTACCCAGCTTCTGCCATCAGTACCTCCTGGCGGGTTCTGCTTCCTTTCCACTTGGGCACATACTGCCCCCTGCCCCACCCCATCCACCCAAACATATCCTTTCACCCCATTATATTTTTTTAATTGTTATTTATTGGTTTTAGTCAGAGAGGACGGGAGGCAGACAGACAGGAACATCAAGCTTTGCCTGTATGTGCCCTGATGGCAACAAACCGGCAACCTCTGTGCTTCGGGATGATGCTCTAACCAACCGAGCGCTCCAGCCAGGGCTTTCTTTCACACATATTTTATCAACCTTTTAGCTTCAAATTTGATACATACAACAAAAGAACAGTCATAAGAGATTTGTAAATTATAAAGCAAAACGCACTTATGTCCCACCACTGCCCAGCCAGTTACCAGAACATTCCTAATGCTTAGAGTCTCTGGTGTCCCTCCCTGGCCAGTCCTCCTGCATCCCCCACAGTCACACTCACTCTCATAGTGTCCTCTGTATACTATTGCATTTTACGACTTCTGAGGCTTATTTGGCCAGTCAGCCTGGGACAAAAGAGGAAGACATTGAAAAAACCACCAATGGTAGGAACTGGACAGGATTTGGGGCATGTCACAGTCAGAATTTAGCTTGATGTTTTTTTTCCTTTAATTGTGATAACCTATGCATACCACGAAGTTGATCTTTTGTTTTGTTTTTTGGGGTTTTTTTTTTGTATTTTTCCAAAGTTAGAAGTGGGGAGGGAGTCAGACAGACTTCCGCATGAGCCCGACCGGGATCCACCTTGCTTGCCCACCATGGGGTGATGCTCTGCCCATCTGGGGCGTTGCTCCATCGCAATCAGAGCCATTCTAACACCTGAGGAAGAGGCCATGGAGCCATCCTCAGTGCTCGGGCCAACTTTGCTCCATGGAGCCTTGGCTATGGGAGAGGAAGAGAGAGACAGAGAGAAAGGAGAGGGGGAGGGGTGGAGAAGCAGATGGGCACTTCTTCTGTGTGCCCTGCCAGAGAATCGAACCTGGGACTTCCACACGCCAGGCTGATGCTCTACCACTGAGCCAACCAGCCAGGGCTGAAGTTGATCGTTTTAACCATTAAGTATATTCACGTTGTTGTGAATAACTGTCTCCAAGTTTTATTTTTATAATCACCTTCTTTTATAGGGATTACTATCCCCATTTTATAGAAAATGAAACTGAGGCGCAGAGTGCTAAAGGAGCCTTTCCAGGCCTTTCACAACTGGGACCTGCATGCAGCTGTGCTGTCCCCTGGGCGCCTGTGCTCTCAGCACCAGATTTAGCCATTCTTTGTATAATTCTAACAAATACGGATGATGACAGCAGCTAGTGTTGCTGGGCGCCCAGCCCTAGGCCATATAAACAGGACTGTGGGGCAGAGAATGTGTCTCCCAATTTACAGATGAGGAAGTTCATGATGAGAGAGAGGGCATCATTTGGCTGGTGACTGCCGAGCTGGGATTGGAGCCAAAGCCATCTGAAACCACCTCCCAGCTGGCATTGGGCACGGGATGGGACCGGGCAGGGACTCAGATGCTTAAAATACAACATGAATGTGCGTTGTAATGAGGGATGCACAGCCCCAGGACTGAGCCACCAGTGCAGATGTTGCACACTCAGTCGTGTAACTGGAGTGAGGGCAGGCTGGCGGCATGGTTGAGAGCCCAGCTTTAGCCTTAACATGACAGGTGCAAATCTATGGCTCTTCTGAGTTAGACTGGTGTTGAACTTTCCTGAACCTCAGTTTCCTCATCTGTAAAATGAGGCTGGTCATATTGATACCTCCTTCCTGCAGTATGAGGACACGGACATTGTGGCTCATCCAGTGCTGTGACCATGGGTAACATTCTGAGGTGTCCTATAAGCTCTGTCTCTGTTATTCACTTGGAGATCTTGCGCAAATCTCTGATTCAGAGCTTGGCCAAGTTTTTTTTATAGGCCAGATGGCAAATATTTTTGGTTTTGCAAACCACTTAGGGTCTCTGTCACATTCCTTTTTTTTTTTTCTTTTTTACAACTTTTTAAAAATGTAGAAACCATTCTTAACTCTTACATCTATGAAAATGGACCATGGGCCATAATTTTTTCCTAGAACAATGGCAGTCTAATAGAAATATCATGAGTCATATTCATCACTGAAATGTTCTTGGGTCCATATTTTGAAAAGTTAAAAGATAGATGAGGCCCTGGTCAGTTGGCTCAGTGGTAGAGCGTTGGCCTGGCGTGCAGGAGTCCTGGGTTCGATTCCCGGCCAGGGCACACAGGAGAAGCGCCCATCTGCTTCTCCACCCCTCCCTCTCTCCTTCCTCTCTGTCTCTCTCTTCCCCTCCCACAGCCGAGGCTCCATTGGAGCAAAGTTGGCCCGGGCACTGAGGATGGCTCTGTGGCCTCTGCCTCAGGTGCTAGAGTGGCTCTGGTCACAACAGAGCGACGCCCTGGATGGGCAGAGCATCGCCCCTGGTGGGCATGCCGGGTGGATCCTGGTCGGGCTCATGCGGGAGTCTGTCTGACTGCCTCTCCATTTCTGTCTTCGGAAAAATTAAAAAAAAAAAAAAAAGATAGGTGAGAGGCATTGGCTGGTTGGCTCACCAATAGAGCGTCAGCCTGGCATGCAGGAGTCCCGGGTTCAATTCCCAGCCAGAGCACACAGGAGAAGCGCCCATCTGCTTCTCCCCCCCTCCCTCTCTCCTTCCTCTCTGTCTCTCTCTTCCCCTCCCGCAGCCAAGGCTCCATTGGAGCAAAGTTGGCCCCGGGAGCTGAGGATGGCTCTATGGCCTCTGCCTCAGGTGCTGAAATGGCTCCAGCTGCTATGGAGCAATGCTCCGGATAGGCCGAGCATCGCTCCCTGGTAGGCATGCCAGGTGGATCCAGGTTGGGCGCATGTGGGAGTCTGTCTGACTGCCTCCCTGCTTCTTACTTTGGAAAAATACAAAAAAAGGAAGAGCTTCTTGGATGGAGAAAAGTGTGGGAAGGGCAGTCCAGCCAGAGAGAACAGTAGGCAGAGCCCCTGTGGTGATGGAAAGTATCACATGTTTGTGATGTGCAAGGATACGGGAGTTGAGTGGCTGGACCGTGAGTGCCGAGGCTGGGGTCAGTGGGTTGCTCAGCTTCTGCTTAGGGCCCCTGGTCTGCAGGGAGGCAGCTGGGAGGTGTCCGGTTCTGATGACAGTCTGTCTAATGTGTCATTTAGTTCTGTAACAGCGACTCTCCTGTGAATGGACCCTACAGCTTTCTCCTTAACTCCAGGCTGCGTGCTTCTAGCTTATTCAGATCCTGCTGCTTATAGCCCTTGTCTCAGATTGTCACAGTTTAAATTCCCAGAAGAGAATATGATTGGTTAAGCTCAACATTTGGGGGCTGTGGGTGGGACAGCTTCGCTTATAGGTGGAAGTGGGTGTTGTTGGTGATAGGACTGATGTGAGGAGAGGCACGAAGGACATGGCTTTGGGACTAACTGGCACCTGTTGAGGGGCCGGCAAGAATTATTGCTAGGTGATTGGGTTAGGTGACTGGGGGTACAGTGGGGATATTGGGAGGAACAGTGGTTTTGGGGAAGACATCGAGTCCAGTTGGAATGTGGTGAATCCAGGGACCTGGGTTCAGCTAGGAATTAACCATCTGCTTAGAAAAGACAGGCAGTGGGAGGAGAGAGGAGGGGTGGTTTCTTCTCTCTGGGGGTGAGAGGGGATACACTGATGGATTTCTGAAAGGTTTTTGATGACTAGAACAGGGCACATCATAGTCACACTGAGAGGGCAAGACACCCCTGGGAGGGACCCAGCATATGCAAAAACCTGGAGTTCAGAAAGCAGGGTCGGGGGGCTTGTCTGCTGAGCTTTGAGGGGTCCACACGGCCTGCTGGGCCAGGGGCAGGTAAAGGTAGAGGAAGCCACAGCAAAGTCTCTCTATGCCAGCCTGTGGAATCTGCGTTGGAGGCCTTGGAAGGTTTTGGAGCAGGGCAAGATTTAAATAGACATTTTGGTCCTCAAGCTTCTGAGCTGGCTCCCTGAGAAACCAGGAGAGAGGACTGAGAACTGTGGTATCCTGGGAGAAAGCACTTTAGGTCGGGATGCCTACATCCCTATTTCATCCTGCCTCACTCTTGTATGAATCTCAGGCAAGAGCCTTTCTGGATTTTCATCAGGTTATTGTAACCCCTGCTTTGTGTTCCCCTGTTTGGTTTGAGAGATATGAAAAATCGTGAATGTGAGAGCAGTTGACCCAAAATCAAGAGTAGATAGCCAGTGCTTGGCACGTAGGCTGTAGTGTTACCTCTGCTGCCAGTGGCAGACATTAGTAATCGAACCCAGCACTCACTCCTGTGCCTAGCATATTGCTTAGGGTAGCCATGATCAATCAAATGGAGTTATCGTCTGAATGCTGTTGTATTGCTTGATTGTGGAGTCTTTAAATGCAGGAACTGCCCCTCATTCATCTCTAGGTTATCACAATGCATGTTTCCCTCTGTGTTCTTACTCTTTATGTATTGGTGCCTGTCACTTGCTCCCTTCTAGAGGCACAGGTATAACACACTTCCCTGGCAATCCCTGCTCATCCCTCAGTCCCCTCATGAAAAGACATGTGGTCCTTCCAGGACTCATGGATTCAGGTTGAGTTCAGGGTCCTTCTAGGCTTCAGGGGCACCACTATTAACACCTCTATTGCCTATGCTGTTATTTTGGGGGCCTGTGTCTGGCTTCCCTGCTGCTCCTCGTTCCCCAAGGTCAGATGCTGGGTCTGACTCACATCCATCCTTTTTTGTGCCCAGTCAGGCTCACCAGCTTCAGCGTGTGGGTAAGGGTCTGAGGGTGTCAGGGAGTGGGGATGGGAGAGCCTTTCTACCACCCTGTCCTGCACAGCTCGGATAGGCTGATGAAATAAATGGTCTCTGGTAACCTATCACCAGTCTGTTCTCTATAGAAGCTGCAGCCTTGCCCTGCTTTGCTTATTTGCTTGTCTATCTTGTTACCTCTGTAATGAAGACCCTATAGAAGGTTTTGTTATTCTCGCTCACGGCTGTACCCCAGGGCTGAACACTGTCTAGAAAACAGTGGGTGGGTGCTCGGGTTTTGCCATTATATCGAGTCACGTGGGAAGCTGGTACCATCGCACAGTAAAGCTATAATGACTAAAGCCTTGTAAGCCAAGAATGAATGGCTGGATCGAGAGTATTGGATAAGCCATAGAAGGACAGGGCCAGACTCCAACTGTGTCCCCAGGGCTGAGGACATCACAAGGCCAAAAGATATGTCATTTGGATGATCATTGATCCTTATTGACCACAATGGTTTTTCTCTGAGGGGGTATTGAAGGAGGTCAGAGGGCCAGGAATGGGGGGACAAGGCACAGGAATGGGGGCTGACCCTGCTGGACTCGCTGTGACCCTCCTCAGCTGGCATTGCAGACGGGCCGTGAGCCCCCACCCATCTGGCGTGTCCAGAAGGCCCTGCTGCAGAAATTCACCCCGGAGATCAAGGACGGGCAGCGACAGTTCTGTGCCACCAGTAATGTAAGCCTATACCCAGCAGTGAGGACCCGGATCCTGGGGGTGCTGTTCGGCTGCCATGGTGGCCCATGGTGGGGTGGGAATCCTGGGTGTCCAGCTGCCTGGATGGGGTGAGTGAAGGGATTCTGCTTGTGCCTCTTTCCCTCCATAGTATTTGGGGTATTTTGGGGATGCGAAAAACCGGTACCAGCGCCTTTATGTTAAGTTTCTGGAAAACGTCAACAAGAAGGATTACGTGCGGGTCTGTGCTCGGAAACCCTGGCACCGGCCCCCAGCACCTGTCAGGTACCACGGGGCCTAGGGGACAGATGGCAGACAGGGCAAACAGGCAAGGGGATGGGATATGCAACAGAGGAAATAGATTCAGGGGGAGGGGACAGGGACTCAGAGAGAGAGGAAACATCACCTCAGCGAGGGGAAAGATGGTGCTATGCTTAGAGCTAGGCAGGGGGGTCCCAAGGAGGAGGATTTGGGTTTCTCAGGGTCTGCTGACTTCTGTGTTCCCTTCCAGACGCTCCGGGCAGGCCAAGGGCCCCGCCTCTGCGGGAGGCAGCTCTGCACCTCCCCCCAAGACCCCAGCACCACCTCCTAAGCCTGAGACCCCCGACAAGATGACATCTGAGAAGCTCCCAGAGCAGACGCCCGAGATGGTTGTGCCTGAGCCCCCTGCCCCTGAGAAGCCATCCACACCTCGGCCTGTCGAGAAGGAAAAGGAGAAAGAAAAGGAGAAGGAAAAGGAGAAGGAAAAGGAGAAGGAAAAGGAGAAGGAGCGGGTGACGCGTGGGGAGCGGCCTCTGCGTGGGGAGCGGGGCACCAGTGGGCGGCAGGCTCGGCCGGAGCGGAGCCTCAACACGGGACAGCCCACTGCCTCCCGGCTGCCCAAGGCCCGGCCCACCAAGGTGAAGGCTGAGCCGCCCCCCAAGAAAAGGAAGAAGTGGCTGAAGGAGGTGGCAGGCAACACCTCGGCAGGCGGGGGCCCAGCAGGCAGCTCCTCCGACTCAGAGTCATCCCCCGGAGCGCCCAGCGAGGATGGTGAGGCCCTTGGCAGCCACCAGGCTGGTGGGGAGACTTGGGGAGGTGACTCCTAGGCCTTCAGAAGGAGCCATGGGTGAGGGCTGTCCAGAGGATTCCAGGGAGCAAGACATTCACAATAATGTGAATTAAAAATACTAGCAATAGCTAACAACTGTGTGGCACCTAACTACATGATAGGCTGTCTAAGTTTTTTGTTTTTTTTTAATTTATTGATTTTACAGAGAGAGAGAGAGAGAGAGAGAGAGAGAGAAACATCAATTTGTTGCCCTACTTGTCTTGTTTATGCATTCATTGGTTGATTCTTGTATGTGCCCTAACCAGGGATTGAACCTGCAACCGTTGCATGTCAGGACAATGCTCTAATCAACTGAGCTATACTCTTCCAGGGCATGTCTTCTAAACTCTTTTCGTATGTTGATTTGCATAATTTTTATAGCAGTCCTAGAGGTAGATACTAATATACTGCTCAAAAATTAGGAAATGTTTCAAAATGAATATAAAGTGATAAAAAGAAGCATTTGATTTTTTTTATTAAACAAAAACATCAGACAAGCAAACAAGTAAAAGAAAGTTGTTCGATTACGCAAATGAGATGCAAAACCATCTTTTATTTCATTGGTGAAAATGCACTATACAAAAGGCTGAAAGTAGCCCTGGCCGGTTGGCTCAGCAGTAGAGCGTCGGAGGACCCGGGTTCGATTCCCGGCCAGGGCACACAGGAGAAGCGCCCATTTGCTTCTCCACCCCTCCGCTGCGCCTTCCTCTCTGTCTCTCTCTTCCCCTCCCGCAGCGAAGGCTCCATTGGAGCAAAGATGGCCCGGGCGCTGGGGATGGCTCTGTGGCCTCTGCCTCAGGTGCTAGAGTGGCTCTGGTCACAACAGAGCGACACCCTGGATGGGCAGAGCATCGCCCCCTGGTGGGCAGAGCGTCGCCCCTGGTGGGCGTGCCGGGTGGATCCCGGTCGGGCGCATGCGGGAGTCTGTCTGACTGTCTCTCCCTGTTTCCAGCTTCAGAAAAATGCAAAAAAAAAAAAAAAAAAAAAGGCTGAAAGTATTGATTGGAGTATCTGCAGGTTCCCTGATCCCCTCATTTTTGTGAGCAGTGTATTATCTTCATATACAGATTAGGAAACTGAGGCCCCAAGAATATAACACCACTGGGATGTGGTGTCTCACCCGAGTTGGAATGTGGCCAGCGGAGCCTTGGGCTTCATCCTTCAGCGCTGCACTGTTTTATATCAGAATAGGTAGACTCTGGGGGCTAAGGGACCAGCACTGATCCTGAAGGCCCAGAGATAGTGGTGTGACTTTCTGAGTGCCTCCAGAAAAGAGGCATCACCTTTTTGTGCCTTAGTGACCTCACCTGTAAAATGGGTTAATAATAGATAAAGCACATAGGCGGGTATTTGCCATTAGTGAGGACCAGTGTGAGCTCCATTGCTTAGAAAGATGTCTGGTTGGTTGGTTGGTTGGTTGGTTTTTGTGTTTGTCATGTATGGTTTATGATGACAGTAACAACAACAAAAATATGTGTACACATATGTAAAATAAATATAACAGCCAGGTGCTTACCAGGTTTTAGGCATCATTTTAAGCATTTTACACATGGCTTATTTTACCTTTACATAAACCTGTGAGGTAGGTGCTTTAGGGTTAGTCTCAATTTGAATGATGAGAGAAACCAAGGCACTGGGAGGTGACCTGAGTTGTTCAAGGTCATACTCTTTCAGGTATATTGTAGGGGAAGCTGTTTTAACTAAACATACAGCTTGTCAAATGAAAGATGGAGTTGTCTTTCCATCAAAGCCCTGACACAGATGGGAGGGTCACAGAGATTAAGAAGCTCTTCTCAAGGTTGTCTAGAGTCCCGGTTTCCTTTCCTTTTGCTGTTATGCTGTCCCCAGCATGCTGTCTTCACCACATGGTCAGAGGCAGCCCAGCAGCCCTGTGGGTAGAAATGGACAGGAAGGCAAAAGAAGGGCTCCACCTTCCTCTTAAGTTACAGATTTGATGAGTGGTCCATGGTCTGTCTTCTCATATCCCATTGGCCAGAACTACTTAACATGGCCGCAGCTAGCTGCAAGGGAACCTGGGAAATGTAGTCTTTTGACTGGTCCAGCTGTGCTGAATGGTTCAAGGCTGATGGAAGCAGTTGAAGCTGAGACACGAAAGTAGACAAGGGAGGAGATTTACCAAGGGCCTAGATTTGCAGGCCTTTCCTTCTCTGACACTCAATTTTTTGTTTTAAAACAACTTTATACATCTAATTCACATACCATGTAGTTGTAGTTCAGCTATTTAAAACGTATAATTCGTCAGTTTTTACTATCATCACAAGAGTTATTCATCTTGGCAATCAATTTTTTTATTTATTTTTGAGAGTATGTTTGTTTAAGCTGGAGACAGTGAAACAAGAAAAGGTTTAGGATAGAGGAAGCAATAGGAGGGAGCCCAGATGGGGCCGCCCTGGCTCACTGGAAAATCAGAGAAAAGGGGCTTGGAGACAGGTTCAGGGAGTTAGGCCAGGACAAGCTGCTGCCGCCCACTGCTCCCCTAGTTACATGTTTCACGAGCACTCTTTAGAGTTTTAGCAGAGGCTCGCCTGACAGGAAAGAGTGACGTGGGCAATCGGAGAGGGAGAGCACCTTTGTCATCAATTTCAGAACAATTACATCACCCCAGAAAGAAACCCTGTACCCCTTGGCCATCACTCTCCTTTCTGCCCTCCCTCCAGCCCTAAGAAACCAATAAAGCACTATATATAGATCTGCCTATTCTGGACATTTCATGTAAGTGGAATCATACAGTACTTGGCCTTCTGTGTCTGGCTTCTTTCGTTTCGCATACTTTTGTTGTTCACCCATGTATCGGTGCTTTGTTCCTTTTTTTTTTGTTTGTTTGTTTTGTTTTTTTGTGTGTGTTTTTTTTGTATTTTTCTGAAGCTGGAAACAGGGAGAGACAGTCAGACAGACTCCCGCATGCGCCCGACCGGGATCCACCTGGCACGCCCACCAGGGGGCAATGTTCTGCCCCGACCAGAGCCACTCTAGCACCTGGGGCAGAGGCCAAGGAGCCATCCCCAGCGCCCGGGCCATCTTTGCTCCAATAGAGCCTTGGCTGCGGGAGGGGAAGAGAGAGACAGAGAGGAAGGAGGGGGTGGGGGTGGAGAAGCAAATGGGCGCTTCTCCTATGTGCCCTGGTCGGGAATCGAACCCGGGTCCCCCGCACGCCAGGCCGACGCTCTACCGCTGAGCCAACCAGCCAGGGCGCTTTGTTCCTTTTTATGGTTGCATAATATTCCATTGTATGGATCTCCCACACTTATTTATCCGTGCACCAAATGATAGACATTTGGATTGTTTCTACTGTTTGGCTAAAGCTGCTATGAACATACATGAACTGCCCTAAATTTTATTTTCTTCTTTTAATGTATTGATTTTTAGAGAGAGAACGAGAGAGAAGGAAACATTTGTTGTGCCACTTATTTAGTCATTCATTGCTTGATACTTGTATGTGCCCTGACCTGGGATTGGATCCACAACCTTGGCATATCAGGTCGATGCTCTACTCAACTGAGCTGCCCAGCCAGGGCCAGCCCAGAATTTTCTGAGCCTGGGAAATGGGGGGAGCTGAATTCTATACTCTTTTTTTTTTTTTTTTTTTTTTTTTTTTAAAGAGTGTACTTTATTTTATTTTATTTTTTTTACAGAGACAGAGAGAGAGTCAGAGAGAGGGATAGACAGGGACAGGAACGGAGAGATGAGAAGTATCAATCATTAGTTTTTCGTTGAGCTTTGCAACACCTTAGTTGTTCACTGATTGCTTTCTCATATATGCCTTGACCGCCGGCCTTCAGCAGACCGAGTAACCCCTTGCTGAGCCAGTGACCTTGGACTCAATCCAGGGAGCTTTTTACTCAAACCAGATGAGCCCGCGCTCAAGTTGGCATCCTAGGGGTCTCGAACCTGGGTCTTCCACATCCCAGTCCGACGCTCTATCCACTGCGCCACTGCCTGGTCAGGCGAACTCTGTACTCTTAAGGGAACAGTTCCTCTTCCAAGGGTCAATATCTCTCCCTGGTCTGGGTATGTCTTCCCTTGCCCCATTTAACCAGGAGCCCCTCCAGGGAAGCATGAGCCTGACTCACATCTGGATACGCTGAAGGCTTTGCCTAGCCCAAGAGGCCTCAGAACCAACTCGTTTGCTTGTCTAAGACCAGCCACCCTCCATGTGTTGGAAGCTGATGCTTTCTCCTTTCTCAAATTCTCAATGAAAGCTCTAGAAAGAGACTGCAATGATGTCTTCTCTCTTCCTTTAGTACACTCTCATCCAGCTTTCTCAGCCGTTTTTGGCAGGTGTTTATTGAGCACCTACTATGTGCCACAACTAGGGTTCCAGCGGTGGACAACATAGACAAAAATATGTCTTATGGGAGCTCACAGTACAGCCAAGGAGTCAATCAGATAAAAATAAGTTATGTAATGGAATCTAAAACATGAAAAGTCATCAGTGTGAGGCTGGGGAGGATTAAAGGCAGTTAAGAAAAATAAATCTAGTAAAGAGGACCCAGGCAACATGTTGGGTAATTTTTTCAGGAAGGGAGAGATTGGGGAAGGCTTCTGGAAACAACATTGGAGCAGAGATTTGAGTGCAGCGGGGTCATGTGACTTTGGGGGAGAGAACATTCCAGTCTGGGCGTGTCTGGCGATGAGGAAGGAGGTCAGTGACTGGAGCAAGTAGGAGGAGAGGGTGAGACATGAGGGCAGAGAAGGAACAGGGCCAGTTCTGGAGGGATAAGGGGATTTGGACTGAGGCTTGATGGGATCTGACTCCCACTGCCAACGGGTCACTTTAGAACCTTGAAACAGCTGTCACCGGGGACCCTCAGTATAGATAAGTCAACTGGACATTTCTTTTTTTTTTTTTTTAATACAGGGACAGAGATAGAGTCAGAGGGATAGATAGGAACAGACAGAAACAGAGAGAGATGAGAAGGATCAATCATCAGATTTTCATTTTGACATCTTAGTTGTTCATTGATTGCTTTCTCATATGTGCCTTGACCGTGGGGCTACAGCAGACCAAGTAACCCCTTGCTCGAGCCAGCGACCTTGAGTCCAAGCTGGTGAGGTTTTGCTCAAGCCAGATGAGCCCGCGCTCAAGCTGGCGACCTTGGGGTCTTGAACCTGGGTCCTCCGCATCCCAGTCCAACGCTCTAGCCACTGTGCGACTGTGTGGTCAGGCTCAACTGGACATTTCTCATACTTCTTCCTAAAGGATATTTTGGGGCCTTCTTATGGCCCTCCTGCTTGTCTTTTCTCCCTGATGTTGCTTGGGTTTCCCATGGGTGTCCCTCAGGTCCTGTCCTTGGCCTTGTTGCTTCTCATTCTCCACCTCTCACTTGGCAGGCCGCCCTGAGTTTCCAGTGAGCCTCAGGTTTGTTTTTCCCCCCTGGCTACCCTCCAGGCATCCCATAGCCCCCTCCCTCCAGCTCCTACTGAGCTCCTTGTGCTAGATTCTCTGTCTCGGAGACAGTCCCCCTGGCTGCTCAGTCACCAGGCCAGACCCTCTGGCACCATGTTTTGCTTCCTCACCTCCAAATCTGAGAAGTCCGCAGCCTGTCCCTCCCGCCCTGACCTCCCCATGCCTCTCTGCTCTTTCCCTCAGCTCTGGCCCTCTTGCCCTGTCTTGATCTCCACAGCCTGCCTCTACCTCCCTGCTCCAGCCTCATCCTTTCTTACTTGGTCCATTGCCCTGACCTCTGGTCTCACCCCCTCCGTCTGTCCCCTAGGTGGCCTCAAAGGGATTTTTCTATACGTATGTGCATCCTGCCCCTGCTCACAGCTCTCATGGCTTCCTAGTACCCACCAGGAGAAGCCCTTGTCCTTTTTACCTCTGACTGGAGGCCCTGCGTGGTCTGCTTTGCAATGATAACATGCTGTCTGCTTGTATCTCATCCCTCAGTCTTGCCCTTTGTGATCTGATCTCTGACTTGATTCACTGGTTTAGAAACCAACTATGCTGCTTCTTTAGACTTGGTGAAGCTGCATTGAACTAGCCAAACATGAAGTTTACCGTCTTGGAATGCTCCCCCTGTCACTCAAGACACAGCTCTTGGGTGACCTGTAATAACCCTTTCCTGACTCGCCAGGCTGAGCTCATCATAATGCCTGTGACTCCACCATTAGAGCACGTTACACTGGTTCTTATCAGACCTCCCCAGTGCGCTTAGGCCTCCCTGAGAACAGGGATTTCTCTCCTGGTCCTTGGTACTTAGAACATTGGCTGCCACACAGGTAGCGTCAAGCAAGTTGGAATAACGAGCTCATATCCCATGTTTCTATCCCAGAGCGGGCAGCCCCTGGGCGTCTGCTGAAGACCCGGGCAATGCGGGAGATGTATCGGAGCTATGTGGAGATGCTGGTGAGCACAGCACTCGACCCAGATATGATCCAGGCCCTGGAGGACACGCATGGTGAGCTGAGGCCTGGGAGGAGGGCGCTGGGGGGACCAGATCCCCAACCTCTCCTTGCCCCCACCCCGTCCGCCAGCTGAACACCTTCTCCTTGTCTTTCAGATGAGCTGTACCTCCCACCCATGCGGAAGATCGATGGCCTCCTCAATGATCACAAGAAGAAAGTCCTGAAGCGGCTGTCGCTGAGTCCAGCCCTGCAGGTGCTTGGGGGGCCTGGGACTGATATGTCTGGGGCCCAGGGCTCAGCCCGTGTCACAGCGGGCTTGGCCAGGAGCAGAGTTGAGAGCAGAGATATCAGAAGGGGGTCTCTGAGCTCCCAGTGGCCCTGCAGGCCAGTGGGAGGGGAGCTCGGATGGTGTGGAGAGGTTGGGAAGGTCTGGAATGGGCTGCTGAGAAGGCCTAGTAGAGTATGGTTGTGGAGCGCAGATTTGGGGACAAAGGGCAGACTGGTGCTACACCAAGGGGTCACTTTTCCATCAGCCTTATGCAGGCTCTAAGAAAGTCTCTGCTTTCAGTATTTTTATTTTTCTTATTAATTTTTTTCAGTTTTTTTGTTTGTTTGTTTTTTAGGGTTTTTTTGTATTTTTCTGAAATTAGAAGCAGAGAGGTACTCAGACAGACTCCCGCATGCGCCCGACCGGGATCCACCTGGCATGCCCACCAGGGGGCAATGCTCTGCCCATTTGGGGCGTTGCTCCATTTCTGGAACCATTCCAGCACCTGAGGCAGAGGCCACAGAGCCATCCTCAGCACCCGGGCCAACTTTGTTCCAATGGATCCTTGGCTGCAGGAGGGGAAGAGAGAAACAGAGAGAAAGGAGAGGGGGAAGGGTGGAGAAACAGATGGACGCTTCTCTTGTGTGCCCGGGTCGGGAATTGAACCCGGGACTTCCACACGCCGGGCTGATGCTCTACCACTGAGCCAACCAGCCAGGGCCAATCTTTTCAGTATTTTTTTAAAAATTACATATACAATTTTTAAAAATTGATTCGAGAGAGAGAGAAACATTGACTTATTTGTTGTTTTGCTTATACATGCATTCATTGGTTGAATCTTGTATGTGCCCTGACTGGGGATCATACCTGCAACCTCAGGATGATGCTGTAACCAACTGAGCCACATAGCCCAGGCCTCAGGCTTCTGTGTTAAGTCAACTACATAATTTTCCTTTGGAATGGCCAAGGGTCCTGGGATGGAATATCAGAGCAGCTCTGGGAGTTGTAGGGTAGAATATAAATCTGGCTCTGAGAATTCTGATAGGGATGTGAATGTCATGCTGAGAAGATGGAGATAGAATCTAAAGGCGACTCAGATTCCTAGGATGGAATTTAGTCCACCCTGAAAATTCTAGGGGGATGTTAGTCTAGTTCTGAGAATTCTAGGATGGCCTTTAGGCTGGCTCGGGAAATTCTTGATGGAATGTTAGTTTGCCTCAGAAAATAGGAGCTAAAATGTTCATCTGCTTATAGAACCCTGGATGGGATGTGAGGCTGACTGAGAACTCTGGGATTGTCTGACCAGGCGGTGGTGCAGTGGATAGAACATCCACCTGGGATGCTAAGGACCCAGGTTCAAAACCCCGAGATCATTGGCTTGAGCGTGGGATCATAGGCATGACCCCATGATAGCTGGCTTGAGCCCAAATGTCACTGGCTTGAAGCCCAAGATCGCTGGCTTGAACAAGGGGTCACTGACTTGGCTGGAGCCCCCCCTGGTCAAGGCACATATGAGAAGCAATCAATGAACAACTAAGAGTGTCATAACTATAAGTTGATGCTTCTCATCTCTCCCCTTCCTGTCTGTCTGTCTCTGTCTCAAAAAAAAAAAATCCTGACCTGTGGCGGCACAGTAGATAAAGTGTAGACCTGGAAAGTTGAGATCACTGGTTCAAGGCCCTGGGGTTGCCCTGTCAAGGCACATAAGAGAAGCAAGTACGAGTTGATGCTTCCTGCTTCTCCTGCCCCCTCCTCCCTCTCCCTCTCCTCTCTCTCTAAATCAATAAATAAAATCTTTTCTTAAAAAAAGGGAAAAGCCATTTATAGAATAGAATATAGGCATACCTCATCTTAATTGTGATTCTCAGATACTGCATTTTTTACAAATTGAAGGTGAGACCTTCCACCTGCAAAAAGATTATAACTCATGCCCTGGCTGTCTGGCTAAGTGGATAGAGTGTTGTTGGCCCAGCATGCGGACATCCCAGATTTGATCAATCCCCAGTCATGGCATACATGAGAAGTGACCATCTGCTTATCTTCCCCTCCCTTTCCCCCTTATTTCTCTCTTCCCCTCTCACAGCCATTGGCTCCATTGTTCCGAGCATCAGCTCAAGGCACTGAGGACAGCTCTGTTGATTTGAGGTTAGGGTCCCAGATGGGAGTTGTGGAGGTGTGCAGGAGCCTGTCTCTATATCTCCCCTCCTCTGGCTTTAAACAAAAAAAGTTACAATTAACAAAGGCTCAGATGGTAGTTTTATTTTTTAGCAACAAAGTATATTTGTTTTTCAGAGAGAGACAGGAAGGAAAGTGGAGAGATGAGTAGCATCAACTGGTAGTTGTGGCACTTCGATTGTCCATAGATTGCTTTCTCATATGTGCCTTAATCCAGACACGGGGGTGGGCGTCTCCAGCCCAGCCAGTGACCCCTTGCAGCCAGCGACCTTGGGGTTTTGAACCTGGTACTTCAGTGTCCCAGGTCAACACTATGTACTGAGCCACTGCCATTCAGGCACAACAGAGTTTTAATTTTTATTATTATTTTTTTTACAGAGTCAGAGTGAGGGATAGACAGGGACAGACAGACAGGAACGGAGAGATGAGAAGCATCAATTATTAGTTTTTCATCGTGCATTGCGACACCTTAGTTGTTCATTGATTGCTTTCTCATATGTGCCTTGACCATGGGCCTTCAGCAGACCGAGTAACCCCTTGCTTGAGCCAGCGACCTTGGGTCCAAGCTGGTGAATTTTTGTTCAAACCAGATGAGCCTGGGCTCAAACTGGTGACCTCAGGGTTTTGAACCTGGGTCCTCTGTGTCTCAGTCCGACGCTCTATCCATTGCACCACCGCCTGGTCAGACTCCTTTGTTCTTTGAAAAGAGCAAGACTCCCAACTGTCTCCTCTGATTTATAGCCTGGGAGATGCTGAGGCATCGGACATCTGGGAGAACCTGAGAACTGGGTGGTGAGTTTGGGCTGTGTGGGTCCCGGGAGGTGTCCCACTGATCCACCTTCCCACAGGACGCCCTGCACACGTTTCCCCAGTTGCAAGTGGAGCAGAGTGGGGAGGGCTCCCCTGAAGAGGGGGCAGTGCGGCTGCGGCCGGCGGGGGAACCCTACAACCGCAAGACGCTCAGCAAACTCAAGAGAAGTGTTGTCCGGGCGCAGGTGGGGCTGGGACTGGGACCAGCTGGCTAGGAGGTGGAGCCGGGGCAGGGGCTGCCTAGTGTTGGGCGGGGTGCTGAGGCTTCTCCACCCCATCTGTCTAGGAGTTCAAGGTTGAGCTGGACAAGTCAGGATACTACACGCTGTATCACTCACTCCACCACTATAAGTACCACACCTTTCTGCGCTGCCGGGACCAGGTAAGTCTACCCACAGTGCCTATCACTCATGGGTTCTCCCATGGACCCAGGGGTCTAGGCCGCCATTCCCCTCACCTCTTAAACCCAGGAGTCCGGTCACCGGCCCCTCCTCCTCCCTCAGACCCAGGAGTCTGGCCCCCAGCCCCTCCCCCCTCAGACCCGGGAGTCCAGCTCCCAGACTACCTCTCCCTGGGACACTGATCCCTAGGCCCCCTGCCTCCTCTCACCCCAGGCCCTG
The DNA here is from genome assembly GCF_036850995.1 of Saccopteryx leptura. Classification (NCBI taxonomy): domain Eukaryota; kingdom Metazoa; phylum Chordata; class Mammalia; order Chiroptera; family Emballonuridae; genus Saccopteryx; species Saccopteryx leptura. The sequence goes on from NC_089505.1 coordinate 67,557,880, forward strand.
GTGGCCACCTGTCCCAGCTCCACGTTTCAACCCCTGCAGACCCTGGCCATTGAGGGCGGCGCTGAGGACCTGGGCCAGGAGGAGGTGGTCCAGCAGTGCATGCGGAACCAGCCATGGCTGGAGCAGCTGTTCGACTCCTTCAGTGACCTGCTGGCCCAAGCACAGGCCCACAGCCGCTGTGGGTGACCCCATCCTGGTCTGGGGGGTGACACCTCCTCCATGAACCAAGAAATGGGACAGAACTGTGTCCTCAGGCGCTAACCCCCAGGCCTGGTTGCCAGGGAAGGGGGCGGTCATTGGTCAGGGTGTGTCCGTGCTGCCCCCCAGGGCAGGGTTCAGAGTTTGACTCCCCCCCCCCCTTCCAAGCCCTCTCTACTCCCTTCCCATTCCTCCCACTGTCCGGTGTACAGAGAAATTATTTATATATATGTATAAATGTCTATTTAGTAACGGTTTCCCCCTCCCCCTTGCCCACTACCCCCCTCCACGGCCATAGCCCCCATGCCCTCCACCTTGTACATAATGTATAGGAAAAGTCTATGTATGGTTGAGGGGGGCGGGGCGGCTTTAGAGAGCTGGGGGACCCCCTCACCCCCCAAGCCCCCCCCTACAGGCCAAGATCTTTGCTAAAGGCCATTCCCTCCCCAGGGCATTCGGTGTCTGGTGAGGGGGAAAACGCATCTTGTTAATTATTTTTAATCTTATTTATTGTACATACCTGGGGCGGGGGGCTGGGGAGGTGGAGGGGGGAGAAGGGTCCCCTCCCTTTGCCCCTCCCACTCCTTTTCTACTGCGATTTGTCTGTGTCTCCCCCAACACACACACACACACACACACACACACGCACCCATTGTTGTCTGGATGTGGTTCTATTTTTTATTGGTCTCCCCTCCCCTCCTCCCTCTCTCTAACCCCTCTGCTCCCACCTCCCTCACCACTTGTTGTCTCTTGCTCTTTCTTGGGCTTCTGTACAACTCAACTTGTATACACTGTGTACACACAACCAGCCAAACGAAAACCCAACGGCAAACTTTATCAGCGGCTGGTGTGGCTCTGTCCTGCGGCGTCTGGGGTGGCCCTGGAGTGGCATGGGCAGAGGGTCTGGACCTGGAATGGGGCTTTTCTGGAGCCCTGGGAGGTGGCTGGGCTGGAGACATTGTCTCGTTGTGTAACAAATCACCCAACCCAAAATTCAGCGTGACGTAAAGCAAACAAGGTATTGTGCAGTTTCTGAGAATCAGGAATTTGGGAGTGGGTTAGTTTGGTGGGCCAGGCCTAGGGTCTGTCGTGAGGATGCGGTCAGGTCATCAGCTAGGGTGGCAGTCGGCAAGGATTTTTTTTAAAATTAATTTATTTATTTTTTATAGAGAGAGGGATAGATAGGGACAGACAGACAGGAACGGAGAGAGATGAGAAGCATCAATCATCAGTTTTTCGTTGCGACACCCTAGTTGTTCATTGATTGCTTTCTCATATGTGCCTTGACCTCGGGCCTTTAGCAGACCGAGTAACCCCTTGCTCAAGCCAGCAACCTTGGGTCCAAGCTGGTGAGCTTTCTGCTCAAGCCAGATGAGCCCGCACTCAAGCTGGTGACCTCGGGGTCTCAAACCTGGGTCCTCTGCATTCCAGTCCAACGCTCTATCCACTGCGCCACCTCCTGGTCAGGCAGTCGGCAAGGATTTGACGGGACTGTTTTTCTCCTCCCCCACCCCCATTTTATTGAATTTATTGGGATGACACTGGTTAACAAAATATGCAGATTTCAGGTGCGCAATTGTACACCACATCTTCTGTACACTGTTCTGTGTGTTTACCACCCCAAGTCAAGTCTCTGTCAGGATCTACTTTGTGTGTGAGTGTGTGTGAGAGAGAGAGAGACAGACAGACAGAGACAGGCAGGAAGGGAGAGAGATGAGAAGCATCAATTCTTCATTGTGGCTCCTTAGTTGTTCATTGATTGTTTTCTCTTATGTGCCTTGATGGGGGGCTACAGCAGAGCAAGTGACCCCTTGCTCAAGCCAGTGACCTTGGGCTCAAGTCAGCAACCATGGGGTCATATCTATGATCCTATGCTCAAGCCAGTGACCTCGAGGCTTTGAACCTGGGTCCTCCACATACCAGTCCAATGCCCTACCACTGTGCCACCGCCTGGTTAGGCTACATTTTTTTTTTTAAGTGAGAGGAGGGGAGGCAGAGACTCCTTCAGGGGACCTGACCAGGATCTACCTGGCAACCCCCCTACCCAGCAATGCTCTGCCCATCTGGGGCCACTGCTTTATTGCTCAGCAACCAAGCTATTTTAGCACATGGGGCCATCCCTCAGCACCCAGGGCCAACTTGCTCAAGCCATGGCTGCGGGAGGAGAAGAGGGGGGTGGTAGAGAAGCAGATGGTCACTTCTCCTGTGTGCCCTGACCAGGAATCAAACCCGGGACTTCCATACACTGGGCTGACGCTCTATAACTGAGCCACCCAGCCAGGGCCAGGATCTACTTTTAAGGTGGCTCTTGGCTGGAGGCCTCAGTTCTTTGCACGTGGACCCCACCCAAAGGGCAGCTTGAGTGTCTTCACAACATGGCAGCTGGTTTCCCCCAGAGCAGTTACCCAACAAAGAGGGCAAGGAGAAAGCCATGAGATTTTTATGTCATCATACACCATTGCTTCTGCCATCTGTTCATTAGAGGAGAGTCATGAATGAGCCCAGCACACACTCAGGGAGAGGAGGTTAAACTCCACTTTGTGAAGGGAAAAGTATAGGCATTTCTGGATATAATTTTAAACCAGTACATGCAGCGACAGGTGTTGGGAGTAGACCAGCTTTCCCTTGGCTGCTGCTTTTTAAAAAAATACTTTTTATTCATTTTAGAGGGGAGTGGGATCAGGAAGCATCAACTCCCATATGTGCCTTGACCAGGCAATCCCAGGGTTTCGAACTGGCGAACTCTTGTTTCCAGGTTGACGCTTTATCCACTGTGCCACCACAGGTCAGGCTCTTACCTGCTTCTTAACGTAGACTTGGGAGCTGTCTCTGTATCCGTGAGCCTCACTGGTCCAGGACTGCTGAAAATGTAGATTCTCGGGCTCTTTATTCAGAACCCATGTTTTAATAAGCTCCTGGGAGGATTCTAAAGCACATTCAAGTTTGAGGAGTGGTGTTCTAGAACAAGAAGTTAAAACTTAGAGTTCCACTGCTACTATTCTAAGCCTAGTCTATAAAGCAGTGAGTGAGCCACTCTGGAGCCTGGGCACTTGTCATTGAAGATGGACTATTGGTGTTCTAGAATCCTGCTGTCAGCACAGGGGATATTTGATTAGTGAGTGGGTAGAGACCCAGGGATATTTAGGGGTAGATCACCAGCGTCCTAGACTCTTAGGTGAAGTTGAGGAAGACCCACCTTCCTGCTTTAGAACCTTGGATATTGTGTAGGGCCAGTGATCGCCAAACTCATTAGTCAACAGAGCCAAATATCAACAGTACAACGATTGAAATTTCTTTTGAGAACCAAATTTTTTAAACTTAAACTATATAGGTAGGTACATTCCTTATCGAAGTAGCCCGCACGTATTTTCTGGAAGAGCTACACTCACGGGGCCAAAGAGCCGCATGTGGCTCGCGAGCTGCAGTTTACTGACCAGGGGTGTAGACCATTAATTATATAGTGCCCTGGTTTTATAGAATGGCTAATAACATTTGAGAACCATAATGGAAGAGTCAGTGATGGACCGTGGACCTTCTACAATTAATCAGTTAAGAACATTGAGAATGGACTGTTAGAAGTGTTTTGTTTTGTTAAGAACTTATTTTTTTTTAATAATTTTAAAGTGTTTTGGTCTTTTTTTTTTAAGATTTTACTTAATTGATTTTAGAGAGGAGAGAGAAAAAGGTGGGTGGAGGGGGAGCTTCTTGTATTTGCTTTCACCAGGGAAGCCTGGGGCTTTAAACCAGTAACCTCAGCATTCCAGGTCGACTCTATCCACTGTGCCACCACAGGCCAGGCCAAAAAGAAAAAAATATTTTTAGATAGGAGAGAGAGACATTATTTTTTTTTTTAATTTTTTGTTTTTTGACAGATTTAGAGAGGGACAGACAGGAAAGGAGAGAGATGAGAAACATCAATTTATTGCAGCACCTTAGTTGTTCATTAATTGCTTTCTCATGTTCCTTGACCAGGGGGGCTCCAGCAGAGCAAGTGACCCCTTGCTCAAGCCAGTGACCTTGGACTCAAGCCAGTGACCCCAGCAACCATATGAGGTCATGTCTATAATCCCATGCTCAAACCAGTGGCCCCATGCTCAAGCTGGTGAGCCTGCACTCAAGCTGGAGACCTCTGGATTTTGAACGTGGGTCCTCCGCATCCCAGTCTCATGCTTTATCCACTGTGCCACTGCGTGGTCAGGCAAGAAACATTGATTTATTGTTCTACCTATTTATGCACTCATTGGTTGAAAAATTTTTTTGACAGATAGGGACAGACAGGAAGAGAGAGATGAGAAGCATCAAATTCTTTGTTGCAGCACCTCAGTTGTTCATTGATTGCTTTCTCATATGTGCCTTGACTGGGGGGCTACGGCAGACCAAGTGACCCCTTGCTCAAACCAAATGAGCCTGTGCTCAAGCTGGCGACCTTTGGATTTCAAACCTGGGTCCTCTGCGTTTCAGTCCGATGCTCTATCCACTGCCACCACTTGGTCAGGCTGTTAGTGTGTTTGACCCGTTGGGAATGTAGCTTCAGAGGGAATGTCACATTTAAGGTTCTGGATTAGATGTCAAATTGGAACCAAAGTTCCTTGGGTCAGCGTTGTCGCAAGTCAGATCTCTGGGATAGAAAGCAGATGGAGGGGCCCAGGCCAGTTGGCTCAGCGGTGGAGCATCGGCCTGGCGTGCGGGGGACCCGGGTTCGATTCCCGGCCAGGGCACATATGAGAAGCGCCTATTTGCTTCTCCACCCCCCCACCCTCCTTCCTCTCTGTCTCTCTCTTCCCCTCCCACAGCCAAGGCTCCAGTGGAGCAAGGACGGCCTGGGCACTGGGGATGGCTCTTCGGCCTCTGCCCCAGGCGCTAGAGTGGCTCTGGTCGCGGCAGAGCGACGCCCCAGAGGGGCAGAGCATCGCCCCCTGGTGGGCAGAGCGTCGCCCCTGGTGGGCGTGCCGGGTGGATCCCGGTGGGGCGCATGCGGGAGTCTGTCTGACTGTCTCTCCCCGTTTCCAGCTTCAGAAAAATACAAAAAAAAAAAAAAAAAAAGAAAGAAAGAAAGCAGATGGAGTGGTTAGAAGGTGGACCTTGGCTTAGAATAACCTTGTGGTTGGCCTTTGTAATTCAACTGCCCCAACTGAATCCCAGCTCTAGTTCTAATTGGACAAGTTAGAGAATAGTTTTCCGTCCTTGGCTTTGTCATCTGTAAAGCTGACTTTTGTCAAGCTGAAGGAAACTAAAGCGCTAGACTGCCAGCCCTCAGGAGACTCCTGCTACCCAGCACGGGAGACTCGGGTTTGCTGGAGGTTGAAGAGATGGCAAGAGCAGTCGGGAGACAGGATGACAAAGAGAGGGACATCAGAACTTGGAGAGACTTAAAATCATTGACAAGTCCCAACAAAGCCCAGGGGAAGCCAGGATCCAGAGGCTCACGGGCACACACTCGTGCCTAGGGAGATGCCAACTAGGTCATCCCAGGCTCCTTGCTGTTTGATGAGCTTTGAAATGGTGGTGGCTGCGAACCTCCCCAAAATGGCCTGCCAGTTGTCATGTGCATTTTTCTGGGGGGCAAATGTTCGCTTTTATCGCTTCTTAAAGTGCATTTTGGTCCCTCAAGAAGCACAGTGTCCCAGCCAAGAATTTGGCCCTGTTAGGCAATGCAGAAAGAAAGAACTCAGAATTTGTACTAGGGGAGTGCTTCACTCCTGGCTGGGACTTACGTGGAGGTGTCAGATCTTGTTGGAAACTGCTAGCGATATCCACCAGTCCCACCAGAGATGGGCCTCTGCTGAGCAGAGGTCCTGGGGGAGGGGGAGTGAACTTGTGGTACAATACATCTGAGCCACGCTTATTCCCAGGGCACAAGGTTGAACTCAGGCCAAGGATTCTGTGATAACGAAACCCGGAAAGGGATATTTAGCTAATCATTGTTCTAATCTGGAATACAGAGGGACATTCATAGTTCTGGGGCAGGAGAACACTGGGGCCTTGGTCACTGAGACTTAGCACTTAGTATGTCCCAGGCGCTGTGCTCATCTCCACGTGCACACAGGGTGCTCCTAAAGGCCTTTTGCCCTGGGAAGGAGCTTGGTGGTCACCCACATTTTACAGATGAGAGGACAAAGGCACTTGACTGAGATAACAGAGCTGGATTTAAACCCAGGCAGCCTGCTGCCAGGGCACATACAGGACCATAATCTACCCAAGGACCAGGAATTAGGTTCTGAGTGGGTGTGAGGGGAGCATTTCCGGGCTTTTTGTGGACACTTAGATGTGGGGGTTGGGGCAGCAGATCATTGACCAGTGATAGTTCATCAGGTGGAGGTCAAAGTTCTAGGGCCTGGGGACATCTAGGTTGTGGTTTCTGGCCTGCTGTGTTGAGTAGGTGTTGGGGGTCAAAGCTGTCCATTGAGGGGACTTGGGAAATGGGTGAGTCGTGATCTCAAGTTCTGGTGCCACCCTTCCAGGTCAGCAAATAGAGCACAGGGTTAGGACTTCTGGGTTGCATATGGGAGAATCAAAGTTTTCCAAACTGAAGAGTGTTGGCAACTTACTTTGCAGTGGCCTGAAGATAACCCAAGCTTCAGCCCCTCCCAGGAGAGAGGCTCAGATGGGGTGTGTCCACACCAGCCCAGAGTTGGATTCAGGGTTTAGATTCCAATGTCAACCCAATTGGAAACTTTCTGGAACTGAGAACTTGCCAGTTGGCTGCCCGGACACCATTCTGTCCACCTGTCCCATTCTTCTCTAGCCAAAGGCCTTTCAAAATATACATTGGAGGTAGGAGGGAGCAAGGGTTTGTAGAAGTCACTGCCTGCCTCCAAGATCTGGAACCTTTTAGAATACACTGCCTGATAGGCCTTTTGGCTGTGGTGCGAGTGTTGCATGTTTGCCCTGTTCAGTAGGGTAGCCACTAGCCACATGTAGATCCTGAGCTCTTCAAATGTGGCCAGATTGAGGAATCAAGTCTATAATTTTATTTAAATAGTCACATGTAGCTTCTGGCTACTATATTGAACAGGGCAGTTCTTGAACATTACAGAAAAACAAATTATTTTTCAAATATTAAACCTCATCTGACCTGTGGGGGCACAGCAGATAAAGCATCGACCTGGAACACTGAGGTTGTCTGTTTGAAACCCTGGGCTTGCCGGGTCAAGGCGTATACAGGAAGCAAATACGAGTTGATGCTTCCAGCTTCTCTCCTCTAAAAATCAATAAATAGGCCCTGGCTGGTTGGCTCAGCAGTAGAGAGTCTGCCCAGCATGTGGAAGTTCCGGGTTTGATTCCCAGTCAGGGCACACAGAAGTGCCCATCTGCTTCTCCACCCTTCCCCCTCTCCTTTCTTTCTATCTCTCTCTTCCCCTCTCACAGCCAAGGCTCCACTGGAGCAAGGTTGGCCTGGGCACTGAGGATGGCTCCGTGGCTCTGCCTCAGGTGCTAGAATGGCTCTGGTTGCAACGGAGCAATGGACCAGATGGGCAGAGCATCGCCCCCTGCTGGGCATGCCAGGTGAATCCCAGTCGGGCGCATGCGGTAGTCAGTCTGACTGACTCCCCGCTTTTAACTTCGGAAAAATACCAAAAAAAAAAAAAAAAATCTAAGAATAACACCATTAAACCTCATCCTGACAAATGCCCACTGAGATGGAAAAGGGTGGGATGCAACTCTTGAAGGGTCAGTGGGGGTCCAGACGCCTGGTTTACCCTGTTCTCTGTGGTGCCTGTCCCTCACTAAACAAAGGCTTCTACATCTGATGGTTCTAGGTGGGCATGTCTTTAGTGTGATCCCCAAGTTCACCTACCTCCCCTAGCCCTTTTCCCTTTTACAAAAGCACTTCTGACATTGGCAGTGACCTTTATTTCTCTGGGGCAGGGTTATATACAGCAGTGCCCCGGATGCCCGGGAGCCCCTGACCCCCACCAGGGGCTTTGGAGGGGAAGGGTGGTGTTGGCAGAAGGCACATGTGGCAGTGGTCTGGAGTCCAGGAACTGTGGGTGGGGGTGTAGTGTATCCTGGGAGACCCAGGCGGGGAGACAGGCTTGGCAAGGGCAGCTGGTCCCTAGAGCTTGTGCTGGTGGTTCCTCTTGTGCCTGGGCTACAGGAGGACGCAGGGGCAGCCCCCACCCTTCTTCCTGGGGGCGCTGGGTGGGCTGGGTGGGAGCTCTTGCTCCTGGTACTTCCTGTGGGAAAAAGCTGGTGAGTTTGAGCCCCAGTGGTTGGGGACAAGGATGACAGGGAGGGGGCTCCTCTCACCGGACTGCCCGCACCAGCTGTTGGAAGGCCTCGTCCACATTGAGCCGCAGTTTAGCCGAGGCCTCAAAGTAGGCCACATGGTGGGAGGCACTGAAGGTGGAGGCTTCAGATCGGGGCACCTGGGGGGGACATAGGGTAGAGTCAGGTCCCTGCCCTCAGGGTGGGTCTCAGTTGGGAGGGCAGAAAGGCACACTTGTATTGGAATGGGGGTTACACATGGTGGGGGCCAGAGGCAGATTAAGGTCAGTTGAAGCCCCAGGCGCAGAAGAAAATACTGGGCCCCTTAAAAAAAAAAGAGGGAGAATAAAAAATATGTTAACCATATTTTTAAATAAATAAAAAGTATTATGCACTATTAATGTTAAAAATGCACTATGAAACCAAACTTGGTGTCATTAGAAAAAAGTGTCAAATTGGGGTTTTGTGGGGCCCTTCAGAAGTCGGGGCCCAAGGCGTGTGCCCATCGTTAAATCTGCTTCTGGTGGGGGCTCAAGAGGAGAGGGAAAGTTCTAGAGATTATAGAGGGGGCTCGGTGCTATCTAAGGAGTGAGGGAGGGCACTGCACTGACATTTGCCCTTCTGAGTGTTAAATAACAGCTCATCAGGCAAAGAAGTCGGGGTGTTCCTGGCAGAAGCCTGAGCTAAGCACCCAAGGTGGGAAATCCCCAAAGGCTTAGTCTAGAAGGTGCATTCTGTGTGGAAATCCCATCGTCTGGGTTTGTGTAGAGAGAAGTGTGGACAGAGAAAGGAAGGGACGAGACCATGGTTGGCCATCCAGTGCCAGGTGAAAGAGCTGGGTTTTTTCTTGGGGTAATGGGGAGCCTTAGAAGGCTGGGTTAGCAGGACCAAGTTGGGCAGTGGCCTGGAAGGGACAAAAGGCTGGGGCAAGGGTCCCTGTGGGAACAAGAGGCAGGAATGGAGCAGTCAGGGCTGGCTGCCTGGGGACAGGGAGGAGCACTATTTCCCATCCTGCCACCTCTCCTGGGAACTCCTGTGTGCCTTGCTGGGGGACTCAGAAGGCTCTACTTGGGGGCAACAAACACATCTAGTGAGGGAGCAGGGTCCCACAAGCCAGAGGAGGATGCTGATGTGAAGAGAGGCAAGAGGTGCCTCCCAGGCTGAGATGGAGTTTCTTTGGGGGGGGCGGGGGGGGGGCTCAGACCTGGCGCTGTGCCTCCAGATCTGCCTTGTTCCCAACCAATACGATGGGGAAGTCGTCGCGGTCCTTCACTCGGAGGATCTGTGTGAAGAGCTTGCCCACCTCGTTGAAACTGCAGATGAAACCAGAGGGATGAGGTGCAGCTGCTGAGCCCCGGGCACCACTGTTCCGCCACCTCCCTGCTCCTCTCACCTCTGCCGGTCGTTAATGGCAAACACCAGCAGGAAACCGTGCCCGGCACGCATGTACTGCTCCCGCATGGCACCAAACTCCTCCTGGCCCGCTGTGTCCAGGACTGCAGAGAGGGGGAGAGGGCCATGTAGACAAGGCTCCCCCCAGCAATCCCCATGCACCCTCGGCCCCTCCTCCATTCCCCCATCCACTTTCTGCCGCCCTCACTGTCCAGCCGGGCGGGGATGCCATCCACGGTACAGATCTTTGTGTAGGAGTCTTCGATGGTGGGGTCGTAGTCAGACACGAAGTAGGACTGGTAGGGTGGGGAGAGGACACTGTTACTCTACTGCCCCAGCAGAAATCACATAGTCCTGCCCCTGGGACTCACCTTTTAATGTCCCTCCTCTCTGGACCTCTGTTCCCCTCTCTCTGGTTCTATCTCCCTCTTTCTGGCTCTCCATCCTCCTCCCCCACGATGCCCCCAGTGCCATCTCTGAGGCTCTTCCGAACTGCGCCCTCTTTCTGATATAAAGTACATCTCCCACATCGTGATTACCTCCTGGCTGTGTGGTATTGAACAAATCACTTCCCCTCTCAGAACCTCAGTTTCCTCATTTAGAATGAGGGTAAAAATAGCACTGCATTAATCCAGTGTTTGTGAAATTCAGCGAAAATCCATTTAATTCCTAAGCATTTAAAACATTGCCTGGACATAGTAAGTGCTCAATAATTGGGAACCCTGTTGTTCAGACTATCCGTCTGTCTCTGTATCTCTCCCTTCTCCTCTTTTTCTTTCTTCCTTTTTTCCCCCCTCCTCCTTGGGCGGCTTTTAGTGTCTCCTCCCAGGGGAAGGTCCGGGTTCCAATCCAACTGCGGAGAAACTGCCCCGCCCGGAGGCTGGGCCCCTCCCTTCCTGCCTGGGTCCTGCCGGTCTTCAGCCAGGCCTTTGACCAGCTTTGGGCCTGCCACTGGGGCAAGGATCTCAAGGCTGGGGGACTTTTCTCTACATAGGCAATGGCTCCCATGCAGGCACTGCTAGGGTCTCTTGAGGGGTCTGGGGCCTAGGGGCTTCTGCAGTATCATCTCAGGAGCAGACATCAGTCTAGGGTTTCTCTGAGGCTGGAAGGTTTCCCTTGGGAATGGGGTAGAGGTTTCCTCTCTGCAGGGGTAGATTGTTAGCAGAGAAGGGGTGATCTGGCAGCTGGAGGTCTTAGGGCTGCTTCCTGTCTGCTAGGGGAGGGGCTTGTTGAGGGCCCCGTGGTGTCATGGAGGGAGAAGGATGTAGGGACCAGGTCCTAGGGTGATTAGGTGGGTGTCTTCAGTGCACCTCAGGAGAAGCTTGGGGGAAAGCCCCAGGGTAATTTAGACACATTTGGGAGGTTTGTCATAGAATACAGGTGCAGTGCGTGTCTAGAGTCTTAGAGACTGTCATGCATTTACGGGGTGAGAGACACTCCTCAGGAGTAGATATTCCTGGGGGTGCCAGAATCTGGGGGCTAGCCAGGGTTACTGAGAGGGGCTCAGGGACTTGGAGTGGAAAACTCAAGATGGACGAGTAGTTGGTTTTCCTTAGGGGAGGGTGGAGGTCTGGCTCTAGTAGGATGGGGGAGCTCCAGGATTTGGAGTCTTAGAGCTCTCTGGAATGACCAAGGGGCAGGATCTTTTTTAACTTTCTTGGGTCTGAGGGTGACTCTCTTAGAACCGGTTGGTCCCAGATGGACCTCAGGGGCAAAGTCTGGGCATAATTTCTAGATTCTGGGGGAGGTCCCTGAAGGGACTGAGCATCAGTCTGGGGGCATCTCAAGGGTTTTGGGCACAGGGGTTCTCCCATTTAGGCTCTGGGTAGCTCAGAGGGGGAAGCTGGGGTCTGAGATTTGGGGGAGATGGAGCTCAGGGGGAGGGGAAGTGATATCAACTGGGATGGGGGCAAAGGAGAGGGCTTAAGGTCTGAAGGAGAAGACTCATGGATTGAAAGTGCTCCCAGGAAGTGCTCAGGGTCTTATGTCCTGGGGGAACGGACGGTGAGTCTCGGGATATGAGTATAGGAGGAAGGTCCCTCAAGTAAGGGGTTGAAGGTCCTTACTTGTGACCCTGGGGGCTCAGGGTCACATTCTGAGGGGAATTTTTAAGATTAGAGGGCCTTATAAGAGGGTCTCAGTGATGGATAGAGGGGAAATCGGGGTCTCAGGGATCTCCCCAAGGACTACGTTCTGGATCCCGGGGGCACCCCCCTGGTGAGGGCCCCACTACCTGGATGAACTGGATGGTCAGCGCACTCTTGCCCACGCCGCCGCCGCCCACGACCACCAGCTTGTGTGTCTCGCTGGGTGGGGGGTCCCCGGGTCCCGGCCCCCCGCCCCGGGGCCGCCCCCGCCCCGTCCCAGACGCCGCCCCGCTGCTCATGTCGCGTCCGCCGCCGCCGCCGCCGCTACCGCCTGGGGGAGAGCCGGGCGGGGCCTAGGGGCGGGCCACGCTAATAAGTTCACTGCATAATCATGAGCTTCAGCAAGAAGGGCACAAGTCTCGGTACACTTAAGGAGGAGGGTCAGGGATAAGGAGGAGCTATGCTAATAAGGCCTCGGGAACGACGTTCGCTGTGAGGGGGAATTCCGAGAGGGGGCGGAGATATGCTAATGACCTCTGCTCGTCTCGAGCGGCGCCACGCGCTCTCGCCTGGCGGGCCGTCAGGGGCGGGGCTATGCTAATGAGAACTCATTCTTTCGGCAGATGGGTTGGAAAGATCATTTGGGAGGGGTTATGCAAATAAGCACTCAGTTAAGCAGCTTCTCAGGGTACCCACTCAGAGGCTCTGTATTAGTAGGCGGGGCCCGCCGGCTCGCGCGCGGCCGTATATAGGCGCGCTCCGAGGAAGAACCGGGTCCTAAGAGGAAGCTCCACCTCCGTCCTGGGATCCTAGCCAAACTCCAGACCCGGGTGTCTGGGCTGAATGTAGGAGTCTCCGCCCGCTAAGGGACCCTGGCTTCCGGTTCTCGCTGTCCTAACCAAGCGGAAGGCAGACTGGGAGGGGAGTTGGGGCCCTGGAGGAGGACAGCCGAGTAACGGGACAGGGAGGGGCCGTGAGATCACTACATTCCTAATCCATGAACCAGCTCGCCCAAGCCGAGACGCCTGGGTCATGAAGGGCCTGGAGCCAGGATTTCTGGGTCTTAGAAGGAGAAGGAAGCTGAGGGCCCAGACTCCTGGGTCCATTGGAGAGTTTGGGACTAGAGGCCTGGATTCCTGTAATCTGGGGATGAGGAGGTGTGGGGGTCTTTATTATTTGGACTACTCATGTCCTGTAAAGGGAAGAAGCTGAGGATCCAGCCTTGGATCCAGGGGCTAGACGGGCTTGGGACCCAGAATTTTTTATCCCAAGAGAATTGGGGTGAGGAACTGGAACACTTGTGTTCGTTTAAGGTACGATCATGAGACCAAGAATGGTCTGAGGGAGAAAATGCCTGAAAGCCCAACTCCTGGATCCAAGGAAGGAGGAAGCCTCGGAATCTTGAGTCCCAGGGAGGAGGGAAATGGGAATTTGAACTCCTGTGTGGAGTGAGAGGAATAGGAATTTGGACTCTTCTATCCTAAATAGTCCTTTGGATAGAAGGACTACGCCTCCCGGCGTGCGTCGCGCGCACCCTATCCTTAGTCTGAAGACCTCCTTCACCCCTGGGGCATATCTCAAGATCTCAAGATGGCCCCAGAACCCTTTGAACAGACCCCAGCCTCCGGTCATCCCATTAAAACGATCAACAGTGCCTACAGAACCGCAGGCCTACTAGCGACCCGACTCCGCCCTTCTAAATAGTCCTTTGGATAGAAGTCCTTAGTCCAAAAGACTAAGACAAAGGAGAGTATTGGACTAAGAGAAGGAGGCTGTAGCCGGCCTTCTCAGTTCTAAATTCATAGGAGACTGGAGATCGGGATGCTGGGGTCCCCAGACTGTGGGCGGGGCAACTCACAGGCAATCGAGGTCTTTTTCTACTGCCCGCTCAGAACTACAATTCCCTTGTTACGTGTTCAGTTACGTACTCTTACGTCACTTCCTGTTCCTCCGCTCTTTCGCGCGCGCGCAGGATATTGTGGGGTTTCATCGCGGGCTACCGCAACCCCGCCCACTTCACCTCTCACCTCCTTGCTGTCCCTGCGTGACGGAAGGAACGCGCGGACTACGCCTCCCGGCGTGCGTCGCGCGCACCCTATCCCAGGTGCCCCGTTGACTGTTGGGAAACTGAGTCCGCAGCCTTCCCACCAGCCTTCACGGTACCATGCACGGTACTTGAAGTCCCGGCAAGCTCGGCGGCGTTTTAGCTCCGCCTTTCTCCTTTTTTTTTTTTTTTTTTTTTTTGCTCGCGAACCTCCCCAACCCGCCCCGCCCCACGCCGGGGCCGGAGCCGCAGCCCGAGCGGCGGGGTAAGATGGCGGCGGTGGTCCGGACCGCGGGGCTCGGGCCTATCGGGGTGGGCGGGGCGGAGTCGGGTCGCTAGTAGGCCTGCGGTTCTCCCTGCACGCTGCGGGGTCTGAAGGACTTAGCGGAGAGGTCTCCGGCCTGGCAGCGGCGGCGGAGCCTGGCGCCGACAAGAGGGCCGTCTGAAGGCCCCGGGACGCGTCTGTGGATGCCGGGGGCATTTACGGGGCGTCCCGGTGAGAACTGGGGACGTCCACAGGGCCTGGACTGAGACTGGCGGCTGCCCTCCATCGTATAGCCGTGTTGGATCATTTCTGTAGGCACTGTTGATCGTTTTAATGGGATGACCGGAGGCTGGGGTCTGTTCAAAGGGTTCTGGGGCCATCTTGAGATCTTGAGATATGCCCCAGGGGTGAAGGAGGTCTTCAGGAGCTGAGGAGTATCTGCAAAGCCATCTGTAGCTGTGGGGTATGTCTGTTGTGGCTGGGAAGTGTCTACGTTGGCTGACCGAGGGATGCCACTCACCTACATGGGGCTGGGGCCATTTAACGGGCCTGAAAGAACTATTCCTGGGTTAGGAAGTGTTTTAGGGGTGGGATGTGCCCACCAAGGGAGGGAGGCAAATATTGTGCTGTACTGAGAGGCCTGGATGTATCTCCAACGTCTGGGGAGTATCTAGGCTGAGTGACAGGAGGCTGGGGGCAGTTAGAAGGACCTGGAACATCTCGGTGGTTGTGAATGTGCCTGCAAGAGTGCACTCTCTATGCCTGGAGCAAATGCGAATGCCTTTTGGGGCCAGATAATCAAATGGAGACTAAGACAAAGGAGAGTATTGGAAAATTTGCGGGGCTCAAATGTCCTTGCACTTTAGAAGGTAATTCAAACGAAAAATAGTTCAAAAGTGTGCATTGCCCTGGGGCTATAAAGAGAGAATTACTTCACAGTACTTTGGGAAAGTCTGTAGGATCACCTAGGTCCTAGGCGTTTAGTGTAGTGATTTTCAAACTTTTGTCCTTGATCTACAGTAAAAAATACATTTTTCATTGAGACCCAGTACCCACCAACATATATATATATACATATATATATTTAATATTGATGTCCCATGAGG
Source organism: Saccopteryx leptura (assembly GCF_036850995.1). Lineage (NCBI taxonomy): Eukaryota > Metazoa > Chordata > Mammalia > Chiroptera > Emballonuridae > Saccopteryx > Saccopteryx leptura. Next base: position 67,573,180 of record NC_089505.1, read on the forward strand.
ATTTCCACTTAATACTTATGATGTACTGTGAAGAATTTTCTACTGCCTTCGATTTACTTTTTATAACCAGCAATTTGTGAAGCACTAGACTGCTATCAGTGAGGATCATTCACTGATCTAGAGGGACCTTGCAATGTCTACAGTCTTCTCATATTAAAAAAATCTAAGGAACTGTTGGTAATTGTGTGTGCAGAGCCTGGGGCATTTCTGAATGGGCAGGGGAGCATCTTCAAACTCACGAAGGGTCTGTACTCAGATCTTTTCTGTTCTGTGACAGTCACTGCAGCTTGTGCTCCACCCACCCCTAAGGTGCTGGAGAGCAGCACCAGGACTGGAAACTGTCCTTGGGGCCTTATCAGGGCGGGTGTCAATCGGAGTTAGGAAAGGAGCCTCTGGCTCTTAGAGAGCTGGGAGGCTGGCTGCTTTTGGAAGCTTTGGCAAAGGTTGACAATCTGGTAGAGGGAGACTAGGGCAGAGGTCTTTTCTTTGCAGGTATGCAATGGGGGAAGGGCAGGGTAGATGTGGGGGAAACTTGGGCCCTAAAGGTTAACAATAATAATGATAATTGTTATTTTGTATTGAGCACTGGGTTGAGCTAACTTTTTGGCAGAAGTGTCTCCTTACATTTGTCACCACTGTTCTCTGAGATGGATATTCTGATTGTGCTATAAACAGATTAAGTGCCCTGAGTTGGGAGTTAGGGGTTTGAAGCTTTCTAGGAACTTTGAAACTGGGTATTATCTCAGAGTAGCAGATTTGACAATTGAAGGAAAACCTACAGCTGAAATATTCCTATTTTTGGAAGCCCTAATTAAGACAATTTCCAGTCTGAAGAATGACTTTTCAACTTAAGTACAACCTAAGTTTTTGTGACATTGCAAAACCTCAGCCATGCTCTCACGTAATGGTGGACAGTGCGCCTCTCTGTAATTAGTGTTTTCATTTCAAAAGTGGCATACAGGTTTTGTAAATTCACTCTCATTGTTCCGTGTTATGTATGTAAATAGTTTTGTTCCCTCGCTGTGGAGGGAAATTGATGCTTTAGGAAGCTGCACAGTGTTTGTGGCATACCAAGCTCTCTGGCTTGTAACCTCATTCTGGGAAAGGTGTCCACATGAGACTACGGAGCGCACTATTTGACATCGCAGCTCAACAGAAAAATCTTGGCATTGACTTGGATCCCAGGAGGGTGGGCTGTGAGGTCTTAAGTGGGGTAGGAGGGAAGTTGTGGGAACTGGGGAGTGGAGTGTTGAAATGGGAGGCTGAGAAAGCCTCCCTTTGACAGGGCAGGCAGCTGAAGTCCAGACAAGGAAGGAGCATTGCTCTGCTCCCTTTGGTGTCTGCATAAGACCTGGTGCACTCCCAAGGATTGATGAGATGGGGGAGAGGAGGGATGCTGAAGAAGATGCTGATTGAGGCAACGTTGGAGGCCCTTGAGGTCTTCATGACCATTCTCTGATTTTACCCCCTTGCATGCGTACACACACACACACACACACACACACACACACACACACCACTGCCCCTGGCCCTGCCAGCCTACACTCCAAACTCTCTTCCTCCACCCACCAGGTGACCATGGAGGAAGAAGATGAGTCTCGAGGGAAGACAGAGGAGTCGGGCGAGGATCGTGGCGATGGTCCGCCGGACAGAGACCCCACACTTTCTTCTACTGCCTTTATTCTGGTGAGGCTGGGTGCTATCTGGGGCCAAAGGAGGGAGGAGCTGAGTGAGAATCCAGATTCAACTCAGGGGCCCTAGTGGGAGGAGGGGCTGGGGGCCTAGACTCTTGGCTTCTCTGAAGGGTTTGAGTGTGGTCTGTAGGGTATCTAGAAGGTCTGTCTCCCAGGAGCAGAGCTTGTGACCATTTGCACGAGTCCCCTGACTGCCGCCCTTTCTTTCCACTCCCTTCACCCCCCATCTTTTCCTTAGCGGGCCATTCAGCAGGCTGTGGGAAGTTCCCTGCAGGGGGATCTGGCGAATGATAAAGGTATGATGGGTTCTGGTTCCTCTTAGCTCCCTGCCCCATCTCTGCATTCTTTATTCCAGTTTCATTCACATACTTTCCTGAGGTCTCTGGGTCCTATCCTTGTGCTGGCATGGGAGCTAAAGATGGGTCAAACCCCCCGTGGCCGCCTTGGAGGGGCTCATAGTCTGGTGGAGGGGAGATAGTCACAGTTCAGAGGTAGCCTGTGGTACCCTGAGAGGGTAGGAGGGTCAGCTAAGCTAGCGGGAAGGAGATAGGACCGAGGAAGGCTTCCAAGAGGGGGCAACAGGTGAATTAGGTCTCTAGTTGTCTGATAGGAAGAAAGGTCTGGTAGAGCCAGTGGCAGGTGCGTAGCTCAGAGGTGCATCACAGGACCGAGCTGTGGTTCTTAGGGTCTGGTGGGATGAGAGTGGAAGAGGAGGCAGTAGAGATTCATGGGGATCAAGTCACAGTCTGGCTCGAATGCTGTGCTGATTTGTCTGGAGTTCATCCTGAGGGCAGCTGTGAAGACGGATGAATGAGAGAGTCAGAGCCTCAGGTGTTGGGGAAGTCCTTCTGGGACCCAAGTTGGGAGGCGGTGGGTGGAGGCTGGGAAAGGAGGCAGGAACTTGGTTCCCTTGTCAAGAGCAAAGGCAGGCTCCACCTTCCTCTGCCCCACAAGTTCTCTGCGTCCAGTCCTCTGTCCCCAACCCCCCATGCACATCTCTCTCCAGATGGCTCTCGGTGTCATGGCCTTCGGTGGAGGCGTTGCCGGAGCCCACGGTCAGAGTCCCGTTCCCAGGAGTCGGGGGGAACTGACACGGCTGCTGTGAGTAAGGAGAGGGTGGGGGGAGACAGGCACTGGGCCTGGATTTCTGAGATGGGGAGGCGGGGTCGGTGATCCAGGCTCCTGGGTCTGGGGTACTGAACAGGGGCAGAGTTGTGGGGTCTGTGGGCCAGGCTGTGAGTCCTAGAAGCGGTTAGGATGAGGGAGTTGGTTGAATCTTTGCATTTTCTTGGAGATCTCAATTGTCTGAGTTCTTGAAAGGTTAGGAGCTGGGGAAATGGTATTTGTGGGTCCTCACAGGGTTAGGGTCAGGGTGGATCCTGTCCTTCCTCTTCCAGGTGTTGGACATGGCTGCAGATAGCTTTCTAGCAGGGTTGGTGAGCATCCTGGATCCCCCCGACACCTGGGTCCCCAGCCACCTGGACCTGCGGCCTGGCGAGTGAGTAGTTGGGCATCTGGGGTGGGGGAGGCTTTGGCATGGGAGCTGGGAGCACCCCTATGTCCCACTCACTTCTCTCTTGCAGAAGTGAGGACATGCTGGAGCTGGTGGCTGAGGTCCGCATTGGGGACAGGGACCCAATCCCTCTGCCGGTACCCAGCCTGCTGCCTCGTCTCAGGGCCTGGAGGACAGGCAAAACGGGTATGTGTGGCCAGGGCAGGTGGCTGGCCTTGGCTTTGTGTTTCAGCTCTTGTTCGAAGTCAAGTTGTGCTGATTGTGTCATTTAGACAGAATCTTGATTTTAACGTCTTTGTTTCTGTTACACTGAGTGAAGACTGCACATGCACACAAACGTACATAAAGTAGAAACTGACGTGATGGCTACCATGTGGGAGCAGTTGGCACTTGGTGTCCAGGGTTCTACCTGTCAGTGTAACTGCATGGGGACTTGTCTCCCCAGGAGCGGGCACTCTCAGCATATCTATCTTGCAGAGTAGAAAAGGCTTGAGAGAGGGAATTCACTTGCTCAGGGTGGCGCACTTAGTTGTTTAGTGGTGGTCCTGAGTCACAAGCCTAGGTGTGTGTAAAGCCCAAGTTTTTGATTTCGGTGATGTGTACCTGCCCAAGTGAAAGTCTGCCCCCATCCCACTTGCAGTGGTGAGTTGTGAGCCTGTGAGAAGTGTAGAGCAGAGGTTCTCAAACTTGAGTGGGCATCAGAATCACTAGGACTTCTTGGCACACAGGTCTCCAGACCCACCCTCAAGGTTTCTGATTCTGCAAGTCTGGGGTGGGGCCTGGAATTTGCATTTCTAACCAGTTCCCTAGTGCTGCAGCTTTGCTGCTGACCCCATGACTCTGATGAGACCCTGGATTCAGACTTCCTTTTTGCGGGCACATATGTGTTTGCGGAGGAATGGAGAGGAGACGGAGGCGCAGATCTAGCGGTAGGTGAGCCACAAGCCTCTGTGGCTTGCTTACCCTCTGAGCCCGTTCACAGTTCTTTTTTCTTTTTTTTTTTTCAGAGACAGAGAGTCAGAGAGAGGGATAGACAGGGACAGACAGACAGGAACGGAGAGATGAGAAGCATCAATCATTAGTTTTTCGTTGCGCATTGCGACACCTTAGTTGTTCATTGATTGCTTTCTCATATGTGCCTTGACCGCGGGCCTTCAGCAGACCAAGTAACCCCTTGCTTGAGCCAGCGACCTTGGGTCCAAGCTGGTGAGCTTTTGCTCAAACCAGATGAGCCCATGCTCAAGCTGGCGACCTCGGGGGCTCGAACCTGGGTCCTCCACATCCCAGTCCCACGCTCTATCCACTGTGCCACCGCCTGGTCAGCCTCTTTTGTCTTTTTTTTTTTTAACAGAGACAGAGAGAGAGTCAGAGAGAGGGATAGATAGGAACAGACAGACAGGAACGGAGAGAGATGGGAAGCATCAGTCATCAGTTTTTCGTTGCAACACCTTAGTTGTTCATTGATTGCTTTCTCATATGTGCCTTGACCGTGGGGCTACAATAGACCAGGTAACCCCTTGCTCAAGCCAGCGACCTTCTGTCCAGCTGGTGAGCTTTGCTCAAACCAGATGAGCCCGCACTCAAGCTGGCAACCTCGGGGGTCTCGAAGTTGGGTCCTCCACATCCCAGTCCGACTCTCTATCCACTGCGCCACCACCTCATGAGGCTTGTTCTTTTTTTAAAGCTGCAGTTTGACTTGTCGACTAGCTCAGGGGACATGGTGCCTAGGGCCCACCACACTCTTAGGGGCCACAAAAGTAAAATTAGAAGCCAGAGGGGATAAGTAAGCAAACAGGTGGGACAGGGGTCCACTAAAACTTTATTTACAAAAACAGATGGTGGGCTGGACTTGGCTCCTGGGCCTTAAGTAATGGTAGATGTATATAGAACCTAGTAGTTGTCTTCAAGGGTTATGTTTTATTTTTCTCATTCCAAGTGGTTTTTTTTGGTCTTCATTTGGAAAATACTAAGAACTTAGGAAAAAAGAAAGAAAACTTACCCTTGCGCCTATTCTATCTAGAAATTATATAAAGAGGTAAATGGCTTATTCTTCCACACCACTCCAGTCTGTATACTGTTTTATACTTTGTGTCATGGTGATATTAACCAGGGTCATAGGCGATCACGCGCTGAGTTCTTACAATGCCAGGCGCAGTCTGGCTCTTTCCGTGCAGCTGTTCAGGTGGCCCTCTCATCCCTGTGAGGTTTGAATGCTCCCATCATCATCATCCCCTGCTTTATTTTCCTCCAGAGCCCTCAGCAGCTGGTGGACTCTACGCTTGGCACGTTGATATTTCTCTCCCCACTCGAATGTGAGCTCCTTAAAGGCAGGGATTTTTGTCTATTTTGTTCACCATTCTATTCCTGGTACCCTGAACAGCACCTGGCACAGATAGGTGATGGATAAAAATGTGTTGAATGAATGCACGAACCCCCGCTTTATAGATGAGGAAACTGAGGCAGACAGAGGTTGAGTGACTTGTCCGTGGTCAGGTCATGAGGGAGGGCTGGAGCCTGGGGTCCAGATGGGAAGGGGGCTCCAGAGCTACCCTTTCAGCCCTGGGCTTGCCTGCTGCTGTCCGGCAACAGTGCTGGTGTCCTTGCTGGGGCAGGTCCTTGCAGTTACATGTGGTTGACAGAGGGGCCTCTGGACTCTGCTGTGTGTCCACATCCTGGCCTGGATACCCACCCCAGGTACAGGACTTGTGGCACCGAGACTTGTGCTTATAGAACAGGGTTTCAGCAGTACGGATAAGGTGACATAGGAAAGCAGGATGGCCCATAGGAAGGAGTGAGTGCTGGTTGTCCCTGACACCAGTCAGTGCTGTCTCTGAGTCCTGAGCAGACAGAGCCCCTTGGGGGGGACTCACCACACAGTGAGGAGTTCGGCTGCCAGGACTCCCTAGTTCTGCCCCTTCCTGGCTTTCTGGGCCCCCACTGTTCTCTATAAAGGGGAGTAATTCCCGCAGGAGGTATCCAGCCCAGCAGGCCCAGCCTTGGCTGCAGAGGCAGTCTGAGGTGTGAACCCGGCTCTCCTAGCCCTCATCCTCTGTGGTAACATCACTGCCCTCAGTGGTCAGGGTGGTCTTGGGCTTTGGGTCAGCGTCCATCTCAGGATATGGGAGTGCAGGCTGGGGGGCCACACTAAGTTTGCACACTGACTCCTCCCTGCTGTCTGTGCCTCAGTTTCCTCCTGGGACCCGCGGGTCACAGTATCTATGGTGTGGAGTTAGGAATAGCCTGAATTGACACACACACAGCACCGGAGGCAGTGCCTGCAGGTGCAGAATGCCAAGTGGGGGCGTGGAGGGTGTGGATGGGTGCTGGCTGGCCTGTGGCCCCTCTGCTGGGGGACAGGGACAGGGGTTGGACACCTGACCACAACTCTGTCTCCCATTCCTTTGCAGTTTCTCCTCAATCTCATTCTTCTCAGTCCCCCTGTGCCCGCCACCTCACCTTGGGCACCGGAGACGGGGGCCCTGCTCCACCCCCTGCCCCCTCCTCTGCATCCTCCTCACCTTCCCCTTCCCCCTCATCATCCTCTCCTTCCCCTCCTCCCCCACCACCACCCCCAGCCCCTCCAGCCCCCCCTGCCCCTCGGTTCGACATCTATGACCCCTTCCACCCCACCGACGAGGCCTATTCCCCACCGCCTGCTCCGGAACAGAAATACGACCCCTTTGAGCCTACTGGCTCCAACCCCAGCTCATCAGCGGGGACCCCCTCTCCTGAAGAGGAAGAAGAGGAGGAGGAAGAAGAGGAGGAGGAGGAAGAGGAAGAGGAGGAGGAAGAAGGCTTGTCCCAGAGCATCAGCCGTATCTCTGAGACCCTGGCAGGCATCTATGATGACAACAGCCTGAGCCAGGACTTCCCAGGTGATGAGAGCCCCCACCCAGACCCCCAGCCCCCACAGTCAACTGTAGCCCCTGTTACTCCGCCACAGGCGGACTCCACCCGGGCAGACGGAGCCACCCGCCGGCGAGTCTTTGTGGTGGGGACCGAGGCAGAGGCCTGTCGAGAAGGCAAGGTCTCCGTCGAGGTGGTGACAGCCAGTGGAGCTGCCCTGCCACCCCCCTTGCTGCCACCTGGTGACTCAGAGATTGAGGAGGGTGAGATCGTCCAGCCTGAGGAGGAGCCCAGGATGGCGCTGTCCCTCTTTCGAGCCAGCAGCCGTGCTGCCCGCCCCCCTCCCACGGCCCCAGCCACCCCCACAGCCCAGCCCCCACCTCCGCCGCCTGCCCCCAGAGCCCCGGAGGGAGATGACTTCTTGTCTCTGCACGCCGAGTCGGATGGGGAGGGTGCCCTGCAAGTGGACCTGGGGGAACCAGCCCCTGCACCACCGCCCTCTGATGCACGCTGGGGTGGCCTGGACCTACGCCGCAAGATCCTGACCCAGCGGCGGGAGCGCTACCGCCAGCGCTCGCCCTCCCCGACTACCGCTGCTCCAGCCGGCCCGCCGGCCCGCAAGAAATCGCGGAGGGAGCGCAAGCGCAGTGGGGAGGCCAAGGAGGCCGCCTCGTCCTCATCAGGCGCACCGCCAGCCCCGCAGGCCCCGGCCTCACCCTGGGACTCCAAGAAGCACCGCTCCCGAGACCGCAAACCCAGCTCCCACAACTCCTCATCCACCCGCCGCCGCTCTCGGTCCCGCTCTGCCCGCCGCCGCTCACGCAGCCCCGACCGCCGCCGTGGGGGCAGCCGCAGGTCGCGCTCCAGGGAGAAGCGGAGACGGAGGCGGCGCTCGGCCTCCCCGCCCCCGGCTACCTCCTCGTCGTCATCCTCGAGGAGGGAGCGGCACCGAGGCAAGCACCGGGAAGGGGGTGGCAGCAAGAAGAAGAAGAAGCGGTCTCGGTCCAGGGGTGAGAAGCGGTCCGGGGACAGTGAGAAAGCCCTGGTGCCCGCCCCGCCACTCTCAGGCTCTGCTTCCTTAGGCGGGGAGCGCGACAGCCGCCGCCGGGGGGCGGTGCCGCCCTCCATCCAGGACCTCACGGACCATGATCTCTTCGCCATCAAGCGGACCATCACCGTGGGCCGGCCCGACAAGTCCGACCCCCGAGGCCCCTCGCCGGCCCCGGTCTCATCCCCCAAGCGCGAGGTTCTGTATGACTCGGAGGGACTGAGCACCGAGGAGCGGGGTGGCAAGAGCAACGAGAAGGACCGGCGCCGCTCTGGGGCTGCCTCCTCCTCCTCCAGGGAGAAGGGATCACGGCGGAAGGCGCTGGATGGGGGGGAGCGGGACCGGGACAGAGATCGGGACAGGGACAGGTCATCCAAGAAGGCCCGGCCTCCCAAGGAGCTGGTTCCTTCCTCAGGACCTCCGCCCAAGCCACCAGTCAGCAGTGGCTCAGGCTCCTCATCCTCGTCGTCGTCCTCTTCCTCCCGGAAGGTGAAGCTGCAGTCCAAGGTGGCAGTGCTGATCCGGGAAGGTGTCAGCAGCACCACGCCAGCCAAGGAGGCCACATCGGCCAGCCTGGGCTCCATTGGAGTCAAGTTCAGCCGCGATCGGGAGAGCCGTTCCCCCTTCCTCAAGCCTGATGAGCGGGCCCCTGCTGAGGTGGCCAAAGCAGCTCCCGGCAGCACCAAGCCCAAAAAGACCAAGGTTAAGGCCAAGGCTGGGGCCAAGAAGGCCAAGGGGACCAAGGGAAAGACCAAGCCATCCAAGACCAGGAAAAAGATCCGCAGTGGGGGCAGCAGCGGGGGCTCTGGGGGCCCTGTAACTCTGAAGAAGTCCAAGGCGGATAGCTGTAGCCAGGCAGCTGGAACCAAGGGGGCCGAGGAAACGTCCTGGTCTGGGGAAGAGCGGGCAGCCAAGGCGCCCAGCACCCCACCCCCCAAGGCAGCCCCTCCGCCCCCTGCCCTCACGCCGGACTCGCAGACTGTGGATAGCAGCTGTAAGACACCTGAGGTCTCCTTCTTGCCTGAAGAGGCCACTGAGGAGGCTGGGGTCCGAGGTGGGGCAGAGGAAGAGGAGGAGGAGGAAGAGGAGGAGGAAGAAGAGGAGGAGGAAGAAGAGCAGCAGCCTGCCACCACCACGGCCACCAGCACGGCTGCTGCTGCCCCAAGCATGGCCCCTAGTGCAGGATCCACAGCTGGTGACTCAGGTGCAGAGGATGGGCCAGCCACCCGTGTCTCCCAGCTGCCCACGCTGCCCCCACCCATGCCCTGGAACCTGCCTGCTGGTGTGGACTGCACTACCAGTGGCGTCCTGGCCTGTGAGTGTCCCTGGGAGAGGGGGCAGGGCAGTCTGAGGCAGCCAGAAAGGATCAGGGAAGATGAGGTCATATAGGGACAGACTTGGAAGCAGTGGGGATGCCTTGGAAAGGGGGGTTGTATAGTGATCTGGACTGGAGGGCCACAGGTGGGCGAGTGCTGATCAGGGTCTACCCAGGAGGCTTCTAGATCTTTGAGTGTGAAGAAAGAAAGCAGAGCAGATGGGCAAAGGGTGGCCAGCGACAGTACATGCTGGAGGAGGGGGACATGTCCTGGAGTCCTCTTAGAGGTGGACTGGTATAGAATTGGTGGAGTGATCAGAAAGAAGGATGAGCAGGGAGCAGTGTCCCTTAGGGGATGTGCTAGGTCACAGAGGTGGGAGAGAGGAGATACAATCTCACTTGGCTACCACCTTGTCACTGAGCGACACCCCCCCCCCCCCCGCAACACGCACACATTGAGTCCCAAGAACATGGGGGATGTGGGGTGGTTCTTCCGTGGCCCAGGTCCCCTTTTCTTAGTTCTGAGCCTGGGCCTTCAGGCCTGTCCGGGGCCCTGGGGCAGGAGGTGGCAGCAAGTGGAGGGGCTAGGTTCACAGTCTCATCTCCCATCAAACCCTGCTCTACCTGTCGTCAACTCTGTCTCTTGCAGTGACTGCACTTCTCTTCAAGATGGAAGAAGCCAATCTGGCAAGCCGAGCAAAGGCCCAGGAGCTGATCCAGGCCACCAACCAGGTGGGCTCCCCAGGGGAAATAGTCCCCACGGCCCCTTCTCTTGTCCCCCACCTTGGGTTAGGAGAGAAACTAAACTTCCAGCAGGCCCTCGGGGAAAGTTATTGGCCAGAGGTGGAGTTTGTTGCCTTTGGGACTCGGAAAATCAGGGTAGGGGTTATTGGGGATACATGTTTCCTCTTCCCTTCCACCTCCCTTTGTTCATTCTCCAACCTCTTCTACAGATCCTCAGCCACCGAAAGCCTCCCTCCAGTCTAGGGGTGACACCAGCTCCTGTGCCTACTTCCCTGGGTCTGCCCCCTGGTCCCTCCAGCTATCTGCTCCCTGGCAGCCTTCCCCTGGGGGGCTGTGGCTCTACCCCTCCCACTCCCACTGGGCTGGCTGCAACGTCTGACAAGAGAGAGGGCAGCAGCAGCTCCGAGGGACGAGGGGACACAGACAAGGTGAGCTGGGCTTGGGGGAGGTGGGTTGATGGTGACAATTTGCAGAGAACAAGAGCAGACACTGAGATGCAGGGGCCCATGGAGAATGGCAGAGACAGGTGCCAGCAGATGGGCCTTAGATTAAAAAAAACCTGAACTTGTTAAATTAAGGAACTAAACTTTCACTCAAACAGATGAATAGGAAATGGGCATGGGCATATTTTTCTTTTTCTTTTTTTTTTTTTTGAGTCAGAAGGAGAGAGAGAGAGAGGGAGAGTCAGAGAGAGGGATAGACAGGAACAGAGAGATGAGAAGCGTCAATTATTAGTTTTTCGTTGCGCATTGCAACACTTTAGTTGTTCATTGATTGCTTTCTCATGTGCCTTGACCGCGGGCCTTCAGCAGACCGAGTAACCCCTTGCTTGAGCCAGTTACCTTGGGCTCAAGCTGGTGAGCTTTTGCTCAAACCAGATGAGCCCGCGCTCAAGCTGGCGACCTCGGGGTCTTGAACTTGGGTCTTCCGCATCCCAGTCCGACGCTCCATCCACTGCACCACCGCCTGGTCAGGCATATTTTTCAAAAATGATCTGTGCACACGTAAGTACATATATGGAGAGAGATAAAGATATAAGCACACCTGCGTATGCACATGCCCACTACAGACCACCCCTTCCACCCCTTCATAGCCCATATCACTCTCTTCCCATCTTTTCTTTCCTTTTTTTTTTTTTTTTTGACAAGAGACAGAGAGAGGGACAGATAGGGACAGACAGATAAGAAGGAAGAGAGATGAGAAGCATCAGTTCTTTGTTGAGGTTCCTTAGTTGTTCATTGACTGCTTTCTCATATGTGCCTTGACTGGGGGGCTTCAGCCGAGCCAATGACCCCTTGCTCAAGCCAGCGACCATGGGGTCATGTCTGTGATCCCATGCTCAAGCCAGCAACCCTGCACGCAAGCCCATGCTCAAGCCAGATGAGCCCGCATTCAAGCCAGCGACCTCAGGGTTTCAAACCTGGGTCCTCTGCATCCCAGTCCAATACTCTATCCACTGTGCCACTGCCTGGTCAGACTCCCCATCTTTTCATGTATGGGGAAGGACGGTTGACAAAAATCAAACATCTGCTAGACGGAGGAGGAATGGATGCTCACCAAATACAAACAGGTTATTCCATTACATATGGCTCCTTCTCCTAGGCCTCGGATCCAACAGCCTATTGCCACATGGTGGTGTTTCCTACCTCTTATACACTTATGTATAGTGCCGGAGGGAAAGCAGAATAAAGCCCAATATGAGGGGTCCTGGCTGGCTAGCTTAGTTGGTTAGAGCATCATCCTGATGCACCAACATCATGGGTTTGGTCCCCAGTCAGGGCACGTGCAAGAATCAACCAGTGTATACATAAGTGGAACAAAAAAATCGATGTTTTTCTCTCTCAAAATTCAATTAAAAAGTCCCATATGAGAGACAGTGGGGACAGTGGCAGAAGTACAGCTTGATTGTCACTGGTGCCTGGCTCACGCCATGGGCTGCAGGACAGGGACGGTGTGGACCCTGTGACAACAGCAAGTTCCTTCTGTCCCAGTGAAGCTGTTTCCTGCCTACTGTCCCCTTTCTCTGTAGAAACCCACTTTCTGTTGGGTTAGGGAGACTTGAGGACACTCCAGGGTGCCTGGTGGCTCTCTGAGCAGGGGCGCTGCCCAAGCAGCCCAGGAGCTCAGCAGTTTGCATTCTTGTCCTGTCATCTGAGCTATTGGCCCTAAAGTCTGAAGTATCCTATCCTTCTCACATCTTGACTGTTTTCCATCTTCCCTCAGCCCTGACTCGGGGAGACCTCTTCCCAGTATTGGTTCTTGAGGTGACTGTCCCTTGCTCCTGGAGGGAGTCCACAGCAGAGACTGGCTCCTCTCTGAATGCATTGTCCTGATAGAGGTGTCCTACCCATCAGCCTTTGCAGAGATCTCACTTGGGGTTGTGGCAGGAGTTAGGGGTTTCTCAGTTGCTCCTTGTCTTGTCCCCCCAGCCATTACCCTTAGAATAGCCACAGCTCCCCTTGATTGACTCCTTGCTGTGGCCTCTATGTGTGTCACCTCAGCCTTCTCCCTGAGTACTGTCTCCATTTTATTAGTGAACTACAAAGGGGTTTAGTCCCTCGGCCAGGCCACAGGTGGTAGAACCAGGATTCCAGCACAAACATGCCAGCTCCCTGCCCACCCCCTCCCTGTGCACCTAGCGAGTCCTGGGCCCTCAGCACCCCATGGCCCCACTGTCCACTCAGGAGCCAGGACAGTGTTTTGAAATGTGCCCCCTCCAGAAAAGCTTTGACATACTTTTTTTGCTGTGATCAGACTAAGTCTTGTAGAGTCTCATTAAAATAGTCATAGCCTGACTGGTGGTAGTGCAGTGGATGGAGCATCCCGGCTTGAGCACAGGCTCACCAACTTGAGAGTACAGGGTCACCAGCTTGAGCATAGGATCATAGAAATGATCCCATGGTTGCTGGTCAAGTCACTGGCTCAGCTATAGCCCCTGGTCAAGGCACATATGAGAAGCAATCAATGGACAACTAAACTGCCACAACTATGAGTTGATGCTTCTCATCTCCGTTCCTTCCTGTTTTTTTTCTCTCTCTTCTCTCCCCCTCACTAAAAACAAAAACAGCCTGACCTGTGGTGGCACAGTGGATAAAGCGTCGACCTGGAACGCTGAGGTCGCCGGTTCGAAACCCTGGGCTTGCCCAGTCAAGGCACATATGGGAGTTGATGCTTCCTGCTCCTCCCCTCCCTCTCTCCCCCTTCTCTAAAATGAATAAATAAAATCTTAAAAAAAAAAATTAAACAAAAACAAAAGGACAGTCATAACTGCTTGGCTACAGTCTTGTTTCCCCACCAGACTGTGCACTTTGTGAGGGCAGAGAACACATGTATACTGGTCATGGCCACCTGGGCAGGCCAGAGTCCAGCCTCGAGGGCATGCTCATTGACAGAGGCCGGGGCCTAGCCTGTGGTCCAGGGTAACTGCAGTGTGGAAAGCATGGGCAGACCGTAAGCAGGACTTCCACCTCCAGGAGTTGCTAGATGGTCAAGGAAGTTGAACTGGCAGGCAGGTAGTGGAGGCAGCGGTTCTGCAGGAACTCACCTGGCCCTCACTGTTCCTTTTGTCACCCTGTCACCCCCCACACCAGTATCTGAAGAAGCTGCACACGCAGGAGCGGGCAGTGGAGGAGGTGAAGCTGGCCATCAAACCGTACTACCAGAAGAAGGACATCACCAAGGAGGAGTACAAGGACATCCTGAGGAAGGCCGTCCACAAGGTGGGCCCAGAGGGGGACAGATACACAGAGACGTACACAGATGGGGAAACTGAGGGATGGTGGGCTAGTCTGGAAGGTGAGGAGGGTGACAAGATTTCCTCAAGTCCACCCGGGCCTGTTCTGCTGGCATCAGGCCTCTAGACACTGGGGGAATGCCTCCTCTTCGAGTCCCAAGCTGTGCTCAGCAGTCTAGGGGGGCCGGAAGGCTGGCGGTGACCGCACCTGCCCTGGCCCCCCAGATCTGCCACAGCAAAAGCGGGGAGATCAACCCAGTGAAGGTGAGCAACTTGGTGCGGGCCTACGTCCAACGCTACCGCTACTTCCGCAAGCACGGCCGCAAGCCAGGGGATCCCCCGGGGCCCGCACGGCCGCCCAAGGAGCCTGGGCCCCCTGACAAGGGTGGCCCAGGCCTGCCCCTGCCCCCTCTCTGAGACTCCCAGCCCCTACTCCCCTCCTCTGCCTCTTCAGAATTCTGGACGTATTTATGGCTCTGCCTCCCTACCCCCCTCCCCACCAGTGGGATGATTGGGGAAGGGTTGCCGTGGGGAAGAGGAGAGCCCCCTGCCCAGCCCCACACCCATCTCCCTGTCCCTGTCCCCATTGCCCCTCCTCTCTGTTCATGTCCTTCCCACGATTTCATTAAAGATTTCATGAAATATTAGCCCCAAGGCCCATAATTTTAGCCCTTTCTTTCCTGAGACCAATTTGGGAAAGGGTTGGGGGGAGACACACACAGGAGGCTTGGTCTGAGGGTGGTTACCAGGGAGACCAGACTGTGCACCCCTTCTCTAGGCCTGTTTCCTTACCTATAAAGTGGTTGTGGTGAGGATTAAGTAAGTGGGACCCAGGCAGCTGGTTCATAGGAAGCCATTGCGGTAGACAGAGTGGTAGTCCCAGGCACACCTGGTCAGTGTCTTCCAAGCTCGGGGAACCTAACTGCTGCTTGTCTACCCTGGAAGTGCGTGTCCCCCATTGAGTCCACTGGGGCGACAATGTACTCTTCTGAGATGGAGGGAAGCAGACACTGTAGGGCCACATGCCAAGGGCAGTGCTGGTCTGTCTCATTGCCCAGAACCCAGGCATGGTAAGAAAAGGCGGTAGTGTCCGATCATTGGAGCATGTTTGCTCCAGGGGTGGGGCCCAGATCCTTTACAACTGCCCATCCCAGCCCCATGCAGAGGGGAACCCATGGCCCAGAATAGAGGGCTTGCCTGAGGTCACCCGGCAGGAGTTGGGAGACCCAAGTCCGCCAGGGACAGATGGCCCCTTGGCCTTGGCCCAGCGGCCCTCGACACAGTGCCTCGCCCTCATGGAGGGAGCACCTGAGTCCGTGGGTGGCTTGCACTGAGGCATGCAGACAGAATAATGCCTGGTTTGGGTCAGGGCTGGCCCGGGGACACCAAACACCAGACACAAGTGGTGACCGTGGCAAGGACTAGTTTATTAGTTGAGGTGAGGAGCCTACACTCACGAGTGGTGGGCTCAGACCTCCCCAGTGACCTAGAAGTCCATGTCCTCGACCAGGTCCTGGAGGTAGGCCTTGTATTGGTCCGATGTGAGGGAGAGTGGGAGGCTGTTGGAAATGTGCAGGTCCACAGTGTTCTCCAGCGAGGAGGCACCGCCTGCTCGCGCCATTTCTAGCAGGGCCCTGAGGCACGTGGGAACAACCTGCAGGAGTTGGGGGAGAAACACTGTCAAGGGAAGCACGGAACAGTGTCTACTCTAGGGGGTAAGTTGAGTGGCCAACTTCCAGCAGCTCCCACCACAACCAAGTATGAATTCTTAGGCCCAGGGCTGCCAGGAGTTGTAGTTTCCCCGTATTCACAACTACTGGGAGACCAGAGAGGGTTCCCAGAAGCTAGGGCTGAGCAGCTAGTGTCAGGACTCCTGGGAGCTGTAGTTCCTCACAGGGTCTGCTGGGGCTTCCAGTCCACCAACTCCCACGTGGCTCTAGAGTAAGGACATGAGGGGGACACCCAGAAGCTCCTGGGGATGAAGAATGGTGGTTGCAGAGACTTAGAAGTTGTAGTTTCTCAAGGGGCTTCTGGGAATTATAGTTCCTGGGAGCAACCTATTCCCTTTAGAAGATCCACCCCAGTCCCAGGAGCCCCGGGGCTGCAGGCACCTTGACCATCACTAGCCTCTTGGTCCACGGCTGGTCCTGGGGCCACGGCTCCCCCACGCAGAACCAGAGTGTGTAGCGTGGCGAGTGTCCGCTTCCTTCGATGAAGGAGATCAAATCTGGGGACCCAGGATCCTAGTCAGGGATGGGAAGACCTCTACCTGACCCTCCCTTTAAAACTTGAGTAATATCCCACCTTCTCCCCTAAACCTAAAGCCATCAAAACCAAGGGGCTGCTGCTTGACCAGGTGGTGACAGTGGATAGAGCATCGGTCTGAGACACTGAGGACTCAGGTTCAAAACCCCAAGGTCGCTGGCTTGAGCGTGGGCTCATAGACATAGTTGTTGGCTTGAGCCCAAAGGTTGCTGTTTCGACAGGAGCCCCCGGTCAAGGCACATATAGAAAGCAATCAATAAGCAACTGTGAATCGATGCTTCTCATCTCGCTCCCTTCCTATCTGTCCCTGTATGTCTCTCACTTGTGCTTAAAAGGGTGGGGGTACTGATTTGGATACAGTCTGCATAATTCTATGTAATTCTAGTACAAACATAGAAGTTCCTCTCCCTCCCCTGTATCAGGGTAGGGCTGGAAGATTTCTCACCTCCCACAGCCTCAACATTCAGGTGGGGAAACAGGTCCAGATGGGAGATCCACTCCCAAAGATGGATAGGCAGTTGACAGTTACTACTCTTTTTTTTTTTTTTTTTTATTCATTTTTAGAGAGGAGAGAGAAGAGAGAGAGGGAGAGAGAGAGATAGAGAGGGAGATAGAGAGGGAGAGAGAGAGGAGAGACAGAGAGAGAGAAGTGGGGGAGGAGCTGGAAGCATCAACTCCCATATGTGCCTTGACCAGGCAAGCCCAGGGTTTCGAACCGGCGACCTCAGCATTTCTAGGTCGATGCTTTATCCACTGCGCCACCACAGGTCAGGCGCGACAGTTACTACTCTTTAACCCCCTCAGGGCCATACTGTCAAGTATGTAGCCATTAACCACCATAGCTATTTAAATTGTAACTAATTAAAATGCAAATAGTTTAACACTCACTGCTCAGTTACCCTCACCTCACCTAAATACTCAATAGCAGCATGTGGCTAGTGGATACCCCATTGGACAGTGCAAAGAAAGTTCTATTGGCTGGCAAAACCCTATGGGATCTCTGTCTGTCTGTCCATTATAATTGGTAATAATAATGACGACTAAAGCAGCTAATTCCCTTAGCGCTTCTGTACATGGGCTTGGTGCCTCCTTCCAGCTCTGGGCAGGGAGGGGGACAGACACAGTCTTCAGACTTGACAGACTCAGAGCAGCCCAGTTTGTTTGTTTTTAAGCACAAGAGAGAGGGACAGACAGGAAGGGAGAGAGGTGAGAAACATCAACTTGTTGTAGCACCTTAGTTGTTCATTGACTGCTTTCTCATAAGTGCCTTGACAGTGGGGGGAGGGGGCTCCAGCCAAGCGAGTGACCTCTTGCTCATGACAGCAACCTTGGGCTTCAAGCCAGTGACCATGGGGTTTTGAACCTGGGTCATCAGTGTCCCAGGCTGATACTCTATCCACTGCGCCACCGCCTGGTCAGGCAGAGCAGTGTGGTTTAAACTGCAGGCAGGGTAGCAAGATCCTGAAAAGTCTGACCCCAGAGTTCTTTTTTATTATTTTTATTTATTTATTCATTTTAGAAAGGAGAGACAAAGAGAGAGGGAGATAGAGAGGAAAAGAGAGAAGGGGGAGGAGCAGGAAGCATCAACTCCCACATGTGCCTTGACCGGGCAAGTCCAGGGTTCCGAACCAGTGACCTCAGAGTTCCAGGTCGATGCCTGATCCATTGCGCCACCACAGGTCAGGCCTGACCCCAGAGTTCTTAACCACTGGGACCCCCTCTTCACAGCCAAGGAAGGCCTACCCCACTCACCTGTCACAAATGGCCTCAGGTCCAACACGCCTGTTTCCTTGTCCTTGGAGACCTCACCATCAGGCCCGTGCCCACCATTGGGGAGGAGCTCCTCGCCCATGGCCCAGTATGTGGCTGTGTGGCAGCGCGCCAGCCTCTGGGCCCAGAGCTGCTGCCCTGCCCTCCACAGAGCTAGTCCCTCGCCCAGGCTGTTCAGCACACGGCTCACGAAGCCTATCACACCCCTGTCTGTCAGGAGTGCCCCAGGGTCCGGCAGTAATATTAGCTGTTCAGACAGTGTCCTGTCCCCTGCTTCTGACCCCACCAGCCGCAGGCCCTGCGGGCAGAAGATGGTCTGCTGGAAGACTTGCCGGCCCCGGTAGAAGGCGGTCACCTCAAATTCCCACTCTGAGCAGCAGGAGAAGCAACAATGTGAAGGGAAAGAGATTGAGAGAGTGTCAGGGGCCCATCACCCCAGACCGGCCCCTCACAGCCCATGGCTGATACTCACCATCCTCGGGCACCAGTAGCCGTCTCAGTGGGTTGTCGGGGGGTTCAGAGTTTGAGTAGGGAGGCAGTATGTCTAAGTTAGGGCTCAGCAAGAGCTGAGGGGGCTGTTCAGGAGCCACAGCCAGGTTCAAGGGCTCCTCATTTGGGATTGGGCCCAAGGCCATGTCACTCAGTAACTCCTCCAGAATGTCTTCCTGGAGAGAAAAATAGATTCCAGGCGTTTCCACAGCATTTTCTAGAGACTACCCATGGACCAGGCTTTGTGCTCAACATTACGGGGACCCAGAAAGGAGACAGTCCTGAGCTTTGCTCTCGAGGGGCTTCCAGTCCAGGGGAGAGACAGCCATGGGCACAGACAACAAAATATATGCTTGGGCCCTGGCCAGTTGGCTCAGCGGTAGAGCATCGGCCTGGCATGCGGGGGACCCAGGTTCGATTCCCGGCCAGGGCACATAGGAGAAGCGCCCCATTTGCTTCTCCACCCCCCCCTTCCTCTCTGTCTCTCTCTTCCCCTCCCGCAGCCAAGGCTCCATTGGAGCAAAGATGGCCCGGGCACTGGGATGGCTCCTTGGCCTCTGCCACAGGCGCTAGAGTGGCTCTGGTCGCGGCAGAGCGACGCCCCGGAGGGGCAGAGCATCGCCCCCTGGTGGACAGAGCATCGCCCCTGGTGGGCGTGCCAGGTGGATCCCAGTCGGGCGCATGCGGGAGTCTGTCTGACTGTCTCTCCCTGTTTCCAGCTTCAGAAAAATACAAAAAAAAAAAAAAAAAAAATATATATATATATATATATATATGTGCTTGAATATATGCTGGGTGTTATGATGGCCCTGGGGGAGCAGCTGATTCCAGCCCAAGGATCTGGCTTCCTGCAAACAAGGCCTGGGTAGTAAGATATTGACGGAATTTCAGAGGGGACTTTTCTGGCCACAGACATCAGCAAGATCAAAGGTACAGAGTTTCCGAGTTCCCTACAGGCTGGAGAGCGAGGAATGCGATAGAAAGCGCCTTGAATGCCTGGTGAGAACTGAATTTTCTTTTTTTTTTTTGTATTTTTCTGAAGCTGGAAACGGGGAGAGACAGTCAGACAGACTCCCGCATGCGCCCCACCGGGATCCACCCGGCACGCCCACCAGGGGCAACGCTCTGCCCACCAGGGGCGGGACGCTCTGCCCACCAGGGGGCGATGCTCTGCCCCTCCGGGGTGTCGCTCTGCCGCGACCAGAGCCACGCCAGCGCCTGGGGCAGAGGCCAAGGAGCCATCCCCAGCGCCTGGGCCATCTTTGCTCCAATGGAGCCTTGGCTGAGGGAGGGGAAGAGAGAGACAGAAAGGAAGGAGGGGGGGGGGGTGGAGAAGCAAATGGGCGCTTCTCATATGTGCCCTGGCCGGGAATCGAACCCGGGTTCCCCGCACGCCAGGCCGACGCTCTACTGCTGAGCCAACCGGCCAGGGCCGAGAACTGAATTTTCTCCTGAGGGCTGTGAGCAGAAGAGGGATAGGGTCAAGTGAGGGACAGAAGGAGGGAGAAGGCTGGGGTGATGGCCCATGGGGAGAAGATGAGGCCTGAAAAAGTCCATGGGGACACAGAGGGGATGAGACAGAAACTGAGGGCAAGAAGGTCAAGCACATGCTTACTTGGGTATCAGAGGTGCTGCATCTGGTGTCTGGAGAGGTCTCCAGCTCAGGAAAGTCTACACCTCCTGGTGAGAGAGATGGTGAGCGGAGAAGGGGTGCTAGGGACTCTCAGAATCCCACCCCTCCATGAAAAGCCCCATGTCCATCACACCTGAGTTCAAAAACTCATAGATCTTGTGCGGGTCATGGGGATCCTTGCTCCGGTCCTCAGCTAAACGCAACCCTTCCTTCCGGTTCAAGGCAGACCTGAAATTCCTCTTCCAGGTTGGCAGGTCAGGCTTGTCCTTCCCAGGAGTATAAGCACCACTGGCCTCCGCCCAGGCCTGGGGAACCAGTGGTACCAAAATAGAGGAGAAAATGATTCAGACCCTGCCCCAGGGTTAAAACCCTCTGTCTTCTGATCTTTTTTTATTATTATTATTATTATTATTTTTAGAGATACAGAGAAAGAGAGAGGGATAGATAGGGACAGACAGGAACGGAGAGAGATGAGAAGCATCAATCATCAATTTTTCGTTGTGACACCTTAGTTGTTCATTGATTGCTTTCTCATATGTGCCTTGACCGTGGCCTTCAGCAGACCGAGTAACCCCTTGCTCGAGCCAGTGAACCTGGGTCCAAGCTGGTGAGCTTTAGCTCAAACCAGATGAGCCAGTGCTCAAGCTGGCGACCTCAGGGTCTCAAACCTGGATCCTCCACATCCCAGTCCAACGCTCTATCCACTGCGCCACCGCCTGGTCAGGCTGTCTTCTGATCTTAACACCAACCCCTCTCCACTGGCACATTTCTAACTTGGCAAGGTTCTATTCCAAACTTTTGGATTCTGTGCCCAAACTTCTCCTACCTCAACCTTTCTTTTCCTTTCTTTTTTAAGATTTTATTTATTCATTTTTTTTTGGGGGGGGGTGGAGGGGGTAGGAGCAGGAAGCATCACATCCCATATGTGCCTTGATCAGGCAAGCCCGTGGTTTCAAACAAGCGACCTCAAGAGTTCCAGGTTGACTTTTTATCCACTGTGCCACCACAGGTCAGGCCTTATTAACCTTTCAAAAAAAAACCTTGCTTTCTAAAAAAAATAAATAAACAGCCTTGGTCAGACAGCTCAGTTGGTTAGAGCAGGGTTAGTAAACCTTTTTATACCTACCGCCCACTTTTATATCTCTGTTATTAATAAAATTTTCTAACTGCCCACCGGTTCCACAGCAATGGTGATTTATAAAGTAGGGAAGTAACTTTACTTTATAAAATTTATAAAGCAGAGTTACAGCAAGTTAAAGCATATAATAATAATTACTTACCAAGTACTTTATGTTGGATTTTCGCTGTTTAGCAGAATCAATCTTTATAAAACAACTTACTATAGTTAAATCTTTTTATTTATACTTTGGTTGCTCCGCTACCACCCACCATGAACGCTGGAACGCCCACTAGTGGGCGGTAGGGACCAGGTTGACTACCACTGGGTTAGAGCATCGTCCACAAGCACAGAGGTTGCTGGTTTGATCCCCAGCCAGGGCACATACAGGAACAGATTGATGTTCCTGTCTCTCTGCCTTCCTCTCCCTTTGTAATCAATAGCATAAACATTAAAAACAATAATAATAAATAAAAGTAAAACAAACTTTTGCTTTCTAAGCCAACTTTCCAGGTCCTACTCGGTGTATAACTGTGCCACCAACCTGCCCCAGGGCACCTTCTGTAACAACCCCACTCGAAGTCCCTTTACCACCACTGGTGTATCCTAATTTAGTGGGAAATAACCTCAGCTTTGGCCCAGTCTGGCCTCTTATGTTCCAAGATTCGCCCCCATAATTCAACATACAGGAGCCCTACCCCCAGCGAGTCCTGAAGCCCCAGGGTACATTTCATTCACGGTCTTACCTGCTTTTCTGGTTCTATCTCCAAACCGGGTCCCTCCAATCCTGCCAGCTACCTGATTTATATCAACCGTCCTAACCCCACCCCATACCCTTCTAGTTCCACCCCACGGAGTTCACCCCACCCTGTGGCAGCTCCCATGCACCTGGAAGATACCGAAGTCCTCCTGCTGGGCATCTTGCCTCAAGCCGTGTTTCCAGGGAATGCGAAAGCGCTTACGGCTCTGGTCCAGCCAGGCCACGCCCTCAAGCTGCCCTCCATCCAGCTGCGACACCAGCCAAGGCAGGATCCGTGGCTTTTGGGTTCCCATGGTTGGGCCTACGAATAAAATGGGCAATTCGTGGCGCAGCCGGGCTCAGGCCCACCTGGCCCGAGAGCGCCACACCCAGATCATCCTCAGAGCCACAACGCAGGTCCCTCACCTATATGTTCTTGAGTTACAAACAGACCTCTGCTTCCATCCTCCAGAGAGGCTCCTCAACTCAGCGTGGACTCCCTCCCAAATCCATTTTAGAACTTCCTCGTTTCCCCAGCTCCTATGCAAACCCACCTACTCCCTCCATTCCACCATCACAGATCCTTCCCTGTTCCATTGTAACCCTCTCCCCGTCTCTCCCCACCACCCAATGCAGGTACCCCACTTCCAAGGTGGAACCTAACCGCAGACACTACTCATCTGTATACCTCTACCTCCCGCACCTATCCCAGTGTAGACCCCCTTCCACATAAGGTCCCCTCACCCATTTCCACCACAGACCTCCATCCACAATTTCCCCCAGACAGCCTCCCAGTCAGGGCGTGCTCCATACTAGACTCTAGAGTGGACTGCCTCCAATCTCTTCCCCTCTCCGCCACTTTTTCTTATTAATTTTATCGAGAAAGGAAGAGGGCGAGAGAGAGAAAGAGGAACATCGATCTGTTCTTGTATGTGCCCTAACCGAGGATCGTACCGGCAGCCTCTGCACTCCGGGACGATGCTCTACCCAACAGCGGTCAGGGCTCCCCTTCTTCTATGTGTCCCCCGCCACACACCGGCCACTGCTTCACTTTCCACAGCCCCCTCTCTACTATCATAGCAGAACGATCCTTCCTCCCGTTCTTCACTCCTGGACCAACTCCCCATCTCTTCCGTGTTACCTACCTAGCGGGGCGGGGCGCGAAGGGTGCTAGGTCCCAGCCTTGACTTTGGGGTTCGGTAGCTCTCGAACTCGCCGCTGCCCCCACCCCTTCCTGTCAGCTGAGCGTTAGAGCGGTGGAGCTTTGTTTTCTACCGATTTCTTGAAATAAAAACGATTTACCGTCATTTGGTTGACAAACTCCAAAAAGGAGGCTCCCAAAGCCCGGACGACCCTCCCATGCCCTTTTTAGCCACCAGCATGCCGGGAACGTCACATGCAAATTAAGCGGGCACCAAGCACCCTTCCTTCTCTACGTTTGGACCGGCACCAATCTGACCCAGTGCGCAGGCGCGGGAAAGTGGCGCTAATAAAGAGAAGTTTATACAAGTTTAGTGAAGGAGGCGGTGGCGGGGCCTGGGACCAGGTGAGTGGGGCGTTAGTGAGGGCTGAAGTGAGAGGGGAAGAGGAGCGGGACAAGATGCAGGAGCAGGCACTCCAGTCTCGCTTCTTCGAGATCCAAGCGTGCTGGGTCCTCAAAATACTGTGCCAGCCTTAGATAGTGGAACTACATCTCCCAGCAGGCCGCGCGGCGACCAAGTGCTAACCGAGTGGAATGTTGGCCATGAAGCCTGCTGGGATTGGTAGTTCCCATCCTCAACGGCTTAAGTAGCTTGGCATTTACCCGCAGAATCAGAAGTTGAAGCCTCAAGCCTACTCTCTCGGAGACCCAGAGGTCTGAGTCACAATTTCCTTCTCCCTCAGACTCAGAAATTTAAACCCCTACTCCCCTTTTCTGTTAGACCCAAGAATCCGGATCTCCAGATTCCTCCTCTGCCAGGATCAAGGAGTTTTCGTCCTCATCCCCCTTCTCCCTCTGGGGACTCGAGTCCGTACCACCAGACCTCAATTCCCCTAAAGGATCTAGGAGTTCAGACCCTTAGCTCCTTCCTCCCTTGGGGACTTCCAAGTCCTGGCCCCTTCCTCATTCACGGGCTAGAAGTTTGGGCCCCAAGTCTTCACTTCCCGCTGAACTCCTGAGTCCATCCCTCAGCCCCTCCCTCACAGGTGCCCCCATGGCAGGCTCAGAGGAGCTGGGGCTCCGCGAGGACACGCTGAGGGTCCTAGCTGCCTTCCTTCAGCGGGGTGAGGCTGCCGGGTCCCCCATTCCAACCTCACCCAGGTAAGAGGAGTTGCCTCCTCCCTCCGGCCTGCATGTGGTGTGGGCCATCTCTAACTCTTGTTCCTGGTCTCAGTCTGTCTCCTCTCCCGTCTCATTATATCTGGCTCTTTTTCTTGTTCCTGAGGTTTCAGGGAGAGGCCCCGAGGGGGAGAAAGAAGGGACTGCTTGCAGGGGGCTTCTGGGGTCACTCTCTGAGGTCCCCTTTCCCAGGAGCCCTGTCCAGGAGGAGCCAACAGACTTCCTGAGTCGCCTTCGAAGATGTCTTCCTTGCCCCTTGGGTCGAGAAGCAGTTCCCCCTGAGTCCCCTCGGCCTTGCTCCTTACCCCTTCGCCCCTGCTATGATTCACAGCCTGGTAAGAGATTTTCCTAGATTACCTATGAACTTGCTGGGCCAGGAGCCTTGATTCTTTTTTTGTAATTGATTTAGAGAAAAACATTGACTTCTTGTTCCACATTGGTTGGTTGACTTTTTTTTAATTCTTTTTTTTTTTTAAGCATTTTAATTTCATTTATTTATTTATTTTGTGACAGAGACAGAGAGAGGGACGGA
Organism: Saccopteryx leptura; assembly: GCF_036850995.1. Taxonomy (NCBI): domain Eukaryota; kingdom Metazoa; phylum Chordata; class Mammalia; order Chiroptera; family Emballonuridae; genus Saccopteryx; species Saccopteryx leptura. Next base: position 67,597,938 of record NC_089505.1, read on the forward strand.
CAGGAAGGGAGAGAGATGAGAAGCATCGATTTTTCGTTGTGGCACCTTAGTTGTTCGTTGATTGCTTTCTCATGTGCCTTGACCGGGGGCTACAGCAGACTGAGTGACCCCTTGCTCAAGCCAGTGACCTTGGGCTCAAGCTGGTGAGCCTTGCTCAAACCAGATGAGCCCACACTCAAGCTGGCAACCTTGGGGTCTTGAACCTGGGTTCTCCACATCCCAGTCTGAAGCTCTATCCACTGCGCCACCACCACCATCTGATCAGGCTGTTGGTTGACTTTTTTTTTTTTTTTTTTTTTTTACAGGGACAGAGAGAGAGTCAGAGAGAGGGATAGACAGGAACAGACAGACAGGAACGGAGAGATATGAGAAGCATCAATCATCAGTTTTTCGTTGGGAGACCTTAGTTGTTCATTGATCGCTTTCTCATATGTGCCTTGACCATGGGTGACCTCAGGGTCTCAAACCTGGGTCCTCTGCATCCCAGTCTGACGCTCTATCCACTGCGCCACCGCCTGGTCAGGCTGGTTGACTCTTGTATATACCCTGATAGGGGGTCGGTCAAACCTGAAACCTTGGCATATCAGACAATCCTCCAACCAGCTGAGCTACCTGGCCAGGGCAAGGAGCTTTGATTAGGAAAGCATAGACGGGATAAGGAACTAGTTTAAAGATCACTCAGCTAAGAGCGTCTGGAGTCTACAGCACCTACCCTTACCGTTCTGTGCCCTACCCCGTCCCTGTTAGATTGCTGTTTGTCAGTTCTCTGGTTGCTTTCTATTTGTTATCTCCTTCCATACCACAGGGAGACAGGAAGCATGGTTTTCAATCAGAACTCCTGGATGTTTGGTTACATGACTCAGAAAATCCTTTTCTTCTCTGCTTCTGTGTTTCTCCAGTAGCGAAGTAGGAATGGGGGATCATTGGCCTTGATCAAGAGTGACCAACAGCTTTCCTCTAGGCCCTGCAGGGTTGGCTCAGCGTTAGAGTGTCAGCCATGTGTGGAAGTCCCGGGTTTAATTCTGGTCAGGGCAACACAGGACAAGCACCCATCTGCTTCTCCACCCTTCCCCCTCTCCTTCCTCTCTATCTCTCTCTTCCCCTCCTGCAACCAAGGCTCCATTGGAGCAAAGATGGCCCGGACGCTGGGGATGGCTCCATGGCCTCTGCCTCAGGCGCTAGAATGGCTCTGGTTGCAACAGAGCAACGCCCCAGATGGGCAGAGCATCGCCCCCTGGTGGGCATGCTGGGTGGATCCCAGTCGGGTGCATGCGGGAGTCTGTCTGACTGCCTCCTGGCTTCTAACTTCGGGGGAAAAAAAAAAAGAAGTGACAAATGGCTTTCCTCTCATATGTGAGCTTGAATAGACTAGTAATGGCTATGGGAATGCTAGTTTGCAAAGGATTTCCTAGCTACAGAGAAGAGTTCAGTGATCAGTTGATGATGCCTAAAATGGATAAGGGGTAGAGTGGTAATAGCTGGAGTGTCATGTGTTTGCTTTTCTTCAATGGGTTCATCTTCAAGGTCCAGTTCAGCTCTAATGCTCTAAGTCCATTTTGGGGAACACCATAAAGTAGAAAAGGGTCTTTTGCCAAGTTTGCTCCCATTATGAAATGGAAATCACTGCTACCTGAGAAGGTGATTAGAAGGAGAGAATCAATAACTTCCTGATGTCTTAGAGACCTGTCATTGGCTCTTTTCACCCCAGGCACAGCTACCCCAGACTTCTATGCCCTGGTGGCCCAGCGGCTGGAACAGCTGGTTCAAGAGCAACTAAGATCCCCACCTAGCCCAGGTAAGGTATAGAGGGGCCCTGGAGAAAAATGAGGGTAGACAAAAAAAAAAAAGAAAAATGAGGGTAGAAGGGTCACCAGTGTTCTGCTCACAATGGAATTCTCTTCTGCCCCTTAGAGTTACAGTGTCCTCCACCCACGGAGAAGGAAGCCCTGTTGCGGAGGCTGGTGGCCTTGCTGGAGGAAGAGGCAGAAGTCATCAACCAGAAGGTGATGGCAGCCTATTCCATCCCTTAGCTAGGATAGGAATTACTTTATGATTTGGCACTGGGATTAGAAGCTAGATCTGCATTCTCATTGGATGGTCAGGTGGGGAGAGGGTGGGACAAGGCTTTAATGAAGGGTTGAGTGACAGAGATATGGCCAGGGCAGTACTTCAAATTCCAGACTTGTGTTGTACTATAGAGGAGTGTGGCCTAAAGACAGGGGGTGTGGCCATCAGAAACAAGATCTAGGAAAGAGATTGGGATCAGTTGAGGAAACAAGGGAATGTATGGTGGTGGGAGTAGAGTGTGGTTTGAAGAAAACTATCTAGAAATCTAAAGCCCTGAGTTATAGACTATATGGGGGCATGGCTTAGAATGTGGGGGAAGGCCTGGCCTGTAGTGGCGCAGTGGTTAAAGCGTCTACCTTGAATGCTGAGGTCACTGGGTTCAAATCCCTGGGCTTGTCCCCTCAAGGCACTTACAGGAAGCAACTACTATGAGTTGATGCTTCCTGCTTCTCCCCCTCTCCCCTCTCTCTAAAAATCAATAAGAAATAAAAATAAAAATAAAAGAATATGGGAGAGGAGGGAAATGTCCTGCTGGAGGAGGTGGGTTTGTTGCTCTGTCCTGGAATATGATTAGTGTAAGAGTTTGGGCATTGTGCGTGGTATTATTAAGTTAGGGGATCAGGGAACGTGCAAGATATTCCAGTACTTTCAGCCTTTTGTATAGTACATTTTCATCAATGAAAAAAAAGTTGGTTTTGCATCTCATTTGCATAATTGAACAACTTTCTTTGACTTGTTTGCTTTTCTGATGGTCTTGGTTTTTTTTTTTTTTTTTTTTTTTTTTTTTTTTTGTATTTTTCTTAAGCTAGAAACGGGGAGAGACAGACAGACTCCCGCATGCGCCCGACCGGGATCCACCCGGCACGTCCACCAGGGAGCGACGCTCTGCCCACCAGGGGGCGATGCTCTGCCCCTCCGGGGTGTCGCTCTGCCGCGACCAGAGCCACTCTAGCGCCTGGGGCAGAGGCCAAGGAGCCATCCCCAGCGCCCAGGCCATCTTTGCTCCAATGGAGCCTCCGCTGCAGGAGGGGAAGAGAGACAGAGAGGAAGGAGAGGGGGAGGGGTGGAGAAGCAGATGGGCGCTTCTCCTGTGTGCCCTGGCTGGGAATCGAACCTGGGACTTCTGCACACCAGGCCGATGCTCTACCACTGAGCCAACCGGCCAGGGCTTTTTTTTTTTTTTTTTTTTTTTTTTTTTTTTTACAGAGACAGAAAGAGAGTCAGAGAGAGGGACAGACAGGGACAGACAGACAGGAACAGAGAGAGATGAGAAGCATCAATCACCAGTTCTTCGTTGCGCATTGCTACACCTTAGTCGTTCATTGACTGCTCTCTCATATGTGCCCTGACCACGGCCCTTCAGCAGACTGAGTAACCCCCTGCTTGAGCCAGCGACCTCGGGTCCAAGCTGGTGAGCTTTTGCTCAAACCAGATGAGCCCGTGTTCAAGCTGGCGACCTCGGGGTCTCGAACCTGGGTCCTCCGCATCTCAGTCCAATGCTCTATCCACTGCGCCACCGCCTGGTCAGGTTGATGGTCTTGTTTAATAAAAAATCAAATGCTTTTTTTTTTTTTTTTTTTTTTTCATTTTTCTGAAGCTGGAAACAGGGAGAGACAGTCAGACAGACTCCCGCATGCGCCCGACCGGGATCCACCCGGCACGCCCACCATGGGGCGACGCTCTGCCCACCAGGGGGCGATGCTCTGCCCATCCTGGGCGTCGCCATGTTGCGACCAAAGCCACTCTAGCGCCTGGGGCAGAGGCCACAGAGCCATCCCCAGCGCCCGGGCCATCTTTGCTCCAATGGAGCCTTGGCTGCGGGAGGGGAAGAGAGAGACAGAGAGGAAAGCGCGGCGGAGGGGTGGAGAAGCAAATGGGCGCTTCTCCTGTGTGCCCTGGCCGGGAATCAAACCCGGGTCCTCCGCACGCTAGGCCGATGCTCTACCGCTGAGCCAACCGGCCAGGGCTCAAATGCTTTTTTTATCGCTTCATACTCATTTTGAAATATCTCCTAATTTTTTTTTTAAATTTTTTTTTTTAATTTTAGAGAGGAGAGAGAGACAGAGAGGGAGAAAGAGAGGAGAGACAGAGAAAAGGTGGGGAGGAGCTGGAAGCATCGTGCCTTGACCAGGCAAGCCCAGGGTTTCAAACCGGCGACCTCAGCATTTCCAGGTCGACGCTTTATCCACTGCGCCACCACAGGTCAGGCTGAAATATCTCCTAATTTTTGTGAGCAGTAAATTAATGATGGGTAAAGGCAAGATTGTTTTTTTTGTTTTGTTTTGTTTTAATTGATTTTAGAGAAAGAGGAAGGGAGAGAACAGAGACAGAAACATTGATCTGTTCCTTACAGTGCCCTGATGGGGGATCGAACCAGCAACTTCTGTGCTTGCTTCAACCAACCAAGCTATGCGGCCAGGGCTGAATGCAAGGTTGTTGTAGACACTGGCCCGGCCTGGCCTGCTCACCTCTCAGGGAACACTACTACTGTGGATGTGGCTAAGAGATTAGCATTCTAGAACTCAGTTACAGTGGGTTTGGCCCTTATTAGCTGTAGCGGCCTGGGCAGAGGCATAGGCTTAGCTTCTTAGATTCTGGGCCACCTTCTTGTGAGCAGGTTGACAGAAACCATGGAATCTAGTTTATGATTGGCCGATGTGATGGATAGGAGCGAGGCTTGAGCCTTGGTAGAGGACCTTGAACCAGAAAGCCACGCCTCCCAGCCTCCTATTGGCTGGACACAAGGGCGGGCTCTACCTTACCTTTTTCCCTGTCTACCCCACAGCTCGCCTCGGACCCTGCCCTGCGCTGCAAGCTGGCCCGCCTCTCCGCTGGTTCTTTCGCCCGCCTAGTGGAACTGTTCTCCAGCCGCGAGGGCAGCCCTCGCCCCAGCCACGCACGCCCCTCCTTGCCGTGCCCCGGGCCCCCGCCGCCTTCCCCGGAGCCCCTGGCCCGCCTTGCCTTGGCCATGGAGCTGAGTCGGCGCGTGGCCCGGCTAGGGGGAACCCTGGCTGGACTCAGCGTGGAGCACGTGCACAGCTTCACGCCCTGGATCCAGGCCCAAGGGGGCTGGGTGAGCCGCCCAAGCCTCTGTGCGCCTCCCTTTACCTTACTATAATTGTGGGTGGGGCGCTTCTTAGGTTGCCTTTAAGACATCACAGGTGTTCTCCCAGCCCTCCCAATCACCTGTTCTGTGTTTATTGAGCACCTACTGTACAGCAGGCACCATGGTGATGAGGAGGTAGATTATTGTGAGGGTTAAATGGGATCATCCTTGTAAGTACTTGGCACTCCATAGGCATTTGTGCGATTATCTAGTGCAGCGGTTCTCAACCTTGTGGGTTGCGACCCCGGCGGGGGTTGAACGACCAAAACACAAGGGTCGCCTAAAGCCATCGGAAAATACATATTTATTATACAATACATTTTTAATTTTCCGATGGCTTTAGGCGACCCCTGTGTTTTGGTCGTTTGACCCCCGCCGGGGTCGCGACCCTCAGGTTGAGAAGTGACTCTGCCCTCCTGCACTCCCTTGCCAGTGTATACCACTGCCTCTGCTCTGCTCTACTCAAGTCTTACCCGGGAGGCCTTCCCCGATCCCCATGTAAACCGGTAGCCACCTCTTCTCCTTCCCACCCCTCTCCCTCCCTCTTTGCTGCTTCACCACCTCCCATAGCACTCTGCATCTTCAAACAGATGGTGGAAACGCTCGTTTATGCCTTTCCATTGTTTCCTCCCGCCCCTGACACATCAGCTTCAGCTAGACCTGGGAAGGGGGTCTTACCTTCCTTGCTCTTTGCTTTCAATCCAGTGCCAGGCTCAGAGCTGGATTGGGTCCAGTGTACCCGCTGTGTGACCTTGGCAACTGCCCTCACTTCCCTGAGCATTTGTCTGCCGCTGCCCAGTGGGCACCATCTCACCATCTCACTTGGCTTTGTTGCTATGGGGATGCAGTCGGAGAAGGATACGCTTCCCAGACCTGCTGGAGCTGGCCAGGTGTGTTAGAGGAGCAGAGAGGGCTGGAGCAGGGTGAGCCAGGTGAGTGATGGGGGTGGGAGCGGGACTCAGAGCCGAGAGCAGGAGGAGTGGCCAGGTTGTGCAGGGCCTGTGGCCACGGTGAGAACTTCGAGTTTGACTCTTGAGTCCCAAATCCCTGGACGACAGGTGACTTGGGTGTTAACACGTGCGCCCTCTGGTGGCTGCGTGGGGAACTCTATAGGGAGAGGGTGGAGATAGGGAGTTTGGAGGGGGTGACTGTGTTGGTCCAAGGGAGAGATGAGGGTAGGTCAGACCGGGGTCGGGGTAGTGGAGGGCTCTCGATTTCATTTGGAAATAGAAGTGACAGATTTTGCTGATGGAGTGGGTGTGTGGGATTGAGTGGCAGGCAGGGGTCAAGCATGCTGGCCCAGGCAACAGCTGGGCTGTATCTGATACTCCCGGAGACAGGGAAGAGCAGGGCAGAGGGGAAGAGGAGGAGCAGGTTTGGGGAAGAGTCAGAGATGGCTGGAAGCGGTCCAGTTACGGGAGAGATGCCCTCTGACCTTAAAGCAAGACGATGTGTTCACAGGGGATGTGAGTGTCTGGAGCTCAGCCCAGAAGCTTGTCGATTTGTACAATTATTTTATTTCTTTAAGGAATGATAACAGATAGGCTTGGCCAAGTACTCACCAAGGACTTCAGTGGGCTGATCCCATTTAAGCCTCACAACAACAGTACGGGATTTGGTTATCATCGCGGTCTTACTGCGGCCTAGGGGGAAAGTCCCTCACACAGGGGATAGAATCAACACTGACACAAAGCCAGGGCTCTCAATCTTTAAAACCCCAGCACTCTGTCTTTCTCTCCCCTCCAGTGTTCTGCCCACCACTCGGTCTCTGGCTTTCCCTCTTCTCTCTAGGACTCTGTCCCCACCCACCCTGGGTCTCCATCTCCCCACCCCCTTTCTGGTCTCTGTCCCTTCCTCTGTCTGGTCCCTTGCCTCCCCTGACTCAGCTCACACCGGGCGGGTGTGGAGGCCGTGGTGACCAGAGGCTGCCTGCTAACAAGGCTCTGCTGCTTTTCCCTCCAGGAGGGCATCCTGGCAGTTTCGCCCGTGGACTTGAACTTCCCCCTGGACTGAGATCTTCCTCAGCAGCTGCTACACGCTCGACTTCAGGTCCTGGCCTCTTTGTGTGCCTCTTGAGCCTTCCTGTTCTACTCAGGGCTGTGGGGTGGTGGCTGCCCACCCTGGTTTTGCCAAAAAGAAATTGTTCAAATAATTTTTCATATTAAATACTTTTTCAAATATTTAATTATTTGTCCTTTTATTCGAGAACTCAAGTTCTAAGTAGCAGAAATTTGGTTCAGACATCGGTCTGGTTTACAAATGAGGAAAGAGCCAGTTCATCCCTTCTAGAAATGTTATTTGGAGCATCTAGGAGTACCTGTCATACAGCATATTGAGGATTCCAGCTAGTTCCATTTTCCCCTGTTGCGTGATAGATTTATTCCAGCTCACCGTGTTGATGCTCATGGGATCTTTCTAGCGAGTTCCAGAAGAAAGCTATGCTCTTCCTTCAAGAGGCACCCAGAACACCACCCTCTTCTCATGTGTCTCCTCCCACTGTCCCTTCTGAGCCTTTTATGCTGGTTCCTCCCCATCTCTTTGGAGACTCGGGGTCTGTCACCTTTTTAGGGCGATAGCCTCTTTCAAAGAATTATGTTTGTAAAGGTGTACAATGAAATGTACAGGATTGTAAGAGAAACCAATTACAGTCAATCCTTGTTACTTGCCCGTCTGTATTTGCGAATTCACCTATGCACTAAAATTTATGTGTAATCCCCAAATTAATACTCAAGGAAATTTCGTGGATGTGGGCAGAACGTGGACAGAGCTGCAAAGATTTGCCCTGCCTGACGTGTGCCCTCTTAGCTGAGGCTGCTCAGGCAGGGCTCTGCCATCTTGTTTCAGTCTCGTGCTGTAAACAAACGTGTCTGGTCCACAATTCTTTTTTATTTATTAATTAGAGAGAAACATCGATTTGTTTTTTAAATATTTTTATTTATTCTTTTTAGAGAGAGAGAGAGAGAAGGGGGGAGGAGCAGGAAGTATCAACTCCCATATGTGTCTTGACCAAGCAGGTCCAAGGTTTCGAACTGGCGACCTCAGTGTTTCCAGGTCGATTCTTTATCCACTGTGCCACTACAGGTCAGGCCAAAACATCGATTTGTTGTTCCACTTATTTATATATTCATTGGTTGATTCTTTTTTTTTTTTTTTTTGTATTTTTTCGAAGCTGGAAACGGGGAGAGACAGTCAGACAGACTCCCGCATGCGCCCGACCCGGATCCACCCGGCACGCCCACCAGGGGGCGACGCTCTGCCCTTCCGGGACGTTGCTCTGTTGCGACCAGAGCCACTCTAGCACCTGGGGCAGAGGCCAAGGATCCATCCCCAGTGCCCGGGCCATCCTTGCTCCAATGGAGCCTCTCTGTGGGAGGGGAAGAGAGAGACAGAGAGGAAGGAGAGGGGGAGGGGTGGAGAAGCAGATGGGTGCTTCTCCTGTGTGCCCTGACCGGGAATCGAACCCAGGACCCCTTGCACACCAGGCCGATGCTCTACCACTGAGCCAACTGGCCAAGGCCGAATCTTTTTTTTATATATATATAAAGATTTTATTTATTCATTATAGAGAGGGGAGAGAGAGAGAGAGAGAGAAGGGGGGAGGAGCAGAAAGCATCAACTCCCATATGTGCCTTGACCAGGCAAGCCCAGGGTTTTGAATCGGCAACCTCAGCGTTTCCAGGTTGACACTTTATCCACTGTGACACCACAGGTCAGGTGGGTTGATTCTTTTAGTGAGAGAGAAACAGAGAGAGGGACAGATAAGGACAGACAGAAAGGGAGAGACATGAGAAGCATCTTTGTTGCAACACCTTAGTTGTTCATTGTTTGCTTTCTCATATGTGCCTTGACTGGGGGCCTACAGCACAACAAGTGACCCCTGACTCAAGCCAGCGACCTTGGGCTTCAAGCCATTGACCTTTGGGCTCAAGCCAGTGAACATGGGATCATGTCCATAATCCCACGCTCAAGCCAGCGATACCGCGCTCAAGCTGGGGAACCTGCACTCAAGCCAGCAACCTCAGGGCCTTGAACCTGGGCCCTCTGTATCCCAGCCAATGCCCTATCCACTGGTCAGGCATTATTAGTTGATTTTTATATGTGCCCTGACTGGGGTTTGAACCTGCAACCCTGGCGCATTGAGACTACATTCTAACCAACTGAGCTACCTGGCTAGGGCCCGTCCACAATCTGTTTAGCATCCCATGTTTCTTTGCATTTTTGTGCTTTCTTTGTGCTGATGTTGCCGCTTAAAAGGACCCTAAGCAGAGTACTGAATTGCTGTCTAGTGTTCCTAAGTGAGCCTTGGTTAAAGAACCTTCATTCAGGCTTGAGTCATTGTATTTTAGGTGAGAGGAGGGGAGATAACGAGACAGATTCCTGCATGTATCCCAAACAGGATCCACCTGGCAACCCCGTCATGGGTCAATGTTCGTGTACCAAGGTTTTTTAGTGCCTCAGGCTGATGCATTCAGACCAACCGTGCTATCCCAATCAAGGGACTGGCTGTGGAGGGGAAGAGGGAGAGAAATGGGAGAGGGAGGGGAAGAGAAGCAGATGGTCACTTCTGTGAGTTCTGACTGGGGATCAAACCCAGGATATCTATATGTGGGGCTGACACTATCCACTGAGTCACTGGCCAGGGCCTGGCAGTTTTTTAGAAAGTAAAACACACACTTAGGGTACAACTCAGCCATCAGCTCCTGGGTTTACCCAAGAGAAATGACCCAAGTGTCCATCCACAGAAAGACTTGTACATGAATTCTCATAGCCACTTTATTCATAATAGCCCTAATCTAGACATTAATTGGATGTCTGTCAGTAGGAAAATGGATAAACAATGATACTGTTATTGAAGTAGCTTGAGGCACTCTACTCAAAAATAAAACATAGCTGTTGCAGTCATTTTATTTACTTGCAGCAAGTAAAAAAGATGAGATTCATATCCAAAACTCTGCCTCTTCAAGGGAGGCTTAGCCTTATGGTTCATATACACTATTTGGTCAATTACATGTTTATTTTTCTTTGCATTTGGCTACACTTATCATGTTAGGTTCCTGTCCATCTAATCTCGTTTAGAGCTACATCTAAGAACTACTATGCTACAATTTTTTTATAAATAAATTTTTATTAATTTTAATGGGATGACATCAATAAATCAGGGTACATATATTCAAAGAAAACATATCTAGGTTATCTTGTCATTCAATTATGTTGCATACCCGTCACCTAAAGTCAGATTGTCCTGTTACCTTCTATCTAGTTTTCTTTGTGCCCCTCCCCCTCCCCCCTCTCCCTTTGCTACATTTTAACATTTAGCAAGAATGACAGTAAAAACATTTAATTTAATTTTTTATTTTTTATAGTGACAGAGAGTCAGAGAGAGGGATAGATAGGGACAGACAGACAGGAATGGAGAGAGATGAGAAGCATCAATCATTAGTTTTTCGTTGCAACACCTTAGTTGTTCATTGATTGCTTTCTCATATTTGTTTTGACCGTGGGCCTTCAGCAGACCGAGTAACCCCTTGCTTGAGCCAGCTACCTTGGGTCCAAGCTGGTGAGCTTTTTTGCTCAAGCCAGATGAGCCCGCGCTCAAGCTGGAGACCTCGGAGTCTCGAACCTGGGTCCTCTGCATCCCAATCCGATGCTCTATCCACTGCGCCACCATCCACTGCGCCACTGCCTGGTCAGGCGATAGTACCTGACCAGGTATTTAGAACTACCCAGACCTTGAGACTTGTCCTGACAACACATCTGTACAATGGAATACTGCTCAGCAATAGAAGGATTGTGTGGCCCTGAGTTGGCTCAGTGGTATAGTGTTGGCCCTGATTGTGGATGCCCTGGGTTCAATTCTTGATCAGGGCACACAGGAGAAGTGATCATCTGCTTCTCCACCCCTCCCCTCCTCCTCCTTCTCCCCCCCCTCCTTTTCTTTTCCCAAAGCCACAACTCACCCCTGGCACTGTGGATGGCTCTGTGGAGCCTCTGCCTCAGGTGCTAAAAATAGCTGGGTTACAAGCATGGCCCCTGATGGGCAGAGCATCGACCCCTGAGGGGGGTCACGGAGTGGATTTCAGTCCGGGGTGCATGCGGGAGTCTGTTTCTCTAACTCCCCTCCTCTTACTTGGAAAAGAAGGAAAAAAAAGAGAGAGAGAGAGAGAGAAAGAAAGATTTGCATAACCATTATATGCAACACTTGGATGAACCTCAAAAGCATTATACTGAGTAAAAAAGATAGATACAGAGAGCACATACTGTATAATTCCATTCATAGGAAACTTTAGCAAAGGACAAGCTACACCCCAGTGACAGAAAGTAGAAAGTGCTTGCTTTGGTGGGGGAGGTATTGACTGGAAAGGGTTATAAAGGAACTTTCTGGGTAATCAATATATTCCTCAAATTGCACTCATCTCCATTCAACTAGTAACTCTTTCTGCAGCTTGAGGAAAACTCCCTGGAGGAGATGATGTCTAAGCTGTGTACAAGAGTTGGCTGACAAGAGAGGTGGGTGGCAGGGGGAGGGACTTGGCAAGGTCCAAGTGGTTTGAGTGGGCTTGCTCGGTTTCAAGAACTTGGAACAGTTAATTGGAGGGCTAGAGTTTTAATGCCTTGACGACTGAGTCCAATTCCCGACACGGTTCGAGATCGTGGACAAGCGCTCCCTCTCTTTGGGCCTCTAAGTGCTTCACTTTTTCTCTCACGCAAATGGGCATAAATCTCCCTTGTTCCTCTAGCACTCCCTTGGGGCTGGGAGAATCTACGGAATGGACGATGAGTGACAGTTCTTCTGAACCAATGTGGGAAGCTAAAGCCCTCGTGGACCAATCGCCTTGTTTGAGATCAGCATCCCGGCCAGGGCTAGCCAAAGGCCTCGTGACGTCACATTTCAGCTAACCCAGTAGCAGCTAAAAAGAGGCGGGTCATCTTGGTGATGGACAGATCTACTTCAAAATGTCTGCTAGCGCGGGGCTCGCCGGGAAGCTTTGAGGCGGTGCTGGGGTAAAGAGGCGGAATCTCCCGGTCGATTTTGCCCAATTACCAGTCGCAGATTTTCTGACAGACCGGCAAGCTGTTCCAACCCTGTTGTCTTAAGGGGGCTGGGCTCTGCACGCCAGACTGGGCGGGTTTCTTCCCTTTGATGAGCGTCTTTTTTTGCCCAATTGCCAAACAGTACTTCCAGATGGGCCTCCTCTGTTGCCAATGAGATCTCCTGGCGGGGTCGTGATGGGCGGGCCTAGACCCGCCGGTATAAGGCGGTCTCGGGGGAGTGCGGAGAAGGGGGGGGGTCTCGGCAACTCAAGGAGTAGGTGCGGGTGAAGATGGCGGCAGCCGAGGCCGCGAACTGCATCATGGAGGTGAGCGTTTGGAACGCCGCCGGGGCTGGGGTCGGTTTAGGGGTCGGTGCTTTATGGCTCCGTTATAATGAAGGAATTCTGAGTCGACCGATTGGGATTAAAGGCCTCCAGCCATAGGGAGGGGAGGCCGCATGCTCCAGATCCGGGGATACTGTTTGAGTATGGGTTCCCTCGTTTTCGGGGGCTTGCGGTATCCCGCCAAGCCGATGGTCTTTTGCCCTCCCACGTGGAGGAGGGCTGGGGGCGCTTCCGGCCTGGCCCCCACGTGGCCGCGGCGCGGTGGGTGGGGAGGGGGTGTGCCGAGCCTGGTGGCCCCGCGGGCTCCACGTGCGGAACAAAGGCCCCGCCCCCGGCCGGGGGAGGGGCGCCTTGGGGGGCGGGAAGGAGGCTTTCACCCTTCGGAGGCCCCCAGCCTTCCTCTCGGGGGATCGCGACATGCACCTCCAAGTGGGACTTACTTGGAGGCCTCCCAGAAGTAAAGAGTATCTTGGGAGGGGCATTGTATCTCGACCCGCTACAACCCCCTTCCCAGGACCCGGGCATTTCTTAGGCATTCGTCTAGGTTTTGTGTACTTGAGAGTTAGAATTGTAGGAAGATGAAGAATTGATTCTCTCTACCCCCTCTCCCCCCGTTTCCTGTCCCGGGATTCTCCCCCGCTCGGGGCTTTGGGACCTGGGGTGGGGGAATGCCCCTGTGACCTCCCTTTGGGTGGTGGTGGGGCTTCTAGTTGAAGGAGATCCTTCCAGTTAAGGTGCCAGGCACCCCCTTGTGGCCATTTCTGGGTGTGTGGGTGGGATTTTTTTTCATGGGGCGTGTCCCAAAGCCCACCTCAGGGTTGGAGCCCTTCTCGGCGATGGGACAGAATGTCCGTCTGCTGGGAAACGGGATGTGATGGAGGCTGTGAGCTTGACCCCCATTTCTTTTCCCTCGTCATTCGTAAAGGTGGGAGATGTACTCCCCCTTCCAGAAGCCCTGTTTGAGGGTCCTGAGCCTGGATACCTGAAATGGTTTTCCAAAATGTTGGTTCTTGTGCAGCCATGTAGGATTGGTTCTGGCACTGTTTAAAGCTATTTGGAGCTTGTCTGGCGGTGGTGTCAGTGGTATTGAGAAATGGGCCCCAGTGGGAAATCCCCTCCCTCACCAGCCGCTCTTGTTCATAGGCACCCTCACTGGCTTGGGAGAATGGGGGTGGGGTTTGGAGCTTCATAGGTCATGTCCCTGACTTCACCTTTCTTGGAGCCTGGAGGGTGGTCACAGCTGGAAGAGATGTAATCTGATGGGGCCTCCGAATTTTCATCCCTTACTTAGTGGCATTCTCTGGTGTGGGAGGTCAGTTCCCCAGGGTCACTCCAATGACTCCCATCCCCCTTGGCTCTCTCCTGGATCAGGGCCTGAATGGGTGGAAGAAATATCTTCCCCAGAGGTTGCCTCAGGACTTGGCCCCACACCTTAGGGCTTCCAGGCCTGGGATGTGTATCTGAACGGGGGTAGATGGGCTTAAGGGTCCAGAGTCTGACCTCTTCCTAGGGACTGCCTTGCTGGGTAGAGGGTTATAAGGGAGGAGATTGGCTCCAACTGGTTTTATTTCCGGCTTCCTGAGCCCAAGGCAGGAGCTAAGGATCAGGGTGCCAGCTCTGGTAGGGGTTCCTGTGTGCCACACCTCTATCCTGGAATCCTTTCATAAGAGAGACTGGTTTGCAGATGTGGCAGAGGCCCAGTGGGGACACCCTGCCAGCCCCCCTCCCACAGCTACTCATGGCACCCCAGTATGGGTGTGTGTGTCAGGAAGTGTCATCTAATCTGGGGGGATTAGATGATGAGGGAGAGTGACAGCTGACAGTGCCTATGTGCCCAGCAGGTGCCAGTTCCCCTGGGCTGGATGGGGGAGGTGTATATGGTTAGGTGCCTGGCCAGAGGGGGGCAATGTGGGAGCGGTCCGCCATCTCTCCAGCCACAGCTGAGACAGAATCCCCTCTTTTCTCCCACACTTGTCCCACCCCTTTTTGAAACAACCCTGCTTCATTACTTGATCCCTCTGCCACCACTCCCCACCAAGAAGAAGAAAAATTGCAGAAAACACCTTCCCTCCCTCAAGAGCCGGGGTCCCTGGCCTGGCCCACACCTGGCCATTCCCAGTAGCTAATCCTTTTTCCCTGTTACTCTCTCCTAGAATTTTGTAGCCACCTTGGCTAATGGAATGAGCCTCCAGCCGCCTCTTGAAGAAGTAAATATCCTTTTGTGAGACCCTTCCCCACATTAAGATATCTTGCCACACATCAGGGCCTTTCTAGCAGTCTAACCATGATCCCTCTTGCTTCAAACCAGTTTACCCCATGCCTCCACACACTTAGTACAAACTCCCTCCAGGTTTGTGGCCCCATCTGGCCTTCCCCAATACTGTGGCTGCTTCCTTAACTCCATTTCCAGACCCCCTCTGCCCTTCCCTGTGTCTACCCAGTTCTGCCTTCCCCTCCCCTCCCCAGCTGTGGGCTGAGCTAGAGACTGGGGCAGAGAGACTGGAGAGATGGTAGGCGTGGCTGAGGTATCGGGGTACTCCCCTGGATGGTACTCTGGGGGGATCCTTCAGTAGGAATATATGGGGTTTGGGGATTTGGGGGAGGCAAGGTGGCAGGCGGGTGCTGCAAGATTGCCATGATATGATTTTGGGGGGCTTTATTCCAGGGAGAAGTAGGGATGTAGAAGTGTTAAGAGGCCTTAGGGAGCCCAAAGGTTTTACCCACATTCCTATTCTCCCTCTCCCAGGTCTCCTGTGGCCAAGCAGAAAGCAGCGAGAAGCCCAATGCTGAGGACATGACGTCCAAAGATTACTACTTTGACTCATATGCTCACTTTGGCATCCATGAGGTGAGTGTGCACAGCTCCTAAAGCTGCTGAATCTTAGGTTAATGTTTGGGAGGGCTGGAACTCCCATGCACACTGCCTTCCCTGTCAGCAGGCTGCCCCTCTGCGCATGCTCCGGTGCTCACCTCAGGGGTCTCCTCGCCCAGCTGTTGCCTTGGAGACCAATGTTAGCCTGGTGCTCTTCAGGACTGCTCCTGGGAGGCATGGGTGGGAGCAGGTGTGTGTGACTGAGACTGCAGCTGGAATTCGGGGCCTGTCGGTTTCTTCCGCCCTCTAGTGGCGGGCGGTGGGATTGTCCCCCACAATGACAGCTGCACTTGGCTGCTGTGCGGATAGATGGCTTCTTTTCTGTGCCAACTCCGCCATGGACATCACAACTACCCCGAGGCAGGGTAATCACTTGGCAATGATGGGGAGAGGGCTGAGTTTTTTTGTTTTGTTTTGTTTTTTTTAAAATTTATTTTAGAAAGGAGAGAGAGAGGGAGAGAGACAGAGAGGAGAGAAAGACCGAGAGAGAAAGAAGGGGGGAGGAGCAGGAAGCATCAACTCCCATATGTGCCTTGACCAGGCTAGCCCAGGGTTTCGAACCGGCGACCTCAGCATTTCCAGGTCGACGCTTTATCCACTGCGCCACCACAGGTCAGGCCAGATAGATGGCTTCTTTACTCTTGTACACTGTAGGCTGAGGTCTCAGAGAGCAGCTGAGATCTGAGGATACTTTTCTTTCCTTTCCTTTTTTTCTTTTTTCTTTTTTTTTGCTAAGGCCTCTAAAATTGTGGTAAAATATGCTTAACAAAATTTATAATTTATTTATTTTAGAGAGAGAGACAGGAAGGGAGAGAGATGAGAAGCATTAACTTATAGCACCTTAATTGTCCATTGATTGCTTTCTCATATGTGCCTTGATGGGGGGGGGCAGTCTGGCCAAGCTGGTGAGCCTTTGCTCAAGTCCGTGACCTCAGTTTCAAACCTGGGACCTTACAGTCTCACATTGGTACTCTATCCATTTTGCTACCACTAGTCAGGCCAAAATATATGACTTTTTTTTTTTTTTTAACAGACAGAGAGTCAGAGAGAGGGATAGACAGGGACAGACAGACAGGAACGGAGAGATGAGAAGCATCAATCATTAGTTTTTCATTGCGTGTTGTGACACCTTAGTTGTTCATTGATTGCTTTCTCATATGTGCCTTGACCGCGGGCCTTCAGCAGACTGAGTAACCCCTCGCTCGAGCCAGCGACCTTGAGTCTAAACTGGTGAGCTTTTTGCTCAAACCAGATGAGCCCGCACTCAAGCTGGCGACCTTGGGGTCTCGAACCTGGGTCCTCTGCATCCCAGTCCGATGCTCTATCCACTGCACCACCGCCTGGTCAGGCAGAAGTGTAATATTTTTACATTTTTGATTGATTTTTAGAAATTGAAAGAGAAAAAAAATGATCTGTTGTTCCACTTATCTATGCACTCATTGGTTGACTCTTATATGTGCCCTGACTGGGGCTTGAACCCATAACCTTGGCATATTGGGAAGATGTTCCAACCAACTGAGCTACCTGACCACGTTTTTATTATTTTTTTTTTTACAGAGACAGAGAGAGGGATAGATAGGGACAGACAGACAGGAACGGAGAGAGATGAGAAGCATCAATCATCAGTTTTTTGTTGCGACACCTTAGTTGTTCATTGATTACTTTCTCATATGTGCCTTGACTGCAGGCCTTCAGCAGACTGAGTAATCCTTTGCTTGAGCCAGTGACCTTGGGTCCACGCTGGTGAGCTTTGCTCAAACCAGATTATCCCGCACTCAAGATGGCGACCTCAGGGTCTCGCATCCCAGTCAGACGCTCTATCCACTGTGCCACTGCCTGGTCAGGCTACTGAGAACTGTTTAAAGCCAAGGATCACTTGGGCTTAAGATGCAATGTTAGACTCCAGTTAAGATGGGAGTTTAGTCTGTCCAGTCTGGTTTTACAAATAGGGAAACTGAGGGGTGTAGAACGGAAGTAACATGTTCCGAAGAAATAACAGGTGGCAGGGCTGAGCTCTGGCCCTCCAAACAGTCAGTGTGTCAGAGGCCAGTGTACCCTATTGCCAGCTGAGAATGCAGGCCCCTCATAGTATGTTTGTACCCCTCCCTCCCCCAGGAGATGCTGAAAGATGAGGTACGCACCCTCACCTACCGCAACTCCATGTTTCACAACCGGCACCTCTTCAAGGACAAGGTAGTGCTGGACGTGGGCTCAGGCACAGGGATTCTCTGCATGTTTGCTGCCAAGGCCGGGGCCCGTAAGGTCATCGGGGTGAGTGTCCTGGGCAGCTGGGTGGGCTGGGCCTTGGGACGGAGAGAGGGCCTTTTGGGGCTCAAGGATTGGATGGAGGGGTTGGGGCTGAGGTTGGGCCTGGGGTTGGTCTCATCCTCCCTTCTTCCTGGACCCCAGATCGAGTGTTCCAGTATCTCTGATTATGCGGTGAAGATCGTCAAAGCCAACAAGTTAGACCATGGTGAGCCCAGGAATAGACTGGGTTTGTGGGGTGGAGCGGGCGATTCCAGCTTCCCCGGACCCTTGGCAAGAGGGTGGGGGCTGCTGTACACACATTCGGCTTTTTTACCCCTGTGGGTCTGGGCTGCCAGCAGCCTGAGAATTCAGCCTTCTCAGAGCTCACAACCTGATGAGTGAGTTCTTCTCTCTTAGAATTTGAGTGGTGAAGTTGCAGGCTTAGCGCTTCACTCTTAAAATGTTCTGGAAAGAAGCAGTCTAGATTTTTCAGTGAATAGAGTCATGTGGTTGACATCTGAAGGCCTGTGGTGAGAAGTCTCTCAGCTGCTGTTCTCTGGAATCAACCAGCGCTCACAGTGAAGTTCGTGCTTACAGACACATACACACATACACGTCTTTCCATTCACGTGTGTCATTTTTACACAAATAGTATTTCATGCAAATCTTTTCCCTTTGTTTTTTCCGTCTGCTCATCATGTATGTAGTTTAACATGTTGCAGGACGTTGAGAGGCTCTTGTTATTTTTGATGGACTCCAGCATACACACACATCCCAGCTTTCTTATCCAGGATCCTGGTGATCAGCATTTAGCTCCTTCTGAGATCCCTCCCCCCACATAACGTTATTCCATAAATGAAACAGTATGTCTGTGAGATCAGTTTATAAAAGTAGGATTGTGTGGGTCAAAAACCTAAATTGGGTAGACAATTCCAGATTGCTTTTGAGTCCCCACCTGCAACTTTTTTTTTTTTTTTTGTATTTTTGTATTTTTCTGAAGCTGGAAATGGGGAGGCAGTCAGATAGACTCTTGCATGCGCCCAACTGGGATCCACCCAGCATGCCCACCAGGGGGCAATGCTCTGCCCATCTGGGGCATTGTTCTGTTGCAACCAGAGCCATTCTAGCGCCTGAGGCAGAGGCCACAGAGCCATCCTCAGCGCCCGGGCCAACTTTGCTCCAGTGGAGCCTTGGCTGTGGGAGGAGAAGAGAGAGACAGAGAGGAAGGAGAGGGGGAGGGGTGGAGAAGCAGATGGGCTCCTCTCCTGTGTGCCCTGGCCAGGAATCAAACCCGGGACTCCTGCACGCCAGGCCGATGCTCTACCACTGAGCCAACCGGCCAGGGTAAGAGCCACCTGCAACTTTTGAAGGTCCAGGAGCATGGGAAAATGGTGGTTTTTCTGGATATGAAGACTCCTAGCATTTAGTAACAAATGATTCTTTTTTCCTTTTTGATTGTTTGCCTCAAAAGACTAGTATAGTGAGCCCCCCAAGTACCTGTCAGTCACCTTGCAATATGTCCATTGGAAGCAAATGCTAAGCATGATGACATTTAAATCCTACTATGTGTGTCTGATAGATGACCATGCTGTTAGCAGCAAAACCTTAACATTGCCTAATACCTAATTCATGTAAAATTTCTGCTTCTGCCTCAAAAAATAATCTACAGTGGATTTTAAGGCTGAATGAACAGATGGAACTTCAGCTCACACAGTTTCTTGAAGATGCTCAAATGTAGCCCCAGCCCTTAGAAGATAAGGGATGCCCCCATGTGGTCCCCAGGCCCTGACCCCCAGGGGGGAGGCGATCAGCAGGTCTCCTAAAGGCTGGTGGCATGTACCCCTGTCTGCCCCCACAGTGGTGACCATCATCAAGGGGAAGGTAGAGGAGGTGGAGCTTCCGGTGGAGAAGGTTGACATCATCATCAGCGAGTGGATGGGCTACTGTCTCTTCTACGAGTCAATGCTCAACACCGTGCTCTATGCCCGAGACAAGTGGCTGGTGAGGTCCCTGGCGGGTTGGGAACAGCAGGCTGGGGTCCTTTGGGTGTTGTTGCATTTATCAGTCAAGCGAGGTAGATAACAAAAGCTATGCTGTTTCCCACATAGGGACTTAACACGGAATTGACTGCACCAGTGTCTCACAATCAGAACAATTTTTTTTTTTTTACAGGGACAGAGAGAGAGTCAGAGAGAGGGATAGATAGAGACAGACAGGAACGGAGAGAGATGAGAAGCATCAATCATCAGTTTTTCGTTGCGACACCTTAATTGTTCATTGATTGCTTTCTCATATGTGCCCCGACCGCGGGCCTTCAGCAGACCGAGTAACCCTTTGCTTGAGCCAGCAACCTTGGGTCCAAGCTGGTAAGCTCTTTGCTCAAGCCAGATGAGCCCTCGCTCAAGCTGGCGACTTCGGGTCTCAAACCTGGGTCCTCCGCATCCCAGTTTGATGCTCTATCTACTGTGTCACCTCCTGGTCAGGCTCACAACCAAAACAATTTAACATGTTTTGAGGCTAGACAGTGATGAGATGAGAGTGTCGGGAGGGAGTTAGTGCTGGGGGAAAACCATAGCAGGACAGAGAGATAGGGAAGGGCTGGTTCTCAGATCAGAGAGGACTCCCAAGGGAGGTGACTGAGGCCTGAATCAGGATGGGAAGTAGCTGCACAGGAACTGAATCTGAGGGGAAGAACATGCTGGACAGACGATTTGAGCCGGTGCAAAGGTCCTGGGGCAGAAGTATTCTTGCTGTGTTTTGAGGGGCATCAGGGAAGGAAGCTAGAGTGGAATAAGGGCTGGAAGAGCAGTAGGATGGTTGGTAAGAGGTGAGGGGTGGGTGGAGAGGCCCTTACTGACCTTGTGGGGCCTGTGGACCCTTATGAGACTTTGCTTGACTTCAGAGCAGCCAGGGAGGGTTTTGATTATCTTTCCAAACCTCTGAAGGACAGGGTCTGACTTAGGTGCTCCTGAGCACCACCTGGCAGCCATACCCATATGCAGACTTGGGGATGAGGGCAGAGGCCAGATGGCACTGTAGGAGCCTAGGTGGGAAGTATTGATGGCTTAGACCAGGGTGGGGTAGGCAGAATGGTTGGATAGAGACCAAATTAGTGTGGTTTAGGGGCAGTGTTGCCAAGGTCCCCCACCTTCACGCCTTCATCCCACCCTCTCACAGGCTCCTGATGGCCTCATCTTCCCAGACCGAGCCACGCTGTATGTGACAGCCATCGAGGACCGGCAGTACAAAGACTACAAGATCCACTGTGAGCTCAGGCCCAAGGAGCTCATGGGTTGGGGTGGGCTCAGCCTGGCCTGGGTACCCTGGCGTGCTCACATCTCCCTCTTGCCCCCTCCCCAGGGTGGGAGAACGTGTACGGCTTTGACATGTCTTGCATCAAAGACGTGGCTATCAAGGAGCCCCTGGTGGATGTGGTGGACCCCAAGCAGCTGGTCACCAACGCCTGCCTCATAAAGGTGAGGGGATGGGCATGGCCAGGTGTCCCCCAGGGTTGGCGCCAAAGAAGGGCCAGCACCTATCCTGCATGTGAGACAGGGCGCACAGTTGAGGTCTTGAGTGCCTTTCTGGTCGTGGTGCTAGAGGCCCAGGGAAGCCCTGACAACCATTATAAAGCTTGGTGAGGCAGCCAAGGCCATGGGTCAGGATGGAACTCCTGAGCCGTGGCTGGGTGGCTCGGTTTGTTGGGAGTGTCATCTCGATGTGGTGGGGTTGCAGTTCGGTCCCCTACCAGGGCTCGTGCAGGAACAGATCGATGTTTTTGTCTCCTCCTCTCTTGCCCCCTTCCTCTCTATAAAATCAGTAAATAAATTGCCTGACCTGTGGTGGTGCAGTGAATAAAAGCATCAACCTAGAATGCTGAGGTCGCTGGTTCGAAACCCTGGGCTTGCCCAGTCAAGGCACATACGGAG
This sequence comes from Saccopteryx leptura, assembly GCF_036850995.1. Lineage (NCBI taxonomy): Eukaryota > Metazoa > Chordata > Mammalia > Chiroptera > Emballonuridae > Saccopteryx > Saccopteryx leptura. The sequence continues at coordinate 67,619,535 of NC_089505.1, forward strand.
TTGATGCTTCCTGCTCCTCCCCCTTTCTCTCTGTCTCTTTTCTCATCTAAAATGAATAAAATCTTAAAAAAAGATAAAAATACTAAAGTCAATAAATTTAAAAAAACAAGAGATGGAACCCAGTGAGACCGGCTGGCCCGGCCCCAGGGGCACATATTCCAGAGGGTATACGTGAGGCAGGCAGCTAAGAGCCCCAGGTGGGCTCACCAAATGCAAGAAGCCGGGACTAGGAGCCAGTTTATCCACACTAATAAGTAATGCCATGATTGTCATTTGTTGAGTCCCTTCCCTCCTGTGTCCCACATATCACTTCTTGTATGAGGTGGGCAAAACCAGGTGGAGGAAGAAGACTGGAAGGAATGTGGAGAGATGAGACAAGAGAAGCAGGTGGCCTGAGTGGGCCAGCTCCCGTGGCTTGCGTCAGAACCACAGTTTTGTTCAGAGAGCATCAGAACGTTCTGAGCTGTTAAACGGTTTTTAGCAGAGGTTCATGATTTGTTGGACTTTTTTTTTTTTTTTTAATTATTTATTTTTTACAGAGACAGAGTGAGTCAGAGAGAGGGATGGACAGGGACAGAGAGACAGGAACGGAAAGAGATGAGAAGCATCAATCATTAGTTTTTCATTGCGACATCTTAGTTCATTGATTGTTTTCTTACATGTGCCTTGACTGCGGGCCTTCAGCAGACCGAGCAACCCCTTACTGGAGCCAGCGACCTTGGGTCCAAGCTGGTGAGCCTTGCTCAAACCAGATGAGCCTGCACTCAAGCTGGCGACCTTGGGGTCTCGAACCTGGGTCCTTCCGCATCCCAGTCTGATGCTCTATCCACTGCGCCACCACCTGATCAGGCAGACTTTTTTTTTAAGTGAGTGGAGGGGAGATAGACAGACTTCTGCCCTGATCAGGATCCACCCAGCAACCCCCATCTGGGCCAATGCTCCACTCAACAGAGCTGTCCTCAGTGCCTGAGGCTGACGCTAAGACCAGCCGAGCCACTGATTGCGTGAGAGGAAGAGAAGCAGATGGTCACTTCTCATGTGTGCCCTGACTAGGGATAGAACTCAGGCATCCACACATCAGGCTGACACTCTTATCTACTGAGCCAGCTGGCCAGGGACCAGGCTTTACTTTTTAGAATTGTTACTTTGCCCTGGCCAGATAGCTCGGTTGGTTAGAGCATCGTCGCAAAGCACAAAAGTTGCTGATTCAATCTTTGGTCAGGGCACATACAGGAACAGACCAGTGTTTCTGTTTCTCACTTGTGCTTTCCCTTCTCTGTTTAAAATCAATAAGTAAAAAAAAAAAATGTTTTCAACAAATACCACCTTGGCTGATAGATATGTCCAGTTAAGGTCTGTAAGGGTTTGGGGAACAGAAGCAGGGAGTCCTGTTAAGAGGCTGCTGCAGTTGGGAGGCGATGGTGCCCTGAAGAAGGGTGGGAGCCGTGGAGGGTCAGCGGGCAAGTCCTTCACGGAAAGTAGCAGGTCCAGGAAGTAAAGGGTCAGGTTTGAGGTTCGGATGTGGGAGAGAAGCGAACAGGGAATGCAGCACGTGCCCTTTCCCGCTGCCTGACCCTCCCCCTCCTGTGCCATTGGATGTTGCGTGGGGCTCACGGGGCCTGTCCTGCAGGAGGTGGACATCTACACGGTGAAGGTGGAAGACCTGACCTTCACCTCTCCCTTCTGCCTGCAAGTGAAGCGGAACGACTACGTGCACGCCCTGGTGGCCTACTTCAACATCGAGTTCACCCGCTGCCACAAGAGGACCGGCTTCTCCACCAGTGAGTTCAGGGGAGGTGACAGGAGCAGCCAGAGGGAGCCTTCCTCAGGGATAGTGTGAACCCATGTCCCCACACTGGCTCTGCCAGCTGACCTGACCATGCTGCACCCCAGTTTCTCCACCTCCGACACCTAGAAGAGTCCCTCTGTGGTTTGAGGAGGGTGAAGGGCTTCATAGAAGGTTGACCAAGGTCACTGTTTAGTAAACAGTCACGGGGGGACCTGCCAGGCAGAGGAGCAAGGCCAAGGTTGGGTCCAGGAGGCCAGGGGTGCCCATGGCCCGCTGACCCACCTCTGCCCCCAGGCCCCGAGTCCCCATACACGCACTGGAAGCAGACGGTGTTCTACATGGAGGACTACCTGACGGTGAAGACAGGCGAGGAGATCTTTGGCACCATCGGCATGCGGCCCAATGCCAAGAATAATGTGAGGCCCGTGGGGCCCTGGGGGGTGGGCTAAGGCCCCTCTGCCTATCTGGGCTCTGGGGGTCTCTCTGGGGAGCACGGATTGTAGGATTGTATTGTATTGAGCGCTACTGGGAGCAGGGCCCTGGAGACCCAGCGGTGGCCAGGTCGAGCCCCTGCCCTCCTGCTACTCCTAGGCATGGGGCGCAGTCATATGGTAAAACGACAGCTGGAGATGACTGTCAGGCTGGGAAGGAGTGGGCCAGGTGCAGGGATGGAGGGGAACAAAGGAAGGCTGTTTGCTCCTCCTGAACCCCTGGTAGAACACAGCTGCCTCCAGTTGAGCAATTGAGGTTGGGACAGGCAATTGCCTGAGCTCCAGCTCTGCAAATGGGTGGGAGGAGGAGGAGCCTGGATTCCCGGAGTGGAGGGGCGTGGTCTGTGCCAGGAGTCCGCACCAGGCCTGTGTGTGAGGATGGGTGAACCTTAGGGAGCCTGGGTGCAGGGGAGTTGCACCCACTTTCTAAGTCAGGGAGATAAGCCCATTAGAACAGGGCTTTGTAGCCAGTGACAGTTTTGCCGTACCCCAGAGGACATTGGTCACTGGAGACATTTGGGTTGTTACAACCTGGAGAACGAGTGCTACTGGCATCTAGTGGGTAGAGGCTGTGAGTACACAGGACAACAAAGAATGGCCCCAGGCTGGCCCTGGCCAGTTGGCTCAGTGTGGTAGAGCATCAGCCTCAGCGTGTGGATGTCCCAGGTTTGATTCCCATTCAGTGCACACAGGAGAAGCGAGCATCTGCTTCTCTACCCCTCCCCCTCTTCTCTCTTTCTCTCTCTTTTTCTTCCTCTCTCAGCCATGGCTCAGTTGGTTCAAGTGCATTTGCCACAGATGCTAAAAATTACTCTGTTGCTAGCAAGGCCCCAGACGGGAGTTGCTAGGTGGATCCCGGTGGGGATGCAGGCGGGAGTCTATTTCCCCTTCTCTCACTTGAAAAAAAAAAAGTGGCCCCAAATCTTAGTAGTGTGGAGGCTGAGGAAGCCAAAACTAAAGAGACAGACAGCCGGGGGGGGGGGGGGGACTGAGGGAAGAGGTTATTGAGGTCATGAGTGACTGCCTCAGCCTTTCCAGGGAGTGCTAGGGGTTGCGGACCTGGGGACAGGAGGATTGGATTCCAACTCTGAGGGGGAGAGGAAGTGGGGACAGTGGATTGGGACCACCGAGTTCTGTGCAGTTTTTTGTTTGTTTGTTTTTTCTGCTGTGAAGTTTTACAGGAGGAGAATGTATTTGAGATAGGGGTTCACTTACATGAGGGACTAGTAACTGTTTTTGTTGATGGGAATGGTTCTGGTGAGGAAATAGTCATGAAGCAAGGCAGGTGAGCTCTGTCCCTGAGGGACCTGGTGGGTGTGAGGATGTCACGAGCTGTCACTGAGAGTCGGTTCATGGCAGATGTAGGGGGTGGGACCAGCAATGTGGGCTCTCCATCCTGGACATGGGCTAAAAGCAGGACCCTGCTGAGTCTCCAGGAAGGGAATGTAGACAGCTGGTGGGGACACAGAGTGTCTCATGTATGCCGGACCTGCACCACGTCTGCGTCCTTCTGACTCCGACAGTTCTGGGTCCCCGCCTGCCCTGTCTCTAGTCCCCCTCATGTCTGCCCTCTCCCCACAGCGCGACCTGGACTTCACCATTGACCTGGACTTCAAGGGCCAGCTGTGTGAGCTGTCCTGCTCCACCGACTACCGGATGCGTTGAGAAGGCCCCCGGTTTCTCCCACCTCGGCCGGGCTGGCCCTGCACGGGCCCAGGGCTGTGGCATTCTTAGGCAGTTGCAGGGCTTCCTCTTCCTCTCCCTTCCTCAGAAGGGGGTTTTAGGGGCCTGGGGTGGGGGTTGGGGGGGAGGGCACATCGTGACTGTGTTTTTCATAACTTATGTTTTTATATGGTTACATTTACGCCAATAAATCCTCAGCTGGGACACATGGCCGCCTGTGGGCAGGGTGGGGTTGGGTTACACCTGCAGGTGCTCAGGTGCCAGTCCGAAGGGGTGCGATTATCGGATGGCTGTAGGTCTCTGTCCTCATGTTGGTCTAGGTCTCTTCCTCCACAGTCCTGAGTGTCTTTTTTTTTCCTTTTTAAAAAAATACCGAACGCTTCATGAATTTGCTTGTCATCCTTGTGCACGGGCCATGCTGATGTCTGTATCATTCCAATTTTAGCGTATGTGCTGCCGAAGCGAACACATTCTCCGAGTCCTGTCCCAACTCACTCCTTAGCTGTCTCACAGGATCTCTTCGCCCCAGCCCACTCTGGGGTGTCTCTGTCCCCCCCCAACACCCTCTCTTACCCACTGCCCCCAGCTGCACTGCCAGGCTTGGGGAGGGTTGGGGTGTGGGCTCCAAGTACAGCTGGGCCCTGTAGTTTCCCAGAAGGCCATCTCCCTGCCTTCCCCAACACACATTCCTCTGGCTGCTTTTTCTGTCCTGGACCAACGCAATTTTGCGTTGCCATGCCAGGGCTGACTGGCAGGGATTACTGCCCTGCCCTCTATGCCTGGGGAAATGGGAGTTGTAGAGTTACCTCAGGGGATAGAATTCCTTGGAGAGGGTGGCTTGGAACCTGTGGGGAGGAGGAGATCAGTGAGTGGCGTGCCCCGTCTCGACCACAGAGCCTCTCCTCAGAGGTGGACTCCAAGGCCCCGCTGACCTTCCCAGCTGCCCAGGGTCTGTCTAGGCCCTGCTGCAGGCTTGACAGTCTGCATCCACCGGCCCTTTCCTGGCCTTGTCCACAGCTCATCCCTTAGGACATTACACAGACAACCTGGGCCACTCACCATTGCCATCCACATCTTTTCACAGCCCTTGCTACCCCTGCTTCAGTATAACTGGAGCCCTACATCTGTTCTTCCTGGATGGTCGCCACACTGGCTATGCTGAGGCTCAGACTCCCTTTGTCCCTATCCCCAGGTGGTCTGTCTGCAAGTGTCCCACATTGTGCCCAGCCCCCTCTCCGAAACTCCGTCTCCAGGGTTGAGGTGAGGTCAGGTCTACACAGCAGCCTAGAGTTTTCTCTTCCTTAGCCCTGGAAAGTGTGACCTCTGGAGGCTTCGCTGGTAAGGAGGCTTATCTGCCACCACTACACACCCGGGAGGGCTCCTTGGGAGCAATGTAGGAGGTGCAGCTGTGGAGCAGTATGGCCTCAGATTCTCTAGCATATTAAGCTCTTTGGAAGTGGGGACTGGTTCCTGATTCGAGCTACAGTGAACATTGGAAGAGGGTTATCTGGACCCAGGAAGGGAGCAAGGTTGCATCACCAAGAAGTGGCTTCAGTCACTGGTTTTCCTGGCACCAGCCAGGCCCACCCACCCCATGGTGACCACCCACATTCTGATTCCAGCTTCCTCCCTGCCAGGTGACCTAGACTCCTTGGGCAAATGAGAAAGTCCCATGCTGGCTCAGCTTTGCCTCAGCCAAGGAGCTCTTGAGGAAGTCTGGCCATGGGTCCCAGGACCCTCGCAGCTATGGGCATGGCCAGTGCGAAGCCTTCATCCTGTTGGCGTCCAGGACCCTGGCTTTTAACAATGAGGCCGGTGCAGTGCCCAGCTTGCTGGGTAACATTGGGCACATCTTGGCCCTGCTGGCTTGAGTTTACCCATCTGTATTAGGGCCACGACCCCAAGTTTCTTAACCCATAACTCCACGTGGGTTCACTCTGAGATTGTGTCCTACAAACCACTCCCCGCCTCCACTGTGACTGGGCTGGACCCAGGGACACACCTGAGCCAGCATAGACAACATCTAGAGCCAAATAAAAGGTGATTTCCATGTTTCAGTCTCTGCCCATCTTGGCCTCCCAATCTGAGTCCAGGTCGTAAAATATTTTCCCCTTTGTCATGAACATTTTCCTTTACAGAAGTCCCTTTGTCTAACTTGAATCCAATCTACTGTAGCACCGATTTCGCGTTGCACCTTCTGTGGGTGGTGGATTGGTGAGACCCCAAAGCAACTCTTCTCTCCCTGGGATGGCAGGACTGAAATTTGCTCCATGTCCAGCTCGACACCCACGCGCGTGACTATAGTGTACCCACAGGACATGAGTTCCAAGTTGAGAGGAGCGAGCTCTTTGAGAGCGGACGAGGCCGGGGGGGGGCGGGGGGGGCGGGGAGGGGCTAAGAACCTGGTGCTCACAGATTCTGCCTAGAACGCAGGAGGCCAAATCGTGGAGAACAAGCTAGGTAGAAAGGGACAGGGCTAGGGATCGAACGGAGGAAAAGGATTGGACGCTGGGAGTCAACGAGGGCGGGAATAGAACGCAGAGGGATTGGAAGGGCGGGGATAAAACCAGGGACTTGAATACCAGGCAAGGCACACGCGAGACAGACGGGGTTCCTGGGTACTGGATAATCCGGGGCGGGCTGGAGCTCCGGAGGCCCATCGACCAAGTCGTGGATTTATCGCACTGGCTTGGGAGATGGGTCTGACGCTCTAAATCGGGGGTTGAGGGGGGTGTATTCGAGCTTGATCTCCAGGACCCGATCGGCGGACCCCTGACTCGGCGTAGTAAGTACTGGACCCGAGGGGCCCGAGGGGCCCCGAGCTACTGCGGGGGCTGGAGGCCTGTGTCTTGGGTTGGGCATACGAGCTTCTCCATCACTTGTCCTGGAAGCTTGCCTGGGCTCAGCCTCAGCATCTCTGGCTGAAAGGCATGCGCAGTAGTGTGTTCCACCCCCCCATCCCCTCCAGTGCCTCTTGAGGGGGAGGGGACGCTGAGCTACCCCAGAACGGAGGAAATGATGGATATTTCCCACCCCCTCAACCCTTGCCTTGGAATATGAAACTGAAACAGGGTGGACAGTGCCAGCATCCGGCAGCTGTTCGTTTCAAATGGGTTTAGGACTGATATTTTCCCTGAGACCCCATAACTTACCCTGGACGGGTTTCTCTCCTCCACCCTCGAATTTTGAAAGTCCTGTATTTAGGGAAGGCACTGCCCCCGCACCGTATTCTCAGCAGAGCCACACCACAAAAGGGGTTAACGTGAGTTATTCCTTCCGCCTCTGTATACATTGAGGTCCCCTCCACAACACCGAAGTGTTGGGCCGGGACCCTCAAGATTCCTCAGGTGCGCTTAGGAAGGGTGAGCTGGTGTCCTATAACCCTGGGTCTGCGGGAGAAGGGGGCTGGGGTCCTAGACTTCTGGGTCTGAGGGAGCAGTGGGCTGGGGACTTAGGAAATGAGTCTATGTCCTCTTTCCAGGGGTCCAGCGGGATATGGCTGAAGCGCACCAAGCTGTGGGCTTCCGACCCTCGCTGACCTCGGGCACTACAGAAGTGGAGCTCAGTGCCCCTGTGTTGCAAGAGATCTATCTGTCTGGACTGCGCTCTTGGAAAAGGCATCTCTCCCGTTTCTGGGTGAGGAAGGCTGTGGTTTGGTTTCCTTTCGGGGATCCAATTGCCTGCTTCCAGGATGCCTCAGGCCCACTTCTGGCCTCCTGGCCCCACTTCTGGGATCATGTCACCCATTTCTGGGAATTCTGACGTCCACTTCCAGGACTTCCTAAAACCATTTCCTGGTCTGTGGCTCACTTCAGGGATCTTCAGCCTCACCTACTGGGAACCCCTCTTAACCTCTTGCACCCAGTTCCAGGACCCCTCACTTTCCCTGCACCCCCAAACACAACTTCCACTCCAATTCCTAGAAGTCAGTCCCTTTCCCAAGGTATACTTCTCATCTTCCCTTTTCATCTCCAGGCTCTAAATTGGGTGTTCCCCTTTCCAGAGCCCCAAGACCTGATGGTCAAGATCTTGGGTAGTCCACATCGCAATCCTGAAGGCCCCTCGGTTCCGAGTTGTGAACCTTCATGTCTGTATTCCTGCACTGTCTATCACTACAAACCCTGCTGTCCCAGTTCTGGAAAAGCCCAACTGCTGCTCCTTGCCATGGCTCTAGAAACCCCATGTCCCCCTTCTCACCAGAACCCACATCTGCCTCAGGTCTCTGTTCTAGAACTCTGTCACTGTCTACATAAAGATTCTTCCTGCTGGTCACCTCCTCTTTGAACACCTGAGAGGGCAGCCAGGACTGAGTTTGAATCCTGGCTCTGCCACTTACTAGTTGTGTAGCCTTGCATGAGTGTGCCTCTCTGAGCCTCAGTTTCCCCACATGTAAAACAGGGGTAATGATGGGCCCTTCCTTACAGGACAGTTGCAAGGATTAAATCAGTTCTTACATGGAAGCATTGAGCAAAGTGTCTGGCTTGTGGCAAGTGCTGAATAAGTATTAGCTTTTGATAACATCGTTCTTTATTTCATTCATCAAAATATCTGTGGAGCATTTGTTCAGGGCCTGACACTGTTTGGAGCCCTGGGGACACAGCAGGGAGCAGGACACGGGGTCCTGCCCTCATGGGGCTCTCCCCCTAGTTACCATAAAGAAAACATATATATATGTTTAAAATTAAAAAAAATTTTTTTTTAACATTTTTTTATTTTTTATTTTTTTGTATTTTTCTGAAGCTGGAAACGGGGAGAGACAGTCAGACAGACTCCCGCATGCGCCCGACTGGGATCCACCCGGCACGCCCACCAGGGGGCGATGCTCTGCCCCTCCGGGGCGTCGCTCTGCCGTGACCAGAGCCACTCTAGCGCCTGGGGCAGAGGCTAAGGAGCCATCCCCAGCGCCCGGGCCATCTTTGCTCCAATGGAGCCTTGGCTGCGGGAGGGGAAGAGAGAGACAGAGAGGAAGGAGGGGGGGGTGGAGAAGCAAATGGGCACTTCTCCTATGTGCCCTGGCCGGGAATCGAACCCGGGTCCCCCGCACGCCAGGCCGACGCTCTACCGCTGAGCCAACCGGCCAGGGCCTAAAATTTTTTAAATTTTTATATTGATTTTTATAGAGCGTAAGGGAGAGAGAAGGAAACATTGATTTGTTGTCCCACTTAATTTATGCATGCATTGGTTGATTCTGTGTGTGTGTGTGTGTGTGTGTGTGTGTGTGTGTGTGTGGTAGAGACAGAGAGACAGAAAGAGGGGCAGATAGGGACAGACAGACAGGAAGGGAGAGAGATGAGAGGCATCAGTTCTTCATTGTGGCTCCTTAGTTGTTCATTGACTACTCTCTTATATGTGCCTCGATTGGGGGGCTACAGCAGAGCAAGTGACCCCTTGCTGAAGCCAGCGAGCTTGGGCTCAAGCCAGCGAGCTTGGGCTTTAAGCCAGTAACCTTTGGGCTCAAGCCAGCAACCATGGGGTCATGTCTATGATCCCATACTCAAGCCAGTGACACCATGCTCAAGCTGGCGACCTCAGGGTTTTGAACAGGGTCCTCCATATCCCAGTCTGATGCTCTATCCACTGCGCCACCGCCTCGTTAGGCTAATTGATTCTTGTATGTGCTATGATTGAGGATTTAATCTACAACTTTGGTTGATCGGGTTGATGCTCTAACCAACTGAGCTACCAACACAGGGCTAAACATATTTATATTTAAACTAAGGTATATATAATTACATACAGAAAAATACATAGATTTTTTAAGTGTACATGAATTTTTACAATACCTCTGTTCCCAACTCCCCACCAAGACAACATTACCACCATTCTAGAATATTCCCTTCAGTTCCTTTCTAGTCAGCACTCTCACCTCCTACTCAGTGCACGGCAACCACTGTTCTGATTTCTGTGCTTTTAGATGGATTTTGACTGGAATTACATTGTTGAGTATTTTGACTGTCATCCCTGAATAAGACTTGAAGCCCTTTGCAGAGTCAGATGTCCCCTGTGGCCAATGGCCTCCACCAGACCTACACATAAGTATTAAATAGCTGTAATAATGACCACTCTTTCTCCCCTTCTATCACATAGCCACCTCTCTCCCTGATGGTCACTTGAAGCTCTCATGTCCTTCTTTTATTTTGGGAATCCCAGGGGCTACCCTGAAGCTGTAGTTCCTAGAAGTAGGCCCCAGGGTGGCACTGCCCTTGGCAACACCAGAGCTGTGATTCCATAGAGTCATTGCCCAGCCTTGGTGGCTTCCTTTATAAAGTGGGGATCTGGGCAGTCCCTGGCTGGAGAGGCTTGCTGTAAGCATTAGTTGTCTAAGAGGAAGACCTGACTCCACAGGGTGACCACGCCAGCATTGCCATTTTTATGTGCCATGTAGGTGCTGTGTGGCCTCTGGCAGGTAGGAATTTCTCTGGGCTTCTGTGTCCTCATTTCTCTTTTCTTTTAACTGTTATTTAAAAATCAAATTTAATGGGGTGATGTTGATCAACAAGAGTACATAGGTTTTAGGCAAACATCTCCATAGCACCTGAATTGTTGATTGTGTTCTGTGCCCATCACCCTAAGCCAAGTCACCTTCCATCACTGTATATTTGTCCCTCTTTACTCCCCTCCCCCCAACCCCCTGTGCATCTAAAATCACATTGGGCCTGACCAGGCAGTGGCGCAGTGGATAGAGCGTCGGACTGGACGCGGAGAATCCAGGTTCGAGACCCCGAGGTCGCCAGCTTGAGTGTGGGCTCATCTGGTTTGAGCAAGGCTCACCAGCTTAAGCCAAAGGTCGCTGGCTCGAGCAAGGGGTCACTCGGTCTGCTGTAGCCCCACCCCACCCCCGAGTCAAGGCACATATGAGAAGACAATCAATGAACAACTAGGGTGCTGCAACGAAGAATTGATGCTTCTCATCTCTCTCCCTTCCTGTCTGTCTGTCCCTATCTGTCCCTCTGTCTGACTCTGGCTGTCACAAAAACAAAAAACAAAAAAAACTCCCCCTATTATAGGGGAGTTTGGGATTATTCTCTGGAAACTTCACAGCTTTACTCTTATCTTGGGTCTGTCTGACTCTAATGGGGCTTTTTTGTTATTTATTCCCGACTTCATCCATATAGGGGTTTGGCTGGCACTAACTGGGTCTGTGTTATAGTTCTCCCTGACCAAGGTGATTTAAGTTACTCACTTTCTGGCCCTGGCCAGGTAGCTCAGTTGGTTAGAGTATCTTCCTGATACACCAAGGTTGTGGGTTTGATCCCCGGTCAAGGGACTTATGGGAAGCAACCAATGAATGCACAACTAAGTGGAACAAGAAATCTATGCCCCCCCCCCTCTAAAATCAATAAATTTTAAAAAATCAGTAAGCTACTCACTTTCTGGTTGGGGAGGAGAGTTGTAAACCATCTCTCTCCTCCTAAGTATCCTTGGTTAGGGAAAATAAGATCTTGCCATTTATTAGCAGGTTGTTAATTGTTTGGCCTTGTTTAGCTAGCTGCCTCATCTTCACCCATATGATGGAGATAAAAATAATAATTATTCTCTTACCGAGTTACAGGGGAATAAGATGATTTAATGGTGCACCTGGTACTTGGGAAGTACCATGGAGACATTTCCTGTTATTATGAAGCCCCTGTTTCTATTGCAGTCAGAGCACCAGATAGAACTGATGATTTCTTTTTTTTTTTTTACTTTTTATTGATTGATTTGAGAGAGAGAGGAAGGGCATGAGGGAGAGAGACACAGAGAGATAGGCATATTGTGCTGTTCCTGTATGTGCCCTGACCAGGGATAGAACCAGCAACGTCTGTGCTTCAGGTTGATGCTCTAATAACCAACCGAGCTATCCAGCCAGGGTAACAATTTCTTTAAAAAAGAAAAAAGAAACAATTATAACCATACTTGCCTGTAACCTTTTCCTGCCAAGCCAAAGGAAGACTGTGAAGTTCCCCCAAGGAGAAGTAGAGTGGCAGTAGAAAAGATCAGTGTAGTAACATTTATTGAGCGCCTGCTGTGTGCTGGCTGTAAGCTATGCAATGCAGGCCCTTCCCCAGGCCCTGCCTCCATTTTATTTTTCTCTGTAGGACCTAGTGCCAACTGACACACTACTCTAACTCCTTCATTGTCTACATCTCCCTGAGAGCAGAAATCATGCTGTCTTGTCACTGCTGTAGGACCCCAATAAGCATTTGCAAAATAACATTTCATCATCCAGCCCTCCTGACAGCCCGGTGAGCCAAGTTCTAGGATCGCTCCCATTCTATAGGTGAGGAACACAGAGAGGTGAAGTCACATGCTTGCCCTCAGCTAGTTAGTGACAGAGCAGAAGGTGGGACTCTAAAGCCAAAGATTTTGTTTGTTTGTTTGTGACAGAGAGGGACAGACAGACAGGAAGGGAGAGGGATGAGAAGCATCAGTTCTTTGTTGTGGCATCACAGTTGTTCATTGATTGCTTTCTCATATGTGCCTTGGCTTGGAGGCCACAGCAGACTGAGTGACCTCTTGCTCAAGCCAGCGACCTTGGGCTCAAGCTGGTGAGCCCGTGCCCAAACCAGATGAGCTCGCGCTCAAGCTGGCAACCTTGGGGTTTCAAACGTGTGTCCTCCGCGTCCCAGTCCAACGCTCTATCCACTGCACAACTGCCTGGTCAGGCTAAAGCAAAAGTTTTAAACCCTGATTTCTAAGGCCCTCCTGTTCGTTAAATGTGGGAAGAAGAGAGAAAGGGGTTTCTTGAGCCTGGATGCCGATGCCCCGACTAACGGTGGCTCTTATCCTGTCTTAACCATGTTCTCCGTCTGACCTTGAAGCTGAGTGGGGTTTTTTGTTTTTAATGTAAAATGAGATCATTTCAGTACCTACTTCTCAGGGTTGCAGGGAGGATTTAAAGAGTTAAGCCTTATAATCACTGCCTGGCATATACAGTGTGTCCGTAAAGTCATGGTGCACTTTTGACCTGTCACAGGAAAGCAATAAAAGACAATAGAAATGTGAAATCTGCACCAAATAAAAGGAAAACTCTCCCAGTTTTATACCTATTCACTGCAGTTCGATGTGGGCTCACGCACAGATTTTTTAGGGCTCCTTAGGTAGCTATCCCGTATAGCCTCTATAGACTCGTCACTGACTGATGGCCTACCAGAACAGGGTTTCTCCACCAAACTGCGGGTTTCCTTCAACTGCTTATCCCACTGAGTAATATTATTCCTATGTGGTGGAGCTTCATTATAAACGTGCTGATATTCACGTTGCACTTTGGTCACGGATTTGAAATTTATTTATTTATTTATTTATTTATTTATTTATTTATTTATTTATTTTTTACAGAGACAGAGAAAGAGTCAGAGAGAGGGATAGATAGGGACAGAAAGAGATGAGAAGCATCAATCATCAGTTTTTCGCTGCAACACCCTAGTTGTTCATTGATTGCTTTCTCATATGTGCCTTGACCGCGGGCCTTCAGCAGACCGAGTAACCCCTTGCTCAAGCCAGCGACCTTGAGTCCAAGCTGGTGAGCTTTGTTCAAACCAGATGAACCCACGCTCAAGCTGGTGACCTCGGGGTCTCGAACCTGGGTCCTCCACATCCCAGTCCGATGCTCTATCCACTGCGCCATCACCTGGTCAGGCACGTATTTGAATTTAGCGAGCCACAGAACACACTGAACTTTCCTCTGTACTGTCCACATCTCGACTGGCATGGCCGTGGGCTGCTCCGCTGTATACACGGTCATCTGCGTATGCGCACATGCTGCCACATCATCCTACAGAAACTGGGAGGGTTTTCCTTTTATTTGGTGCAGATTTCACATTTCTTTTTTTCTTTTTTTTTTCTTTTTAATTTTTATTTATTTATTCATTTTTAGAGAGGAGAGGAGAGAAAGAGAGAGAGAGAGAGAGAGAGAGAGAGAGAGATGAGAGGGGGAGGAGCTGGAAGCATCAACTCCCATATGTGCCTTGACCAGGCAAGCCCAGGGTTTCGAACTGGCGACCTCAAGATTTCACATTTCTATCGTCTTTTGTTGCTTTCCTGTGACCGGTCAAAAGTGCACCATGAAAAAAAAAAAAAAGTGCACCATGACTTTACGGACACACTGTAGTAAGCACTTATTAAGTGTTAATTATCTTAAAGTGGCCTGACCTGTGGTGGCGCAGTGGATAAAGTGTCGACCTGGAAATGCTGAGGTCGCCGGTTCAAAACCCTGGGCTTGGTCAAGGCACATATGGGAGTTGATGCTTCCAGCTCCTCCCCCCCTTCTCTCTCTCTCTGTCTCTCCTCTCTCTCTGTTTCTCCCTCTCCTCTCTAAAATGAATAAATAAAAAAATTAAAAAAAAAATTATCTTAAAGTGTTGACCTAGAATGCTGAGGTCGCTGGTTCGAAACCCTGAGCTTGCCCCATCAAGGCACATACAACAAGCAACTATGAGTTGATGGTTCTGCTCCCCTCCTTCTCTCTCTTGCCTCTCTCTAAAATCAATAAATAATGGCCCTGGCCGGTTGGCTCAGCGGTAGAGCGTTGGCCTGGCGTGCAGGGGACCCGGGTTCGATTCCCTGCCAGGGCACATAGGAGAAGCGCCCATTTGCTTCTCCACCCCCCCTTCCTCTGTCTCTCTTTCCCCCTCCCGCAGCCAAGGCTCCATTGGAGCAAAGATGGCCCGGGCGCTGGGGATGGCTCCTTGGCCTCTGCCCCAGGCGCTGGCGTGGCTCTGGTCGTGGCAGAGCGATGCCCCAGAGGGGCAGAGCATCGCCCCCTGGTGGGAAGAGCATCGCCCCTGGTGGGCGTGCCGGGTGGATCCTGGTTGGGCGCATGCGGGAGTCTGTCTGACTGTCTCTCCCCGTTTCCAGCTTCAGAAAAATACAAAAAAAGAAAAAAAAAAGTTTTATCTTGCTCAACCTTTCATAGGAACCTGGTTAGCACTTTCATTCATTCTTCCTTCATTCCATGGCCAGGTAGTTCTAGAAGGCCTACTGAGCTCTAGATCCTGCTCTATCTGCAGAATCACTTTGCCTCAAGGTCCTGCCTGAGAGTAACTTCCTCCAGGAAGCCCTCCCTGACTCCTTCATGATGAGCAACATGCCACCACAGAGCTCCTGTGCCTTGTCTACCACCATTAACACTTGCTTCATTCTTGACTGACCTCCCTAAGGACAGAACCTAGATCAGTCTGTTCCCTACTGGATCTTGAGCACCCAGCTCGGGACCCAGGACACACTGGGTACTTGATTAATATCTACGGATTGTGATTAGGGGATGGGATTGAATGGATGCCCTTTCTTCCCCACAGAATGACTTTCTCACTGGTGTGTTCCCTGCCAGCCCCCTCAGCTGGCTCTTCCTCTTCAGTGCAATCCAGCTCTCCTGGTTCCTCCAGCTGGACCCTTCCCTAGGACTGACGGAGAAGATTAAAGAGTTGCTGCCAGACTGGTGAGCTCCCCACTTCACCCCAGAAACCTCCCTGTGCCCTTTTCTTCCACCCAGTAAGTTTCTCTAGCAGTGTGCTGTGCTTGCTAAAGAAAAGTAACTTCTGAGACCTACTTTGGGACAGATTAATGAAGGTACAGCATCTATAGAAAGGAAGTGATTTTCTCTTTCCTTTCTGTACATTATCCATCCTGGCAGCTTCTTGTTAAGAGGGATGGTGACAAACTAAAAAATGTCCAGATATGGTTATACTAATAACCATATTACATTATACTAATGTAAGTGTGAACTCTGTTGTGTTCTTTTTTAGGCAAGAGACTCACCAATTTAGGTGTTAGTGTCTTCATTTGTTAAAGGGGGGTAATAATAATTATTTCTTGGGGTGGTTGGAAAAACTAAAATCACACAATGTGGAGGCCCTGGCCAGGTAGTTCAGTTGGTTAGATCATCATCCTGACATTGCCAAGGTTGTGAGTTCAATCCTTGGTCAAGGCACATACAAGAATCAACCAATGAATGCATAAATAAGTGGAAAAACAAATCGATGTTTCTCTTTCTCTCTCTCTCTCTCTAAAATAAATAAACTTTAAAAAAAAATTAAAAATCGGCCCTGGCCGGTTGGCTCAGTGGTAGAGCATCGGCCTGGCGTGCGGAAGTCCCAGGTTCGATTCCGGCCAGGGCACACAGGAGAGGCGCCCATCTGCTTCTCCACCCCTCCCCCTCTCCTTCCTCTCTGTCTCTCTTCCCCTCCCGCAGCCGAGGCTCCATTGGAGCAAAAGATGGCCCGGGCGCTGGGGATGGCTCCTTGGCCTCTGCCCCAGGCACTAGAGTGGCTCTTGGTTGCGACAGAGCGACGCCCCGGATGGGCAGAGCATCGCCCCCTGGTGGGCGTGCCGGGTGGATCCCGGTCAGGCGCATGCGGGAGTCTGTCTGACTGCCTCCCGGTTTCCAGCTTCAGAAAAATACAAAAAAAAAAAAAAAATTTTTTTTTTTAAATCTTGTGCCCTGGCCAGTGGTGCAATGGATAGAGCATTGTCCTGGAGCACTGAGGTTGCCAGTTCTATCCTGGGGTTATCAGCTTTTTGCCAAGGGCATTGGCTCAATCTAGGGTGCTGGCTTGACCCCCAGGGCACCGACTTGATCCCAAGGACCCAATTCCAAAGTGGCCAGTTCCAGCCTGACCAGATGGTGGCTCAGTGGATAGAGCATTGGACTGGGACACAGAGAACCCAGGTTTGAAACCGCGAGGTCACCGGCTTGAGCACGGGCTCACCAGGTTGAGTGTGGGGTTGTTGGCTTGAGCATGGGATCATAGATATGACCCCTTGGTCACTGGCTTGAGCCCAAAGGTCACTGGCTTGAAGGCCAAGGTTGCTGGCTTGAGCAAGGGGTGACTCGCTCTGCTGTAGCTTACAGTCAAGGCATATATGAGAAAGCAATCAGTGAACAACAAAGGTGCCTTAATGAATAATTCATGCTTCTCCTCTCTCTCCCTTCCTGTCTGTCTGTCCCTATCTGTCCCTCTCTCTGTCCTTTCACACCTACACACACACCTACACACCCCAAAGTGGCCAGTTCCAGCCGAAGTCAGGGTATGTATGCGAAGCAATCAGTGAGTGCACAACTAAGTGGAAAAATGAGTTGATGCCTCTCTCTCTCTCACTTTCTACTTTCCTCTTTCTTAAAATAAAATAGTTTACACCTTTTTTTTCTTTTTTAGTTTAAACCCTTAATTTAAAAAAAATCAGGCATGTAGAATATTTAGTAGAGTTCTACCAGGCTGTTAAATGGGAATGTAATATTACAGTTGTCAGCTTTGGGAAAGGTTTGGCACCCAGATGATGGTGAAGTGGCAGGTTCTAACCCTTGGATTAGTTCCCCTGGGGAGGAAGGCAGATATTTTGTGCAGATGGCCTGAAAGGGCAGATCTTGGATCAGAGGTAGAAATTTCCAGAGAGGAGTTCCTGCCCCAAGTCCTCCAGGTGGGATTTGCTCCCATGTCTGTTTGCAACTTTGCAAACATGTTGATTTACTATGGACCAGAGTTTCCTAAACTTGAGTTTGATTTGAAACCACCTGGGAAGGTTTCTTAAAACACTGCTTGCTGCCTGACCAGGCGGTGGTGCAGTGGATAGAGTGTCAGACTGGGATGCGGAGGACCCAGGTTCGAGACCCCAAGGTCATCAGCTTGAGCACGGGCTCATCTGGTTTGAGCAAAGCTCTCCAGCTTGGACCCAAGTTTGCTGGCTGGAGCAAGGGGTTACTCGGTCTGTTGTAGCCTCATGGTCAAGGCACATATGAGAAAGCAATCAGTGAACAACTAAGGTGTCGCAATGAGGAACTGATGATTGATGCTTCTCATCTCTCTCTGTTCCTGTCTATCTGTCCCTATCTATCCCTCTCTCTGACTCTCTCTTTCTGTCCCTGTAAAAAAAACACACACACACAAAAAAAACACTGCTTGCTGCCCTGATCAGGTGGTGGTACAGTGGATAGAGCATTGGCCTGGGACGTTGTGGATCCAGGTTTGAAACCTTGAGGTCGCCGGCTTGAGTGCAGGCTCATCCGGCTTGAGCACAGGCTTATCAGCTTGAGTGCAGGATCATAGACATGACCCCCTGGACACTGGCTTGAGCCCTAAGATCACTAGCTTGAAGCCCAAGGTCACTGGCTTGAGCAAAGGGTCACTCAGTGTACTGTAGCCCCCCAGTCTAAGCATGTATAAGAAATAATCAATGAACAACTAAGGTGGTGCAACTGTGAGTTGATACTTCTCATCTCTCTCCCTTCCTGTCTGTCTGTCTATCTCTCTCTCACTAAAACAAAACAAAACAAAAAACCTTGCTTGCTGGACCCTGCCCCAACAGATTCTGTTTCACTAGGACTGGGGGGGAGGGCAGAAATGTGCATTTCTAGCAAACTCCCAGGTGGTGGTGATGCTGCTGGCACAAGGGCCAAACTTTGAAAACCACACTTAGAATATAATGTGATATCTGGGAGGGAAAAGTCTTCCTTTAATAGAAATACCACTTATTGCCTGACTAGTGGTGGCACAATAGGTAGAGCATCGACCTGGGATGCTGAGGTCCCAGGTTCAAAACTCTGATGTCACGGGCTTGAGCACGGGCTCATCAACATGAGCCCAAAGGTCTCTGGCTTGAGCCTTTAGGTCGCTGGCTTGAAGCCCAAGGTTACTGGTTTGAGCAAGGGGTCACTGGTTCAGCTTGAGCTCCTCCAACCCCCATCAAGGCACATGTGAGAAGCAATCAATGAACAATGAAAGTGACACAACTATGAGTTGATGTTTCTCATCTTTCTCTCTCTCTCAAAAAAAAAAAAAAAAAGATGAAAAAGAAATACCACTTATTAAGTGCCTACCAATTTCCATGAGAAGTGATTTTAGAAGCTTGGTGTCCCACAATCCTGGGGGGGAGGAGGTTGCCAAGAGGATTATGCGTACTTCAGAAATGAGGGCACTGGACTGCTCTGATCGACTCTAATTCTGCAAGAGAAGCCTCCAACAGCTGAAAGATCAGCGTCAGAATATTAGGAAGGGCAGAGGCTAAGGCTGGAGAGGAGGGGGATTCTGAGGCCAGGAAACCCAGACCCATCCTCTCTCTACCCCCAGGGGTGGACAGTACCACAGGCTTCGAGGGGTCCTGGCGGCTGCACTGTTTGCTTCATGTCTGTGGGGAGCCCTGATCTTCACACTTCATGTGGCTCTGAGGCTGCTTCTGTCCTACCACGGCTGGCTCCTTGAACCCCATGGAGCCATGTCCTCACCCACTAAGACTTGGCTGGTATGTGAGGGGCAGAGCCCACATCTCTGTCCCCTTCTCTCTGGTTCTCTATCACCTTTTTGGGGGATCTGTCCCATTCTTTCTGTGGGCTGCCACACACACCACAGCCCCAGTGAGGAGTTTAATGACCCACTAATTCCTGCTTCCTTCCAGGCCCTGGTCCGCATCTTCTCCGGCCGCCACCCAATGCTCTTCAGTTACCAGCGCTCCCTGCCACGCCAGCCCGTGCCCTCCGTGCAAGACACCGTGCGCAAGGTGGGCCTGGAACCTGGGGATGGGAGAAGAGGCGGGCAAGGGCGGGCATGGGGCATGACCAACCTCTTTTCTGCCTCTCCGCGCAGTACCTGGAGTCTGTCCGACCTGTTCTTTCGGACGAGGACTTTGACTGGATGGCGACCCTAGCACAGGAATTCCTGAGGCTGCAGGCATCGGTGCTGCAGTGGTACCTGCGGCTCAAATCCTGGTGGGCGTCCAATTACGTAAGTACAGAGCCGGGAAGGCAAAGGTTCTCAGCCTGTTCTAGTAACCTGGGGAGTTCTACGCCACACCCCACGCCCCACCCACAACTCCCAGACCCTGCGGCGATTGGAGGTTTTAGACATGCAAGCATTCTGAACCCCGCCCCATACTCAATCATCTGAGCCCTGCCCCCTGCTCAATATTCCAAGCCCCGCCCCCACACTCCAATAATAGAAACTCAGCCTCGGATTCTACAATATTCTTTCCAACCAAGCTCCTCTGTACTCTCTAGTATTCTGAATACCCTAACATCTGGCAACAGTTTGAGCCCCTCCCTCCATGCGGTCTAAGCCAGTGGTCCCCAACCTTTCTTGGGCCACCTACCGGTTTAATGTCAGAAAATATTTTCACTGACTGGCCTTTAGGGTCACGTGATATTTATCACGTGACCGAGAGAAGCTCAAGAGTGAGTCTACACAGATGTAACAGAGGGAATCTGGTCATTTTTTAAAAATAAAACATTGTTCAGACTTAAATATAAATAAAACGGAAATAATGTAGGTTACTTATTCTTTCTCTGCGGACCGGTACCAAATGGCTCACGGTACCGCCCCGGGGTTGGGGACCACTATTCTAAGCTCTGCCTCCAGGAACGGCCTACTTCTAGAGCTCTTTCATTAACCCTCCAGTATTTGAACCAGAATTACAGGATCCGCCCAACATTTCGGCCCCTCCCCTGCCAGCCAACACTCTAAGTTCCACCCACCGAATAGTTTTCTTAGACCCTCTCTCTGCTCAAGGAAACACCTTCCTCTAATGCAGGGGTCCACAAACTTTGTACACAGGGGGCCAGTTCACTGTCCCTCAGACCGTTGGAGGGCCGGACTATAAAAAAAACTATGAACAAATTCCTATTCACACTGCACATATCTTATTTTAAAGTAAAAAAACAAAACAGGAACAAATACAATATTTAAAATAAAGAACAAGTAAATTTAAATCAACAAACTGACCAATATTTCAATGGGAACTATGCTCCTCTCACTGACCACCAATGAAAGAGGTGCCCTTCCAGAAGTGCAGCGGGGGCCGGATAAATGGCCTCAGGGGGCCGCAGTTTGGGGACCCCTGCTCTAATGGGCTTCTATGCTGAGATCAGGAGCTAGACCCTTGATTGCACAAATTGAGTTCCTTGGAAAACTGAGGCAGAGAGTCAGCGAGGCTCCGATTCTGTAGGAAGCCATAAATAGCCGTCAGGAGGGTGTGTGGGTGGAAGTAGCAATGGAGAGACAGATGGGGTGGTGTGAGTGTCTGGGGGGTGGTCAAAGGAGGCCACCACTGGATGAGAGGATCAGGGTTCCAGGAGAAGGTATTAGGACTGTCTTGAGGGTTGAAGAGAATTTGAACCTGTTAGATTTGGTGAAGGAACAGCTTGAGCAAACGTGATGAAGTAGGCAAGTTCTTGAGCGTGGGCTGGGAACAGGGAGGCTTTATTCTGGCTGGAACAAGAGAATGGAAGGCTGGTGGTCGTGAGAGGTGATGTCGGAGTGATGGGAGAGGCTTGGGCTCTGCTGAGGACCTTTGACTTTGTCTTGGGAGTGCTAGGAGTCCAAAGGAAGATTCTGAGCAGGAGAGGGACAGTGTTAGCCCTGGTGTGGGGGAAAGACTGAAAGAGAACACTGGAGGTTGTACCTCTAAGGCAGTGCCAATTATAACATACACCATTATCTCCTGTGCAACAATGAGGCTGAATAAACACACTGCCTTTTTTTTTTTTTTTTTTTTACAGAGACAGAGAGAAAGTCAGAGAGAGAGAGGGATAGATAGGGACAGACAGAAACAGAGAGATGAGAAGCATCGATTATCAGTTTTTCATTGTGACACCTTAGTTCATTGATTGCTTTCTCATATGTGCCTTTACCGTGGGCCTTCGGCAGACCGAGTAACCCCTTGCTCAAGCCAGTGACCTTGGGTCCAAGCTGGTGAGCTTTGCTCAAACCAGATGAGCCTGCGCTCAAGCTGGCGACCTCGGGGTCTCAAACCTGGATCCTCCGCATCCCAGTCCGACACTCTATCCACTGCGCCACAGCCTGGTCAGGCAACACACTGCTTTCTTATCACTTGGACTTTTTTTTATAGATCAATTCTCATTATTCATGGATTCTGGATTTGCAAATCCGTCTACTTGCTAAAATTTACCTGTAACCCTGCCTGACCAAGCGGTGGCGCAGTGGATAGAGCGTCGGACTGGGATGCGGAGGACCCAGGTTCGAGACCCCGAGGTCGCCAGCTTGAGCGCAGGCTCATCTGGTTTGAGCAAAGCTCACCAGCTTGCACCCAAGGTCGCTGGCTTGAGCAAGGAGTTACTCGGTCTGCTGAAAGCCCGTGGTCAAGGCACATATGAGAAAGCAATCAATGAACTAAGGTGTTGCAATGAAAAACTGATAATTGATGCTTCTCATCTCTCTCTGTTTCTGTCTGTCTGTCCCTATCTATCCCTCTCTCTGACTCTGTCTCTGTAAAAAAAAAAAAAAATTTACCTGTAACCCTCAAATCAGTACTATGGCACTTGCATGGGTTCTCGTGACATGAGCAGGGTGGCGAATTTGAGTTGGGACCCTGCACATTTTCAGCAGAGGTTGAATAAGCCTTTGCCTTCTTGTTGTGGCTCTCCTGCTGAACACACGTCCTTTTTGTGATCTGTTTAGTTTTACATTGTTTACATGTTAATGTTTTTGTTGTTGTTGATGTCACTATTTTTTGTTTGTTTTTTTGACAGTGACAGAAAGTGTCAGAGAGAGGGACATATAACGACAGACAGAAAGGGAGAGAGATGAGAAGCATTGGTTTTTTGTTGTGGCATCTTAGTTGTTCGTTGATTGCTTTCTCATATGTGCCTTGACCAGGGGGCTACCGCAGAGCAAGTGACCCCCTTTGCTCAAGCCAGTGCCCTTGGGCTTCAAGTCAGTGGCCTTTGGGCCCAAGCTAGTGACCATGGGGTCATGTCTATGATCCATGCTCAAGCCAGAGACCCCGTGCTCAAGCCAGATGAACCTGCACTGAAGCTGGTGACCTCGGGGTTTCAAACCTGGGTCCTCTGCATCCTAGTCTGGCGCTCTATCCACTGCGCCACCGCCTGATCAGGCGATTTGTCTGTTTAAAATGCCCCTCAAGTGTAGCATAGAGAGGTTGGGATGTGCCTTATGGAGAAAATACATGTGTTAGATGAGCTTCCTTCAAGCATGAGGTGTTGGCCTAACTTCAATATTAATAAGTCAACGGTATATATATTAAGTAAGGTATCTTTCGGCAGAAACATACATAAATCCATTTTATGCATTGATTGCTTTATGAGAACATGGTGGTGGCTACAGGCTCACAGGAACCTAACCCTGTATTTCCCCAGTAACAGTGGTTCCGTTTCAGTATTTGTTAATTTAATGTTCACGACTTTATAGAACATTGCTTCTGTGAATAATGAGAATCAACTGTACATAAAATGAGTTTATTCTAGACTAATTTAGGCATAGATTTGTGCCGGGGTCCAGCCCTGGGGGGGATCCAGGGGTCCCACAGGAGGAGACGGCGTCGGCGAAATTCGAGTGAGAGAGCCAAATTCTTTTCTTTCTCTTTATTCTCTAGTTAGCATTTACTGCCAGGCATCTCTCCCAAATGCTAGTACAGCTCCTTTTTTATAACACACACACCAAGTTACAATTACATGGTATTAATCATTGCTTCTGTTTCACTATGTTTACATGTTTCCAGATAACAGTTAATTTATATCTATAAACTACAAATCAGGTGGCAAATCATTCAAAGTACAATTAAAAAATAACTTGAATAGCGATAACATCGGTAAAAGCTTTTAAAGGATTAGTACTAACTAATAACTCAACTTTACTGTTGTTGTGAGTCAAGGGGCAGAGAGAGATTAACAGACAAAATCATTAAGGACTAGCAAATGACCACCGCTTGCTCAGGCAAATGGCCTTGAGTTTATGCAGTGTCCTAACTTTCCTCACAAGATAACAAAAGGCTTGCTTATTAAGAAATTGTCATAACATCAAGAGTAACTTTTGCTTAAAGATATATAGAGTGCACCTGCAAGATAGCTTAGTAGCAACATAATATCAGAAGGCATTAATTGCTATTGCTTCTATGGATTTCCCCCCATACCTCTCATTATCAGAAGAAAGAATTTTTGGGAAAGTACATAAATCTCATGAGAGTGTCTCACTGAGAAAGCCCAGCAACTGCCTTCAGTCATAAAACAATTCTCTTAGCAAAACATTCTTTTCTTGCTGACTGCATTTCCATCCCAGGCCACGCAACGGGCCATTCCATAACACCTTACCTAAGATTCTATTGTCTAGTCAAACTTTATTTATTTACTATATTCACACACTAGTTAAGTTCTAACTATATTCTTCTTAGAGTGTACCACTATCTGCAGAT
Source organism: Saccopteryx leptura (assembly GCF_036850995.1). Taxonomy (NCBI): domain Eukaryota; kingdom Metazoa; phylum Chordata; class Mammalia; order Chiroptera; family Emballonuridae; genus Saccopteryx; species Saccopteryx leptura. The sequence goes on from NC_089505.1 coordinate 67,643,628, forward strand.
CAAATAAGCAAGAAGAAAGGAAAGTTTCTCTACTCTATCACCTGAAAAGGCTAGGGAGGAAAAATGATGAATTAAGTGAAGGCCAAAAGGTGCTCTGTGCACAGCCACTGCCTTCTACCCATTCACAAGTCACAATCTATTCTTTCTAACATGATTAAGAAGAAATTCTCCTACAAACTTAACCCTTTATGAGGGATATCATAGCCAGCCTCTTATGTTTACGAGCCCAGATCAAGGGGCTTACAGGCTTTTCTGTGGAACTTACACCTTCTGTCTCATTTCCAAAGAAATTACTACAAATCTACAGGGAAAGCACGGTACTATTATCCCTGTGCCACAAATAATAGCACACACCCAGAAAAAGGGGGGATATAAGGCCAGATTAATTCAAAAGATTAAAGGGGGAAGTATCGTGCCTTTCCTTGCGGTGACTTTGTCAACCCGCAGCTGTTGGTCTTTACTGCGGTGACTCTATCTTCTTTTGCTGTGACTTTGTCAACCAGCAGTTTTGGATCTTCTTCTGCTGTGACCTAGTTAGCCAGCATTAGTGGATCGGCTCCCGACAGATTTGTATCAAATATCACTCCTGAGCAAACTTAAAAAGGAAGCTGTAAATATATACTGAGTGGGCCAAGGCATCCCTAAGACTTCAACAATCAGAATCCAGTTCTTCTCATTTGCATTCGAATTCACATTTGTTTATGTCTTCCCACTTTCCACACAGCTTCAGCACCTATGTTGTCACAAACCTTGCAATGTGGCCCTGGCCAGTAGCTCAGTTGTTTAGAACATCATGCCAAGTTTGTAGTTCGATCGCCAGTTAAGGCACATACAAGAATCAACCAGCCTGACCTGTGGTGGCGCAGGGGATGAAGCGTTGACCTGGCATGCTGAGGTCACCAATTTGAAACCCTGGGCTTGCCTGATGAAGGCACATATGGGAAGCAACTACTATGAGTTGATGCCTCCTACTTCTTACCCCTCTTTCTCTCTTTAAAAAAAAAAAAAATGAAAGCATAAATTAGTGGAACAACAAATTGGTGTTTCTCTCTCTTTCCTCCCCTCTCTCTAAAATCAATCAGTAATTTTTAAAAAATGTTATATATCAAACAGATAATGTTACAATGTTATACATATGGTAAAAGCACAAATTTTAAGTGTACAGCAGTATAAAATTTTATGTATGCATTTAACTATATAACTGTTGCCTAGACCAAGGTATAGAACTTTTCTAGCATTTTCTGGAAACTTCTGGATATTGCCAGAAGATGTTGCACATTCCCAGAGAGTAATAACTGCATCCTGCCTGCTCTAAGTGTAAGGAATTAGAAGATGCCATTGACTTTAAGATGCAAGCAAACATCTATGTCTTCATAGATTCTATGATATTCTATAACATAGAAGAAAGAAAGGCTTCTAAAAAATATTCATGTCTGACCAGGTGCAGAGAATAGACCATTGGCCTGGGATGCTGCGGACCCAGGTTCAAAACCTAAGGTCACCGGCTTGAGTGCAGGCTCATCAGGCTTGAGCGTGGGCTCACCAGCTCCAGCACAGGGTCACTGGCTTGACTGTGGTATGATAGACATGACCCCATAGTCACTAGCTTGAGCCCAAAGGTCACTGGCTTGAGCCCAAGGTCACTGGCTTGAGCAAGGGGTCACTAGCTCAGCTAGAGTCCCCCTTCCTCCCGGTCAAGGCACGTATGGGAAAGGAATCAGTGAGCAACTAAGGTGCCACAACTATGAGTTAGTGCTTCCCATCTCTCTCCCTTCCTATCTGTCTGTCCCTATCTGTCCCTCTCTTGGATAAAAGGAAAAGAAAGGAAAGGAAAGGGGAAGGGGAAGGGAGGGGAGGGGATAGAAAGGAAAGAAAAGGAAAGGAAGAAGGAAGGAAATATTCAAAGGAGGGAAAGAAGGAAGGAAGGAAGGAAATATTTGAAGGAAGGAGGGAAGGAATGAAGGAAGGGAGGAAGGAATGAGGGAGGAAGGGAGGGAAGGAGGGAGGGGAGGGGAGGGAGGGAGGGAGGGAGGAAATATTCAAAGGCCCTAGCTAGTTTGCTCAGTGGATAGAGCATTGGCCCAGGATGTAGAATTCCAGGGTTCGATCCCCTGTCAAGGAACACATGAAAAGTGTCCATCTGCTTCTCTCCCCCTTCCTCTCCCCCTCCTCTCTTCCCTTCCCACAGCCAATGGCTCTGTTGATTCCAGTGTGGGTTAGGGCACTGAGAAACGCTCGGTTTTTCTGAGCGTTGGCCTTAGGCACTGAAGATAGCTTGGTTGATTTGAGTATCAGCCCCAGACAGGAGTTGCCAGGTGGATCCCTGTACAGGCGCTTGTAGGAGTCTATTTGTCCTCCTCTCACTTAAAGAAAAAATTTAAGTCTCTTCTGACCACCTCCCGATAATTCTTCTTTCTCCCACCATTGCCTGTGAGAAACACTTTAGTCAGTCTTTTGTGAGTTTATATATACATATATTTATTCCCAGGAACATATATATTTATAGTATATAATTAACTTATATTATATAAATGTTATGTAAAAATTTATATTTTATAGATATAATGAATTTATAGTATATAAATGATATATACATATATATCATGTAGTTATATATTATTATTTTAAGTTTTAATTTTATTTAAATTTATTTTATTTTATTTTTATTTTTTTATTCTTTTTTTTTTTTTAGAGAGGAGAGGGAGATACAGAGAGAGAGAGAGAGAGAGAGAGGAGAGACAGAGAGAGAGAAGGGGGGGAGGAGCTGGAAGCATTAACTCCCATATGTGCCTTGACCAGGCAAGCCCAGGGTTTCGAACAGGCGACCTCAGCATTTCCAGGTCGACGCTTTATCCACTGCGCCACCACAGGTCAGGCCTAATTTTTATTTATTACTTTTTAGAGAGAGAGAGAGAAACATTGATTCATGCTGTCATTGGTTAATTCTTTTTTTTTTTCTAAATATTTTATTTATTGATTTTTTAGAGAGAGAGGAGTGAGAGAGAGAGACAGAGAGAGAGAGAGAAGGGGGAGGAGCAGGAAGCATCAACTCCCATATGTGCCTTGACCAGGCAAGCCCAAGGTTTCGAACCGGCGACCTCAGTGTTCCAGGTCGACGCTTTATCCCACTGCGCCATCACAGGTCAGGCCTCATTGGTTAATTCTTGTATGTGCCCTGATCAGGGATCGAGCCCACAACCTCGGCATGTCAGCACAAAGCTCCAACCAACTGAACCACCCAGCCAGGGCCTATATATAATATGATATAGAAAATATATTTAATATATAAAAATATATAATATAAATATCTGTAATTTTTTAAATATTATTGATTTAGAGAGAAAGAAAGGGAGAGAGAGAGAGATGCAGAAATATTAATCTGTTCTTGTATGTGCCTTGACTGAGGATCAAACCTGCAACCTTGGTGTATGGGGGACAATACTCAGTCTAACCAATCAAGCTATCTGGCCAGGGCATTATAATATATAATTTTAATTGTGATAAAATATATAAAATATTTACCATTTTAACCTTTATTTATTTATTTTTGTATGTGTGACAGAGACAGACAGAGGGGCAGAGAGAAGGACAGATAAGAACAGACAGGAAGGGAGAGAAATGAGAAGCATCAATTCTTCATCATGGTTCCTTGTTGTTTGTTGATTGTTTTATTATATGTGCCTTGACCAGGGGCTACAGCAGAGTGAGTGACTCCTTGCTCAAGCCAGTGACCATGGGGTCATGTCTAGGATCCCATGCTCAAGCCAGCGACCCTGCAGTCAGGCTGATGAGCTCGCGCTTAAGACGGCAACCTTAGGGTTTTGAACGTGGGTCCTCAGCATCTCATTCTGACACTATATCCACTGCTCACTACCTGGTCAGGCCCATTTTAACCATTTTTAAGTGTATTAAAAATGTATTAGGGCCTGACTTGTGGTTGCGCAGTGGATAAAGCGTCAACCTGGAAACGCTGAGGTTGCCAGTTCAAAACCCTGGGCTTGTCTGGTCAAGGCACATATGGGAGTTGATGCTTCCTGCTCCTCCCCCCTTCTCTCTCTCTCTCTCTCCTCTCTATAATGAATAAATAAAATCTTTTAAAAAAATGTATTAAAAAACCAGTGTTGGCCCTGGCCAGTTGGTTCAGCAGTTGACTGTTGGCCTGGTGTGTGGAAGTACTCGGTTTGATTCCCAGCTAGGGCACACAAGAGAAGCACCCATCTGCTTCTCCACCCTTCCCCCTCTCCTTTCTCTCTGTATCTTTCTTCCCATCCCACAGCCAAGGCTCCATTGGAGCAAACTTGGCCCGGGCACTGAGGAAGGCTCCATGGCCTCGGCCTCAGGCGCTAGTATGGCTCAGATTGCAGCGGAGCAAGGGCCCCAGATGGGCAGAGCATTGCCCCCTGGTGGGCATGCCAGGTGGATTCCGGTCAGGCACATGCGGGAGTCTGTCTGCCTGCCTCCCCCACCCCTTCTCACTTTGGAAAATAAATAAATAAATAAATAAAATTTAAAAACCAACAACCAGTATTAAGTGTATTCACAATGTCATGTAAACATCACTACTATTTCCAGAACTTTTCCATCATATCAAACAGAAACTCAGTATCCATTAGGCAAACAAAACATTCCCATTCTGCCTGACCAGGTAGGTGATGGTGCAGTGGATAGAGCACTGGACTGGGATGTGGAGGACCCAGGTTCAAAACCCCGAGGTTGCCAGCTTGAGTGCAGGCTCATCTGGTTTGAGCAAGGCTCACCAGCTTGAGCCCAAGGTGGCTGGCTTGAGCAAGGGGTTACTCAGTCTGCTGTAGCCCCCTGGTCAAGGCACATATGAGAAATCAATCAATGAACAACTAAGGAGCCGCAACAAAGAATTGATATTTCTCATCTCTCTCCCTTCCTGTCTGTCTCTCTCTGTCTCTGCCACAAAAACAAACAAACAAACAAACAAACAAAACAATTCCCATTTTCATTTACCCTCAGTCCCAGGTAACCTCTGTTTTATGTTGTCTCTGAATTTGTTTATTTTAGATATTTCATGTAAGTGGATATATTATTTGTTCTTTTGAGTCAGACTCATTTCACTTTGCATAATGTTTTCAGGGTTCATACACATTGTAGCTCACATCAGAATATCATTCCTTTTTTTTTAATTGAATTTATTGGGATGATATTGGTTATTAAAATTATACCGGCTTCTGGTGTATAATTCTATAATGCATCATCTACACACTGTATTGTGTGTTCACCACCCAAAGTTAAATCTTCTTCCATCACTATTTGTTCCCCCTTTACGCTCTTCTACTCCTACCCTCTTCCCCTCTGGTAAGCTCCATCCGTTAATAGGCACTGGGACCTGGTTGTTGATTTTTGATTTTTAAAATTTTTTATTTACTGATTTTTAGAGAGCGGAAAGAGACAGAAAGACAGGAGAGAGAATGAAGAGGAAGAAGCAGGAAGCATCAACTCGTAGTAGTTGCTTCCTGAATGTCCCTTGACCAGGCAAGCCTGGGGTTTCGAACCTATTACCTCAGTGTTCCAGGTAGAATCTACCTGGTAGATGCTTTATGCACTGTGCCACCACAGGTCAGATGTTGTTGTTGTTGTTTTTCATCTCAGATGGGCTCTGGCCAAATAGTTCAGTTAATTAGAGCATCATCTCGAAGCATAAAGATTGATGGTTTGATCCCCAGTCAGAGCACAAACAGGAACAGATCGATGTTCCTATCCCTTGCTCTCTCTCCCCCTTCCTTTCTCTCTAAAAATCAATCTATAAATAATGTTTTTTTAAAAAAGACTCAAATGGCCTGACCAGGCGGTGGCGCAGTGGATAGAGCGTCGGACTGGGATGCAGAGGACCCAGGTTCGAGACCCCAAGGTCGCCAGCTTGAGCGCGGGCTCATCTGGTTTGAGCAAAAGCCCACCAGCTTGAACCCAATGTCGCTGGCTCCAGCGAGGGGTTACTCGGTCTGCTGAAGGCCCGCGGTCAAGGCACATATGAGAAAGCAATCAATGAACAACTAAGGTGTTGCAATACGCAATGAAAAACTAATGATTGATGCTTCTCATCTCTCTCCATTCCTGTCTGTCTGTCCTTGTCTATCTCTCTCTCTGACTCACTCTCTGTCTCTGTAAAAAAAAAAAAAAAAAAAAAAAAAAGTCTCAAATGGAATCGATAAACATCTTGTTGTGGCCTGACCAGGCGGTGGTACAGTGGATAAAGCGTCGGACTGGGATGCCGAGGACCCAGGTTCGAGACCCAGAGGTCGCCAGCTTGAGCGCGGGCTCATCTGGTTTGAGCTAAAGCTCACCAGCTTGGACCCAAGGTCGCTGGCTCAAGTAAGCGGTTGCTCAGTCTGCTGAAGGCCAGTGGTCAAGGCACATATGAGAAAGTAATCAATGAACAACTAAGGTGTTGCAAAGCGCAATGAAAAACTAATGATTGATGCTTCTCATCTCTCCGTTCCTGTCTGTCTGTCCCTGTCTATCCCTCTCTCTGAAAAAAAAAGGAAAAAAAACCATCTTGTTGTGTGCCCACCCTTTGCCACTTGGCAGCATACTTTGTTGCTCGCTCTATGTCAGTAATATAGGTGGTCCTTGTTCCTTTTAACAGCTGCATAGTATGCCATAGCATGAGTGTAGCTTCTAGGTTATTGGTAGTTACTGATCATGCTGGCCTTCTTCACCGAGCTCCACCCTCCCTGTTGGACAGTCAAGTCTTGGGTGGCTCGATTTCCCACTGTCCCTCCTGCTACCTTGGCCCCAGCCACCCAGCTGTGTGTCTTTCCGCCCCACTCCCAGGTCAGTGACTGGTGGGAAGAATTTGTGTACCTACGCTCCCGGAACTCGCTAATGGTGAACAGCAACTATTATATGATGGTGAGAAAGAGAGAAGCGGGCTAGGACTGCTGGGGGGTGGGGTGGGGCTCACAGTTCCTGGGTCTAGGATCGGGATGTTTGGTAGAATGTGTGTGTGTGTGGGGGGGGGGGGGGGGTTTAGGGTCAGCGACCAAAATCACAGTCTGGAATTCACCACCCGCCCTCTGTTGGGGTCAGGACCTGTGTGTGTGTGTGGGGGGGTCAGTGTCCCCATCAGGGGCACATCTGACTCCAGGCATTTTGCTGTCCCCTCGGCTGGCCCCCAGGACTTCCTGTATGTCACGCCCACACCCGTGCAGGCTGCTCGCGCAGGGAACGCTGTCCACGCCCTCCTCCTTTACCGCTACCGCCTGAACCGCCAGGAGATCCTCCCGGTAACGGGGCCACCGCAGTGGGCTGGGATCAGAAGCCATGGTTCTGTGGTCATGGGGCCTCATGGGGCTTGGGGACAGTTCACAACCCCATGGTCTCCTGTAGACTTTGCTGATGGGAATGCGGCCCTTATGCTCCGCCCAGTATGAGAGAATATTCAACACCACGCGCATTCCTGGGGTCCAGAAAGGTGAGACTCTTTCCCCTTCTGCCTGACAAGCAGAACAGTGTCGTTGCTAAGAGCATGTCTCTGGAGTCAGTCTGCCTGGGTTGAATCCCAGGTCCCTTTCCCAAGCTGTGTGACCTTGAGCAAGTTATTACCCATTCTGAGCCTCAGTTTATGCATCTCTAAAATGAGATAATAAGAAACAGGGTGATGAGGAATAAATGAGTGCTTAGAATAGTGCAAGCCACATAGGAAGTGCCTAATATGTAGTTGTTAATTCTTATAAAGTTTCTGACCTTCCTGCCCTCTTTACACTTTTGCCCGCCACCCCAAGACCATATCCGCCACCTTCGTGATAGCCGACACGTGGCCGTCTTCCACCGGGGCCGATTCTTCCGCGTGGGGACCCACTCCCAAAGTGGCCTGCTTTCCCCGCGGGCCCTGGAGCAGCAGTTTCAGCGAATCCTGGACGACCCCTCACCTGCCTGCCCCCACGAGGAGCATCTGGCCGCCCTGACCGCAGCTCCCAGGTGAGGGTGGGAGGTCAGGGGCCCCAGGGGCCCAGACACATCCTGATGTTACAGAGGGGCAGGGTTGGGGCCCAGTGAAGGCTGGGCAGGGTGAAGGGCTCAGGCACGTCTTTCAACAGGGACATGTGGGCCCAGGTGCGGAGGTCCCTGAAGAGCCAGGCAGAGGATGCCCTAGAGGCTGTGGAAGGGGCGGCTTTCTTTGTATCACTGGACTCGGAGCCAGCCGGGCTCACCCGGGAGGACCCCGCTGCGTCGTTGGATGCCTACGCCCACGCCCTGCTGGCTGGCAGGGGCCATGACCGGTGAGTGAGCCCAGCAACTTGGGCCCCACCTTATCTGTAACCAGAACCCAATATTTAGATCTAAGACTCGGGACATTAGACAAGCAGATCCTGGGCCCAGACCTGGGGTTTCTCCAGATCCAAGGGCATCTTTGATTTGAGGACCCCAGGCTCAATGCCTTGAGACCTGGGAACCCCTGATCCAGAGGACCCCTAAGCCCAGGGAGGATTTCAGACCCTGGGACCCCAAACCCCCAAGCCTAGGGACCTCAGACTCAGAACCATGGAATCCTCAGACCTATAAGCTGGCATCCTAATAAGCCCAAGACCCCAGACCTGGGACCCCAGTTCTAGAAATCCTCAGAGCCCTTCATCACTCTGCCCACCAGTCATCACTCTGATTTCTGAGACCTCTGGCAAAGTCTCCTTAACCTCTCTGTAAGCCTTGACCCTTACTCGGTATGAGCTCTCAGAGTCCATCAACTCTTTGAACCTTACCCAGGTTTCAGAGTCCATCTAGAGCCACCAGATGGAGACCCCACCCTCTTAAAGATCCCCACACCAACCCTGGTTCCAGAAAAATCTTCCCACCATGAAATCGCCACAAGTCCCTCAGAGAGCACCCCGAGTTCCCTCTTGTCCCCCTACCCCTGCTCTTGGGTGACCTCTCTGAACTCTCTCTTCCTGCAGCTGGTATGACAAATCCTTCACCCTCATCGTCTTCTCCAATGGGAAGCTGGGCCTCAGCGTGGAGCACTCATGGGCTGACTGCCCCATCTCAGGACATATGTGGGAGGTAGAGCAGCCAGCCCACCCCCCACCCTGCGGACCGCTGCCCTTATTTTTAAAGACCTTCCTCTCTAGGCACATAGGGCCAGAGAAAAAGCAGAGGCTCAGAGAGAGACAGAGACCAGGGCCACCCAGAAAGAAGGGGTCTGGGATTATGACCTTCCTTTGACAAATGGACAGTTGGGACTCAAAGAAAGGAGATGATTTGCCCAGAGTCACAGAACCAGGAGTTGTAGAATTGGAACACAAATCCAGAATGTTCTGAGACCAGGATGTGAGACCTTTCAATCACATCACACTGAATCGGAACCATGTTTCAGCTGTGGCTGGCTCTGTGACCCTGAACGAGTTACTCTCCTCCTCTGAGCCTGTTTTTCCATTATCAAGTGAAAGGGTTGGATTAAGTCTGGCCCAGTTCTGAGAACCTTCGTGTCTCTATTTTCTCTATTTTATTTAGTCTTAAATCATAGGGGGTGGTGTCTTCCCCCCATCAGGCTACCAGTCTTTGTGGTGCTGCAGGAGGGGTTGGGGGGGGGGAGGACCCAGGCTGGGGATCAGGCATGTGTGTGTGTGGGGGGGAGGCGCTTCCAAACTTCAGGAGTAGCGGCACTGACTCTTCTGTGCCTCTTTTTTTTTTTTTTTTGTATTTTTCTGAAGCTGGAAACGAGGAGAGACAGTCAGACAGACTCCCGCATGCGCCCGACCGGGATCCACCCAGCACACCCACCAGGGGCGATGCTCTGCCCACCAGGGGGCGATGCTCTGCCCCTCCGGGGTGTCGCTCTGCCGCGACCAGAGCCACGCCAGCGCCTGGGGCAGAGGCCAAGGAGCCATCCCCAGCGCCCAGGCCATCTTTGCTCCAATGGAGCCTTGGCTGCGGGAGGGGAAGAGAGAGACAGAAAGGAAGGAGGGGGGGGGTGGAGAAGCAAATGGGCGCTTCTCCTATGTGCCCTGGCCGGGAATCGAACCCGGGTCCCCCGCACGCCAGGCCGACGCTCTACCGCTGAGCCAATTGGCCAGGGCCTTCTGTGCCTGTTTCTTATTTGTAAAAGGGGAATTGTTTTTCTCTTTGATGATATCAGTAAATGAAACTCTCAATTCAGTTCAACCTTAGACCCATCAGACACTTCCTGTCAACATATCATCTCTGCATACTGACTTTGAACAAGGAGTTGTCATGTAAAGTAAGAGAAAGAGAAATGTGCCTGACCAAGCAGTAGCACAGTGGATAGAGTGTCAGAGACTGGGTCACAGAGGACCCAGATTCAAAACCCCAAGGTCGCTGGCTTGAGCGAGGGCTCACCAACTTAAGCACGGGGTTGCTGGTTTGAGCATGGGATCATAGATGTGACCCCATAGTCACTGGCTTGAAGCCCAAGGTTGCTGGCTTGAGTGAGGGGTCACTCACTCTGCTGTAGCCCCCTCCCCCGCCCTCAAGGCACATCTGAGAAAGCAATTAATGAACAACTAAGGTGCCGCAATGAAGAATCGATGCTTCTCATCTCTTTCCCTTCCTGTCTATCTGTCCCTCTCTCTGTCTCTGTCACACACACACACACACACACACACACACACACACACACAAGAGAAATGCAAGGTTGAAGGGTAGTAGGTGCTCAATCAGGGCTGATTTAAAATATTTAGCTGCCTGACCTGTGGTGGCACAGTGGATAAAGCGTCATCCTGGAATGCTGAGGTCACCAGTTTGAAACCCTGGGCCCAGTCAAGGCACATATGGGAGTTGATGCTTCTTGTTCTTCCCCACTTCTCTCTCTCACACATATGCTTTCTCTCTTTATATATATATATATAAAATGAATAAATAAAATCTTAAAAAAATTTTTTTAAATAAAATATTTAGCAATACTGCTCAGAAAAATGTCATATCATTTGAAGTAATAAAATATCCCCTAATTTTTGTGAGCATATTTAACAATAATAAGAAGCAGAGTGTGGGTCCTCCTCAATCAGAATGGACGCCAAGGGGTGATCCTTGGGAGGGCTGGTGCCTTGGTGGCTCTTTATCTGCCTGTCAGAAGTACAGGGCTAGTGAGCACCAGTTGAGTATTAGTATCTGTCCCGCTCTCGATGAACTTGACCCCAAGAACCCACTTGTGAACACCCGAGGTTTCTCCTTCTCAGGGCCTGACCCTATCCCCAGAAGGGAGTGATAAAAGAGGTCCCTGGTTAGATGGCCCTTGGACCAGAGAGAGGAAGGGACTCTGACAGCCTCCATTTGTACACAGTTCACTCTGACCACAGAATGTTTTCAACTGGGCTACTCAGTGGATGGCCACTGCAAGGGGCACCCCGACCCCGCACTGCCCCAGCCCCAGCGGCTACACTGGGACCTTCCAAACAAGGTGAGTCCAGGTTTCTGGGCCTCTCTGAATCCCAAAATTTATGACTTTGACTCTGAACTCATTTCTACCCCCAATCTCAACCTCAGTCTCAACCCCACCCCCTTACTCCATCCACAACCCTAACTCTAATCCTTTCCACACCATCAACTCCATCCTCACCTGACCAGGCAGTGGCGCAGTAAATGGAGTGTTGCACTGGGACATAGAGGACCCAGGTTTGAGACCCCGAGGTTGCCGGCTTGAGTGCGGGCTCATCTGGTTTGAGCAGGGCTCACCAGCTGGAGTCCAAGGTCGCTGGCTTGAGCAAGGGGTCACTTGCTCTGCTATAGCCCCCCAGTCAAGGCACATATGAGAAAGCAATCAATGAGAAACTAAGGTGCTGCAATGAAGAATTGATGCTTCTCATCTTCTCTCTTCCTGTCTGTCTGTTTCTATCTGTCCCTCTCTTTGTCTTTCTCTGTCTCTGTCACATACACACACAAAAGAAAAGAATTGATGCTTCTCATCTCTCTCCCTTCTTGTCAGTTCGTCTCCCTCAAAAAAAAAAACCCAAAATCCCAACAAGTAAAACACAAAACTCCATCCTCAACTCCAACCCCAGTTTCTCAGTCCAGTCCTACCCCAACTCCATCCTTACCCCAACTTCATCCCAATCCCAATCCCATCGCTATGCCTAAATTTGATCCTGTTTCCACACCAAACCCATCTGAATCCCCAACCCAAACTCCAGCCCAGCCCAGCCCCCACCCTAACTTTGTCCCATCCCCAACTCCAACCCCACCCCAACCTTCAGTGACATCCCTGTGTTCATCTTTAACCCAGTCCTTCAGCTCCATTCCCTTCTTTGTTCCAATTTCCAACTCCATTCCTATGGCCACTTCCAGCCCCCGTCTCCACTCAGATACTGCCCTCATCTCTAAACCCGCCACTCCTCCCTCCCTTCTCCAGCAGATCCATCTTTCCATTTCTCTTGCCCTGAGGGGAGCCGAGACCTTGTCTGGAGACATTGACTGCCACGTCTTTCCCTTTTCCCACTTCGGCAAGAGCTTCATCAAACGCTGCCACCTCTCTTCAGACAGCTTCATCCAGGTGGCCTTACAGCTGGCCCACTTCCGGGTCAGTTGGGTTCCCAGACCCCAACCCCTGGTGCCCCAAAAACTGCCTTGTCAGCCCTCTTTCATGACTCTTCTTGGCCATTATGGGTCCGCCATCTTGATTTCTCTCAACCACACATTTCTGGGTGGAGGAAGCTGGGGTCTAGAGGTGGGTCAAGTCTGTGAAGACTTCCTGAGCCCAGATGACAATCTCCTCTTCTCCTTGTCCCCTAGGACAGGGGTCAGTTCTGCCTGACTTATGAATCGACCATGACTCGCTTATTCCTGGAAGGCCGGACGGAGACAGTGCGGTCTTGCACGAGGGAAGCCTGCAACTTTGTGAGGGCTATGGAGAACAAAGAGAAGACAGTGGGTGTGAGCCTCCTTTGAGGCTTTGATCATTTCAACATTCTAACTCATACATTTGCAGACATTTATGGAGCACCTGCTGAGGGCCAGGCCACGTGATGGGCACTAGGGACAGGGAGGGACCAGATCTGGACTCTGACCTCAAGGAGTTTACTGATGGGGAAACAGAGATAGTTCTGCATAGTGTGATACATGCTTTAACGGGGGGCACATAGGAAATGGGGGTGCATTCAAGAAGGAGCCCTTTTACCACAATGCAGCTCTCTTTTATTATTTAACCTGTGATCTTGTGACTTCCATTGCACCATTGCTCACGTTCCCTATAGAATATCTGCCCAGACACCCTCCCCCAAGCCCTGCACTTCTGTTCCCTCTCCCCGCTGCCTCCATGGTCCAGCGGGAGGAGTTTCGGGAGAGTCAGACAGACTTGGAAACCCATCTGATTCTGCCTTCCTGTGTGTCCCTGGGCAGTGACTTACCCCCTTCACTGAGCCTGCTTCCCCTCGGTAAAACAGAGTTGCTATTTCTGCCTTGTAGGGATGTTGCAAGCTAGGTTGAGGTCAGGGGTGTGACAGACCCCAGCAGTAAGCCCACTTCCTGTTTTTCCATGACCTGTGTGTGACCTGTCCGGGGACCCCAGGACCCACAGTGCCTCGTCCTGTTCCGCATGGCGGTGGATAAGCACCAGGCTCTGCTGAAGGCAGCAATGTGCGGACAGGGCTTTGACCGCCATCTCTTCGCGCTCTACATCGTATCCCAATTCCTCCACCTGCAGTCGCCCTTCCTGGATCAGGTTGGGGTGCAGGGAGAGGGTTAGAGAGGGAAGCGGTGAACCGCGGGAGAAGAGAGGCACTTGGGGGCAAGGAGGGTGATGTTTGGAAAAGGTGGGAACAGCAGAGGAGAGAGCTAGGGAGATCAGGGCAAGAGAGAAAGGGAGGAGAGGGGAAAGGGCAGAGAGAAGGGGATAGGGGCGTGGTCGTAGAAAGAAACGGGATGAGCTGATCTTAGAGGAGAGGGACTGGGGGCCGGGAGAAGGATGTCATGGTGAAGGGGGCGTGGTGTAGGAGGAGGGCGTTGCCAGGGAGAAGGGGCGGATCAAGGGAGGAGAGAGAAAAGGGGTCAGGGAAAAGAACTCCAAAGAGGCGTGATCAGGAAGGGGAATGGCAACTGCAGATGGGGGCTGATTTTAGGGAAAATGGGCAGCCAGGAGAGGAGGTCAGAAAGGGCGAGGGCTGTGTGGATTGTTGAGCCAAAGGGGCGAGGACCTGCTGGTCTGTTTTTATTGCATATGTGACTGTCCCTTGTCCCTCAGGTTCACTCGGAGCAGTGGCAGCTGGCCACCAGCCAGATCCCTGTTCAGCAAACTCACCTGTTCGATGTTTATAATTACCCCGACTACGTTTCCTCTGGTGGTGGATTTGGACCAGTGAGTGGGACTGGTTCCGACCCCAGCTCCCTAAACCTAGGCCCTGCGGGAGGAGTGGCTGGGGGTCTCACTCCTGTGTCCTGGTGTAGGAGGGGTCTGGCGGCTTTCTTGTTCCCCTCACTCTGTCCCTTTTCAGGTCGATGACCATGGTTATGGTGTTTCTTACATCTTCATGGGGGATGACACGATCACCTTCCACATCTCCAGCAGAAAGTCAAGCACAAAAACGGTGAGACCAAACTTGAAAACGCAGAACCACCACCGCGCCACCTCCTTCCTCAGCACCCAGGCATCTGGATCCCTAGCTCCCTCCTGTCCTACAACCCAAGAGTCCAGACTCCCAGCCCCCTTCTGCCCCACCATCCAGGATTGCCAGTCCCCAGCCTTTTCTGCCTTAGTCTCCAGTGTCAGGGACCCCAGCCATCTTGTTTCTCAGCCTGCAGGAGCCCCTCTCTCAACTTCCTCTGGATGTGACCCATTTCTCCTTCCAGGATTCCCACAGACTGGGGCAGCACATCGAGGATGCACTGTTGGATGCGGCCTCCCTGTTCCAGGAGGGGCGGCAGCATCTTAAGCGAGGATGCAGAGGGTCAAGGGAGGACAACTTGGGGAATAGGTGTGGATCGCTCCCTCGCCACACCAGGGTACCCACGCCACCCACCAATCTGTGATCCCTTCCAATAAGGAGCTGGTCTCCCCAGGAACTAGTGGGAGGGCTCTATGACTGGGCTGATGCAGGACAGAGGCAGTCTGTTTGGGTTTAGAAATACCACATCTGGTCCAATAAAGATGTGTGAGCTGGGTACGTGGCATTGCTGTGCTCTTGGGCCGGGCAGGTGTGGCAGAGAAGAAAAGGTCCCATTCATCCCCAGGCCCAACCATGAATTCTCAGTTAAATAATCACAACTTAAGTGGCAAGCCCTAATACCAGCTCGGTGTACTGCATTCTCACTTCCAGTCACACTAACCCAGCCATCCACGGCCGGTCCCAGGCAAGCAATCCCACAAGCTCTCAGCCCAGTTCCTGCTGCCGCAACGCCCATCATCCACACTCTGGAGGCCACGTAACTTATCAATATCTCCGATGTACTTGCCAGTTCTTGTTCATCCAGTCTAATTAATGCGATATTATTGATAGAGTGAACTAATGGGGTGTTTTGAAGAATATTTAAACCAAGTACTGTGATTTTATGTAATTAAAAATTGTTAACATGCCGTGAACCTGGGTTGGAAAACTTATTATTGCTAAGATGTCAGTACTATCCAAAGCATTCCACAGATTCAATGCAATTCTGTCTATCCCTATCAAAATCCCAATGGCCTTCTTTGCAGAAATAGAAAATTTCACTCTACTTCGAAGAGCCGAACAGTCTTGAAAAAGAAGAACAAAGTTGGAGATTTCACACTTCCTGGTTTCAAAACTTATTATAAAGTCACTGTAAGCAAAATAGTGTGATACTGGCATAAAGACCAACATGTGGACCAATGGAATAGACTAGAGAGCCCCAAAATAAACCCTCAGATATGTAATCAGGTGAACTTTGACAAGGGTGCCATGATCACTCAGTGGGGGGAAAAGGACAGTCTTTAAACAAATGGTGCTGGGAAAGCTGGTTACCCAGATGCAAAAGAACAAAGTTGAACCCTTACCTCACCCCATAGACAAAAATCAACTCAAATGGCTCAAAGACCTAAATGTAAAAACTAAAACTTTAAACTCTTAAAATATAGGGGCCTTGGCCAATTGGGTCAGTGGCAGAGTGTCAGCCTGGTGTGTGGATGTCCTGGGTTTAATTCCTGTTCAGGGCACACAGGAAAAGCGACCATCTGTTTCTCCACCCCTTCTCTCGCTTCCCTCTCTCTCTTCTCTCACAGCCATGGCTCTATTGGAGCGAGTTGGCTCTGGGTACTGAGGATGGCTCTGTGGCCTCTGCCTCAGGTGCTGAGAAAAGCTCAGTTGCTGAGCAACAGAGCAGCAGCCCCAGATGGACAGAACATCGTCCACTAGTTGGCTTGCCAGGTGGATCCCGATCAGGGCACATGCAGGAGTCTGTCTCTGCCTCCCTGCTTCTCACTTAATTAAAAAAAAAAAAAATAGAAAAACTCCATGCCATTGAATTTGGCAATGATTTCTTGGATAGGACCACAAAAGCACAGGCATTAAAAGAAAATATAGATAAATTGGACTACATCAAATTAAAAACTGTGCATCACAGGACAACAGAGTGAAATGACAACCAACATGATGGGAGAAAATATTTGTAAAGCATTTATCTGACTAGGGGTTAATATCCAGAACTCCTATGATGCATAAACAACTAAAATGAACCCCATTCAAAAATGGGCCAAGGATTTAAATAGACATTTCTCCAAAGATATACAAATGGCCAATAAGCACATGAAAAGTTGTTCCTGCTGGTTGCCAGGAGCTGGGAGGAGGGAGAAATGGGGAACGATGAGGTTCTGTTTAATGGATACAGAGCTTTTCTCTGGGATGATGAACAGTTCTGGAACTAGATAGTAGTGATGCTTACACAACATTGTGAGTGTAAGTAATGCCACTGAATTGTACACTTTTTTTTTTTAATTTTATTTTTTTTGTATTTTTCCAAAGCTGGAAACGAGGAGAGACAGTCAGACAGACTCCCGCATGCGCCCAACCGGGATCTACCCGGCACGCCCACCAGGGGGCGATGCTCTGCCCCTCCGGGGCGTCACTCTGCTGCGACCAGAGCCACTCCAGCGCCTGGGGCAGAGGCCAAGGAGCCATCCCCAGCGCCTGGGCCATCTCTGCTCCAATGGGGCCTCGGCTGCGGGAGGGGAAGAGAGAGACAGAGAGGAAGGAGGGGGGGTTGGAGAAGCAAATGGACGCCTTTCCCACGTGTCCTGGCTGGGAATTGAACCCAGTCCCCCGCACACCAGGCCGACGCTCCACCGCTGAGCCAACTGGCCAGGGCCTGAATTGTACACTTTTTTTTTTTTTTTTAGAAGATTTTTTTTTTAATTTAAATTTTATTTTATTTATTCATTTTAGAAAGGAGAGAGAGGGGGAGAGAGAGACAGAGAGAGAGGAGAGAGAGACAGAGGGGAGGAGCTGGAAGCATCAACTCCCATATGTGCCTTGACCAGGCAAGCCCAGGGTTTCAAACCGGCGACCTCAGCATTTCTAGGTCGATGCTTTATCCACTGCGCCACCACAGGTCAGGCGAATTGTACACTTTTAATCCCCAAAGTAATATTTTGATTAAGTTCACTATTCTTGGTTGCTTTATGATGTCATGTTTGTCAAATATATTATATATAAGGTCTACCAGAAAGTTCTGTCCGTTTTTGGAATAAAACAAAATACAAATTTTTCTTACCGTCAATAAACTTTATTAAATGATATATATATTTCCACACCAATCCTATCTTCCGAATATGGTCCGAAATGGTTTGCTGAGCTGAATTAAGCCTTTTTGCGACCTCCGATGTTGTCAGAAAAGGATCTTGCTCCAACATGGTCTTAACAACATTGTCATCATCGATCAAAGATGGTCGCCCAGAACGTGGCTTATCAGAAAGGTCAAAATCACCTGTTTCGAATTTCTCAAACCATCTTCTGCATGTCCTATCAGAAACTGTACCTTCACCAAACACTTTCAATAAATTTCTACATGCTTCTGTAGCATTTCTTCCTTGTTGAAATTTTATACAATACAGTGGCGTAAATGAACTTTATCAGTAGCCATGGGTACACTATCGCTTCACACATAAGACTAACGTGAATCAACTTTGTTTTAGTTAATTTGCTACGTCAGTATGTATATATACATTAAGTGATAAAAATAGAGAGGTACACATGCGCCAAATAAACGTGCTTACATGTCAAAACTTGTGATAGAAACAGACAGAACTTTCCAGTAAACCTTATATAAACTTTTGATGTTTATCATCTTTTTAATCTTTCAGGACCAGACTGACTAGTGCTACCTTACATTTTAATATATTGGCTTTTGACCTATCTTATTCTCTATAGAAAAAAACCCCACACATCTATTTATGTGTTTCTTTCATCTACAGTATTTATTTCTTCAGAGGACCTTTAGAATAATTGGGTTAAATTCTTTCGTTGGGATTTTGATTGGATTTGCATGAAAGATGTCATTTCAGCACAACATTCAGACTAGCTATCCAGGAAAACAGTCTTGCATGTATTTTTTTAAAAAGATTTTTATTTATTCATTTTAGAGAGAGGAGAGAGAGTTGAGGAAGAGGAGTGGGAAGCATCAATTCATAGTTGCTTCACATCCATGCCTTGACCGGGCAAGCCCAGAGTTTCGAACCAACAACCTCAGTATTCTAGGTTGATGCTTTACCCACTGTGCCACCACAGGTCAGGCTCAACTACTCTTTTAAAAAACATATTCGCCTGGCTGGATAGCTCAGTTGGTTGGAAGATCGTTCTGGAGCACTACGTTGCTGTTTGGATTCCCCAATGAGGATACATATAGGAGCAGCTTGATGTTCCTGTCTCTCTCTCCTTGCCCCCTCTCAAAAAACAAACAAAACTGGCCTGACCTGTGGTGGCGCAGTGGATAAAGCGTCAACCTAGAAATGCTGAGGTCGCAGGTTCGAAATCCTGGGCTTGCCTGGTCAAGGCACATATGGGAGTTGATGCTTCCAGCTCCTCCCCCCTTCTCTCTCTCTGTCTCTCCTCTCTCTGTCTCTCTCTCTCCTCTGTAAAAAAAAAAAAAAAAAAAGATCCTTTAAAAAAACAAACAAAACCATATTCAGACCTCAAGGGTACGGAATTAGATTACTGGTCGCTGGTCCCTGGCATGCTTTACTGTTAAGTGTGCCAGTTACTAAGTTATTATCTCTTGGTTTCAAATCCACTCCCCTTTTCTGGGCTTTGTGAATCTGGGATTGGGGTTCTGAAAACCACACTTCCTCTTTTCCTACCTGCTGTGCTACATGTTGCCGGTAGGGGGCATTAAAGAGACTTAGGAAGAGGCCTGGAGGAAGTAAAGGACTCCTCCCTCCCATTTGCTTTCTGCTTATTTCCAGTTTCTTGTTCTCATCAATCAGCATTACCTAACACAGCTTCTTTACTCTGGCTGTCTTTTTCGTAACTGCTGGTAAGTCTAGTTTGCAGGGTTGTTTTTTTTTTTTAAGCAAGAAACAGGAAGGGAGAAACATGAAAAGCATCAACTCAATTGTTGTGACACTTTAGTTTTTCTTTGATTGCTTTCTCATATGTGCCTTGACCAGGGGCTTTGACCAGAGGCAGGGCTTCAGTCAAAGCCAGTGACCCCTTGCTCAAGCCAGCGACCTTGGGCCCAAACCAGCAATTTTGGACTTCAAACTAGTGACCATGGGGTCATGTCTATGATCCCACACTCAAGCCAGCAAACCTGACGCTCAAGCTAGCAACCTCGGGGTTTTGAACCTGGGTTCTCAGCGTCCCAGGCCAACACTCATATCCACTGCGCCACTGCCAATTCAGCCTGATCTCCTCTGTTCTTCATTCTAGGCCCTAGAATCTAGGATGTTGTGGCTTCCTGCTGATGCTAATCTCTGGCTTCCCTCACCATCCTCTTTTCACCCCTCAGGTCTTCCATCATCTGTGCGGCTAACCCCATATTAAATTCTATTTTAAGTGTTCAAAGTAGTTATTTGTTGGTTAGGTCTTGATTGCTACAGCTGTTCTTGGTGCCAGGAGTGGCCTCAGGAAACAGATCCTCAAGGTGGGATTCTGGCATTACGTTGCTCATCTGTTTGAGTTTAATAAAATGGGACTACAGAAGACATCGTCTTTAGGAGAAATCTAAAAGGGGTTTGGGAGTAGATGAACGTGTTGCAATACTGGTTCTTTACCTACCCATTGGTATACCAAGGATACCATATGTATCATTATGTAAATGATTTATACCAAGGATACCATGTGTATCTCTAAGTAAATGATTTATCCTCTCTGGATCTATTTCTTACTCTGTGCTTTTTTTTTTTTTTTTTTTTTACAGAGACAGAGAGAGAGTCAGAGAGAGGGATAGACAGGGACGGACAGACAGGAATGGAGAGATGAGAGGCATCAATGATTAGTTTTTTGTTGCGCATTGCAACACCTTAATTGTTCATTGATTGCTCTCCCATATGTGCCTTGACCGTGGGCCTTCAGCAGACTGAGTGACCCCTTGCTCGAGCCAGTGACCTTGGGCTCAAGCTGGTGAGCTTTTGCTCAAACCAGATGAGCCCTCACTCAAGTTGGCGACCTCGGGGTCTTGAACCTGGGTCTTCCGCATCCCAGTCCAATGCTCTTATCCACTGCGCCACCACCCGGTCAGGCTTACTCTGTGCTTTAATATTACAAAATACATAGACTAGATAGCTTAAACAACAAGCGTTTATTTCTCAGTTTCAGAAGTTAAAAAGTCCAAGATCAAATGTTAACAGATTTGGTGTCTAATAAGAGCCTCCTATGGCCTGACCTGTGGTGGCGCAGTGGATAAAGCGTCGACCTGGAAATCTTGAGATCGCCTGTTCGAAACCCTGGGCTTGCCTGGTCAAGGCACATATGGGAGTTGATGCTTCCAGCTCCTCCCCCCCTTCTCTCTCTCTGTCTCTCCTCTCTCTCTCTCTCTGTCTCTCCCTCTCCTCTCTAAAAAATGAATAAATAAATTAAAAAAAAAAAAAAAGAGCCTCCTTCTTGGTTTGCCGATGGCTGCCTTCTTGCAGTTTCCTTACATGGTGGGGAGTGAAAGAGTATGTGTGTCTCTTCTGATAAGGGCACTAATCCCATGATGGAGCCCCACCGTCATGATCTCATCTAATCCTAATTACCTCCCAGTGGTTCCAACTCCAGATACCATCACAATGGGGGATTAGAGCTTCCACATATGAATTTTGGGCACACAAACATACAGTCCATAGCACTCTATAAAATGACAATGACTCTTCCACCCAGGTGTGCTCCTCTCTCCTTCCCCCAGGTGCATTTTCCTTGTGCTTCTTTCTTCTAAACTCCAAGGGCCGTTCTTCTGCCTCTGTAACTTGCCTCCTGAGTCCACACAGCCCAGCTGGCTCAGTTGTACCCCTATAACTTTCTAAATAAACTTTCACTTGTATTTGAGTTTCTTGCCCTGAATTCTTAGCTGAACTCAAAGATGGAAGTCTAACATTTGGTGCTGTTCTCCATTAACACTTGCAGCTGTGGAAAAAGAGGCTTTCACAGAACAGAACCCTACAAGCCATTCCTGGCCCATCTGATCTTACCTGGAAATTGATCTAGACTTGGATGGGCAAACAGGGTGAAATTCAGTCAGCTGTCTGGTGTTTTTTACTCCCTCACCCTCCCCCAGCTAACAATGCTTGTTTGTTTATATTTTTTGATGATAAAACATTTTAAGCCTGACCCATGGTGGTGCAGCGTTCTAGTTGACCTAGAACGCTGAGGTTGCCGGTTCAAAACCTTGGGCTTGCCTGGTCAAGGCACATATGGGAGTTGATGCTTCCTGTTCCACCCCCTTCTCTCTCTCTCTCTCTCTCTCTCTCTCTCTCTCTCTCTCTTTCTCTCCTCTCGAAACTGAATAAATAAAACAAACAAACAAAAAACCCCCAAACATTTTAAGCCTGACCAGGCGGTGGCGCAGTGGATAGAACGTCAGACTGGGATGTGGAGGACCCTGGTTCAAGACCCCGAGGTCACCAGCTTGAGCGCGGGCTCATCTGGTTTGAGCAAGGCTTACCAGCTTGGACCCAAGGTCTCTGGCTCGAGCAAGGGGTCACTGGGTCTGCTGTAGTCCCCTGGTCAAGGCACATATGAAAGATCAATCAATAAACAACTAAGAAGTCGCAACGAAGAACTGATGTTTCTCATCTCTCTCCCTTCCTGTCTATCTGTCCCTATCTGATCCTCTCTCTGATTCTCTCTGTCTCTGCCACAAAAAAAAAAAAGTAAGACTTTTATGACACAGAAAAATTATATGAATTTTATATTTCAATGTTCATAAATAAAATGTTTTATTGAAACACACACACAAAAATAGGCCTGACCTGTGGTGGCGCAGTGGATAAAGCGTCAGCCTGGAAACGCTGAGGTTGCTGGTTCAAAACCCTGGGCTTGCCTGACCAGGCGGTGGCACAGTGGATAGAGCATCGGACTGGAATGCGGAAGACCCAGGTTCAAGACCCCAAGGTCACCAGCTTGAGCAAGGGCTCTCATCTAGTTTGAGCAAAAAGCTCACCAGCTTGAGCCCAACGTCGCTGGCTCAAGCAAGGGGTTACTTGGTCTGCTGAAGGCCTGCGGTCAAGGCACATAAAAAAAAAACAAACAAACCCTGGGCTTACCTGGTCAAGGTACATATGGGAGTTGATGCTTCCTGCTCCTCCCCCCTTCTCTCTCTCTCTCTCTTCTCTATAATGAATAAATAAAATCTTTAAAAAAAAAAAAAAAAAAGGAAAACACACACAAAAAGAAATAAAAATAAAATGACAATGATTATTCATCCTCTGAGGGATTTTAGAACACCTTCTCCCTTTCCAGTTCCAATCACCTTGTGGTTACAAAAGAAGCCACATTAATAAATCCCAAATCTGCTAGCTTTTTTTAAAAAATTTTTTTATTTATTCATTTTAGAGAGGAGAGGGAGAGACAGAGAGAGAGAGAGAGAGAGGAGAGACAGAGAGAGAAGGGGGGAGGAGCTGGAAGCATCAACTCCCATATGTGCCTTGACCAGGCAAGCCCAGGGTTTCGAACCGGCGACCTCAGCATTTCCATGTCGACGCTTTATCCACTGTGCCACCACAGGTCAGACCCAAATCTGCTAGCTTTGAATCTATAAATTTATTGGAGAAAAGAAGCATCTTTATAAAATCTTATAAACCATGAATATGGTATAACCTTCCATTTATTAAGATCTTTAACTTCTCTCAATAACATTTTTAAGTTTTCTGTAGAGAGAATGGCATGTCTTTTGCTAGATTCCTGAAAATTTTTTAGTTGTATGCTACTTAGAAATAGCACCTTAAAGCCTGACCTGTGGTGGCGCAGTGGATAAAGTGTTGCCCCGGAACACTGAGATCACCTGTCCAAATTCCCAGGCTTACCTGGTCAAGGCACATGTGAGAAGCAACCATGAGTTGTATTTCCTGCTCCTTCCCCTGCCTTTCTCTCTCTGCCTCTCCTCTCTCTAAAATCAATAAATAAGATCTTTAAAAAAAGTTTTTTTTGTGTTTGCTTTAGCAGCATATTAAAAAAAAAAACACTTTTTTTTTTTTTCATTTCACCTGTGGTGGTGAGGGACAAAGTGTCGACCTGGAACACCGAGGTCGCTGGATGGAAATGCTGGGCTTGCCTCGTCAAGGCACACACAGGAAGCAACTACTATGAGTTGTTCTCTCTCCCTTCTCTCTAAAAATATCAATAAATAAAATCTTTAAAAAAAATAGAAGTAAAAATGTATAAATTTACTAATGAAAATAATTAAATTTTTTATTTTCCTTTTTTTTAAAAAAAAAATTATTTTTATTTATTTATTCATTTTAGAGGAGAGAGAGAGAGAGAAGGGGGAAGGAGCAGGAAGCTTCAACTCCCATATGTGCCTTGACCGGGCAAGCCCAGGGTTTTGAACCAACAACTTCAGCATTCCAGGTCAACGCTTTATCCACTGCGCCACCACAGGTCAGGCAAATTTTTTATTTTCTAACTTTTTATCACTGACATATAAAAATAAATTGATATTTTGATGTTCACATTTCATTCAGCTTCCTTCCTAAATTCACTGATTTTTTTTTTTTTTTTTTTAGTGAAAGAGATAGTGACAGAGAGAGGGACAGACAGAGAGGGAAAGAAATGAGAAGCATCAATTCTTCATTAGGGCACCTTAGTTGTTCATTGATTGCTTTCTCATATGTGCCTTGACAGAGGGGGTGGGGAGGTACTGCAGCAGAGCCAGTGACCCCTTGCTCAAGCCAGTGACCCTGCACTCAAGCCGGATGAGCCCGCGCTCAAGCCAGGGACTTCACATTTCAAACCTGGGTCCTGCCTGACCAGGTGGTGGCGCAATGGATAGAGCGTCGGACTGGGATGCAGAGGACCTGAGTTCGAGACCCCGAGATCGCCAGCTTGAGTGCGGGCTCATCTGGTTTGAGGAAAAGCCCACCAGCTTGAACCCAAGGTCGCTGGCTCCAGCAAGGGGTTACTCGGTCTGCTGAAGGCTCACGGTCAAGGCATATATGAGAAAGCAATCAATGAACAACTAAGGTGTTGCAATGCGCAATGAAAAACTAATGATTGATGCTTCTCATTTCTCTCCATTCCTGTCTGTCTGTCCCTGTCTATCCCTCTCTCTGACTCATTCTCTGTCTCTGTAAAAAATAAATAAATAAATAAATAAATAAATAAATAAATAAAAATTAAAAAAAAAAAAAAAAGACTTCTTTAAAAAAAACCCAAAAAACAACAACCCGGGTCCTCTGCATCTCAGGTTGACACTCTATCTTACTGCACCACCACCTGTCAGGCTGATTTTTTTTTTTTTTTAAGTGGGAGGAGGGGAGATAGGAGATAGATTCCTTCATGTGCCTGGGCAGGACCAATGTGCCTGGACAGTCCCACCTGGCAACTCCCATCTGGGACCAATGCTCGAATCAACTGGGCCATCCTCAGTGCCCAAGGCCACCGCTCCAACCAATCGAGGCACTGGCTGTGAGAGGAAAAAAGAGACAGAAGGGGGAGGTGGAAGGGGAGAGAGGGCAGTAGTGCATTCTTTGGTTGTTGTTGTGTTTTTTTTTTAATTCATTTTAGAGAGAAAGGGAGAGAGAGACGGAGAGGGAGAGAGGAGAGAGAGAGAGACAGAGAGAGAGGGTGGGGAGGAGCTGGAAGCATCAACTCCCATATATGCCTTGACCAGGCAAGCCCAGGGTTTCGAACCAGCGACCTCAGCATTTCCAGGTCGATGCTTTATCCACTGTGCCACCACAGGTCAGGTTCTTTGGTTGCTTTTCATGTGTGCCCTGACAGGAGATTGATCCCTCAACCTTGTCATTTCCAGACAACGCTCTTAACCCACTGTGCTAACCAGCCGGGGCCTAAATTCACTGATGTTTAATAATTTATTCTATTGGGTTTAAAAAAATTTTTTATTTGTTTATTTTAGTGAGGAGAGAGAATGAGAGAGAAGGAGGGGAGGAGCAGGAAGCATCAACTCCCATATGTGCCTTGACCTGGCAAGCCCGGGGTTTCAAACTGATGACCTCAGCATTCCAGGTCAATGCTTTATCCACTACGCCACCACAGTTCAAGCTGGGATCTTTATGATTCTTTCTATGCATAATTATGCCATCTTGGAATAGTGATCGTTTTCTTTTTCCCTAGCTTTATACTCTTTTTCTTACCCTAGTGCAGTGGGTTAGAATGGGGGTTAGAAGGAAAGGGAAGTAACTGGGAGGGGACATAAAGGGAGATTCAGGGGGTGCTAGAAGCTGAGTTTTTAAATCTTGGTGGTAGTTACATGAACATGTCCATTTCATGGTTAATTCATGGATTTAAAATTTTTTTATTGATTTTAGAAAGGGAAAGGAGAAAGAAACATTAGTCTGTTCCTGTATATGCCCTGACCAGGAATGGGACCTGCAACCTTTGCATATCAGGACGACGTTCTAACCAACTGAGCTATCCGGCCAGGGTTCATGGATCTCTTAATTTGCAAACTTTTCTGATTCTTTGACTAAAATCTTAAAATAGCTCACTGTTGTGGTTTAAAATATGTCAAGTTGACATTCTCTTCAAAATATGTTCGTAAATTCTGTGACATGCCCTTGAGTAAGATCGGGACTTGGTTCTAAGGAATATATGTATAAAAAGAGGAAATGATAGTCTGCAACTTGAGGGACTAGATCATCAAAGGCACTTGTTCTCTTAGACTGCTTGCTTGGGGGAAGTTGGCTGCCATGAGAAGCTGAGGGCTCCAGCCAACAGCCACGTGAGTGAGCCCCCTTGGAAATACAACTCCTAGCTCCAGTCAAGCCTTCAGATGACTGCAGCCCAGCTGACACCTTGCAAACTCACGAGGACCCTGAGCCATAACCAACGAACTAAGCCACTCCCAGATTCCTGACCTTCAGAAATGGTGATATAATATATAGTTATTGCTTTCAGCAGCTAAGTTTTGGAGTACTTTTTAACATAGCAACAGATAATTATCTAGTAAAAAATCACCCTAAAACATGGTTGACTGGCCCAAACTGCACCACAAAATTTTTTTTTGTATTTTTCCGAAGCTGAAACGGGGAGGCAGTCAGACAGACTCCCGCATGCGCCCAACCGGGATCCACCGGGCATGCCCACCAGGGGGCAATGCTCCGCCCATCTTGGGGCGTTGCTCTGCCGCAATCAGAGCCATTCTAGCGCCTGAAGCAGAGGTCACAGAGCCATCCTCAGCACCGGGGCAAACTTTGCTCCAATGGAGCCTTGGCTTCAGGGGGAAAGAGAGAGACAGAGAGGAAGGAGAGGGGGAGGGGTGGAGAAGCAGATGGGCGCCTCTCTTGTGTGCCCTGGCCGAGAATCGAACCCGGGACTCCTGCATGCCAGGCTGACGCTCTACCACTGAGCCAACTGGCCAGGGCCCAGAATTTTTTTTTATATCTTATTTACTGACTTTATGGGGGCGGGGAGTGAGACATATCAACTCATAATTGCTTCATTTTATTTATTTATTTTTTAATTCTTTTTCATTTATTGATTTTAGAGAGAGGAAAGGAGAGAGAAAGAGAACATCAATTTGTTCCTGTATGTGCCCTGACTGGGGATCGAACAGGCAACCTCTGTGCTTTGGGATGACATTCCATCCAGCTGAGCTATCTGGCCAGGGCAATTGCTTCACTTTAGTTGTTCATTGGTTGCTTCTTATATGTGCCTTGATTGGGCAAGCCCAGGGTTTTGAACCGGGGACCTCAGCATTCCAGGTCAGCATTTTATCCACTGCGCCACCACAGGTCAGGCAACACAGAACCTTATTTTATACCCCCTACCTCATTTTGAAAGAACTGGCCCATCATCAACATCTCTCTGGAATGAAGACATCCTGTTAGCTGAGGACTGAGTCAGAGTGAGCACAGAGGCTGTTCATGGTGTGTGCATCCAATTTCCTAGCCAGTTTTTGGCGCCAAAATGGAAAAAATTCATGCCAGCATGAGGAGCCATTTATTGTTCAGGGGGTGGGCCCCCACGTTTTGGGGGAGTTGCCCCAGCACTTCCTCCCCCCATTGTCCCTGTAGACCCCTCAAGCGGCAGGTTGCTGAGCTGATCGTGGAGGGAGCACATCTTCAAGTGCAGGTAGTCCAGAGAGGCCACCTTCTCCCTGTAATGACAGAGTTGGTGCTGGTGGGGCCAGATGCCATGGGGTTGGTGGAGGGGGTGACTCAGGCCCTACCCCCAAGATCTCACCCTCCTCCCATGCCCTCAGCCTCCTTTCTCACTCCGGCTTCATCTTGTCCATCGGCAGCAGGTTCTTGGTTCGCAGGGCTTCGTCTTGGGCCAGCCGAAGGGTGGAGCTCAGGGCCTCTGCCCTGACGTGTTTGGCCAAGGCCTGGCGCTCCAGCTCCTGGGGAGAGGAGTGTGGGCGCGGCTGGGCTTGCCTGACTGAGCTAGGGGTGGAGGGGGAGCTGGATCGCGGAGGGCAAGGGGCAGGGGCCTGTGGGGCCCACGTTCCTCCCCCAGTGTATCCCAGCATGCCTCCCGCGGACCCCAGCGTCCCACATTGCACAGGCCTTCCAAATTAAACTGTTCACAAAAATTAGGGGATCAGGGAACATGCAGATAATCCAGTACTTTCTGCCTTTTGTATAGTGCCTTTTCACCAATGAAATAAAAGTTGGTTTTGCATCTCATTTGAATAATCAAACAACTTTCTTTGATTTGTCGTTTGCTTTTCTGATGTTATTGTTTAATAAAAAAAAAAAAAAAAATCAATCAGGCCCTGGCCAGTTGGCTCAGTGGTAGAGCGTCGGCCTGGCGTGCAGGAGTCCCGGGTTCAATTCCCGGCCAGGGCACACAGGAGAAGCGCCCATCTGCTTCTCCACCCCTCCCCCTCTCCTTCCTCTCTGTCTCTCTCTTCCCTTCCTGCAGCCAAGGCTCCATTGGAGCAAAGATGGCCCGGGCGCTGGGGATGGCTCTGTGGCCTCTGCCCCAGGTGCTAGAGTGGCTCTGGTCGCAACAGAGCGACGCCCCGGATGGGCAGAGCATCGCCCCCTGGTGGGCGTGCCGGGTGGATCCCGGTCAGGTGCATGCGGGAGTCTGTCTGACTGCCTCCCCGTTTCTGGCTTCGGGAAAAAAAAAAAAAATCAAATGCTTATTTTATTGCTTCATATTCATTTTTGAATATTCCCTTTTTTTTTTTTTACAGAGACAGAGCGAGAGAGAAAGGGATAAAAAGGGACAGACAGACAGGAACGGAGAGAGATGAGAAACATCAATCATTAGTTTTTCGTTGTGACACCTTAGTTGTTCATTGATTGCTTTCTCATATGTGCCTTGACCGTGGGGCTACAGCAGACCGAGTGACCCCTTGCTCGAGCCAGCAACCTTGGGTCCAAGCTGGTGAGCTTTGCTCAAACCAGATGAGCCCGCGCTCAAGCTGGTGACCTCGGGGTCTTGAACCTGGGTCCTCCGCATCCCAGTCCAACACTCTATCCACTGCGCCACCGCCTGGTCAGGCAAATATCCCCTAATTTTTGTGAGCAGTATACATCGTGTGCTGAAACTGCGTCTGTGCCACCGCCTATCCCTTAATTCACTGGCCTTTTAGGACCCAACAAGCGTTAAATCAGCATTTCCTGTTTTCCCCAAATGCCCATGAACCATCATGTATTGGATATGTATCTGGGCCTCAGTACCCTGTCACGTGGTGACCTTCTACATCTCATAATTTATAAGCCTCATGCCTCCTTATCTATAGACCAGCATCTCTGTTGCAATAGAAGTTCTTAGTGTCCTGATTCTTTAATCTCAGAAGGCACCAGGCCCCATGTCGTAGCTACATAGCTCTGCAACATCAGTGTTCCATATACCTTACTTGTCTGTCTCACCCACTGCAACTTCCATCCCATCACCAGGCCATATCCCATAATACATGAGGATCTTTATGTTTCAGAATGTACACAGGCCTCAAGATCCATTACCTACTGGGCTTGAGTCTGTGGTGCAAACCCCCAAGGAGAGCTGTGGCTCTGTTTCCCAAAATTCACTAGCTTACTGGGACTTACATTTGCTGGATCCCATCTGACCTCAACAACCCCTTATGTGTGGCCTCTCTCAAGGTCTACAGAAAATTAGGCTTGTATTCCATGAAGCTGTACACGAGTCTGTCTGTCTCCTGTGTCCCACAACGGCCCATATCCAATGTCCCATCATGCTTTGGGCAATGTTCATCACCCAAGGTTCCAAAATGATTGACCAATGGAACCTGTGTTGGTTTTTAAAATGTCCACAAATTGACATTCCCTTCAAAATGTATCTGTAAAGTCAAGGTTCGAAACTGCTTGCCCCTCTCCCCACCCCATGCATTAGAGACCCCTGTTCCCCCAACACCTGCTGCCCACAGCTCAGCAGTTCCCATCTGGCCACACACCAGCAGTGTCTTGTGCTTGGGGCTCCCCTCCCCCTGCCCTGATAGAAAAGTGGGGCATGGTGGTCTATGGTCCCTGGTACCAGAATCTTCTTGTGTAGCCTCTGGCAGCTGGGGCAAGCAAGAGCCAGGCCCCTCTGCTTCACCTCGTCCACCAGTGGGGTCAGCGCACGATCCAGCAGCTGCTGCAAGGACTCCGTGGACAACTGTGGCCCCTGGCTGGGGGAGGGAGAGTCACCAGTTGAAAGAGGCCTAATACTAACTTAATTCCCAGGATGCCTACCTGCCCAGCTTCCACCCAGGTCTTCTTTCCACTAAGTGCCCATACAACCTTACTACCATGCACTGGGGCCAACCTACTGTTCATGAGATACCCTTTGGTTTCCACAGCATGGGAATTCCCACAGTGCCTGGGAATTCCCACTCTGAAATGGCACCAGAGGGCCCTCAATTCACCAAAAACTCATATTTCCCACAATTGGGCTAAGTTAAACCTGAATCCACGTTGTACTGGAAATCCTTCCCCTTCCTAATACGAACTGATCATGGAATCCCTTGGTTCTCCAAGACACCAAGGTCTTACCTTCCTGATGGTCCATGGAGAAACCCAGCCTCCCACCAAGTACCATATCCCAACCTTCCCACAATGCACTAGAAATCCAGGATTCTTGAGATATATCAAGTCTTTTTTGTGTTGCACAAGATACTGACTCCACCTTGTAGGGAGGGAAGAAATGTGGCTTCCGTAATGCACCAGGATTAGCTGGTCCTAATGCATAGGGATGCCTTGTCTCTAACAATGAAACACCTTCCTTCCCACTCTCACCAAAGGCCCATCTCTCTCTCTCTCTCTCTCTCTCTCTCTCTCTTTCTCTCTCTCTCTCTCTCTTTACAGAGACAGAGAGTCAGAGAGAGGGACAGATAGGGACAGACAGACAGGAATGGAGAGAGATGAGAAGCATCAATCATCAGTTTTTCGTTGCGACACCTTAGTTGTTCATTGATTGCTTTCTCATATGTGCCTTAATCGGGGTGCTACAGCAAACCAAGTAACCCCTTGCTCAAGCCAGCGACCTTGGGTCCAAGCTGGCGAGCTTTGCTCAAACCAGATGAGCCCGCGTTCAAGCTGGCGACCTCGGGGTCTCGAACCTGGGTCCTCCTCATCCCAGTCCAACGCTCTAACCACTGCACCACTGTCCGGTCAGGCAAAGGCCCATCTCTTTTAATAATCTGTATTCAATGAATGCACTCGAGTCCAGGCCTGGGCCCCTTACCTGGCACAGCGGGTACAGGAGCCTTGGGAGGCCCGATCCATGTTCATGGTGAGGTCAGACCCTCTTCGAGAGCTCTGAAATTGCCGTCCCAGCTCCTCCAGAATCGGTTTCACTGGGTTCAACCCTTCCAAATCACCCTTCAGTGAAGCCACAGATACTGCTGACCGTTCCATCCTGAAACGTAAGAATAACCAGTGTTCTGAGGTTGCCATTCCTAGCAAGGCTGTGCCCATGACCCGCAAGTCCACAATACCCTGCCATGCCCTGCTTCTCTCTGCTCTGATCGGTTCTTCCTTTTGGGTTCTAAGGTCTAGAATACCTCCCCTTGTTATCTAAATGGATTTCCCTATTCTTACTTGGCTTTGCCCTTTGTCCTTTTAAAGGTATGGAAAAAAACTCTTCTCCAATTGACTCCGCTCTTGAATGGCAAGCCCCTTCCTAGGAGCTCCCTCGTGTCAGTATATGGTCTAGCCCTCTTGGTCTAAGCTGATTGGCCCACCCCTAACCACAGGGCCACGCCCTCCCACAGCCCCACCCCGTGCCTTGGCACTTACATGGTGCACAGCTCATCCGCGCGGCCTCGCAGTTCCTGCAGCCCCCGCGCATTCTGCGCCTGCTCACGCTGCGCCCGCTCCCACTGGCCCAGGAAGCCATCGAGCCTGCCACCCAGGCCCCCAAGCAGCCGCAGGGCCTCCTGCACTGCCCCTTCTTCCTGATGCCACCTGGCGGTCAATGAGGACACCTCTCTCCTGTAGGGGTAAGGAACGGGTCAGGGCTAAGGAGTAGACTCGCCGGGAGTAGACGTGTCCCCCTTCTGCCTCGCTCGGTCAAGGCTAGGTCCATGGCTCCTGACCCACCCAGTCTCCAGATTGTCTCGTCCTGTCCATTTCATGGAATCCTCCCACGTCCTCTGGAACCCTGCCTCGATCTCCTTATCAGGAATCCTGGCCCTTTGCTTATCCTGCTCTCCAGCCCCACATCAGCTGCTGCAGACACTGCCTCAAAACTAAGTTCTTCGAAGTCCAGCCGGTAGAGGTCACCGCCCCCATGACACTCCCTCCTAGGTTCTTCAAGGGTCCACCCCCTAGGCCCTGCCCTATAAGAACTTCCGGGCTCCAAGCCCTGGACTCCGCTCACCTCAGCTCCTCAAGGCCGGCAGACACCTTCTGCAACTCCTGCTCGTTCACGATGAGGCCTTCCCCTGCTCGGGGCCCCATTCCCCAGCTGCCTGTGCCCAGGCTGCGTGGTCGGGAGGGATCATCAGGGCTCCCAGCTGCACCGGAACAGCCCAGGGGCTGGATGGCAAGGCCCAAGCCTTGCCGGGAGAGACCGGCCTCCAGCTTCTGCTCCAGCTCGTGCAGCTGGGCTTCCTGCCTCCGAGGGGTCTCATCCTGCAGCTGCTGCTGGAGGTAGCGCAGCTTCTCCTGAGCCAGGAAGAAGGACAGGGTTACTGCGTTCAGTCCCTTGCCTCCCGTAACTACCTGCACCCCCAAATCCACCCAATGAATCCCTGAAATTGGAAACTAAGTGGATGTGGGGGACAGGATATTGGGAAGTCTGGCTTGGAATCTGAATGGACTCCTGTTTGCTGTTACTGGGGACGTTTCTCCCATTTGAAGTCCAACTAGTACTTTAACCTCTTAATGCAGGGGTAGTCAACTTTTTTATACCTACCGCTCACTTTTGTATCTCTGTTAGTAGTAAAATTTTCTAACCACCCACCAGTTCCACAGTAATGGTGATTTATAAAGTAGGGAAGTAACTTTACTTTCTAAAATTTATAAAGCAGAGTTACAGCAAGTTAAAGCATATAATATAATTACTTACTGAGTACTTTATGTTGGATTTTCACTGTTTGGCAGAATACATCTTTAGAAAACAACTTACTATAGTTAAATCTATCTTTTTATTTATACTTTGGTTGCTCCACTACCGCCCACCATGAAAGCTGGAATGCCCACTAGTGGGCGGTAGGGACCAGGTTGACTGCCACTGTCCTAATGGCTACTTCCTTAATGCTCTCCACCCCCCACTCCAGTCCTGTAGGGTGCAGGATTCCAGTCCCTCCTGTTTATGAAGAACAATTGAAGCTTTTCCCAAATGTGTGTGCATATGAACACCATGCACATTCCCACTCGAAGTCCAACACAAGTCCCTCTCTCTGGGACCTGAATATTACTGCACATAAAGTATGACCATGACCATGAACAGGCAGGGTAGTAGTAGGTGGGAAAGTTCCACTTGAAATTTAATCATGTACCTTGTGCATCTGATTCTCTTCCCAAATTCTGGGACACCCTCCCCCTTACCTCCAGCAGGGCAGAGTTCTGCTTCAGGACGTTGGTTTTTATTTCAGCATCTTCCACAGACCGGGTCACCTTCCGGCAGTTCTCCTGAGTTAGGACATCAGCGCAGGGGCGCTGTCTTCCCATTCCAGTGCCACCTCCTAGCCCTCCCCCTCTATTTCCATGTGGGCTCTGACCCTGACACAAGGTATACCTACTTCACCCTCCAGCCTCTGCCTCTGTGTATTAGGTCTGTCCCTTAGGAGCCTGGTTCTCTTGGTTAAAGATATGGCTTTTAGCTCCAACCTTACACTCTTCCACCCTCTCATGTCCACCCATTCCATTCCTCCCCAGTCTGTCTTCCTCCCTCCCTCTTTCTAAGTCCACTCCCTTCTCCTCACTGCACTCATGCCCCCAGCAGCTCACCTTGAGTTGACTACAGTACCCTTCCAGTTCTTCCGCCTCTTGTCGCCTTCTCTCTAGATTCTCGCTCAGCACAGAACACTCGCTCTGGGGCACAGAAGGGAGGAGGGGTTAGCCAAGGCCACAAGGGTTTACCCCATGCAGGGGAGAGGCTGGGCCTGGGAAGGTTGCTTTCTTTTCTGAGCCTGTGCCCCACCAACTGGGCTATGGGTGTATTGAGTTGGACGAGGGGACTAAAAGAGCAATGTAGCCCTGGAAGAAGAGGAGGGTGTTTTGGGGGGGAGGTTTCCCTCATACCTGCAGTGTCTGCACATGCGGATTAACCCGGGTAGTCTTTTCCTTCAAGCTGGTGATGGAGTCTTTGGCACGAACCAGTCCACTGTTGACCCCACTCTGGGGAAGAATGGGAGACAGGTAGGTCATTGGTGTGTGGGAGCAAACCCCAACCCCAAGGAAAAGTCCAGAACTGGAAGGAGGCTCAGTTTACACCATGATTCTGCCCTGCTGTGGCTGTGTGACCCTGTGATCTTGGGCCAGGCTGCATCTCTTTGATTCTTGATATTCCTGCTCCAAAAACCTTTGGTGCAAGGGAAGAAAAATAAGTATACCCAGAGGGAGTAGGGGTGGGGGGTACCCAGACACAGGGGGAAGGAATACGGTCTCAACCAAACACTGAGATAAACACCTTTGGGTTACACAGATGTGAATAAAATAAGCTGATAAAACACATGCTCAGACTTTGTCTCCAGGCACTGGGGAATTCTAAAGATAACCCACTTTTTCAACACAAGCACTCACTATGCACCAGGCAAGCACTTATATACATTTTATTTTATTCATCACAACCACATTTGTTAAGGTTACTTGGCCCATTTGGCAAGTGAGGCTCAGAGAGGGAATGTTGCTTGTACTTACAAGTACAAAGCACACAAAGTGACCTAAGCTCTGGGTTTAAAATCTGACAAGGCCTTGCCTGACCTGTGGTGGCGCAGTGGATAAGGCATCAACCTGGGATGCTGAGGTTGCTGATTCGAGGCCCTGTGCTTGCCTGTCAAAGCATATGCGAGAAGCAACTACAAGTTGCTTCCTGTTCCTCTCCTCTGCCTTTCTCTCTTTCTCTAAAAAATAAATAAATAAGTAAAACATGACAAGGCCACCTCATGTGCTCTGTACCTAGAAGTACAAGGACATCTCTATGTGGCCTGTGATCATCACTACCTTTTATCACCATAAAATACTTTGTGATTTTGGCCAAACTGGCACAGGGGGGATGCATGTGGCAGGTTCCACTCTCAGCTCTTCCACATTTAGAGAAAAGATAGACTAGTACCCTGGTCAGCAAACTACGGCTTGTGAACCACATGCGGCTCTTTGGCCCCTTGAGTGTGGCTCTTCCACAAAATACCATGTGCGGGCGCTACCTCAATAAGGAATGTACCTACCTATATAGTTTAAGTTTAAAAAATTTGGAAATCTTTTTTTTTTTTTTTTTACAGAGACAGAGAGTCAGAGAGAGGGATAGACAGGGACGAAGAGACGAGAAGCATCAATCATTAGTTTTTCATTGTGCATTGCGATACCTTAGTTGTTCATTGATTGCTTTCTCATATGTGCCTTGACTGTGGGCCTTCAGCAGACCAAGTAACTCCTTGCTTGAGCCAGCAACCTTGGGCCCAAGCTGGTGAGCTTTTGCTCAAACCAGATGAGCCTGCGCTCAAGCTGGAGACCTCGGGGTCTCGAACGTGGGTCCTCGGAATCCTGGTCCGACGATGCTCTATCCACTGTGCCATCGCCTGGTCAGGCCAAAAGAAATTTCTTTTTTCTTTTTTTTTTTTTTTGTATTTTTCTGAAGTTGGAAACGGGGAGGCAGTCAGACAGACTCCCGCATGAGCCCAACCGGCATCCACCCAGCATGCCCACCAGGGGGCAAGGCTCTGCCCATCTGGGGCGTTGCTCTGTTGCAACCAGAGCCATTCTAGA
The DNA here is from genome assembly GCF_036850995.1 of Saccopteryx leptura. Taxonomy (NCBI): domain Eukaryota; kingdom Metazoa; phylum Chordata; class Mammalia; order Chiroptera; family Emballonuridae; genus Saccopteryx; species Saccopteryx leptura. The sequence goes on from NC_089505.1 coordinate 67,679,464, forward strand.
GCCTGAGGCAGAGGCCATGGAGCCATCCTCAGCACCCGGGCCAACTTTGCTCCCATGGAGCCTTGGCTGTGGGAGGGGAAGCGAGAGAGAGGAAGGAGAGGGGAAGGGGTGGAGAAGCAGATGGGCGCTTCTCCTGTGTGCCCTGGCCGTGAATCGAACCTGGGACTCCTGCACGCCAGGCCGATGCTCTACCACTGAGCCAATCAGCCAGGGCCAAAAGAAATTTCAATTGACTGTTGATATTTGGCTCTGTTGACTAATGAGTTTGCCGACCACTGCATGACTTCCCAGCTAAAGACAACATTTCCCAGACTCCCTTGCAGCTAGGCATGGTCATGTGACTAAGTTCTGGGCAGTGAAATGTAAGTGGGAATAATGAAGACACTTTCCAAGTCATGCCTTTAAGAAGGGAAAGGAGTGGTGTGACCTGTGGTGGCACAGTGGATAAAGCATCGACCTGGAATGCTGAGATCGCAGGTTCAAAACTTTGGGCTTGCCTGGTCAAGGTACATATGGGAGTCGATGCTTCCTGCTCCTCCCCCTATTCTCTCTATGTCTTTTGTCTTTCTCTCTCTCCTCTCGCTCTAATATAAATAAATAAATAAATAAATAAATAAATGGAAAGGAGAGTGAATGGCACCATTTCATTCTTCCGACTGGTGGGAATGCAAAGTTGGTTCCTAGAGCCTAGGTAGCCATCTTCGACCATGAGATGGAAGACAGAACAAGAGAGAAGAAGCCTAAGTCCCAACTCTGTGGAGCCACTATGCTGGACTCCAATCACCTATAAAGACTGACACAGAAGACATAACATTTTCCATCTTGTTTAAGCTGTGCTATTTTGTGTCTTTTTGTTACAGCAGCCAAACTTGTGACTTAATAGCTGAACCACCAGAACCCAGGAACCTGTACCCTCCCATATTGAAGAGCAGGCCACTATACTTGTTGAGGCTTTTATGGGAGAAATAAACTACCTTGCTTACATGAGTAATTTTAGTTTCTTTCACAATTGCTGAATTGATACACAAAGAGAAGAGAGAGAACAGGTTTTCTGCATTGTAAGATGGGGACATCTCAATTCTTGCATGATTTCTGTGGAGAACAACTGTGGTAAGAAATACTGTATTAAGGCAACAGCAAAATGGTGGTGTGAAAACCCCCAAAATTTCAACCCTCCATAAATCAATTTAAAAAATGGCAAAAACTGCCTGACCAGGTGGTGGCGCAGTGAATAGAGTGTAGGACTGGGATGCGGAAGGACCCAGGTTCGAGACCCCGAAGTTGCCAGCTTGAGCCCGGGCTCATCTGGCTTGAGCCAAAAAAAGCTCACCAGCTTGGACCCAAGGTCGCTGGCTCGAGCAAGGGGTTACTCGGTCTGCTGAAGGCCCGCGGTCAAGGCACATATGAGAAAGTAATCAATGAACAACTAAGGAGTCCTAACGAAAAACTGATGATTGATGCTTCTCATCTCTCTCCGTTCTTGTCTGTCTGTCCCTATCTATCCTTCTCTCTGACTCTCTCTCTGTCCCTGTAAAAAAATAATAATAAATAAAAAAAATTTAAAAATGGCAAAAACTGTAAGGTTTACATCATCAAGAAGATATAACAACTTCAAAACATGTGAAGCAAAAACTGACAAAATTGAAGGGAGAAATTGACAATTCAACATTAACTGTTGACTTCAATAGGACAACTAGACAGAAGATCAGCAAGGAGATGGAGAATTTGAACAACACTATAATTCAACCAGTCCTAACAGACACCTCTAAGAACACTCCACATAAGAACAGCAGAAAGCATGTTCTTCTCAGATGCACGTTAAATGCTCTCAAAGTCTCAATAAATTTTAAAAAATTGAGATCATACAAAGTATGCTTTTCACCTTGATGACTTCAGTGGAATGAACTTAGAGATCAACAGCAGAAAGAAATTTGGGAAACACACAAACATATGGAAATGAAACAGTACACTCATAAAACAACCAATGGGTAGAAGAATAAATCACAAGGGAAATAATAAAATGCTTTCAGGTGCAGAAAAATGAAAACACAATAAGCCAAAATTTATGGGATTATGGAAAGCAATACTTTGTGTGACATTTAGAACACTAAATGCCTTCATCAAAAAGTGAAAAGCTGTCTGATCAGGTGGTGGTACAGTGGATAGAGTGTCAGTCCAGGATGCTGAGGACCCAGGTTCAAGACCCTGAGGTTGCGAACTTGAACACAGGCTCATTTGGCTTGAGTGCAGGCTCATCAGCTTGAGTGTGGGGTTGCTGGCTTGAGCATGGGATCATAGACATGACCCCATGGTCGCTGGCTTGACCCCATGGTCGCTGGCTTGAAGCCCAAGGTCACTGGCTTGAGCCCAAGGTCGCTGGCTTGAGCAAAGGGTCACTGGCTTGGTGGTAGCCCCTCTGTCAAGGCACATATGAGGGGCTGGGCCAGAGCAGCCCAAGATGGCCGATGTGCAGGATTGGGTGTTGGATGAAGAGAAGATGATTCTGGATCGCCTGTAGCTTCAAGAAGGTTGCTGAGGGCCAGTCAAAAGCGGTGACTCCCACTGGTCTTCACCAGTTTCTGGCCTGTGAGTTCCAGGGCCAGTACATCCAGCAGCCAGATACAGAGCATCATCCCAAGACCTAACAACCATAGTTAGAGTGGTATCTTAAGGAAAGGCTCCTCACACCTGACCCAGCAAAGGCATAGAAAACGTTGTCACAAACAGCAAAAAGAGCAGTAGCAGCAGACAAGTAGCCCACAGCGGATTACAAACAGCTGAAGCCATCCCAGGAAGATTTAGAAATTAAACAACTGAAAGCTAGCGTCAGACAACACCAACCGTATACTCAGCTACACAAACAACATATTTGAAGGAGCAGTCTATATTGAGACAAAATGGGAAGACAGGGAAGTGCAATTCAAATGAATCAACTAGAGGAATCCCCAGAAAAAGAATTGAATGAAATGGAAATAACTAAGATGCCAGATGCAGAGTTTAGAATAATGATTGTGAGGATGCTCAAGGATCTTAGAGCAACCATAGATAGACAACATGAGCACCTAAACAATGAGATATCTGGCATCAAAAAGGACATTGAAATCATAAAAAAGAATCAGACAAATGATAAACACAATATCAGAAATGAAGACTACACTACAAGGAATGAAAAGCAGGTGGGATGAAAAAGAGGATTGAATCAGCAATTTAGAGGACAAGATAAGCAAAAGCACGGAAGCAGAACAGCAAAAGAAAAAGAGGATCAAAATGTCCGAGAAAACTCTAAGAGAGCTCTGTTACAATAGGAAGAGAAACAACATCTGCATCATAGGGGTTCCTGAAGGAGAAGAGAAAGAACAAGGGATAGAGAACCTGATTGAAGAAATCATAGCTGAAAATGTCCCGAAATTGATGCAGGAAAAAGTCACACAAGTTCAAGAAGCACAGAGAATCCCATTAAAAAGGAACCCAAATAAACCTAAACGAAGACACATCATAATTAAAAAACCAAAGCTAAGAAATAAAGAAAGAATACTAAAAGCAGTCAATCACCTACAAAGGAGACCCCAAAAGGATGATATCCGACTTCTCAACAAAAACACTTGAGGCGAGAAGAGAATGGCAAGAAATATTCAAAATTAATGCAGAACAAGATCCTACAACCAAGACTTCTTTATCCAGCAAAGCTATCGTTTAAAATAGAAGGAGAAATAAAAAGCTTCCCGTACAAAAAAAAAAAAAAAAAAAAACCCTCAAGGAATTTATTACAACCAAACCAATGATGTAAGAAATGTTAACGGTCCTGTTGTAAACAGAACAAGGGGTGGGGTGGGGAATCTAGTAAAGAGGAACGTAGATTTAAGATTTTAGAAATGCATCCAAACTGAAAAAGAAGAAGTGAAACTATCATTATTTGTTGATGATACTGTACATAGAAAACCCTAAAAGTCTCAGTAAAAATACTACTGGGCCTAATAAATTAATTCAGCAAGGTGGCAGGATATAAAATTAATATTAAAAAACCAGTGGCATTTTTATACACCAACAATGAACTGTCCGAAAGAGAAATTAAGAATACAATCCCCTTCACTACTGCTGCAACAACAAAGAAACTACCTAGCTGTAAATTTAACCAAGGAGGTTAAAGACTTGTACTCAGAAAATTATAAAACATTGGTAAAATAAATCAAGGAACATAATCAAATCAAAAATGGGCAAAAGAAATGAATAGACACTTCAAAGAAGACATTCAGATGGCCAATAGGCAAAAGAAAAAATTTTCAACATCACTAATCATTAGAGAAATGCAATTAAAACCACAATGAGAAATCACCTCACACCAGTCAGAATGACACATTAACAAAACAAAACATAATAAGTGCTGGTGAGGATGTGGAGTAAAGGGAATCCTCCTGCACTGCTGGTGGGAATGCAGACTGGTGCAACCACTGTGGAAAACAGTATGGAGATTCCTCACAAAACTAAAAATGGAACTGCCTTTTGACCCAGCCATCTCACTTTTAGGAGTATATACTAAGAACACCAAATCACTGATTCAAAAGAAGAAATGCACCCCCATGTTTATGGCAGCATTGTTTACAATAATGAAGATCTGGATACAGCCCAAGTGTCCTTCAGTGGATGAGTGGATTAAAAAGCTGTACTACATATACACATGGAATACTATGGGGCCATGAAAAAGAAGGAAATACTACCTTTTGCAACAACATGGATGGACCTGGAAACTATTATGTTAAGTGACATAAGCCAGGCAAGAAATAAAAATATCATATGACTTCACTCATATGAGGAATCCAATGAACAATGTGAACTGAGGAACAGAATAGAGGCAGAGGAGGAATCAAAGGGACCAGTGGGAAAGTGGACAGAGGGAAAGGGGATGAGAGGATGGGATCAGAGAAGGAAAAGAGCTTGGTGAAATTATATATACATAACAGTGTTATAGAGAGAAGAGCAAATCCTGGAGGAAAGCAGAGAGGGTGTTGGGGGAGGGGGTAAGAAGGATGTTGAGGGGAATTCGGGAGTGTGGGAGGATGTATTTGGTGGGACACTTGAATCTATGTAAACATGATAAATTTAAATCAATAAAAATAAATAAATAAATAAAAACAAAAGCACATATGAGAAAGCAATTAATGAACAACTAAGGTGCTGCATGTATGAGTTGATGCTTCTCATCTCTTTCTCCTCTTGTCTGTTTGTCCCTGTCTGCCCCTCTCTTGCTCTCTCACTAAAAGAAAGAAAAACAACAACAAAAAACCCAAAACAAAATAGAGAATAGGAAAATATGTGAAATCCACAAAATGAGAAGTTGGTTTTTTGAAAAGATCAACATAATTTATAAATCTTTAGCTAGCCTGACCATGAAAAAGATAGACTCAAATTACTAAAATCAAGAGGGAAAGGGGAGGCCCTGGCCGGTTGGCTCAGTGGTAGAGCGTCAGCCTGGCATGCGGGGGACCCGGGTTCGATTCCTGGCCAGGGCACATAGGAGAAGCGCCCATTTGCTTCTCCACTCCCCCTCCTTCCTCTCTGTCTCTCTCTTCCCCTCCCGCAGCCAAGGCTCCATTGGAGCAAAGATGGCCTGGGCGCTGGGGATGGCTCCTTGGCCTCTGCCCCAGGCGCTAGAGTGGCTCTGGTCGTGGCAGAGCGATGCCCCGGAAGGGCAGAGCATTTCCCCCTGGTGGGCAGAGCGTCGCCCCTGGTGGGCGTGCCGGGTGGATCCCAGTCGGGCACATGTGGGAGTCTGACTGTCTCTCCCCGTTTCCAGCTTCAGAAAAATACAAAAAAAAAAAAAAAAAAAGAGGGAAAGGGGACATTACTACTGATCTTACAGGAAGAAGAAGGATTATAAGGGAATACTATGACCAATTGTATGCCATTAAGTTGATAACCTAGATAAAATGGAAAAATTCCTAGGAAAATGCAAACAACCAAAACTGACTAAGGAAGAACTAGGACTTTAGAATATCTCCATAACAAGTAAAGAGACAGCGTTAACAATCAAACTTCTGCCTGGCTCATGGTGGCGCAGTGGATAGAGCGTTGATCTGGAACACTGAGGTTGCTGATTTGAAATCCTGTGTTTGCCTGGTCAAGGCACATAAAAGCAATGAACAACTAAAGTGAAGCAACTATGAGTTGATACCTCTCACTCTCCATCCCTCTTTCCTCTCTCTCTGTAAAATCAACTAATAAAATCTTTTTTAAAAATCCAACTTCCACCTGACCGGGTGGTGGCGCAGTGGATAGAGTGTCGGACTGGGATGCAGAAGACCCGGGTTCAAGACCCCGAGGTCGCCAGCTTGAGCAAAAGCTCACCAGCTTGAACCCAAGGTCGCTGGCTTGAGCAAGGGGTTACTCGGTCTGCTGAAGGCCCGCAGTCAAGGCACATATGAGAAAGCAATCAATGAACAACTAAGGTGTTGCAACAACAACGAAAAACTGATGATTGATGCTTCTCATTTCTCTCCGTTCCTGTCTGTCTGTCCCTGTCTATCCCTCTCTCTGACTCTCTGTCTCTGTGGAAAAGAAAAAGAAAAAAGAAAAAAAAATTAAAATGTCACTAAATAACAACAACAACAACAAAAGAAATCCAACTTCCAACAAAGGAAAGTCCATTATCACATGGCTTCACTAAAAAAAATAATTGCGGAGAAGACAAGATGGCTCTGGAGTAGGCGGACGTACCAATATCAACCTCCCAGAACCAAAGTGGATTACAGAATAATTTTAAGAACTATCATCTGGAAAAACCAAAAACTTTGGACTAAACTGAGAGGACTCTTCAACCAAGGAACACTGAAGAAGCCACACCGAGACTGCTTAGTGTATCCCAAGGTTCTCTTTACCATGCCACAGTCGCAGAGCTCCAGGGAAAAGCAACCTGGTCTCATCTCTCCAGGCAGAGGAGAACAGAAGCTCCATCTCCATACATGCTGCAGTTGGCCTTTCCAGTCTACCTGAATCATTACCAGCTAGAAGCAGCAGTCAATGGGACTTGGACATGAGCTGCAAAGTATAGAATTGTGACAATTCCAGTGCCATGCCGACTTTTCCTGGAGGTGGACCTGTCCTGGACTCCTGCTCCTAGTGACAGCTCCTAACAGACTAAACTGGGGTTGGGTTGCATTTTTTAGGGATTTGGCATGGTGTTGGGGCCAACTTGGACTTGGTGAACATGTTAAGGACACTACTCTTTTATGGATTCTTGCTGTATTGGCCAAGAGTTTGCTTAAAGGCTTTAATCACTGTAAAAAAAAAAAAAATAGAAGACTGGATAAGAAGAAAAAAAAATAATTGCTACCACTCTACCTCAAACTTCCAAAAAAATAGAAAAGGAGGGTACTAATTGATTTGATGTGGCTAGTACTACCCTGTTACCAAAACCAAAGACATAACAAGAAAATGAAACTACAGACCAGTATCCCTTCTGAAGGCAGTCAAAATCAACAAAATCTTAAACCAAATCCAGCCACATATAAGAGGAATTATACACCATGATCAAGTAGGATTTATCCCAGGAATGCAAGGTTGGTTTGACATATAAAAATTAATCAATGTGCCTGACCTGTGTTGGCACAGTGGATAAAACCTTGACCTGGAACGCTAAGGTTGCCAGTTCAAAACTCTGGGCTTACCTGGTCAAGGCACATACAGGAAGCAACTACAATGAGTTTATGCATCCTGTTTTCTCCCTCCTTTCTCTCCCTCACTTTCATCCTCTCTTCTTTCTAAAAATCAATAAATAAACTAAAAACAAATTAAAGTAATAGTAGAATAAAGGGGAAAACACAAGATCATATCAATTGAGGAAAAGCCTTTGACAAAATCCACCATTCTTTTATGATAAAAGCATTCAAGCCTGGCCCTGGCCAGTTGGCTAGCGGTAGAGCATCAGCCTGGCGTGCGGGGGACCCGGGTTCGATTCCCGGCCAGGGCACATAGGAGGAGCGCCCATTTGCTTCTCCACCCCCCCTTCTTCCTCTCTGTCTCTCTCTTCCCCTCCCGCAGCTGAGGCTCCATTGGAGCAGGGATGGCCCGGGCGCTGGGGATGGCTCCTTGGCCTCTACCCCAGGCGCTGGAGTGGCTCTGGTCGTGGCGGAGCGACACCCCAGAGGGGCAGAGCATCGCCCCCTGGTGGGCAGAGCGTCGCCCCTGGTGGGCATGCCGGGTGGATCCCGGTCGGGGGCATGCGGGAGTCTGTCTGACTGTCTCTCCCCGTTTCCAGCTTCAGAAAAATACAAAAAAAAAAAAAAAAAAAAGCACACAAGCCTGACCAGGCGGTGGTGCAGTGGATAGAGCGTCAGACTGGGATGCAGAAGATCCAGGTTACAGACCCTGAGGTTGCCAGTTTGAGCGCAGGCTCATCTGGATTGAGCAAAAAGCTCGCCAACTTGGATCCAATGTCGCTGGCTTGAGCAAGGGGTTATTCGGTCTGCTGAAGGCCCACAGTCAAGGCACATATGAGAAAGCAATCAATGAGCAACTAAGGTGTCACAATGCACACGAAAAACTAATGATTGATGCTTCTCATCTCTCCGTTCCTGTCTGTCTCTGCCTATCCCTCACTCTGACTCTCTCTCTGTCTCTGTAAAAAAATAAAAACAAAATAAAAAGCATAACTCAAAAAATGTAACATAAAAATGTTTTTTTTTAAAAAAAAGCACTCAAACTAGAAATAGAATGAAACTTCCTCATCCTGATGAAAGGCATCTACAAAAATCACAAAACCATGGTGGTTTTCCCTCGCTGGTTGGCTCAGCTATAGGATGTTGGCCTGGCATGTGCAAGTCCCAGATTTGATTCCTGGTCTGGGCACACAGGAGAAGCAACCATCTGCTTCTCTACCCTTTCCCTTCCCCTCCCCTTTTCTCTCTTTCTCTCTCTCTCTTTCCCTCCCGCAGCCATGGCTCGAATGATTTGAGCAAGTTGGCTTGGGCATTGAGAATGGATTCATGGCCTTGCCTCAGGCACTAAAATAGCTTGGTTGCTGAGCAATGGAGCAGTGGCTCCAGATGGGCAGAGCATCACCCAGTGGGGGGCTTGTTGGGTAGATCCCAATTGGGGCACATGTGGCAGTCTGCCTTTCTGCCTCCCTACCTGTCAATGATAAAAAAAAATCCATGGTGGTTTAAAATATATCCATACATTCTTTGATGCTCCTTTAAAATGTGAGCCTTATTCTCCTAAACTTGGGTGTGAGCTGGACTTCATGACTTAAACCTAGTAAATATAATAAGGCAGTATAGATGGTATATGACTTGTTCCTAAAAGGAACCATGGCTTCCTGCTTTGCTCTCTCTTACCCTGGAGAATGATAGCTGTCATATCTGAAGCAGGTTCTCTGGAGAGGCCCATGTGGTGAGGAACTGTGGCCATGAACCAAGAACCATGTGAGTGAGCCATCTTGCAAGTAAAACCTCCAGCCTCAATCAAGCCTTCAGATGGCTGCAGCCCCTGCGGAAATTTTGACTGCAACCTCATGAGAGACCCTAAGCTAGAACCAGCTGGATGAGCCTTTACAGGTTTTTTGCTCTAAGTTTTGGATAATTTGTTTTGCAGCAATAGCTAACTGATACACAAAGTGATCTTTTAAAACCAAAGACCTTAAAGGTCTTGACTTTCCCAGCTGTTCTGGGAAACTAGGAAAGTAAGTCCTGGGGTTAATTCAGTTCTCCCACTTACTGTGGGACCTCAGAGAGGGGACTTCACCTCTCTACCTGTTTTCCTACCCATAATATGGGGATGGGACTACTATCTACTTTCACAGGGAGGAATGCTGTTGGGAGAAATGCAGGCTGGCTCAGAAAGGCCCTTGGTCAATATTTCTTTGAGAAAGGACCTCTGGGGTCCCTGGAGGTGTATTTTAGCTTCACTGAGCACAGAGGAGGGGCATAGTGAAGGCAGAACCCATCATCCTTGCCTGAGAAGTGAATGGCATGATGGGAAGCCAGAGATCTAGGGCCAAAGCCCTCCTTAACCACCCACACCTTGTGACTTAGCAACCAAATTCCTTATTTCAAGTCTGCTTCAATTTCTTTTTTTATAAAATGGCAATGATAATACCTGGCTCAGATGGCAATGAGGGTGGGTCAGCAGTCATACCGTCAGCCAAGCATAGTGCCTAGTATTAGCATTGTTAAAAATAAGTACAATTTGTTTGACCAGGTGGTGGCACAGTGGATAGAGCATCGGACTGGGATGCAGAGGACCCAGGTTCAAGACCCCGAGGTCGCCAGCTTGAGCGTGGGCTCATCTGGTTTGAGCAAAAAGCCCACCAGCTTGAACCCAAGGTCACTGGCTCCAGCAAGGGGTTACTTGGTCTGCTGAAGGCCCGCGGTCAAAGCACATATGAGAAAGCAATCAATTAACAACTAAGGTATTACAATGCGCAACGAAAAACTGATTGATGCTTCTCATCTCTCTCCGTTCCTGTCTGTCCCTGTCTATCCCTCTCTCTGACTCACTGTCTCTGTAAAAACTAAATAAATAAATAAAATTTAAAAAAAAATTAGGGAAAAAAAAGTACAATAGAATGGGATCAACGAGGAAGGGGCTTAGAACCAAAACCTCTTAGCCGCCTCAGGGAAGTCTACAGGCAGCAGGACGGTTTCCAAGCAGGGAAAAAAACGACCTGTCCATCTGCCTTGACTCATGGACCTTCCCCAAACGCAACACCACCTTTTTTTTTTTTTTTTTTTTTTTTTTTTACACAGAGACAGAGTGAGAGTCAGAGAGAGGGATAGATAAGGACAGACAGACAGGAACGGAGAGAGATGAGAAGCATCAATTATCAGTTTTTCGTTGCGACACCTTAGTTGTTCATTGATTGCTTTCTCTTATGTGCCTTGATCGGGGGGCTACAGCAGACCAACTAACCCCTTGCTCGAGCCAGCAACCTTGAGTCCAAGCTGGTGAGCTTTGCTCAAACCAGATGAGCCCGTGCTCAATTTGGTGAGCTCAGGGTTTCGAACCTTGGTCCTCTGCATCCCAGTCCGACACTCTATCCACTGTACCACCGCCTGGTCAGGCAGCAACACCACCTTTTCAGTTGCATCCTTTGGCCTCATAAAGATGTCGTTGCTAAGACAGAAGCCAAAGCTGGCCCTGGCTGGTTCGCTCAGTTGGTTAAGAGTATCATCCCGAAACAACAAGGTTGCAGGTTTGATCCCCAGACAGGGCACACAGGGGAAGCAACCAATGAGTGCACAACTGAGTGGTACAACAAATGAATACTTTTCTTCCTCCTCCCCTCTCTCTCCCTTCCTCTCTTTCTCTCTAAAAATCAATTTTAAAAAAATGGCCTGGCCAGATAGCTCGGTTGGAGCATTTTCTCGGAACGTGGAGGTTGCTTGTTTGATTCCTCAGTCAGGGCACATATAGGAGCAGCTCGATGTTTCTGTCTCTCTCTCCCTGTCGCTCTCAAAAAAGAAAGAAAGATGCCCTGGCCGGTTGGCTCAGTGGTAGAGCGTCGGCCTGGTGTGCAGGAGTCTCTGATTCGATTTCCTGCCAGAGCACACAGGAGAAGCGCCCATCTGCTTCTCCACCCCCCCCCCCTTCCTCTCTGTCTCTCTCTTCCCTTCCCACAGCCAAGGCTCCATTGGAGCAAAGTTGGCCCCGGCGCTGGGGATGGCTCCTTGGCCTCTGCCTCAGGTGCTAGAATGGCTCTGGATGCAACAGAGTGACACCCCAGATGGGCAGAGCATCGCCCCCTGTTGGGCACGCCCCATGGATCCCGGTCGGGCGCATGCGGGAGTCTGTCTGACTGCCTCCCCGTTTCCAACTTCAGAAAAATACAAAAAAAAAAAAAAAAAAAAAGAAGGAAAGAAAAAGAAGCCGAAGCTGTCTGCTTCATCATACTCCCACTGTCTGTCCAGTCTGAACTTGTCTCTAGGCCAGGGTTTCCATGCCCCATTTCTCTAACCTTTCTCTCTAGTTGTCTGTCCCACTTTTTCTCTGGTGTCTGCCCTTTGTCTTTCTGGATCTCCGTGCCCCCTCCCTGGGTCTCTGCCCCTCTCTCTGGGTCTCTGTTCCCTGCTCTCTGCCTATCCACTGTACCACCGCCTGGTCAGGCAGCAACACCACCTTTTCAGTTGCATCCTTTGGCCTCATAAAGATGTCGTTGCTAAGACAGAAGCCAAAGCTGGCCCTGGCTGGTTCGCTCAGTTGGTTAAGAGTATCATCCCGAAACAACAAGGTTGCAGGTTTGATCCCCAGACAGGGCACACAGGGGAAGCAACCAATGAGTGCACAGCTTTCTCCCCTGATGTCGCTCAGGTGCTGAGTGTGGATATGTGTTCTCACTGTCTACCCTCAGTTTTCTGACACGTATCCCAAGGTGCTGGCTGACATACTCTCTCCCTTTCAAGATGGAGAAGGAACCAGAAGCCCTGTGAGGGGCCAATGCTCCCTGCAGCCCCACAGTGAGCTGGCATCAGGCCTTGATCCCAGCTGCCCAGGGCTCTTTCTCATGTGTCACAATCCTCTGGGGGACATGACTAAGAAATAGCTCTGGTGCGAGGCAAATCTCAGCGAGTGCTGTCTGAGCCATGCTCATAGAGAGAGGGAGGGAAGTGTTCTGCCTGGGGAGGGGGGATGTCTTCCGGGCCAATCCTCCCACCAGGCTCTGCCTACCCCGTTCCCTGCTCTCCATCGGGCCCTCCTACCTGGGACCTTCACCCAGCCTCCTCTCCGGCCCCTCTGCCTCCAGTCTCCACCCTTTGAAGGCCTCCCACAAGCCCGGAGGAGTCTTCCAGGGAAAGAAAGGCCTCTGTTACAGTTTTTCTTTTAGTCCTGACCTTGTTTCTTACAAGTTCTCCAAACTTGCATAGGTCACTCCACCTCTCTAGACCTGTTACTTATTATTTTTTCTTGAGGAGAGAGAGAAGGGGGAGGAGCAAGACACATCAACTCCCATATGTGCCTTGACCAGGCAAGCCCAGGATTTCGAACTGGCAACCTCAGCGTTTCAGATCGACACTTTATCCACTGCACCACCACAGGTCAAGCTAGACCTGTTACTTTTCTTTTTATCTTCAAGCTGATAATGACACCCCTTCCCTTACAGAACTTCAAAGAGAGGAAAATGAGTTCCCCCACCATAGGGATGTGGCACAGTGCCTGGCACATAGTAGATGCTCAGTAAGTGGGAATGATTTCCTAGGTGGCTCCTCCCTCTACCCTGCCCATAAACCTTCAGTGGCTCCCCATTGCTGACAGGAGAACACCCACATTTCTCAGCCTGTGTGGGCTGTGCTCTGTCCCTCTCCAGCCTCATCTCTCTCATACACCACACTCCAGCCTCTGGGAACAACATGCCGTCACCCCCATTCCCCGGGTTCTTTTCAACCCCTGTTCCTTTGCATAGGTCCCAGCTAGCTGGAACACCCTTCCCCCTCTTCTGCCTGGGAACACCTTCCTTATCTTCGAGATCCAACTTGTGTTTTGCCTTTTCTGGAAAGCCTTCCTTGATCATGGCTGCCTGGGCCAAGGTCTCCCTGTCTAGGGCTCCCACAGTGACCTCTGCTCCATCAGTGCAGGGTGTCCGCATCCCTACCCGTGACTGCTAAGCCTGTGCCACTGCTTACAAGTTGCTAATCCTGGGTATGCTCTTTAACCTTTTGGGGCCTCAAGATGTTCATCTGTGAAATGGGGACTAGATAATAATGATAACAACAACCAACACTTACTCTGAGCTTATTGCTGGCTACTGTGTTCAACATTTTATATGAATGAACTGCATGTTGTTGTCATGACAACTGCATGATGTGAGTATGGTTATATCCAGAACTGTCTTGGTTACTGCAATATTTCTGCTCCTACACTGGTGCTTGGCACATTGTAAGCATTTAAGAAATATCTGTTCCCTGGCCAGGGAGCTCAGTTCATTAGAGCATCATCCAGACATGCCAAGGTTGTGGGTTCGATCCCCAGTCAGAGCACATACAGAGAAAAAAATAAAGAAGAAAAAAAAGAATCAACCAATGAATGCATATAAGTGGAATGACAATTGATGCCTCTCTCTCCTTTACTCTTTAAAATCAGTCAATAATTTTAAAATATTTAAAGAACAAACAAATGCATCTCCATTTTACAGATGAGGAAACTGAGGCTCTTGGAACATAGAAAGTGCTCAGTAAATGCTAGAAAGTCTTATTAGCATCATTATGAGCATGGTTATTGTTTGTGTGATTTTCAGTGTCCATATCAAGCCCAGTGAGGGTCTGGCCTAGGGGAAGCCTGGCAGAGGGGAGTTGGTTGGGGGAAGAATTAAAAGAGCCCAGTTGTAGTACTCTCCTTCAGTTGGGAGTTCTCTAAATTCTTGTAGATCTTGCTCACCTTCCATTAATTGTGTGTGTGTGTGTGTGTGTGTGTGTGCGCGCGCGCGCGCGCCAGAGACAGGGAGAAGGAAAGATAGGGAAAGACAGGAAGGGAGAGAGATGAGAAGCATCAACTCTTCGCTGTGGCTCCTTAGTTGTTCATTGATTGCTTTCTCATATGTGCCTTGACTGGGGGGCTACAGCAGATCAAGTGACCCCTTGCTCAAGCCAGTGACTTTGGGCTCAAGCCTGCAACTGTGGGCTCAAGCTGTGCTTAAACCAGATGAGCCCGCACTCAGGCCGGTGACCTCAGGATTTCAAACCTGGGTCCTCTGCATCCTAGTCCTATGCTCTATCCACTGCACTACCGCCCGGTTAGGCCTGTTAATTTTTTTTTTTAATTTTATTTATTGAAAAAAAAAATTTACTTGATTTTAAAAGAGAGCCAAAGGGAGGGGGAGGGAGAGAGAGAGAGAGAGAGAGAAACATTGATTTGTTGTTCCACTTATTTATGCATTCATTTGTTGATTCTTGTATTGCCCTGAACGGGGATCAAACCTGCAACCTTGGCATATCAGGAGGATGCTCCATCCAACTGAGATACCCACTTAGGGCTTACCTCCCAATTTTGCCCCAGATCCTTAGATGAGCCCCTCAGAGAACTCCTTCAAACTGTCAAAGCCCAGTTCTAACACTGTCTCCTCCAGGAAGCTTTCCCTGATACTCCCAGCCTCGTTTACAGGTCCCTTTTCTGGGATCCCTGGTATTACGCCCATTAGGGAATGTATCACACACACACACACACCCCTGTCTGTTTCTGTCACCCCCACAGACTGGGAGCTTTTCTCAGGCAGGGACCTTGCCTGACTCCTGTCTGTGGCCCCTGCCCCACCAGGGCTTTGGGAAGTGACTGAATGAACTAAAGATCAATTCCTGGGCAACGCATCGAGCAGCACAGGTGGGGCAGATTCATGGCTGGCTGTTAGGGGAGGAGGAGACAGTTCCTCCAGACTTTGAAAAGTGACCAGAACCAAGAAAACACCCTTCCATCCTCAGGATTTGCCTCTCACTAGGGTGAGGACCATCTTCCCCAGCTGGGGGCCCCTCACCAGTATTTCCGTGATATCTGGGTCATCTGGAGCCCAGGGTGGGGTGAGGGAGGCAGGGGGCATGGGCAGTGCCAGTTGGCTACTGTCGTCCGTGATAGACTCTGTCAGGGAAGAGTCGGTGGGGTCCACGGTGGTCAGGTTGAGCAGGGACACATTGGTGCAGGCCGAAGACCGTTTGAGGTTCAGGCACCAGTGCATTGGCTTGTGGGACATTCGAGGCTCCACCCTGGGAGGAGAGACAGGCAGTGGCCTCAGTGGGTATGGCCCCTCCTGCCTCCCTCTCTCCATCACCTACTCTCTGACTCCAACCTCACCCTACTGTCTGTCCACTTTCTTCTTCTTCCTTTAATGTCCCCCCTTCTGACTTTTTCCTTCTCCACTGACTTTTACCTCCCTCCCTAGGTCTCTACTTCCTTCTTCCTCTTTACCTCCCTCTCTTGCTCTCTTTATTTCTCCTTTGCCACTGTCCTCTTGTCTGCCGCTCCTCTGCCCCCTTCTGTCCCCCCCCCTGTTTTCCTCCAGCACCCAAGGCAAGGTGGGACTCCTACTCTGTAGGAGGCAGTGCTGGGTTCTAGGACCAGCCCTGACAGGGTATGACAAACCCACCCGTGGAATGACACGGCCTTCTTTTTCTTTGCAATCCCGTTGGCTGGGCTGGTCACCCCCCCAGGAGCCTCAGGGACCAACTGGGTGCGGCTCTCGACCCCCGCGGGGGGGTCCCCAGCCTCATGGATCTCTTTGGACTGCCAGATTGTCTTCACCACCACGCTGGCCATGGCGTGTGGGGGCCCTGCTCCTGGGGGCTCCTTCCTCTGAGACTCTCCACCTATTCTGACCACTGACCCTTAAAGTTCCTGTCTCCAGGAGTCTGCCTCATAAAGGACCCAACCACTGGGTCTCATTAATGGGGGGGCCACAGGAGAAGGGGTAGGTGCTGGCTTAGCATGCCCCCCACAGAGGGTGTCAGTGAACTCTTCTTGTCCAAATTCTGTTTCTACCTGGATATGTCCCTCCCTTCAGAATCACAATGGAGGTGTTTTTTTTAATGTTTATTTTATTTATTTTTTTAGTGGGGGTGGGGGGGCAGATGGGGATAGACAGGAAGGGAGAGTGATGAGAAGCATCAACTCATAGTTGCAGCACCTTAGTTGTTCATTGATTGCTTTCTCATACGTGCCTTGACCAGGGGGCTCCAGCAGAGCCAGTGACCCTTTGCTCAAGCCAGTGACCTTTGGGCTGTGTCTATGATCCCATACTCATTCTGGTGAACCCACACTCAAACCAGATGAGCCCTCACTCAGGCCAGTGACCTCAGGGTTTTGAACCTGGTTCCTCAGCAGTCCAGGCTGACACTCTATCCACTGTGCCACTGCCTGGTCAGGCTAACTTTTCTTGTAATACTGGTTTGGTGGTGATGAACTCCTTTAGCTTTTTCTTGTCTGGGAAGTCCTTTATCTATCTTTTGATTCTAAATGATAGATTTGCAGGGTAGAGTAATCTTGGTTGTAAGTCCTTGCTTTATATCACTTTGAATTTTTTTTTTTTTTTTTTTTTACAGAGACAGAGAGAGTCAGAGAGAGGGATAGATAGGGACAGACAGGAACGGAGAGAGATGAGAAGCATCAATCATCAGTTTTTTTTGTTGTAACACCTTAGTTGTTCATTGATTGCTTTCTCATATGCGCCTTGACCATGGGCCTTCAGCAGGCCGAGTAACCCCTTGTTCGAGCCAGCGACCTTGGGTCCAAGTTGGTGAGCTTTGCTCAAACCAGATGAGCCTGCGCTCAAACTGGCGACCTCAGGGTCTCGAACCTGGGTCCTCCGCATTCCAGTCCGACGTTCTATCCACTGTGCCACCGCCTGGTCAGGCAGGAAACTGAATATTTCTTACTGACCCATTTTGACCTGCAAAAGTCCTGTTGAGAAATCAGTTGGCAGTCTATGGGAGCTTCCTTGTAGGTAACTAAGTGCTTTTCACTTGCTGCTTTTTGTGATTTTCTTTGTCCTTAAACTTTGTCACTTTAATTATGATGTGTCTTGTTGCGGACCTCTTTCAGTTCATCTTGTTTGGGACTCTGGCCACTGCCTGACTCATATGTCTATTACCCTCACCAGGTTAGGGAAGTTTTCCATCCATTGTTTTTTTCACACAGGTTTTCAATTCCTTCCTCTCTCTCCTTCTGGCACCCCCATGATGTGAATATTGGTGCTCTTGAAGTTCCAGAGGCTCCTTATACTATCCTCTTTTTTGGGGGGGGATTGTTTTTTTTTAAGAGTTTATTTATTGATTTTACAGACAGGTGAGAGGGTGGGGGTAGCAAGAAGTATCGACTCATAGTTGCTTCACTTCAGTTGTTCCTTGTGTATCTGCCCTGACCAGGCAAGTCCAGGGTTTTGAACTGAAGACCTTAGCGTTCTAGGTGGAGGATCTATCCACTGTGCCACCACAGGTCAGGCTGGATTCTTTTTTTCTTTTTGCTCTTCTGATTGGGTGTGTCCTGCTTCCTTATCTTCCAAATCTCTGATTTAATCCTCTGCTTCCTATATTTCACTGTTGATGCCTTGTAATGTATTCTTCATTTTAGTTAATGTAGTGTTCTTTTTTTTTTTCCAAAGTGAGAACCAGGGGGCAGCAGATAGGTAGACTCCCTCATGCGCCCGACCAGGATCCACTCAGCATGCTCAGCAGGGGGTGATGCTCGACCCATCTAGGGTGTTGCTCCGTTGCAACTGGAGCCATTCTAGTGCCTGAGGCGGAGACCATGGAGCCATCCTCAGCGCCCGGGCCAACTTTGCTCCAATGGAGCCTTGGCTGCGGGAGGGGAAGAGAGAGATAGAGAGAAAGGAGAGGGGGAAGGGTGAAGAAGCAGATGGGCATTTCTCCTGTGTGCCCTGGCCGGGAATTGAACCCTGGACTTCCACACGCTGGGCCGACACTCTACCGCTGAGCCAACCAGCCAGGGCTAGTGTTCATTTCTGACTGACTCTTTTTTTGTTCTCTCCATTTTCATGTTGTTGTTGTTGTAGTGCAAGGGGGGAGGGACAGACAGAGAGGAAGGGAGAGGGATGAGAAGCATCAATTCTTTGTTGCAGCACCTTAGTTGTTCATTGATTGCTTTTTCATATGTGCCTTGGCCGGGGGTGGGGGGGCTCCAGCCAATCCAGTGACCCCTTGCACAAGCCAGCGACCTTGAGCTTCAAGCCACCTTTGGGTTCAAGCCAGCAACCATGGGGTCATGTTTATGATCCTACACTCAAGGTGGTGAGCCTATGCTCAAGCTGGCAACCTCATTTTGAACCTGGGTCTTCAGCATACCAGACCAATGCTTTATCCACTGTTCCACTACCTGGTTAGGCTCATGTGGGTTTTTTTAAATCTCTTTAAGTTCTCACTAAGTTCACTGAGTATCCTTAAAAGTGTTTTGACTCTGCAGCTGGTAGATTGCCTATTCATTTTGTTTAGTTCTTTTTCTGGAGTTTTGTTATATTCTTTCATTTGGGATATGTTTTTTTGTCTCCTCATTTTGGCTGTCTCCCTGTGTTTGTTTCTATGAATTAGGTACAGCTGCTACATCTCCTGGGCTTGGTAGAGTTGCCTAATATAGTACATGTCCTATAAGGTCCAGTGGCACAGCCTCCCTGATCACCTGGGCTGGGCACTCCAGATGCACCCTCCCTCCTCTCCATGAGGGCTGTGTACCCTCCTGTTTTATTTGAACCTTGATTGCTGTTGGGACCTCAGAGGGACAGATTTACCCCCAGGTCCTTCAGCTACAAGGACTGGCTGTGGCCCTTGGAATATCATATTGCAGGTGCCAACTCCACAGAGCATAACTTACTTCAGTGGGGCTCTGGTACCTGCTGAGTACACCTCTTTTTTTTTTTTTTTTTTTTTTTTTGTATTTTTCTGAAGCTAGAAACGGGGAGAGACAGTCAGACAGAGTCCCACATGCGCCCAACCGGGATCCACCCGGCACGCCCACCAGGGGTAATGCTCTGCCCACCAGGGGGCGATGCTCTGCCCCTCCGGGGCGTCGCTCTGCCGTGACCAGAGCCACTCTAGCGCCTGGGGCAGAGGCCAAGGAGCCATCCCCAGCACTCGGGCCATCTTTGCTCCAATGGAGCTTTGGCTGCGGGGAGCTTTGGCTGCGGGAGGGGAAGAGAGAGACAGAGAGGAAGGGGGGGGAGTTGAGAAGCAAATGGACACTTCTCCTATGTGCCCTGGCCGGGAATTGAACCCGGGTCCCCCGCATGCCAGGCCAACGCTCTACCGCTGAGCCAACCGGCCAGGGCCTGAGTACACCTCTTTAGTGTGTCACTTGTGGAGATGGTTGGAGGATGCTTTGGTGTGGACTGAAGCTGTCCACCGGGTGCACTGGCTCTGGGGTCTCCAGGAGGCAAAGGCCAAGGCCAGCAGGAGGGGTTACTTTCCATCTGTAGGTTGGAAGTTCTCTCCAAAACAGAGGTCCAATGAGCTGCATCCTGAAGGATGAGGGGCAGGCATGAGGAAAGCTGGGGTAGGGGTGGGAGTGTAGGAATGTATCTGGAGGGCCACAAAAGCCAAAAGAAGGCCAGTATGGCTGAGTGTTTAAACTAGGAAACGCTGTGGTGGATTTATACTGTAAAAAGCATCCTAGGCCCACCTGACCTGTGGTGGTGCAGTGGGATAAAGCGTCGACCTGGAAGTGCTGAGGTCGCCGGTTCGAAACCCTGGGCTTGCCTGGTCAAGGCACATATGGGAGTTGATGCTTCCAGCTCCTCCCCCCCTTCTCTCTCTCTGTCTCTCCTGTCTCTCCCTCTCCTCTCTAAAATGAATAAATTAAAAAAAATTTTTTTTTTTTTAAAAAAAGAGCATCCTAGGCCCTGGCCGGCTGGCTCAGTGTTAGAGCGTCGGCCTGGCCTGTGGAAGTCCCGAGTTCGATTTCTGGCCAGGGCACACAGAAGAAGCGCCCATCTGCTTCTCCATCCTCCCCCCCTCCTTTCTCTCTGTCTCTCTCTTCCCCTCACACAGCCAAGGCTCCCTTGGAGCAAAGTTGGCCTGGTCCTGAGGACGGCTCCATGGTCTCTGCCTCAAGTGCTAGAATGCCTCCAATTGCAGCAGAGCAATGCACCAGATGGGCAGAGCATCGCCCCTGGTGGGCATGCCGGGTAGATCCTGGTCGGGCGCATGCGGGAGTCTGTCTGCCTGCCTCTTCACCACTTCTCAATTCAAAAAAATACAAAAAAAAAAAAAAAAAGCATACTGGGTACATGTGGGATATGGAGTGTGAGTGGCTAGGATGGAAGCAGGGAGAGCAGCAAACGGGTGTCCTCACAAGGTGCCTGCCAAGCAAGAGAGGATGGTGATGGTAGCCTGCACAGGATGAGGCAATGGTGATGGAAGGAGGTGGCTGGTTCTGTGATGCGGGACGGGAGGCATGCTGGCAAGGTGCTTGGGTGATTTGGGGAGGGCCCATTTACCAAAATTGGAAGATTGGGGATGAATCCAGCTTTTTTTCTGCAGAAAATCAAGAGTTGATTTGCTCAGGTCAAAGTCTTAGAAGCTATGGATGGTTCAATCCATGAGCTTCTCATGGGGCTTCTGGGATTTGGTCTTCGTGTTCTGTCTGAAGAGCAAAAAGGATTTGCCCAAACCTCATCTAGACCCCCAAACGTGGACAAGTTCATGGCCTGGTTGTAAAACTTATAAAAGAAGAATGCTAAATGTA
The DNA here is from genome assembly GCF_036850995.1 of Saccopteryx leptura. Taxonomy (NCBI): domain Eukaryota; kingdom Metazoa; phylum Chordata; class Mammalia; order Chiroptera; family Emballonuridae; genus Saccopteryx; species Saccopteryx leptura. Next base: position 67,700,623 of record NC_089505.1, read on the forward strand.
TTGATATGAACATATTTGGGTATATTGGGTTAGATAAAATATATTATAAAAATTTATTTCCGCCTGACCTGTGGTGGCACAGTAGATAAAGCATTGACCTGGAAACGCTGAAGTCGCCAGTTCAAAACCCTGGGCTTGCCTGGTCAAAGCACATATGGGAGTTGATGCTTCCTGCTCCTTCCTCCCCCTTCTCTCTCTCTCTCTCTCTCTCTCCTCTCTAAAAATTAAAAAAAAAATTATTTCCTATTTTTCTTTCTTTCTTTTTCTTTTTTAAACATTGGAGTACATTTAGATTACATCTGTGGTTCCCTCTGTATTTCTTTCTATTGGTAAGCACTGCTCTAATTCAACAGAGGCCAAGTCAACCAGCTGCTGTACATGGTGCCATGACTGCCTCCACACAGGGTCAAAGAGTCCCAGGTTTTCCAGGTTAAATCCTCCTTAATCTGATTCACCATCAGACCTCAGAATGCCTTTGCTTTAGGCTGAGTCTTAAAAATTAAGTTTTGGTGCCCTGGTCAGGTAGCTCAGTTCATTAGACCATCTTCCCAAAGTGCAGAAGTTGCTGGTTTGATCTCCAGTCAGGGCACATACAGGAACAGATTGATGTTCCTGTCTCTCTCCTTTCCTTTCTTTCTCTAAAATTAATAAAATAAGCTTTTTTTTTTTTTAATTAAGTTTTGGCTAATTCATGAGTTCTGGAAGGGGCTGGGAGAGGACCAAGTTCTGCCATTTACAGACACCAAAAACCCAGAGTTAACTCCATCTGGGCCCAGGAGGGTTCTGAGCGAAGTTTGGAAGAGGTGAGTGAGAGGGAGGTGGAGATTTGAGGCAGGGGAGATGGTGGCTTTCCCCCTTTCCTTGGAGACAGACCTTTTCTGTTCTTAGGACTCTGGATGTCTTTTTTCATAGTCCTCAAAAAGTAGACTAGTTCAAACCCCACTGGTAATATATATAATTTTTAAAAACAATGTTATCCATAGGGAGAAAGTGCTTCTCCCTGAAACTCCTCCAGTCCTTGAGATGTTTACTGTATCTTCCATAAAAGTAAGGTGACCAACTTTTTTACAATGAAAGGACAAAATTAAATTAAAGAAAATAATATCTAAATAAAAAAACATTTTATTCATTTCAAAAATAATAGCCTGACCTGTGGTGGCACAGTGGATAAAGCGTCGACCTGGAAATGCTGAAGTCGCCGGTTCGAAACCCTGGGCTTGCCTGGTCAAGGCACATACAGGAGTTGATGCTTCCAGCTCCTCCCCCCTTCTCTCTGTCTCTCCTCTCTCTCTCTCTCTCTCTCTCTGTCTCTCCCTCTCCTCTCTAAAATGAATAAATAAATAAATAATTTTAAAAAATAATAAACTATAATATAAATGCATAATAAAACATTTGTAATGTTTTATATTGTAATTATGCTTGCATGCCTATTCATTTTTAATAATTGTAAGAAAAAAGTACTTTTATATACAAACGTCACATCACACGCAATGGATCGACTCTGCATGGATCGAATACGGATATTTATAGATTAGTCTTACTATATCAAAAAGGAGGACATGTAGAAGGATACTTTTCAAGAGAGGATGTAATTTACAAAAGGACTGTCCTCCCTAAAGGAGGATAATTGGTCACCTTAATAAAAGGGGCTCTTTTTGTTGTAATGGTGCCGTTTTATGTTCTTTAGGGACAGACCACAATCTCTCTCTCTCTCTCTCTCTCTCTCTCTCTCTCACACACACACACACACACACACACACCCCTCTTATGGTCACTAAAACAGCTGAGCGACATCTGTCCTACTCCTAGAATTCAGAATGGACTTTTCCCAAGCCCCATTCCTGAAAACCCAGGTGGGCGGATTTATTAGACCTGGAAGGTGGGCTCTTCTCACCTTAATCCCCCCCCCCCCAGGACTCCAAATGGACGAATGGACATTCGCAGGAGCCAGGACACTCCCCCAAGGCTCATTCCAAAAATACCAGGCTTCAGAGATTAGAAAAGGGTAGTGGGTGGGGTTTATTTCTTTCCGGTGATGGAAATGGACTCTTCCAGGACACTTTGCCCCAAATTACTCAATGGCGGGGCGGTACAGTTACCGAGGCTTTGCCTTCCCTAAAGCCAGTCAACCAAAGCGGGTCTCTGGGGCGCTGAAAGGTGGTGGTTGGTTGGGCTCAACGCTTCTACATATTCCTTCTTTTTAAACAGCATTTTTCAGTAACAAGTCCCATTCTGCTGAGGAGCTCCAAGCGTGGTGGAGACTCACAATTTTTACTTGATATCTGTATAACGGCGTTATAATTGCAAAACAAAACAAAACATTGTATATTGAAAAGCGGTTAAAAGCAAAAGTATAGTTTAAATCCGGCTGACCCTTCCTAGCTGCGTGACCTTGGGCAAGTCATCTAACCTCTCTGGACCTCAGTTTTAACCTCTGCTTAACGGGATCAGATGTGAATTACTGTTTCCTCTGCCCTGCGATTCCTGGTCTCAGGAAGTTAGGACTCGACTTCACAGGCACTAGATGAGGAGGGAGGGGGGTGGGGTAGGAAAGTCTTTCTGGAAAACGATTTAAGGAGTTGTAGGTGAAGAAGAGGGAGAAAAGGGAACAGAGAGACGCTTGCGCAATAAACCTCACGCTTCCTTGCCCCTCCCATGCCTTCTCTGCAGCAGGGAATTGCAGGCGACGCTCCACCTATCCCAGCCCAGCTGTGCGACACCCTCTCTTCTTCACCTTTCATTGCCCGTCTCCCTCCCCAAAACCGCCCAATCGGGGGCGGGAGTAGGACGGCCCGGCGAGTCTGCAACGCCTGCGGGGGCGATCTCCTCGCCCATTGGCCCTAGTCAACTCAAGTCCCGCGTCCTCAAACCTTCTCCTCCGCCTTCTTTCACGTCAATCCCCCCCCTTGCCGGAGAGCATCCGAATCCAATCATTAATGGACCCGACCTCACGGAGGGGGTGGCCCCCCAGTACGTAGTCGAACTCCGCCCGTCTTTTGGGCAACGCCCCCACCCAAACGGAAATAGCGGGGCGCAGGACCAATCGCAGCGGCGTGCCTTTGTCCTGAGGCCAATAAGAGAGGGCGTGAGGAAGAGCTCGCGTCTGAGCGGCAGTAACCTGAGCCAATGTACGGCTGAAAGCTCAGGCGGCACAGGAGAGGGGAGGGGTGGGGGGCGGTGCTGCGGCCTCCCAGCCCTCCCGCTCGCCAGCCCGCCCTCCCCCCGCGGCCGGCTCCGCTCCTTGGCGTTGCCTGGGGTCCTTTTCCTCCCGGTCCCCGCCTGTCAGCCCCCGCTGCGCTGTGCCCTGCCCGGCCAGGCCTGGAGCCGACACCGCCGCCATCATGCCGGCCGTGTCCAAGGGCGATGGGATGCGGGGGCTCGCAGTGTTCATCTCCGACATCCGGAACTGTGAGAGCGCGGCCGGGGGACACTAGAGGGGGGGAACATGAGATTGACGGGTTTGGGGGTTACAGAGGGGCCCGGGGGATAGAAAGCCGTTGCGGTCGTAGAGGGAAAGGATAGATAGGGCCCAGGGGGGAACTCTGAAGGGTGGGGAATGAAGGGGCTTAGGGTGTCCTAAAAGTGGCTCCTGTGGTGACGACACGGAGTGGCTAGAGGCGCCCGAGAGAGTCTTAAAGGCGAGGAGGTTAGTAAGGTTCCGAGGATGGGTGCATAGAGGTGTTCCTAGGAATGATAGGCTTAGGGGTCGTAATAGAGGAATCCCTTATGTAGACAGAAAGGGAAAGAGGTGCATGGGTGTGTGCGGGGTTCCCATGGAGTGATAGACCCGGAGGACGCCGGAGGGGACTGGGAGGATGTGAAACACTGGAAACCTAATGGGGCCGTGCTTGAGGGCCCGAGTGAGGGGCTGTCATAGAGGGAAGGGGCTAGTGCATAAAGAGGGCCTGGGAGTGATAGAAAGTCCCAGGGGTTTGAGAGGAGAGATGGGAAGGTGGAGGACTATAGCGGGACCCTGGTGAGGGGTAGAGGGGCTCCAGGATGGAGAATTGCTTAGGAGATAGGGCAGTGGAGAAGGGGATAGAAGGATTACTGAGTGGAAAGGAGGGACTCAAGAGGTACACAGGGGAGACATTGCAAGTGGAGATTCTCAGGAGAACCTGAGACAGGGACTGGGGGTGCTGGAATGGAGAAGACGTTATAATGTGGGGCTTAGGAGATGTTCCGGAAAGGAAGACTAGTCCGTGAGAGGGGTCATGGTTCAGAGAGCTGGACACTGCTGAATCTGGAGCCTGACCACATCAATATGGGGACAGTGATCATCAGCAGGAAGGATTGTCGTGATGATGGGAGGCCTGATGCCAAGTCAGCTCCCAATTCCTCGGCGCGGGTGGTGTTGGTGTTTGGAGCTGTCAGGAGCTTCAGAGGCTATATTTGCATGGGCTTTGGGGTCAACCAGACCTGGGTTTAAGTGCTGTCACTCCCTAACCATGTGACCTTGAATGAGGGACTTCACCTCTCCGCTTCCTCCTCTGTCAGGAGGGACTGCTGATCTTACCTTCCTAATGAAGTTGTTGTGATAATGTACGTGAACGGGCCTTTGCCCCATTCCAGGTACTAGACAGTTGTTGGTTGCTGTTCTTGTTATTTTGCTGGATCTGAGGAGTGGCCTCTGTTAGGTGCCCAATGATTATTTTAGAATTCAGTAGGTATGGAAGCACCTGCTGTGTATTAGGTACTCATGAAAAGGAAGGGTGGATTGGCCCTGGCCAGTTGGCTCAGTGGTAGAGCGTCGGCCTGGCGTGCAGAAGTCCCGGGTTCGATTCCCGGCCAGGGCACACAGGAGAAGCACCCATCTGCTTCTCCACCCCTCCCCCTCTCCTTCCTCTCTGTCTCTCTCTTCCCCTCCCACAGCCGAGGCTCCATTGGAGCAAAAGATGGCCCGGGCGCTGGGGATGGCTCCTTGGCCTCTGCCCCAGGCGCTAGAGTGGCTCTGGTCGCAACAGAGCGACGACCAGAGGAGCAGAGCATCGCCCCCTGGTGGGAAGAGCGTCACCCCCTGGTGGGCGTACCGGGTGGATCCCGGTCGGGCGCATGCGGGAGCCTGTCTGGCTGTCTCTCCCCGTTTCTAGCTTCAGAAAAATACAAAAAAAAAAAAAAAAGGAAAAAAAAAAAAAAGGAAGGGTGGAAACTATTGGGTATCAGGTGAAGAGATGCTATGGTTATGGAAAGAGGTGGACCTATGAGGGGTTGTGAGCTAGGTGGGGGGAACAGCTGTTAGAAGCTGATGTGCGTTGCCTCTGGTACCTGCCTGCCATGTGAGTCTTGGCAAGTCACTTATCTTCCCTGAGGCTCTTTGCTTGTCTGCAAACTCCCAAGATAACAGCATCTTCCTTTGAAGGTTCATTCATTCATTTGACAAATACTTTTGATCACCTGCCCTTGGGAGCACCATGGCATAAGGGAGATAAAAAATAAACACAGAGAACCAGCAATAAATGATACAGTATCACACTATGCTGACATATGAAGGAGTAAGCTCTGTGGATTTTGGAGGAGAGAGGTCCAGGCAAGGGAACAGTGAGTTCAAGGGTCCTGAGGTTGCACATGCTTGGTGTGTATTCACATAGGAGCAAGGGGTCCTATGCGGCTGGAGCTGAGGGAGGGAGGGAGGAAGAGAGATGGCAGCTGAGGGCAGAGAGGGGACAGGGATTGTGTAGGGCTTTATGGGTCACTGTGAGCACTTCGGCCTTCCTGGTTAGGCTGTGAGCACAGGAGGGATGTGAGCTAATTGATGCATTATTTTACTTTATTTTTTATTATTTTTATGATTCATAATTCCTCTGGCTGCTGTGAGGAGTACAGACTGGAAGCAGGCATGGAAGTAGAGAAAGAATTAGGAGGCTGATGCAAGCGTCCAGGTGTGATAGTGTAGGCTCGACAGGGGTGAGAAGGGATTGGGGAGAAGTGTTTGGGTTTGGGATCTATTCTGAAGGATTTACAAAGGGATTGGATGTTGTGGTGGGAAAGGAAAGAGAAGTCAGGCCTGTGTCACTATAGGACCCCAGAGGGAAGTTGCAGGACAAAGGGGAGCCTCCAACTTGGGGGCAGTGGAGGTAGTTTCACCAGATAAATTGGCGCTGGGGAATCAAGTCTTCCTTTTGTCATCAAGTATAGGATGAGTGGCTGGTATGTTTCAAACCTTATCATAGGTGCTGGGAACATAGTGATGAGTAGGAAAGACTTATCTGTGCCCTGTTAAGATGTTCACCTCAGCGTTATTTATAGTAGCCAAAAAATGGAAACAAAGAACCCAAATGACCATGGACGGATGAATGGATAAACAAATGTCCACTTATGCAATGGAATAATATTTAGCCATTAAAAAGAATGAAGTTATGATAGATGGTACACCATGGTCAAACCTGGCAAGCATCATTCTAAGTGAAAGAAACCATACACACAAAAATGTATGATTCCATTTCTCTGAAATGTCCAGATAGGCAAACCCATAGAGACCGAAAGTAGATTAGTGGTTGCCTAGGGCTAGGGATGGTGGAATGTGGAGTGACTGCTAATGAGCACAGGATGTCTTTTTGGGTGGATGAACATATTCTAGAAGGAGATGGTGGTGATGGTTGTGCAACATTTTGGGTATACTAAAGACCACTGAATTGTATACTTTAAAGTGGTAAACTTTATGGTATGTGAATTTTACCTTAATTTGTTTTCTTTTTATTTATATATCTTAATATCCTAAGTAGAAAAATATTATAGCTGTCCTAGGTTCAGTGAGGTAGAGGGCCTCAAGGTTGAGAGGGTGGGGGCTGTTGGCATTGCTCAGACAATGTGGGAGAGTTAGCCAGGCCAAGGGAGGTGGAGAAGAATTGTGAAGGTGGAGGGACAGCAGGTATAAAGGTCCTGTGGCCAGGGCAAGACTCTGAGCTAAAGCCTTGGATCTGACTCTGGAGAGGAGGACAGAGTGTTTGTCCTGAGATCACTGGAGGGTTTCAAGAAGGACTGAGGGAAGAGGAGGCAAGAGAAACCAGGATAAGGTGGGGCTCAGAAATGAAGAGGTGAGGAGGGGGAGGATGTGGAGATATCCTGCTGGAGGATCTGAAGAGCACAATGGAGTTCAGAGAGAAAGATCTAGAAGGAGATGCAGGGTAGGCTCTGAGGAGGGCCAGGAAGGGCAAATTCTGCAGATAAAGAGAGGTGAGGTTGAGTGCAGCCTGCGGGTGTGGTCCTGCCCTGTCTTAGCGGGAATGGGCTTTGCAGTCACTTATCTGAGTGGGAGCTCCCCAGGGCAGGGGCTAGAGCTGCCACTTCTGGGCCCCAGCTCCCCCCAAGCCTGAGGAGAGGTTTTTCAGGTAGTGAATGGGTGCTGTGACATTTCCCCCAACCTCTGGAGCATAGGCCCTGGTCTGATCCTTCTCTGGGTCCCCAGTTCTGCCTACTGCAGGGCCTGGCCCACTGGAATCCTCAGGAGATGTTTGCCCTTTGAATGAATGAGTAAATGAACAAATAAACTAACCTTTCCTGAGTACCGATTGAGTGCCAGACACTGTTCTAGGAAATAGAACCACAACAGTGAACCAAAGTCCCCTCTCTGGGGTTCACATTGTAGGAGGGCAGATGGGCCAATATTCAAGTAAGTATGCAGTACTCAGGTGTTCAGGCAGGCGGCAGAGGGTGTTGGAGGAAAATAAGGCAGGTAAGGGGGGGTGTAGGGACAAGTTTAAGGATGATGTTCTTATAGTCTGGTCAGAGTCTTCTGAAAAGGTGGTGGTCGGAGCAAAGAATCGAATTTAGTGGGTGAATTGGCCTGCATAAATTTGGAGGGCATTTTTGGCAGAGGGAACAGCTTGTGCAAAAGCCCTGAGGCAGGACTGTGCTTGAAGTGGAAGAGGAGTTCACTGAGAAGGAGAAAGAGGTTAGGGGATAGAGGGGGAGGTTTTTTTTTTTTTTTTTTTTTGCATTTTTCTGAAGCTGGAAACAGGGAGAGACAGTCAGACAGACTCCCGCATGTGCCCGACCGGGATCCACCCGGCACGCCCACCATGGGGCGGCGCTCTGCCCACCAGGGAGCGATGCTCTGCCCATCCTGGGTGTCGCCATGTTGCGACCCTCCTGGGCGTCGCCATGTTGCAACCAGAGCCACTCTAGCGCCTGGGGCAGAGGCCACAGAGCCATCCCCAGCGCCCGGGCCATCTTTGCTCCAATGGAGCCTTGGCTGCGGGAGGGGAAGAGAGAGACAGAGAGGAAGGCGCGGCGGAGGGGTGGAGAAGCAAATGGGCGCTTCTCCTATGTGCCCTGGCCGGGAATCGAACCCAGGTCCTCCGCACGCTAGGCCGACGCTCTACCGCTGAGCCAACCGGCCAGGGCTAGAGGGGGAGTTTTGATCAGCGAGTGAGCTCTAGTGGATGTGCAGGGCCTGGAGGCTGTAGTGAGGACTTTGGCTTTTACTCTGAGCACAGTTGTAGCCAAGGAGGGATTTGGAGCAGAGAAGGGACAGGATTGGACTCAGATTTTTTTTTTAAATTATTTATTTATTTATTCATTTTTTTAGAGAGGAGAGGGAGAGACAGAGAGAGAAAGAGGAGAGACAGAGAGAGAGAAGAGGGGGAGGAGCTGGAAGCATCAACTCCCATATGTGCCTTGACCAGGCAAGCCCAGGGTTTCGAACTGGCGACCTCAGCATTTCCAGGTTGACGCTTTATCCACTGCGCCACCACAGGTCAGGCTGGACTCAGATTTTTACAGGAGACCTGTGGCCATTGGGCAGAGAACTGAAAGAATGAGCCCCTCTTTGGTGGTTCTCCATCATTAGTGTGATGTTGAGGACCCCTCCCCCACAGTTGCCTTCAACACCTTCCCTGTACCAGGACTGCTCTGGACCCTGTGGATGCCACTAGGAGTGGAGCCGCCACACCTCCCTGCCCCTAGGACTGGCCTTGTGATCTATTGAGGGTTTACAGCTGAGCATGTGTACCTTAATGTTGGGGGCGACTCAGGGAGGGTATTTTGCAGCTGCCCTCCAGCTGGGGAATGACAGTGTGTGACTTGGTTGCTCAAGGAGAATTTTTTCTTTCTCAGGAATGGTGATGACTTGGATAACGAGCACAGTCTAACCCTGCTCCAAAAAGATAAAACAGTGAAAAGAACTTTACTGTAGCTTTTAAATGACTGATGGGACAGTTTGTGTTCCTTTCTCAATTCAAAGGCTGCATTTTCATTGGAAATATTTGCTTTTTATTAAGAGTTCATAAAACTTAGATTCATAGGGTACTCAAGTTATTTTAAACATACTTTTGCAGTAGCTGAATGGAGGATTGGTTTCTTTCAATATAAATTTATTAAAAGTAAATAAAATTGGGAATTCAGTCCCTCAGTCGCACTGGCCATGTTTGCAGTGGCCTGTGGCCACATGTGGTTAGTGACTTCCGTATTGGCCGCACGGGGCCAACAGATTCTGAGTTGGATCCTGGTTCAGAGTCAGCAAGCATCATCTCCCAGAGTCCTCTCTGAGGACCCAGGGCTGCTTGGATTTCTGTGGGAGACCTATGAAGGCAGGATTGTATAGATGGAAACATTGTTACCTTGTGTTGTAAATAGTTGTCTATGGCTCTGGAGACTCTTGCAGTGAGAGACCTGACTATACCTGTGTTACCTTCATAAAAATGCTTTGGTTTCGGGGGGGGGGGGGGGGGTAGAGTCGGGATTGTTGGGATGCCTTTGGTGGCAGTGACAGATCCACCCCTGTGCCTCTTAGACCTAAAGCCTTAGGAAGGGCTTTATCTCCCCTAACCAGAAGCCTCAAGGTAGGGCCCGTCCTCAGCACAGTCAGCAGTTTCCTGCTCTGACCTGTAGCAAGGGGGTAGCCTCTTTCCACTCACATGTCCCTTACAGTCGCAGCTACAGGTGGAAGAGGGCCTGCGTGCTCCCACGCCCCAGTATGCTCAGGAATCCCAGGAGGGGCTGCATGGTCCAGCCACACCTGCTGTGCTAGCCTGCAGGCCTTCGCAGAGGCTCTGCCCAGAGCACACTTGCCCTGATTTCTCTTGTGGTCCCTTTCAGCCTCATCCCAGGAGCTGATTCCAGCCTCCCAGCCCCCATTGTGTTTGCCTATGTCAGAGTACCATACTCAGAATTGCCCCTGTCAGCCTCCTCTCCAAGCTAGTAATCTCTAAGAGTCGGGCTGATACGACTTATCCCTGAGTTTAAAATGCTTGCATGCTTCTTGTGATGGTAAACTCACTCCCCTGTTACTGTCTTGTCCTGGATGCCAGAAAGCCTTTGCTTCCATTGCCACTCTGTTACAGCTGCCTGCAGCCCTTCACCCAGGGTGACCCTCGGCAGCACCGGTGCGCTGTCTCCGAGCACCCGGGCCGTCTTGCCTCTAGATCTTGGCAGGCGCTGTGTGCTCCAGTAAGACGCTCCCTCCAGGGCTGCAGCCTCTTCTCTTTTGGAGACCTGCTGCTTTGTTTACTTTGTGAATTCATTTCTAGGGTAAAATATATCAGTTATGCAAAAGAGTTTCAAATACATGTGGACAATTTAAAGGTTAAAGAAAAAATAACAGGCCCTGTCTGGGTTGCCCAGTTGGTTGGAGCATCGTCCTTATGCGCCGGGGTTGTAGGTTCGATTCCTGGTCAGGGCACATGCAGGACTCAATTAATGAATGCATAAATAAGTAGAACAGCCGATCAATGTTTCTTTCTTTCCCTTTTGCTCTCTCTAAAATCAATTTTTAAAAAATTTTTAAAGAAAAACGACACACACATAGATATTCTTTAGTTTTTATTTAAAAATTTTTTTTAATTGATTTTAGACAGGGAGTAGGGGCAGAAAGAGAGAGAGAAACATTGATTTGTTGTTCCACTTATTTATGCATTCATTGGTTGATTTTTGAACATGCCCTGATCAGGGATTGAATCTGTAACCTTAGCATATCGGCATGATGCTCCAACCAACCGAGCTACCCAGTCAGGGTTTAAATAGTCTTTGTGTGTGTGTGTGAGAGAGGAGGGGAGATAGTGAGGCAGACTCCCTCATGTGCGTTGGCCGGAATCCACCCGGCAAGCCCATCTGGGGCCAATGCTTTGAGTCCTGAGCTATTTTTAGCACCTGAGGCTTCACACTCTGAGGACTTCCCAGAGCCATGCTTGAACCAGTCCAGCCACTGGCTGCAAGAGGAAGTGGGGGAGGGGGTGAGAAGCAGATGGTCGCTTCTCCTGTGTACCCTGACCAGGAATTGAACCCAGGACGTTCATATGTAGGGTGAATGCTCTATCCATTGAGCCACCGGCCAGGGCCTAAGTAGTCTTTAAGTTGTCCATATCTGTTTGATATTGTTTTATGTGTAATTGAGTACATTTCTATGAAAATATTTTGGTATATGATTTTCATATAGATTTTTATACATATATATATCTATGGAAATATCTATTTAAAAAGCCCATAGATTATGTGTTCAGCATGATGAATTTTCTCTGATTGAACCAGCCCCCAGATGCAGAACCAGCATCCCTGCCTGGCTCCCTGGCACCCCTCATGCACCCTCCCAGTCCCCTCCTCTTCCCAGGGATAACCACCACTGGGTAACCCAACACCATATGTTAGTTTTACCTGCCTCTTGAAGCTTTTAATAGAGGTGTAAGTGAAGGCCAGAGAGGTCTCTAGCCTCAAAAATTTAATTGCTGTTCGAATATCCGTCTGTGGTAAAGGTTATAGGCACCACCTTTGTGATACGTGATCCATTTATAAGATTTCTTTTCTGGTCCCTACAGAATGGTTTTAGGCAGGCATTTGGAGCAACTGTGGTCATTCTCAGGAATAGCACAGAGCATGTGCAGTAGTGTCCGTGGGCCCTCGCTGGGCTTCTGAGCCTGGAGGGTGGTGCTGTCCTAACCTCTGGGCCAGCCGCTGATCAGGCACCCGTAGCATGTAGCTCTGGCTGTGCTGGCTGGTGAACTGCTCCTGAGCCCTCCTCGTCTTTCACAGCCTTCCTCAAATGTCCCCACCTCCCACAGCCTCTGGCGAGGCCCCAGGTGGTGCCCAGACAACCTCTATCTCTGAAAGTCTCATCCAGGTGTGGGGATGAAGCCCCCCACCTCTGCCCCACCAGGCCAGGGGTCCCTGAGGCAGGTCAGAGGCACGGGCTCTGACTGGGTCCTGGTGCCCAGCATCGCCCCTCTCAGGCCTGGCCGCCAGGGCCTCACGGAACGCGTAATTAATAAATGAGGATCAGATGGCTGATGGGGCCACACAGGCCAACTCAGACTCATTACTGAAGTGCTGGCCCTGGATCTTCTGGGTTCCGCAGACCACCCACCCACATCCCCAGGCCCTCCACTGCCTCCTGAGTAGGGGAGTGGGTCCCTCGGTGCTTTTTAGGGCCTTTATTCACGTCTTTGTGCCTTTTCTGAGCTCAGGCACTCGGTAAGCCTTGGAACATGGAGTTGCTACTTCAAAAATTGGCAGGTGGTGGCCCTGTTTTCACCTGGCTTCTGGTCTGGTCTGGGGGCCAGAGGTAGACCCAGACACCCATGACATATGCTCTCAGAGAAGTGACTCAGGCAGTGTGAGAGCCCAGAGGAGGCCCTCGAACAGCACTGTTCAGTGGACTTACAATGTGAGCCACACATGTGGGTTTTAAAAAAAATAATTTTATGGCCTGACCTGTAGTGGCGCAGTGGATAAAAGCGTCAACCTGGAAACGCTGAGGTTGCCGGTTCAAAACCCTGGGCTTGCCTGGTCAAGGCACATATGGGAGTTGATGCTTCCTGCTCCTCCCCCCTTCTCTCTCTCTCTCTCCCCCCCCCCCCCCTATAATGAATAAATAAAATCTAAAAAAAAAAAAAAGAATGATCCTACAAACGAAAAATATAAAAAAAAAAATTTTATATAGAAAATTAAATTTGCCTGACTTGTGGTGACACAGTGGATAAAGCATCAACCTGGAATACTGAGGTCACCAGTTCGAAACCCCGGGCTTGCCTGGTCAAGTGGGAGTTGATGCTTCCTGCTCCTCCTCCTGTTCTATCTTTTCTCTCTCTCTCTCTCTCTCTCTCTCTCTCTCTAATAAAAATGAATGAATAAAAAAATCTAGAAAATTAAATTTAACAGGGTGACATTGATCAACAAGAATACATTGGTTTCAGGTAAACATTTCTACAGCACACACTTGTCATTTTAACTTCTGTGGCCCCACTTTTTGTAGAAGGTAGAAACAGGCAAAATTAATTTTAATAATACATTTATGATAGCTAATGCACCCCAGATAGTGTCATTTTAACTTGTAATCAACATTTAAAAATTTTTATGAGTATTTCACTATTTTTTCCCCCACACTCAGTCATTGAAATCTGGTGGCCTTACCCCTTAGAGCCCACCTTCGTTTGGCACAGCCGTGCTTCAGGTGCTCGGGAGCCGCCTGGCTGATGGCTGCTGCCTCAGTCCGTGCAAGAAGTAGTTCGGCACCCACGGTCTGACCTGGTGACTGGGTGGCAGGGGGACCTTCACTGACGTGGGAAGCTGGGGAAGCAGGTTTTCAGCAGACACTGCGCAGTGGGGACGTGGCGGGGGTGACGGTTCTGAGGAACAGCTAGAAGGCAGCCGAGCCATTCATTCATTTATTCCTTTCTTTGTCATGTACTTTATGTCAGCCCAGTGCTGGGGCTGGTGCAGGAGTAACCAGAGCTGTGGGTGGGAACTGGGGCTCCCAGGAAGAGTACAGTTCAGGGGCCACAGTGAGAGAAGGAAGTCAGGGATCGGCCTGGTGTGGGTACCAGCCTTCTCCTCTGGGCTGGAGAGATCAATGAGCCTTGCTTATCACCTCCCTGTAGCTCCCAGCTCGACAGGGGGCCCAGGCCTGTCCTCGGCAGCAGGCGCAGGGGCAGGGCCCCAGGGTGGCGAAAGCTCTGCCCTTTCAGCTGAGAGAGACCTTGCCAAGGAAAGTGAGGGCCCGTGGCTCAGCTCTCCAGGTCCCTCATCAGCACCCCTGCCTCTCTTTCCCAGGTAAGAGCAAGGAGGCAGAGATTAAGAGAATCAACAAGGAACTGGCCAATATCCGCTCCAAGTTCAAAGGTAAGTGGGGGTTTGGACTCCTGGGTCCAAAGGAAGACGGGTCTGGGGGCTGGGACTCCTGGGACTTGCAGGTGTGATCCTTCCTCATTTTTCCTCCTCTTTCCTCCTTCCTCTGGCCCAAGGGGACAAAGCCTTGGATGGCTACAGTAAGAAAAAATATGTGTGTAAGCTGCTCTTCATCTTCCTGCTTGGCCATGACATTGACTTTGGGCACATGGAAGCGGTAAACCTGCTTAGCTCCAACAAGTACACAGAGAAGCAGATAGTGAGTCTGGGACGAGAGGCTGGGGCCTCACTCCCGGTTCTGAGGGAGGAGGGGTCTGGAATTATAGGCTTCAGGGCATGAGAATAACCACAATGTTCCCCTCCTCCACTCTCCCTCCTGTGCAGGGTTACCTGTTCATCTCGGTGCTGGTGAACTCAAACTCCGAGCTGATCCGGCTCATCAACAATGCCATCAAAAATGACCTGGCCAGCCGCAACCCTACCTTTATGTGTCTGGCCCTGCACTGCATCGCCAATGTGGGCAGCCGTGAGATGGGCGAGGCCTTTGCCGCGGACATCCCCCGCATCCTGGTGGCCGGGTGAGGAACCGGAGGCCTGTGCTGGGTGGGGTGAGGATGGGGAGACACGGCCCAGGCAAGTCTGAGGCTCCAAGAAGTTAATGTCACCTGCCCAAGGTCTCCCAGCCAGGATGTGGAGCTCACACTGAGCTTGGAACCCCAGTGGCTCTGGTGGCATCCCTGTCGTTGTGTCTTCTCATCTTGCCAAGCCGACTGGCTCGACAGTATGAGGCAGGTGCCCAGCAAAGCCAGTGAGATGTCTGTCTGATTAGCTGACCTTGAACGTGTAGCATGCACGTTCACATAAACGTGCCCACCCTTGGGGAGTTTATGTGTAAGTAACATAAGTTTAGACAGTGACAAATGCTCAGAGAAAAACAAAATGGGGTCGTGGGGGCTATGGGGAGAGACTTCAGGGAGACCATTGAGATGTCCTTGTTGTCCAGGACACAGTGATAAACTCCAGTTATGTAGGTGACAGCCGTCCAGAAATTCTACATCTTCTCCATTCATTCACTCAGCAAACATCTAGTGAGCATCTACTATGTGCAAGGCATTATGCCGATTGCTGGGGAAATAGACCTGACCAGAGATGGATGTGGTCATTGTCCTCCCAGCATTCATGGTACAGAATGGAGAGATAATGTTGATGGGATAATTGCAGGATGAAGCTTTTAATTCCTCTCAAAACCATGCTGTAGGGAAATGGAGCCCCTAAGGGCATTCGTAGGGGAACCTGACCTAACCTGCAGGATCAGGGAGGGCTTCCCAGAGGAAGTGGCATCAGGCTGAGGCCTCCATGAGGAGGAATCGTTGGCTGTGGAAAGGGGAATGACGTGGAGGGCTGTGACTGCTGCAGCAGGAGGTCATCCAGCAAATATTTCTGAAGCATCTGCACTGTGGGCATTAAGCAGGAGGCAGGAGTGAGCAGCCAGGACCATTGTGCCCACCCTTGGGGAGTTTATGTGTAAGTAACATAAGTTTAGACAGTGACAAATGCTCAGAGAAAAACAAAATGGGGTCGTGGGGGCTATGGGGAGAGACTTCAGGGAGACCATTGAGATGTCCTTGTTGTCCAGGACACAGCTGACGGTGGCTGGGATGTGGGTTGTCGCAGTGAAGGTAGTTACAGGAGGACTGTGTTCTGAGAGTTAAGCCCAAGGGATGGGTTACATGAAAGTGAAAAGTGTGAATTTGAACAAGTGTGGCACAGTGAAGCCTGGGGGAGAACCAGGGAAGGGAGAGAAAGACCCAGAGTTGGGTTAGGCCATGTTGAATTTGAGGTGCCTATTAGACCTCTAGAGATGGCTGGCAGGCAGTTGGATGGCGTTGTCGGGGCCGGAAGAGACCTGCATGAGCCCACACTGTGCACAGAAATACCGTGTGGACCACATGTGCTCTTCCACTCTTCTGGTTGCCTCGTTAGAGTGAAAACGAACGGCTGAAACTAATTTTACTTACTTATTCCAGTCAGAGAGACAGAGACAGGGACAGCAGACAGGAAGGGAGAGAGATGAGAAGTGTCAGTTCTTTGTTGCCGCTCCTTAGTTCTTCATTGATTGCTTTCACATATGCACCTTGATCGGGGGGCTACAGCAGAACGTGTGACCCCTTTGCTCAAGCCAGTGACCTTGGGCTCAAGTCAGCGACTTTTGGGCTCAAGCCAGCAACCATGGGGTCACATCTATGATGCCACGCTCAAGCCAGTTACCTTGGGGTTTTGAACCTTGGTCCTCTGCATCCCAGGCTGATGCTCTATCCACTGCACCACCTCCTGGTTAGGCTAGGTGAAACTAATTTTAATATTTTAATTGAACCCAATATAACCAAAATCTTTTCATTTTCAACACTGAATTAACAAACCTGTCCACGAGCTATCTTACAATATTTTTTGTGCTAAGTCTTTGAAACTTGGTGTGTAATGTATACACATGTTGCATGAGGTGGTTGGGACTTGCCACAGTCCCTGTGCCCAGAAGCCCTGTGTGGCTGGGGACCAATGTTTTGGACAGTACAGGATGGCTGGTAATGAAAGCTCCTGCCTGGTGAAGTCCCTCAAGGCGGACATGAGCAGGGGAGAGGAGGACCGGAGGGAAGACGGGAGGATGGTGCACAGGGGGCCCTGGCTCAGAGCACGGAGAAGGGGCTTTCATGGAGGAGGCAGGGGGGTGTCATGGTGAGTGCTGCTGACAGTTTCTTCAAGACAGAGACAGGCAAGTCACCATTGGCTTAGGTGAGACAGAGGTCACACTGGCCACCCTGAGCCTGAGAACTGGGCACACTCTGAGGACAGAGGAGGACAGTGTGACAAATGTGTCTGAGTATAATGGGTGATGTTCCATTTTGTACGAGGGAATGAGTGCCAAGGGGCTGTGCCTGCGGAAGCTTTGGGCCAGGCTGGCCCTCAGTGCAGCCGGGGCTCTTCATGCTGGAACCTCGGCCTTGACCATGACTGGGGCTTGGAGGAACTTTTCTTTAGGTAGTTTTTTGTTTTGTTTTTTTTTTTGTATTTTTCTGAAATTGCAAACTGGGAGGCAGTCAGAGTCCCACATGCGCCCGACCGGGATCCACCCAGCACACCCACCAGGGGGCGATGCTCTGTTGCGACCAGAGCCATTCTAGCGCCTGAGGCAGAGGCCACGGAGCCATCCTCAGCGCCCGGCCAACTTTGCTCCAGTGGAGCCTCGGCAGTGGGAAGGGAAGAGAGAGACAAAGAGGAAGGAGAGGGGATGGGGTGGAGAAGCAGATGGGTGCTTCTCCTATGTGCCCTGGCCGTGAATCGAACCTGGGACTCCTGCACGCCAGGCGGATGCTCTACCACTGAGCCAACAAGCCAGGGCCAGATTTTTTTTTTTAAGTGAGATAAAATTCACATAACAGCCCTGGCCGGTTGGCTCAGCGGTAGAGCGTCGGCCTAGCGTGCGGAGGACCCGGGTTCGATTCCCGGCCAGGGCACACAGGAGAAGCGCCCATTTGCTTCACCCCTCCGCCGCGCTTTCCTCTCTGTCTCTCTCTTCCCCTCCTGCAGCCAAGGCTCCATTGGAGCAAAGATGGCCCGGGCGCTGGGGATGGCTCTGTGGCCTCTGCCTCAGGCGCTAGAGTGGCTCTGGTTCCAATATGGCGACGCCCAGGATGGGCAGAGCATCGCCCCCTGGTGGGCAGAGCGTAGCCCCTGGTGGGCGTGCCGGGTGGATCCCGGTCGGGCGCATGCGGGAGTCTGTCTGACTGTCTCTCCCCGTTTCCAGCTTCAGAAAAATTAAAAAAAAAAAAAAAAAAAAAAAAATTCACATAACAAAGTTTACTGTTTTAACCATTTTAAATGGTACAATTCAACAGTTTTTAGTATAGTTACAGTGTTGTGTAAACACCACTGCTGACTAATTCCGGAACATTTCCATTACCCCAGAAAGAAGCCCCAAGCCCATTAGTCCACTCCACATTCCCTCTGTCTTCAGCCCTGGGCAACCGCTAATCTACTTTCTGTCTCTATCCATTGGTCTGTTCTGGACATTTCATATAAATGAAATCATACAATATGTGGTCCTTTTCTGTCTGGTTTCTTTCACGCAGCATAATGTCCTTCAGGTTCGCCTGTGTTGCAGTGTGGATATTGAGAGAGAAGGGAGAGAGAGAGCGAGAAAGAAACATCAATTTGTTGCTCCACTTATTTATTTATTTATTTTTTGCTCCACTTATTTTTTATGCATTCATTGGTTGATTCTTGTATGTGCCCTGACCAGGGATCAAACCCACAGCCTTTGCATGTCAGAATGACATTCTTACCAGGTGGGCTGCCCAGCCAGGGCCAGAACTTCATTCCTTTTTATGATTGAATAATAAGATTCCATTGTGGGATGGACCACATGTTATTTATTTATTCATAAAAAAAGGTTCCACTTTGGCCTGACCAGGCGGTGGCGCAGTGGATAGAGCATCCGACTGGGATGCAGAGGACCCAGGTTCAAGACCCCGAGGTCACCAGCTTGAGCATGGGCTCATCTGATTTGAATAAAGCTCACCAGCTTTAGCCCAAGGTCGCTGGCTTGAGCAAGTGGTCACTCGGTCTGCTGAAGGCCCCCGGTCAAGGCACATATGAGAAAGCAATCAATGAACAACTAAGGTGTCGCAACGAAGAACTGATGCTTTTCATCTCTCTCCTTTCCTGTCTGTCTGTCTCTCTCTCTGACTCTCTCTGTCACCAAAAAAAAAAAAAAAAAAGTTCCACTTTTTGGCTATTGCATCTGATGTACATACACATTTGTGTGACTTGGCTTTCAGTTCTCTTATGTAGGTGAATAGCTGTGGAATTGCTGAGTCACGGTACCATGCCTTTTTCAAAAAGAAGAAACAGTTGCAGTTGAATTTTCCCTCATATTTCACATATTACCTCTCCATCTTCCCCTCCTTTCTCCTGGTCGCCTAAATCCGGTGGTTATTATTTTCACATACTATTTGTCCTTTTATATTTGGGCTCAGCCTCCCACGTTACATAGTTTTAAACTTCACCTAAATAGTGTCACAGTCTCTGTTTAACTTAACCAAGTTAATAAATAGCTCTTACTCCTCGGTTTGCTATTTGACTGGATGTTTTTCCCTGCCTGTAACTGGAGACGATAATAGAATTCACCTCCTTAGAGGGCTGTGGTGAGGGTTAAATAGTGTGATATGCAGAAGTACTTGGTACAGAGTGTGGCCCAGAGGAAGGGCTCTTGAGCTGTGAGCTGCAATGATGCAGGTCAGGGCCCACCATTAACCCGGCATTGTCTTATGAGCAGACCCTCTGCTGTTTCCCGGTTTTAATCTGATGACAGGCAGGCAATGTTCTTGTGCCATCACTTGGAACACCCCACGATGGGACGTTCTGTGCAGATTTTTGTCTATTCTCAGTAAGTTACTCAGTTTTCCACTCACCTGGAACCATGTCAGAAGGGCCTGCCATGTTCATCGCCGCCCTGTCTGTGTCAGAACCCTGAGCCCCAGCAGTGTTGGCGGTGTGCATGGACACTGGCAGCCCCAGCTAGAGCGTTAGCTCTGTGAGGGCAGACGCTTGGACCAGTCTGCCCACCCTTCTGTCCACAGTGGCTACAGCAGCGCTGGTGCCCAGTAGGTGCTTAATTAATAAGCTCAGAGCCAGGCCTGACATTGTGCTCTGCTGGTGACCCCACCAGGCTGCTAAGATGGGGGCCAGAGAGCAGTATACATGGCACCCTGGTCCACATGGGTTCCCTGCCTCTTGTTGACCACCCTTCCTGGGAAGAACGAGGAGGGAAGGAAGTGTGTGGGGCTAGGGTCGCACTGACCCCACTTTGTGTCTGTCCCCTGCAGAGACAGCATGGACAGCGTGAAGCAGAGTGCGGCCTTGTGTCTGCTGCGGCTCTACAAGGCCTCGCCTGACCTGGTGCCCATGGGCGAGTGGACGGCTCGTGTTGTACACCTGCTCAATGACCAGCACATGGTGAGGCCCTATGCTGCTATCCCCAGACCCTTCTCTGCCCTTGATGTCCACCTGGAGGCTCAGGGAGTCCCACCCCTGCCCTGGATGCCTGAGGCCCCCACCTCTGTCCCTCTCTTTACCCAGGCCCCTAGAGACCCTGGTCTAGTTTTTCCAGTACTTATTATTCACCCAAGTGTCCTGAAACCCTCCACCTTTGTCCCTGGCTGTCCAGGGGTCCTGTCCAGTGTCCACAACACCAACACGCATCCATCGCCTCAGAAATCCCAGCCTCTGTTTCTGACATCTGGAGGTTCCCCACCGCCCATTGCCTGCTGAGTCAGCATGGAGATGCTGACCTGTCCTCATCCCCAATATGCCCAGTTTCTCCATAGTCCCCACTCACTCTCTACCCTGCACCCCGATTCCTGGGCCCTCCCAGCGGCTTGTCAGACACCCAAGTGAGTGCTGGGCCTGTCCCTGAGCCCCAAAACACCACTGTTTTACCTGCACAGCCCTAAGCACACCCATCTTCCACCCCACCCCTGTGTGTTCCTGAGTCTCTGCTCTGAGACTAGCCTACATACTCATCCCCAGTCTGACCCGCCCATCAGAGCCCTGACATGCTGTCCATCTGCCCCTATAGGGCGTGGTCACGGCTGCTGTCAGCCTCATCACCTGTCTCTGCAAAAAGAACCCGGATGACTTCAAGACATGCATCTCTCTGGCTGTGTCTCGCCTGAGCAGGGTGGGTATTGTTTTGCCTCTGGCTGCAGGTGGTGGCCCTGGCATCTCTGTTCCCAGGGCACCTCTGTGGACCACCTTGCTTTCCCTGAGAGGCAGGCCAACTGGTAGTTAGGCCAACTGAACTCAGGCTCTGAGCTCAGTTCATCCTGGCTTGGCCACAAGGAGCTTCATATTTCTGGGCCTCACTTGTCCCTCCTGATTAATGGGGATACCAGTGCCCACCTTATAACAGCTGCTATGACTTAATTGCTCACAAAAATTAGGGAATATTTCAAAATGAATATGAAGCAATGAAAAAAGAAGCATTTTATTATTTTTTTTATTAAACAAGAACATCAGAAAAGCAAACGACAAGTCAAATCAAGACAAGGAAAGTTTCAGTTACGCAAATGAGATATAAATGAGATATAAAACCAACTTTTATTTCATTGGTGAAAATGCACTATACGAAAGGCTGAAAGTACTGAAGTATCTCCATGTTCCCTGATCTTGAAAGTGCACTTTGAAATATCCTTTAATTTTTGTGAGCAGTATTCTAATAAAGTATTAGAACAGGGTCTGGCACATGGCATATCTAGGAAGTGAGAGCTGCTGTCCTGGTTTCTTGCCTCCCTCCTACCCCCTGGGTCTCTTTCTTCTTCCTGCATTCTCTGCTTTTCCTCTGCTCCTCTTCCCAGGCATCTCCCTGGCCTCCTTCCTGTGTTTCTATCCCCATTCATCCTGTTCATGCCCCTGTCCTGGGAACAAGCCCTGAAGCCTGGCTCTGTGGGCTGACTGAGGGGGCGGAGGGGACACGGATGAGTCAAGCGTCGGCCTTCAAGCAGCCCCTGTCTTGTTGGAGGAAGGGATGTGTGGCAAGGCAGGCCGACTCAGTTACAGATTATCATTAAAGGGGTGGTTTATGCTGTTGTGGAGGTAGCATAGGGCTTTATAGGCCCCCAAAGGAAGCACTTAACCCAGCCTGTAAATCTGGGAAGTCTTCCTGGAGGAGGTGGTCCCTGCACTGAGGCTTGGCATAAATATAAGCATTTTCTGGGCAGGTAAGAAGAGGCCTGAATTCTCAAGCAAGAGAATAACACACCAGTTCATTCATTCAATCACTTTTCTATTCATTCACCACACATCTGAATGGTCCTGTGCACCAGCCTGGTGAGGGAGACACAGAAAGCAACAACGGGGTGGATAGAGCATAATACCATCATGGAGGTGGCACAGAGCTTGGTGGGAATGCTTCTTGGAAAAGGGGTTTTTAAGGTTGAATAGGAGTTTGCTGTGAGGAACCAAAGTCACACACCCTTTCACTAATTCTCCATCTAGTCCCTGAGCCTTTCTTGTGTCGGAGCTATATTAGGCCCGGGGACCCAATTTCTGCCCCTGAGCAGCTCCCAGTTTTGGGGGAGAACTGCAGAGAAGCAGTCTCCAGTGAGTGGCTATGATGTATGCTGGTGGATGAGGCCAGGGTTTGGGGGGTGCAGAGTGGGAGTCAGGAGCTCACAGTGGGGAGTCTTGACTGGCAGAGGCTTCCTGCCCGCCCGCCAACCCAGGCCCTGTCCCAGACCCTCCCAGTCCCTCTCCGTGTGCCCGCAGCTTCCAGCCTCTCCTCCCCGAGCCTCAGTGTCCTGCACCCCCTTGCAAAGGGAGCGTTTGCTCCACTCTATACTGCTGCTCCTGCCCACACCCTCACCTCCCTTTTCCTGCGCCTAGATCGTCTCCTCGGCCTCCACTGACCTCCAAGACTACACCTACTACTTCGTCCCGGCTCCCTGGCTCTCCGTGAAACTCCTTCGGCTGCTGCAGTGCTACCCCCCACCAGGTACCGCCCAACTTCAGCCGGGGACCGGGGCCTGGGTCGGGTCCCTCTGTGGCCGGGGCCTCCAACCCTGCTCCCCGGCTGCATCATGGGCAGCCCTGAGCCCTGGGTCCGGCCAGGAGGGAGACCACCCTGCGTAGCCCACAGAGTCAGACAGTCACTGGTGTCGGTTGATCTGGGGGCCAGGGTCTCTCTGAGCTGCACTCACACTCCTCCTGCCTGTAACATAGAGGCTGTTAGTCCTGTTTTATAGACGAGAAGATCCAGGCTAGGAGAGGGGTGGCCCTTGCCTGAGGTCACCCAGCAGTCCCCAGGCTGTGCCCTTTGAAGTACAGTAGCTCTGTTAGGGGTTGTCATATCCTCAGTGTCATGACCATGAGGCATGAATGAAGCACCCACAGTGAGCCAGGTCCTACATCGGAATGTCTGGTGAGGGGAACCGCCCCTGCAATATACAAACAGGGAAACAGGCTTGGAGATGGGATGTGGCCTTTCCGGGCCTGGCTAGTGACTGAGAGGCGGCACCTGTCTTCAGAATCTATGCTCTAAGCCCCTCCCTCTACCATGGCAGCCTCAGCTATCTGACTCACAGATAGCATTGAGGGACCCTGTGCCGAGATGCTCAGCACGTAGTAGCTGTCTGATAAACCAGTTCCCTTCAATTCAGCCCTAAATCTTCATAGCCACCCACTTGTATGCAAGGGTATCTCTGTGTGTCTGTGCGCATGTATGTCTGCATGCATGACTGTGTGCATGCCTATGTATGCATTGATGTGTGTCAGTATGCATGCATACCTGTGCATACATACATTTTTGTGTGGATATGTGTATGCATGCATGTCTGCATGTCTTTGCATCCGTGTCTTGTGTGCACACATGCCCATGTGCATGCATTTGTGATATATGTGCCCATGCATGTTTGTGCTTATGCGTGCATCTCTGTATGTATGCATGCCTATGCATGCTTGTGTGTGTGTGTGTGTGTGTGCGCACACACTGTAATTGAGTGTGTGATGTAGACAACTCCAAAGTTCCCTATGAGCCTATGAAGGCTAGTCATGTGGCCCTGTGGAAGCCCCTTGCCCTTTCTGGCTTTTTTTCATGCTGTAAAGTAGGGTTTGGGTTTAGGGAGAACCTAAGCCTACTTCCATCTCAGTAACTCAACCTTAAAACTTTGGGACGTGCCAGGGTAGGCACCTCAGCGCTCTGCTGCTGAACTGGGCAAGGAGGGCTGTCTCCAGGTCAGTTTCAAGTCATTTTTTTTAAGTGAGAGGAGGGAAGATAAAGAGACAAACTCCCACTTGCGCCCTGACCCCGCAACCTGTCTGTGGCCAATGCTCCAATCAACTGAGCTAGCCTCAGTGCCTGAGGCAATGTTTGAACCAGTTGAGCTACTGGCTGTGAGAAGAGAGAGGGAGGGGAAGAGAAGCAGACGGTTGCTTCAGGGCCCCACATGATTATTTTTCAACAAGTATTATGGAAAATTTTCCAACATACAAACAAGTAGAGAATATGCTTTTGTTTTGTTATATATTCCTGACATATTTACAAGGTGATTACAAACATGCTGTTTTGCTTTTAAACATTATACATTTCTCAAAACTAGGGCAATTTTCATTCCCAACAGAAATTTTCTGCTCATACTTCAAAGTAACAGTGATTTCCTAATGTTCTCTGATACTACATGTTTCCTGATTTCCCCGTAATATCTTCCACTGTCAGTTAAAACTAGGATCTAGTCAAGATACTAGTATTGCCTGACCAGGCGGTGGCGCAGTGGATAGAGCGTCGGACTGGGATGCAGAGGACCCAGGTTCGAGACCCCGAGGTCGCCAGCTTGAGCACGGGCTCATCTGGTTTGAGCAAAAAGCCTACCAGCTTGAACCCAAAGTCGCTGGGTCCAGCAAGGGGTTACTCGGTCTGCTGAAGGCCGCAGTCAAGGCACATATGAGAAAGCAATCAATGAACAACTAAGGTGTTGCAATGCGAAATGAAAAACTAATGATTGATGCTTCTCATCTCTCTCTGTCCCTGTCTATCCCTCTCTCTGACTCACTCTCTGTCTCTATAATAAATAAATAAATAAAAATTTAAAAAAAATACTAGTATTGAATTTGATTATTATTTCTCATAAATCTTTCTTAATCTGGAAGATTTACCCCCTTATTCCAGGACATTGGCTTTCACGCAGCTGTTTGTAACAAATTTTTTTGTGTGTGGCAGAGACAGAGTCAGAGAGAGGGACAGATAGGGACAGACAGACAGACAGACAGGAAGGGAGAGAGATGAGAAACATCAATTCTTCATTGCAGCACCTTAGTTGTTCATTGATTGCTTTCTCATATGTGCCTTGACCAGGGGGCTACAGCAGACCAAGTGACCCCTTGCTTGAGCCAGTGACCTTGGGCTCAAGCTGGTGAGCCTTGCTCAAACCAGATGAGCCCACACTCAAACTGGCGACCTCAGGGTCTCTAACTTGGGTCCTCCACATCCCAGTCAGATGCGCTATACCAAGGGTCCCCATACTTTTTACACAGGGGGCCAGTTCACTGTCCCTCAGACTGTTGGAGGGCCGGACTATAAAAAAAACTATGAACAAATCCCTGTGCACACTGCACATATCTTATTTTAAAGTAAAAAAACAAAACGGGAACAAATACAATATTTAAAATAAAGAACAAGTAAATTTAAATCAACAAACTGACCAGTATTTCAATGGGAACTATGGGCCTGCTTTTGGCTAATGAGATGGTCAATGTCCGATTCCATATTTGTCACTGATAGCTGTAACAAGTGATATGACACGCTTCCGGAGCCATGATGCGTGTGTCCCGCGTCACTGGAAGTAGTACTGTATGTGAGCAACGCTGCGCTTTGCCCCTCTCACTGACCACCAGTGAAAGAGGTACCCCTTCCAGAAGTGCAGCAGGGGCTGGGTAAATGGCCTCAGGGGGCCGCATGCGGCCCGCGGGCTGTAGTTTGGGGACCCCTGCTCTATATAGTGCACCACCGCCTGGTCAGGCCCACTGCCTGCTTTTTTAAAAAACTATTTTTATTTTTATTAATTTTTTTTATTTAGAGAGACAGAAAGGAAGGGGGTGGAGGGAGAGAAAGAGGAAGCATTCATTTGTTGTTCCCCTTAGTTGTGCATTCACTGGTTGCTTCCCTTGACCTGGGATTGAACCTGCAACCTTGTTGTTTTTGGACGATGCTCTAACCGATTGAGCTAACTGGCCAGGGCCCCCACTACCTGCTTTTGAAGAAACCAGGAGGGTGTCCCACTTTCTACATCTGGCTGTTTGCTGTCTTGTGTCCTTTAACTCTTTCTGAATTCCTGGTACATTTTTGATCTTTTAAAAAAATTTTATTGATTGATTGATATTTAGAGAGAGAGAAACATCAGTTCTACTTATTTATGTATTTATTGGTTGATTTTTTTTTTTTTACTTTAAAGAGATGGGACAGGGGAGCCTGACCTGTGGTGGCGCAGTGGATAAAGCGTCAACCTGGAAATGCTTAGGTTGCCAGTTCGAAACCCTGGGCTTGCCTGGTCAAGGCACATGTGGGAGTTGATGCTTCCTGCTCCTCCCCCCTTCTCTCTCTCTGTCTCTCCTCTCTCTCTCTCCCTCTCTCTCTCCTTTCTAAAATGAATAAATAAAATAAAATAAAAAATTTTAAAAATCATTTTAAAAAAAAGAGATGGGACAGGGAGAGGAGAGAGAGAGAGAGAGAGAGAGGCAGAAGCATTTATTTGTTGTTCCACTTAGTTGTTCATTCACTGGTTGTTTCCTATGTGTGCCTTGACTGGGGATTGAACCTGCAACCTTGGTGTATCAGGGTCAGACTCTAACCTACTGAGCTACCCAGCCAGTAGCACCACACTTTTGCTGGAACACTTAACAGCTGATCTGTCCACATGGTGCTGCCTCACATCCCAGGAAATGGCAGTTATTGGGGTTTATATGAGCTTGTGATTGGCCTCTGTCTCTCTCAGGCACTCAGACTGTTCCGTGGGAAGGCCAGGTTTCATGGTGTCACTGAGGAAGGTTCCTGAACTGTCTCTGCCTGTGATAAACCTAAAGAATATTGGTGCTGTATCCTGACCTGTGGTGATGCGGTAGATAGAGCATCAACCTGGAATGCTCAGGTCGCCAGTTCGAAATCCCAAGCTTGCCCAGTCAAGGCACATATAGCTGTTAGTTGATGTTTCCTGCTCCTCCACTATGCCTCTCTTCCCCCCACCCCCGCTCTAAAAAAAGTCAATAAATAAAATCTTTAAAAAGAGCATTGGTAGGCCCTAGCCGGTTGGTTCAGTGGTAGAGCATTGGCCCAGCATGTGGATGTCCCAGGTTCAATTCCTGGTCAGGGCACACAGGAGAAGTAACCATCTGCTTCACCTCTCCCCCAGCCATGGCTTGATTGATTCGAGCTCATTGGCCCTGGACACTGAGGATGGCTCCCTGGAGCCTCTGTCTTAGGCACTGAAAATAGCTGGGTTGTGAGTCTGACCCCAGATGGGCAGAGCATTGGCCCCAGACAGGGGTAGCCACGTGGATCACTGTCTGGGCACATATAGGAGTCTGTCTCTCTGTGTCCCTTCCTCTCACTTAAATTAAAAAAAAAAAAGCATTGGTGCTGCAGAAGGGGAAACTGAGACTCACAGGTGGAGCCTCTTGCCCAGCAGGGTCAGAGCTAAGCAGGATGAGAGCCCAGGTATGGATGGAGTCAGGTCCTCTGTTGGCATTTCTCCCACCTCCTCGGGTCACCTGTGGTCCCCAGAAGGGCTTAAGGGAGCAGAGACCCTGGCCTGCAGGTGCAGGCTTGCACGAGGTGGGAGCCATGGCACACGCTGGGCGGGCAGAGCGCTCAGCCCTGGCCGTGCCTTCCATTTCCCCAGAGGATGCGGCCGTGAAGGGGAGGCTGGTTGAGTGTCTGGAGACCGTGCTCAACAAGGCCCAGGAGCCACCGAAGTCCAAAAAGGTCCAGCACTCCAATGCCAAGAACGCCATCCTCTTTGAGACCATCAGCCTCATCATCCACTATGACAGGTGCCCACCTGGGGGCTGGGGAGCTGTGGCCAGGACCTAGACTACTTACTGAGTCTGGGAACTGTGACTTCCAGGTGGAAGGACGAAGCTGTGAAGTGTTACCCTTCCGAGTTGCTGCTGGGTCCCTTGTAGGAGGCAGAATTCCTGGCTCTCTTTATTTGGGCTCAGTGGCCTGGATGTCTGGGTCACTAGGCATGGTCATGACTGGGCTGGGGGCAGGAGTTAAACCTGGGTCCTGAGGGTGATGTGGGATGGCCCAGCCTGGCCTGAGTCCCCTCCTCATGTCTCTCTCTCGCTGGCAGTGAGCCCAACCTCCTAGTACGGGCCTGTAACCAGCTGGGCCAGTTCCTGCAGCACCGGGAGACCAACCTGCGCTACCTGGCCCTGGAGAGCATGTGCACGCTGGCCAGCTCTGAGTTCTCCCACGAGGCAGTCAAGACCCACATCGACACCGTTATCAATGCCCTCAAGGTGCGATCTTGGAGCCTACCCAGCCTCTCCATACCCACCCGGCCTTTGTGTCCTCTGCCTCTTCAGAGAGGCACAGGGCTTAGAGGCCTTGGGTAGCCAGCCCTATGCTACACGGAGTCTAGAACACACGGTACCTGTTCGCTTCCCTCAGACGGAGCGGGATGTTAGCGTGCGACAGCGGGCCGCGGACCTTCTCTATGCCATGTGTGACCGGAGCAATGCCAAGCAGATTGTGTCAGAGATGTTGCGGTACCTTGAGACGGCTGACTATGCCATCCGAGAAGAGATCGTGAGTCCTGGGAGGGCTGGAGGCCTATATTCCCTGGTCTGAGGGGGGAGGGGCCAGGGGGCGGACTCCCAGGTTTTCAGATGAGATCGGGCACTTTCAGGGTGGTATGGCCGCAGACCCCAGGTCTCCAGATGGGGACAGTCATGAGCTCAGATCCAGCTGAGCCCACTCCCTACGGGCCCACGGGCATATGCTCACGCACACTCCCATGCCCGTCTTCCCTCCTGGCTGGCAGGTCCTGAAGGTGGCCATCTTGGCTGAGAAATACGCAGTGGATTACAGCTGGTATGTGGATACCATCCTCAACCTGATTCGCATCGCAGGCGACTATGTGAGTGAGGAGGTGTGGTACCGTGTGCTGCAGATTGTCACCAACCGTGATGATGTCCAGGGCTACGCTGCCAAGACTGTCTTTGAGGTCAGCACTCCCATCTGTCCCCCATCAAGGGGCATCAGAGCAGAGAAAAGACTGCTGGGACTGTGAGCCAAGCCAGCCTCAGCCACCATCCTGCCTCCTCCTCCTCAGAGCAGTGCCTTTGCCTCCCTGCTTCTCCCAAGGGGCACAGGGGCCCAATCTTCATTGGCCAGTGTGAGGGTCAGCCTGGCACTTGGTTGCCGATCCCCAGGTCCCGGCACTTTCCTGCTCCCTGTGCACCAGAAAGGGGCCCCATTCTGTCCTGTTTTACTACCTGTGGGCTCAGGCCAGTCACTCAACCACTCTGTGCCTCAGTGTCCCCATCTATAATCCTACACACATCATAGAGTCCCAAGGGTCAACACCCTGCCTGGCACACCTGAGTGCCCCTGAGCCAGGGTCCCATTCCTCATGGCTGTCCCCGCCTCCCAGGCGCTCCAGGCTCCAGCCTGTCATGAGAACATGGTGAAGGTCGGCGGCTACATCCTTGGGGAGTTTGGGAACCTGATTGCTGGGGACCCCCGCTCCAGGTGAGAGGGGGAATACATGCACTTCTGAAGGGTCTGGGGCATGGGGACCCCAGGAGTCTCAGAGCTCGTGCTGATGGGGCTCCCAGGTGTCTTCTCAGCCCCTCACCCAGAACCTTGTGGAGTAAGGGAGAACCCAGCCGTCAGGAGCCTCTGGGACAGGGGGTTGCCGTGGCCAGTGCCCTGGGGCCAGCCTGGGGTCCTGGGAGGGTCCCTCCAAGGGCGGCGACCCTTCCCAGGTGCTAAGCGGTTTCTGGGAGAGGTGGGCAGAGCCGGTGCCCACTGACCCCAGCCTCCCGTACAGCCCTCCGGTGCAGTTCTCGCTGCTGCACTCCAAGTTCCACCTGTGCAGTGTGGCGACGCGGGCCCTGCTGCTGTCCACCTACATCAAGTTCATCAACCTCTTTCCGGAGACCAAGGCCACCATCCAGGGCGTGCTGCGGGCCGGCTCCCAGCTGCGCAACGCGGATGTGGAGCTGCAGCAGCGCGCTGTGGAGTACCTCACCCTCAGCTCTGTGGCCAGCACGGATGTCCTGGTCAGGGTCCCGGTCCCCATGGCCCCCTCCTCCGCCCTCTGTGCCTCGCCCTCCTCCTCCTGCTGACCTGCTCCCACCCACAGGCCACAGTGCTGGAGGAGATGCCGCCCTTCCCTGAGCGCGAGTCGTCCATCCTGGCCAAACTGAAACGCAAGAAGGGGCCAGGAGCGGGCAGCGCCCTGGATGAAGGCCGGAGGGACCCAAGCAGCAATGACATCAATGGGGGTGTAGAGCCCACTCCCAGCACTGTGGTGAGTCCCCCAGGACTGGGCCACAGGGAGGGTCCACCTGGGGTGGCGCCTCTTCTCATATACACCTGTACTTCCTGTAGTCAACGCCCTCACCCTCTGCCGACCTTCTGGGGCTGCGGGCAGCCCCTCCCCCAGCAGCACCCCAGGCTCCTTCAGGTGCCGGCAACCTCCTGGTGGACGTCTCCTCCGATGGCCCAGCTGCTCAGCCCAGCCTGGGTCCCACGCCCGAGGAGGCCTTCCTCAGGTACCACCTGCCCTGCGCCCTGGGCCACCTGACTTCTGTCTGTCCTCCCTCCCTGTCCCTGTGCCTCTGTCCCCCTGGCCGCTGCCTCTCCCAGCCTACTTCCTCCCTCTGGCCATTCTGGACTCTCGGCTGTCCCTGGCCACCGTTCCTTGTCCTTTCCTGTCACTGTGTCTCAGCCTGCTCTTCCTTCTCTCCTTCCTCCCTCCCTCTTTCTCTTCGGCCCTCTTGCTGCCTGTCTGGGATTGGCTGCCTGCCACGCCTGTCTTCTATGTCTGCTCTGGGATTGGATGGCCCAGCGAGCTGGAGCCGCCTGCCCCTGAGAGCCCCATGGCTTTGCTGGCTGACCCAGCTCCAGCTGCTGAGTAAGGGATGGCCTTAGGGGGTTGGCGGGCAGACTCTTGTGTCCTTAGGGAGGGTTAGGGGACTGGGAGTTCTCATCACTTGTTCCTGTTGAACTAACTGTAGAGGCAAGGATTTGGAAGGGGTAAAAGTCAGGGTCCTCTGATATGTGGGTGCGTGACTACCTGGTAGGTAGGGTCCTATTCCCGTTAGAAGCAATCACCAGACTGATTCTGGGGTCTTGTGGTTCTCCGGGGAATTTGGTGATATGGATTGTGGGGTTCTGTCCTTTCAAGGTTTGTTGTCTCCCTCCGTTAGCTAGCTCTGGGCCTTTACTTCTGTCTAGCACTCCCTTCCCTTGAGTCCCCTCCCATCTCACTCCTTTCCCTGCCTGCAGCCCAGGTCCTGAGGACATTGGCCCGCCCATCCCAGAAGCTGATGAGCTGCTGAATAAGTGAGTCTGGGAGCAGTTAGGGAGGGGAAGGAGGACAGGTGGGGATCGAGAAGCTGTGCCCCGACAGGCAGGCTTCTCATCCTGAGCCCCTGCCCCACCCCCAGGTTCGTGTGCAAGAACAATGGGGTCCTGTTTGAGAACCAGCTGCTGCAGATTGGAGTCAAGTCAGAGTTCCGGCAGAACCTAGGTGTGTCCGGAGGACTGTGAGGGTGGGGCTTTGGGGGACCTTGCTTGGGTGTTGAGTAGGGACCCTGATGGAGGCCTGCCTCTCCCATCACTACAGGCCGCATGTATCTGTTCTATGGCAACAAGACCTCGGTACAGTTCCAGAACTTCACGCCCACTGTCGTTCACCCTGGAGACCTCCAGACTCATATCCTCTCAGCCTGGCCAGCCCCCTGGCTCTAGGCTCATCCCTCTGGGTCTGCCTTCCTGGGAAGGAGATGGACCCAGGTCCAGACTCCTAATTCAGCCCTCATGTGAGCCTGAGCATTTGTTAATTCTGAAATTTAGTGTCATCTGTAAGGGGGGGGTTTCTTTTCCCCCCATGACAGGAGATGCCAGTGAAGGTGTTGCAAGAGACGTTACTTCTAGAACCTCTGCTGCTTCAGACCCCAGTTCGTCACTGTCAGGCCCTTTGTGACCCTGTCCTGACTTTGGCCTCTGTCTGGCTCCACACCCGTGATTCTAGTGCCTCCTGACCTGGAGAGCCAGGCCCGGGGGTCTTGATGATGACCAGAGCCTCCTCCTGTGTGACCTGGGCCTGCCGCTTTGCCTCTCTGAGCCTTCCTATCACCTCTGTGTAGACCCTCCTCTTCCTTCGCCTAGGGTAGTTTTGAAGATCAGCACAGTTGGAGAACTCTGGAAGGGTGGCTATCATAAAGGAAGTGCTTGAACAAGGTCAGGCCCCTCTCTGGTCTTCCATTTCCACCCCTGTGAAATGATGGGGGTTAGACCCCAAAACTTTGAGGACCTTTTAGTTCTTTGCTTTGTTCATCATTTCCAGAGGCCTCCTGTGTGCTCAGCTCTGTGCTGGGCATTGGGGGGGGGGGGGGTTGGTGAGAGATGCACAGACCCAGACCCAGCTCTTGCCTGGGGTCACTGACACGGAGGAAAATGGTGATGACACTAATTGCCACCATTTTTGTGCACTTAACCGTATACCAAACACACTGGCAAGGAGTACATCATTGAACACTGAGGAAGAAATGTCCATTTTGCAGGTGAGGCTAAGGGAGGTTGATTAACTTGTCCATAGTCACTGAGGGAGTAAGAGCCGGGATTCAAACCCAAAGAGTACGGTGTGACACATGCAGTAAAGGAGGTTACTGAGCCCATTGTGAAAGGCCAATTTAGCATAGGTGGAATCT
Organism: Saccopteryx leptura; assembly: GCF_036850995.1. Classification (NCBI taxonomy): domain Eukaryota; kingdom Metazoa; phylum Chordata; class Mammalia; order Chiroptera; family Emballonuridae; genus Saccopteryx; species Saccopteryx leptura. The sequence continues at coordinate 67,733,164 of NC_089505.1, forward strand.
AGGTTGGCACACAGCCCTAAGAGGTTCATGGCCAAGGCCCTGCAGCACCACCTCCTATTTCTGGCTTCCTTGACCTTGAGTGGTCACAGCTGGCCGTGCAGACCAAGCGCGTAGCGGCGCAGGTGGATGGCGGGGCGCAGGTGCAGCAGGTGCTCAACATCGAGTGCCTGAGGGACTTCCTGATGCCCCCGCTCCTGTCAGTGCGCTTCAGGTGAGTCAGGAGGCGGCCCTGGGGGTGGGGCTTCCTGGGTGAGGGGTGTGGTCTGACCAAGCTCTCACCCCTCCAATGCCAGGTATGGGGGTGCCCCTCAGTCCCTCACCCTGAAGCTCCCGGTGACCATCAACAAGTTCTTCCAGCCAACAGAGATGGCGGCCCAGGACTTCTTCCAGCGTTGGAAGCAGCTGAGCCTGTGAGTAGTGGGGCTGGGGGGAGCCATAGCCGCAGTTCAGGGCAGGCTGGGCTGGGCCTGCCCAGTCCGACAGAAACCTTTCCCGCCCCAGCCCCCAACAGGAGGCACAGAAAATCTTCAAAGCCAACCACCCCATGGATGCAGAAGTCACTAAGGCCAAGGTAAGAGATGGAGAATCAGGAGTGGAGCCCAGCCTCACATCTCAGCCCACCTCTCCCTGACCCTGGGGTTTTTGGGGAGCAGTGGCTGCTCACCTTCTCTGAGCCTCAGTTTCCCCATCTGTAAAATACAGCCCACTCCCATTACCAAGGGTGTTGGGGGCTGGTGTGCCACTCTGGGAGCTAACAGATCTGGAGCCTCTGACAGCGGCCCCCTCCCTCCCAGCTCCTGGGGTTTGGCTCCGCTCTCCTGGACAACGTGGACCCCAACCCTGAGAACTTTGTAGGGGCTGGAATCATCCAGACTAAAGCCCTGCAGGTGGGCTGTCTGCTCCGGCTGGAGCCCAATGCCCAGGCTCAGGTGAGTAGCGGTCTGGGAGGCCCCCCTGAGACAGACACCATCGCAGCCTGGATTGTGTACATGCTCTGACCCCACCTCCACCCCTCTCCCCTTCCCTCCCACCCTGGTTCTTGTCTCTATATCCTTTCCACCCTTCTTGGCCTCTCTTTTATCTTCCATTCTTTGCCTCTTTTCTGTCGCTTTTATTCCTACTTCCTGTCCCTTCTGTCACCTTTCTGACTCCTTTTTTTTTTCTCTCTTCTATCTTCCCTGTATCCTCCATCCTGGGCTCTCCATCCATCTGCCTCTTCCCTGAGCCTGCCCCCCATGTCCCGCCCCTAGATGTACCGGCTGACCCTGCGCACCAGCAAGGAGTCTGTCTCTCGTCACCTGTGTGAGCTGCTGGCCCAGCAGTTCTGAGCCCTGGACTCTGCCCCCGGGAGTGTGGCCGGCACCAGGAATCCCCTAGACTGAGGGACCTTTGGTGGATGGGGCAATGAGGGGACCTCCACTGGCGACAGGGAAGACCCCAGAGTGCGGGGATTCCTGGGACCTTCCTCCGGCCTTTTGTATTTTTATTTTTGTTCATCTGCTGCTGTTTACATTCTGGGGGGTAAGGGGGAGCCCCCTGCCTCCCTTTCCCCCCAAGCACAGAGGGGAGAGGGGCCAGGGAAGCAGGCTCCTCCTCCCCTCCCCTCCCACCCCACCCTGTTGTGGCCCCTCCTGCCCCCTCCCCGTCCAGGGGCTGTGTATTATTGTGATCAAATAAACAAAGACGCTAACAGCCCTGGTTCCCGGATGCCTGTCTATTGCTCATGCCTAGAGGTCAGAGGAGTGGGGTAAGGGCGTGCAGAGTGTGCATGGCTAGGCTCCGCAGCCCATGGCTGGGACTCTGAGCAGAAAGCAGCAGCAGCAGCCGCCGTGGCCCCAACTGTAGAGCCACCAGACGCCATCCAGTGCCTGGCTCCTCAGTCCCTGATACTAGGTAACAGGCTCTCGGCACCTGGGTTTGGTGGGCTGTGTCCTCCACCTTCTCCTCCTGTTGTCCAGGCTCTGGAGGAAGGACAGAAAGGGCTGATGGGATCAGTGGGGCCTGGACCACTAGGATGCCAACCTGCAGGAGCCATACCCCCATTCTGGGCCTCAGTCCGACTTCCGACAGGCAAGGGCCTTCACCACTCCATCCTGTGGTCAGTGACCTGAAGGTCACAGACTCCTAGCTGCTCCTCTTCCCACCAGCCCCAGTCCTGGGGATACTGTGTGCGAGCCAAGCAATCCTCTTAGCAACACAAATAGCAAACATGCAGGTGATGCTAACCAGGTGTCAGGCACTGGGTTCCACCTACAAGGGACCCCCAAGGACCCCTCACACCCTTTACATGTGGGAAGTGTGGGGGGGGTGGAGTCAACAGCTAGGAAGGGACAGCCCTCTGCCCCTCTCAAGTGTAGCTCTTTAACATTTTGCTACATTCATCAGAGTCTTCACTGGGGTTGTAGTGTCACTCGAGGTCCCTTTGTCTCTCGGGGGCCTCTCAGGTTCTAGGACAACTTTTCCTAACTAACCTGGGCTCTGGTTCCCCCGCCCCCTATTGATGAAGCCTACTTTAAGCAGTAGAGAAGAGTGTGTGGGTGTGAATGTGGGAGCCACCTGTCTGTGACTTGTGGGTCTGCCGCTTAGTAGCTAAGCCTCAGTTTCCTCATCCATAATATGGGAATGACGATTTAATAGTAGATAACCCCTCCCCTATGAGGATGAAGTGAGTCATTACATACAAAGCACTTGGTAAGAGATGAGGCCTCAGTGTTAACTACTAGGATTATCTTGGAGATCCTGTAACTTCCAGGCTGGCCCTCCCTGCCCCTCCCTTTCCATTGTGTGGATGTCCAGGCCATAACATGCCCAGTACCTGCTGAGTTTTATCAGCTTCTCCAGCCCCATCCCCTTCCTCCCTTCTTGTGTGACCTGGGACTCAGTGTCCCAGCCTGTGCAAAGGGGGGCAACTGTGCCTGCCGCTGACCTGGTGGGAAGTGCACGGCAGTGACCAGGGTGTAGAAGGACCGGAGGAGATACCGACGCTGCTCAGGGGAAGGATCTGAAAGGAGAAGAAAGACAGGGTGACAGAGCCCCTTCATGGCCCAAGGACCCTCCCGGGCCTGCCCTCAGTCACCTTTATCCCCAGAGGGTTCCACGGTGAAGAGGCAACGCTTCAGTTCCAGATGGAGGAGCAGTAGCCTGTGAGGAAGGGCGTGTCATAGCCAGGGAAGAGGGGATGAGGACCCCAAGCCATTCCTCATACCGAGCCCTACCCAAGGATGTCCGTGTGCAGGGGGAAGCCGGCGGGCAGAGCTCGAGGTCCCTGTGGCAGGCAGGCCCGCAGCGGGTCCAGCATCGGCTGCCACCAGCGCTCCAGAAGCTGCAGGGGGCGTGGTTAACGAAAGGCGGGGCCCGTGGGTGAGGTCAGGGAAGTACCAAGGAAGGAGGCGTGGCTATGGGGGAGGGGAGGGGCCCATAAGGGTGGAAGGCCGAGGGGACCATGGAAGCAGCTAAGCCTGGCACAGTGCAAGAGCGGCCAATAAAAGTGATTGGAGCGCAATCCATGAGGGGGCGTGGTCCGTGGGAGGGACGGGGCTGACTAGGGGCGGGTACAGAGTAGAGATCCCTTGGCTGGGCAGGGTGGTGGGAGAAGGGCTGTGGAACACGTGGATAGAGGGTAGAGTAACGGGAAAGCGGAACACGGTCTGAATTCACCTGTGGATCCAGCTGGCTGAGGGGAGGACACGGCCCGCAGAGCAGACACAGCTCCAAGTCCGGCAGCAGCGTCAGTGTCAGAAGCCGATGCGGGACCTGAAGCGGGGCGCAGGGTGGGCGGGTCGGAACTCCGTCCCTTTCATAGCAAGCCCCGTCTCCTCGCGACTCGGCCTCTACGTCCTACCCTTTCGTGCGCAGGTGTCCCAGGCCCCCACCTTACCCCTGCCGGCTCCACTCACTCACCGTGGGGCTCCCGTGCGGCAGGTACACAGGGTAGTCGCGTGCGGCCTGCGGCGGCAGGGATCCCACTAGCCAGGGGAGTAGCACGGCCTCTGGCGTCCTCAAGTGCCACCAGCTCTCTGTTGCCGCCACCACTCTGCCCGACACGACAAGGCTGACGTAGGCCGTGCCCACAGCCTCGGCGAAACCAGAGAGGGCTTCCTGGGTAAGGATGGCAGGCCGATAGCAGATCAGGAGACACAAGCAAGGAAGGCAGTGACTTCCCAGGTAGTTAAGAAGTGGGAAAAGACCATCATACGATTAAAAGTTTGCCTAGTGGCCATGCTCAAGTGTCTCACCGTCCCTGGGCCTGGGATCCTTCACCTTCACATGCAGTTACAATCCCCAAGTCATATAGTGAAGTTAGACTGAACATGTAAGGTGCCTGCTACCCTGCCAGCATGAGCTACTGAAGCTAATAATTACAACAGCAGCTATGGTTTATTTAGTCCTGCTGTGTGCCAAGTAGGTGCAATCAACCACCTGTTGAGGTTCAGAGAGTTCAAGTCACCTGCAGAGAGTCACACTGCTAGGAGGTGGCCACGCCTGGTGAATCCACAAGAGCAGTATTTCAAAAAAGGTAAACAGAGATTCACCAGACAGAAGTAACAGCATATGCTTAGTAAGAGAGAGAAGCTGGGAAGCTGTTGGGATTTGTGGAATCTCTGAGGCAGCTGGGTGAGGGCCTGGGACCTTGTCCTGGAAGCGATGGAAGCCACGAGAGGGCTGTGATCAGGGAAGGGGCAAGCGTCAGCTTTGGGTGTAAAAAGATTCTTCTGGGGCCAAGTAGGGGTTGGACTGGAATCCCAGAGGATGGGAAGAAATGGAAGCAATGAGCCAGGGGTAAGAAGATGAAGACTGAGATAGGGCCATAAGGCTTCCCCAATACCTGCAGAAGGGACCCCTCTGGAGGAACCACACAGTCCACACACTGGGTCAGGTCCCCGATGAGCTCTGAGTCCCCCAGGAAGCTGTCGATGAGGTGGTAAGTGGCCTAGCAGAGAGAAGAGGGAGGCACTAGGACCTAGATGGGTTCCAGATCTGCTGTCTCTCCATTAGAAAAGTGGCCCTGCTGGGTGGGCCTAGCTCTAGAGTCAGACAACCGAGCTGCCTCAAAAATCCATAGGTTCAGGCTGCCCCAGGGGCTGCTGGGAACTGTAGTCCCCAAATATCAGTAGCCTCACCCTCAAGTCCTTCTTCAGTCTCTCTATGTTGCTGATGTTTGTCAGTTCTTCAAGTCCCACAAGAAGAACCTAGAAGAACCATATAAGAGAATAGGAACCCTGAACATCTCAGAATAAAGAAGGGGCTGGGACTCAGACTGAGGAAAGGGGGCTGGGGATCTGGACTCCTGGGTCTGAAGGAAGAGGGTCTGAGGGCCAGGATTCCTGGGTTTTGGACAGAAAGGTGTTGGCGGTATGGACTGCTGGGTCTGAGGGAAAAGGATGCTGAGAGTTCAAATTCCTTGGTTTGCAAAAAAGGCCTGGGGAGTCTCACCATGGCCCCAAACACCATTTGGAGTAGTCTCTCTAGTCTCAGTTCCGAGGTGCCCTCCTCAGATGACAGAACAATGAGGGTAATGCTGTATGAAAGGAAGGTGAGAAGGAAGAGTGGGTCCAGGCCAGGGAAAAAGGGCAGTGAGAACAATAGAGTTTGCCCTTGATCCTGGCTGCCAGCTACATCCTCCCCAGTGCAACCCACGTCTCATACAGAGAAACTCAGGGATCAGAGATCCCACAGCCAAGTAAACAGCTGGCCTTGGAGAGCTGGAAGGCCTTAGGGTTAGTGTCATCTTCAACAGGGCCCATCACTAGGCCCTGCAAGCTACTGCTTGGAGACCTGTCATGGAAGCTTTTCCACACCACAGTGGTATCCTCGGTCCTCGCAGAGCTCAGCTGCACCTCGAGATTCTGCCCAAACATGTGGACTCCATTGAGAGAGCCGATGACAGGGAACGGGAGCTGGAGAAAGTTTAAGGGCATTAGGCAGGAATCCCCAATCCCCTTGCCTTTCTAGATTTCCTAGCACCTTCTGGTCAAGGGAACCAGGATTATTGGTCTACTGCACCTTCAGCCCGCTAAACTCAGCTCTGAAACTTCCCCAGCCCCTACTCCCCAGAAACCCAGAGTTCAAACTCCGAATCCCTTAACTTCAGCGATCCAGACGTCCAGAGCCCCACCTGCTGGCGGGCCGGGGCGCCGCCGCGGCTGCTTCTGCAGAACAGGGGCACTCCGCTGGAGGTCGCGAGGCACAGCAGGTGTACGGTGCCCTCCGTCCCCTCCTCCCCCATTTGGAATCGTGAAAACGGCCTGCGCCCGTCTTGAAGAATGACCGTAGTCACACTAAGTCCAGCTGCAACCCGAAACTGCCAGAGGGCGAGACGAGGAGCTGATTGGAAGAATCTAACTCAAACCTATCCTAAATCCCTATTCTAGCACCTCCCCAACCCGGGTTAGATTCTCTTCCGTTCCGACCGGAAGTCACAATACCCCTAACAAAGATGGCAGCCAGCTGTGGTTGTAAACATTCGGAGCCTGTCTCTTGAAATGGCTTCGATCCTCTGCTAATGAGTGCGGGGGTTAGGGGGATTGGGTGGTAGGGAGAGCAGATACACCAAAAACAAAATTGGGCGTCTCTAACAGCCACGCTCTGGGAAAGGACGGGGTGGGTACAGAGGAGAAGGCCCTCTGGACTAAGTAGGTCGGGGACGCCTGCCCGAAACCAGGGTCGTGCTCGTGCTCCGGCAAGCCCAACATAAGCTCACTGGTTCCGTCCGGAGTAAGGAGCTCACTTCGGGGCTCCGGAGAAGATGAGAAAGAAAACCATGATCACAGGAATTTCAGGCAACTCCTGGGTAAAATACCAAATCTAAGGAATAGCTTCCTAGATACCAAATCCAGGAATTATCGTGTGTATTTTCTTATTGTTCGTCTAGCTCTGTGGCTTCACATTGTCTTATCCTCTTCCAGTTCATCCTGGCCTCCCCGGTTCTGGTCAGCTAACTTCTTTCACCGCTACCTCTTCCCCGCTCGCGTGCACCGAGCCTCACGTTTTCTCAGCCTGTTTCCCTCATCCTCCACATTGAGGTTAGACGTTTTGTCTCTGTGGTCACTTACACTAAGGATATGGGAAAGCCTGGGCCTTCTTTTCACTGCAAAGAAACGTCTTAGTCTGTGTTTAGACATCTATGCCCTCTCCTACTACTTTCAGACACCCTCTCAAAATTGAGGCTACCCTGACCAGACTCCCACCGCCACCCTTCTCACATTCTATTTTTCAGTTCCTTCCGGCCTCAATTTCTCTCATCAGCCAAGAATTCTCCTGGTTGGTTTCGCTTCCATCCTGGGACCATGTGCCTGTCCCATCCAACCTCCTTTGCCAATTTTTTTTCCACACTGTGGGCTCTCGATTCCTGGGGCCCTCCATTCTGACAGTTCATTGGCACCCATACATGGAGGAGTTCAATCCCATACTACATAGGACACCTCGAATTTCTCCCCAGAGCAGCCAACCCAGGCTGACCATACCACCTGGTCAGACTGATTTTTTTTATTAAACAAGAACATCAGAAAAGCAAACAAGCCTGACTAGGTGGTGGTGCAGTGGATAGAATGTCCCACTGGGATGTGGAGGACCCAGGTTCAAGATCTGGAGGTTGCCAGCTTAAGCGCAGGCTCATCTGGTTTGAGCAAGGCTCACCAGCTTGAGCCCAAGGTTGCTGGCTCGAGTAGGGGTCACTCGGCCTGCTGTAGCCCCCTGGTCAAGGCACATATGAGAAATCAACCAATGAACAACTTATAAGAATGAGATGGCACTCGAACATCAGATGTGCAGGCTTTATTAGTAGAGAAAGACCTGCCGGGGCACTTCTCTGGGAAGAAGAGCCCCCAAAACAGACTGAGGCAAAATTTTATAGGGTTGGGAATAGCCTTGAGCAACGGTGTGCTGGTATGTTTGGCTTTCTGGAATACTCTTCCTTGGGGCTATCAACCAGCTTCCTGGAACCCCTTTGTCCCAGGGCCCATTGTCCAGTAATTAAGGGTGGGGTCAGGCAGAGAAGTGGAACAGCAAAAGGGCAGTTGTAATTCCTGGTAAATTCATGTATCTATCATTTCTTAACTCTGTGGTTACATATAAAAGAAAGGCAGTTATTAAATTTATAATATATGGTGAGGGGTGACAAGGAGAAAGAGGAGAAAAAATTGGAAAATTATTGTTTCTTCTGGAGAGAACTCAAGAAGGGAACCTTGCCAAGCCAAGCCCCTCATCCAGTTAAGGAGGTCATCAATTTCCATGCTGTAAGGTCTGAACCAGGTGATGTCCTCGAAAACCTGAGTGAGGAAGTAAAAAAATCTTGCGAGGTAATAATTGTTAGTTGCTTGCTGTGAGTGCTAATTGAACAGGGTGACATGGTGATACATGGTCTCCTGGATGAGCCTCATGAGACGCGCTGATCTGGTTCCTCTCGGATGGGAGGACATGTGGAGATTTTTAGAGATGGGGAACCTGTTGGTGTAAGTTTTAGAAGGACAGTATGTGTGGTTTAAAAAGAAGGGGGTTTGGAGAACATTCAGGAGGGAACTTGTCAGGCTGAGGGGCGGCTTCTTCCTGCTGTCATCCCTACCTATTTGATATTTCCCTCGTGAAGTTCTCCTTGGGGTATTGGGGATAAGAGTGTAGGAGCATTTGATTGTAGGTAATCCTAGAGCTTTCTCTCATCTGGGCCTGTAGGAACTTGATAAAGAAGGGGGCAAGCATTAAAATTAGGCACAGAATTAGGATTGGTCCTATAATTGGTGCTAGCATGGAGAACAAGGGGTTTTTCCACCATTGTTTGGAGTAGGTGTCAGTACATTCCTGGCCACTGCAGATTTGTTCTTGAAGTTTTTGGAGAGAGTTGATATTCTCCTCGACCAGGCCTGACTCGTTAATGTAGTAGCAACACTGTTCCTGTAAAAAGAGGCAAGTACCGCCCTTCTCTGCTGTTAGTAGATCTAAAGCCCTCCGGTTTTGTAGGGTGACCTGAGCTAGAGAGGTCAGTTGTCTCTGGAGGGAGTCTAGAGAGGTGGCTGAATTATCAAGGGCCTGTTCTAGGTCTGCCTTTAGTTGGTTAGTAGTCCATATACTATGGCCTAAGGCAGCCCTGCCTATTCCTATAGCCACTATAGAGGTGGCAAGGGTAAGGCCAAAGAGGACCAGGAGGAAGGCAGCCCATTTATTTCTGCTTGTTCTTAGTTGGTTTGAGAATTCTTCCTCTCCATAATATGTTAGTTGTGGTGCAACTATACTGGGACTCAAGGGAGGGGGAAGAGGTGTTTAACGTTTTTAGAATGGTTCCATTACACCAGAAATGAGTTCCGTTAGGGCTGGTTAGAGAAGTTTTGATTGGGATAGTCTTATTACATAATGCGGTAGGCCGATTGGTGTAGCAAATTGAGAGGGTCTTTTTGGAAGAGAGGAACTCCAGAGAGAAAAAGGGTCTTGAATTTTGGTGGTATTGAGTGAATATGGTAAAGGAACTGCGGTGACGGGAGGCTTGTTTAAAAAGGCACAGAGAAAGCAGTGAGAAGTGTTGTATACAGAAGTGAGATTGAGAACCTGGATACCCTGTTTGATGAGTCCTAGCCATGAGAAAGGTAGGGAGTAGGGGTGTATTTATAGGGTTTCAGATTTAACTGTTTCGCGAGGGCAGGTTTCAGGGTTGGAGTGTAGGGTTAGGTAGATTTTTTTCAATTTTTTGATTGGTGAAGGTCTGCATGCGGTTCTGAAAGAAACAAGTGAACAAACGTAAGAGGCAGGGTCCAAAAGTTTAAAAAGTAAATAGGAGAGTGAGTGGACTAATAAAAGGTAATAGTCAAAACACCCAGTTTGTGTGAAATCACTGATTTCATATTTACAAATTCGTTGGGCTTCAGAGAGAGAGAGAGTGGGAATAAGACAGGGAAGTGGCCAGTCCCCCTGCCCATAGACCTATTTCTGTAGATATTTCTAAGCAACAAGAAGAGGAATTACGCCTGACCGGGTGGTGGCACAGTGGATAGAGCATCGGACTGGGATGTGGAGGACCCAGGTTCAAGACCCCGAGGTTGCCAGCTTGAGCACGGGCTCATCTGGTTTGAGCAAAGCTCACCAGCTTGGACCCACGATTGCTGGCTCCAGCAAGGAGTTACTCGGTCTGCTGAAGGCCCACAGTCAAGGCACATATGAGAAAGCAATCAATGAACAACTAAGGTGTCGCAATGCACAATGAGAAACTAAGGATTGATGCTTCTCATCTGTCTGTTCCTGTCTGTCTGTCCCTGTCTATCCCTCTCTCTGACTCTCTCTCTGTCTCTGAAAATAAAAAAATCATACAATTCCTTTTTAGTCAGAACTTTTGATTTAAAAATCTTTAAACTTTAGTGACAGTTAAGTTGGCTTTCTTTTTACCCTAGTTTCCCTTTTCCCAAAGTCTGATTAAAAGAGTCCTTAGTGCCTGACCTGTGGTGGCGCAGTGGATAAAGCGTCGACCTGGAAATGCTGAGGTCACCGGTTCGAAACCCTGGGCTTGCCTGGTCAAGGCACATATGGGAGTTGATGCTTCCTGCTCCTCCCCCCCCGTCTCTCTCTCCCCTCTCTCTCTCTCTCTCTCTCTCTCTCTCTCCTCTCTAAAATGAATAAATAAAAATTAAAAAAAAAAGAATAAAACTTAAAAAAAAAAAGAGTCCTTAGTTTTTCATATATTCGCCATATGTAGACAAACCAGCTTCAGGTTTGTGGTTGAAGTAAGGCATGCCATTTTTCTATTTTAGCAGCAGTGGGAGTTGTCAGGATTATGGTGTGTGGACCTGTCCACATGAAACTCAGTCCTTGTGTGATGTAATACTGGAAGTGCCTCTTGGACAGTCTTTGAACAGTTTGCTGAGTAACCTGTAAATCCTGCAAGTGCTTAGGGAAAGGGTGGTTACATTTCTAAACTTTGAAGTTAGAGTTTAAGTCCTCGTGACCACTGCTTCTAGCTGGAATTAGCAGCAGGTCCCAGCCTACTATAGGCATGGGGCATTGAGACAGAGGAATAAAGGAGATACTATACATTAAATAAAGTAATAAACTCAGACTGTCAATACCCACAGTAGAGATCTTTGAGGGATAAATAAAACTCAAATATTCAAGCGAGGCATAAGAGATGGCCCTTGTGTTTATAAGAAATGAGATTAGTTTATCTGCTTCTTGGAAGAAATACCTTAGGCTCGTGAATGATTTCCTTGGGCCTTCAGTGGCAATTCCCAGCATGCTGGGCAGGGTCAGGTCACAGGTAGTTGGAGCAGGGCTAGAAGAGACTGAACCCTCTCTCCATGGAGCAAGGGGGCAGCTTACCTTCTCGTGTTCCTCTTTCCACAGCAGAGACGTGTAAACTGGTGGGGCCGGGAAGCCTGGCAGGCTTGAGTTCAATGACCTTTCTTTCCACTCTGGAGCAGGGCCCTGATGGAATTCTATGAAGCCCTTTAGGGCACTGGAGCCTTTAAGAGCATATGCCAGCCTGACCAGGCGGTGTCACAGTTGATAGAGCGTCGGACTGGGATGCCGAGGACCCAGGTTCAAGACCCCTGAGGTCGCCAGCTTGAGTGCAGGCTCATCTGGTTTGAGCAAAGCTCACCAGCTTGGACACAGGGTCGCTGGCTCGAGCAAGGGGTCACTCGGCCTGCTGAAGGCCTGCGGTCAAGGCACATATGAGAAAGCAATCAATGAACAACTAAGATGTTGCATGAAAAACTAATGACTGATGCTTCTCATCTCTCTCCATTCCTGTCTGTCTGTCCCTGTCTATCCCTCTATCTGACTCTCTCTCTGTCCCTGTAAAAATAAATAAATAAATAAAAATAAATAAATAAAATTAAAAAAAGAGTGAATGCCAAAAGCTAGTATTTCCTGACCTCTTTTGGGCCTTACTTATTTATTTATTTTTTGTTCATTATAGACCTTAAAATCATGCTCAGAAAATCTCACTGAGGGGCTTGACTAAGAGAGAAAAATTGGGAATCCAGTGTTTAAAAAAAGCCTATTAGACCATGGAATTATAGGATTTGATGTGTGGTGGTAGGTGGTTGGAGACTGTGGAGGCTCTGAGTTCGATCTAGGGTTAGACTTCAGGTGCTGGGGGTTAAGGCTATACCTAGATAGACTAGGGACTGAGAATGAAGTTGAGCCTTTGCAGAGAAGACACAATATTCCTTCGTAGTGAGGAAGTTAGGAAGGGTGGCGCCTTGAGGCTGGCAGGGAGGGGTTGCAGAGGAGTAGGTTATTTATATATTGTAAGAGAGTAGGCCCTGGCCGCTTGGCTCAGCGGTAGAGCGTCGGCCTGGCGTGTGGGGAACCCGGGTTCGATTCCCGGCCAGGGCACATAGGAGAAGCGCCCATTTGCTTCTCCACCCCCCCTCCTTCCTCTCTGTCTCTCTCTTCCCCTCCCGCAGCCGAGGCTCCATTGGAGCAAAGATGGCCTGGGCGCTGGGGATGGCTCCTTGGCCTCTGCCCCAGGCACTAGAGTGGCTCTGGTCGCTGCAGAGCGACGCCCCGGAGGGGCAGAGCATCGCCCCCTGGTGGGCAGAGCTTCGCCCCTGGTGGGCGTGCCAGGTGGATCCCGGTCGGGCGCATGCGGGAGTCTGTCTGACTGTCTCTCCCCGTTTCCAGCTTTGGAAAAATACAAAAAAAATAAATAAATAAAAAGAAAAAAAAAGAGAGTACTAGTTTTGAGATTGCAAGTTGCTAAATCCTGAGCTAGTGTCTGCCCAAACAGGTGTGGACTGTTTTTGATCCCCTGGGGTAAGACAGTCTATGTAAGGTGCTGGGCTGTATTAGTGTCTGGGTCAGTTTAAATAAAGGTAAACAGAAAGTAAGAGTCAGGGTGTAGAGAAATGGTAAAGAAGGCATTTTTAAGGTCTAGGACCATGAAGTGAGTGGTGTTTGAGGGGTCGTGTGACAGTAACTTGTAGAGATTAGTGACTACTGGATGGAGGGTAATTACTGCCTCATTGATTAGGTATAAAGCTTGTATGAGGTGATAAGCCCCTGAAGATTTTTGAACAGGAAGGATAGGGGTATTGCAGGGAGAGTCCGTGGGGATGAGTAAACCTTGATTTAAGAGGCAGGTAATTATTGGTTTAAAGCCTTAGAAATAGACACAGTTACATATTAAACAAAGAGTTTATATATAAATTATGAATTAAGGAATTTAAATGAGCATGCTTTACTTGTTTTAATTTAAATTATATTAGAGATATTTTCTGACAAACAAAGATACAAGATGGATTACTTACTCACACAGCTTAATATACAATTTTACTTTTTTAAGTTTTTTGAGATGGCAGGGAGTTGCCAGCATAGAGGGGAGGAGGAGAGGAAGCAGACGGATGGACAGTGTGAACAGCTGGATGGAAAGAAGGAGGGTCAGAATCTGCAGGAGGAGTAGGAGGTTAAAGTGCTAGAGTTCTAAAGAGAGGGGAGAGGACGAGGGGGAGAAGGGCATCGCTGTAGCGGAAGCTGGTGGGGAGAGGGGAATGGGTAAAATACAGGTGAATCCAGTGGGGAGGGGTCAGAGAAGAGAGACAGGCACCAGAGCTGGAGCCACAGCTTTTAAGAAGGAGGGAGGGGAAAAGAACACAGTGGAGAAAGGAGGGGCCCCTGGCCAGCAGGGTAGGAGAAAGAAAGACTGGTATTTGCAGGTGAATAAGAAACAGGATTGCCTGACCAGGCGATGGCACAGAGGATAGAGCTTTGGACTGGGATGTGGAAGGACCCAGGTTCGAGACCCTGAGGTCACCAGCTTGAGCGCGGGCTCATCTGGCTTGAGCAAAAGCTCACCAGCTTGGACCCAGGGTCGCTGGCTCCAGCAAGGGGTTACTCAGTCTGCTGAAGGCCCATGGTCAAGGCACATATGAGAAAGGAATCAATTAACAACTAAGAAGTCACAATGTGCAACGAAAAACTAATGATTGATTCTTCTCATCTGTCTCCATTTCTGTCTGTCTGTCCCTGTCTATCCCTCTGACTCTCTCTCTGTCTCTGTAAAAAAAAAAAAAGAAACAGGATTCATTGAAGAGAGGGGAGGGGGCTTTCTGGAGGGAAGAGACTCAAGCAAAAGAGATTTGCAGAGGAACCAGAGAGGGGTCCTGAGAAAGGGGTACCCCTGGGGGTCAGTCAGGAGGGAGAGAGAGTTGGGAGTCCGTGGAGAAGGAAAGATTAGGAGCGAAGGTTTTAGGTGAGGTTTCTTTGGCTAAAAACAGCCTGCGTGTAGAACAAGTGGCACAGAAATTAAGGACAGGAGCAAAAGTAAAAGGAAGCCTGCACGTAAGAAATTTCAGAAGCCTTTCCCGTCTGGTGGCAAAGATTATCTAGATTTCTCAGTATGTTGTAATCGAATGTCCCATTTTCAGGCCAATGGGAGTCATTGCCTAATTGTATTGGGGCCATGCCGTGTTACAGAAGAAAATGAGGTTTTTTTGGCTTAAGGTAAGAGAGGCCCAACTTAGTGAGGTATTTTATGAGACATCCTACAGGGGTCTGGTCGGAAGGCTTAGACTCTGAAAAGCCATGGAGACAGGTGAGCAAGAGGGGGCATCCCTCCCTTTTGTCACTGTCCCAAGAGGAGAGAATCTCCGTGTGGGGGAGTAGTCCCTGATAGAGGTTGTCACTACCTGTCAGGGAGCTCTGAGGACAAGAAGAATGAGAGAGTGGAGAGGTTTGGCTAGGCACCTAGTCTTCCGTGCAGTCTACTGAGACTGAAAGTGAAACCCCTCAAAATGTGAGGCGTGTCAGAAAAAACTGTCCGACCAGAGAAAATTTTGTGGAAAAGATAAGCCGACCGGGGAAGGGTAAAGGAGAAACTCGCTACCTTTCTGATCCTGCAGGGGTTCAGGACAGGGTTAGACTGCCGGCCAATCAACCTACAACTGCTTGTCCAGGCTTTGTTTGAACAGCAAAGAGGGATTGTCCAGGCAGTTAGTCCCCTGTCCTGGGTTTTGGCACCAGATATTAGAATGAGATGGCACTCGAACGTCAGATGTGCAGGCTTTAGTAGTAGAGAAAGACCTGCCGGGGCACTTCTCCAGGAAGAAGGGCCCCCAAGACAGACTGAGGCAAAATTTTATAGGGTTGGAATAGCCTCGAGCAAGGGTGTGCTGGTATGTTTGGCTTTCTGGAATACTCTTCCCTGGGGCTATCAACCAGCTTCCTGGAACCCCTTTGTCCCAGGGCCCATTGTCCAGTAATTAAGGGTGGGGTCAGGCAGCCAAGCGGAACAGCAAAAGGGCAGTTGTAATTCCTGGTAAATTCATGTATCTATCACAACTAAGGAGCTGCAACAAGGAATTGATGTTTCTCATCTCTCTCCCTTCCTGTCTGTCTGTCCCTCTCTCTGACTCTCTCTGTCTCTGCCACACACAAAAAAGAAAATAAAAGAAATCAAAGAAAATGGTTTGATTATGAAAATGAGATCCAAAACCAACTTTTATTTCATTGGTGAAAATGCACTATGCAAAAGACTGAAAGTACTGGAGTATCTGCAGGTTCCCTGATTCCCTAATTTTTGTGAGAAGTGTAATATTGAATATAAACTGTACTGGAACAGAAAAAAAATACAGCTAAGGCAAAGTGACTGGCCGAAGAGACCTCCAGTAGGCCAAACATTTGATAATCTAATCTCCATCCTAAATGACACGGCTACAGGTGCCATGACAGTTGACAAGCACCATAACAACAAAGGAAGAAACCACAAAAGGACAGAAAAAAGGCAGAATCTGGAAAAATCATTACTATTCTTTCCCCTCATCTCAATATCAACAGTTGCTGGATGCTGGGCGGAGAGGAGGCAGATTTGAGAGCTAGGCTCCAGCTTCTCCATCGAACAAAGTTTGTGCAGTTAAATACTTTTGGTCTCATAATTGGCTTCATGACACCAAACGGGAAAAGAATCCCGCATGGAGTCCTCAAAAAAGGGACTTTCATCCCTTAGGTAACAGTTTATTTCGGTTACTTACAGAAGAGAATGAAGAGACTGGCTTGACGGTAGTAACCAAGCCAAGGCGTTGACTAGCAACCATCAGGTAGGTAAATTGATCCACAGCTCTGCTCCACTCAAAGGTGGCGACCGCGCCAAGGTGTTGCCCAGCAACCACCTGTCAGTCTAATTTACATCCTAAAGCTGTAAACAGCTGTTCCTGGCTCAAAGATAGCCTCCTGAGGAATCCCGAGTACCCTTACTTGCAGCAAAATCGGGAAAATCACCATCTTCCCCCCTCACCCTAGAGGATGGTTTGGTCTAGCATGCGTTGCCTAGCAACCACCGAAAGAGACGGTGGTTTTTGTTATGAGAAAAAGGAAGATAAAATCCTTAAAATCACAAATATTTTTCTGTAATGAATTTATACAGGATGGTGTATCATGTACACCATATGAACATAATCCTCCCCAAATCCTTTCTGTAATATAAAAAGTTGGCAATTAAACAGTATATTGACTCGTTTTCACAAATCTGATCACTATGCTAATACCAACCTGAGTGCTGTGGGAGCATTCGCTTCTATTTCTGCAGTTTGTCAGGAGTGTTACCAACTTGGAACTAGTAGTGCTCCCCTCGAAGGACCTCGCTTAGCCGGGGAACCAGTCTCATTTTCCAATTCACAGCTGCCTTCAGATTCTTCCTACCGTCAGTGCTAAGAAGTGGCAACACAAAGTGTTGACCTGGAATGCTGAGGTCGAGGGTTCGAAACCACAAGCTTGCTTGGTCAAGGTACATAGGAGAAGCGATTACTATGAGTTGATGGTTCCAACTCCTCCCTCACCTCTCTGTAAAATAAATAAAATCATATTTTAAAAAAAATTTCTTTCTTTCTTTCTTTTTATTACAGAGACAGACAGAGAGAGGGATAGATAGGGACAAACAGACAGGAACTGAGAGAGATGAGAAGCATCAATCATCAGTTATTCATTTTGACATCTTAGTTTTTTATTGATTGCTTTCTCATATGTGCCTTGACTGTGGGCCTTCAGCAGACGGAGTAACCGCTTGCTCAAGCCAGCAACCTTGGGTCCAAGCTGGTGAGCTTTTTTTGCTCAAGCCAGATGAGCTCGCGCTCAAGCTGGCGACCTCGGGGTCTCAAACCTGGGTCTTCCGCATCCCAGTCCGACGCTCCATCCATTGTGCCACCATCTGGTCAGGCTTTTCTTTCTTTCTTTCTTTCTTTCTTTTTTAAAATGAGAGACAGAAAGATAGAGACAGACAGACAGGAGGGAGAGAGATGAGATACATCAATTCTTTTTTGCGCCACCTTAGTTATTGATTGCTTTCTTATATGTGCCTTGACCCCAGGGTGGGGGGCTCCAGCCAAGCCAGTGACCCCATGTTCAAGCCAGCGACCTTTGGGCTCAAGCCAGCGTCCACGAAGTCAAGTTTATGACACCACACTCAAGCTGTCAACCTCGCACTCAAGCTGGTGAGCCCACTCTCAAGAATGATGAGCCTTCACTTAAGCCAGTGGCCTCCGGGTTTCGAACCGGGTACTCTGTGTCCCAGGCCAATGCTATATCCACTGTGCCACTGCCTGGTCAGGCAATAAATAAAATTAATTTTTAGATTTTACTTATTGATTTTTGGAGAAAGGGGAGAGAGAAAGAGGAAGAGAGGGAGAGTAAGGAAGAGGGAAGAGACAGAGAGAGTCAGAGAAAGGGACAAACAGACAGGAACGGAGAGAGATGAGAAACATCAGTTCTTTGTGTGGTTCCTTAGTTGTTCACTGATTGATTTCTTATATATGTGCCTTGACCAGAGGGGCTTTGGCAGACCCAGTGACCCCTTGCTCGAGCCAGCGACCTTCGGCTCAAGCTGGTGAGCCTTGCTCAAATCCGATGAGCCTGTGCTCAAGCTGGTGAGCTCGGGGTCTCGAACCTGGGTCCTCCACATCCCAGTCCGACGCTCTATCCACTGCGCCATCGCCTGGCCAGGCAAAAATGCTCTATATTTTTTACATAACCATACGCCATTATCACCTCTAACAAAATTATCTCTTAGTTTCAACTAACACTAAATCCATCATCAAAATGCCTCAATTCTCTCAAAATACGTTTTTACAATTGCTGGATCCAAACAAAGACCAAACACATCCTTAGACTTTATATATCAAATTTCTTTTCATCTAAATTGGCTTCCTCATTTTTTATACCAGTGTGATTTCATTTTTAATAATATAACAAGGAAGATAAAAGTAAAATGAAGAAAAATTATCAAAAGATAAGAAGATTAAAATAACTAAAATAAAAATCTCCCCTCCTAACTATAAGACACCATTTTTCTTTTAAGTGAGATAGGGGAGATAGTGAGACAGACTCCCACATGCTCCCTTTCAGGGATCCCCTTGGGGCAGATGCTTGAATAAACGAAGCTACCCTTAGTGCATGAGCAACACTCAAACCAATGGAGCCACTGGCTGTGGGAGGTGAAGAGGAAGAGAAGGGGAGAGGGACAGGGAGAGAAGGTGATGGTTGCTTCTCTTGTGTGCCCTGATGGGGAATCCAACCTGGACATCCATATGCTGGCCAATGTTCTATCCATTAAGCTATTGGTCAGGGCCAAGGAAACTTTTATTTAGACAAACTAAAACTTATAATTGGTTGAATGAACTGATTTTTAAACCATTTTCATTAATGTATTACAAAGGATAAAATCAACAATTAGATATTTTATATTTATTTTTTAAAAGATTTTACTTATGCTGACCTGTGTTGGTGCAGTGGATAAAGCATCAACCTAGAACACTGAGATTGCTGGTTCAAATCCCTGGGATTGCCCAGTCAAGGCAAATACAGGAAGCAACTACTAGAGTAGATGCTTCCCGCTTCTCTTCCCTCTTTCTTACTCTCCCTCTCTTCCTCTTTCTCTCTCCCCTTTCTCCAAAAATCAATAAGTAAAATCTAAAAATTAATTTTATTTATTGCCTGACCAGGCAGTGGCACAGTGGATATAGAGTACCCTGGTTCGAAACCTGGAGGCCACCGGCTTAAGTACAGGCTCATCATTCTTGAGCGTGGGCTCACCAGCTTGAGTGCGAGGTTGACAGCTTGAGTGTGGTGTCATAAACTTGACTTCGTGGACGCTGGCTTGAGCCCAAAGGTCGCTGGCTTGAACATGGGGTCACTGGCTTGGCTGGAGCCCTCCACCCTGGGGTCAAGGCACATATAAGAAAGCAATCAATGAACAACTAAGGTGGCGCAAAAAAGAATTGATGTATCTCATCTCTCTCCCTCCTGTCTGTCTGTCTCTATCTTTCTGTCTCTCATTAAAAAAAAAAAAAAAAAAAAAAAAGCCTGACCAGGTGGTGGCACAATGGATGGAGCGTCGGACTGGGATGCGGAAGACCCAGGTTCAAGACCCCGAGGTCTCCAGCTTGAGCGCGAGCTCATCTGGCTTGAGCAAAAAAAGCTCACCAGCTTGGACCCAAGGTCGCTGGCTCGAGCAAGGGGTCGCTCGGTCTGCTGAAGGCCCGCGGTTAGGGCACATATGAGAAAGTAATCAATGAACAACTAAGGTGTTGCAACGAGAAACTGATGATTGATGCTTCTCTTCTCTCTTTGTTCCTGTTTGTCTGTCCCTGTCTGTCCCTCTCTCTGACTCTCTCTCTCTGTCCCTGTAAAAAAAAAATCAATAAAGATGACAGTTAAGCACATAGAGGTAAAATATGATTTGGGGGATTTAAAAGGCTTCAGCAAAGAAAATAAAAAAAGAAGAAATGGATCATGTAAATGTGACAAATTAGTGATACTGGGGTGTGCAAAGGATATGCACCCTTTTTTCTTTTTTTTACTTTTTTTTTTTTACAGAATTTTTTTCATGATTTTTAATTTATTTATTAATTTTTAGAGAGGAGAGGGAGAGACAGAGAGAGAGGAGAGACAGAGAGAGAGAAGGGGGGGAGGAGCTGGAAGCATCAACTCCCATATGTGCCTTGACCAGGCAAGCCCAGGGTTTTGAACCGGCGACCTCAGCATTTCCAGGTCGACGCTTTATCCACTGCGCCATCACAGGTCAGGCAAAGGATATGCACCCTTTTACCAAGTATTTCCAACTGCATTGGAACAAGTCCTGATTTACACCTTTACTAGACCTAGACTGAGCCTTCTCATTTCACCCACCTCACAAATATTACTCTTTCCAATTTTAATTAACACGACAAAAATAAAATGCTATATCATTGGATTTTTTTTTTTTGTATTTTTTCTGAAGTTCAAAACGGGGAGGCAGACAGACTTCCCCATGCGCCTGACCGAGATCCACCTGGCATGCCCACCAGGGGGCGATGCTCTGCCCATCTGGGGCCTTGCTCTGTTGCAACCAGCGCCATTCCAGCGCCTGAGGCAGAGGCCATGGAGCCATCCTCAGCGCCCAGGCCAACTTTGCTCCAATGGAGCCCTGCCTGCGGGAGGGGAAGAGAGAGACAGAGAGGAAGGAGAGGGGGAGGGGTGGAGAAGCAGATGGGTGCCTCTCCTGTGTGTCCTGGCCGAGAATCGAATCCGGGACTTCTGCCCGCCAGGCCGATGTTGTGCCACTGAGCGAACCGGCCAGGGCCTATCATTGGACTTTTGATTAGCACTTTTAATTGGAGAACATGAACAGTTTTCAGACATTTTTTTTTTTAAAGAATGTCATTAGCTGTGTAATCTTTATTTATTTATTTATTTTTTTTTTTACACAGACAGAGAGAGAGTCAGAGTGAGGGATAGACAGGGATGGAGAGATGAGAAGCATCAATCATTAGTTTTTCATTGCAACACCTTAGTTGTTCATTGATTGCTTTCTCATATGTGCCTTGACCTCGGGCCTTTAGCAGACTGAGCAACCCCTTGCTTGAGCCAGCGACCTTGGGTCCAAGCTGGTGAATTTTTGCTCAAACCAGATGAGCCCATGCTCAAGCTGGCGACCCCAGGGTCATGAACCTGGGTCTTCCTCATCCCAGTCCAATGCTCTATCCACTGCGCCACCACCTGGTCAGGCAGTTTTCAGACATTTATTTGCCATTTTAATTCATGTGTGTGAGACTAGCCTGCTTAAAATACTTCCCATCAAAAAAAATAATAAAGCCCTGGCCAGTTAGCTCAGTGAGTTAAGAGCTCGTCATCCTGAAATTGATAGATATTTGAATTTACCAGAACTTCCAACTGCCCTTTTGTTGTCCCACCTGGCTGTCTGACCTCACCCTTACTTACTGGATAATCACCCCTGAGGCAGAAGAGTTCCAGAAATCTGGTCAACCTGCCCCAAGGAGGAGCATTTCAGAAAGCTGAAATCCTAAAACCGCAGAAGGGAGCATACCAGAATTTCTGACTCAGTACCCCCTTAGGCTCTCCCAAACTCGGCCTAGTCTGTAACCGGTGCCCTTATCCCCAGAGAAGTGCTCGGCACGGTTCCTTTCTTCCTTTCAATAAAGCCTGTTACTATGGTCTTTTCAGACTCCCATGGATTCCAACACTTGGTGCTGAAACCCGGGACAGGGGACTAACTGCCTGGACGCTCCCTCTTTGTCGTCAAAGCTTACAACCAAGGAAGCAATGGGCAGTGGCAGCTTGTTCAGGGCTTACTCCCTGATTCTGTTTGGATGTGTAATTGTAGGTTGATTGGCCAGCAATCTGTCCCTGTCCTGAACCCCTGCTGGACCAGAAAGGTAAGGAGTTTCTCTCTTCCCCTTCCCCAGTTGGCTTCTTTTTTTTTTTTTTTTTTTTTACAAAATCTTCTCTGGTTGGATAGTTTTCTCTGACACGCCTCACATTTTGAGGTGTTTGACTTTCAGTCTCAGTGGACTGCACGGAAGACTAGGCGCCTAACCAAACCTCTCCACTCTCTTGGACTTGTCCTCAGAGCTCCCTGACAGGTGGTGTTGACCTATATCAGGGACTACTCCCCCACACGAAGATTTTTCTCCTCTTGGGACAGTGACAAAAGGCGGGGGTGCCCCATCTTGCTTACCTGTCTCCACGGCTCTTCAGAGTCTTAGCCTTCGGACCAGACCCCTCTAGGATGTCTCATAAAAAAACTCACTAAGTTGGGCCTCTCTGACCTTAGGCCAAAAAAACTCATTTTCTTCTGTAACATGGTGTGGCCCCAATTCAAATTAGACAATGACTCCCATTGGCCTGAAAACGGGACATTTGATTACAATATTCTGAGGGACCTAGATAATTTTTGCCACCAGACTGGAAAGGTCTCAGAAATCCCTTACGTGCAGGCTTCCTTTTACTTTCGCTCCTGTCCTTAATTTCTGTGCCACTTGTTCTACACGCTGGCTGTTTTTGGCCAAAGAAACCTCACCTAAAACCTCCGCTCCTAATCTTTCCTTCTCCATAGACTCCCAACTCTCTCTCCCTCCTGCCTGACCCCTGGGGGCACCCCTCTCTCGGGATCCCTCTCTGGTCCCTCTGCAGACCTCTTCCACTTGAATCTCTTCTCTCCAGAAAGCCCCCTCTCCTCTCTTCACTAAATCCTCTTTTTCATTCACCTGCAAATACCAGTCTCTCTTTCTCCTCCCCTGCTGGTCAGGGGCCCTTCCCTTCTCCACTGTGTTCTTTTTCTTTTTTTAAAAATAAATTTCCTTATTTTTCTATTTTTTTAAATTTTATTTGTTTATTTTTTACAGAGACAGAGAGTGAGTCAGAGAGAGGGATAGACAGGGATAGACAGAGAGGAACAGAGACAGACGAGAAGCATCAATCCTTAGTTTTTCATTGCGTGTTGCAACACCTTAGTTGTTCATTGATTGCTTTCTCATATGTGCCTTGACCGCGGGCCTTCAGCAGACCGAATAACCCCTTGCTGGAGCCAGCAACATTGGGTTCAAGTCGGTGGGCTTTTTGCTCACACCAGATGAGCTCACGCTTAAGCTGGTGCTCAAGCTGGCAACCTCGGGGTCTCAAACCTGGGTCCTCTGCATCCCAGTCCAATGCTCTATCCACTGCGCCACTGCCTGGTCAGGCCCCACTGTGTTCTTAAACCCCTCCTTCCTCCTCACAGGCTACATCTATGCCCTTCTTCCCCTCGTCCTCTCCCCTCTCTTAAGAGCTCCAAATCGTTTTGACTCCTCTAACCACGTGGTGCCACCACTAGCATCTCAACCTCCTCCTCCTCCTGCAGATTCTGACCTTCCTTCTTTCCATCTAAGCTGTTCACACTGTCTGTTCTTTTGCTTCCTCTCTTCCTTAATGGTGTCTATTTCTAAGGCCTTAAACCAATAATTATCCACCTCTTAAACCAGGCTTATTCATCCTCACTGACTCTCCCTGCAATACCCCCATCCTTCCTGTTCAAAAATATTCAGGGGCTTATCACCTCGTATAAGACTTATGTCTAATCAATGAGGCGGTAGTTCACCTCCATCCAGTAGTTACTAATCTCTACAAGTTACTGTCACACATTCCCTCAAACACCACTCATTTCATGGTCCTAGACCTCAAGAATGTCTTCTTTACCGTTCCTCTCCACCCTGACTCACTCTTACTTTTGTTTGCATTCACCTGGACTGGACACTAATGCAGTCCAGCAACTTACATGGACTGTCTTACCCCAGAAGTTCAGAAACAGCCCGCACCTGTTTGGGCAGGCACTAGCTCAGTATTTAGCAGTATGCAATCTCAAAACTAGTACTCTCTTACAATATGTAAATACCTACTCCTCTGCAGCCCCTCCCTGCCTTCCTCAAGGAGACAGACATCCACCCTTCTTAACTTCCTCACCAAGAAGGTATATCACATCTTCTCTGCTAAGGCTCAACTTCACTCTTAGTCCATAGTCTATCTGGGCATTGCCTTAACCCCCACCACCTGAGGTCTCACCCTAGATTGAACTCAGACCCTCCACAGTCTCCAACCACCTACGACCGCAGATCAAATCCTTTAATTCCTTGGTCTAATAGGCTATTTTTAAACACTGGATTCCCAATTTTGCTCTCCTAGTCAAGCCCCTCAGTGAGATCTTCTGAGCATGGCTTTTAAGGTCTATAATGGCCAAGGAAGAAACAGAAAAGGCAAATAAGGCCCGAAAGAGGTCAGGAAATACCAGCTTTTGGCATACGCTCTTTTTTTTTTCTTTCTTTTTTTTTTTTAATTCATTTTAGAGAAGAGAGAGAAAGGGAGAGAGAGAGACAGAGAGGGAGAGACAGAGAGGGAGAGACAGAGAGAGAGGAGAGAGACAGAGAGAGAAGGTGGGGAGGAGCTGGAAGCATCAACTCCTATATGTGCCTTGACCAGGCAAGCCCAGGGTTTCGAACCGGCGACCTCAGCATTTCCAGGTCGATGTTTTATCCACTGCGCCACCACAGGTCAGGCTTGGCATACGCTCTTAAAGGCTTCAGCGCCCTAAAGGGTTTCATAGGATTCCATCAGGGCCCTGCTCCAGAGTGGAAAGAAAGGTAATTGAACTGAAGCCTGCCAGGCTTCCCAGCCCCATCAAGGGACACATCATTGCTGTGGAAAGAAGGACACGAGTAAGAAAGCTGCCCCCTTGCTCCATGGAGGGAAGGTTCAGTCTCTTCTAGCCCTGCTCCAGCTACCTGTGACCTGACCTTGCCCAGCATGCTGGGAATTGCCACTGAAGGCCCAAGGAAATCGTTCACGAGCCTAAAGTATTTCTTCCAAGTAGCAGATAAACTAATATCATTTCTTGTAAACACAAGGACCATCTATTACGCCTTGCCTAAATATTTGAGTTTTATTTATCCCTCGAAGATCTCTACTGTGGGTATTGAAAGTCTGATTTTGTCACGGCTCCGGAAGCGCGTCATATCACTTGTTACGGCTAGCAGTGACAAATATGGAACTGGACATTGACCATCTCATTAGCCAAAAGCAGGCCCATAGTTCCCATTGAAATACTGGTTAGTTTGTTGATTTAAATTACTTGTTATTTGTTTTAAATATTGTATTTGTTCCCATTTTGTTTTTTTACTTTAACATAATATATGTGCAGTGTGCATAGGGATTTGTTCATAGTTTTTTTTATAGTCCGGCCCTCCAACAGTCTGAGGGACAGTGAACTGGCCCCCTGTGTAAAAAGTTTGAGGACCCCTGGATTAAAGGTTTTGATTTCTACACTATAAAATGGGGGCAGACCGGGAGCTTGCTCTCTCTCATTTCCTGAGATTAGCATTAGAGAGGAGAGCAGAAAAATACCATGTGGAGGAGGCCAAGAGAATTAGCCAAGATGGTGGAGTGCTGAGTGAGAAGCCAGTTTGTGCAGAGTTTGTGCAGGGAGAAGGAAGGAGACGGGAAACAGAGGTGAATAAGTCTGGTGAGCTAGAAACCTTTGATTCTAGGAAACTTAGATAAGTCAGTAGCTTTGTGAGTACTGAATGAGTGGGTTTTGGAGCCCAGTGTGTGTATTTCTTGCCCACTGGGTGCAAGCTAGGATTAAAGCTAATGGCCTACCAGTTCAGGGCTCTGTTGTTTCATTCCCGTCTGCCCGAATCCAATGCGAACCTTCATGGGCCAGGCTGCTGTGATGGTGGCCGTGGATACTGGCTTTACACCTTCTCCCTCCCCTTTCTCTCCCTTCCTTTTTCTGTCTTTCTCTGTCTCTGAAAACAAAAAGGAAATTAAGCCCTGACCGGCTAGCTCTATTGGTTGGAGCGTCCCTCCCAGAGCTGAAGACTGCCGGTCGGATTCCCCAGGCAGGGCACAGATAGGAGCAGCTCCATATTCCTGTCTTTCTCTCTCTCTCCCTGCCTCTCTCAAAGAGTAATAATAATAAAATACAGTATATTTTGCTAAGTTTTGTTAGTAAGATGTATTTGTGTAGTAAATTTCTGTCAATGCATGTTACGATGACTTCCAATTGATGGTATTTTTTTCAAGTTGGTTTATGGAGTCTTTGCAGACAAATCAATATTTTACATTTTCTGGCTTTGCTGTAATAAACTTTTTCCAACTGTCAGGATTCTGCAATGTGTTTATTTATTCCTCCAGATATTTTTATGGTTTCATTTGTTGCATTTACATTTTTAATCCACCTGGAATGTATTTATGCTCTAGGCCAGATTCTGGCCCCTTTTCCAGAAAACAACTATCAGGTGTTGCCTAGCAACCTTCACTTGGGTTAGAGTTTGGCTTCTCGGAGGGGGGGGGGGGCAGGCGGTGGTGGAAAAACAAAACAGCTGCACTGCCTTCAGAGTTGACGGCAACCTTAAAGCGTTGCCTAGTTACCTCATTTCGGACTATGTGATTGGACTCTTCACACTCCCCACCCCCCTTCTCCTGAAAGGACTCGGCTGGAAACCTATTCTCTCTGTTAGAGAAAAGGGAAGCCGTGGCGGCATAGATGGGGTAGTTACAGCATCATCCCAGACACAAAGGTTGCCCATTGGATCCTTAGTCAGGGCGCATACAGGAACAGATCGATGTTCCTATCTCTCCCTATCTCGCTTCCTCCCTTCCTCGCTAAAATCAATAAATAAAAATCAATAAACAAAATTTTGTGCCTGACCAGGCGGTGGCACAGTGGATAGAACATCAGACTGGGATGCAGAGGACCCAGGTTCGAGACCCCGAGGTCGCCAGCTTGATTGCGGGCTCATCTGGTTTGAGCAAAGCTCACCAGCTTGGACCCAAGGTTGCTGGCTAGAGCAAGGGGTTACTGGGTCTGCTGAAGGCCCGCAGTCAAGGCACATGTGAGAAAGCAATCAATGAACAACTAAGGTGTTGCAGTGCGCAAGGAAAAACTAATGATTGATGCTTCTCATCTCTCCTTTCCTGTCTGTCTGTCCCTGTGTATCTCTCTCTGACTCTCTCTCTGTTCCTGTAAAAAAAAAAACACACACACAAAACTGATGATTGATGCTTCTCATTTCTCTCCATTCCTGTCTGTTTGTCCCTGTCTATCCCTCTCTCTGACTCTCTGTCCCTGTAAAAAAAAAAAAAAAAAAAAAAAAATTGTAAGGAAAAAAAGGGCAGCGTGTGCGTTGCATAGCAACTAGGTCTCCTGACCCTCCCCCTTGACACCAGAGTCGGAACAGGCGCCCAGCTCAAAGATGACGGCAGTGGTGCTGCTTTCAATATATTTCGCTCTCAACAGTCCTGCCAATAATTCATTTTTTCACATCTGGCCCCAAAGGCGTTCCCGTTACCCTTTCTGAGTTTTGCACGCGGTGGGTGGGAACGAGGACGGTGATAGAACCAACCCGCGCCCGGTGCCCCGCTCTAACATGGCCGGAACGCGTCGACAGTGGAGCAAAGCCCTCCGGCGCAGGCGCGCAGGCGCGGTGCAGGCGCAGGCGCACTTCCGTTCCTCCCGCGGAGCCTGTGGCGGCGGTGGCGTCTCACTTGTGGGACATGGTTCCCGGTTCCGAGGGCCCGGCCCGCGCCGGGGGTCTGGTGGCTGACGTGGTGTTTGTGATTGAGGGCACGGCCAACCTTGGGCCATACTTCGAGGGGCTCCGCAAGCACTACCTGCTCCCGGCTATCGAGTAAGTGTCATTTGCGCGGCTCCAGTCCCGCCTTTCGACTGTACTTTTCCACAGCCTCTTGCCTGACCTCGACTTTTCATCTCCAACCCTCACAGGTATTTTAATGGTGGTCCTCCTGCCGAGACGGACTTCGGGGGAGACGTGAGTCTTGGGACTCTTGGGTCCAAGAGAGGCGGGGCTGGGGGCCGGGGGCCTGGACTCCCGGGTCCGAAGGAGGAGGGAGCGGGGTGGGAGCCATTGCTCGTTCTCTGAAATTTCGGATGAGAAGTTCCTCTTCCCTCCCCTTCCAGTATGGGGGAACCCAGTACAGCCTCGTGGTGTTCAACACGGTGGACTGCGCTCCTGAGTCCTACGTACAGTGTCACGCTCCCACCAGCAGTGCCTATGAGTTTGTCACATGGCTCGATGGCATCAAGTGAGCTTTTTTCTCGGTTTGGGGTGGGGTGGGGTGGGGGGCCCTGTGAGGGACCGTGAATGGATAGTGACTGGGGTCACACTGGGTGGCTGAAAGGGCTGAGGGGGATTGTGTTGTTTTCTTTGTTTTCTATTGTTTTGAGAGAGAGAGAGAGAGGGAGGGGGGAATAAGAGAGAGACAGAGAAGCATCAACTCCTTCTTCCTCTTAGTTGTTCCACTTAGTTGTGCAGTCGTTGATTGCTTCTTGTACATGCCCTGACCACGGTTCCAATATGTGACCTCTGGCATGCTGGGACAACACTTTATTTACTGAGCCACCTGGCCAGGGCCGAGGGGGATTGTGTTTTTGTGCATTAGTCAAGTCTGTGTGTGTGTGTGTGTGTGTGTGGGGGGGGGGTTGTGTGTGTTCAGCAGTTTTACCATTGGGTTTGGAAGTAGGAAAAACTCCTCAGTCTAAGAGGTCTTGAGCTCCAGGTCTGACCTGTGGTGGTGGAGTAGATAAAACATCCACCTGGAACACTGAGGTCGCTGGTTTGAAATCCTGGTCAAGGTACAAATGGGAGTTGATACTTCCTGCTCTCCCCCTCCCCTGCCCCACTTCTAAACGAATTAAAAAAAAAAAGAGGTCTTGAGCTCCAGTACCCACTTGGTATGCCATTCCATGAGTGATTTTCCACTTTCTGTTAACAGTTTCTCATCTCCATTGAAGCCTGCGTGCGGGGGTAGGTGGGTAATAGGCCAGGGTAGATCTCTCTGTGCTTTGGGTGGAATTTTGTTAGTTCACATTGCAGGCTCTTACAGGTGCACACAGCCTGGGCCCAAATCACAGTAGTACCAAAGCAGAAGTCCTCGACTAGGAGTCCCTTTCCCCTCTGTACATCTCTAAAAGACAGGTGTTAATAGTGCAGATGGTACCTGAGTCAAGATTTTTCAACTTTATGATGGTGCTAAAGCCGTACGCATTCAATAAAAAACAGTAGGCAATGCTTTACCATTCTGTGGGTTAAATGCATTTTCAGCTTGTGATATTTTTAACTTACATTAGATTTATTTGGACACAAGTTGAGGAGTATCTGTATTTTTAAAAGATTTTGTGTAGCCTGACCAGGCGGGGTGGCGCAGTGGATAGAGCGTCGGACTGGGATGCGGAGGACCCAGGTTCGAGACCCTGAGGTCACCAACTTGAGCACAGGCTCATCTGGTTTGAGCAAAGCTCACCAGCTTGGACCCAAGTTCACTGGCTTGAGCAAGGGGTTACTCAGTCTGCTGAAGGCCCACGGTCAAGGCACATATGAGAAAGCAATCAATGAACAACTAAGGTGTCGCAACGAAAAACTGATGATTGATGCTTCTCATCTCTCTCCGTCCCTATCTATCCCTCTCTCTGACTCTGTCTCTGTAAAAAAAAAAAAAAGATTTTGTGTATTCATTTTAGAGAGGAGAGAGAGAGAAAGAGAAAAGGAGTGTTGGAGCAGGAAGTATCAACCCCCATATGTGCCTTGACTGGGCAAGCCTGGGGTTTCTAACTGGCGACCTCAGTACTCCAGGTCGATGCTTTATCTACTGCGCCACCACAGGCCAGGCTCATCTGTGTTTGTATTAGTTGTTTATTGTATTATTTATCCACTGTTGTATAAGAGATAACCCTTACAACATTGTGGCTTAAAAAAACCAAACGTTTATTTATTTATTTATTTTTTATTTAATTTTCTTTTATTTTTTTACAGAGACAGAGAGAGAGTCAGAGAGAGGGATAGATTGGGACAGACAGACAGGAACGGAGAGAGATAAGAAGCATCAATCATTAGTTTTTCGTTGTGGCACCTTAGTTGTTCATTGATTGCTTTCTCATCATATGTGCCTTGACCGTGGGCCTTCAGCAGACCGAGTAACCCCTTGCTCGAGCCAGCGACCTCGGGGTCCAAGCTGGTGAGCTTTTTGCTCAAACCAGATGAGCCTGTGCTCAAGCTGGTGACCTCAGAGTCTTGAACCTGGGTCCTCCGCATCCCAGTCCGACGCTTTATCCACTGCGCCACCACCTGGTCAGGCCCAAACGTTTATTATCTCACGCAGTTTGTGTAAGGAATTAAGGCATAGCTTAGCTGAACCATTCCGGCAGTCACAGTGAGCCCAGCTGCAGTCATCCAGCGGTTTGATTGGGTCTTCAAAGGCTCCGTTTCCAGGGTGGCACATGTTATGGCTGTTGGCTGGAGGAGTCCGTGCACTGCTAGCTGTTCGCCACAAGGGCTCCCTGTGGGGTTGCCTGAGTGCCTGCTCAGCGTGGCAGCTGGCTTTCCTCAAACTCAGCAATCCAACAGAAAGTCCAAAGAGAAAGGAAGCTACCAGCTTTTATTTTAATTTATTTTAATTTTTTATTTTTCTGAAGTTAGAAGTGGGGAGGCAGTCAGACAGACTCCTGCATGTGCCCTACCGGGATCCACCTGGCATGTCCACCAGAGGGCGATGCTCTGCCCATCTGGGGTGTTGCTCTGTTGCCACTGCAGCCATTCTAGCGCCTGAGGCGGTGGCCATGGAGCTGTCCTCAGGCCACAGGCTTTTTAGATCAAGTCTTGGAAGTCAGGTATCATCACTTCTGCCACATTCTGTTTGGTACACAAGTCAATCGTGTTCAGTGTTTGAGGGGGTGTGAGTACCAGGGGTATGGATAACCTTATAGGGGGACTCATTAGGGGCCTGACTACCAGGACCTCATAGGGATACATTGGGAATTTTTCTTAAACACTTTAATATTTTTTTTTAATTTATTTATTGATTTTAGAGAGCAAGGGAGAGAGAGGAAAAAAACAACTGATTTGTTGTTCCACTTATTTATGCATTCATTGGTTGATTCTTGTATGTGCCCTGACTGGGGAGTGAACCCACAACCTTGGTGTATCGAGACAACACGAATCAACTGAGCTAATCAGCCAGGGTAGGATACATTGAGAATTAAATGAGTTGATGATTTAAAACAGTTCCTGGCATTTATTCAGTGTTTGCTATTATTTCATGCCTCAGTTTCTTGGTTTGCAAATAGATGTCCCATATCCTAGGACTCTTGGGAGGATCACAGGAACTAGTCTTCATTCTTTGTTTTGTTTTTTTTGTTTGTTTGTTTTTTGTGTTTTTTTTTTAGATTTTATTTATTCATTTTAGAGAGGAGAGAGAGAGAGAGAGAAAGGGGGGAGGAGCAGGAAGCATCAACTCCCATATGTGCCTTGACCAGGGAAACCAGGGTTTTGAACCGGCAACCTCAGAATTCCAGGTCGACGCTTTATCCACTGTGCCACCACAGGTCAGGCCATTCTTTGTTAAGCTTACGTCTGGTCTGTGGTCAGAGCTCATTAAATAGCACCCTTTCATGATAGCCATTACCTTTGTACATTTGTTCAGCAAACGTTTTTGAGTCCCTGCTTTGTTCCAGGCTATGTGTATTGGACTGGATACTGAAGGTTCAGTGGAAAGGTGACACCCAAGTTTCCCCCTCATGGTCCTTAGAATCAGAGTAGAGCAGGGTTCCTCAGTCTCGGCACTGTTGGGACAGATAATTCTTTGTTCTGGGTGCTGTCCTTTGTGTTGTTCAGTAGCTTCTTTGGTCTCTACCCATCAGCTGTCAGTAGCCACTTCTCTCCTAAATTGTGACAAACAAAAATGTCTCCAGGCATTGTTGAATGTCTGTTAAGGGGCAAAATCAACCCCAGTTGAGAACAGCTGAGATAGATTATAGTAGATAAGACTTGAATAGTGGTAAATGAGGGTTCCTTGGGGCCTGAGCCTGTGTCTGATGTCCCTCAATCCCTGTCACCCAGTGTATGAGGCCTGGCCCAGAGGAGGCTGAGGAAAACTTTGTTGAACAAGTGAGTGAATGCCTAGAATGTACTTCATACTCTGATTCTCCCTGGTAAACTTCTGTGTAAGCCTCAAGACCCATCTTAAATGCCCCTTCTCTGATTCTGGCAAGGAGACAGTTGCTCCCTCCTCCACCCCCATCACTCCTAGGTGTTCCCTGTCACAGCCCCACACCTTTGGACTGTGAATGTCCAGGACCCTGGGTGTTTGCTTCCAGCTGGGGCCTGGCCCCCAAGAGGCCTCAGGAAACCTTGGCTGAGTAAATGAATGAGAGAAAGCTATAGGAAAGATAACCACCAAGAAACCAAATCTTGGGGTGAGTGTATAAGTATTGGGAAAAGCAGGCGGATCCCCTTATTTTAAAATTTCAAGGGCATTAGGAAGCTAAGAGGGAATACATTAGCTTTCTGAATACCTTCATTGCATATCTCTTCTCTGCCTTAATCAATTTAGAATACACTGTATTTTTTTTTCTTGCTCTATCTCAGAATAAGTAGCTGAAAAAGCTTTGTGTTCTGTATGCCTTCTGTGGAATCCTCCCAATGGGCTGATAAACATTTTACATTCAGAGGCCAGTGTTTTTATCAAGTCCTATGTAATGATCTAAATTGACTTTCTGTAACGATCCAGGCAGGTCTGTAACAGAGGTCACAGAGAATCAGCCACTTTTGTTCACACTTGGAGAAATCTCATCTTTTCCAGGAATGTCTGGAACTTAAGAAACAAAGCATGCAGTGTGACTTTTGAAACAGCCTTGCTTTGGGAAGATTCATTTCTGAAATTATATTTCCTGTCTTACAAAAGAGGCAGTCTCCCCCCCACCCCCCCTACAGCTAGTGACTCAGATCAGAAAGAATAGGACAGAAAGAAAAAGAGCCCTGTGAGTCTTCCCCATGGCTTTATGACCATCCTTTTGTTCATTCATTCATTCATTCATTCAACAGACATTAGTAGAGCAAGCTGTCCTAGGCACCTAGGAGTCAGGGGTCATGAGACAGGTAAGATCATGGCTGTCTTGGAGCTGGGGTGACAGGCAGATGGGGAACTTGGCACACAGAGCCCTCAGTCAGAGCTGGCTGCTGATCACATTTCTTCATTGGACCAGTACCTCTGGGGCCTCCAGGGACCTATTAGCTGGTAAAAGTACACAATGAAGATTCTAGGGTATGACATCTGGCTGGACAAAGGAGGCCAGTGAGAGGACCAGGAAGTGGTAGGGGTCAGAGCACCCAGAGCACTTGCAGTTCATTTTATTTTACTCTGTGTAGTATCAAGGGGTTTATTTGGAAATAAGGTGTATCATAAAGTTTATGATATTTAAAACAAATTTTGCAACTGACTATATTTTTTCCCTTGCTCACCATTTTCAAGTTGTTCTCATTTCTTGGACAGAATAGTTGTTATGTATCTCTTTCTGAGCTGGTAACAGATGGTTTATGCGCAGTGTTCAGTAAAGAACAAGTTTTGGGATCTCAAAGTGGTCGGTTGATCATATTTCCCCTCATTAATTACCTTTTTAATTTTTAATTTATTGGCCTTAGCATGTCAGGTTGGCTCAGTGGTATAGAGCGTCAGCCCATTGTGTGGATGTTTTGGATTCAATTCCTGGTCAGGGCACAGGAGAAGCAACCATCTGCTTCTCCACCCCTCTATCCCCCTTCTCTCTCCCTCTCTCTCAGTCTCTCCTTTCCTCTCCTGCAGCCGTGGCTTGATTGGTTCAAGTGCATTGGCCCCAGGTGCTAAGGATGGCTCATGGAGCCCCCACCTCAGGCGCTAAAAAGAGCTCAATTGTGAGCATCAGCCCCAGTTTGGTTACAGGGTGGATCCCAGTCGGGGTGCATACAGGAGTCTGTCTCTCTATCTCCCTTCCTCTCAACTGGAAAAGAGGAAGAAACATTTTTTTAATTGAGGTGAAATTAATATAACAAAAGTAATCCTTTTAAAGTGAAGAATTCAGTGAAGTTTAAGTACATCCACAATTTTTTTTTTTTTTTTTTTTTTACAGAGACAGAGAGTCAGAGAGAGGGATAGACAGGGACAGACAGACAGGAACGGAGAGATGAGAAGCATCAATCGTTAGTTTTTCGTTGCGCATTGTGACACCTTCGTTGTTCATTGATTGCTTTCTCATATGTGCCTTGACCGCGGGCCTTCAGCAGACCAAGTAACCCCTTGCTCGAGCCAGCGACCTTGGGTCCAAGTTGGTGAGCTTTTGCTCAAACCAGATGAGCCCGCGCTCCAGCTGGCGACCTCGGGGTCTTCAACCTGGGTCCTAGGCATCCCAGTCCAGCGCTCTATCCACTGCGCCACTGCCTGGTCAGGCTACATTCACAATTTTGTGGAACCACTGCCTCTGTGTAGTTCTAGTGTTTTCATCACCTAAAAGAAAATCTGGTATGCATGATGGAATTGCTCCCGCCAGGGCACCTTTAGCTCAAGTCTCAGAAACGCCCAGTAAACCCTCAGAACAGCAAGCTGGCATTAAGATGGATCCAGGGTGGGTTCATTCACTAGGGTCTCTCCCAACTAGGTGGTAGTAAAATTCCTGTGTAAAATGATCTTATGATGAGAAAGTGGAGGGCTGGGGGTGGTGAGGAGCAGTGGGTGGGCTGAGTGCCCTGAAGGGAAAGGAGGTGGTGACTGAGCTGACAGGGTGGATAGGGAGCCAAGGGCCAAAGCCTGCAGCTGGGAAGAACTCAGGGAGAACTGGGCCGGGTGACCCTCAGCCAGGCTGTTGGCATGTTCTATCCAACAGGGTTTTAGAGAGCCTGCTTCCTAATGGTGGCTCAGACCAATTGGTCTCCCTCCCTGAGGGCTGCTGCAACAAAATGTTAAAAACTGGGTGGCCCAGAACAGCAGGAATGTGTCACAGGGCAGGATGCAGGAGTCCAAGATCAGGGGCAGGCAGGGCCTGGTGCCTTCTGGAACCTGTAGAGTAGACCCTTTCTGCCTCTTCAAATTTCTGGTCACCCCAGACATTCCATGCTTGGTGGCATCGTCACTCTACAGTCTCCACATAGTGTTTTCCCTGTGTTTCAATATTGTCTTTTGCTCTGAGGATATCCATCTCTGTGTCCCAAGTCATCCTTAATATAAGGATATGCTCATACTGGAGGAGGACCCATCTGAATGCCCTCATAGCCTGATCACATCTGTACAGGCCCTATTTCCAAATAAGGCCACATTCTGAGGTACTGGGGGTTAAGACTTCAACATGTCTTTTCTTGGGGACACAGTTTAGCCCATAACACTGGGAGGAGAGGTCTTTGTACCAGGCTGGGAAGTTGAGGCCAGGGCTGGCTTTATAGGTGGGAAGATGGTCCTGAAAGCAGACATGCACAGGGATTGACACAGGACACAGTACAGTGTCCCAGGCCCTTTCCCTGTTCCATCCTCTGGCAGGGCCACTTACCACAGCGATTCCTTTGCAGGAGATGCAAATGTCCCCTTGTTCTCTGGGCCTGGAACTGTACCTGCACTGGGGATAGGGCAGGGAACTTGACAGTGCCCCCATTGTCCCAGTACACACATTCCATTGCAGGGTAGGGGATGGCACGAGGGCAGGCTCTATAAGTGCAGCCTGGGTGCTGGGAGGTGGCAGCCCTGGGTGCTGTAGGGACCCCCCAGGACTGACAGTCTGGCCTCTTGCAGGTTCATGGGCGGAGGTGGCGAGAGCTGTAGCCTCATTGCAGAAGGCCTCAGCACGGCCCTGCAGCTGTTCGATGACTTCAAGAAAATGCGAGAGCAGATGTGAGTGTGACCAGCGTTTGGGGTTCATGTCCTGAGCTGGTCTCTGTCCACTTGGCTCAGTACCCTTTTTTCCTGTTTCAGGACTCCACCCCCTGCTTCACATTGGGGAGTCGGGGCTGGGAATCGGGAGTAGTCCCCTGGCTGGTGCCTAGTCTCAGTATCCTCATCAGGAGGAGGGGTCTGGCTCCTATCTCGCCTGCCTGCTAGGCCACTTAGAGTGAGTCAGGAACCTCATAGCCTCAGTGTTCTCAGCTATAAAATGGAGCCTTTCTTCCTGACTTCCTATGGGGCAGAGTACTTGCACCTCTGCTGTGCTCGGTCTGGGTCTTTTTGGGGGGCGTTGTTGCCACTTGCTCCACATCTTCCCTTGTTCCTGGCAGCGGCCAGACACACCGCGTCTGCCTCCTTATTTGTAACTCGCCCCCATACCTGCTGCCCGCTGTTGAGAGCACCACGTACTCTGGGTGCACAACGGAGAGCCTTGTGCAGAAGATCGGGGAGGTGAGGACTCCTGGGTCTGAGGGAGGAGGGGCCGTGGGCTGGACTCCTGGGTCTGAGGGAGTTGGGGGGGCTGGGGCTGGACATCTGGAGAATGGAATGGTCTAAGACTCTGTGGCCAGCTCTGCTTATGCCTGTTGGAAGAACTAGAATCCAGAACCCCCTGGGGCAGCTAGTACAGGCAACTTGGTCCCCTGTCCCAAAGGGGAATTAGGTTTTAGGGCCCTTGTCATCTGGTCGCTCAGCTGGTGTGTGGTGGCCTTGGGATGGGCCCTGTGGCGGGTCCTGACCGCTTGTGCCCTCCTGCAGCGAGGGATCCACTTCTCCATCGTGTCTCCTCGGAAGCTACCTGCCCTACGGCTTCTGTTTGAAAAGGCAGCCCCCCCGGCCATGCTGGAGCCACTGCAGCCACCAGCAGATGTGAGCCAGGACCCACGGCACATGGTGCTGGTGCGGGGGCTCGTGCTGCCGGGTGAGGCCAGGTGCTGAGGGGGGTGAGGATGTCCTTACCAGCCAACTTCCTCTGACTTGGATTTTCTTTCCCTCTCAAATCCCTTCTCACGGGTCTCGATCGCCCATCCGATCGTCCATCCTTGGCTGTCAGTCGGGGGTGGTTCAGCCCCAGGCCCCCTTCAGCCAAAGCAGCCCGTCCCCCTGCCTCCAGCCCCCCCCTCGGGCTCTGCACTCTCAGCAGCCCCCCAGCA
Organism: Saccopteryx leptura; assembly: GCF_036850995.1. Lineage (NCBI taxonomy): Eukaryota > Metazoa > Chordata > Mammalia > Chiroptera > Emballonuridae > Saccopteryx > Saccopteryx leptura. The sequence continues at coordinate 67,769,784 of NC_089505.1, forward strand.
GCCTCTGCCCCCTGTCCCCCAGCAGTACCAGGTATGGACATCACCAGGAAGGGGTGTGCTTCTGGGGCCTTGTGGGAGCCCTGGCCCCTTGGGAGAGACCTAGTTTTAGGTTGGGGCTTGTAGAGTGAAGGAGTCTCCCTTGAAACATAAGAAGAGTGGGACTCTTGGGGCTGAGAAATCATGTCCCTGTGGGGCGATGGGAGTCACAAGCTCCCGCGATAGTAGAGTCAGGGTGCCTGTGCCTTGTGGGGGTGTAGGTGGTGTGGCTCCGTGTGACTCCAGGAGTGCGGTGCATGGTCCTCATCAGTCCTCACAACTCTGTCCCCAGGTCCCTGGGAACCTGAGCGCAGCTCAAGTCGCTGCCCAGAATGCAGTGGAGGCCGCCAAGAACCAGAAGGCTGGGCTGGGCCCTCGCTGTGAGTCCCCGGGCGAGGATATGAGCTGGGAAGATGGCCACAAGGCCTCTCTCCATGCACACTTGGCCCACCTCTTCCCTTGGTTTCTCTCACAGTCTCACCTATCAACCCTCTCCAGCAAGCGGCTCCAGGAGTGGGTCCCCCCTTCAGCCAGGCCCAGGCCCCTCCACTGTCCCAAGGCCCCCCTGGTGCCCCCAAGCCATCCCCTGCTTCCCAGACCAGCCTGGTCTCCACAGTGGCTCCTGGTCAGGGCCTGGCCCCCACTGCACAGCCTGGGGCATCATCTATGGTAGGTGCCTGCATGCCTCCTGCTCACTGCTCCTCTCCTCCCCCCTGACTGCCTTGGACTGGCACAGTGTGCCAAAGACAAGCAGTGTGCCTATCTGAAGGGGGCCCAAGGGAGTGGGTCTTATGGTTCTGGGTCCTTGGGGGCTATATAGACAACACTGAGATTAGTGGTCTGGGAATGGAGTCGTGGGGCTTGTGGTTCCTGGTGGGTGAAGACTGTTCTGAGGACTCCATGGGTTCCTGTCCTGGGAGTCCTGGAATCCTCCTGGATCAGAGCGTTTCTATCCCAGGGACAGCCACATGGTTTTCTGGCCGTGGGTGTGTAGAGGAAGAGGCCTTTGTCCCATTCTTGCTGATCTGCCCTGTCAGGGTCACCCAGGAGACGGTCTGACCTGCTCTGTTGCTTTCTTTCTTTCCCTCTGGCAGGCAGGCCCAGTGGCCCAAGGCGGGGTGAGTGGTCCTTCCCCTGCTCAGCTAGGGGCCACGGCCCTTGGTGGGCAGCAGTCAGTCTCCAACAAACTCTTGGCCTGGAGTGGGGTCCTTGAGTGGCAGGAGGTGAGTTGGCTTGAGCAGCCATTGGGCAGCTGGATCTCATAGGTCTGGACCTGGTGGGGTGCAGGGTGACACTGGGGCCGCACAGGGTCATGGACCTGTGGTCTGAGATAGTCCCCAGGAAACATGGGATTGGTAGCCCAGACTGAGACTAAAGAGGTAGTGAGACTTGTATTGCAAGTGAAAAACCGAGAATTCTCAGATTCAGGTTCCAGCCGGGCCCAGGGGATTGTATCATCTAGGAGACAAAGGGTTGTGTGATTTGGGGACAAGAGGAGAGCTCAACATTTGTAGAAGGCTAGAGGATTATGGGATTGATAGTATGGAGGAGGGGCTCTTGGGACTTAAATTGGAGGAGATCCAGAGCTTTGAGGCTCTCGGGGCCCTTCTTACTGTGATGTGCCATTCTTTCCCTCTCAGAAGCCCAAACCTGCCTCGGTGGATGCCAACACCAAGCTGACGCGGTCACTGCCTTGCCAGGTCTATGTGAATCATGGCGAGAACCTGTAGGTGACTGTCAGGGACTGGGCGGGCTGGGATTTACATCCTCCTGATACCTCTCTTGGCATCGCCCCCAGGAAAACAGAGCAGTGGCCTCAGAAGCTGATCATGCAGCTCATCCCCCAGCAGCTGCTGGTGAGTGGCAGGCAGGAGGGGCCCCAGCCTCTGCTGGGTCTCTCTTCCCTCTTTCCTTCCCTGCCCCGCCCACCTGTTCTCCCTTCTTCCCTTCCCTGCCCTACCCACCTCTGTTCTCCCCTCCTCCTTCCCCACTCAGCACACTGACTGACCTCTCCATCTTCCCAGACAACCCTGGGTCCTTTGTTCCGGAACTCAAGGATGGTCCAGTTCCATTTCACCAACAAGGACCTGGAGTCCCTCAAAGGCCTCTACCGCATCATGGGCAACGGCTTTGTGAGTCCTGGGCTGGGCTGGCCCCAGGGAGTTGACTCCTCTGACCTCTTGGGCCCAAAGGAACTGTTTTTGATGGTTGGGTGGGCTTTGTGAGCTTGGGCTCCTCAGCTCTCTTCCACAGCCTTAGCCTGTTTTGTAATTATAATATGCATCAGATGGAAGTCCATCCTGTGTTAAGTGTGACAGGATGTGACAGGAGCAATTGGGAAGAAGTTGGCTCTGACAGGTTTACTGGGTATATTGGTTTTCTGGGGCTGAGAACAGAAACTTACTTTCTCACATTTCTGGAAGCTAACAGTCTGAAATCGGGGTGTTAGCAGAGCCACGTTCTCTGAAGGCCCCAGGGGAGGACCCCTCCTGGCCTCTTGCCGTGGGTAGCCCCGGCATTGTTGACTTTAGACAGCAGAACTCCAGTCTCTGCCTTCATCTTTCCATGGCCATCCTCCCTCTGTGCCTGGGCCCTCACAGGGCGTGCTCCTCCCTGTTTGTGTGTTGGTTTTCTTTTAAGGACACCAGTTCTTGGACTCGGGCCACTTTGATGACTTCATCTTAACTCATTAGATTTACACAGTGCCTGCACATTCACAGGTGCCGGGTGTTGGCACTTCATGTTTTTTTTGTTTGTTTGTTTTTGGTTTTTTTTACAGGGACAGAGAGAGAGAGTCAGAGAGAGGGATAGATAGGGACAGACAGACAGGAATGGAGAGAGATGAGAAGCATCAATCATCAGTTTTTTGTTGCGACACCACATTGATTGCTTTCTCATATGTGCCTTGACCGCAGGCCTTCAGCAGACCGAGTAACCCCTTGCTCGAGCCAGCGACCTTGGGTCCAAGCTGGTGAGCTTTTGCTCAAGCCACCAGATGAGCCCGTACTCAAGCTGGCGACCTCAGGGTCTCAAACCTGGGTCCTCAGCATCCCAGTCCGACGCTCTATCCACTGCGCCACCACCTGGTCAGGCACAGGCATTTATTTTTGACTCATAACAGGATGTCCAGTGGTAGGCAGCTATTGGGGTTAGTTGTGTAGCTCTGTGACATGTGGGCCAAGATTCTGTTGGCTTCTCTCAACAAGAGGGCTCTTGAAGCTCCAGGAATCTTGTGTGACTAGATGCAGGAAGCCAAGAAGGAATTATGGCATCCGTTCATCTTGTATTTCCATCTCTTCAGGAAAACAGACATATCTCCACACCCCCAAGCATCTTCTGGGCCAGATCCAGGGCACGGGGCCTGGACACGTTGCTCCCCCAAGCAGAATTGGGGTTCTCTACACAGGGGAGAGGGGCAGGTAGATCTTGGGTGGGCCTCTAGCAGGGTCTGCCTCAGATGAGGAACCAACACTCAGAGAAGTAACCTCGCTTGGCCAAGGCCCCAGACGTGGGACCTCAGCCTCGTCAGCCCCTTCTCCCTCAAGAGCCCTTGATCTGAGCGTTTGTGTATTGTGGCTTCACTTCATATTTGCTAATGTTTTCTTTTTTTTTTTATTTTTTTTTTATTTATTTATTTATTTTTTTCTGAAGCTGGAAACAGGGAGAGACAGTCAGACAGACTCCCGCATGCGCCCGACCGGGATCCACCCGGCACGCCCACCATGGGGCGGCGCTCTGCCCACCAGGGGGCGATGCTCTGCCCATCCTGGGCGTCGCCATATTGCGACCAGAGCCACTTTAGCGCCTGGGGCAGAGGCCAAGGAGCCATCCCCAGCGCCCGGGCCATCTTTGCTCCAATGGAGCCTTGGCTGCGGGAGGGGAAGAGAGAGACAGAGAGGAAAGCGCGGCGGAGGGGTGGAGAAGCAAATGGGCGCTTCTCCTGTGTGCCCTGGCCGGGAATCGAACCCGGGTCCTCCGCACGCTAGGCCGACGCTCTACCGCTGAGCCAACCGGCCAGGGCATGTTTTCTTTTTTGTATATATATTTTTTGTATTTTTTCAGTTAGAAGCAGGGAGGCAGTCAGATAGACTCCTGCATGCGCCTGACCAGGATCCACCTGACACGCCTACCAGGGGGCAATGCTCTGCCCATCTGGGGCGTTGCTCCGTTGCAGCTGGAGCCATTCGAGTGCCTGAGGCGGAAGCCATGGTGCCATCCTCAGCGCCCGCATTTGCTAATGTTTTCTGGGCACTTCGTGGGTATTTGGCTGCTGGCAAGATCCCTGATGTGTCTGGACACATCCCACAGTCACAGCAGCCTGTGATGTTAGCACTGCTGTCCTCAGGTCTCACTGGCAGGGGCTGAGTCTGGGAAGAGTGTGGTCACCCTTTAACGGTCTCTTGGATCCCCTGGGTCAGATGTATCCACCATCGCCATTGATCATGTGCTTCAGGTGCCATTTCTGTGTTGAAGCCCCTCCTCAACCGTGAACGCTCCCAGCAGCCCTTAGGAGTGCAGCCCTGCGAGGTGGGGGTGGAGGTGGAGGGTCAGGGTTGGAGCTAGGTGCCAGCCATATGTTTGGGGCGCTTTCTGTCTGCTCCCTTCCGCTTTCAGCAAGCGCCGCAGCCTCACACCGTCCCTGTGGACACTTAGTTCTGGAGCAGCCTCGGGCAAAGCTTCAATCTCTTTAGCCTTTCATAGCAGAAGCCATAGTGATCCTTGACTGTGGGACTTCTAGAAAGTTCTAGAACCAGGAGGGGTGGGATACCTCCTCAGGGCATGATTGTTTCTGATTCTCTCCCCCAGGCGGGCTGTGTACACTTCCCCCACACGGCTCCCTGTGAGGTGCGTGTGCTCATGCTCCTATACTCGTCCAAGAAGAAGATCTTCATGGGCCTCATCCCCTACGACCAGAGCGGCTTTGTCAATGGCATCCGACAGGTCATCACCAACCACAAGCAGGTGCAGCAGCAGAAGCTGGAGCAGCAGCGCGGGGTGAGTGAAGCAGCTCCCCTTCCCTGTCCTATCCTCTCCTAGCACTGCCCACCCAGGCCCCAAAGCTCATGGACAAACCCTCAGGGGCCCCTCGGGGTTCCAGTGCCAGGCGCTTAACTCCTCTCACAGGACACGGCCACCCAGGCTCAGTCCCATCCCCACATTTCCTTGCCAACTTGCTCTCCCTTTTTAGTGTCCTCATGTAATCCCCCCTTGGGGACCTGGGAATGTAAAGCTTACTTCTCAGATCCCCTCTTCAAAGAAGTGTTCCCAGCCCCTTACAAGTTCCCCCTCAGGGCTCAGATGCTCCCCGACATGTGGAGTGTCCCTCTCAGATGCACTCCACACCCAATCACTGACTGCTCCCTTTCTCTCCATACAGATGGGGGCACAGCAGGCCCCCCCTGGGCTGGGCCCCATTCTGGAGGACCAGGCAAGGCCCTCGCAGAATATGGTGAGAACAAGGCCAGCAGGGTCTGGGCCAGGGTGGGGAGGCCCCAGAGGACACAACTGTTCTGACCTGGCTGTGGAGGCTGAGGGCTCTGGTGTCTCTGTTCCTTACCCCCGTTTCTTCCCATCAGCTCCAGCTCCGCCCTCCGCAGCCCCAGCCTCAGGGCACTGTGGGGGCCTCTGCAGCTGCAGGGCAGCCCCAGCCTCCCAGTGCTGTCCAGGCCCCCCCAGGCCCTGCCCAAGGCCCTACTGGAGCAGCTCCCGGCCCGCCCCCTCCTGGGCCTCTCCTTCGGCCCCAGAATCCTGGAGCCAACCCACAGCTGCGAAGCCTCCTCCTCAACCCCCCGCCGGTGAGATCTGGGTTAGGGGCAGTTGGGAACACGGGTTCCAGGCTGACAGTGCTAGACCTTTTATCTCGGAGGAGGGAGGTTGGCTCAGTCAAGGGGTGTGAGTAGAGCCCTACCAAAGGCTCCAGGCCCACCAGCTCCTCTCTGTGTCTTCCATGGGCTTCTGTTGAGACCCTTTTGAAGAAACAACCTATACAAATGACGGGCTGAGACGTTCTCTGAGCAGTTTCTGTGCGGGAAGCTACGTGGTGGTGCGGGGTCTCCTCCCTGGGGCCCTCTGAGCCGCTGCTTTTGTTCCCCCAGCCCCAGACTGGGGTGCCCCCACCACAGGCTTCCCTCCACCATCTCCAGCCACCAGGGGCCCCTGCACTGCTGCCCCCACCACACCAAGGCCTGGGGCAGCCCCAGTTGGGACCCCCCCTCCTGCACCCGCCCCCTGCCCAGTCCTGGCCTGCACAGCTTCCCCCACGGGCTACACTGCCAGGTAAGGAGGTCTGGGGGAGGCCAGGGGTCTGGACTGAGTATCCCAGCAGCCCCTGGGCTCCTGGGAAGTAAACTCCTAAGACATAAGTAGAGTAGATCCCCTCCTTGGCTTTTGGGGAGCTCTGAGGGGCAGAGGACTAAGTACCTAGGGAGCAAGAGCTCATCCCCTCCCTGCCTGTTCTCTGGGGTTTGCTGGGAAATGTAGTCTTAGGGCCAGAGAGGTATTTTGGAGTACGGGCTCCCAAAGGCTTAGGGGAAACAGTATACTTCTGTCCAGATGGGGCCAGAAAGTGCTTCTAATGGGTACCCCCAGTGCTTCCTAGACAAAGTAGTGCCTTGGACTCCCAGAGGAGGAGGGAGAAAGCAGTCCCAGGGCCCTCCAGGACCCCAGGGACTACTGGGAGATGCAGTCCGTTCCCCACTGCCCCCCAGGTCAGATGCTGCTGAGCGGGGGTCCCCGGGGCCCAGTCCCCCAGCCGGGCCTGCAGCCCAGCGTCATGGAGGACGACATCCTCATGGATCTCATCTGAACCCCTGACACCCAATAAAGTTCCTTTTAACACATGCCCCGGCTCCCGTCACTGACATCCCCCAGGACTGGGCAGGAAGAGACCGGGGGTGACATCTCTGTCCTTGCTCTTGCTTCAGCAGACATCGCCAGGGTGCCAGGCTGATGAAGCCTGGGCCTCAGCAGTGAGTCAGGCAGTCTGGTGCAGCCTGGCTCGGGGAGACATGGAGGCAGGCAGGCAGTGCTCACGGGACCATGTGCTCTCATGGAGGTAGAAGGGGTCCAGGAGGCCTGGAAGTGACCTCTGTGCCCGCTGGGCTCAGCAGTGTTGGAAGAAAAGGAAAAGTTGGTGAGGCCAGGAAGGCCATCCAGTGTGGAGGAAGCAGAACCAAATATGCGGAGGCAGGAGAAAGTGTGGGGCGTTTGGGGTAGCACGTGGGTCAGCGGTTCTGGAGTGTGAGCACGGGGTGGGGGACCTGGGGGTGGGCAGGTGCCAGGCTGGGCGGGACTCAGGATCCAAACTGAGCAGCACGTGGTTTGTCCTGGGGACACAAGAACCACATGATGCTATGAGCAGGGAGGAGGCTTAAGCGGTGGTTTTGAGGCAAGGAGAGCGCAGAGGAGAAGCTGGGGCGGGGCAGGAGGGGCGAGGCTGGGACTGGTGTGCCCTATGAAGGAAGCTGAGGGTGTGGAGGACGTTGAGGTCAGCCCCCAGGACCTGTCCTGAGCGCTGCTTGTAAATGGTGGGGCTCCCCTGAGTTATGAGCTGGGAGAAGGAGCCAGTAGTGAGTGCTGATGCTCCAAGGTATGTCCAAGTAACAGCTGCTGTGTTGGGAACTCATGATGTGTCCTTAGGAGACAGTGTATGTTTGGTGATTGAAGTCATAGCAGTGGACAAGATCACGTGGAGAAGGGGGAGGCCCAGGTCCTAATCAGAGGCTGACTTTCCGAGGCTTTGGACAGAAGGGCAGGGGGCGTCTCCAAGATGGACAATCTGGCAGGAAGTGGTTTTGGGATGTGGTAAGGCAAGAAGCGAGAAGGACGGCTTCAGATGTGCAGGGGGGCTGCAGGGGGCTGTGGCATGTGGTGGTCTCCCTGTAGACTAGACTAGTGCTGCTCAGAGCGTGGTCCACACCTGGACCACCAGCATCTGCATTGTTTGGGACACTGGTTAACATGATTCCCAGGCCTGGCCCGGGAGAGAGGTTGCAGTGTGGTGGCCCATGGGCCACTCTATAGATGAGTTTTGTTTGGCCTTTTCTGTGTTAGCATACTTGCAATTTTTTTCTAATGAGTTGTAGAAATCAGGATAATTCTCTCTCTCTCTCTCTCTCTCTCTTTCACACACACACACACACACACACACACACACACACACACAAAATACACCCACAAAAACTGTAGTCTTCACTTCTCTTGATGTGTCAGAAGATCTGGTACCCCTGGGCCTGCCCTTATGCCTAACAACAATGGGCTAGAGCTGCCCTTTTTGATGGGGCATGTGCTCTCTAGTTCACCACAGTCCCCACCACTCCCTCTTGTTCCCCCACCTTTGTCACTGGGCTCGCCCTGTGGTTGTTCCTGTGGTAGCATGCAGAGGAAAGTGAAATCTTTCTTGTACCCATGTCTCTATCAAAAGTGGCACAACCAAAGAGAGAACGAGAGGGCCCCGTGTTTCGAAAAAAATGGGAGCGAGACTATTTCTTTGTGGAAGTGAAGAACATGCCTATGTGTTTAATATGCAAAAATATCATGTCTGTGTTGAAAGAGTACAACCTGAAACGTCATTATGAATCAAAGCACAGTAAGAGCTACGACCAGTATACAGAGCAGACGCGAGATGCCATACTGAACGAACTGAAAAAGGGCCTCAAATGTCAGTAGGGTTTGGAAAGCCAACAATAGACATGACAAGGCTGCCACACACAGTCTGACAATGATGTGAAAAGAATTACCCGGGCATTAGAACCTCCCCCAGTCGGCGAGTTCATAAATGAGCATAATGATGTGTCCTGGACAGAAACACGTCTGTGTAGCCGTTATTTAAGTCTTAACAGGCATTTGTTTGAATTGCACGGTGTGTTGAGAAGTCAGAAGATTTACAAGTCCAGTTGCTTGAAAGTCAAATCAATTGTGGCCTTTTCTAACCTTGCTCATCAACTCTTTCCACCCAGTTAGCTTTATTTATTTGTGACGTTGAGGATTTTCATGTGACCGAAGAAGTCTGTGACGTGGTGCCTAAACAGGCCCTACACGGGGAAAGGACTTATTTTTGTGTGTGTATTGACAGGAATGGAATGTTTTACGTAGACAGGTCAGATCCTAAGCACAGCTACAGACAGTTGTGGTAATCTAAAGATCTGTGTCACAGGGGAACTTGTCAGGACAGTATAATCCAAGGTGGCAACGTTTGGCAAGGACACAGAAGTCAGGTGATGGTGTCAATCACCTGGAATTGCCTGGTGCTGAGAAAGTAGAACGTACTGAGCATCCTTTATGTACCTATGTACTGTAATTACGGGCAGGCTGACGGTGAACTTGACCCACTGTACTCCACACAAGTTCTGTGACCTGGTTGTCACGTGAAGAAATCGGAACTGTTGAAGTCTATCTACTTGGTTCATTTCAGATGAGGCAAAAGCCACACACCTTGGTTCCCCTGAGGGGGTCAGTTAAAGACTTTGGGTCAAGGTTATGACCCTTCTGAACACTCATTTCTCTGCAAGGATATTCACAGCTACTTGAATGTATGATTGTGTTGGCCTAGTCCTGGCGAAAATGGGGAAGCCACTGGCAAGGAATGTTCTGATTCCATTTCCTTTGCTGCAGTTGGTTTCCAGAAATGAAAGACATGGCCCAGATCATATTGACCCAAAGGCTCTCTGCATCCAGACTGTGAAGATGAAGTATCGCTGTCCAGTTTGCCTTTGTCGGTACATGTCAGTCATGTGAATTCAGACCACACAGAATGGTTATTGAACTACAGTGCAATAGGGTGCTGGCTCCCCAGTGTGGAAAGTCTCAGCCCTGCAACTCTCCAGTAATTGTCCTGAATCTCTTGAGTTGGGAGGTTCCCACGCTTGTGAATAGAAATTTTCTGTTATAAAACCGAATCAAATTATTAACACTGCTCCCAGGATTCAAGGTTGAGTTCTCCAGTGCCCGTCCCACCGCACTGCCTGGGCCTGACGCTGAAGTCTAGCTGCGGAAGGGATGCTGTCAGCCTTCCGATTTCAACTTGGAGGAGCGAAAGAATTACAAGAGAGAAAATTTTAATAATTAAATCTATTTTTCAATTTGTATTTTTTCAACTTTGAATTTGAAATATACACTCCAGTACCAAACATGTTTGTATTATGTTCCATGCATTCACCATAGTTCAGTAAAGATGCAGTTTGATTATACTTCTGGCCGTCGACTTTTCTTATACCTGGCTAGTTCACTCATTTATGTGGCCCGCCTGGCTCCTGTAGGCATTTGAGTTTCCGATCCCTGTCCTAGAATTGTTGAGTCAAGTCTGGGGGAGGGAGGGGAGGGAGGAGACTGGGGACTTTGAACAGCTTCCTAGGTGATTCTCACACAAAACATGGAGTAGGAGACACTGGTGGTAGCTGACAAAGGGAAGGGACCGTGGGTGAGGTTTCCCAGGCAGCATGTGTAGCAGGGGTTTCTGAAAACTCAGATGACTTCATGGACCAGGCAGGTGATGGAAATGTGTGAAGTGGACGGGTGTAAGACAATAGGGAATGCTGGGGACTGTGGTGAACTTGGAGAGTGCTTGCCCCGCCTAAAGGCATTCAAATTAAAGACAAAACACTGAGGACCAAACAAAACCTTGCTGGTGAGTCCAATGAGGCTGTTAGGCTGCCATTTTGCGACCTCTGCAAGGAAGAGGAGACGTGAGGACAAGTTACAGTGCCCTGAGAAAGACTCACATGTGAGGGTTGGGCAGGGAGCCAGAAGACAGAAGGACCAGGCAAGTGTGTTCTGGAAGCTTGAGTGTTATTGAGGAAAGTAGTCGACTGTGTGCACAGCCACCGAAAGGGGAAGAAGACAAGCAGAGAGCAGCCAGCTGTTGCCACCGGGGTGGAGATTACCCTGCAGGGAAACACAGGCTTGGGTCTAGGACAAATTGATGGAAAATAAACGTTTCCATCTCCAGCCAGCGAGACCCTCTTGACCTCAACACCCAATTAGATGAACCTAAGGGACTGTCACGCTCTGATCACGATGCCTAGTCACAGGGTGAGGCAGAAGAAAGCCCAGGGTTATTTGGGTGCCTGAAGGGTGAGGGAAGATCTACACAGAACTCCCGCATTTCACAGTCCAGGTAAAGGTGATAGGCGGAAGCACTTCACGTGCCTATGAGAACCAGCCAACACCAACAGCGAATCTTTTTGGAAGTTTTCCTCCACGTGCCAGGCACTGTTAAAACTTCTTAACTAGAAAATAGTGAACACCTTAGAAGAGCAGGGTTAAAATTCCAGCTCCTGCACTGACTAGCTCTGTGGCTTTGGCAGGTCCTGCTGCCTTTGGGACTCAGTTCCCCATAAGTCAAGAAGTGGCTCCCCTGTAGGATTGGGCACCTGGCAGGCTCAGCATAATCTTCCACACCAGAGAGCTGCTCTTGGCCACTGTGGTCATCACTGGCCCAGCGCACTCTTAGAGGGCAGGTGTGGTGGGTAAAACTTGGCAAGATCACCAGAGTGTCCCTGAAGGTTGTGATTGGGTGGGTAACTGGTTGGAAACATTTTATTTTTTTATTATTATTTTTTTTGCATTTTTCTGAAGCTGGAAACAGGGAGAGACAGTCAGACAGACTCCCGCATGCGCCCGACCGGGATCCACCCGGCACGCCCACCATGGGGCGATGCTCTGCCCATCCTGGGCGTCGCCATGTTGCGACCAGAGCCACTCTAGCGCCTGAGGCAGAGGCCACAGAGCCAACCCCAGCGCCCGGGCCATTTTTGCTCCAATGGAGCCTTGGCTGCGGGAGGGGAAGAGAGAGACAGAGAGGAAAGCGCGGCGGAGGGGTGGAGAAGCAAATGGGCGCTTCTCCTGTGTGCCCTGGCCGGGAATCGAACCCGGGTATTCCGCACGCTAGGCCGACGCTCTACCGCTGAGCCAACCGGCCAGGGCCAACATTTTATTTTTATTTTAATTTTTCCTTTTACAGAGACAGAGTCAGAGAGAGGAATAGACAGGGACAGACAGACAGGAACGGAGAGATGAGAAGCATCAATCATTAGTTTTTCATTGCGTGTTGCAACACCTTAGTTGTTCATTGATTGCTTTCTCATATGTACCTTGACCGCGGGTCTTCAGCAGACCGAGTAACCCCTTGCTTGAGCCAGCGACCTTGGGCTCAAGCTGGTGAGTTTTTTGCTCAAACCAGATGAGCCCGCACTCAAGCTGGCGACTTCAGGGTCTCGAACCTGGGTCTTCGCATCCCAGTCCGACGCTCTATCCACTGTGCCACCACCTGGTCAGGCAACATTTTATTTTTGACCAATTTGCTTTTGGACCATGCGTCCAGAGCTGGAAGCAGGACTGGAAGAGGCACAAGAGTCCTCCCAAAGGAGCAGGTCTAGTAAATGTGGCAGAACTAATTGAAAAAAAATTGGGGCAGAAATGCTAAAGCACCAACACATTAATGTACTGCTCACAAAAATTAGGGGATATTTTATCACTTTATATTCATTTTGAAATTTCCCCTAATTTTTGTGAGCTGTATAGTTATGAACCAGTCATGGGTGAGAGAAAATGCCCACCAATGGCCTCTGTAGAGAAAAATGGTGAGAAAAGTGAAAGCTTCTAAAAAAGGTATATTTGTCTCAAGGTACACAAAACTCACAATGTAGGTTTTTCTTCTTGAGTTTTTTTTTAATTGATTTTTTTTTTTTTTTGTATTTTTCTGAAGTGAGAAGTGGGGAGGCAGACAGACTCCGGCATGCGCTCCACAGGGATCCACCCTGCATGCCCACCAGGAAGCAATGCTCCGCCCATCTGGGGTGTTGCTCCATTGCAACTGGAGCCATTCTAGAGCCTGAGGCAGAGTCCATGGAGCCATCCTCAGTGCCCGGGCCAACTTTGCTCCAATGGAGCCTAGGCTGTGGGAGGGGAAGAGAGAGACAGAGAGAAAGGAGAGAGGGAGGGGTGCAGAAGCAGATGGGCGCTTCTCCTGTATGCCCTGGCTAGGAATCGAACCTCGGACATCCACATGCCGGTCTGATGCTCTACCGCTAAGCCACCTGGCCAGGGTCTAAAAAATTGATCTTAAAAATATATTGAGCTTGACCAGGCGGTTGTGCAGTGGATAGAGCGTCGGACTGGGATGCTGAAGGACCCAGGTTCGAGACCCTGAGGTCGCCAGCTTGAGCGCGGGCTCATCTGGTTTGAGCAAAAGTTCACCAACTTGGACCCAAGGTTGCTGGCTCGAGCAAGGGGTTACTCCGTCCGCTGAAGGCCCACAGTGAAGGCACATATGAGAAAGCAATCAATGAACAACTAAGGTCTTGCAACGAAAAACTAATGATTGATGCTTCTCATCTCTCTCCATCCCTGTCTGTCTATCCCTATCTATCCCTCTGTCTATCTCTGTCTCTGTTAAAAAAAAAAAAAAGAAAAAAATCTAATCAGGTAAACATTAATAAATAATCTTTAAAATATATATATATGTTGAGCCTGACCAGGTGATGGCACAGTGGATAGAGCATCGGACTGGGATGTGGAAGACCCAGGTTCGAGACCCTGAGGTCACCAGCTTGAGCGCAAGCTCATCTGGTTTGAGCAAAGCTCACCAGTTTGAGCCCAAGGTCGCTGGCTCGAGCAAGGGGTCACTTGGTCTGCTGTAGCCCCCGGTCAAGGCACATATGAGAAAGCAATCAATGAACAATTAAGGAACCACAATTGATGTTTCTCATCTCTCTCCGTTCCTGTCTGTCTGCCCTTATCTGTCCCTCTCTCTGACTCTCTGTCTCTCCCACAAGAAAAAAAAATGTATTGAGTTACACACGTTTATAGTGTCATAAAGATGAGAAAGCACCAAAATATGGGAAATAAAAAGGAAAGGCCCCTTTCACACCCATCCCTACCCCCACACGCTGAGCAAACTGCCCTCCTGCCAGAGGCAGACATATCAGTCAGTTTGGCGTTTGAATTTACATGCATGTGGTTGTAGACATAAGGTTTCTTAAATGTTTTACACAAGTGAAGTACTAAATAAATAGTACACGCTAAACTGTACAAGTCATTCTTTGATAGGTACAAGTTAAGGGAAGGGCACACCAGATAGAGAGGACATTGTAGGCAAGACCTGGAGGCTACAGATTACGGGGCATATTGTGGCGAGTAGATAAACAGGATTAAAGCGGTGTGTGTGTGAGAGAGAGAGAGAGAGAAAGCGAGCGAGATCGGTCACATCAGACTATGCTGTGCACTCCCTAAGTCTCAGTGCCTTAACAAAGGATTGGCTCCCTTCTCCCCACCTCCACCAGGACAGTCTGAGGTGTCAGGTGGCTCTCCTCCAGCAGCGAATACGGAGTTCCGTGCTTTCACGCTAGAACCAGCCCCTCCATTTGGGCGTCTTTGGTCTCCATGGAGCGCACCCTGACTCTTACTTGCCTGGGACCGGAAGTGACGCGTATGATGTATGACGCTCACGCTTTTCCCACAGTGAGAACGCCATCATTCCAAGCTAGTATGGGGGAAGCCAGGACAAGCGGTTTGCGAGTGCGGAGACACATCCCGGCGGCTCTGTAGACGCATCGAGACTGTTCCAGGGTGGATATACATTTAGATCTTGAGAGCCCTGTGCTGGGCACTTGGGGTAGAGCTGTGAATAAGCTAGACATGGTCCTTGCCCTTACGAAGCTCCGGGTCTAATGTGGGAGACACGTAATTGCGAATTATGAGAAAACGGAAGAAAGAATATATAGCACTTGGAGGGTGTGCATCAGCCAGACTTTTATTTTTAGACATTATTTTGTAATTGCAAAAAACAACAACAAAAAAACACCCAAGACAGAGATTGTCTTATTACCATTTTGTTGGTAGTGTCTTCATGTCCTTGCTTATGTCATGTACACTTCCAACCTATATACACTCCCAGTTTGCCCTTTTAGTGAACTCAATCAGACCGGTAGCTGATTGGTTAAACAAAAGTTAGGTAAACTAGATTATTTGAGAAGAACATATCTGTATCAGGATAGTCTGGGTTATGTTCTAATAACAACCCCCAAATTGCAATGGGTTTTCTCAGTCATGCTAGGTGGAGATCTCATTCATGCTAAGATATCTCAAATATTGCCAAGTAGCATTGGAAACCATGCTACTCAGTAATTAAATGCTGCAGACTGAATTCACATGTCACTATTGCTCCAATCTCATTGGCCAGAGTTAATCACATGACCCCACAACCATAATGGCACCTCCTGGAAGTCTTTCCATTCCTGGGCAAGTAGGGAGTTAGAAATATATGGCAAATGTGCTAATGACCATCTAAACCCTTTAAATGTTTTTATTTTGATTAAGAACATTTAAACAGACATCTCTAAGTAGGACTAAGACCTTTCATTTAAGTGTTGGTTTCTCAGTTATCATACAATATATTCTTGTATAAATTATACCCACAAATCATGAGTCATATATCATTTCCAGAGGGTTTTTTGTTTTGAGAGAGAGAGGAAAAGAGAGGGAATAGAAGCATCATCTCATAGTTGTGTCAGTTTAGTTGTTCACTGATTGCTTCTCAAGTTTTTTTTTTTTGTGTGTGTGTGTTTTTTTAAGTGACTTGAGAACCTAAACACTTAGGTAGCAAACCAAAGGCTGGGTCTTCCTAGGTTTTTATGAGCTTTTTTGTTCAATCATTTACAGTTGCTTTGCTTGCAGCTAATTTGGCAGCATTCTTTTTTAAAGCAACTCACCTTTATTCTTCCAAGTGCAGGCAACCTGGTTTGCATATAAACAACTCTCTTGTATTAATATTTCACTGATTTGATAGGACTAAGTTATTAATTTAGGAACAACTGGCATAAACAGGTTTGGTAACAGACAGTTCCTTCTGAGGAAGTGTGCAGCTAACAGATGGGAGCAAAATTACTTAGTCATAATAGCCTGCTAGCTTGGGCAGCAGGTTTTATAGTTGACATGAAGTGTCTTTCGAACTGGCACATTGGGCAAGCAAGATAGTTTCAGAGTGTTGTACAGTAGTGTTACTAACAGAATCTCAACCTTGTGTTTTCCATTTACATTCTGACATGTTTTCATGTTGCTCATGCTGGAGTGTATCCTGGTCTACCTTTCTTAGACATGCTTAGGCAGTCGTGGGAATTCATACCCATACATGTGTCCTGATGGAATCTGGAAGGGGAAGGCATCAACTAGGTGGAGAGCAGGAAGGATGATCAGTCTGGAGACAGCAGCAGGGGCCACATGAAGCTGGGCCTTACAGGAGTTTATATTTAAATCTAAGGGCATTGGGCCTGACCAGGTGGTGGCGCAGTGGATAGAGTGTTGGACTGGGATGCGGAAGGACCCAGGTTCGAGACCCCGAGGTCGCCAGCTTGAGCGCGGGCTCATCTGGCTTGAGCAAAGAGCTCACCAGCTTGGACCCAAGGTCCCTGGCTCCAGCAGGGGGTTACTCGGTCTGCTGAAGGCCCATGGTCAAGGCACATGTGAGAAAGCAATCAATGAACAACTAAGAAGTCGCAACTTGCAACGAGAAACTGATGATTGATGCTTCTCATCTCTCTCCGTTCCTGTCTGTCTGTCCCCGTCTATCTCTGCCTCTGTAAAAAAAAAAAAAAGAAAGTTAAAAAAAAAAAATCTAAGGGCATTGGGAAGCCATTGGAGTGTTTAGATTAGTGGAATCAGAAAAGAGGCAGCAAGAGTTAGGAGACTCTCATCCTGGCAAGAGATCCTGATGGCTTGGACCAAAGAAATTGGTAAGGAATGAGGATTTGGGGAGATCAAGGAGGCTTCTGTCCCTGTGGTTCTTTCTCCTTCCTGCTGCCAGTAGTCAGGTGTCCTGACATGAGTGATCGTTAGAGCTTCAGAGGTACCTGTTGATATCTAACTTGCAGGTTGGGCCCACAGAGCACTGACTCCCCATTTGGCCACAATCTAGGTCCGGCCCCTCAAGGCCTGACTTCTAAAGGGGTGGAATGTTCCAGCCTCTACCCACACACATGTTCTTTGTAATCACGTTCATTCTCATTGTTACTCAAAAGCTGAGGACTCCCAAAGTTTTATCTCCAGATTCCTCTATCTGCATTGCTTGGTCAACGTCTAAAAAGGGAGTAGGGATTTCCCCTCCCTGTTCCTCCTATAGCCAGCTCCCTTTCACCAAACAGCACAAACCTTGGCATTATCCTTCACACCTCTCTCTCTCACTGTCTACACAAGTTCTTTGGGTTCCAGGTTAAAAATAAATTGTGAAAATGACTGTCTCTGCTGTGGCCACCCTGCCTGCGACCCATTCCATGTGTCCTCTCGCCTGGATTATGGCCAGTTTCCTTTCTGCTCTCCTTCTACTAGTGCCCTACAATCTTATTTACAACCCAGCAGCCAGAGGGGGTCCCTAAAAAACGTTTTAAGCCTGACCAGGTGGCACAGTGGATGGGACTGTTGGGCTGGGACGGAGAGCATCCAGGTTCGAAACTCCGAGGTTGCTGGCTTGAGAGCAGGGTCGCTGGCTTGAGCCCAAAGGTCACTGACTTGAGCAAGGAGTCACTCACTCTGCTGTAGCCCCCACCCCCCCCTGTGGAGGCATATATGAGAAAGCAGCCAATGAACAACGAGGGTGCCACATCGAAGAATTGATGCTTCTCATCTCTCTCCCTGTCTGTCCCTCTCTCTGTCTCTGTCACACACAAAAAGTTTTAAGTATTTCAAAAGTTATTTTTTAATTAGGTAACACATATGGTAAAAATTTCAAACAGTCTGAAACAATACAGTCTCCTTTCCACTGTTGTACCCTGACCTCCCCCTTCCTCCTCCTCAGAGGTGACTATGGATCCCAGATTCTGTATATTTGTATAGATATTGTGTGCATGCCTCTATGCACCCAATGAATGGTTTGTTTTTAAAATGTAAATGATCCATGTTTCAGAGACACCCGAATAACACTATTTTTAAAAACAAAACAACAAATAATGTAAATGAGACTGTCACTCCCTTGCCAAAAACCTTTTGGTGATTCCCCAGCAAAATGATACTAAAATCCAAATGCCATCCCAACGCTACAGGGTCCCTCCTACTTGTGGCATCTGGCCCCTACCAACTTCCACAGCTCCCTTCCACCCTCATCCGCTCCCGACTCACTGGGCTCCCTTGTTTTTCTTCTACTCTCAGGATTTCTACCTTTGCTGTTCCCTCATTTAACACACTCTTTCAGCTTATGCAAAATTGCAGGCTGTTCAGTCACTGTTTTTACTTTCGTGGTCGCCATCCCATCATTCTGTGCATTTGCGCTATTTAACACATCACAAACTACGATGATGTGTGTTCCTCCGTGGAGCATGGGCTCTGTGATGGACCTAGTCTGTCATCACAATATACTCATTGCCTAGCACAGAACTGGAAATGATTAAAAGTAAAAAACCAAATATTTAACATCGTCACTGTGCCAAGTAACGATCCTAATACTTCACACTCATTTGAGCCTCATAACCACTTTGGGGTTAGCAATTATCCAAACTTAAGGAACAGGGAAAATGAAGCAAAAAAAATCTTACACAACCACTAGTAAGTGAACGTGCAGTCATTTACTTGAGTCAATGAGGGAATCAATGAATGGCCGTGAGAGGAGGGTGTAAGAAGTAGCAGAGAGAGGTGGGCGGAGCCTAAGGCGAAGGGCCAATGGGCACACAGCTGTCACGGCGCCTCTTGAGGCCGCGGGCCCTGCCCTGGCCGCGCGAAGCCCACTGGGAGTTGTGGTCCCCTACCGACCTAGCCACGTCACGGCCTTCAAACCTTAAGTCCTCCCCTTGTGCATGGTACGACCCGTATCCCCACACCTCTAGGTAGATTTCCTCACCCTCAAGCCCATTAGTCTTTCCTTCCCTTCTCCTGAGAGCTCTTGTAGTCCTCGGGCTCCGCGGGCCCCAGACTCGAGGTAAAATCTTTTGGATCCCACCCCCCAGCCTGGAGCCAACTTGGTATCGTCTTTTACGTTCATCTGTTACCCCCTCCACCCTTTGGTATGGTCTTCCCCGCCACGGTGCCCTGAAGTTGTTTCTCGCACGTCCTCTTAGTTTCTCCCGCCCTGCTCGAGCAACCCATTGTGTCTCCCAATTGCCTCTTCCCGGCCCCACACACCCTCTTCGTTTCCTGAGCCCCCTCCAGCCATATTTTGGTACACCCCGGCCACGCCCCCTCTCGGACGCTCTTGGTATGCGCCGTGCTCCCCCGCTCGCCGCAGTAGTTCGGCCGCGGCGACCCCTGTCCGGCGGCGCGTCCCCCGCGCTTGGTACAACCCATCCCGACTCCCCCAGAGCCGCGCGCCCGCACCCCTCAGTCGGCGGAGCCCGTAGCCCCCTCCGCGGCCCGTGGCACCCTTAGTCTGCTCGGCACGCGCCCGCCATGGTCCGTCCGCGCCGCGCCCCGCACCGCTTCGGCGCTGGGGGCCCCCTCGGGGGTCGCGGCCGCCCCCCGCGGCCCCTCTTGGTGCGTGCCGCCCGTTCGCACTCCTGGCCGGCCAGTCCCCGGGGCCCTCAGCCGCCGCGGATTCGGGCCCGCTCGGCCCCTCCCATGGTGAGCCCCCCGCCCTTTTTCCAGAGCCTTCCACGGCCCCGCCTCCGGGCTCCCGTCTTTGTCCGCGATCCCCTCCTCTGTGGGGTCTCTGGGTGGCCCCGAAGGGTGGTCCTGCCTGCCTGAGGCCGGGTTCCCCCGTGGAACCCCTCGGTGGTACGCGCCGGGCTCTCCCCTTTGTTACGCGCAGGGACCGGGGTGGCGGGGGTGGGGTACACGGGCGGGGAGGGCTCGAATTACTGCTGACTCCGTGGCCGGATTTAAACGTGGGGTGGGGGGCTAGCGAGTGGACCGACGATGGCCGGCGTGCGCGCTTGTTTTTCCAATTGGAAAGTTGGTCTCTTTCCGGGCAAGAAATCTGGCGATGAAGATGGGGTCTGGAGCCGGCGGCGAGAGGGATCTCATCCTGCCCTCGCGCGCCCAGGTGTTGCACCGGGAGCATTCTGCCCGGCGCCCGTGTCATATGCGCCCAGGATTTGCACGAGCGCCCAGGTGTGAGATGTCCTCACGCGCAGTAACAAGCCCAGACTTTAAACATAAACATCTAGCATTGCTGGCACATGAAGCTGTACATGCTTTCCCCGGCCTTGAAACATGCACGTACTTTTCGAAATCTTAATAAAAGCCTATCTGGAGCGGTAAGCCTCCACGTCCTGACGTTTCGCGCACAGCCGAACCGTACACAAACCTGCCCAGGGGTGCGTTTTACCCTAGGCTGACGGTGAAGTTCACTTCTCAACTACACCGCCCCAACATTGTGCATGGCATGGAGCTGTGCTGGCTCTATACAAGCTTTAACCAGGCTTTCTTCGATTTTACACACCCAGACAATGAGCGCCTCCTTCAACTCAAACATCCCCCTTTCATGGGCATTCACATCTTATTTGTTCAAAGGCACTTACTGGCCCCTTAAACGTCCCTCCTCATTAAGGTTTTCACCCTTTCAAGTACCAGATAGACTTTCCTATTCGGTAAACAACAAATCGGAGGTCGATGCACAGCTCAATTGTGCAAACAGTCGACCAGATGGGAGATTTTTTTTAGCGTTGCGCTTAAGCCTAGCCCTTGACCTGGTCATGATGTTTGTTGCAGGTGTCCCTCCGTTTAGGCAAGCATCCCTGGTCTTTACACTGTGGACCAAAATTTCTTTCAAGTCCTGTGTGGTCAGCCCGCTCTCCCAGATAAGCAGACTTTCAACACGTGTCCCTAGAGCTTGCACCGACTGAGCGGGTCCGTAGTCTTGTCTACCTGGATCCTCCTGCTGAGTGCTTTCACTACATTTCCCCCGAGTTTTGTGCCTGCGCTGCGGTGCATACAGATGGAGGGCTTCGATACCTGCCTTCTGTCTCAGACACATTTCAGCACTGATCACACACACGTTCTGCACCCCCGCTTGTCTCCCATAACTGCCCGAGGGGAGAGCCTGCTTGCTTGCTTTAGATTTTTGTGCTTCCCTCCAAAATAGAACTTTCCCTGCCTGTCAATCTGGGACAGAAGATATCTGTATGCTTAATAAGAAATTTGGAAATGTCCATTAGTAATAAGATGGAGCCCTGGCCGGTTGGCTCAGCGGTAGAGCGTCGGCCTAGCGTGCGGAGGACCCGGGTTCGATTCCTGGCCAGGGCACACAGGAGAGGCGCCCATTTGCTTCTCCACCCCTCCACCGCACTTTCCTCTCTGTCTCTCTCTTCCCCTCCCGCAGCCAAGGCTCCATTGGAGCAAAGATGACCCGGGCGCTGGGGATGGCTCTGTGGCCTCTGCCCCAGGCGCTAGAGTGGCTCTGGTCGCAATATGGCGACGCCCAGGATGGGCAGAGCATCGCCCCCTGATGGGCAGAGCGTCGCCCCATGGTGGGCGTGCCGGGTGGATCCCGGTCGGGCGCATGCGGGAGTCTGTCTGACTGTCTCTCCCCGTTTCCAGCTTCAGAAAAGTGAAAAAAAAAAAAAAAAAAAAAGATGGAAATGAACAACTATAAGGCCTTTTTTTCTTTTTTTTTTTTTTACAGAGACAGAGGGATAGATAGGGACAGACAGACAGGAACGGAGAGAGATGAGAAGCATCAATCAAAAGTTTTTGTTGCAACACCTTAGTTCATTGATTGCTTTCTCTTGTATTTTTCTGAAGCTGGAAACGGGGAGAGACAGACAGACTCCCGCATGCACCGGACTGGGATCCACCCGGCACGCCCACCAGGGGCGAAGCTCTGCCCACCAGGGGGCGATGCTCTGCCCCTCCGGGGCGCTGCTCTGCCGCGACCAGAGCCACTCTAGCGCCTGGGGCAGTGGCCAAGGAGCCATCCCCAGCGCCCGGGCCATCTTTGCTCCAATGGAGCCTTGGCTGTGGGAGGGGAAGAGAGAGACAGAGAGGAAGGAGAGGAGGAGGGGTGGAGAAGCAGATGGGCGCTTCTCCTGTGTGCCCTGGCCGGGAATCGAACCCGGGACTTCTGCACACCAGGCCGATGCTCCACCACTGAGCCAACTGGCCAGGGCCTGATTGCTTTCTGTTAATGTTCCTTGACTGTGGGCCTTCAGCAGGCCAAGTAACCCCTTGCTCAAGCCAGCGACCTTGGGTCCAAGCTGGTGAGCTTTGCTCAAACCAGATGAGCCCGCACTCAAGTTGGTGACCTCGGGGTCTTGAACCTGGTCCTCCCCATCCCAGTCTGATGCTCTATCCACTGCGCCGCCACGGCCTGGTCAGGCTTTTTTGTTTATTTCCTACCTGCCTGGAGGTACTCACTAGTAAGGTTTTCAGGGGGTTTTTGCTGCGAGGCTATTCAAAGCCTTCTCTTGTGGGGTTTGAGATGTTTTTGATTTACAAAAGGGTGGCAGGGAGAGAACCCTGTGAGTAGAATGTGTAGCTTTCCTTGGCTTTATTGCTAGAACATTCTGGTGTTCTGCAAATGTTCTTAAGACACTGTGAGACCCCTCCAGGTGTTGTCATGCTGCCTCCACATGCTCCCTCCCTGCCCTCAAGGTAGTTCTGTACTTTGTGTGCTTCTGGTCTCTGCAACCCTGGGGTCAGCCTGACAGGGCTTCATCCTGGCGTACAGTAGGCAGGAGGGAGGGCCTGCAACGGCGCAGAGAAGTTGGTGGGAGCCAGAGGGAGAATCTGTACTTTCTCTTGACAGTCAAGAGAAGCCTTGGAAGGGCCTGGAGCGTGGGCAGGACAGGGCAGACCAGTGTGCCAGATAAACAGACGAACACAGCCTGGGCTGGCTTGTGCGTTGCGGGGGCTTTGAGGAGACCCTGGACCCCAGAGAGTTGGCTTCTGTATTGGGTCTCCGTAGAGAGACCAAAACTTGATCAGACTGGGAGGGTAAGTGGGCGGAGCCTACCGAGGCTGGTGGGACTGTATTCCAGGTTTAGAGCTCAGCGGGAGCAAGGGCTGGAGGGGGACGCAGGACCTTGCATGGACTAGTGTTGAGGAGACAAATGGGCTGGGGGGGGGTGCGGAAAACTCTGAAATCAGCTAGGCAGGGCCCTGACCCTTGAGACAAGTGGTTTGGACGTGGTCCTGGGTGTTTCTGAGAGGGAAGTTTTGGTCTGTACATGGAGATGTCCTTTGTGGGGTTTGTGGGAGACGGCGAGCCCTTGTGGTTGCCCCAGCCTCAGTTTCCCCACCTCTCTTCCTCAGCAAGGTGCTCGGGTCTTTGGGGCCCTGGGTCCTATTGGTCCCTCCTCGCCTGGACTCGCCCTTGGGGGCCTGGCGGTGGGCGAGCATCGGCTCAGCAATAAGCTGCTGGCCTGGAGTGGTGTCCTCGAGTGGCAGGAGGTGAGCGGTCAGTGTCCGATCCCCATGAGTCCCTGTGGAGCTGGGGCTGCCTCAACAGTTTCCATGGCCCTTATGGGTGGGGGCAGGCCTGGGCATCCAAGCTGTCAGTGAGACCCTCGCTCCCACCACAGAAGCGCAGACCCTACTCGGACTCCAACGCGAAGCTAAAGCGGACCCTCCCCTGCCAGGCCTACGTGAACCAGGGCGAGAACCTGTGAGTGCCCGGCGGGGGGGGGGGGGGGGGGGGAAGTGGGGGGGCTGGGGCTGGCGGCCTCCCCTGACCCTCTCCTCCCACAGGGAGACCGACCAGTGGCCACAGAAGCTGATCATGCAACTGATCCCACAGCAGCTGCTGGTGAGACCCGCCCCTGCCCCCAGCCTGCCCCCCAGAGCGCCCCTACCCCCCAGCCCTGACCCAGCTGTCCCCTTGTTGCCCCCAGACCACTCTGGGCCCCCTGTTCCGCAACTCCCAGCTGGCGCAGTTCCACTTCACCAACCGAGACTGTGATTCGCTCAAGGGGCTCTGCCGCGTCATGGGCAACGGATTCGTGAGTGGAGTGGTGGGCATGGGTGGGCAGCTGAGGGCAGGGCAGGGGGCCGTCTCGTCTAGGCAACTTGGTGGCAGCGCAGCACACAGTTCTGCCAGGCAGCCCAGGATGGGCCCCGGGTGAGCTCTCTTGCGGGCCTGGGGGAGTCGCTCGCTCACGCCGTCGTCGTGCCCCATGCCTGTCTGTGGTCAGGTCTCAGAAAGTGTCTTCAATAGAGCAGAGGGCAGGCCCCTGCTTCAGGCTCCCGTGTCCTTCCAGGCCGAGCGCTGGCCATGGAGGATCTGAGTGGATGGAGAGACTGAGCTAGCTAGCCCTCCTGGGATCCAGCAGGTGGCAGGGGGGCCTGGTAGACAAGGGCGGCCCAGGGAAGAGCGAGCTGAGAGGAGGGACAGGTCTGTGCTGGGGCTCGGCCTTCCCATCTGGCAAGTGGGGCTAACAGCAGAACTCTCCTAGGGGCCTGTGGGAGGAGTACATCTCTGTCAAGTGATTCGAGTACACAGTAGGTTCTCAGTAAACACGACCTGCTGAAGTAGTCGGTTTGGGATTTGAACAAAGGTTATCAGAAGGTGAAACGTGACCTGGTTCCTATAGCCCCTGAGGTCTGGACGTGGGGTTCAGCAGCACCCCCCTCCCCCCCAGGGGTCTGGTTGTGGAACAAGGCGTGTCTTGGGGGGGAAATGTGATGTCCAGGAAGTCCAGAGAGCTCGGCTCTGGGTTCCCTCCAGTCACTGCCTCCAGTGGGTGCTGTGTGCGCCTCGACTCCTGATGTCCAGGAGGAACCTCCCTCCCCCCCCCGACTTGGACAGACTAGAGGGTGTGGTGGTGTGGGGTCTCTTGTCTGACTGGTCACCCCTTCCCTCAGCATCCTTTGCTGAGGGCTTGCTTTGTGCCTGGTCCCTAGGTTGCCTGGAAGATGGGCGTCATCCTCTTGGTCCTTGTAGTTCTGGGAGGGCCAGTGAGCATAGGCCCAGGGGGCCTGGGGTGGGTTCCCTGAGCGAGTAGACCCTGCGCTTGAGCCAGGGGACCAGAGGCAGGCAGACATCCTTGGGCAGTGTTCCCAGATGGGCGCATCTGTCAGACTCGTGGTCTCCCATGTCCTACCAAGGAGGCACAGCACCTTGGCGAGGCGCGTTCATGTGGCGTTTACTGTGTACACTACTGGCCATTGTACAGACAGGGAAACAAGTCCAGAAGTGGAAGGCAATTTGCCTGCACTCTCACAGCTGGGAGGAAGTTGCGTCCCCGGGCCGGGCTGGGCCAAGCCCTCTGGCCACTGCCCTGGCAGTGTTTTGGCTGCACACCTCGTTTTGGGACCGTGGGGTTGACTTTGAGGACTTCTATCCCACGATGAGAGGGGCAGGCTCAGGTGACCAGGGGAGGGCACTGGGCCCCTCCTCAGGGCTCTAAGGTCCCTGACCTCTGCCCCCCCAGGCGGGCTGCATGCTCTTCCCCCACATCTCCCCCTGCGAGGTCCGCGTGCTCATGCTCCTGTACTCATCCAAGAAGAAGATCTTCATGGGCCTCATCCCCTACGACCAGAGCGGCTTCGTCAACGCCATCCGGCAGGTCATCACCACCCGCAAACAGGTACGCCCCGGCCCCCGGCACTGCCGTGCCAGTGAGCTTCTGAAGGGTGGGACAACCAAGGAGGGTTCCCAGGGGGGAGGTATGTGGAGTGGGGAGCCAGGCGCCTCGGGTGCTGTGTGCACCCTGACTCCTAATGTCCAGGGGGTAGCAGGAGCATGCTTGTCATGGGGAGGGCAGTGTGAGGCTGGGAGACCCTGCAGGGTGATCAGGCGTCTTACCAGTGTGTCCCCTTCACCCAGAAGTGTCCCAGTTCGTGCAACATGTTTTAGAGCTGCCAGTTATTATAGGCAGATCACGGGCTTTGTACCCCAGGCTGAGGGGCTGGTACTTGTCCCGGGACATGTGGGAGCCATGGGAGGTCTGTGGGCCAGGAGGCGCAGGTCTTACCCTGGGCCGTAGCAGACTGGAGGCCGAGCAGTGGAGGCAGGCAGTGTGCAGGCTTGGGACCACTGGGCTGGTGGGGTAGGGGAAACTGGGTAGGGCTTGGGAGCCCCAACCTGTCTCCTCCTGCAGGCTGTGGGGCCCGGTGGTGTTGCAGGTCCGGTCCAGATCGTTAATAACAAGTTCCTGGCATGGAGTGGAGTCATGGAGTGGCAGGAGGTGAGCCCTGGGGTGGCCCAGGTCACTTAGGAACCAGTGTACCCCCACACACTCAAGGCCCTTCCCATTCCTGATGTTTCTCCTCCTCTCCCCAAAAGCCCAGGCCTGAGCCCAACAGCCGGTCGAAGAGATGGCTGCCGTCGCATGTCTATGTGAACCAAGGGGAGATCCTGTGAGTGTCAGGCAGGGGTAGAGGGAGCGTCTTGGCCAGACCTAGCTCCTTGACCCTTGTCCCCTTGTGCCTGCAGGAGGACCGAGCAATGGCCAAGGAAGCTGTACATGCAGCTCATCCCCCAGCAGCTGCTGGTGAGCGGAGGGGGCGCAGTTCCAGGCAGCGGGTCACAGGGTGGGGGAGCTTCCCAGATGGGCCTGCGAGCGACCAGCTGCAGAGAGTGGTCTGGGTGGGCAGACAGCCCAGGAAGGCCCTGGACTGGAGCCTGGCGGGAGTGGCTTGGAGGCTTTGCAGGACCTGCCTGCAGGGTAAGCTGGCACTCAGCCTCAGTGCCAGCCCCGTGTGGGAGGGCTGAGTGGACGGGAAGCGTAGGTGTGGGCTGTCCAGGCTCCTGGGCCTCACGGAGCTGTCCCCGGCCTCCCTGCAGACCACCCTGGTGCCCCTGTTCCGGAACTCCCGCCTGGTGCAGTTCCACTTCACCAAGGACCTGGAGACGCTGAAGAGCCTGTGCCGGATCATGGACAATGGCTTTGTGAGTGGGCCGGGCGGCGGCGTGGGGGCAAAGGCCCAGGGGACAGAAGCGGTCAGCGCCACTGGGTGTTTAAACTTGTATGAGGTAAACAGAGGGATGCTGGCCTCAGAGCTTGCGGGGGTGTGGCGGCAGCCCACAGTGACGCCATGTTTGCTGTGTGCCTGCACACGCACTGCTTCCTAGTCCACACAGCTCCCACGGTACTCTGTGGCTCTGTGCTGCCCTGACCCCGTTTTACAGATGGGGAAAGTGAGGCACTGGGGCAGGGACTCAGGCCCTAAAGGCCCACATAGCCTGTCCCCTGCTGCTGCGCCTGTGTTGTCAGTGCCCGGGTGGCATCACCGGACATTTATTTGCTGCTGCCTGCTCTCCCAGGGGCAGGACCACCATCACTCTCGTTTTCCAATGGAAAACCCCAGGGTCCGGGAGGCCCCTCGCCAGGCTGGGCGGCGGGTCTGCTCCCAGCCAAACACCGGGCCTCGGTCTCTCCTACGGCTCTGCTGAAACCCCCGCTGTTGCCGGCCACTTTCTGGACATCTGTAGGGGTATTGTGCTGTCTCCAGATTACCTATTTCTTTTAAATCAATGGAAGTAATCACAGTCATGGCGTCGGGTATCTGAGGAGCCGATTATCTATTTCTTCCGTGACTAAGTTTAAAAGCACAGAGCGGACCTGTGGTGGCACAGTGGATAAAGCGTCGACCTGGAAATGCTGAGGTTGCCGGTTCGAAACCCTGGGCTTGCCTGGTCAAGGCACATATGGGAGTTGATGCTTCCTGCTCCTCCTCCTTCTCTCTCTTCTCTCTCTCTCCCTCTCTCTCTCCTTTCTAAAATGAATAAATTAAAAAAAAAATTATAAAAACCTGCAAATTTGCCTGACCTGTGGTGGTACAGTGGATAAAGCGTCAACCTGGAAACACTGAGGTTGCCGCTTCAAAACCCTGGCTTGCCTGGTCAAGGCACATATGGGAGTTGATGCTTCCTGCTCCTCCCCCTTCTCTCTCTCTCTCTCTCTCTCTCTCTCTAAAATAAATAAATAAATAATTAAAAAAAAAAAAAAAAAAAGCACAGAGCGCCTGAGGGCCCCCTTGAGCCTGGCTCTCTTGTCCACTCGTGTGCAGGTCAGATGGCCGAATGTTGGCTCGGGTGTAGCGAGTGGGGCATGCGCTGGGCTCTCCCAAGGGTTTCCTCTTGGAGACCTGTCACTGCTGTCCCAGAGGCGGTACACACAGGGCCAGTGCTGAACTGGCGGTACCGCTGCTCTAGCCGTGGCTCCACATGCAGCCGGAACAGGATCTCCGGGATGGCAGAGAAGCCTTCCGCCAGCGTCGGGGCCTTGAACTGCTTCCTGGTGACGTGGTGGTGAGGGCAGTGAGGCCCAGCACGTCAGGGCCTGCGGGTCCTCGTTTGGCTAACCTGTGATGTGGGGATGATGACTCCTGGCTTTGGAGAGACAGGAGCCAGGGACCTGGAAGGGGAGCACGTGGTTGCTGCCCTGTCAGCACTAGGCCTCGTCCCTGGCTGATATGGGCAGGCCGAGCGGAGCAGTTAAGTTGCTGGGCTTCCAGCATCCCTGAACTCGCTGGCTCTGGGAGTTCATGGCATGAGGGACCCTTGGTGCCGGGTGTCTCGCCCAGCTGGACCTCTGTGCACGGCTTGGTCTGGTTGTGGCTGATCCTGCGCGCTGCACCCAGGCCCCGTTGCAGAGGCATCTGTGTACTGGCCCCTCCGGTGTAGGTGGCGCTCCTGACAGCAGGTGCCTGTGTCCTGGGCTCTGCTGTGCAGAACGTGTTGGGCCCTAAACAGTCTGGGTTTCTGTCACTGTGTCCCCAAACTGCAGCAGTAACAGAGCTGTGAGGACAGAGCAGTTAGGACACACCTGGTTCGCACACGCGGCAGCTCCAGCTCTGTCTGTGGGACGCTGGCCTGAGCCCATTCCAGTGGGAAGGGCATCTGTGGCCAGGGCCACCGGTGACGCCTGCTCTGCGCCTGCCAGGCCGGCTGCGTGCACTTTTCATACAAGGCCTCCTGCGAGGTCCGCGTGCTCATGCTCCTGTACTCCTCGGAGAAGAAGATCTTCATCGGCCTCATCCCGCATGACCAGAGCAACTTTGTCAACGGCATCCGGCGTGTCATCGCCAACCAGCAGCAGGTCCTGCAGAGGAACCTGGAGCAGGAGCAGCAGCAGCGCGGGGTGAGGCTGGAGCACTGCCCCTCCCTCGTCCTCCCCCTCCCCCCCACTGCTGACTCTTCCCTGGCTTCTTCGCCCACAGATGGGGGGGTAGTGACCACCCCAGGCCTGGGCCCCTCCAGGAGTCACAGATGAGGCCCCCGCTGAGACTGGTGAGTGGCAGCCAGTGCAGTGTGGGCTGGACTCGGGCACCCTGGGGGTTTGGGGAGTACTGTGACCCTGGCTTTGACAAGAGCAGAGGGGAGCAAGGGGCCTGACAGTCCCTGGTCCCTGGGAGACTCCAGCCCCCTCTCTTGAGTATTGGCAGGGAGAGGCACTTCCCTAGTCCCCAGAGCCATATAGGCTCACAGGTTCCGGCAGCCAAGTAGGGGGTCCCCCATTTAGGCCGTCCACTGTCCCCCTGCCCCAGGTCAGGTGCTTCTGAGAAGGGTTCCCTGAAGACTACAACTGCCCAGTGAGATGGAGGACAGTGTCCTGAGATGTCTCTGAGGACAGTTCCCACCCATGTACGTTTCCCCAATAAAGTCTTTTAAAAGCCCACGAGCCATCATCTCAGTGCCTGCAGCCCTGGCGCGAGAGCTTCATTCCTGGCCTTTGCAGGAGAGGTAGTTCATCCAGAGGTGGGCTCAAGTGCCGGCGCCAGCAAAATGCTACCCAAGCTTGAAGCAAAAACAGTGTTTATTGGAGGGCGGGTAGGGCTCAGCCCTCGGAGAACTGGCGGTACCGCTGCTCCAGCCGTGGCTCCACATGCAGCCGGAACGGGATCTCCAGGATGGCAGAGAAGCCTTCCGCCAGTGTCGGGGCCTCGAACTGCTTCCTGGTGACGGGGTGGTGAGGGCAGTGAGGCCCAGCACTGAGCCCCGTGACCGCCCTGGCAAAGCCGACCTGTGGCAGTGCCTACCTGTAGCTGAACATGACCATGTCGGACACGGGGGCATGAGAGGAATCCGTCATCTCCCGGAACTGTGGGGGCAGAGGTCAGGCTGGTTAGGCTGGGGGTGGGCATGCTGGGGGGTGCGGGGGCACGGGCACCCACCCGGTTGTTGTGGCGGGCGTGCTCCAGGGTGGCACTGAAGAGGAAGCAGCGGCAGGGGACGCCCGCGTCTTGAGCACACTTGATGTACCTGTGGGGCCAGAATGGGCCAAGCTGGTCAGGAGCCCTGTGTGCACCCTGAAGAGGCCACCCAGGGCACCCTGGTACCTGGCCCGGCTCTGGGGGTCCGGGTTGGTGTTGTCGATCACGACCGGTTTCTTTTGCTTTAGAGCTGTCTCACACATGGCCACACAGCGCTGCCATGAACCCAGGGTGTCCTGGGACACACAGAGAGCAAGTCACAGGGGTCAACAGGGACCTTGCCGGGAAAGGATGGGGTGGCAGAGGCAGAGATCTCAGAAGAGGTACAGCGGGACATCTCACAGGGAGATGAGCAGATAGAGCAGGGCAGCTGGAACCCTACCCTGTTCACGTGGACATAGCCGGCAGACACCAGATGCTCCCGGAGAAAGGTGGACTTCCCGGCTGCGGGGGAAGGGCGGCATCAGTAGGAAGCCCAGGGCAGCCAGAGCTCCCAGGGATTGGTGGAGTCAGGGTGGCTCACCTCCAGGAAATCCCACAGCGATGACCACCTCAGGGTCGGAGCTCAAGAGGGAGCTGGACTCAGGCAGGCAGAGTGGCCCTGATGGGGAGACTGTCCTCTGGGGTGTGGGAGGGCAGACAGAAGGAGTGAGACCCCACCCCACTCCACTCCACTGACCCCCCCCCCCCCATCCACCGCCCCCATCATACCGACAGGCCTCACCGGGTCAAAGGCTGGGAGCTCGAAGCCGGCCACCGGCCACTTCAGGAAGAACTCCTCAGGTGTGGCAAAGGGCAGGCCCAGGTTGAGGGCAAACTGAGGACGAGGCTGGCAGTCAGGCGGGGCTCCAGGGGACGGGGCGGGGCTCCAGAGGTGGGGGGCGGGGCCGGGCTCACCAGACGATCTGCACAGGAGAAGTCTTTCTTTTTCCCCGGAGCCCAGTTGGCTGGGCGTCCAGCTGCATCTAGAATGCACAGAGGACACCAGCAACCTTAGGGACCCAAGTGTCCCCCCTCATCAGTCCTAAGGAGCTGTACATTCCCCTCACACCAGGCCCTTACCTCCCACGAAGACACTGTCCCCAATGGAGATAGGCACACCATCATTTGCCTGAGAAAGGACAGGAGACTGACAACAGGAACTTGTGCCCACATCCATTCCCCTAGCAACGGGCTCCAGCAAGCATCGGGCTTGATCTCTAACCCCACCCCACGTCCAGTCGAAGTGCCAGTCCTGTTGTCCCGGCCTCTCCTCAGGACCAAGGTCTGCCCCTAGACTTAGTCCTTGCTGGTCTCACTTACCATCTGTTCCTCTCACCACCGCCAGAGGGCACAAGTGCCTACTGCAGACAGCCCTCCCTCAGGGTAAAAGTTGTCTGGTCCAGGCGCCCTGACACAGTGTGACACCTGTTCCATCTGACCTGGCCCAGTCTCCCCTCATCAGCCATAAGGGCATCCTCACTGACTGTCCCTAAACACACGAGACTCAGTACTTTGTACCTGCCATCACTCCAGTCTGGAGTGTGGAGTGTTCTTCCAGAAACAAGACATCCACCTGACTCCCTCGCCACTTTTAGCTCTTCACTCTAGTGGCCCCTCTAACCCAGCCTCTGCCTCCTGCTGATTAAGTCAGTTTATATGTACCGCCTGCACCCTCCCTGTAGGCCAGGCTGTGGCACTTCAGACGAACGCACACACAAACACGTCAACTGCTAACATCACCACTCTGGTCTTCAGTTCAAGATCACTGGCCTCACATACCAACATGATGCCACGAGGGCTCGTGGCTACAAACTGAGAAGGTAAGGACGATGGGAGGAGATGAGAGGGAGAGAGAAGCAGGGACCATGACCTGGAGTGCAGAGGCTGGGCAGGGAGTGGGGGGGCTTTAAGAGGGGAAAGGAGGGCAACCAGGAGGCTGCAGTTCACCTGCTGCTGCAGGTGTTCCCACATCCCCGTCACCGGCTTCCGGTACAAGCCAGCATGCGTGGCCACCAGCACCTGTGGATCAGGTAGGGTCAGGTACCATTCCTCCTTGAGCACCCATAATCCTTCAAGGACGTATAGGATGACCTAAGGATGCCACACCACCCCTCACCAAAGGAGAGCTCCCAGTGCCCCAAAACTTGCCACTTAGGATGGGTTGTTGTTCATATAACCACACCCAGGATCTGCCCCCTCTTTGGGTCTCTGTGGCCCCCCCCCCTGGAACTCTGCCCCCCCCTCAGGTCACTGTATTATATCCCCCTTCCCTGCCAGTCCCTTCTCTTTGTCCCATTCTCTGGAATTTTGCCTCCCTAGGCCTCTGTCCCCCTCCTCTCCAAGTCCCTGTATGCCTCTCTCTTGGATCTCTGTCCCATTCTCTCCAAAGTCCCCCGACCCCAGACACACACACCAGGACTCTAGACCTCTGCTCCAGCACTCTTGGTCTTAGACACCCACCATCCTTGTCCCTATATCTCGGAGTTACTGTCCCTTCCCTCTCTTCTGGGTCCCTGTCTCCCTCCTCTCTGGGTCTCTGTCTCACTCTCTTTGTCCTATTCTCTCTGGGTCCTTCTCCCCCAAATCCCTGTCCCATCTTTCTTGGGGTCTTTGTCCCCTGATAGTCCCCTTCAGTCTCCCTTGCAGCTGTACCTGAAAGGGGACTCCCAGCTTTTCGACCACAGCCTCCACCTTGGCCTTGAACTCCTCTGCGGACAGCTTCCCACGCCCAATGCCCATCTGGTTGGTGAAGATCACCAGCTAGGGAGCAGATGGGTGTCACCCAGGGCCCTCCTCACCTGGCCTGCCCCACAGCCTGGACCCAAACACACACATCCACACCTTGTAGCCCTCGGCGTCCAGCTCCTGGAGCTTATGTGGAATCTCTCCGTACAAGATCCTAGGGTGGGCAAAGAAGTGGCTGGGTGACGTAGGGCCCAGAGGGAGCCTCATTCACCCCCTTCTCCTGCCTCTTATCACCTCCAGTCACTGGGGCCAGTGGGAAAGACCTTCCCAGAGCGTGTGGAGATGAGGGTTCCATCCAGATCAAAGCCGGCCACCTGGCGTTATCAAGAAAAGAACAGCAGTGACACCTCTGATCCTCTCACCCATAGGCTGGTACACATCAACCCTGAGAGGCAGGGCCTATGACCACTGTCCCTTACAGATGGGGAAACTGAGTCAGTGAGCCTACACACCTTAAGCAAGGACAGTCACGGCAAGGACGCATCTGATGCCAGAGTGCAGAGCCTGGAATCTTCCCTTTATTGTTTCCTAGACCCCTATTTCAATCTTTTTTTTTTTTTTTTAATTATTATTCATTTTGAGAGGAGAGAGAGAGAGAGAAGCAGGAAGCCTCAACTCCCATATGTGCCTTAGATCAGGCAAGTACAGGGTATTGAACCAACGACCTCAGCATTCCAGGTCAACGCTCCATCCACTGCGCCACCACAGGTCAGGCTATTTCAATCTTGACATTGGGGCTCATACCTTATCCGCCCTGACCTTCCCCACCTTGAAGGGCTAATCATGTAAATGAGGCAGGAGCTAAATTTTGTTTGGGTGCTAACTGCACATCAGGTTGTGCCATGTGGTTTTCATAGCTTCTGCATTTTTCTGGTGAAAGGGTCTCAGAGAATGTGGTATAACAGCATTTGAACTACAGTCTCTCTGGACCTAAGAAATACTCATCATAATAGCTCCTGCTAAAATGATCCTGATCATTGCTGTGGTTACAGGTGGTTACCATGGATCAGGCAGGAGGTGATATACACTGATTTGCCCCGATGCTTACAACAACCCCTGAATTTATCATCAGGTCCATTTCTCAAAGAAATGGCACCTAAGAGAGGCTGAGTGACCTGTCCAAGGCACACAGCAAACAGGATTGCGTCTCCACTCTGTGGTGGCTCCCTCAGCCCCCAGTTTGGCCCTCACCTTGCCACGAGACTTCACCCCAGAGGCAGTAAACACGAGCAGCTTCTGGAAGCTCTCCCAGCCAGGGGATGACTTTCGCAGTCGTTTTTTCTGCTGCTCAACCTCCTCCTCCTCTTCGTTTGGGGCCACCGGAGGGGTGCCAGGTGGAGTGTCTGGCTGGGATGCTGGCGTGCTGGCCTCTTGCCAGCACAGGGTCAGCGGGTAGAGGCCATTGACCAAATACAGTGTGTCCCCCACCCCCAGAAAGCCCTCCAATCCAGGCTTCAGCTCCTCAGTCCCAGCAGTTGAGGGGTTAATTCCTAGCTGCAGAGAAATAGAGAAATGGGGGGCCTGACTCCACCCCCCAAGATACCCTCCAATCAAGTCAGGATAGGACTTGCCTCTCCACCCGCCAATCAGACCCGTAAGCCCTGCCCTTTCACTGGGTACCACCAATCAAGGCTTCGGGGAAGTTACAGGTATCAGGCCTTATCCAATTTAAATGTGGATAGCTACTGCATTGAAGCAGACAACACCTGGGAACTTTTTACCTGCTTCCCTCCCGTCCAGATATTCCCAATGGCCTGTTCCCCGCGGGGTTGTGATTTCTCCCAGACCCCACCTCCAGGCTTTGCTGAGGAACTGGTACCTGTTTCACAGCCACGGTCCGAGTCTCAGGGTCTGCGACCAGCTCCACTGAGAAGTGAGAGTGTGGAGTCAGGATATTCACCCCCATGTGATTGTTTCACTACCCGGGAGCATGGCCAGCGTCAGGCCACAGGATGGCGCCACAGCACCCAGTCAGGAGGAGGATGCAGTTCATTTCTAAATGGGATTGGCTCACTCCTTGATATGCAATGCAGTAGCCAGATAAAAGGCCTGAGGACTGCTGTGACGCTGGTCTTTGCCTAGGGACAAGGCGGGCCTTTTTCTGCTTAAAACTGGCTTCTCTTTGATGAGGAATGTGGCTACGTGCAGGTCCGGGCCTTGGTCCGTTACCACTCTTCCCTGCTTTAGCAAAAGGTACTTTCCTCCACAGGATCGGCTCTTTCCTTGGCAAGAGTCGTAGCCTGACTCAACCCTTCCTGGTGGCCTGAGAGCATCCTCTGCCCAGTGACAGCTGTCTAGGGATAGGCTCAGCACTCTCCCCCTCAGGAGTCTGCTGGTTTCTGGTCAGACACAGCCTTTCTCTTACTGTGTTCCCCAGTGGACCCCTGCCAACTTTAGGGCTGGCTGCACCACAAAATTTCGCCTGATGGCCAAACATGTCCTTTACCGCACGCACTGACTGTTCATGTTCTTCAAAATGTGTTTCCGTTCCGGAAGAAGGCCACACCCCTCAGCTCAGGCCCCGGCCCCGCCTACCTTGGTTTCTGGAGCACTTCCGGTCGGTAACCTGGGTCAGGGGTCCCCGGCCCAGGACCAGGGCTTGCCGGTCCGTGGGCAGGAAGATGGGAGGTGCTCTCCCAGGGGGGCTCTCCAGCCACAGGCGGCCCTTGGCTTCCAGCTCGGCCATCCTGGGCGCAAGGCTAAGGGCAAATAGGGAAATAGGTTTGGATAGCAACTCGCCTTCACTTGCTACAGGAAGTCCCGCCTCCCCCCGTGCCCTTTACCAGGAATTTCCTCCATCAGCTAAAGGCTCGAGAAATCGCACCCACTCGCTAGTCCTGGGCTCGCGCCGTTTCCCAGATTACGACACTTGGGTCCGTCTCGGGGAGCCGGGACCCCTACGTCCCAGGGCAAAGGATGAGGACCTCGCGCGCTCCCGCTTCGGCCCAATGCTCACCCGTG
Source organism: Saccopteryx leptura (assembly GCF_036850995.1). Classification (NCBI taxonomy): domain Eukaryota; kingdom Metazoa; phylum Chordata; class Mammalia; order Chiroptera; family Emballonuridae; genus Saccopteryx; species Saccopteryx leptura. Next base: position 67,805,517 of record NC_089505.1, read on the forward strand.
CTTTGGCTTACGCCCCACTTCTGACCAGGGAAGTCTTTCCCGCGAGGCACTCGGCCCGCTCCTCCGCCAGCCGACTTCTATTTTGCAGCGGACGAAAATGACTGGTGTAACACGAGGGGGCGAGATCTCCCCGCCTGAAGCCCCGCCTCTTCTCAAACCTCCGAGGCCTATGGTCCCTTGCTGCAGTGAGCTCATGCCAGTAGGGGGCGAGGATCCTCTGTTGAAGATTCTTTCCTCTAAGATATCTCATTCCCTTTACTTGAGATAGTTACAGCGGGAAGTTTTCTTCTTCACTTAATGGTCATTGGGCAGTTGAAGAAACCACCGTCCCTGACAGCACCCCTACCTTCGATGCTGTTTTCTCATCGATAAAGTGGGGATAATCGTTTTGACTTCGTGCAGTTACTAGGAAGATTAAAGTAGTTAATACCCGTGAACAATTTATAAAAGTATTTGGGTGGTAGTGTGCCCTGCTTGTCCTGCCCGCTGTTAGCATTCCTCCGCAGGTTATCTGATGAGACGGAGAGTCCTTGTTTACTTGACCCAGCCCTAACTTCAGACTAAGTGCCACTCCATCTCTAATAATCTCCGCCTGCTTTATGGCAGAACACTCCCGGCCTCACCTGCAGTTTTTGCTCTAGATCAGGAGGAGGCCTTGCTGGGGACTACATAGAAGACCAATTCCGATTCCAACACTCCCCTCATTCCCCCCTACCAGGAAGACTGGGGCTCTAGTGAACAGATCTCCCACTGCATGAATGTCCATTTTCTTATTTGTAAAGTGGGGACAATAATTCAAAATCCCAGCTATGGGGAGGGGGAGAGAAGGAAAAGGTGGGGGGAGGGGAAGGGCACAAAAGAAAAACCAGATAGAAGGTGATGGAAGACAATTTGACTTTGGGTGATGGGTATGCAACATAATCAAGGAGCCTAGGCTGCGGGAGGGGAAGAGAGAGACAGAGAGGAAGGAGGGTGTGGGGGGTGGAGAAGCAAATGGGCGCTTCTCCTATGTGCCCTGGCCGGGAAACGAACCCGGGTCCCCCGCACGCCAGGCCGACGCTCTACCGCTGAGCCAACCAGCCAGGGCCAACCTGGAGATGTTTTCTCTGAACATGTTCCCTGATTTATCAATGTCACCCCATTACAATTAATAAAGACAAATTTTTAAAAAATCCCAGCTATACAGTGAGAATCAGAGCTGCTGTTCATTCGGCTTTAGAAAGTTTGTTGAATGACTATCCACAGCACACCTCACACTCAATTTGACAGAGGTAAAACTCTTTAATCTCAGAGTGCCGCTCCCAACTCGCGATCCCCACCCATTCTCCCCCCACATACATCAGGGCCGGAGAGTGAAGGCCCCTGCCCCCAACCTTGGGTGGACGAGAGCCCTTTAAGGCACCTGTGGGGGAAGGGGAGAGGGGCGGGAGCTGGTTACGTCCTGGACAAGGATGAGTTTCGATTGGCAGGCTGTAAAGGGATGGAACCAGCCAGTGTCAGACGCAGGGGCAGGATCAGGCCACCCCTGAAGAGGGGGACCAGAGACCAGTTGCCAGGACTTAGTAAAATGACCTCAGGCCTAGTAGTGTAAAGAACGTAAATTTAAGGCCACAGGTCAATCCTGGGCACAGGAGGGCTTAGCCACGTCCCCAGGAGGCTGAATCCAGTCGGGTAGACTTCAGAAAGTGCGGGTGATGATTCTTGAGATTGGTCAAGACCTTCACGCTCTGAGCCAATCAAATGAAACTGCCCGCTCACCAGTCTGAAATTGGAGCGCCACCACCTAATCCTGGGGCTCGGCTGTACCCTTCCAGAGATGGAGCCAATGCCTTGCGAGCAGAGCCTTGTCGCTAGGCAGAAAACGGAGAGTCAACCAATTTAGGGTTTAGAACCAGCCAGGCCGATTGGAGAGCGAGCCAGTCCCTTAATAGAGAGAATCTGTCGCTGGGCAGAAAAAGGCAACAGACCCTATCGGGAACCTGGATAGGTTCCGCTCCTCCCCGCAGAAGGGGGCGGTAGACTAAAAGGGCGGCAGGGATTGGCTGAGGCTGATCAATCCTGGGCCGGGGATGTGAGAGGCCGGTCCCGAATCTCACTCGGATTGGCGGGCCCCGGGGGCGGGGCCGGGGTGTAGTGTAGGCCTGGGCGGACGCCCAGCGGGAAGGCTCTCTCCCTGGGCCTCAGTATTTCCGTTTCAACTTCTGGAAGTCACTGGTGTTCAGTCGCGGTCGCGGAAGGTCCCCGAAGACCTGGGTGTCCTCGGCCTCCCGCAGCACCAGCGCGCGCATGCTCGCAGCGATGCGGTCCAGGTCAGGCGAGGAGGGCTGCAGGGACAGCGACACGGCCGTGGTCAGCGCCCGCAGCCATGGCCACCGTACCCACACTCACCATGTACCCCGACCCCAACCTTCTATGCCTACACTCTGGGCTCCAGCTCCCCTCCCAGCGCTTTCGCCCCTGTGATGCCGAGCCAGAAGGCCCTTCACCCGATCTCGCTCGATATAGGACCATCCTACTTGGCTCAAAGGCCACCTCCTTCAAGAAGCCTCCTTGCCTTCTCGGCCTGAACCATCGCGTTCTAGTTCCTTCCCACACACTGGAAAAGCTGCTTATCTGACCAGCAGGCTGTGTGCACCCAGTTGGTCTCACATCGAAGGATTTGGATTTGGATCAATTGTCAATCAGGTCTCTGCCACCCACTAGCTAGCCACAGGGATTTCACCCCTGCTGAAGGCTTCATTTTCTGCTCTGAAAGTTGGGGTAAAATCAGGGTCTGAGAAAATCAACACAGGCTGCTCAGAAAAGGTGAACTACCATGTCACCAGCGCTGTCCAGAAAGGTTCTCCTCCATGTCAACCTCCACCTGGGAGGGTCGTGTCATTCTGCCTACAGCCCCAACACCGAGTAGTTCCCATCATCCTGAGCTGCGCCTGGCCCCCAGGTGAGGCCACCATTAGAAGCTGGACCTAAACCCATTCAATTACCAGCCCAGGGCCTAGTACTCAGGCCTTGAGTGTTCAGCAGCTGCTGGACCCTGCCACCGTGTAAACAAGGACACTGACAGGATCAGAGAGACAGTGAACCAGGGGACCTAAGGCCTCCTCCCGTGGAGCCTGTAGTTGCTTTCCTAAAGAAAGCTGGGTACACAGAGGCCTCAGTTTCCCCTCTGCTTCAGGGAGCTTCAATGATCAGGGATGAGGGCCCACTCAGGACAGCCCAGGAAGTACACATGTAGGATCATGGGGGAGAAAGAGAGGACAAGTGGGGGAGGACAAAATCCAGGTAAGGCCAGGAACATTTGGGGTGGGGGGTGGCAGGTGACTGGATCCCCTCTGAGCCTTCGTTTCCCCCACCGGGAGAATATACCAAAATCCTCATGCATTGCTCGCAACATGTGTTCTATAAATGGAGTTGCTCCTAGAGAAGAGGCTTTCTCTACCAGACACTGGGGCTCATTAGAAGGCTGCAATAGTTCACACTGCATGGCTCTGGCCCAAGAACCTGCCTAGTGAGGTGGGAGGATGGATCATTCCTATGAAATGTGGCATCCTTGCTTGAAGGCTTCCTGAAGGAGGTGGCTCTGAGCCCTTCCCACCACTCACCTCCCCCCTCCCATTTGCTCCTCACCGGCCCATTCTCCTCATCTGATGACCGTGCTTCTGTTCTCTTTTCCTTGAAGGGCCAGACGGGCACAGACACAGGCAGGGACTTGGCGTACTGCTGTGTGGGCAGAGCTGAGGCCGGGGGCACTGAGTAGGCAGTGGGGCCAGCGGGGGTCTCCTCGCTCAGGCTGCCGTCTGAGAGAGGGTAGACTTCAGCCTCTGTCCCTGCATCCAACCCAGCCACCATCCCCCCACTTGGGGCATGGGGACAGCCTGGGACACTTGCCATCTGTGCTCTCAGGGTCTGACTCACAGAAGGGCGGCAGGTCCTGGAGCGTGGCATCTTCGTCCATCACAAAGAGCCCTGTGCATCAGAGGCCCAGGCCCGTCAGGTCACCTCCTCAAGCCACTGCCTCTGCTCCCTGCACTGGCCAGGCCCTTGCAAGCCTCAGGGATTCTGGAACTATTATTCCCTCTGCCTCAGACAGCCTTTCCCTGGTTATCAGTCTGGTCATCGGCAGAAACAACTCTAGTTTCTACCTGTTACACCTTCAGGTGAAAGTAACTAGCTGAACAGGAAATCTGTAAAGTCTATTTGAGTGAGATGAACTCACTCAAAATACAGACTGAGAGAAATGTGCGATTATTATGATTCCAGTTGGACAAATGGGAACCTGAAGGCACAAAAGTTAAGCCACTTGCCCAAAGTCCCAGTTAATAAGTGGGGTCGTGGGGATTTGAACCCATTCCACATGGCTCCCGAGTCTGTGCCCTTAACCCTATGCAGGTTTTCTCCAAAAATAGTGAGGAAGGCGGCTACTGATAGTCACAATAACAAACAAGCACCTCCTATTTATTGAGACCCCTGCAAACTCCTACCCATCCTTGACGCCCTAACAGTCCAGTCTAATCTCTGGGAAGTGCCCAACCACCGTGTTCCCCCAAACTGCCAGCTGCTCCTCCCCCGAGTTCCTCAAGTGCTGCTCCATCCCCAATTACTCTTAATCCCCTTTGTTCTCAGAAGCACCGGGCATCCAGATTTGGAAATAAATCCTATTCTGCTCATGCTTCTGGCTCAGGAGGCCCCCCATCCAACCCCACAACTTCCCCAGGACACTGCCTGATGTCAGCTGGACCCGAGTCCCACCAGTTGGCACTGTGTTCGTGTCCAGCACCTTCCAGCAAAGCTGGACCCAGCACACTGTACACAAACCGAAGATCAGAGAGAGAAAATGGCTTGCTCACAGTCACACAAGGACGCACGGGCGAGGCAGCCTGGCACCCAGGCTCTGTGAGGCTCCAGCCTCCACAGAATGTTATGGCTCAGAGACAAACAAGTCTCACCTCTCCAGGGAAACCTACTGCTGAGACAACATGCCATGCAGAGGGCCACCCCAGTCCCTGCCCCGTGACTCTCACCTCCGTTGTCGCTGACGTCCAGCCGCTCCCCAGAGGTCTCCGTCTCTGTCGGCTCGTCCTCGTCTTCCTTGTCTTCCTCCCTGGGCAATGCAGGCTGGGGTGGGCTCCCTACAGGGCTGGGTGGCTGTGGTGCTGGTGGGGGTACAGGGGGCCGAGCGGTGCTGGCCGCTCGGTGGGCCAGGGCGATGTCCTGGAGGCAGTGGCGGGCGGCCTCGGCCAGGGCCCCACGGCCATGGGCTGCATAGGCGCAGGGCCCTGGGCGGGGTGGCGGGGGTGGTGCAGCGGTCAACAGAACCAGCTCCGTGCCAGTCCGGGCCCGGAAGCGCTCAGCAGCCCCCACCACGGCCTCCCACAGCTCCTCGGGGCGCCCCAACGCCATCCGCACCCTGTGGGCAGAGCAGGACAGGGAAATCTGAGGCTGGACTGACTGTACTGTCCCCACCCAGCCCCATGTGTCTGCCTGTCCTGGACACCATTCCCATCCCTCGCATCCACCTGTCCTAGCTGAGATCAGCTTAGCATCTGCCCCCAAAGCCACCACTCCCCCGGAACCCCTCCCCATCCAGACCTCAATCCCAGCCCCAGCCCTCCTGACCTGCACTGTCCCCACCACTCTCATTTCTCCTCTTGGCCCTGGGCTTGGCAGCCACCAGCCACAGGTGAGTAAAGAGCACTTGAGATATGGCGGGTCCAAAGTGGGAGGTGGAATGTGTGTGAAAGCCACACTGGTTCTGAAGACTTAGTACAAAAAAGTAGTGAGTAAATCATCTCATGAGCAATCTGATGGTGATTACATGTTGAAATAATGACATTCTAAATATACAGGCTAAATAAAATACAGTGAAAATGACCTTTATCTGTGGCTCATGGAAAATTTAGATGCATGGCTCATATTATACTTACAGTAGACAGTGCTGCCCTGACCATCATCCCAGCCCCTCTCACACCTCCCAGCCTCCAGCCCAGTCAGCACATGGCCCTGCAGGGGCTCTTCTACATCTGCGATGACCCTGCCCCTTGCCACCAACCCACAGACAAGGTCACAGCCCCTTCCAGGCTGCTGAGGCCTGAAGCTTTCAGCCAAACCTCCCACCGCATACCTACATCACTGGTCCTCCATGTACTTGTCCATCTTTCCCTCACCTCTAGATCGGGTCAGCACATCCACCTTGCCCCATGGGCTCCCCCAACATGAGTGACCCCCATTCCAGGACATATCTCTCTGGGCAGTGCTGTCTGGATCCATGTCTATCTCCCCTGCCAGTGTGGGAGCTCTCCAGGGCGGACCTGGCAGGTTCATCTATGAGCCACCAGCAGCCTTGCCTAACACACACAGGACCGAGAGTGGGACCGATCAGAAAACGGTGGGCTAGCCCTGGCTGGATAGCTCGGTTGGTTAGAGCAGTTTGGAAGTGCAGAGGTTGCTAGTTTGATCCCCGGTCAGGGTACATACAGAAGCACCCCAGTGTTCCTGTCACTCTAAAATCAGTAAAATGAACATTTTTTAAAAAAGAAAGAGCCTGACCAGGCAGTGGCGCAGTGGATAGAGCGTTGGACTAGGATGCGGAAGACCCAGGTTCGAGACCCCGAGGTTGCCAGCTTGAGCGCGGGCTCATCTGGTTTGAGCAAAGCTCACCAGCTTGGACCCAAGGTCGCTGGCTCAAGCAAGGGGTTACTCGGTCTGCTGAAGGCCTGCGGTCAAGGCAATATGAGAAATCAATGAACAACTAAGGTGTTGCAATGAAAAACTGATTGATGCTTCTCATCTTTCCCCCTTCCCATCTGTCTCTGACTCTCTCTCTGTCTCTGTAAAAAGAAGATAATAAAAATAAATTCAAAAATATTTAAAAGAAAAAGAAAATGGTGTGCAAGTTGCTGTCTGAGCCTAGAGTTGGCCCATGATGCTTATCTTTCCTACAAGTCTGTTTTTCAAAAACAAGGCAACCAGAGGTCACAGAATACAAAGCCCTTGCTGAAGCCACACACAGTGAGAGCACAACCAGCACATGTCCTCTCAGACCCCGCACAAGTTTATTCTACCCTTGCTGCATGCCAAGCAGGGACTTGAGTGTGGCATCAACAATCTCATCCCACTCTCTCACCAGCCCTATGAGGGGGGAGCTGTTATCAACCACTTCACACTTGCAACTGAGGCCCAGGCAGAGTCAATATCAGGACCAGGGTCAGACAGCTGAAGAGAAGAACTAGATTGGCAATCTGGAGCCAGAGCCTGTTCTAAATACAAGGGTGCCATCCTGCCTACCTTCGGAGAAAAGGTTTTATAACCTCCTAGTCCAGACAAGAAAAGAGAAACTCAGAGAGCTTAAGACACTGGCCTGAAAGCACACAGCTACAAAGGGCAGGGATTTGACTGACAATGCCATCTGCCCCGACTCCAACACCTAACAAAGCCGGGACGTGCTCAGGGTCTGACAGCCCCTCCTTGAGTCATTCCCACCTGATGGAGGAAACTGAAGCTCAGTGCAAGGAAATGACTGGTCCAAGGTCACACAACCTAACAGTGCTAGGCCTGGGGCTCTTACTTTCTTGGGACACCAGGAATAAACTCCTCTCTGTCCTAGACCTTAGTGTAACAACAGGGCTGCAAAGAAAAAAATGGGGGTGAGTGGGTGTAAGGGTACCCCACCTCAGAAAGCACACACGAAAAGGACGAGAGTGCCGGAGACCTCTCTGGGGACTCTGGTGGATTATCCAAAGGAAAGAAACCAAGACTTGGGGAGTGTCCTGCCCTTCCATTTTCGAGAGGAAGTCCTGTATCTTTCAAAGAGCTAAGAGACAGAGGACACCCCCTCCCCTCAAATGGAGCAGTTTAAGATTAGGGAAAGAGGAAAAGAAGTGAGACCTGTCCTCCACAGGAGGAAGAACAGGGAAAGTGGCCTCTCAGGAGGCGAAGTGAAAGAAACTGACTCCAGGAAGAAGTGAGGAAAAGTTCCCCAAGGAATGAGGAATGCTAATGAAGCCCCCCTGCAACTACCTGTCAAACTGGCAGTGCCACCCCCAACCCCGCTAGAAGGTGGGAGGCTCGAGGATGCACCCCGTAGCCGTAAGGCGGGGTCAATGTCTCGTGTCTTTCTCCACCGCCCAGAGACGTCTCCAGCTCGTCCGGGGGCCAGCGAAGACCCACTTCTCCGGATAGAAAACAGGAAATCCCGCCCAGGTGGGGAGCAGAACAGGAAGTCCCGCCTTTAGACGGGGGAGGGGCGCTTAGCACACACACCACCCCCCGGGAGCCACCACCGACCCTAGGGACATGGTCCACAAAGTAAGAATCCTAGTGGGACTGAAGACCGGAAAATACAGCTCTCTAGGTTTTGCTCAGCTCACACTCGACGGTTCACGCCGGCGATCCCTTTCCAGCGCTCAGCGTGGGGTCGCTGGACGATCTCTAACCCTTGATCTACGCAGGCCATATCTCTCCCATGAGCGGCTCGGCCTCCCCGAGACCCTCTCCTCGGGACCGCTAAATCCTCCCACACCGCGGTTCACAACGCCATCTCCACTCACGTGCCCGCAGCCAGCATGGCCGGCTCGGCGCCGTCGCCGCCCTCAAACGACATGGCGACGGCGTGCGTCATTTCCACGTAGTAGCCCGCCTCCACGTTGCACACTCCGCCTCCCTAATGGAGGCCGCCCGTGACAAAGATGGAGGCCAAAGTGGCTTCACCGGACCCCAGGGGTGCCCATAGATGGGGGAAAGCTTCAGCCCGCTCAGAAACAAGCCTCGATCATTTCGATGTGACCCCCAAGGAATATGGTGGCCTGCACGTACAAACTCAGTGCACAGTAAGACAAGCGAGCAGACGTCCCTCACTTATAATCAACCTCTTGCACAGAACTAGAGGAAAGCAGTGTCTGTTAATGACATGGCAACCAGCCTGCCATCATTTGCCCAAAATGTACACGGGCTCTTCCTCCAACTTAGTTCCTTTCAGCACCAAGACTGGCAAAGATCCAACAAGGCAGCCTTTCTTGTTTCAGTTTGCCCAACTTCAATATGGCGGCTCAGACGGCTTTCTGTCGATGGTGACTCATGAGTTCGTCTGGAATCGCTTCGTTCCCAGGGATACTGACGACTTCATCCCGTTAATCTGAGTTCTTCAGCGCCTTTTGGGATGTACAGCTTCTCTCACCTTTACCTTTCTCGGTTTCTCTTTTCCAGGACCTTGCTGTTGCGCCCCGCAGAAGGATGGGACCACCCCGCGTAAGCATAGCCTCAGCTGACCGTCTTTACCCGTGCCCTCAAGCAAAATGGCACCTTTTTGGCTTCGATGCCAGTATACAATATGGAGAAAGAAGTAGGCGTTTCGGAGAGTTTGAGTGAGGGGGTGGAGCTCTTGGCCCCTCCCCCTTGTTTACTTCTTGGACAGGACGGTGGCACTGCGCCTGCGCACTTCGCTGGATGGCTCCACCTTCAGGGTTTGAGCCCTATGACTTACCCTCACGGTTCAAGTTCAACCACCCCATTCAGAGAGATAGTAACATCCACTCCTCCTCTAAAATAGGCAAGGGCGCTACCACTGTCGGGGATTGAGGTGAATTTCATATCCGGATGTGACAGCACGTTGACCCGGAAAAGGGGGGAGCCGCATCTGTGGATCCTCGGCCGCGGCTATGGAGGGAGCCGGTTACAGGGTAAGCACAGCGATCGCGTTCTTTCTCTTCTGTCTATATGAAACCGTCCCCTCCAGTGGTCAACTCTCTCCCCTCAAGACATGCCTGGGCTCTGGTAGCCCGTCCTATCCGTAGAAAATACACCGTTCCCTGATAAACGCTCGGTCGCCCTTCCCTCCACTGCCCTAGGGAAGTCCCACTTATCTTTTGGCCCTGCCTCCTGGGCTGCTGAGATATTCATCTGGGCCCGCCCCTTTTGGAATGCAGTTTTCCCCTTCTACCCCAATTTGTCTTCCTCCTCCTTCCACCCTCCACTGCCCCGCGGACATTTCGCTGGTATTCACGATTCACCAGTCCGGATCTCATGCCCTAGGTATGCATTCTCCGGACCCCGCCCCTTGGGGAAATAGCGACTCCCTCTGCCTGACCCCATTGGCTCCCGTCTGGGTCCCGCCCCTTGGGTGTCTTTTGAGCTTGGGCCCCATTCCTCATTGGTTCCCATCCGCAGGTGGTGTTTGAGAAGGGAGGTGTGTACCTGCACACCAGTGCCAAGAAGCATCAAGATCCGGACTCCCTCATCGCTGGCGTCATCCGTGTTGTGGAGAAGGTGGGCCAGGAGGGAGCAGGGCTCGGGCAGACCCAGATCGTGATGGAGGCTACATCTATAGGAGGGATGGTTTGGTTGTCAGCGATGGGATCTTAGAAAGAGGGGCTGGGACTGGAGAGAGACAGGGCTTTGTCAAGCTGAGATTCCAAAATGAGGAATAAGTGTGGCAGTATGGTTTGGAGAGTTAGAAGGAGAGCCCCTCTAACCCCTTTTTCCTTCCCTCAGGACAATGACGTCCTCCTGCACTGGACTCCCGTAGAGGAAGCTGGAGATGCCACCCAAATCGTCTTCTCCAAGAAGGTAGACTTTCCTCACTTCCTCCTTCTCCACTTGCATTTTTCAAATTGAGGCAGTGGAAGGAGTATGAAAGATCTGGTACAATCTCAGACCTACCCTTGGGGTAAATGGGATCCTGTTTGATTTCCTTGTCTCTGAAATGGGGCTGAAGATGCCCATTCATGCAAAGGAAGCAGATATCGTGAGGTTCGTGGCCATGGGGACAGCTGCCCCCTCAACCTGTTACTTCGTAGGAGAGCCCTGCCAGGACATGAGAGGATAACTCAGACTGTGGCTCTGAGTTTCATGGGCTGTTAGCCCAGAAGAACTTGAAGAAGTGTGGCATTTCCTCTGGGGCGGTCCTGCCATCATGTCCGTAGAGAAAACAGGACTTGACTGAGGCTACTCATCCACTTCGAGAGCAGCACTCCCTCCATCCTTGCCCTTCTCATCACATAGTCCTCTGAGGTTTCTTGCCATGTCCTGTGCTAGACAGTGCTGGCACCCAGAGATGAGTTAAGCCCAGACCCTGCCTAAGGTCTCTCCCTCATTCTCTTTTTGAGAAATTGAGGCTCCTTTCCAGAGGTCAGAAAAGCTAGGAGAGCCCTGGCTAGGTAGCTCAGTTGGTTAGAACATCATCCCAATACACCAAGGTTGCAGGTTCTATCCCCAGTCAGGGCACATACAAGAACCATCTGATGAAGGTGCATAATAAGTGGAATAACAAAGCGATATTTCTCTCTTCTCTCTCTAAAATCAACTTTTTAAAACACTAGAGGTGTTGGGACTTGGGTTTGAACCCAGGCATGCTGGGAGCCTCGCCTTTTCCTGGGGAGCAGACAATTGGGCTTGGATTCTGAAGATGAGAAGGGGGCAGGAGGAAGTGATTTCAGGTCAAAGGAAGAAAGGGGATGTGTCGAGAGGGGTTTGCTGGACAGGTGGTTGGGCCTGCGTTACCAGGCTCAGAACCCTGGACCTGTCCTGGACGCCTGAGGGAAAAATAAGTGTAAAAAGCGCCCTGGTGGGGAATGTGGGACATGGACCAAAGGACTGAAGGAAGGGAGATCGAGAGATTGGAAGCTAGAAGGTCAGGGAGGGGGCAGATACGATTAGCCAGGGGGAGAGGATGAAGTTTCATCTGGGTCATAGGGTTTCAAATAACGTCGGGGGCTAACATGGAGATTCCAGACCCACTCCTCCACCCCTCCAAGGGAGGTAGGGCAGAAACAACTGGGAGCTTGCACTTTTCACAAACCTGGAAGTCAGTCTGAGTGTTCTTGAGAATGTCGTTATCTTCCTTGACACTTGTATTTTCAAATAACAGAAACCCATAGGGTGGGCTTCAGCAGAAAGGGCATTCAGGGTACATTCAGCTCCAAGGAACACAAAACCAGACTGATGACAGATTAAGCAGACAGGATCATTTCTCTCATCTCACAAGACTCCCAGAGGTGTAGGGCTGCTGGCCTCAATTGCTGATGTCAGGGCCTGGATCACTGAGACACTACTATGATTGCTTAGATGGCCTTTATTTTATTTTGTTTTTTAGATTTTTTTTTTTAGACTTTATTTATTCATTTTAGAGAGAGAAGAAAGAGAGAGAAAGGGGGAGGAGCAAGAAGCATCAACTCCCATATGTGCCTTGACCAGGCAAGCCCAGGGTTTCAAACCGGTGACCTCAGCATTCCAGGTCGATGCTTTATCCGCTATGCCACCACAGGTCAGGCTTACCTAGGTGGCCTTTAAATACCTGCTTTGGTTCCAGTTTTTTTTCTTCTATTTATTCATTTTAGAGAGGAGAGAGAGTGAGAGAGAGAGAGAAGGAAGGGGAAGGAGCAGGAAGTATCCACTCCCATATGTGCCTTAACCAGGCAAGCCCAAGGTTTTGAACTGGTGACCTCAGTGTTCCAGGTCGATGCTTTACCCACTGTGCCACCACAGGTCAGGCAGCGTCTACATTTTTTCTTTCTTTCTAATATTTAGAGAAAGAGAAGAAAGGAGAAGATGACAAACATCAGTTTGTTGTTCCACTTATTTATTTAGTCATTGGTTGATTTTGTATGTGCCCTGACCGGGGATCAAACCCACATGTACAGAGACAACACTAACCAACTGAGCTGCCCGGCCAGGTCCTATAGCATCTACCTTTTAAGGCAAGAAGAAGTGGGCAGACAGGGTGTCAATCACATCTTTCCTCATCAGGAAAAACAAGATTTCTCAGAAACCCTCTGCACTGGTTAGGAATTGTGTTTGGCTGTGCATAGCAGAAATAGTACTTGAAGCTCATTCCTCTTCTATTAAAAAGTATAGGTTTGGCCTGACCAGGCGGTGGCGCAGTGGATAGAGCGTCGGACTGGACACTGAGGACCCAGGTTCGAGACCCCGAGGTCGCCAGCTTGAGCACGGGCTCATCTGGTTTGAGCAAAAGTTCACCAGCTTGGATCAAGGTCACTGGCTCGAGCAAGGGGTTACTCAGTCTGCTGAAGGCCCATGGTCAAGGCACATATGAGAAAGCAATCAATGAACAACTAAGGTGTCTCAATACGCAACGAAAAACTAATGATTGATGCTTCTCATCTCTCCCTTCCTGTCTGTCTGTCCCTGTTTATCCCTCTCTCTGACTCTCTGTCTCTGTAAAAAAAAAAAAAAAAAAAAAGTACAGGTTCGCCTGACCAGGCAGTGGTACAGAGGATAGAGTGTTGGCCAGGGATGCTGAGGACCCAGGTGCGAAACCCTGAGGTTGCCAGCTTGAGCATAGGTTCATCCGGCTTGAGCGTGGGGTCATAGACATGACCCCATGGTCACTGGCTTGAGTCCAAAGGTCACTGGCTTGAAGTCCAAGGTTGCTGGCTTGAGCCCAAGGTTGCCGGCCCTAACAAGGGATCACTTGGTCTGCTGTAGCCCCCCAGTCAAGGCACATATGAGAAAGCAATCAATGAACAACTAAGGTACCACAACTATGAGTTGCTGCTTCTCATCTCTCTCCCTTCCTGTGTGACTGTCCCTGTTTGTACCCCCTTTCTCTCTCTCTCGCTGAAAAAGAAAAAAGTACAGGTTCACGTGTCATCAATGACCCAGTTTCCTTCCATTCTCACTATACCATTCTCCACATGTTGTATCCATCCTCAAGGCTCTCATGGTCTAAAAAGGATGCTGGAGCTCCAGCCCTTTTGACTGTTTTTGCTCACTCTACATTTGTGTTGCAGATTGGCCAAAGAACTTTGCTCATCATGACTACTCAAGGAAGTATGCTGCTAGAGCAGTCACCATCTTAAAAGTCACCATTCCTTGTGATAGAGGGAAAGAGCTCTAGAGGTCTTCCCCCCACAATGAAATGACCCATCCAGGAAGTGATACATCCCAGCCCCTTGGCCAGAACTGCTCACCTGGCTCCACCCAGCCAATAGAGTTCAATGAGCTGTGAATCTGCTGTTCGCCTGAGAGGCAGAGAGCTGCTAATATTTGGCAAATAGCATAGAGGACAGTGATGGCTTTGCCACGGGTGGATCAGGAGTCGTGTGAATGGGTGTCTCTGCTAGTTCTTGGCCCTCCCCTCCTGGCCCTAGTTTGTTGCTATAGCTCTAAATACCAAGTCGCCCTTCCGCAGCACCCAACAGTGTACCAGAGGGTGTTCATTCTTGTACGTGCCTTTTTCCAGTATTTCCTTTCTTCATACTCCCCATAGATACTCTCTCAGCTGCCATTGGGTAGAGCAGGGTCTGTAGGCCACTTGAAACTGCACAGGATGCTGGGAAAGTGAATAGTAGAGTTCACTTTCTGTTATGAGAGGCGCTCAGTCAGCCTGGAAGCAGCAGCAGAAATGGCTGTTGGGTAGACTAACAAGTCTGGGTCCTTCTGCTGTTGCTCTAATCAAGCAAGGTTTGTTGCAGGAGTTCCAAAACATTCCAGTTACTTTAAGCAGCAAGGGATTACATGCAAAAAAGTGGAGGCTTATGGAATTTTACTGGGGCTGGAGGAACAGTATGGACACTTCAGAACTGACCTGACAGCGAAGCTGCCACCACTGCCAAGATGAGGGCTGTGGTGAATGGGACTGGCATTGGAGCTGTTGGGTTCAGGAGCACATCACTGCTACTCGGCCCCCCACAGAGCTAGTGGCTGGGCCCTGGAAGGCTGGCTGGCCTCACCACTGCCCAGCTACCTAAGTGCAGGAAGATTTAGACCAGGGGTCCCCAAACTTTTTACACAGGGGGCCAGTTTACTGTCCCTCAGACCGTTGGAGGGCCAGACTATAAAAAAAAACTATGAACAAATCCCTATGCACACTGCACATATCTTATTTTAAAGCATAAAAAAAAAAAAAAAAAAAAAAAAAAAACGGGAACAAATACAATATTTAAAATAAAGAACAAGTAAATTTAAATTAACAAACTGACCAGTATTTCAATGGGAACTATGGGCCTCCTTTTGGCTAATGAGATGGTCAATGTGCTCCTCTCACTGACCATCAATGAAAGAGGTGCCCTTTCCAGAAGTGCGGCAGGGGCCGGATAAATGGCCTCAGGGGGCCGCATGCGGCCTGTAGGCCATAGTTTGGGGACCCCTGATTTAGACAGATGAGGCTCCTGTTTGCTCATCAGCCAAACAGGGCCATAATGGCCGAAAGTTGCCCTCACCTAATTTCTGCTTTACAGATCTGAGTATATGTGATTGGTAGACTCTATCTTGTTTCGGGCACTCTAGCTGCAAGGGAGTTTGGGAAATGTTTTTAGGCCTTATAGTTAGGGCTTTGATTGTTTTTAATTTTTGTGTATGGTCACAAATAATAGTCTAATTCTTTTGCATGAGGCGCTCTAATTTTCCCAGCACCATTTATTGAAGAGACTTTTTTTTCCTTCATTTTTTGTTTTTTGGCTCCATTGTCAAAAATTATCTGCCCGTATACATATGGGTTTATATCTGGGCTCTCAGTTCTCTTCCATTGGTTTGTGTATCTCTCTCTGCCGATACCATATTGTTTTCATTATTGTTGCTTTGAAGTATAATTTGAAGTCAGGAAGTGTGATGCCTTCAGCTTTGTTCTTTTTCTCTCAGGATTGCTCAGTGGTGGCTGTCCCCTGTGACCAGGTCACCTCAGTCCCACCACAGCACCCCTGTGGGGGAATGTGGTGATGGGGTTCTGAGCTCATGAAATCCCAGCGCTGTCCCCTGCAACTAGATGCTGCTGGTAGTACAACTGCAACAGGTTGGGGTGGGTGACCTGGGAGAGGTCAGCTGGCGCACTCACGGCTTTGTTCTCCTCCCAGTCATGGCAACTGCCAGACCTCAGCTGCTTCATGCCAGCATCTTCACCTTGGTATCTCCACCCGTCGCTGGGATCAGCCGCAATGCTCCTGCTGCTCAGGGAAGATTGCTTCTGCCTCTCCAGTTCTCAGGGCTGCGGATAACGTGCTCTGTAGCCTGATGCTCACTGCTACAGCTTCTTCTGGGACCTGCTGCTAGCTCTGGGAGAGGAGGGGCCGGGCTCCGTGGCTTTGTTTTTCTGCTTAGTAATGGTGGCTGCGAGACAACTGTGGGTGTCCCTCTGCGCTCCGTCACCTTCCTGGTCACTGGGCTACATTGCAGTGGGCAGGGAACATTCACTGTGCATCTCTGCTCCTCGAGGCTGTAGGGAGTGCAGGTGGCAGCCTGACTTCCTCTCTCCTGAGACCCTCCGTGAGCTCTGGGCTGCACCCAGCCATCTCTGCTCTGCTCCCTTCCCTCCTATTTGCTCCAGTTCACCCACCTTCAGGTGTTTCAGTGTGGGGAATCTCTCAACTGCATGTGTTGAGCAGTAAATCCTTTGTTGAAATATAACTGTTCAGTTACCCTAATGTAACTCAGTTAGTTAGAGCATCATGCTGGTATGCCAGGGTTGTGAGTTCTATCCTTTGACAGGGCATATACGAGAATCAACCAATGTATGCATAAAAAATAAGTGGAACGGCCCTGGCCGGTTGGCTCAGTGGTAGAGCGTCGGCCTGGCGTGCAAGAGTCCTAGGTTCGATTCCCGGCCAGGGCACACAGGAGAAGCGCCCATCTGCTTCTCCACCCCCCCCCCTCCTTCCTCTCTGTCTCTCTCTTCCCCTCCCGCAGCCAAGGCTCTATTGGAGCAAAGTTGGCCCAGGCGCTGAGGATGGCTCTGTGGCCTCTGCCTCAGGCTCTAGAATGGCTCTGGTCGCAACAGAGCGACGCCCCAGATGGGCAGAGCATCGCCCCCTGGTGGGCATGCCGGGTGGATCCCGGTCGGGCACATGCGGGAGACTATCTGACTGCCTCCCCGTTTCCAACTTCAGAAAAATACAAAAAAAAAAAAAAGTGGGCCTGACCTGTGGTGGCGCAGTGGATAAAGAGTCAACCTGGAAATGCTGAGGTCGCCGGTTCAAAACCCTGGGCTTGCCTGGTCAAGGCACATATGGGAATTGATGCTTCTAGCTCCTCCCCCCTTCTCTCTCTCTGTCTCTCCCTCTCCTCTCTAAAATGAATAAATAAATTAATTAATTTTTTAAAAAGTGGAACAACAAATTGATATCTCTCTCTCTCTCTTCCTTCCTTTTTCTAAAATCAATAAAGGACAGTTTCTTTAATGTTTATTTTATTGATTTTAGAGCGAGACCAGGAGAGAGACAGGAACATCTGTTCCTGTATGTGCCCATATCGGGCATCAAACCAGTAACCTCTGTGCTTTGGGACGATGCTCTAACCAACCTGGCTACCCAATGAGGACTAATATCAATAAGGAAGATTTTTTTTTAAGTGAGGGGATGGGAGATAGACAGACTCCCACATGCATCCCCAACCAGGATCCACCCAGCAACCCGTCTGGGGCCAAAGTTCAAATCAGCCGAGCTATCCTCAGTGCCCAGGGCTGATGTTCGAACCAGTCAAGCCACTGTCTGTGAGAGAGGAAGACAGAGAAGGAGGAGAGGGAGGGGTGGAAAAGCAGATGGTCGCTTCTCATGTGTGCCCTGACCGAGAATCAAATGCAGGATGTCTGCACAGTGGACTGACACTCTATCCACTGAGCCAACTGGCCAGGCTGTAAGAATTTTTAAAAAAAAGAATTACAACTCCTCTTGTTGAAACTTCAAGGGGAGAGACCAGGGGAACCTCTCACGCTGTCATTCTTCTAACGTCACTCCTCATGCTATTTTTATAACCTGTGGACCAGCTACTTTTTTTATTGAAATAGAATTTACTTAACACAGAGATCTTTAGATTTTTGAAGTGCATAATTCAGCGTTTTTCAGTATTCACAAGATTCTGCAACCCTAGCCAGTGTCCAATTCCAGAACATTTTGTCATGATCAAAAGAAATTGTAGCCTGACCAGGCGGTGGCGCAGTGATAGAGCGTCGGACTAGGATGCGGAAGACCCAGGTTCGAGACCCCGAGGTTACCAGCTTGAGCACAGGCTCATCTGGCTTGAGCAAAAAGCTCACCAGCTTGGACCCAAAGTCGCTGGCTCAAGCAAGGGGTTACTTGGTCTGCTGAAGGCCCGCGGCCAAGGCATATATGAGAAAGCAATCAATGAACAATTAAGGTATCGCAACGAAAAACTGATGATTGATGCTTCTCATCTCTCCGTTCCTGTCTGTCTGTCCCTATCTATCCCTCTCTCTGACTCTCTCTCTGTCTCTGTAAAAAAAAAAAAAAGAAACTGTAGCTATAAGTAGTCCTTCCTTCCCTGAGTTCCTGGCAACCACTAACCTACTTTCTGTCTCTAAGATTTGCCTCTTCTGGACATTTCACATACTATAGCTAGGATCATACAGTTGTGGTCTTTTGTGACTGGCTTCTTTTATTAATATTTAGGACACTTCCACGGTTCATCCGTGTTGGAGCATGGAGCATGGTGAATCAACTGTGTGACTCAAACACATTTACTTTATTCATCAGTTTGGTGGACATTTTGGGTTGCTTCCACTTTTTTTTTTCATTGATTTTTACAGTGAGAAGGGGGCATGGAACAAGAAGTCCAGCTCATAGTTCTTCACTTTAGTTGTTCATTGATTGCTTATTGTATGTGCCTTGACCCGGCAAGCCTGGGGTTTCAAACTGGCGACCTCAGCGCTCCAGGTCCATGCTCTGTCCACTGTGCCACCATAGGTCAGGGTGCTTCCCCTTCTTTGCTATCGTGAACAGTGCAGCTATGAATGTTCATGTATGAGTTCCTGTGGGACATTTATATTCGTTTCTGTAGGATTCATACCTACAAGTGGGACTGCTGGGTCACGTGGTAATTCCATGTTCCCCTTGTTGATGAACTGCATGACTTCCCACAGCAGCTGCACCACTGTACATTCCCACCTCCATCTTCCCAACACTTGTTATTACCTGTCTCCTTTATTCTAGCCATTCTGGTGGGCACGCAGGGGTATCCGATGTGGCTCTGATTTGAGCTGCCCTAGTGAATACCACTTACTTCAACACTGCGACCCCGGGAGTCCGACGGCAGAGCACCCTGCCCGTCTACCTGCTGCCAGGTGGTAGTGCTTTGATGAGCGTCACCGGGAGACATGGCTTGCAGTCCTGACCCAGTCCAGTCCTTAGCTGTTCTGGATAACCCTGGTGCCCTCTTTGTGCCTCAGTTTCTCTCTGTGCAGAGGGGCTGTTTTCCAAGATAGTCTCGTGGCTCTGATCTGGAAACTCAATCCACAACCTCTCTTTTCCTTTGATTCCCCAAGGATGCCAGTGCAGGGGACTCCTGCACCTCAGAGGAGGAGCCGACCTTTGACCCCGGCTATGAACCCGACTGGGCTGTCATCAGCACTGTGAGGCCACAGACCCGCCACTCAGAACCCACAAGAGGTAAGCTGAGCTAGTACCCCTGGGGGGCAGGTGGTGACACATCTTACTGTCAGTGGTCATGGCTCCATGGGCTTCACTGCCCACAGTCAGGATGGCCGCCCAGCACTGGCCTTCCAGTCCTGGGAGAGTGGGTGGCGATGCAGGCTGTCCTCAGCCCAGGTTAGCACGGCCAGCATCTCCAGGGGCTGCAGACTTGCTCACTCTGCCAGGCTCCCTGATTGGCTGTGGGCACCCCACATGAGTCTAAGCCATGGGAGTCTGTATCTTCAGGGTGACAGGTGAATTCAGGCCATCTTGGAGTGTCACAGGGCATGGGTGGCACCAGGGGAGGCCTCTCATCCCTCCGGGGCTGGAGGAGCCTTCCAGAAAAAGGTAGTGCCTGGCACTGATGACATTTGGCATGGGGCACCAGCCTTTCCTTGTGGCTCCAGAGTGAGGTCTGGAGCAAAGAGAAGGTTGGAGGTGACGGGGCAGGGGCAGCCGTGAGGAATCTGGTCTGCGTCCTGAGGGCCACAGGGCGCTGATTTCGGAGCAAACACATGTCTCCCGGTCTGGGCTCCGTGACATTTTAGTCATTCTGTTTCATGGAAATGTGGGGTGACCCAGAGCTTCCAGAGGGCAGGGCTTGGGGCTGCTTCATGGTGGGCTCACAGGACATGACTGTGTTATCCCCTCGGTGCAGAGTCCAGCCTGTCCCGGGACTCTTGGGCCTTCTCGGTGAGCCTGGGGGAGCTCAAGTCCATCCGCCGGTCCAAGCCCGGCCTCAGCTGGGCCTACCTGGTCCTGGTGACCCAGGCCGGAGGTTCCCTGCCTGCCCTGCACTTCCACCGCGGGGGCACCCGCGCCCTGCTCCGCATCCTCAGCCGCTACCTGCTGCTGGCCAGGTGAGTCTTCTCCCAGCGCCGGGCCTTTGTGCCAGGCCCTGTCCCTCTACAGCCAAAGCTGGCCCCTCAGGGCTGTGAGAAACACAATTCAGGATGATTTCAAGGCAGAAAAAGGGAATTGACTGGCACGTGTAACCACAAAGCCAAAGGGTAGTTTGGTTTCAGGCAGGCTTGGGGTCCTAGGATATTGGAAAAAGTTGATTGCTTCCAAGTTTCTGTCCTCAGGGAAGGCCCTCATTGGCCTGGGTTGTGTGCCCACCCCTGGGGCCCAGCTCTGGTCCCAGGCAGTAGTTGGGACCCTTAGCACCTGGAGGGAGGAGGGGGCAGACGCAGGGCCCTCTGTGTGTGTGTGTGTGTGTGTGTGTGTGTGTGTGATCAAAGCACGTCCCTCCAGCTCCCCACAGGACTCCCGCCTCTACCTCGTCTTCCCCCATGACTCCTCTGCCCTCTCCAACTCCTTCTACCACCTCCAGCTCTTCGACCAGGACAGCTCCAATGTGGTGTCTGTGAGTCCCCAGGCTGAGGGTTGTGTGGAGGGAGGGGGGACTGTGGTTGGGGTGAGGCTGTGACCGACCCTTGGCCCTGTCCCCAGCGCTTCCTCCAGGACCCCTACTCCACCACCTTCAGCAGCTTCTCCCGTGTGACCAACTTCTTCCGGGGAGCTCTGCAGCCACACCCTGAGGGGGCCTCCCCCGACCTCCACCCAGTCCCCGACGATGAGCCTGAGCCTGGGTTCGAGGTCATTTCCTGTGTGAGTATCAGGGTAGACCCCATTACTTTTGCCTGTCACCTTGGCCATGTGACTGCTTTTCCCAGGGCCTCAGTGTCCTCCCTGGAAAAGTGGGGATAATAATGGCCCCACCCTCACCAGGTAGTGTGAGTGACTGTGGAAAGTGCTAACAGCTTGTGCTCCTGGTGCTTGTTAACGGTTGGGGGGGCCCTTCCAGGCTTGGGGGTGACTTTGTCACTGCCTGTTGAGCTAAGGGCTGAGGTGACCTTAAGGTGGCCTGGCATAGGGGTCAGGGGTACTGTGGGGTCCCCCACAGACAGGGCTCACTTGCCTCGTGTCCTGTAGGTGGAGCTGGGTCCTCGGCCGGCGGTGGAGCGGGCACCTCCGGTCACAGAGGAGGAGTGGGCCCGCCACGTGGGCCCTGAGGGCCGCCTGCAGCAGGTCCCCGAGCTGAAAGCCCGGATCTTCTCAGGAGTGAGGCGCCGGGTTTGTGAGGGAGGCAGGGCTGGGGCTGCAGGCTGCCAGGGGGCCCCCCTCTGAGCTGCCTGCCTGCCCCATCCCCAGGGTCTGAGTCCCAGCCTGAGGCGAGAGGCCTGGAAGTTCCTCCTGGGATACCTCCGCTGGGAGGGTTCAGCTGAGGAGCACAAGGCCCACATGCGCAAAAAAACGTGAGTGGGAGGCTCCTGCCCCGCCTGTTCTGGCTCCGGCCCCTGACTGCCCGGCCTCCCATGTTGATGGGAGGCTGGTGGTGCATGCGTGCCAGTGGCCGGCAGGTGTGCACACACATTGCTCTCCAGACATTGGTGCGAGCCTGTCACGTGCTGGGCACCACGGGGGCCCCCGCTCCGTTGCTGTTTTTATCCTGTCACCACACTTTGCTCTCAAAATTCCTGAACTCTCCTCATTCCCTGTATATATTGTGCCCCTGCTGTGCATCCTGGTCCCCACACCAGAGGTGGTGACAGACGCAACAGAAGCCCGTGTCAGGAAATACCAGGAGGGGGCCGGGCTGGGTCTGCGTGGGCAGAGGGGCTGTGAGGCGCTGACCCGGGCGGAGCCTGGGGGACCCAGGCGCTGGCAAGGTGTCTGCAGGCCCACCCCTCTCTCCCCGCAGGGACGAGTATTTCCGCATGAAGCTGCAGTGGAAATCCGTGAGCCCGGAGCAGGAGCGGAGAAACTCACTGCTGCACGGATACCGCAGTCTCATCGGTGCGTTGGGGCCTGGAGGGGACCTTGTTGGGGGAGATGGGAGTGAACCAGGGTGGGAGGGGCCAAGGACTGGGCGGGGGCGGGAGCCAGCCTCCTTGGGTTTAAATTCCAGCTCTGCCACTACTTAACTGCGAGACATTGGCAAGTGATTTTAGCTCTGTGCCTCAGTTTCCCCATCTGTGGACGGTTCATAACCATCAGTGCTAGGTGGACATGGGGAGCATGCGCCTGTCTCCACAGTGGGCAGGTGGTTGTGGGACCGGCCCACATCTGCTGGGGGTCTGCCAGCAAGAGGAGAGGAAGCCAGCGACAGTGGCCAACAAGGACGCGCCCCACCCCCCACACCTTTCTCACCTTTGTACCCTGCACCCTATCCTTCAGAGAGAGACGTGAGCCGCACGGACAGGACCAACAAGTTCTATGAGGGTCCTGAGAACCCAGGGCTGGGCCTGCTGAATGACATCCTTCTCACCTACTGCATGTACCACTTCGACCTTGGTGGGCACTGGTGGGAGGGGGTTGCCGTCAGGGGTGCTGAGAGCCTGGGAGGGGCTCTGACCTCCTGTCCCCGCAGGCTACGTCCAGGGCATGAGTGACCTTCTCTCCCCAATCCTCTACGTTGTTCAGAACGAGGTGGATGCCTTTTGGTGTTTCTGTGGCTTCATGGAGCTTGTGGTAAGGCTCAGGGTGGGGGTGGGAGATGGGCCCCCTTCAAGGGGTGGGGTGCAGGCCCTCACGTGACCCTCCCCCCACAGCACGGGAACTTTGAGGAGAGTCAGGAGACCATGAAGCGGCAGCTTGGGCAGCTCCTGCTGCTCCTCCGAGTGCTGGACCCACCGCTCTGTGACTTCCTGGGTATGTGTCTTGGTGGGTGGGTAGGGGACAGCAGTGCCACAGATGTTGCCAAGAGTCTCTGGGAATTAGTGGCCACAGTGTCCAGGACATTTGGTTCCAATCCACACAAAAATGCCCAGCATAACGCAGAACCCAGAACTTACCTGTGAAAGCAGGATTGCAATTTGTAGCAAAACCTCAGCAGTGGCGGGTGTGTGCACGCTGCTGTGTGCTGCCCCCCCCCCTCCCCGCTCCTCAGGCAACCTCTGAGCATCTCTTATCTCCACCCACCTCAAGCCAGAGATTGGAAACAGGTTCTCTGGCCTCCTGGTGCTGGGACTGCTGCAATTCTGGTTTTAAAGTGTTTTTTCAGCCTGACCTGTGGTGGCTCAGTGGATAAAGTGTCGACCTGGAAATGCTGAGGTCGCCGGTTCGAAACCCTGGGCTTGCCTGGTCAAGGCACATATGGGAGTTGATGCTTCCAGCTCCTCCCCTCCCTTGTCTCTCTCTGTCTCTCCTCTCTCACTCTCTCTGTCTCTCCCTCTCCTCTCTAAAATGAATAAAAAATTTTTTTTTGAAGTGTTTTTTCATGCCTGAGCAGGTGGTGGCACAGTGGATAGAGCATCGGCCTGAGACGCAGAGGACCCAGGTTCAAAACCCCGAGGTCGCCAGCTTGAGCGCAGGCTTGTCTGGCTTGAGCACTGGTTCACCAGCTTGTGTGGGGTTGCCAGTTTGAGTGTGGGATCATAGACATGACCCATGGTCACTGGATTGAGCCTAAGGTCACTGGCTTGAGCAAGGGGTCACTGGCCGGGCTAGAGCCCCCTGGTAAAGGGCCATATGAGAAAGCAATCAATGAACAACTAAGGTGCCACAACAATGAGTTGATGTTTCTCATCTCTCTCCCTTCCTGCCTGTCTGTCTGTCTGTCCGTCTCTTGCTAAAAATAAAATAAGCCTGGCCAGGATGGCACAGTGGATGGAGTGTCAGACTGGGATGCAGAGGACCCAGGTTCGAGACCCCGAGGTCGCCAGCTTGAGCGCAGGCTCATCTGGTTTGAGCAAAAGCTCACCAGCTTGGACCCAAGGTTGCTGGCTCGAGCAAGGGGTTACTTGGTCTGCTGAAGGCCCACAGTCAAGGCAATATGAGAAAGCAATCAATGAACAACTTAGGTGTCGCAATGCACAACGAAAAACTAATGATTGATGCTTCTCATCTCTCTGTCCCTGTCTATCCCTCTCTCTGTCTCTGAAAAAAATAAAATTTTTACTTGTCAACCCTGGCCAGTTTGCTCAATGGGTAGAGTGTCAGCCTGGCATGTGGACATTCTGGGTTCAATCCCCGGTCAGGGCACACATGAGAAGCAACCATCTGCTTCTCTTCCTTTCCCTCTCTCCCTTCTCTCTCTCTCTCTCTTCTCTCTCCTCTCATAGCCAGTGGCTTGATTGGTTTGAGCATTGGCCTCAGGCACTGAGGATAATTCAGTTCAGTCTAGCATCAGCCCTTAGTCAGGGCTCATGTGGGACTCTATGTTCCCTTCTCTCACTGAAAAAAAAAAAATTTGACCTGACCTCCTGGACATTTAGGTTATGTGCAGTTTTTCATCATGAGGAATATAGTCTGTTTCTTTAGGTAAAATTCCAGAGAGTAAAATTGTATCTAGGGCAGTACATATTTTTACACCCTTTGAAATGTCTGTCCCCACCGTTGCTTTCCTGGAAAGTTATACCAACTTCTGTTTTTGGTTTGTTTGTTTTAATTGGATTTTATTGGGTTAGCTTGTAGTTTCCTCACGCCCCCGCCAGCCCTGGGTCTCACTGCATCCCTCCACATCAGATCGGAAAACCAGGGCCGCCTCACCTGGTCTGGGGTTCGGAAGGCAGGATGGGAGAGGTTCCTGTTGACAGAGCATTCCTGTCTTGGCCCAGAGGCCTTCCCACACTGGGCATGAGTGACTTGCCTAGACAGGTGGAGAGTCTCACAGCCAGAAGACAGTCTCAGTCGCACCCCTGGGCACACTGTGAATGAGGATGAGACCAGCACTGGTTTTGAGCCTGTTCTTCGCTTAGCCACTTTTCCCCTGCTGTCCTCTAGATTCCCAGGACTCTGGCTCTCTGTGTTTCTGCTTCCGGTGGCTGCTCATCTGGTTCAAGAGGGAATTCCCCTTCCCAGATATCCTTCGGCTGTGGGAGGTGGGCCAACTGGCATGGGTGTGAGGCCCGGGGAAGGTGGGCAAGCGCGGACCTGGGTGGAACCTCAAGCAGAGGCTGGGCAGTGACCCCTCCCTCTGGCAATACCTAGGTGCTGTGGACGGGGCTTCCGGGCCCCAATCTGCACCTGTTGGTGGCCTGCGCCATCCTGGACATGGAGCGGGACACCCTCATGCTTTCGGGCTTTGGCTCCAATGAGATCCTCAAGGTGAGCCCTGACCCTCCTGGTCCCCACCTTCTCCTTGCCCATCCTGACTTGCGCAGAGGAGACACGGCGGCTGGCTGGGAGTTCCGTGCAGTCTGGCACTGTGTCTATTCCACAGGACTTGGCAGTGGTCGGAACTCAAAGTAGGGTTGTTCAAAGTACGGTTAGCTCTGAGCACTGCAGCTGTGAGACCAGATATTTTTCTCCTACCCATCCCATGGCTTGCAGTAGTGTCCTCACAGAGCATGTGGCCTGTGTGTGAGTGGGTCCCCCAGGATATAAACCCGGACAGGCTGGCCACAGCGATGGGGCTTGGTGCTATTTCCCTTCCCAGTGTCCTGCATCTGGCAAGCAGCCTGGGACAATGTGACCTCCCTAATCCCCCAGCTCCACTCTGAGCCCCAAGAGGGCCAGCCCCACCCGTCTTCCCTCCATTGTGTGGCACACAGTAGGTGCTCTGGCGGTGGTGGCTGAGTGCCTCCGGGCAGGCAGGCCTGACCCACCCCCTCCCTGCAGCACATCAACGAACTGACCATGAAGCTGAGTGTGGAGGACGTACTGACCAGGGCCGAGGCGCTCTACCGGCAGCTGACGGCCTGTGTGGTGAGTCCCCCCCTCCCAACAGCCCCACCCCAACCTCTCCTCAAAACTCTTGACTTCGCTCCCTCCTCCCCAATCCTCCAGGAGCTGCCCCACAACGTGCAGGAGGTCCTAGGTCTGGTCCCGCCCGCAGAGCCTCGCAGCCCCTCGCCTCCTTCGACCCCACTGCCACTGTTACCCACACGGACCCCACCGGCCCCACCGCTCCCCGTGGACACAGCTCCGCAGCCGGACAGCAGCCTGGAGATCCTGCCTGAGGAGGAAGAGGAAGGCGTGGACTCCTAACGTTGCTGGGCTGGCTGCAGCCTTCCCCGGAACAGCACTTTATCCAGCTCCTGCCGCGCACGACCCCACTCCAGAGGCGGGGGGTAGGGCAAGTGAAAGGGGCGGGGCTCCTGCCATGCTTCCTGTGCCCTCATTAGCTGGTTTTATTAACTGACACTTTTAATGTCCAGTTGGCCTCGTGTAGGTGTAGGAAGGAGGCTGCCAGTTGCCTTGAACTTGGATGGGGAGGGGGTTGTACGTGGTCCCCTCTGATCAATCTGTAGAGCAGGTGTCTGACCACCAACCCCTAACCCAGCCAATGAAACGTAAGAGGAGGTCCCTTGGGGATGAGTGGGGGCGCCGGGCTTTTGGAGGCAGGTCTCACTTAACTGCCGGAGTTTGGAGCTTTTGGATGAGTGAGGATGGGGTGCGACCGCTACCTAGCCGTCGTGTGGAGACACATCCTGGACTTAACCGAGATGGAAGGACCTGCAGAGCTGCTCACTCTGAGGACCGTGCTTACCAGCTTCTTGTTACTTGAGAAAAATAAACTCGTGTTTAATCCATTGCCAGCCGAGCTTTGTGTTACTTGCATCAGGCGCCATGTGTGTGGTGACAGTGGGACGGGCACTGTGATGACCATTGACCAGTGGTGCCAAACACTCTCCTCCCCCATTTAAGTCCCTCTGCCCACGCAGAAGTAGTACAGCTTCCGGGGATACGGGGTATGCACAGCCCCTTCTACCGCGAGGGCTAATGACTTTGCCTCAAGCAAACTGGGAGGCAGCTGGGCCAGGAAGGGGGCGAGACCACATGCCTTTTTGCAAAAATACTTTAATAGTGGTTGTCCAGCTGGTCCTGTGCCATGTGTAGAATTGGAGGGTAAATGCTCTCCCCCTTTTCAGACTCGTACAGGGGCTGGCTGTCCATGGGTGTCTCCGCCACCCGCACAGGCCCCCCCTCCGTGTGCCGAGGCTCCTGGTTGTTGATCAGCATGGCGGCACGCAGCGCAGACTTGACAGCCGTCTCCACCCAGCCATGCGGGTAGGCAGTGTGCTCGCCAGCAAAGTAGATGCGACCATAGGGGATCGTCCAGTTGAACTCCTGCCAATCATCCTTGTTGGTGTGCCAGAGCGTCGGCGGCTGCAACACGAAGGCGCCATGGCTGTGGGGATCGTCCACCCAACGCTTGACAATGCCTCTGCCGTCCCAGAGCCGGTACACAATCGGCCCGTGCAGCGCTGCAACGTCGTCGAGCGCCAAATTCAGAGTGTCTTCCACGCTCAGACCGGCGAACGGGGCTGATGAGTCCGACCACGTGTACGAGGCCAGCAGCAGCGCGCCCTCGTCGGGCTGCGGGTAGAATATCTCACGTGCCGGGCGGTCGGTGATCGAGTGGCCGCCCTTGATGTTTTCGTCGTGCCAGAAGGGCCGGTGGAAGCTCAGAAACACCTTGGTGGCCGACACATAGTGCAGCCCGCGCAGCGCCTCCTGCCGCTTGCGCGACAGCGGTGGCGAGAATTTCATGCCCTGCAGCGCCGGCCCGCTCGCGGTCAGTAGCACCACGTCGGCGGCCATGGTCTTTGGACTCTGGGTCCTCAGCGAGGTCCCTAAGTGTACGTGCACCTCGTGCGTCCCCTGCGTCACCGCCACGACAGGAGTGTTCAGCACCACGGGCCCGGACAGCGAGCTCAGCAGCGCGCGTGGCAGCAGGTCCCAGCCGCCCACGATGCGGCTGTAGCTGTGGGGGACCGAGACGGGAAGGAGAGAGCGGGAGGGTGATCCGGGCTCTCAGGCGCTGCCCCTTTCCACTGGCCCCGCTCTGTGCACTCCCTGGTACTTGTTCTAGTTTTCACCTAGCCGGAGCCCCCTAATCTCACTCCGTTACCCGCCAGTAACTGGCACCTGCCTCCTCCCCGGGAACACCACCTACTTACCCAGAAAATTGTGTGAGCCAAGAACCCCGCCTCTTCTCTTCTGGACCACGCCCTTCTCCCGAAACCTTTCTTACCTATTTCCTCTGGAGTCCAGAGGACCGAGGATGGGGGGGACGGACCGTCGCCAGACTCAGGCTCCCTGTCTCTCCTCCCCTTTGGCCCTTTCTCTCTACAAGCTTTGACCTTCTCGCCAGCCCCGCCCACTCAATTGCCTTGACCCCTCTGCCACTCACCCCGATTGGCCCCACAGGCCCCGCCCCTCACCGGAGCCGATCGCTGAGGCAGCTGTGCGCTCGCAGGGCCTCGGCGAAACTGCGATAGAAGAAGCCATCCTGGGACATCACGTCTCCCAGGAGCTGCGCGGCGGGTTGGCTCAGGTTCCCCTCCCCGAGGAGGTATTCCTGGAGGACGAGGCAAGTTGAACCTGCCGGTTCAGTCCCTACTCCCGCGGGGTCCCTTTCGCAGCTTAGCCTCTCCATTCCGTGGGACAACCTGCATTTCGTACAGTTTCCTAGACCTGGGCGATCCAGTCCCCACCCCCTTCTTGTGGCTTCTTGTGGCTTCTTGTGGCAGATGAGAAAACTGAAACTCAGAGAGGGGGCATGTCCAGACCCATGGTCAAGCAGGGAGGCTGCCTCAGGCCTGGGTCCCAGCCAAAGCCCATGTGCCCTCTCTTGATCCTAGTTGCAGACAGGGGCGCTGAAAGCCTCACTCACCAGGAGCGTGTGCCTGTCAAACTTCTTCATTGCCTTTCTGCAGCCCAGTGTCTCGATATCTTGGAGGGCCTGCGTGGAACAAGCAGACAGCATTGAGCTGTGGGGCAGGATGGCGGAAGCCCGGCCTGGGGTCCAAATCTGGGTTCTCTTTCTGCTCCTGCCCATGGCTGGCCATCTATCAGTCTCATTCTGACTGCCAGGCCTTTGCTCATGCTGTGTCCTCAGCCTTGCCTTCCACTGTTACTCAGATGTCACCACTCTGGGAAGTCTTCCTGAGGCATTCATGCCCCTCACCTGCCAGCACACCTGGGCACTGAAATGCTTATCCCAATTCGATGCTATTTTGCCTACATCTGTCCTAGGCTGTGAGCTCTGTGCAGGCAGGGACTGTCTCTGTCTCAATGCTGTGTCATTTTCATGCCCAGCAACTGTCTCCTGGATCATTGTATTCACCAGTCCCTCCCTTGCCCATAGTTCTCCCATGGTGTCAGCACCTGAAGACACAGAGTTCTAGCCCCTCCGCCCAGATCCACCCAGCAACCCTGTCTAGGGCCGATGCTCAAATACCAAGCTATTTTTAGTGCCTGAGGCTTTCATGCTCAGACCAATCAAGTTCTCCTCAGCACCCAGGGTCAATGCTCAAACCAATTGAGCCACTGGCTGCAGGAGAAGAAGAGGGAGAGAAGCAGATGGTAACTTCTCATGTGTGCCCTGACTGGAGATCGAACCTGGGACGTATGTACACTGGGCTGATGCTCTATCCACTAAGCAACCAGCCAGGGGCCATTGGTCATCATATCTCTCTCTCTCTTTTTTTTTTTTTTTTTTTACAGAGACAGAGAGAGTCAGAGAGAGGGGCAGATGGGCACAGACAGACAAGAACGGAGAAAGATGAGAAGCATCAATCATCAGTTTTTTGTTGCGACACCTTAGTTGTTCATTGATTGCTTTCTCATATGTGCCTTGACCATGGGCCTTCAGCAGACCGAGCAACCCCTTGCTTAAGCCAGCAACCTTGGGTCCAAGCTGGTGAGCTTTGCTCAAGCCAGATGAGCCCGCACTCAAGCTGGCGACCTTGAGGTCTCGAACCTGGGTCCTCCACATCCCAGTCCGACGCTCTATCCACTGCACCACCGCCTGGTCAGGCTAGTACCATCTCTTAAGGAAGCTCCAGTTCTAAGAACATTATCCAGGCCCCAGACCACCCTCAGTCCTCCCCCACCTCCAACCCCTGCACTTGTACCCCTGCCTCACCTCTGCTTGTCATACCAGTGGCTATCCTTCACCACTCTGTTCCAGTCTCATGTCCTCACTGCCCCATCTAATTTCAGCCCTCTTCTTTGTCCACCTGGTTTCCCTCTTGTGGCCACAGAACTTCCTGAAGGATGTGCCTTCACTCACTCACTGACTCACTTACTCACCATTCACCTCAAATTTCCCTAGGCTCACTGGACTGGGAAATGCCAATACAGAAATGGCCTGAACTCGTTGCCCACCATTGTCCAGAAAGGGAAATGGACAATTAGGAGCTGCAAGAGAAGGGTGATCCCAGCCCTCCCTGAGGAGGAGACATTGGAGCTGTTTTGTTTTGTGTTTTTTTTTTTAACAGAGACAGAGAGAGGGATAGATAGGGACAGACAGACAGGAACGGAGAGAGATGAGAAGCATCATCAATTATCAGTTTTTCGTGGCAACACCTTAGTTGTTCATTGATTGCTTTCTCATATGTGCCTTGACTGCGAGCCTTCAGCAGGCCGAGTAACCCCTTGCTCGAGCCAGCGACCTTGAGTCCAAGCTGGTGAGCTTTTGCTCAAACCAGATGAACCTGCGCTCAAGCTGGTGACCTCGGGGTCTCGAACCTGGGTCTTCTGCATCCCAGTCTGATGCTCAATCCACTGCGCCACCGCCTGGTCAGGCTGGAGCTGGTTCTTGAGGAATGAGCAGGGTTCCCTGGGTGGGAAAGTGAACTGGCCTTCCAGGCAGGGCAGACAGAATCCAGGGGAGAGAATGAAGCCTGAACTGGGGCCAGGGCTGGGGGGATAGAGGTGGGAACAGTGCAAGAGAGTCCGTGCAAAGCTGGGGGAGCAGAGAGGGAGTAGGGGGATAGGCAGTGAGGATGGCACCTGGGAGTCCCCTTTGAGACTGGGGGAGCACGGGCTGTTGTGAGGTGAGGAACTTGGGAGTATGAGAGAATTTAGGGGAAGATATTGAGCTCAGCATCAGGATACTGGGGGTTGCCAGGGGGAGATGCAAATTAAAATTTAAACCAACTCTGGCTGGATAACTCCATTGGCAAGGTTGCCGGTTTGATCCCTGATCAGGACATGTACAGGAACAGATTGATGTACCTGTCTCTCCCCCTCCCTTCCTTTCAGGCTAAAATAAATAAATCAATTTTTTTTTTTAAAGTTTAGACTAAAGAGCCTGGCCAGGTGGTGGCACAGTGGATAGAGCGTTGGACTGGGATGCAGAGGAACCGGGTTTGAAACCTCATGGTTGCTGGGTTGTTTTTTTTTTTTTTTTTCTTTTTCTGAAGCTGGAAATGGGGAGAGACAGTCAGACAGACTCCCGCATGCGCCCGACCGGGATCCACCCGGCACGCCCACCAGGGGCAACCACTCTGCCCACCAGGGGGCGATGCTCTGCCCCTCGAGGGGTCGCTCTGCTGCGACCAGAGCCACTCTAGCACCTGGGGCAGAGGCCAAGGAGCCATCCCCAGCGCCCGGGCCATCTTTGCTCCAATGGAGCCTTGGCTGCGGGAGGGGAAGAGAGAGACAGAGAGGAAGGGGGGGGGTGGAGAAGGAAATGGGCGCTTCTCCTATGTGCCCTGGCCAGGAATCGAACCCGGGTCCCCCGCACGCCAGGCCGACGCTCTACCGCTGAGCCAACCGGCCAGGGCCGGTTGTTGGGTTGAGCGTGAGCTCAACAGCTTGAGCGTGGGCTCACCACCTTGAGTGTGGGATCATAGACATGACCCTATGGTTGCTGGTTTGAGCCCAAAGATCGCTGGCTTGAAGCCCAAGGTCACTCACTGGCTTGAAGTTCAAGGTTACTGGCTTGAGCAAGGGGTCCCTGGCTCTGCTGTAGCCCCCCAGTCAAGGCACATATGAGAAAGCAATCAATGAACAACTAAGGAGCCGTAACAAAGAATTGATGCTTCTCACCTCTCTCCCTTCCTGTCTGTCTGTCCCTATCTGTCCCTCTCTGTGTCTGTCACAAACAACAACAACAACAACAACAAAAATCGTTTAAACCAAAGATGCAGAAAAGGGAAGTGGTCCGTCCAGGACAGTGTGCAGGTGACAAGGGGATCAGAGACCAAAGGCTGGTGGAGCTCTGGGGGTCAGCAGAGTGTGCAGGGAAACTAAAGACGGAGGAGACGGCAATGGGAGACCAGAGGCAGGAAGGAGAGAAGGAAAGCCCAGCCAGAGGAGGACAGGGGAGCTCAGGACGGCACCGTGTGGAGGGCAGGGCTGCATGGCTGCTGGGTCCACCCACATGGTTGAGGGCCATTTGGTAGATGTCCTCAGGCGTGTGGCCCTTCTCCCAGGGGCGCAGTTTGTAGCCCAGCTTCTCCGGCATCTTCTTCACCACGTGGTTCCGCAGCCTCACGCTGCTCACTTGCGTCCACGCGTTCTCGTCGTACTGGGTGAACTGGGTCAGGTTGAGGCCCAGGTTCTTGCAGAGCCTGTGGAGGACCCTGAGGGAACAGGCAAGGCTGGTGAGGGCCTGGCGGGGGCAGGAGAGGGGGGAATTCCCTCTCCCTGTGGGGCCTGCAGAAGGGAAGGGGTGGGTAGGGCCATTGGGGATGGGGTTTGGGGATACGCATGATGCTGGAGTGTGGCCAGATTTAGGGTCATCAGTGCTGGGGACGGGAATGTAATGGGAGCAGGGCCGGTGGAGGACTGGGTTTGGAGCAGGAGCTGGTGGCTTTCACTGGCTGGATGTGGGCTTGGGATGGGGAAGGGGCCAGGTTAGGGGGAGGTAGAGCTGGGGTCCGGAGGCGCTGGGGAGGGCCAGCTGGGGTTCCAGCCGGACTTCAGGGCCTGACACTTTGAGGGTACAGTGGGGGGTCTGGCATCAGGGAAAGAACAGAATGGGAGGCTAGGTTTCCACCAGACTTGACTAGGGAGACAGGTTTGGGGTGAAATGACATCTGGGCAGCATGGGAGCAGGAGCAAGTTGGAGGACTGGTTGAGTCAGATCTCGCCCAGAGCAGGGGCCCACCAGGCACTGAGTCAGACCTTACCTGTGTGAGCTGGGCATGCGCATGGCTCCCAGCTCACCAATCCATCCTGTCTTCTGATCCCGGTAGGTGAGGATGCGGCCCCCAACCCTGCTGTCTGCCTCCAGGATGGTAACCTGAGGGATGGGTGGGGGGCATCAAGCAGGGCCCTTCAGCTCCTCCCAATGACCCCCAACCCCACCCTGTGCCCGCCCCCCCCCCCCATTCACACAGCAGCACAGACCTAGACTAGTCAAAGATCCCTTTCTTTCCGGGGAGGCGAGAGGGGGTGGTGGGAGAACAAAATGTCACAGTGAGCAGATACAATGTGACAATTTCCAGACTGCAACAGGAAGGCTTCTGGCCAAATTAAAGAGGGACTTCCTAGCTCAGAGAGGGGGAAATTTCTCTAAGGTACAGATGTCCCTGGCCTGGTCCAATTCTCATTCTTGGATTTCAGTGAGAGGGACAGTGTTTACAGTTCAGAGGGGGCACTTCCCCTTGGGTAGAGTGTCCATCTCCACCAACAAATTCCCCCAGAAGCTGGGAAGTTTCCAGGGACTTCCCTCAGTGACGAGAGAGGGGGGCAGGAAGTCAAAGCCCTCTTAGTGCAGCACGTGCTCCCCTGCACGTCATGGTGCTGCAGGGGTTTCAGGCCTCACTTCCAGACCACAGGGGGTGGGGGGAGCAGAGCTCCCCATTCCCACCTCCCAGCACTCCCACCCTTCCACAGGGATGTGGCCAGGTCCCTTCAACTGCAGCAGGAAAGACTCAGGGTAGACTGTGTGCAGCATTTCTCACCTTGTGTCCAGCATCACCAAGCACCTTGGCAGCCACCAGCCCAGCCACACCAGCACCAACCACAATTATTCTCTGGGGCTTTGAAGTCCGATTGAGTCCCAAGGTCACAACCTTGAGCAGCTGCTCATAGTCCGGATCCTGCATGCAACTCTCAAATGGGTCCTGGCTGTGGGCAGTCTTCCATTCTAGGGAAGCCACCAGGCCAAGGAGGACGAGGACCAGGAGGCACTGCGCTGGGGAGGAGGAGAGGATCAGCTGGTATGTGGAGAGAGAGGAGCAGTATCTGCCCCCACTCCCAAGGGCCCCCTCCTCTGCTTACTTACCCAAAGAGGCCATGATTCTCGCTGGGAGGTGGTGTCTGGGTTGGAGGGGAAGCAAGGGCCACTGTGACAGGGGCCCGGGTCTCTCCCGGTGGGCTGCCCAGCGCCCCAAGGGCCACCGCTCTCTCTGGACATGTGTGTCCCCCGATCCTGTCCTGCAGTCTCCTGTTCTGTGCCTGCCTGTCTGCCCTGTTCTCCCCCTCGCTGCCCTCCTCTCCCTATCTCTGCTTCCTGTCTCTCCCTGGCCTCTATTCCCTTTTCCTTACCTCCTTCCTGTCTGTTTCTCCTCTCCCCCTCGTCTCCTTGTCTCTATTTCTGTGGGTCCCCGTCTCTCCCGGCCTCTTCTGTATCTTGTCTTTCCTCCCTCCGTCCGTGCGTCTGTCTGTCTGAGGACAGTAGCACTGCCTCTCTCCTCTGTCTCCTCCCATCTGTTTTGCTGGGTCCCCCTTCTTTGATCTTACACCAGCCAAGCCCCACCCTCCTCTAGTTTGGGAAATTGGGCTGCCAGGAAATGAAACTGCGTCCCCGGGTCCCAGGGTGAGGTGCTCAGAGTCTAGTTGAGGATGGAAGGGGTGGCCAGTCATTCAGGGGGCGTTGGGAGGAAACAAATCACTCTAATTTCTTCCTCTTGCCCCAAATAGTTCTGGGGCGGTTGGAGGGCCGGAAATCAATGCTTAATTAACCATGCTAGAGCGGGCTGCCCCCGGCCTGTCCCCTGTCCTGAGGCCCTGCTTGCACGGTCAATGTGTCGACCTTCTCCTATGCTTATTCTTGGACAGGAAGAGGGAAGGTCTCTGGCATTGGAGCTGCATGTCCCCTGTGACAACCTCTGAATCCCTGTGTCCGCCATTGCTGTGCCCTGGCTCCACTCCTCTCCCATGGGGCCTCTCTGAGCTTGTCTTCCCCTCTATGAAATGGGCACCACAGTGGGACCCCCAGGCAGTGGCACAGTGGCCAGAGGCAGGGCCCTGGGCCAGCCTGCCTGAGTCGGGCCAGCCTGCCTGAGTCCTGAGCCTGACACCTTCCAGCTGGGGACTTGGGGACTTGGAGCCGTGGCTTTCCCCTCTGTGGCTCCAGTCTATATCTGTCAAGTGGGAGGATCAGGTCGTGAGTCCAGGTCAGGCCCTGGAGCAGCACCTAGGCAAGTACCAGAACCTGCTCCTCAGGAAATGCTAGCCAGAGTACCCAAGTGGGGTCCCTCAGCGGGGCCTGCACCAGGAGCAGCGCATGGTGTGTGCGCCGGCCCCAGCCCTCGCAGCCTCGCACTGAGAACCCCGTGTGCTCAGCTCAGCCCAGTGTGTTGGAGGGAGGCACCTCGGAGAAATGGCCCAGAACTTCGGCCTCTGTGCCTTTGGCCTTTGTCACCCCATCTCTGGGTCACTTTTCTCCTGGCGGTGGGGGTGGCAGGCAGTGAAAACAAGATGACCTAGCTCAAAAAAAAAAAAGGATGACCCAGCTCTGTGGAGTCCCACTGCAGGGCAGCGGGGTCTTGTGGCCGGGGGGGCTTTGTCAGGAGGACACATGGAGGGTGCCCTGAAGTGGATGGGGGCGGAGATGCAATTTGGGGGGATTTCTCTTGGGGCGGGGGGAGAGGACTCCAGGGGGCAGGGAAGAGGAAAGGCAGGAGGGCGGCAGACCCTCAGCAGCAACAAGACCGGAAAGTCTGAGCCGTAAATCAAAGAGGGATGTGGTTTGGTGGAGGGTATGGGCGAAGGGGGCTTACGGGTGAGTCAGAAAACATGTGATGTGGGGGTGGGTGGGGCAACGGCCAAGAAAGAAACACAACCTGCGAGCTGGACAGAGCTGGAGACAGAGCGAAAGCAGAAGGGCGGGAGTCAGGACAGCCGCGAGGGGACCGTCCCTGTGACCCCGCTCCGAGGTGGCCCTCGCTCTGTGCTCTGCCGCCCTGGGGACTTCCCAATGCTGCCAGAGGAGGATCCTGAAGCTCAGAGGTGGCAAGAGGGACAAACCCAGACCCGGAGAACCCCTCGGAGTGGGAAGGCCTTTCCATGGCAGACCCTGCCGCTTCTCTCACAATGACACGGAGGATGCAAACACTACCGAGCTGGGCCTCACTCACAGTGACAGCAGCTGTCCCTTAAGCAGAAATTCTCCTCTTGCCTAACCTGTGGCGGCGCAGTGGATAGAGCATCGACCTGGAATGCTGAGGTTGCAGGTCCGAAATCCCGGGCTTGCCGGGTCAAGGCACATAGGAGAGCAACTACTACAAGTTGATGCTTCCTGTTCCTCCCCCCGTCTTTCTCTCTCTCTAGCCTCTCTCCAAAATCAATAAATAAAACCTTAAAAAAAGAAATTCTCCTCTAGTTCCAGACACCTGTGAGGAGAGAAATAGGGCCTGCAGAGCAGAAGACACATGTCCTGAATGGGCAGGTGTCCCCGCCCAGTGGTCCCTGTGCTGTCTGGCCTCATGGCAAAGTCCCACAGAGAAAGGCAGCAGAAATAATGTGGAGGCAGCAGAGCCCAGGGGCTCCCCAAACTCTAGGGATTCCTGTTGGGGTCCCTGAGTCGACCCCCTGGTGTCTCCCATACAAGATTGCTTTTCAAAGTCCCTCTGACTCTGGACACACGCCAGCTCACCTCCTGGACTCCCATTCAAGGAGTCAGCAGGGTTGAGGGAAGTCAGACAGGTGGCCAGGGAGGGAGGCCATGGAGGAGAGCCAAGCAGGTGGCCAGGGAGGTGGCCCAGAGTCAGGGGTCAGCCTTGAATGAGAAAGGGATCCCAGTAGGGCAAGGCCTTATCAATCTCCTTGCTTCTGATAAAGTGACTGTGGGTGTTGTTCAGTCCCACGTGCCAGCTGCTTTATACATTTGTCTTCATTTACTCCAGGGACAATTTGACAAGGGGTGGGGCTCAGCTGTCCTCACTTTAGAGTGTGTAAGACGGAGGCCCAGAAAGTCACCAGCTAAGAAGTGGCAGAGCCTGGGTCTTATCCCAGCAGCTTGGTTCCAGCCCTGTTCTCAATCACCCTGCAACTGGCAACAAGCTCGGGCTTGCGGACAAGAGATGGGCCAGGTCAGGGCCTCTCCACCTCGGCACTACTGCCATGTGGGGCCATGTTTGTGGGGGTTGCTCTGTACGCTGTAGGATGATGGGCGGTGTCACCGGCCTCTGTCCACCAGATGCCAGTAACACTTGCCCCTCAAGCTGTGACAACTACAAATATCTCTAGACATTGCCAGCTGTTTGTGGGGTTAGGTTGATGTTGGGTGGAACTCCCAAGAGTGAGCAGATGTGGTCCAGGACGGAAACCTATATAGTGGGCAGGAAGGCCACATAGTAGAGGCTGTTTTCAGGTTGAGAGATAGGCCATTTGGGGATTGCTTTGGGAGAAATACCTAGATCTTCCAGAGCCACCCCTGATGATACTAAGGAGACTGGTATTAGGGTTAGATTTAGGGTATGGATGAAGGTGGAACAAGTTAGAAAAAAGAGGATTTGGATCAGGTTAAGTTTCCTTAGCTTGTGGATAGGAGATACAGACATATTGTGAGAACCAGGGTTGGGGGCAAATTGGGGGGAAGGCCTGGACTTCCCATGAATTGAGAATGTTTTTTTTGCCTCAGTTAATTTTGGGATAGTCTGGTTTTACAATGGGGTTTCTAAGAAAAAATGTCAATCTTTCCAAATAGAAACTGTCTTTAGGGAGAACTGTATTTGGTTTTCTTCTAGGACCACAAAGACGACTCTAATGGGGTTTGGGTCAAGTCTGAAGCAGCCAGAAACCTGGCTCTGCGCCCCGGGAGCCTGTGTGGCCCATCTGGGCAGCTCAAGGTGATGGTGGCTGCACAGCAGTTGGAGGGACAGGGTGAAGGCTTTATATGTACTCTTTCCTCTGAGTTGGCCCAAAGACCTGAGTGGTTGGTATTAAAACTTTCCCTGAGTCTCAGGGTGGAGCAGAGCCTGCCCAGGGAATGCCCAGGGCCCCAGGTGGAAGCCAGGGGTCCAGACCTGGCTAGGGGAGGGGTTCAGGGGGCAGACTCCTTGAGGCCCTCATGTCTGCCCTGAGCCCTGGACAGGGGCCTTTGTCCCATGAAGCCCTCCTGCCCATCCTTCCCATTTTCAAAATCCCCGGGCCCCAGGAGGGGGACACTCACTGCATGGCTGGCTCTGGGGGGCTCTGTCAGCGCCCATGGCCTTTCTGGTTAGCCCGCGACAGAAGTCATTGTTGGGCGTGTACGGATCTGGGGTGAATAGTCGTGGTTCTGTCCTGATTCCCTTGTTAGACCAGTGGTGCCCGAGTCCTGGTGTGGAGTCAGAGTGGTTGGAAGATTGTGGGGACAGGTCCCCCTTCTCAAAACCTTATTATGGAAAATTTCAAGGCTATACAAGAATAGAGAGAGACTAGGATGCTGAACCCAAATGCATTCATTGCATCAGAGCCCATCTTGTGCTTTTAAAAAGATTTATTTATTTATTGTAGAGAGGAGAGAGGTAGAGAGAGAGAGAGAGAGAGAGAGGGAGAGGGAGAGAGAGAGAGAGAAGGGGGAGGAGCAGAAAGCATCAACTCCCATATGTGCCTTGACCAGGCAGGCCCAGGGTTTTGAACTGGCGACCTCAGTGTTTCCAGGACGACGCTTTATCCATTGCGCTACCACAGGTTAGGCCAGAGCCCATCTTGTTTTATTTACATTTTCTTCCTCCCTTGTTGAATTTTGTAGCAAATGCCATACATAGGATTATTTTGTAAATACTTTAGGATGTTTCTGTGAAGCATGGGTTGTAAACTTTCTAAATATTTGAGGCCTTTTGAGCCACAGTCTCCATTTTACCTACTCAACTCTGCCCTCCAGGTAGCCACAACTGACAAGTGAACAAGTGTGGCTTGTGCCCCAATAACACTTTATTAAAGAACCATTTGAGATTTTACAAATACATTCTACAATATTTTCCCTTTGCAATTGTCAGTTTTGGCTTAAATAAGCTATTATAAAATTATCTAAAAAAACAAATGGATAAATATAGCCTGACAAGGTGTGGTGCAGTGGATAGAGTGTGGAACTGGGACGTGGAGGACCCAGGTTCGAAAGCCCAAGGTTGCCAGCTTGAGCGCAGGCTCACCAGCTTGAGCAAGCGGTCACTGGCTTGAGTGTGGGATCACAGACATGACCCCATGGTCACTGGCTTGAGCCCAAAGGTTGCTGGCTTGAAGCCCAAGGTCACTGGCTTGAGCCCAAGGTCGCTGGCTTGAGCCCAAGGTCGCTGGCTTGAGCAAGGGGTCATGCGCTTTGCTGCAGCTCCCCAGACCCAACCCGGTCAAGGCACATATGAAAAAGCAATCAGTGAACTAAGGAGACTAAGGAGCTGCAATGAAGAATTGATGCTTCTCATCTCTCTCCCTTCAATCTGTCCCTATCTGTCCCTCTCTCTGTCACAAAAAACAAAACAAAAAAATACAAATTTTATTTATAAAAACAGAAAGTAGGCCTTAGTTTGTCAACCTCTGCTCTAAAAGAACTTTAAATATTATATACTATTAGCACATTTAAAATGGCATTAAATCAATATCCACATTTTCCTGAATGTCTCAAAAAATTTTTAACAATTGGTTTGCATCAAGATTCAAGAATTCATATTGCATTTGAGTGATATTATCTGTCAGTAAGTGTCGCTTTCAGCTCAGTGGATTTGGAGTGTGTCCTCAGAGTGGGGTCTGATATGATTCCACAGCACCGTGCTAGACCTGAGCCTGGGCAAGCCGCACACCTGGTCTGGTTTCTGCCTCCAGAAAAGCTTTGGAGCTACGGGGATTGAACCAAGATGGTGTCTGGAGGTAAGGTGTGGGGCCCCTGGGTGAGTCACTGAAGTGATCACTGCAAAAGTGAAAGGGAGCTGTGGGGTGGGCACAGGGGTAGCTTGGGACAGTTCAGTCTGGCTGGTCCCAGCAGCAGACCTGATCTGAGGGGGAGGGGCTTTGTTCCTGGGAAGTCCTCAGCTGCTGCCCTGAGTCTGAGGGCAGACTTTTCAAGTTCCCCGACAATTTTTTTTTTTTTACAGGAACAGAGAGAAAGAGAGTCAGAGAGAGGGATAGATAGGAACAGACAGGAACGAAGAGAGATGAGAAGCATCAATCATCAATTTCTCGTTATGACACCTTAGTTGTTCATTTTTTTTTATAAAGATTTTATTTATTCATTATAGAGAGGGGAGGGGGGAGAGGAGCAGGAAGCATCAACTCCCATATGTGCCTTGACCAGGCAAGCCCAGGGTTTTGAACCGGCAACCTCAGCATTTTCAGGATGATGCCCCATCCACTGTGCCACCACAGGTCAGGCCACCTTAGTTGTTCATTGATTGCTTTCTTTTTTTTTTTAAAGCTTTAAAAAATTTTTTTTTATTTATTTACTTTTTTAGATTTTATTTATTCATTTTTATTAGAGAGAGAGAGGGAGAGATAGAGAACAGGGGGAGGAGCAGGAAGCATCAACTCCCATATGTGCCTTTGACCAGACAAGCCCAGGGTTTTGAACTGGCGACCTCAGCATTCCAGGTCGACGCTTTATCCACTGTGCCACCACAGGTCAGGCCTGATTGCTTTCTTATATGTGCCCTGACTGCGGGTCTTCAGCAGACCAAGTAACCTCTTGCTTGAGCCAGCGACCTTGGGTCCAAGCTGGTGAACTTTGCTCAAACCAGATGAGCCCGTGCTCAAGCTGGCGACCTTGGGGTCTCAAACCTGGGTCCTCCACATCCCAGTCCGATGCTACAATTAATTTTGTTAAAAACAAAAGTAATACTCAAAACTCATCACTTCCTATTTGCTTACATTTATAATTATATATGCTCTGGAGGTGAATTAATTTTATCTGTATAGAATGCACCAATTTCTCAAATTCATGTTGGGTGACTTTATATTGGTGGCTTGAAATCAGCTGTGGTGGTACTATTTACACCATGGGAACTGGCATATGCTACCCGTCAGGGCTTCCCCCACCCAAAGACACCTGTTATATATCAATACTATTAACCAGCACACCAGTGCTTGAGATCCTGTTTCAATCTCCCCTAGATCAAGGTTGCTCTTTCACTCTGGAAATCTCTATTTTTTCTCTAAGATTTTATTGATTTTTTTAGAGGAGAGAGAAAAATGGCAGTGGGGTGGGAGGAAACATTACTTGTAGTTGCTTCTCGTACATGCCTTGACCAGGCAAGCCCAGGGTTTTAAAGTGGTGACCTCAGCATTCTAGGCCAATGCTTTATCCACTGTGACACCACAGGTCAGGCATCTGTTTCAAATATCTGATTCTCTTAATACCAAGGCATGCCCAATGAGGGAGGGGCCTCATCTTGGGGGACAGGCTGGGCCATTATTGCAGGTGGTTGTTTTGAGGTTTGAGATGAAAAGAAAGCCATAACCATAAATCCAGTTGCCACTCTTATCCTTAATCAGAGAAGAAAGGGAGAGTTTACTGAGGAGAGATTCACCTTTACCTAGTGAAGAGGAACTTAAGTAGAGGCCATTTGTCTGGACTGGCAAGGGAGCACTGTATCTTTTCTTCCTGGAAAGGTAAAGTGCAGTTACAACAGAGCTGTCATCTGCAGGGTGGCACCCAGCTGGCCACTGACCCTGCAGCTGTCTCGGGAGCCCAGTAAGCCTGCCGGGGCCAGTTCCCTGCCATGGTGCCAGAGCACCGAGCCTTCCCTCCCACACAGCCCCCATCCCATTTATTGTAATTGCTTATGTTCTTCAAGGCGGGGTGTCCAAGATCCCCTGGAGTGTGGGAAGAAAAATAGAACTTCAATTTGTCTTATTTTAAAAATACACCTACAAGAAGGCAGTTAAGCTTTATTGACTTTTTTTTTAAGTGAGAGTAGGGGAGATAGATACAAAGATAGCCTCCTGCATGCACCCCAACTGGGATCCACCAGCACCCACCGTATGGGGTCATGCTTGTAACTGAGTTATTTTTAGTGCCTGAGGCGGAGGCTTGAGGGAGCCACTCTCAGTGCCCAGTCTGAAGTGCTCAAATCAATCGAGCCATGGCTATGGGAGGGGAAGGGAGAGAGAAAGAAGAGGGAAGGGGAGGAGAGAAGCAGATGGTTGCTTCTCTTGGTGCCCTGACTGGGAATTGAACCCGGGACTTCCATACTCCAGGTTGACGCTCTACTGCTGAGCCAACTGGCCAGGGCCTTTATTGATGTTTAATGTGCAAAATAATAGGTATATTATATATATTGGAATTGCAAGCTCAAGAAAAAATGTTTTTCTTCTATCAATTGTGTGGTCCCTACCATCAACTTTCTTGGAGACAGAGAAATATTTCATTTTTGTAACGCCAAATTCCAGATCAGAATCTGGTATGTAGCAGGGGCTCCACAAAGGGATGCTGAACGAGTAAATGTAGGTGAAATACAAGCCACTCCTGACTTACTAGGGAACTCGAGGCCTTTCCATCCCTCCTTCCTTCAGAGGGTCATGGATGAAGACTCACAGGTTGCATAAAACCACTGTAGGGGACAGAGCTTTTGGAGAAAACTGAAGTTGTTGGGGTCTCCCTCCTCTCACACCCCTTCTGTGGCTTCTGCTTGAATAGGACACTTGGGAGCTCAAGATGGTCAAAGGAAATAGCTCATGATCATGACCTTGGCAAATGAGACTGTAATTCTCCAGAATAGGCTTTTAGTACTCCATAGCCAAAATATGGCTTAGTGTGGCACG
Source organism: Saccopteryx leptura (assembly GCF_036850995.1). NCBI lineage: Eukaryota > Metazoa > Chordata > Mammalia > Chiroptera > Emballonuridae > Saccopteryx > Saccopteryx leptura. The sequence goes on from NC_089505.1 coordinate 67,848,476, forward strand.
GCCGAGGGAGGCTGAAGGGGCAGACTCTGCCCCACAGAAGGAGCAGGTGGTTGACATCATTTGCGCCCACAGAAGCTGGGGGTGGAGGCACAATGTCGTCAGGCCAATATCTTGACACTACCCAATCTAGCCAAAGTTAACTGAGAGGAATGCTGCAGGAAATACCTGTGGCCCTGAGGGACAGTGATGAAAGACATTTATGTGTATTCTGATATGTTGCCTGACCAGGCGGTGGCGCAGTGGATAGACCACTGGACTGGGACGCAGAGGATCCAGGTTCGAAACCCTGAGGTCACCAGCTAGAGTTCGGGCTCAGTGAGCTTGAGCATGGGGTCGCTGGCTTGAGTGCAGGATTATAGACACAGCCCCATGGTCACTGGCTTAAGGGGTCACTGGCTTGGCTGGAGCCCCCCAGTCAAGGCACATATGAGGAAGCAATCCATGAACAACTAAGGTGCCGCAACTATGCGGTGATGCTTCTCATCTCTCTCCCTTCCTATGTCCGTCTCTCTCACTTAAAAAAAAAAATATATATATATATATATATATAAAAATTAAAAAATACAGAACATCACAGGTTCTCCCACGGAGTCCTCTTCCACCACCAGCATCAGAGGAACCCACAACTTGAATTGGTGTATGAATGCTAAACAACGTACTGTTTAGTTTGGATTGTTTTTGAGTTCTAGACCAACAGGTCCCACGTGACAGTCTTCTGGAACCGGTTATTTTTAAGTTCTCCATGCTAACAGCAGCTTATTTTTTGTTCCACAAATTTTATTTAGGAAAGCAACATACAATCATAGGTATTTCAGAGTACAGCAGAGTGTAAAGACAAATATGAAAGACACTTCGATACAGCCGGTTGGTCCTGCCTTCTGGACACTGGATCTCACTGTAACTGACCGGGGGTAGCTTTGGCATCGGGAAGTTCAGAGCCAGTCTGCGGCTGCCTCTGCCACCGTTGCCATCACAGCAAGCATTGTGTGGATTAACGTTTTATGCTGGGTTTCCTCTCTATTGTTCATTCATTTGATAAATATGACAGAGATTGTGCTGAGGACACAAGAAACACTCCCTGCCCACAGGAGTTCACAATCTTCAGATCACAATCTAACAGTGAGGCAGAGAAGTCGACAGCACCAAGAGTCTCCACAGGTGTAAGCTCAGTGTGGTGTGGGGAGCACAGGACAGCCCTCTGACACAGTGGTGGGGTGGCCAAGGCGAGGCTTAACCTAAGGAGACCAGAAAGCCGAGGAGGTGTGTCCACCAAGCCATGTGAAGACCCCCTGGCTCAAGTCGGACCCTTATTTCTTTTTTAATACTTTTTTTCTAAAGATTTTATTTTTATTGATTTTAGAGTGAGGAAAGAGAGAGAGAGAGAGAGAGAGAGAGAAATGAGAGTAGTTGCTTGCCTTCACCAGACAAGCTGGTTTGGAACCAGCGACCTCAGCGTTCCAGGTTGACACTCTATCCACTGAGCCACCACAGGTCAGGCAAGTCTGACCCTTTTTTCAACACCTCATTCAATTCCCTCATTTGACCTGTCGCCTCCTGTGAAATTCATTATTGCACAGCCTGTTCTAGTCACAAGTCACTTTACACGAGTGACTAATTTCCAGGCTGCTGTCTCCATGAGAACAAAGAATCTTTCTCACTGCACCACGACCGTGTATTAGACAGGGAGGCTGCCCAGGAACTCTTGCTGGAAGAGAGATGGCTCTCAGGTGAATGGGTGCTTCTCCAGCCCCAGGCTGGAGCGAGCAGGGGGAGGTGGATGGCTGTAGTAGTGACAAGGGTTGGGATACACAAAGGATACAGAGAGCATACCTACTCGGCTGCTGCCCGGACCAGAGCACTCAAACACTTCTATTTGTCAATGTGAAAAGTCAAACCACAAAACAGCTCTCACAACAGCACAACTGTTTAAAAGAAGCAGACAAGCAAACAAGTATTTCGTTGCAAACAAAAGCTAGATAATAACTATATCCTCCTGCACCAAATGCCCTCGGAAGCTGTGGGCCCTGTGGCTGCCCGTGGCTCAGTCGAAAGTGAACCGGAAGCTGCGCTCCTGCTCTTTGCGCCGCCCCTCGTACACCTTGGTCACCTCGTCCACCTTCCTCTGCAGCAGTGCCGAGTTCTGGTCGATCCACTGCAGGGAGTCCATGTGTGCATTGAGAATCTTGCAGATCTGCTGAAGCGGGTCGCTGGTGTCGGCAGGGCCCCCGGATGTATTCAGGTGCTCGATGATGTCCTTGAGGTCCTGGGCCATGCGCTTCAGCTGCGCATCGATGTTTTCAGCCAGCTTGTAGGTTTTCTCGCGCTCCTCGTCAGCGTGCTGCAGGTAGATGGTCCCACTCTGCTCCTTGACAGACTCCTCCAGCGGGCTCAGCAGGTCTTCCAGCTCCTTCTGCTGCGACAGGATGAAGTCGAGCTCTTGGTCCAGCCTCTTCTGGTCCAGCTTCACCTTCTCCACCTCCCGGTGGAGGGCAGTGATCTTCTCCCCGTTCTCGATCAGCGTGCGGTCCCAGGCATTGACCTGTGTGGCCTGCTGCAGGAAGTGGCGCTCCTGGTCCTCCAGCTCCAGGCTCCACTTGTTGATTAGACTCTCCAGCTGGGCGTAGGTCATCACAGGACTGCTAGATGCCCCAGCGGCTGCACTGGGGCCAGATGGAGCAGTTATGGTGGCGGGTGCATTGCTGGAAATCCCAGCTGGTACCAGGGGTTTTAGGTTTAAAGCAAAGCTGCTGGCGGCGGTGGTGGTGGTGGAGGTGGTGGCTGCAGCTGTGGATGTGGTTGAAGCTGCTCCAGGGGCCTTTAAACTGAATCCCAGCGTCCCAGCCCCAGAAGTTCCAGCTGTGGTTGCTGGGGCGCCGAGAGAGAGCACAGTGCTGGCCGATGAGGCTGGAGTAGCAGCCAGTGAGGCGAAGAGAGTGGGGCCAGCACTGGTGGTGGCAGCAGCAGGTGCGGGAGCAGCTGGCTGGGTGGCTCCTGCTCCAGAGGCTGCTGGTGCTGCCGGAGTGAAGGCCAGCCCAGCAAGTGCTGTGGGCTGGGCCGAACTCCCCATCGAGGCAATATTGAAACTGGAGGTCCCCCCGGGCTGGGACATGCTTCCACCTGTGAATGAGAAGCCCCCGGGTGTGGTGGACGAAGCAGCAGAGGTGGAAGCGGAGCTAAACACGAAGCCGGTGGGTGCTGTGCCCTGGCTGGAGGTGACAGCACTCGAGATGGCATTGGTGAGGGTGCTGCTGCCTAGCCCAAAGCCACCGGGCTGTGCTGTGGCCGGGTTGGCGGCTGCACTGCTCAGGCTTAGCTTCGGAGCGCTGATCCCTAAGGAAAACCCAGTTCCTCCTGCAGCAGGAGTTGTGGCTCCAAAACTGAACCCTGGCGTCTGTGTTGCCGGTGCCTGGGTAGTGAGCGAGAAGAGGCTGGTAGAGGGGGTGCTCACTGCTGGCTGGGAGGGAGCCCCAAAGTTAAACCCGCCAGTGCCAGACGTAGAGAAAGAAAAGCCGGTGGCAGGAGTGGTTGTTGCTGTCTTTGCAGTACCAAACGTAAACCCGCCTGTGGGAGTCCCAGTGCCTCCAAAATTAAATCCGCTCATGGCTCCGGCCTCCGTTGGCAGCAGGTACTCTGGCTCCTGAAGCAAAACTGTCCGCGCCTGCAACCTTAGGGAGATTTATAAAGCAGAGGAAGTGACACGGTCAGATGGCAGTTTGGGAAAGGCAACCTCATCGGCATGGACAGTCCTAACACGCAGCCGTTCTCCTCTTCCTAACCAGGCCCCAAGACACCAAGAAAGAAGGAGCCGGAGGCTCAGGTGCTAGGCGACAGATGTGCTTGGGACATGCACAGCCCTGTCAGCACCAGCGGGGGGAGGCTAAGAGCTGGCACTTGAACTACCTCAGCCCGAGGTGCCTTTAATGAGTGGGACTAAAAGCACACAGACAACACCTTTAGGACCTGCTCCCCAGGTGTCCCTGCTGACTGCAAGCGAGAAGGCAGAGAATACCTCCTTGAGCACAGTCGAGACCTCAGAGAAACAGGCACGGAAAAGCTGAGCTGTATGGTAGGGCCTTGGGCCCAGAAAGCCCCCAAATGCCCCCTCATTATTTAGAATAGAGGGCATGTTGGAGTGACCCCACTGTACTTCTTACTCAGGAGTAGGTATGAGACCCAAGTGCTCAAGCAGAGGGATTGGAGGCAGAGCCCCTGGCCATAGCGATTAATTTGGTTTAATGAGACATGCAGACCTGAGTCAGCCAACCAGAGACCTCCCCTGGGATTTCACCCCAGGTGCTTGAGAGCAGGTGGCTTCCTTTACCTGCAGGTGCAGGGCACATGGGTTGTGCACCTGGAACAACTCTCATCCTCTCAGTCACCTGCAGTGGGAGACAATGAGCCACCACCAGAGTGACAGAGGGGAGGGGAAGAGGGAGGAAAGAGAAAGAAAGAAAAGAAAGAAAAGAAAGAAAGAAAGAAAAAGAAAGAAAGAAAGAAAAGAAAAGAAAGAAGGAGACCCTGACCAGATGAGGGCGCAGTGGATAGAGCCTCGGACTGGGACGTGAAGGACCCAGGTTTGAAACCCTGAGATCGCTATGGGCTTAAGCACAGGCTCATCTGGTTTGAGCAAGGGGTCACTCGGTCTGCTGTAGCCCCCCCCCAAGACACATATGAGAAAGCAATCAATGAACAACTAAGGCGGCGCAAAAAAGAATTGATGCTTCTCATCTCTATCCCCCCCTTCTTGTTTGTCCCTTTATCTGTCTGTCACAATAAAAAAGAGAGAGAGAGAAAAAAAGGGCCCAGCCTGACTAGGTGGTGGCGCAGTGGATGGAGCGTCGGACTGGGATGCGGAGGACCCAGGTTCGGGACCCCGAGGTCCCCGGCTTGAGTGGGGGCTCATCTGGTTTGACCAAAAGCCCACCAGCTTGGACCCGGGGTCACTGGCCCCAGTGGGGGGTTACTTGGTCTGCTGAAGGCCCGCGGTCAAGGCATATATGAGAAAGCAATCAATGAACAACTAAGGTGTTGCAACGCGCAACGAAAAACTAATAATTGATGCTTCTCATCTCTCTCCGTTCCTGTCTGTCTGTCCCTGTCTATCCCTCTCTAAGAAAAAAAAAAAAAAAAAAGGGCCCAGAAGGACCCAATCATGTCCCCACCCTGTCTTCTCCAGAAGACAAGAGCCAGCACATCCCTTTTTCAGTTTAAACTGACTAGATTTCATTTTTTTTACTTTTTTTTTTTCTTTAAAAAAAAAAAGAGACAGATAGGGACAGACAGACAGGAACGGAGAGAGATGAGAAGCATCAATCATTAGTTTTTCGTTGCAACACCTTAGTTGTTCATTGATTGCTTTCTCATATGTGCCTTGACCGTGGGCTTCAGCAGACCGAGTAACCCCTTGTTCAAGCCAGCGGCCTTGGGACCAAGCTGGTGAGCTTTGCTCAAACCAGATGAGCCCGCGCTCAAGCTGGTGACCTTGGGGTCTTGAACCTGGGTCCTTTGCATCCCAGTCCAACGCTCTATCCACTGTACCACACCTGGTCAGGCCTGATTTGATTTCTTAAAAAAAAAAAAAAAAATTATTTTTAACCAACCAACCAACCAACCAAACAGACTAGATTTCTGTAGTCTCTAACTGAAAAAGCGCCCATCTGTTAGCTGGGAAAGTCAAAGGTTACTTGATGAAGAAAGGATCAAAAGGTGCAGAAATAGAGGTGTTTTGGGGTAAACGGACACATGCTGAGCATCCATGGATTCAACAATGGGCCCTAAATGTTATCACTAGTGCCCTTATAAAATACAGAAGAGAGACTTTGACTAGAGAAGAGACCATGTGATGATGGAAGAAGAGATGGGATTGATTCACTTTGAACTTGGAGCTAGAGGAAGGGGCCATGAGCCAAGGAGTTCGGGTAACCTTCGGTAAAGGCCAGGAAGCCCTTGCTGGTTGGCTCAGTGGTAGAGTATTGGCCCGGTGTATGGACGTCCCAGGTGTGATTCCTGTCAGGGCACACAGGAGAAGCGACCATCTGCTTCTCCATCCCTCCCCCACCTCTCTCTCTCTCTCTCTTCCCCTCTTGCAACCATGGCTTGGTTGGAGCAAGTTGGTCCCGGATGCTGAGGATGGCTCCATAACCTCACCTCAGGTGCTAAAATAGCTCAGTTGCCAAGCAATGGGGCAACAGCCCCAAATGGGCAGGGCATTGCCCTGTAAAGGGGCTTACCAGATGGATGCAGGAGGCTGTCTCTGCCTTCACGCTTCTCATTTAAGAAAAATTAAGCCTGACCAGGCAGTGACACAGTGGATAGAGTGTCGGTCTGGGATGTGAAGGACCCAGGTTAGAGACCTCGAGGTCGCCAGCTTGAGTGTGGGCTCATCTGGTTTGAGCAAAGCTCACCAGCTTGGACCCAAGGTCGCTGGCTCGAGCAAGGGGTTACTCGGTCTGCTGAAGGCCCGTGGTCAAGGCACATATGAGAAAGCAATCAATGAACAACTAAGGTGTTGCAACGAAAAACTAATGCTTCTCATCTCTCTCCGTTCCTGTCTGTCTGGCCCTATCTATCCCTCTCTCTGGCTCTCTGTCTCTGTAAAAAAAAAAAAAGAAGCGCCACGATTCTCCCCTGGAGCCTCCAGAAGGAACCAGCCTTTCTTCTTCTTCTTTTTAAAAATTCATTTCAGAGAGAAGAAAGAGAAAGAGAGACAGAGAGATGGGGGGGGGGGAGCAGGAAGCATCAACTCCCATATGTGCCTTGACCAGGGAAGCCCAGGTTTTGAACTGGCGACCTAAGAGTTCCAGGTCGATGTTTATTTATTTTATTTTATTTTATTTTATTTTTTTTTTTTTTAAATTTCTTTATTTATTCATTTTAGAGAGAGGAGAGACAGAGAGAGAGAAGGGGGGGAGGAGCTAGAAGCACTCCCATATGTGCCTTGACCAGGCAAGCCCAGGGTTTCGAACCGGCGACCTCAGCATTTCCAGGTTGACGTTTTATCCACTGCGCCACCACAGGTCAGGCCCAGGTCGATGTTTAGTCCACTACACCACCACTGGTCAGGCAGGAACCAGCCCTTCTGACAACCTGCTTTCAACCCAGCAAGACAAATTTCAGACTTCTGATCTAAGCTGTCAGAGAATTGATGTGCACTGTTTTGAGTCACTAAGTTTGTGATAATCTGAGAACAGTCATAGAACTAATGAAGTGTCTGACAAAAGTGAGGTGTGACCTTGTGAATCCCTAGTGCTCTGATCTCAAACACATGACAGCAAACCTCTCTGAGGCTCAGTTCCCCCACCAGGGAAGTGGGGCGGCAGCTACACACTGAACCCACGGCCGACTGTAGGGCACTAGTCAGGGCGCACATGGTCTCTGCCACTATGCACAGGCACCTGCTCACATTTCCACTTTGGGGAGACGCTCTGGAAGCTGGCGAGGAAGGAGGCCTGTGCGCTAAAGGGTTAACTCAGCAGCAGGCGCTGTGGACACTTTGCTGTGAAGAAATTCTCACAAAAAGACCCAGGGGTTGGGCTGACCTCAAGGTTAACGAATTCCTTTCTGGCTGCCACTGCTCAGTGGGTCCTCAGGCTGCATGACCAGAAGTGCCAGTTCCACTGTAGAGATGGGGATTTCTAGGTAACTAGCCTCAGCTCTGGCTCTGCATGCACAGCCCCATGCTACAGATACTTGCCTTAACCACACCCTGAGCTAACTTGCCAACTGGTCTACCAGGGAGGTTGGGCTAATCCAGTGCACAGATGGGGAAAGAGGCTCAGATTCAAGTAATTTGCCAATTCTTATCCTATAGTGGGCCCTGAACTCGTTTTTGGACTGCAAACCCCCTTTATACATATTTCTACTCCACCAAATGGGCCCACTTGGCCCTAGGGAAGCAGCTCTGCTTTGGGGCATGGCCGCTACCCTGTACCCCAGTTTCCATCCAACACACGTTACTTTCCTATGTCTAAAAGAGCTGAGGTAGCCTGACCAGGCGGTGGCGCAGCAAACAGAGCGTCGGACTGGGACGCGAGGACCCAGGTTTGAGACCCTGAGGTCACCAGCTTGAGCGCAGGCTCATCTGGTTTGAGCAAGGAGTCACTTGGTCTGCTGTAGTCCCCCCCATCAAGGCACATATGAGAAATCTATCAATGGGCAACTAAGGTGCCGCAAGGAAGAACTGATGTTTCTCATCTCTCTCCCTTCTTGTCTGTCCCTCTCTCTGACTCTGTCACCAAAAAAAACCAAACAAACAAAAACAACAAGAACTGAGATGCGTGGGTAGCTGCTAACAACAAACCCAGCTAGAGGAGGCTAGGTGTGTTCTCCCACAAGGAGGGCTCTGGTACAGGCAGGGTACCAGAGGGCCTGGCGCCCCAGACACTTGCTGTGGCCTCTTGAGGTTAAAGAGGACATTCTCAGAAGCCCCGGAAGAGCTTTATAAAAATGCCAAGGTCAGGGTGCTACCCCAGAGAGACAACCATCATGACTTGGTGGCAGTCGTGTGCTTTCAATGCTCCCAGGAGCTGAGATTGCTGGCTTAGACCAAGCAGACCCAACTGGTAGCATGGCGGCCCTGGGGTCATCTCCCCAGAAGCACATGGCTGTGTGGAGGGAAAAACCAGCAAAAAATAGGGTTCTTGGAGGAAGGCAGAGGGCACAGTGGAAGTTAGGGAGGGGCAGCTATAATCATTTTCCTCTGACTCAAGTTAGGAGAGGTTTTTCTGAGGACACTTCAAGAAATAAAAGTGGGCCTGAAGAAGGAGGGGGAAGAGGAAGCAGGACGTGTGGACGCCTTCTCTGAGTTGGGTGCTTGGCTTCTCGGTGGTGTTTATTCTTCACAGTGGAAGGGTGTTGTCCTCATTACAGACAGGGAAACTGAGGCAGGGAGAGGCTGAGGAGTAACTTTTCCCAGGATCCTCAGCTACTAAAGTGGTAGAAGCAGAATTCAAACCCAGATTGTTTCCTGGTGTCTAGAGACCAACTTCGTGCCGGAAACAGGGAACTTGTCTTGCAGCTGAACTACCTCAGCTGTTTTATCTATCTATCTTTCTATCTATTTATTGTGGCAGAGAGAGTCAGAGAGAAGGACAGACAGGAAGGGAGAGAGATGAGAAACATCAATTCTTCGCTGGGTTCCTTAGTAGTTGTTCATTGATTGCTTTCTCATATGTGCCTTGACTGCGGGGCCTTCAGCAGACCAAGTAACCCCTTGCTCGAGCCAACGACCTTGGGTCCAAGCTGGTGAGCTTTGCTCAAACCAGATGAGCTTGAGCTCAAGCTGGCAACCTTGAAGTCTCGAACCTGGGTCCTTCACATCCCAGTCCGATGCTCTATCTACTGCGCCACTGCCTGGTCAGGCGCGTCTCAGTTCTTGAGAGCTTTGCTATTAATAAGTTGAAGCTAAAATTTTCCAGAGCACTTTTACAAATGTCTTGGCTTTTTATACTATTACAAAACCCCAAGAAAAACAACCTTCTGTGGGGGCTATTCTGGTTTAATGGGTTCACCATTGTTTAAATGCCTCATCTGTTTCCAACCCCAGATGCCAGGGACCTACTAGTACTGATAAACACATACTGACCCAGCCCGTCTACGTGCTTGCCGTGCATTACTGTTCATTCATTCCTGAAAGCAGGTCCATGTTACAAACTAGGAGAGTGAGGCCTAGACAGGTTACTAAGCCATGGTTCCTGACCTCAAGTAAACATTAGCTTCAACACCAGGATTCTAAGTAGGGACAGGGCTCTGACCCTAGCATGAGTTCCAGGAGGCGCACACACGAGTGTTAAAAGATGTGGGGTCGCCCTGGCCGGTTGGTTCAGTGGTAGAGCGTCAGCCTGGCGTGCAGGAGTCCCAGGTTCGATTCCTGGCCAGGCATACAGGAGAAGCGCCCATCTGCTTCTCTACCCCTACCCCTCTCCTTCCTCTCTGTCTCTCTCTTCCCCTCCCGCAGCCAAGGCTCCATTGGAGCAAAGTTGGCCCGGGCGCTGAGAATGGCTCTGTGGCCTCTGCCTCAGGCGCTAGAGCGGCTCTGGTTGCAACAGAGCGATGCCCCAGATGGGCAGAGCATTGCCCCCTGGTGGGCGTGCTGGGTGGATCCCCGTTGGGTGCATGCAGGAGTCTGTCTGACTGCCTCCCTGTTTCTGGCTTTGGAAAAACACACACACACACAAAAATGTGGGGTCAACCAGGAAAAGGGGAAGAGGGCCTGGTGAAGGTAGAGAGAGAGGCTGAAACACGCGTTTCTGGGGTGTAAGTGATCGGGTGTGTGTGAAGTAGAGGAATATTCAGAAGGCCTAGGTTGTCCAAACACTGCACATTCCAAACAAAGGACTGGTCCTTGATGGATGGGCTCTTGGGAGGGAAGCCCTTGAGGTGTCCTGCCCGATACAGTGTCTTTAAGGTGAGGTCTTGGGCCACACAATATCAGCCTGACCTCTGGATGTGCTAAAGACTGAGTAAAAAATGTGACTGACTTTAAATAAAAAATCCCTGGACAGCAAGACCCACCGGTAGACAACAGTCTGTGTGTGACCACACACTGTCACTGGGAGGATTAAGCGCTGTCTGTGTGACTCCACAGGAAGGGACGATGGAAGCTGGTGCCTGGTCTCTTCTGGATTCCATCCTATGTGCCTTTCCCCCAGCTGACTGTACTCTCCATATGCTCACTGTAACTGTGACTCTAACAGCTCTGCTGAGTTCTGTAAGTCCTGGTGAATCACTGAACCTGAGGGGGGTCTTGGGGACCCATGACCAATGTCCTGTGCGATGCGAGGGGAGGACCTGGCAGAACCACAAATGCCATGTTAATGGCTCAGACATTATTTTGAGGGCTACAGAGGGACTTTAAAGCTGGGGGAGACTGATATGGCCAGACATATGTGTGGGGAGGCACTGACAGGATGCAGCTAGAGGTGGGTAGCTGGGAGGAGGCTGGGTGTTGGTTCAGGCCAAGAGCCCAAGGGCCGGAACTCTGGAGACAGAGGAGAGAGCCCCAATTTGGGAAATGTATGTTTGCACCAAAATAAAATAAAGGAATAGTCTGCAGAGTCTGTCCCAGTTAACACAGCCATCGACTACTAGGACTCTGGGAATTTCTCACAAACACAGCCGAACACATACACACTGTTACGAGCTCTGACACTGGCTGCCCCACTGTCGCCAAAGTGGGGGCTTTCCCAAAAGAGAAGCTGCTGCAGTTAGGGGAAAGCAGGAGGAACAGAAACTGAAAAAGTGGCACTTCCCTGGAAGAAAGGAGCATGTGCTTGGGCTGGCGCTTAGGCTGGGCTGTCACAGCTGTTGTTCACCCACGGGCAACCCAAGGCCCAGAGAAGGGGCTGCCTCAGGGAATTACTGACAGAGCCTGTCCCACATTTCCCCAAAATTTTCTTTCTTTTTTTTTTTTTTTTTTTTTTTTGTATTTTTCTGAAGCTGGAAACGGGGAGAGACAGTCAGACAGACTCCTGCATGCGCCCGACCGGGATCCACCCGGCACGCCCACCAGGGGCTACGCTCGGCCCACCAGGGGGCGATGCTCTGCCCCTCTGGGGTGTCGCTCTTTTGCGACCAGAGCCACTCTAGCGCCTGGGGCAGAGGCCAAGGAGCCATCCCCAGCGCCCGGGCCATCTTTGCTCCAATGGAGCCTTGGCTGCGGGAGGGGAAGAGAAAACAGAGAGGAAGGAGGGGGTGGGGGGTGGAGAAGCAAATGGGCGCTTCTCCTATGTGCCCTGGCCGGGAATCAAACCTGGGTCCCCCGCACGCCAGGCCGATGCTCTACCGCTGAGCCAACCGGCCAGGGCCTCCCCAAAATTTTCAAACCACATCTGCCTGCCTTCCCAGCCCAGGGAAGCCCAAACAAGACCACCTGGGATTCTAACCCACACATACCACCCGCCCTGGGCTGAGGGCCCGGGTGCTCTGCTGTCACTTCTAGTTTTACCAGGCCCACTCACCTTCTATCTTTAGTTCTTTTGCCACTCAAACTCCTAACTTTAGTATCTACTCAGCCCTTCCTGTACAGTGATAGCACATAGAGGAAAAAACCCAACCCTTAAGGTGGGGTCATAGAGAGTAAACAAATTCTTTGCAGTATGACACTCATTCATGCAACAAATATTTCTGAGCACCTGCTAGGTACAGGCCCTGTTCAAAGCCTTGGAAATATAGCTGCAAACGAGACAGAGGAGACCCTGTTCTCTTGGGAGAGTTTACAATCCATCAGACAGGAAAACAACTACCATTCAAATAAAGCATACATCGTATTTTAAGAGGCTAAGTACTGAGGAACGAGAGAGAAAGTAGGGCAGGAAAGGGAACTAGAGGCTGCCGGTGCAGGTTAAGGGGATTAACTAGGCAGGGCATACTGGAAGGAAGAGAATTTGAGGCAGATGGGAAGCCAGCAGGCTGCTAGTGTGGCAGATGAGCAGGTGTCATTGTCACCAAACCCTGGAACTCTCCCTCCTTCCCTATACCAGCCCCTTTCCTTAGGTATCTGAAAGTGTTTGGGAATGAATACAGAAGGACACCAGCCCTGGACCAAGAGGAAAGAAAGGATTAAGCAGGACATGGGGGGTAGGGGTGGGTTTTATGGTGGACAGAATAATGGCTCCTATACTTGTCCATGCCCTGATCCTGGACCTGTGAATAGGTGACCTCACATGGCAAAAGGGACTTTGCTGATGTGATTAAAGTAAGAATCTTGAGATGTGGAGTTTACCATGGATTATCTGCATGGGCCCTAAATATAATCACAAGGATCCTTCGGTGGAATAAGGAGGCAGATGAGGAGAGTCAGAGGGAGCTGTGCCATGGAAGAACGTTTGAAGAGATGTGCTCGCTCCTGGCTTTGAAGACAGAGGAAGGGCCATGAACCAAGGAAAGCAGGGGACCTCAAGATGCTGGAACAGGGAAAAAAATAGATTCTCTCCCAGAGTCCAGAAGGAAGTCAGCCCTGTGGACCTATTTTGGACTTTTGGGCTCCAGAACATAAAAGGAACTGGGGATAAGAAAGGGGCTGGAGTGAGAGGCAATGGGCCTGGGCTGGTCTGTCTCTATACCAGGACCGAGGTGACAGGGGTGCTGTAGTTGCTAGGCCCCAGTGGGGCAACTGGTAGGGAAAGAACAGTGAGCTGGGATTCTGAAAATCAAGATATCCTCTGCTACTGGTGCAGCCTCCTCAGGGGTGTGGATGTGTGTGACAACCATCAATGACAAGCAGCCTGTAATGGTGGATGGGACATACTGGCCTGGGAGCACTGAGTTTTTTTGTTTTTGTTTTTAGGTGAGAGGAGGAGAGATAAGAATCAGGGCATGCGCACTGACTGGGCACCACCCAGCAACCCCCATCTGGGGCCAATGCTTGAATCAACCGAGCTATCAATCAGCACCCACGGCTGATGCTTGAACCAATCAAACCACTGGCTGTGGGAAGAGAGAGAGAAGGGGGAGAGGGAGGGGAAGAGAAGCAGATGGTTGCTTCTCATGTGTGCCCTGACTGGGGATGGAACCTGGGACGTCTGCACACCGGGCCTACTAAACTCTGCCCATTGAGCTAACCAACTATGGCAGTAATGGGATAGGATTTTGTTCACTGCCCTGTCATTAGTACCCAGAGCAGGATCTGGCATGCAGCAGGCACTTGAAAAGGAACTGTGACTAACTGATAACTAGTAATAACTACCATTTACTGAGCACCACCAATGTAACAGGTGCGGGACCAGGAGCACTAGGGAGCAGCACACTGAACCGTTCCTGGATGGGAAACAGGCTCATAGAGGAGACACGACTTCTCCCAGGTCTAGACCTTACGTTCTGCCTGTGACAGGAAAGATGTCAGAATCAAGTTCTATTTTTTTGTAATTCTTTAAAATTTATTCAGTTTAGAGGAGACAGAGAGAGAGAGAGAGAGAGAGAGAGACAGAGAGAGCGAAGGGGGGGGGGAACAGGAAGCATCAACTCCCATATGTGCCTTGACCAGGCAAGCCCAGGGTTTTGAACCGGCGACCTCAGTACTCTAGTTCGACACTTGATCCACTGCGCCACCACAGGTCAGGCCAGAATCAAGTTCTAAAGGATGAAAGGTTCTCTGGGAAGACAAGCTGCACAGGGCGTGACGAACACACAGGCCCGCTTCTGTATGGCTGGGGCTGGAGCAGTGCTGTGTGGCGGTGGGGCTGGGGGCACAGTCACAGGAGGCTGCCTGCCAGGCTAGTTCATCTACTGATGACCAAGCCGCGACACCCTTTCCCTTCTTGACCCACTGCTGCCCTTCCTCTGCTCCCCTGAGAAGCTTGGTGATCCATCTACAATGAGGCTCATCCCCTGGGGCCAAGGGAGCCGCTGCCCCCTGTATCCCCCCCCCCCAACAGAAACAGTGCTTCACTTCCAACCAAAGGGCCCGATTCCTGAGGCCTCCTCGATGGGGTTCAGGAATATGAATCCAGGTCTGCCAGTCCACTGATGGGCTGGGAGCGGGGCTGGAGCAGCAGGCCTGTAGCTGTCATCAGCAGTCCAGACTGTGGACTTCTGTGTGCTGAGGACATTGGCCTTTCCCTGTTCCTTTCTGTCAGCTGCCTGGCAATATACAGCCTATTGGCCTGAGTCCCACTTCTCTACCCTTAGCCCTGGGATCTCAAATTCTAGGTTCATGCCCATGCCTCAAAGTCTCCTTAAAAAAACACACCCCCAAACCCCAAAAGCTAGAGCTCGTAATCATGAATCATATGGTCTTTGTGAAGGGGAAATGGTTTGTTCCATGTCAGGTGCTCTTCAGCATGTGCCTGGTGTATCCTTAGAGCTGAGGAAATATTAACTTTTTTTTAAAAAAATTTTATTTAATGAGAGGAGGGGAGGCAGAGAGAGACTCCTGCATCCATCCGACCAGGATCCACCAGGCATGCCCACCAGGGGGTGATGCTCTGCCCATCTGGGGTCCTTGCTCTGTTGCAACTGAAGCCTTTTTTTAGCAACTGAGGCAGAGGCCATGGAGCCACCCTCAGTGCCCAAGGCAAACTCACTCTAATCAAGCCACAGCTGCAGGAAGGGAGGAGAAGAGAGGGGGGAAGGTGAGAGAGAGGGAGTGGGAGATAATTTAGAGGGGGAAGGGTGGAGAAGCAGATAAGTGTGCCCTGGCTGGGAATCAAACCCGGGAAATTCACATGCCGGGCTAATGCTCTACCACTGAACCAATCGGCCAGGACCTTAAACTTAATGAAAGTTCTGGGAAGTGACTGGGGCAAAGGTTCCTAGTATTCCGCCAATGGCTACCTGATGGCAATGCTGACAACACTGGCATCCAGGAAGGACAGGTGCTGTCACTGTGGGAACTTTCCCCCATTAGTTATTATTATTATTATTTTAAAGATTTTATTTATTGATTTGAGAGAGAGAAGGGAGAGGGAGGAGAAGGAAGCATCAACTAGTAGTTGTTGCTTCTCATATGTGCCTTGACCAGGTAAGCCCAGGGTTTTAAACCAACCTCAGCATTCCAGGTCGAAGCTTTAGCCACTGTGCCACCACAGGGCAGACTGGAATCCGTTATTTAAGACTTGGAGGAAGTGCAACCACAGGCTTGGAGAGACCAGAGAGAGGAAAGTGGGGAGTAGAGGAAAGTGGGAGGATAAGAGAAAGGCGAAATCAGAGACTAAGGGGACCTTTGCCTTTGGCCATCAGCCCAGCCCAACCTCAAATGCCTGGTTGGTATCTTTGTCACATGTGTCAATACAGAGACTCCTTGTCCACTACTGCTGCGATCCCCTCCTGTGGGCTGTTTCGCCAAATGTCAAACAGAACTCATGCTTGATAACCTCAAGTTCATCAACTTTGCTTAAAATACTGTATCTCTTAAATCTGTTTGAAAAACCCTAACCCTCAGGGAACAGATGAGCTCAGAAAGCCTGCCCTTCAAGAATGGAAATTAACTGCTTGATCGGTGGTGGCGCAGTGGAAAGAGCGTCGACCTGGAACGCTGAGGTCACTGGTTCGAGACCCTGGGCTTGCCTGGTCAAGGCACATGTGGGAGTTGATGCTTCCTGTTCCTCCACCCCCCCTTCTCTCTCCTTTCTAAAATGAATTAAAAAAAAAGTCAACTAATAAACAGTGAATGGCCTGCTGACAAGATCTTAGCCATGGCAGCATCCCAGCCTTTACATGCTCAGAGACAGCAACACAAAAGCCGGGGCAGGAGTGTGCTGATTTATGTTCTAAAAGGCTCATCCAAGCTGCTGGCAGTTGTGGTGAGACCCTGGAGGGGGCTGGTGGTAACCTGGGCTCTGTGTCCAGCTCTTAACACACCCATCCTGCCTGGTGGGCATGGCAAACCATGGTGACAGAAGCCTGAGACAGGCGGCTACACACAGAGCCGTAGCAGGGCAGAGCTGTTTTCTAAGCCAAATCTGCAGCATGGAAACCTTAGTGCAGGGGTCCCCAAACTTTTTACACAGGGGGCCAGTTCACTGTCCCTCAGACCGTTGGAGGGCCCAACTATAAAAAAACTATGAACAAATCCTTATGCACACTGCACATATCTTATTTTAAAGTAAAAAAATAAAATGGGAACAAATACAATATTTAAAATAAAGAACAAATAAATTTAAATCAACAAACTGACCAGTATTTCAATGGGAACTATGCTCCTCTCACTGACCACGAATGAAAGAGGTGCCCCTTCCAGAAGTGCGGCGGGGACCGGATAAATGGCCTCAGGGGGCCGCATGCAGCCCGCATGCTGTAGTTTGGGGACCCTTGCCTTAGTGCTCACCTCTGTGTAAAGGCCACCTCTCTCCCATAATATAAGCTGTCCCCAGGACGGAGGGTGGAATGGAAATGCATACTTAGGACTCTGGTCCTAACTCCCTCCAGCCTGCTCCTCCCCAAAGACAAGCACACACCAACCTCCTAGTTAGAAATGACTTGCATTTAGTGGTAGGGGCCTTAGTGGAGACGAACAGGAGGCGTGTCTGTCTGTTTGCCTGCTCCTCAGGGGGAGGAGCTGTGGGAAAGCCTCACTGCCTGTCATTTGTTCAGGCCAGGTGCCATGAAGCAATCCCTCCGGGTTTACAGCACATTTAGGTGCTTACAGTTTAAATGCCCAAATGTCACTGCAAAATGACTGCCAAGGAGGCTCCCTCACACGTTCCGTTTTTCAGTCTGCCCAACGACACAGTGATAGCTATTTTTAAAACAAAAATTAAATTAGTTTAAAAACAAAAAAAACCTGACTAGGTGGTGGCACAGTGGATAGTATTGGTCTGGGACACTGAAGACCCAGGTTTGAAACCCTGAGGTCATCAGCTTGAGCGCGGGCTCAGAAATATGATCCCAATGTCACTGACTTGAGCAAGAGGTCACTGGATGGCTAGAGCCACCTGGTCAAGGTACATATGAGAAAGCAATCAGTGAAAACTAAGGTGCTGCAACTATAAGTTGATGCTTCTCATCTCTCTCCCTTCCTGCCTGTCTCTCACAAAACAAACAAACAAACAAGTAAATAAATGGAGAAAAAACAAAAACAAATATTAAAGAAAGAATTAAAAGAAATAAAGAAAATTAAGCCCTAGCTGGTGGCTCAGTGAATAGAGTTGGCCCAGTATATGGATGTTCCAGGTTCAATTCCCGGTCAGGGAACACAGGAGGTGACCATCTGCTTCTCTCCCTCCTCCCCTCCTATAACTAGTGGCTCAAATAGTCCAAGTATGGACTGCAGGCACTAAGGATGGCTCAGTTGATGCATCCGTCTCAGGAGGTAAAAATAGCTCGGTTAATTTGAGCATTGGCCCCAGATAGGCGTTAGTGTTGGATCCAATCAGGGTTTGAGTTAGAGTCTGTCTCACTATCTCCCCTCCTCTCATTTTAACCAGGCTTGTTATCCTGCTTGGGTAGAGGGGAAAGGAGCTCTCAGAGGGAGCTGACTTGGCCAGGCACCAACACTGCTTGCTACTCCAGGCTGCCTCAAGCTGGTACTTAAATGTTTTTTGGACTCATAGGTTCTCAATTTTCTCTTCTTCCTTCCTTCTCTTGAAAATAAAGATAGATGGATGGATGGATGGATGGATGGAAGGAAGGAAGAAGAAAGATTATGATCTGTACCCTAAGAAGTCATTTCACATCTAATTAGCAATTACATTCTCTTTTCCCACTGCTGAGGCCTGAAATTATACCCAAAGGAGCACAGGTGATGGGACAAACAACAATTTTCCCCCAGGGGAAAACAAATCAGATAAGAGTTAAAAAATAACCAGAAGAGTAGATCATAAGGAAGATTCTTGAACCACCATCCAATATAAAGTAATATGACATATACCCAATAAAACTTGTATGTGTACATCAGTAATAGTCAAAAAGCAGACACAACCCAAATGTCCGTCAACTGATGAATGGGTAAAATGTAGTATCCATACAATGGAGTATAACTCAGTGTTAAAAATGAATGATGCCTGACCTGTGGTGGCGCAGTGGATAAAGCGTCGACCTGGAAATGCTGAGGTTGCTGGTTCAAAACCCTGGGCTTGCCCGGTCAAGGCACATATGGGAGTTGATGCTTCCAGCTCCTTCTCTCCTCTCTCTCTCTGTCTCTCCCTCTCCTCTCTAAAAAATGAATAAATAAATAAATAAATTAAAAAAAAAAAATGAATGAAGTATTGCCCTGGCCGGTTGGCTCAGCGGTAGAGCGTCGGCCTAGCGTGCGGAGGACCCGGGTTCGATTCCCGGCCAGGGCACACAGGAGAAGCGCCCATTTGCTTCTCCACCCCTCCGCCGCACTTTCCTCTCTGTCTCTCTCTTCCCCTCCCGCAGCCAGGGCTCCATTGGAGCAAAGATGGCCCGGGCGCTGGGGATGGCTCTGTGGCCTCTGCCCCAGGCGCTAGAGTGGCTCTGGTCGCAATATGGCGACGCCCAGGATGGGCAGAGCATCGCCCCCTGGTGGGCAGAGCGTTGCCCCATGGTGGGCGTGCCGGGTGGATCCCGGTCGGGCGCATGCGGGAGTCTGTCTGACTGTCTCTCCCCGTTTCCAGCTTCAGAAAAATGAAGAAAAAAAAAAAAAAAAATGAATGAAGTATTGACATTGCTACAGATCGGACAAGCCTTCAAAAACCAGATAAGGCGCCTGACCAGGCGGTGGTGCAGTGGATAGAGCGTCGGACTGGGATGCCGAGGACCCAGGTTTGAGACCCCGAGGTCACCAGCTTGAGCGCGGGCTCATCTGACTTGAGCAAAAAAAAAAAAAAAGCTCACCAGCTTGGACCCAAAGTCACTAGCTCGATCAAGGGGTTACTCGGTCTGCTGAAGGCCCGTGGTCAAGGCACATATGAGAAAGCAATCAATGAACAACTAAGGTGTCACAACTAAGGTGATGATTGATATTGATGCTTCTCATCTCTCTCTGTTCCTGTCTGTCTGTCCATATCTATCCTTCTTTCTGACTCTCTCTGTCCCTCTGACCCACACTGTCTGGTCCCAGAGCTGAGCTGAGGCCTCCTAAGCCTCTCCAAAAAAAAAAAAAAAAAAAAAAAAAAAAACCAGATAAGGAGCACCCATCATATGATTCCATTCATAAGAAATGTACAGAATAGGCCAATCTACACAGATAAAAAGCAGACTAGGCCCTGGCCGGTTGGCTCAGCGGTAGAGCGTCGGCCTGGCATGCAGGGGACCCGGGTTCGATTCCCTGCCAGGGCACATAGGAGAAGCGCCCATTTGCTTCTCCATCCCCCCCACCTCTTTCCTCTCTGTCTCTCTCTTCCCCTCCTGCAGCCAAGGCTCCATTGGAGCAAAGATGGCCTGGGTGCTGGGGATGGCTCCTTGGCCTCTGCCCCAGGCACTGGAGTGGCTCGCATCGCCCCCTGGTGGGCAGAGCTTCGCCCCTGGTAGGCGTGCCGGGTGGATCCCGGTCGGGCGCATGCGGGAGTCTGTCTGACTGTCTCTCCCCGTTTCCAGCTTCAGAAAAATACCAAAAAAAAAAAGGCAGACTAGTGGTTGCCTAGGGCAGAATGATGGGGGAATGGGTAGTGACTGCTAATGCATATGGACTTCTTTCTGCGGTGATGGAAACTACTCTAAAATTAGATTGTGGTGATGGGAGCACAACTCTGTGACTATACTAAAAACCAATGAATTGTACACTCTAATAATAAAATGAATGTGAATTACACAGTATCTCAATAAAACCACTAAACAAACCAAGCACAGGATGCTGGGAAGGGTGTGAGAGAGCAGAGGTGGGGCTGCTGAGCGGTAGGAACTGGGCAGAGCAGTTTCTGAGGACAGTGATCTGGGGAAGAGGAAACCTGGTTGGGAACAGACTGGGGAGGAGAGTGGGGTTGAACTGCCCAATTGGCTGTGAGGCCATCAGGCAGATACAACACCAAGGCATCAAGACTTGGAGAGGGGCTAAGGAACCAGGTCCACGGACTCTGCATGTGCAGCAGGGGCCCTGGCCGGTTCACTTAGTCGGTTGGAGCGTCACTCCAAAACAACAAAGTTGAGGGTCAGATCCTAGTCAGGGCACATACAGGAAGCAACCAATGAACGTATAATTAAGTGGAACAACAAATGAATGCTTCTCTGTCTCTGTAAAATCAATCAATATAAAAAAATAACTGTGAAGTGCAGTAGGTGTGTGAGCACACGCTCACTCGGACAGAACGGCACACACCTGGAGTTCCCCCACAGCCTCTCCCCTGTAGTCAACACCGATGTCCCAGCGGACAGGCAGTGATGTCAGTGGGGGAGGGAGGGAAAAATCCTAGTTGGGTTGTGGCACAGACAGTTTCTCTGGGAACCAGGTGGAAGCCCCCAGAGATGGGGACAGGGAGGCTTTGATTCTGAGAATAAGAAACAACCACGGCCCCTACCTGTCCCTGAGTGACAACCACACACAAAAGCTTCAGGACTTTCTGTGCCGGGCCTGTTGGCAGTGCTTCACCTGCACTGACTCAGGGCCTTATAGAGTGGAATCTAGAGTTCTCATCGTAAAGACAGCAAACTGAAGTCGAGAGAACTTACTGTACCTCCCAATGTAAAGACGCACCTTAATTTTGGGGCCCAAAATTTGGGGGAGAAATGTATTATATAAAGTTATTGTACTCAAGTTTTATTCCTCATAAAATTCACACAACTCATCACTGTCAAAACTCCCATCCAGGCCCTGGCCGGTTGGTTCAGCGGTAGAGCGTCGGCCTGGCATGCGGGGGACCCAGGTTCGATTCCCGGCCAGGGCACAAAGGAGAAGCGCCCATTTGCTTCTCCACCCCCTCTCCTTCCTCTCTGTCTCTCTCTTCCCCTCCCGCAGCCGAGGCTCCATTGGAGCAAGGATGGCCCGGGCGCTGGGGATGGCTCCTTGGCCTCTGCCCCAGGCGCTAGAGTGGCTCTGGTCGCGGCAGAGCATCGCCCCCTGGTGGGCAGAGCATCGACCCTGGTGGGCGTGCCGGGTGGATCCCGGTCGGGCGCATGCGGGAGTCTGTCTGACTGTCTCTCCCCGTTTCCAGCTTCAGAAAATACAAAAAACAAAACAAAACAAAAAAAACCCTCCCATCCATTAGCTTGTCCTCATCCGTGCCTGATGACAAATCAGTCTTCAACAATGAGCGCAAAAACAAGAGCGAAAAAGTGGAAAATGCAAGTAAAAAAAAAAACCCAACCTACAACCACTGCATAAAATGCACTCAGTTTTTAGACCCCAAATTTTTCAGGAAAGGTGCATCTTATAAATGGGGAAATACGGTAAGTAATTTGGCCAAAGGAGCACAGGTAGTTAGGGCTGACCCACACTGTCTTGTCCCAGAGCTGAGCTGAGGCCTCCTAAGCCTCTCCAACATGACATTTTCTCACACCACCTCCCCAGTCTCTTAACGACATCCTGGGCCATCTCTACCACCTTCCAGACTAGTTTAGGTCTCACTCTCAATCCAATTCAGGGCTGTCTGCCTCCCCTAGCTCCAGGCTGGACTCCTGGTGGCTTGGAGTGAAGGGGGAACATCACCTGCTCTTTCCTGTCGGTCCCTCAGGAATCCATTCCTGCTCTGGGTGAGGGCAGCAGAAGAGGGCGAAGGGCTCTTTAATGAACCAGGCTGAGGTGTAGGGCTCTTCTGGATGCCGGCCCTCAGTGTTCTCCATGGGCAGCCCCCCCACAATGCTTGCGGAGGGGGCACCTGGGTGCCTGTGCAGTGGTTTCCTGCCTCTGCCGTTGCCTCCCTCTCTTGTCTCCCTCAGCTCCCACTATGACTGGCCATTCCAAGGGGTGCTGGCTGGGTTCAGGCTCTGCTACTTTCCTCTGTGCCCAAGTGACCACTTGAGAGCTGTGCATCCATGGTGCACCACATGGGGGCACAGGTTGCCGACCCTGGCCCTGCCCCTCTCCACCTCCCTCCCACTTGGGTAGGATGAATACATTTGCTGTGAAAAAGGGACAAGCAGCCTGCCGTCAGCCCTGGTGCATAGGAGTGTGGAACAATTTCACAGGACACTAACATCGGTCAAGACCACTCTGACCGTGATGGACCAAGACAAAAATAAGCCCACTCTGGAATCACGTCTCAACACAGACAAAAACACAAATATTGCCCAAAGCACAAAAATGACCAAATGTTTGATGGCTGCTCCTTAACCACACTGTTAGCTCCACTCGTTCCGCCCCCTCTGGAGAAGATAAAGGCACCTGGTAAGGAACTTGTCCTTGCCAGCATCCAATTCAGAGCAAAGCCCTGCTTCCCCAAAGCCTCCCAAAGCCACCTAACCCAGCCTGGCTTCTGTAAGTGCTCTCTAATTCCTCCCTACTTAGCCACCTCACAAACCCCTGTCCTGTGGTAGGCGGACCTCCCTAGCTGCAAAGGGCAAGAAACTCAAGTTGCTCAACTAGTATGTATTCTTGGTGGCCTCTGCCTGGGGGCATGGCTGGCTGACAGGAAAAAGCAGGGGTAAATAAGATACCTGCCCCCCCTTAGCAGGCACTGACCCTCAAGAATGGTTCTTTAGAGAGCTCCTTCTCTGTTCCCCCAAACACTGCCCTCCAGACTTTATGGGTCTGGGCTGAGTCTGATCAGACCCTGTTCCTTTTCAATTTTGATCAGTCCAGCAGATAATTACTGATCTGGGAGCGGGTGGAAATCACTGAACACAAAGGTCAGGGAGGGGTCATGGCCTGAGCATATCAACACTTGCGGTTTGTTGCCATTTCTCTGAATTGCTTGACCTTTTTTTTTTTTTAATTTATTTTTTCCCCCCATTTTTCTGAAGCTGGAAACAGGGAGACAGTCAGACAGACTCCCCGCATGCGCCCAACCGGGATCCACCCGGCACGCCCACCAGGGGGCGATGCTCTGCCCATCCTGGGCGTCGCCATGTTGCGACCAGAGCCACTCTAGCGCCTGAGGCAGAGGCCACAGAGCCATCCCCAGGGCCCGGGGCCATCTTTGCTCCAATGGAGCCTTGGCTGTGGGAGGGGAAGAGACAGAGAGGAAAGCGCGGCGGAGGGGTGGAGAAGCAAATGGGCGCTTCTCCTGTGTGCCCTGGCCGGGAATCGAACCCGGGTCCTCCGCACGCTAGGCCGACGCTCTACCGCTGAGCCAACCGGCCAGGACTTTGCTTGACCTTTTAAAACCTGGATCTCGCAGAAAAATCTGGGTCTCCAACTTCTGCGAAATCAGCTCTGTACCACCAGGCTGGCATTGCTGCCCAGCACAGTGAGCCCTGAGCAGCACCTATGCCTTTTGGGTGGCCAGGGCTTTGCTGGCCTGTCTCCCACACAGGGCCTGCAGGTCTGTGGGGATGGCTCACTGACTGAGCCAGACACTGTTCCAGGCATTTTCACACACTCTCCTTCTGGCCCTCACCACTGCCCTCTCAGGAGAGTTCTGCTACTGTCCCCACTTAGTGGAGTCCCCAGCAGCAAGAGGGTATGGTATCCTGCTGGAAGCCAAAGAGTGGTCAGTGATGGTGATCTGAGCTCCAGGACATTACATCATCAATCCCCCTCATGGGCATGTGTGGGAGGGGGCACCCCAGTGGGGGCCCTAGCATTTATCTCCCAGATGAGAAAACTGAGGCTCCAAGAGGGGATGTGTAGTAGGCTGGATAACTGCCCCCCCCCCAAAATGTCTTCATGCTAGTTCCCAGAACCTGTGAATATATGACCTCAAGTGACAAAAAGCACTTTGTGGATGTGATTAAATCAAAGATCTTGCAATGGAGACATCCTGGATGACCGGGTGGCCCTAATGTAAACACTAGGGTCTTTATAAGAAGGGGCAAGATCAAAGGAGAAAATAGGAGATACGACAATGGAAGCAGAGGCCGAGTGTGTGAAGAGGAGCAGCGAGCCAAGGAATGCAGGCGGCCTCTAACAGGTGCAAACAGCCAGTAATGGAGTCTCCCTTGGAGCCTCTGGAAAGAATGCAGCCCTGTGCACTCGTTTACACTTTTAGTCTCCTGAACCAAGAGAATTAATGTCTGGGTTATTATTTTTTTAAAATTTTATTTGTTGATTTTACAGAGAAAAGAGAGGGGGACAGAAAAGTATCAACTCATAGTTGCTTCACTTTAGTTGTTCACTACTTGCTTGTTGCTTGTCGTATATTACTTGACTGGGCAAACCCAGGGTTTTGAACTAGCAACCTCAGCATTCCAGGTTGACGCTCTATCCACTGTGCCACCACAGGTCAGGCAACGTCTGTTGTTTTAAGCCACTAAGTTTGTGACAATATCTTACGGCAGTGAGTACAGAAATTGATACAAAAGACAACCACTGAGGGGGCCAGAGCTGGCACAGTAGTGCAGGGCCTAACTAGGTTCAGCGAGCTGCGGTGTTTTATGCTGAGGGGGTGTAGCAGGAGTGAGGGAAAGGAAGAGGCTCAGGAGGACTCTGAGCCACCAGCACACGTGGCAGACCTATGCCCTGAGCTGCCCTTTCCCAAATGAACCGGCCTTGGTCTTCCTGATCTTGTTTGCCAGGACACCCACCTCCAACTCCTGCCCTTCGGCCTGTATAACCTAAATACCTGCCCTAGCACCTCTTCAGGAACAACAGAATCGAACTCCCCAGCCTCTGTGCACAAGCAACTCAATTAAAAGTGAACTGATGACTAGCGAGGCAGCAGCACAGGACTGGGCGCTGTGGGGAATGACTCCAGAAATGAGGAGGGTTCTGACCTTGCCTTCTAAGTGCTCAGGGAAACAGTCATGCACACACAAACATCTGTCTGTGAGACAGCTATGAAAGCAGACCCAAGTGGTGTGGGGACCAGAAGATAAACAAACATGTAGATATCCTTGAGGTAGTTAAGTGCTGGGCTTTATATACATCATTTCACACAATCCTCCTGGCACCCCAAGCCTTAGAGAGAAATATATAATGTTCATAACTAGGCAGATCCCATTCTACCCATTTTACATATATTTGTCTAGTTCCGTAAAACCCTCTGAGATGGGTCCTCTTGTCCCCACTTTATAGATGAGGAAACTGTGTCACAGGGAGAAGATGCCACTCGCTGAGCATCACAGAAGTGGTGCGGTCGGGATGTGAACCTAGCAGCTGGTTCTGGAGCCCTCATTCTGACCCACTTTGCAGACAGCAGCCGAGGCTCAGGCCGAGTAAAGACCTTGTCCGCTCCCCCAGCCAGAATTAAGTGGTAGGGCCTCAGGATTAGAACCTGGATCCATCTGATGCAAACTCTATGCTCTTTTCATCATGCCAGACTCTCTCCTTAATTGGGAAACAGTGAAGGGTTGCTGCAATAGTACAGGTAGGAGAACCTGCCTAGGGCTGGGGGGATGGGGAGAGGCAAGTCAGAATCAATAGAATTTGGCAACTAAGCAGCAGCAAACCTGAGGTGAAGGCCCAAGCTTGGTGGCCTTCCAGCAGGCCATGCTCTGGTCTGGGGCTCAGAGCTGAGAGGAGGAGACAGACTTTCCCTGGGGCTTGTAGGGTATCAGAAGCTGTGAAGTGTTGGGGAGGTCTGGGTTCTAACTAGCAGTGATTGTATAAACACCTTTCACCTCTTGGGGCTTCAGTCTTGCCCCCTGCAAGACCGGTGGGTTAGCCTCTGTGATGAGGCTCCTTCTTGGCATTGTCTCAGATTCCCAGTGTCTTGCACAGGTAGCCATTTTCCCTCCTCCTTCACAACCCTCCCTTACTGCTCTGGGACCTCTCCTGGATCCAGGGCTCCCTAAACAGGAGGCTGTTGCCAGATGTGCCGGGGCCCCTAGAGACTCCCTCCTCTTCCCCTCCCCATCAAAGAGCCAGGGTGATGCAACCTGCCTGCAATGGCCACCTCACTTCCCAAGTCTGGTGCTTCCGACTGAAAAAAGAGTTCCCAGCAGCCCCACCCATGCTCCCCGCTCCAGTCCAAGAGCTGAAAGGGCTGGGACACCTGGACCATGGAGGACTCTGTGAAGCTGGGAAGGCTGAGGTGTTTGAGTCCTGGAAGGGCCACAGGTCTGGGTCAGGGGTGGGCACTGAAGCAGGCTCAAGGTGCCAAGACCTGGGCTCACAGGCAGAAACTGAAGACTCACAGCCCATACATTAGAATATGCTTGGAAGGGCTAGGGAGCTAAGTGTGAGAACGGGCACCCATGCAGCAGGACTGAGTCAAGCTGCCTGGGTGGGGCTGTGGGCACCAGGGTGGAACTGGGTGGGATCCAAAAGCTAGAGAGAGAAAAAGGTACAAGGGGCTGGGACAAGAGCACCAGGGTCTCTGCCCAAATGCTTTCTCAGTCAGCATACATTGCACACAGCCAGCAACATGGTTCCCATACAGAGCAAGCTATTTCCAGTTATTAAAAAATACTCATCTCATTATCCTCCCACAAACCCATAATCCCAGTCTAAGAGACAAGAGCAAACTGAAGGACTCACCACAGACCACCCAATCAGCACTGGTCATGAAAGACAAGAAAAGTCAGAAACAGCTGCGGACCAGAGGGGGCTGGGGAGACACGATGACTAAATGTCATTAGACATCTTGGAAGGGATCCTAGAACAAAAAAGAGCATTAGAACAACCAGTGAAATCAGAATAAAGCTGAATTTTAGTTAATAGAAATGTACAGATGTTGTTAGTTCCTTAGAGTTCCTTAGCTATGATAAACAGCACAGCAATGCAAGACGGCAACAATGGAGCCGTTAGGTGAAGGACGGACGGAAACTATACTATCTTTTTTGCAACTGTTTTGTAAATCCAAAATTATTCCCAAATAAAAAGTTAAAAAAACAAACAAAAAGCCTGACCAGGCGGTGGCGCAGTGGATAGAGCATCGGATTGCGATGTGGAGGACCCAGGTTCGAGACCCCGAGGTTGCCACCTTGAACGTGGGCTCATCTGGTTTGAGCAAAGCTCACCAGCTTGGACCCAAGGTCGCTGGCTCCAGCAAGGGGTTACTCGGTCTGCTGAAGGCCCGCGGTCAAGGCACATGTGAGAAAGCAATCAATGAACAACTAAGGTATTGCAATGTGCAACAAAAAACTAATGATTGATGCTTCTCATCTCTCCTTTCCTGTCTTGTCTGTCCCTGTCTATCCCTCTCTCTGACTCTCTGTCTCTGAAAAAAAAAAAAAAAAAAAGATAAAAAAACAAACAAACAACTCTACTTAGCCTGGCCTGTGGCAGCGCAGTGGGTAAAGTGTCAACCTGGAACACTGAGGTCCCTGGTTTGAAACCCCAGGCTTGCCCAGTCAAGGCACATATGAGAAGCAACTTCCCACTCCTCCCTCCCTTTCCTTTCTCTAAAAGTCAAGAAATAAAATCTTAAAAAAGAAAATGATGAAACACCTCTACCTAGTCCTCGTGCATAACCCAGACTAAAGTTCTTTTCAGAAGTGTGTGTGTGTGTGTGTGAGAGAGAGAGAGAGAGAGAGAGAGACTGGGCCTCCTCACTGCTGGGCAGTCTGTCCCACACTGTACCCTAACGCCCATGCTATTGTTCAAATCACTACTGACAAGAGGAAGGAAGTCCTTAAGTTTCACTTAAAAGGTGGAAGCCAAGTCATAGTTTTAAAGCACTGCTTCGCAAGAGATAAAACACATCCACCTCAATAATAATAACAACCTCTTTTATATAGCACCCACTGTGTGCCAGGAACTAGTCTAAGCACTTGACCTGCATTAACTCATTTAAACCTCAAAACAGCCCTAAATGATAAGTACCATTAATGGCTTTCTCTCTCTCTCTCTCTCTCTCTTTTTTAAACCATGAGGAATCTGAGGCACAGGGAAGTAAGGGAAATCACCAGTGTCATACATCTAGTAAGCAGGGTGCAATCAGGGGTTGAACCCAAACAACCTGGCCCCATAGTCTATGATCTTAACTCCTACTCTATGATGTCCAGATAACAATGTAGCCTCTATGGGCTCAAGGAAATACGGAGCAAGAGCTCAAATCCCGGCAGAGTGGACAGTAAGTGCTCTAAGGGAAACCGGTCAGATCCCGGGGGCTTCCTGCATACAACAGGGAAGGGGGAAGGAAGAAGCATACATATCTTTATTCCCCACATAACTCTCAAGATTAGATTTACCCCACCTTCTTTGGATTTTAATTCAGTCCCATAATAGTCATAAAAGTGATCAAGTGAACTCTAGGTGTAAAGTCCTGACTTGGACAAATGCAGGGTGGGAAAAAGAAGATTCTGCAGCAGAGGGAAGACCCACATTCATTTGGGCTGGTGGAGGACCGCGTGCACAAGGGAGGAACGGTCTCCCGTTTTTCGGCAAGCTTGTGAGACGAATCTAGTGCTGGCCATCTCAGTAAGTCAGGGTGAGGAGGAGCAGGGACAAAAGAATGAACCAGCTGGCCTGAGAGAGCCATGCTGAGAGGGGCTGAGGAAAGGTGGGCGGCTGATGGAAAAAGGGCTGGAGTGGGGTCGGGGGTGCCAGATTCCCTGCATCCCCGGGTCGAATGGGGCTGAACATCCAACATTTGGAATAGGTGTGGGTGGGGATGGCTGAAAACTGCCACCGTGGAGAAGTGAATGAGACACGAGGGCCTATTAT
This sequence comes from Saccopteryx leptura, assembly GCF_036850995.1. Taxonomy (NCBI): domain Eukaryota; kingdom Metazoa; phylum Chordata; class Mammalia; order Chiroptera; family Emballonuridae; genus Saccopteryx; species Saccopteryx leptura. The sequence continues at coordinate 67,877,454 of NC_089505.1, forward strand.
TAGCAGGCGTTAGTTGGTCCAGTATCTGGAGCTCTTGCAGGAATGAGGGAGATCGGGCGAGACTGGGCCCCAGAATTTCTAGTAATAGCAAAATACGTTATACATACACATATGAGCTGGGCTCTGTGCGTGGAATTTCAAAAGCATCGACTCGCTTGACGCTCACAAACCACCCCATCGGGTCGAGTTGACTATTCTCATTTTACAGACAGCTCCCTATCTATCTGAAGCCAGAGGTTTTCAGTTATTTGTCCGAGACTGACATGGCAGGTCTATGGTTTGAATGGAGGGCGGGCTTTGACCACGCGGCCTCTAACCCACATAAAAGGGTTTTCAGGATGAGCGGGGCAGCTGGGGCATGAGGAAGGAGACCAGCATGTGGCTGACCGGAAACTCGTGAAGCAGAGGAAAGGAAATGAGACAGGAACACGTGCTAGTCTTAGGGAGGAGGAACCCAGGCCTAGGCGTCAAGGTGAGCGGAGAGCCAGACCCATTACCAGAAGGGGGGGCAGGCCCCCCGCCAGTTGCAGCCAGGCCGGGGCGGGGCGCGGAAGGATCCGGGCGAGCGGTGCTGCGCCACCCCCACTATATCTGCCTTTAATCCGCGGGGCCGCTTCATTCCCCATTTTCAGATCACGTCAGATCACTATCTCTCATAAAGCTACCGCGACGCCACCTCTGCCCACGCAGCCCCCGCCATGGCTCTGTAAGCCGCGACCTCTCCGTGTCCCCAGCCCGTCTCCGCGCTCACCGCGCCTGTGGTCTCCTCGCCCGCCTTCTTGTTCAGCAGAGGTTGCCGTTGCCTCTCCTTTCCGCAGCCATGGAGTGAGTAACCGCTCGTCCCTCTCCAACTGCCCTTCCCGCCCTTTCGAAGCTCGCGGCCTTCACGACCAAGCCTGGGGGGGGGGGGGGTAAGGAAAGAGACGAGAGTAAGGGATCATGGTCGCGCAGGCGCAGAAGAGGAAAAACGGGAATCGGCGCGAGGACGAGCATGCGCACTCGGCCCGATGCGGCGTAGGGCGGGGAGTAAGGATATTTATTTCCAGAGAATGTTGTGTATTTGGAGAGAGCCCGCGCGCAGTTGCGTCGGCGTACTCTGGAACGATTCGGGCTGTACGCCGTTGGTCATGCCCCAGAGTCGGTATTTAAGGGCGAAGGCATTTAAGACAGTATGCAGCTGCAACATGCGCACTAACCTTCAGGAGGGCGGAAGCGTAAGAGAAATAGGACTGGACCTGACGGCGCATGCCCTGTATTTGTCAGCGAGAAGACGAGGTGTGGAAGGGTGGCATGTGTGGCATCTGTTCTCCGCCAGCCCCCTCCACCTTTCCTGCTCCAAATTGCTTAGTCGCACAGCACAGCTTTCCTTTCCTTTCATTCAGGCATCTTCTGGGGGGGGGGTGCTGGGTTAGATTGACAGGGTGGAAAGCGGGGCTTAGCGACAACCTGTTAAGAATGGGATGGGATGGAGTGGCCCTGGCCCGTGGGCTCAGTCGGTTAAGAGTATCCTCTTGAAACGAGAAGGTTGCAGGTTCGATCCCTGGTCAGGGCACACACGGGAATCATCCAGTGAATGCACGACTGAGTGGAACAACAACTGAATGCTTACTTTCCTCCTCTCTCTCAACCAATCAATAAAAACAAATAATTAAATAAGCTCTGGCCGGGTAGCTGGGTTGGTTGGAACTTCATCCCAGAGTGTAGAGGTTGTGGGTTCAACTCCCCATTCAGGGCACATAGAGGAACAGCTCCATGACAGTTCCATGTTCCTGACCCTAGCTCCACTCCATTTTTTTTTTTTTTTTTAATTTTTTGAGAGGCAGGAAGATATGGGAACATGGAGCTGTTCTGTCTCTCCCTGCCTCTCAAAAAAAAAAAAAAAAAAAAAGAATGGGGTGGAGCTAGGGTCACAGCTCTCACGAAGTATGGGGTTTACTTGAGCCATTGTTAGGAGGGGCGGGGCTAAGAACCGTAGATGAGGGGTGGGGTTTCGATCGGAGAAAGGCGGGGCCTCGGGAATATTTGGGGAGGAGTGGAACAAAGATAAACGTGGGGCGGGACTTGGAGGGACAAGTAGGATTTGAATGGATAACGTTGAAGAGGCAGAGCAGGAAGAATTCCCCTAGGAATTGACTTGAAAGGGAACCTAGGGAGGGGGTGGGGCCTAAAGGAAATATTTTTAAAGGATGGGGTGTGGCTGGAAGAAAATTTCCCTGGGATTGAGTTATTTTGGGATGGAATGTTGTGAGGGTGGAAGGGGATTTTCCTGGGAGACCATTAGGTTTCTGTATTGGAAGGATTGGTTTTGGGAATTTTAAAATTCAGGCACAAACGCCTGACCTGTGGTGGCGCAGTGCATCAAGCGTCGACCTGGAACGCTGAGGTCGCTGGTTCAAAAAAACCCTGGGCTTCCTTTCTGCGGCCATCGTAGGAGCGGCAGCGGTCAAGATGAAGTTCAATCCCTTTGTGACTTCTGACCGGAGCAAGAACCGCAAAAGGCATTTCAGTGCCCCTTCCCACGTTCGCAGGAAGATTATGTCTCCTCCTCTTTCCAAAGAGCTAAGATAGACGTACAACGTTCGGTCCATGCCCATCCGAAAGGATGATGAGGTTCAGGTTGTGCGAGGACATTACAAGGGGCAGCAAATTGGCAAAGTAGTCCAGGTCTACAGGAAGAAATACGTCATCTACATCCAACGAGTGCAGCGGGAGAAAGCCAACGGTACAACCGTCCACGTGGGCATTCACCCCAGCAAGGTGGTTATCATAAGGCTAAAGCTGGACAAAGACTGCAAAAAGATCCTCGAACGCAAAGCCAAATCTCGCCAAGTAGGAAAGGAAAAGGGCAAATACAAGGAAGAAACCATTGAGAAGATGCAGGAATAGTCATCTCACGTACACCTTTCATTAAAAATGTTCAGTGGAGAGCAAAAAAACCCTGGGCTTGCCTGGTTAAGGCACATATGGGAGTTGATGCTTCCTGCTCCTCCCCCTTTCTCTCTCTCTCTCTCTCTCTCTCTCTCTCTGTCTCTTCTCTAAAATGAATAAATAAATAAAAATAATTAAAAAAAATTCAGGCATAAAGAAAATACCCTTGGGAGTGTGTAGGATTTGGAGAATGGAAGGGCAGATTTAGATTCTGAGAAGGCAAGGCATGGTCCCAAACCCAGTTGGGAGAGGAAGGGAGGATCCTGGGAACACTGTAACTCTGAGGGTGAGGCTGGTATGTTACCCCACCTGCTTTTGTTTCACACATGTAGGTCCTGCACTTTCACCTTGGTGCCTGTCTTCGCCCAGATCAGCAACCTCCAGAGCCTCCTCCCAGCTGCTGGTGCAGCCTTCTTCCCTGCCATCTGTGCCCAGCACCTGTGCTGCAGCCATGTCACTCCTGGCGACCCTGGGACTGGAGCTAGACAGAGCCCTGCTCCCAGCTAGCGGGCTGGGCTGGCTTGTAGACTATGGGAAACTCCCCCTGGCCCCTGCCCCCCTGGGTCCCTATGAGGTCCTTGGGGGAGCCCTGGAGGGCGGGCTTCCAGGGGGAGGAGAGCCCCTGGCAGGTAAGTGCAGGTGGAGAATGGAGATGGAGTGAACTGAAACCTGGGGGGGCGGAGCAGGGTAGGAGGAAGAATTTATTCTTTAGATAAATAATTATTGAGTGCCTGTAATATGCCAGGGACTGATTTAAGTGCTGGAGATGTAGCTGGGAACAAGATTGACACGACCCCTGTCCTGAAGCTTACACTTGAGTGGGGAGACAGACAAGAGACAAAAGATGAGGTTTTGGGGATAAGTGGGAAACGCTTAGTAGCTAAACTAAAAAATGACAACGGGGACCTAGTTTAGAGTGGGTTAGCCAGGAAACCCTCGCCAAGTGTACCCACATTTTGGCTGAAGCCTAAAGGATGGGAAGTAACAAACCATGAAAGGATCCAAGGGAAGAGCCTTTCAGGTGGAGGGAAAAACATGCAGAGGGCCTGTGGCAGGAATTCCTTTATTCATTAGTGTGCTCCAAATGCTCAGAACATAGTGGGTTTTCAAAGATGAAACAGGGTATGTTGTGTATGTGAATCTCATTTGCTTTTTAAGATAAACTAGAGTGTAAACCAGAGAAACCACTGATGTAGGTTAATTGGTAAAGACGACGTTGCAATGGTTGAAGAAATGGCTGGTTGACTGTTTTGTTGTTTGGGTCATTGGTTGGTTGGTTAAAAGGGTTGATTGTCTGGTTGACTGATTTTTTTTTTTAGTCAATTCACTCCACTAGTTGCTGGCTGGTTAACTGGTTAGTTGATTGGTTGGTCGGTTGGTTAGATGTTTGATTTATTGGTTGATTTGATGATTCATTGATTGCTTGGTAGACTGATTGGCTGGTTGGTGGGCTTGCTCAATGGTGGAATGAATGAAGCGGACACAAGTGAGCGCCCAGTTGAGTGGAAGACCAGGAACTCAGGGAACTTCGTCTTCCTCCCATCCTCCAGGTGATGGCTTCTCTGACTGGATGACAGAGCGGGTTGACTTTACAGCCCTCCTCCCTTTGGAGCCTCCCTTAGCCTCAGGTGCCCTCCCCCCACCGTCTCCATCTCCACCTGACCTGGAAGCCATGGCCTCCCTCCTCAAAAAGGAGCTGGAGCAGATGGAAGACTTCTTCCTTGATGCCCCTCTCTTCCCACCACCCTCCCCGCCACTGCAGCCACCGGCACCGGCACCGGCACCAGCACCACTGGCACCAGCACCCTCCCTCCCCCTCCCCCTCCCTCTCCCTTCCTTTGATCTTCCCCAGCCCCCTGCCCTGGATACCCTTGACTTGCTGGTCATGTACTGCCGCAATGAGGCTGGGCAGGGGGATGCGGGGTTGGCTCCCCTCCCCCCGGCACAGCAGCCCCCTCCTCCACCCCCACCCTCTCGCCTGGCCCCCTATCCCAGTCCTGCCACCCCTCGAGGGGACCGGAAGCAGAAGAAGAGAGACCAGAACAAGTCTGCGGCTCTGAGGTACCGCCAGAGGAAACGGGCCGAGGGGGAGGCCCTGGAGGGCGAGTGCCAAGGGCTGGAGGCCCGGAACCGGGAGCTGAGGGAGAGGGCTGAGTCTGTGGAGCGGGAGATCCAGTATGTCAAGGATCTGCTCATCGAGGTGTACAAGGCACGCAGCCAGCGGACCCACAACAGCTAGATGGGCAGGGGCTTTGTTTGGGCTGTAGGGGGCACTGGTCTCCGGCTCTGGCTCACCCGTTTCTGGGGCTGAGGCGGGAGGGACCCTCCATTATCCCTCTGTCTCCTGCTTTTTCCCAACCCCCTCCCCCTTTTTCCTTTTATCCTTGTGTCCTCCCTTGTCTCTTTCTGATTTTGCTCCCCTCCTTCCTCGTCAGAATCATGGCGTGTTTGGCCTTAGTCGCCACGATAATTCTCATGTGACAGCTGAGGGGCTGCGGCCCGGGGGAGGTCAGGGAGCAGGGAGAGCGTGGAAACCTGGCATCCCAGTCAGGGCAGCGAGGCCAGGAAGCTGGGCAGAATGAGGTCAGGAGAGCCATCCAGGGAGTCAGGGAGGATTTCAGGAATGGCACCCATATAATAAATAAGCAGAAGAGCCAAGCCAGGTGACCTGGGGAAACTACATTTGGCAGGGAGCCCAAAGGTGGCCGAGTTCACATAGCTAGCGGCTATGGAGGCGAAGGTGGAGGCAGGCAGGGTGGGTGTGGCCGTAGTTGGTGACTGGGTGTTCATTTTAGCTCTAGGAGGGAAATCAGTGTTTTGTGAAGGTGTTGGAACAGGGGCTGTATCTCGGTGAGGGAGGGCAAGGAGTGATCATTGTGGGGGGGAGGGCTGTGACGGAAATAAAATGAAGAATTTCTTCCAGTCTGTGTGTCTTGTCTTTGAGAGAAGTTGGAGAGAGAGAGGCTTAGGCCAAAGATAAGAATGATAACAGGCCTGGCCCGTGGTGGCACAGCGGATCGAGTGTCAAACTGGGACGCGGAGATTGCTGGTTTAAAACCCTGGGCTTGGCCCTGGCCGGTTGGCTCAACAGTAGAGCGTCGGCCTGGCGTGTGGGGAACCCGGGTTCGATTCCCGGCCAGGGCACATAGGAGAAGCGCCCATTTGCTTCTCCACCACCCCCCCTTCCTCTCTGTCTCTCTCTTCCCCTCCTGCAGCCGAGGCTCCATTGGAGCAAAGATGTCCCCGGCGCTGGGGATGGCTCCTTGGCCTCTGCCCCAGGCACTAGAGTGGCTCTGGTGGCGGCAGAGCAACCCCCCTGGAGGGGCAGAGCATCGCCCCCTGGTGGGCAGAGCATCGCCCCTGGTGGGCGTGCCGGGTGGATCGCGGGAGTCTGTCTGACTGACTATTCCCGTTTCCGGCTTCAGAAAAATACAAAACAAAAAAAAAAAAAAAAAAAGAGCAACTTGTCTCTAAAAATAAAAAAAATAAAAAAAATAAACAAAAAAACCCTGGGCTTGACCAGTCAAAGGCACATTTAACAAGCAAGCAATGAGCAACTAAAGTGAAGCAACTATGAGCTGATACGTCTCACTCTCACCTTGTCCTGTGTAAAATCAATAAATAAATTTTTTTTTTTTTTTTTTTACAGAGACAGAGAGAGAGTCAGAGAGAGGGCTAGATAGGGACGGACAGACAGGAACGGAGAGAGATGAGAAGCATCAATTACTAGTTTTTCATAGCGACATCTTATTTGTTCATTGATTGCTTTCTCATATGTGCCTTGACCGCGGGCCTTCAGCAGACCGAGTAATCTCTTGCTCAAGCCCGTGACCTTAGGTCCAAGCTGGTGAGCCTTGCTCAAACCAGATGAGCCCATGCTCAAGCTGGAGACCTTGGGGTCTCGAACCTGGGTCCTCTGAATCCCAGTCCGATGCTCTATCCACTGCGCTACCGCCTGGTCAGGCTAAATAAAAAATTTTTAAAGTTATTTTTGATTTACTAATTTTGAGAGGCAGGGGGCGGGGAGAGAGAGAGAAAGGGCAGGAGGAGGAGCTGGAAGCATCAACTCTCATATATATGTGCCTTGACCAGGCAAGCCCAGGGTTTTGAACTGGCAAACTCAGCGTTCTAGGTCAACGCTTTATCCACTGCTTCACCACAGGCCATGCCAATAAAAATCTAAAAAAAAAAAAAAAAAAGAAAGCCCTGGTTGGGTAGCCTGGTTGGTTGGAGCGTTGTTGTCCTGGAGCACGGAGGTTGCTGGTTCGATTTCCCAGTCACTTACAGACACATTCCCCAGACACAGGAGCAGCTCGATGTTCCTGTCTCTCAAAAAAAACAATCAATGAACAACTAAAGTGAAGCAACTATGAGTTGATACTTCTTGTTCCCCCCTCCTATCTCTGTAAAATCAATAAATAAAATTTTTTTAAAAAAAGAATTATAATAGAAATAACAATAGTTATGGTCAGGCTCACACACCTGGCACACGGCCAAGGCCAAGACAGGACTGGCTGAACTGGTAACGATACAATACCCACTTTTAGACTCAGACTATTAATTACTTGCATAGACAGTGAAATTCACAACAGATTGCCAAAGGCTCCCCCTGGTCCTTGTCACACGCACCAAAAAAGGAGACACCAGAATGTGAAGGGCTGGGCAGCTAGAGCAAGAGTTGTGGGGAGCCCTGTGCAGAGGAGCCCCTGTCTAATTTAAGCCTCTCAGGGGCAGTTGGGAGGTAAGTGGGGGATGCCTGGTTGCCCTGCATCGATTGAGGATTTACTGTGTACCAAGCACTGTTTAAAGCATTTTACATGCATTATCTCCATTCATGCAAAAGGGAGATCTCATTAGCTTTTGGATGAAGAACCATTTTTAAAGTACTCAGTGGCATTGAGTACATTTACAATATTGTGCAACCATCACCTCTAGTTCCCAAACACTTCCATCACCCCCATATAAACCCCCTGTCTATTAAAGTTACTTTCCATTGCCCTTCCCCAATTTGTTTTTGTTTAACACATGCAATGGAAAAAAGTTTAATTCTTGTTCACCCTTGATAGTTTAGCCTTTGGGGTCAGTAGTGGGTTGGTGGCCTCTCAAAAGATGTGTTCACATGCCAACCCCCAGAATCTATGAACATGACCTTATTTGGAAAAAGGCAGATGTGGTCTCTAAATCCAATGACAAAGTTCCTTATAGAGAGAAGAGCCTGACCAGGTGGTGGCGCAGTGAATAGAGCGTCGGACTGGGATGCCGTGGAGGACTCAGGTTCGAGACCCCGAGGTCGCCAGCTTGAGTGCAGACTCATCCGGTTTGAGCATGGCTTACCAAGGTCAGTGGCTTGAGCAAGGGGTCACTCGCTCTGCTGTAGTCCCCCACACCTCCAGTCAAGGCACATGTGAGAAAGCAATCAATGAGAAACTAATGTGCTGCAACAAAGAATTGATGCTTCTCATCTCTCTCCCTGTCTGTCTGTCCCTCTCTCTGACTCTGTCTCTGTCACAACAACAAAAAAACTTGTAGTTTTTTTTTTTTTTTTAATGTGCCTTGACCACGGGCCTTCAGCAGACTGAGTAACCCCTTGCTTGAGCCAGCAACATTGGGCTCAAGCTGGTGAGCTTTTGCTCAAACCAGATGAGCCCTCACTCAAGCTGGCGACCTCGGGGTCTCAAACTTGGGTCTTCCGCATCCCAGTCCGACGCTCTGTCCACTGCGCCACCGCCTGGTCAGGCAAAACTTGCAGTTTTTTGTTTTTTAATTCTTTTTTATTTATTCATTTTAGAGAGGAGAGGGAGAGACAGAGAGAGAGAAGAGGGGATGAACTGGAAGCATCAACTCCCATATGTGCCTTGACCAGGCAAGCCCAGGGTTTCGAACCAGAGACCTCAGCATTTCCAGGTCGATGCTTTATCCACTGCGCCACCACAGGTCAGGCAAAACTTGCAGTTTTAAGCCTGAGCTCTGGAATGTCAGTAATTTACATTGTACATTACACTCCAATCTTGGCAAAATGGAGAAAGGACTAAAAACTCAATAATCGTGAGATTAGAAGCATTTAGTGATTTTTCTCCTTCAGAATGAGGCAGAAGCTGGCACTGCATATATATCCAAGCTGTGGCCTTGACAGGTAGGTCTCTTTGCTTCTCTGAAACCAACCAGGTTCCTTTTCTGGAAGTCAAGGATGGCTTTGCTAGACCTGAGAGGCTGCACAAATGTGGAGAGAAGTCACCTTGTTTTGGAGGGGACCGGGTCTGGGTGCTAAAGCTTTCTCCATCCTACTCTTTCATTGTGACATACAAAATGTCTCAGCCCTGGCCAGTTGGCTTAGTGGTAGAGCGTCAGCCTGGCGTGCAGGAGTCCCAGGTTCGATTCCCAGCCAGGGCACACAGGAGAAGCGCCCATCTGCTTCTCCACCCCTCCCCCTCTCCTTCCTCTCTGTCTTTCTCTTCCCCTCCCGCAGTCGAGGCTCCATTGGAGCAAAGTTGGCTTGGGCACTGAGGATGGCTCTGTGGCCTCTGCCTCAGGTGCTAGAATGGCTCTGATTGCGACAGAGCATCGCCCCCTGGTGGGCATGCCGGGTGGATCCCAGTCGGGCGTATGTGGGACTCTGTCTGACTGCCTCCCCGTTTCCAACTTAAGAAAAATACAAAAAAAAAAAGTCTCAGATGGACACCCGTTATAGATTCAGAATCCATCTAAAGGATTTTGATCAGCGTTTGAAAAGAAAATAGAATAATAAAACCGTGCAGGACGGTGTGGTATTTCGTGAAACTGTCTTGATGTGAAGCGATTTCTTACTGTGCATCAAAAAAGTTTGGAAGCCATTGGTCGACACCCCCTGTTCCTACACTGATTTCCAGACAACTAACTGACCGCTAACACCAATAGCAACTCCCTTTGTCCTAAAGCAGTTTCCGGTCTCCGGCCCTTACAGCACTCAGCCGCCAGGTGGCGCCCGCGCCCCGCCGTAAACGGATTCTCCGCTCTTAGGCGGCCCAAGGCGGGGATTGTCTTTTCGACCCAGTCGCCCTGACGATTCTGTTTCCCAGGGACTAGAAGCTCTGCTCACCAATATAGTCCCCGAGCAAAGCGCGGCAGGAGGGCTCTGGTCAAAGGGATGTGGTCATCGTGAGATCTATCCATTCCGGCCCTGGCCGTTTGGCTCAGTGGTAGAGTGTCGGCCTGGCGTGCAGAAGTCCCGGGTTCAATTCCCGACCAGGGCACACAGGAGACGCGCCCATCTGCTTCTCCACCCCTCCCCCTCTCCTTCCTCTCTGTCTCTCTCTTCCCCTCCCGCAGCCAAGGCTCCATTGGAGCAAAGATGGCCTGGGTGCTGGGGATGGCTCCTTGGCCTCTGCCCCAGGCGCTAGAGTGGCTCTAGTCGCAACAGAGCGACGCCCCCTGGTGGGCGTGCCGGGTGGATCCCGGTCGGGCGCATGCGGGAGTCTGTCTGACTGTCTCTCCCCGTTTCCAGCTTCAGAAAAATACACACACAAAAAAAGAGATCTATTCATTCCTTCCTCATTACATGTGCTCTTTAAACGCCTCTGTGCTCCAGACAAAGTCCCAGCTCCCAGAGCTCCCATCCTGGTGGGGAGGGCAGACAGTAGCCCAAATTCACGACCTCCTCGGTATGGGGAAGCCTCCCCTGTCTAGTCTGGAGCAGGAAGACCGCGGTGGAATCGGTTGGTTCCTCTGGAAGGTTCTAGAGAGAATCTGTTCCTTGCTTTTTTAGTTTCTGGTGGATGCATCACTACAGTCTCTCCTGTGGTCGTATTTCCGTCCCCTTCTGTTGTCAGAACTCTCTCTCTCTTTCTGCCTCCCTCTTATAAACTTGTGATTACATTTAGTGTCCACCTGGATCGTCTCCACCCCAAGATCCTTAGTAATCACACACCTGCGAAGCCTAATGGCTGTGCAAGGTAATATTGTCACAGGTTCTGCGGATTAGGACGTGGACATCTTTATGAGGGACATTACACAGCCTATCACATACAGCATCTTTTTAAATCCTCTACCCAGAAGCTGGTGTTTTCTCTGATTTCTGTTTAGGGGAAGAGAGAAGAGAAAGAAACACTCTCAGCCTCACACCTCGCTACTAATTCTGTCTTTTTTTTTTTTAATTTTTATTTATTTATTTTTTACAGAGACAGAGAGTGAGTCAGAGAGAGGGATAGACAGGGACAGACAGACAGGAACAGAGAGAGATGAGAAGCATCAATCATTAGTTTTTCATTGCGCGTTGCAACACCTTAGTTGTTCATTGATTACTTTCTCATATGTGCCTTGACCGCGGGCCTTCAGCAGACCAAGTAACCCCTTGCTGGAGCCAGCGACCTTGGGTTCAAGCTGGTGGGCTTTTTCTCAAACCAGATGAGCCCGCACTCAAGCTGGCAACCTCGGGGTCTTGAACCTGGGTCCTCTGCATCCCAGTCCGATGCTCTATCCACTGCGCCACCACCTGGTCAGGCTAATTCCGTCTTTTAATGGGCAATGTCACATCACTATAGTGCTAGAGGCCCTGGCCAGTTGGCTCAACGGTAGAGCGTTGGCACAGCATGTGGAAGTCCTGGGTTCGATTCCTGGCCCCCCTCTCCTTTCTCTCTATCTCTCTCTTTCCCTCCTGCAGCCGAGGCTCCATTGGAGCAAAGTTGGCCCGGGTGCTGAGGAGGGCTCCATGGCCTCCACCACAGGCGCTAGAATGGCTCCAGTTGCAGCAGAGCAATGCCCTGGATGGGCCAGAGCATCGCCCCCTGGTGGACATGCTGGGTGGATCCTGGTCGGGCACATGCAGGAGTCTTATCCGCCCCCCCACACACACTTCTCACTTCCGAAAAATATAACACACACACACACACACACACACACACACACTATCCTAGAGGTCTCATCCCTACACTTGGTTGGAGCGGAGCTCTTCCCAGTCCCTCAGCCCCCAGGTGCACAGCCAATAAATCCTCTGGGAGGAGGCTGGGGAAGTCACCTGCTTACCCAGCACCTGTGGCCCCGGCTCATGTACCTGAGGTCAACAAGTGAGTTCACCTTCATGCCCCAACTCCACCTGGGTCAGCTCCGTGGTGTCAGGGTTTGAAGGCTCTGAGGGGCTCAGGATTCAGCTCTCCTGGGCCCAGTTCAGCCTGACGGGTGACACAGACCAGGAGCAGAGACAGCCCTTCCAACTCTGGAAGAAAGTAGTCTCACTGCAGAATGGGCCAGAGGCTGGGGCAGCCACTGCTGAGTCTTGTACAGTGGGTGAGTGGGGTGCAGGACCCCTTAATGTTTTTGTTACAATAAGCACCATTCTCCTGCTTTAACACTGAAATGGCTCCAAGATAATGACCCAAATCCTCAATGTGGTACCCAACATATGGTGGCCCTCAATATTAGCCCATGAGGCTGGTTTCGGATGCCTACCACATGTGCCCATGTGCACACACCACATGGACACACAGTTACAAAATATAGCCCTGGTTAGATAGCTCAGTAGGTTAGTGCTTTGTCCCGAAGCGCAGAGGTTGCCGGTTCAATCCCTGGTTAGGGCACATGCAGGAGCAGATTGATATACCTGTCTCTCTCTCCCTTCCTTCCTCTTTCACTAAAATTAAAAACAAATACACACTTAGAGACACAGACCTGCATGCCCAGGAAAATGCACAGACACAAGGACTCACACACATACATCCCTGGTTTTCAGGCCGAGGAGACCTAACAGCAATCATGTCTCCTGCAGAAGAAAAAGAATAGGGTTTCTCTCTTCTGCTGCACACTTCCTGACTTTGGGTGACTCCAAGTGTCAAAGCCATGTGCTCATGGGTCCCTGGAAGCCTGCCAGTGGTTGACTTCCCCACCCCCATCCTTTCTGGCCCTCAGTTGGAAAAGCAACAAATAGCTTACTTGCTTTGAAGGGCAGTTTTAGGGGCTCATTTTGCAATGCTGCAGAAATATAAAAACTGACTCAAACCAAGACAAAGCAGAGCGTTGGTCAAAACAGGTCTTGGGGTTTCCTCTCCACAGAGCCTGCCCCACTAGGCCTCTCCGAAGGGGTTCAGGCTGGGCAGTGGACAATAGAATAGCAAAGCAGGAGGAGGGACAGGCAGGGAGATGTAATGACCTTGGGTCTGCAAGCCACAGGTTGGGGATGTGCTCTGCTGATGCTGTGTGGTGTCTCTCTGGTACCACCTGGTACCATTTAATTAAAAGTAATATGCCACTGGTCCTGGCTGGATAGCCCGGTTAGTTAGAGCATTGTCCTGGAGTTCAGAGGTTGCCAGTTCAATTCTCAGTCAGGGCACATACAGAAACAGGTTGATGTTCCTGTCTCTCTTTTTCCCTTCCTCTCTAAAATCAATTTATTTTATTTTATTTTTTTGTATTTTTCCAAAGCTAGAAATGGGGAGGCTATCAGACAGACTCCTGCATGAGCCGGACCGGGATCCACCCGGCATGCCCACCAGGGGGCGATGCTCTGCCCATCTGGGGCGTTGCTCTACCGCAATCAGAGCCATTCTAGCGCCTGAGGCAGAGGCCACAGAGCCATCCTCAGTGCCCGGGCCAACTTTGCTCCAATGGAGCCTCGGCTGCAGGAGGGGGAAGAGAGAGACAGAGAGGAGGGAGAGGGGGAGGGGTGGAGAAGCAGATGGGCGCCTCTCTTGTGTGCCCTGGCCGGGAATCGAACCCGGGACTCCTGCACGCCAGGCTGACGCTCTACCACTGAGCCAAACGGCCAGGGCTATCTAAAATCAATTAAAAAATTTTTTAATAGGTCATCTTATGTTTGAGACACAAGTGGTTGAAAAATGAGGAATTGGTTACAGATGAAAAGGAACTGTTTGTTTTTTTATCTATGCAGTTCTGGATTGCACTCACCCTATTTCCTTTTATGTATTTGTGATAAACTCAGCAGTTTCCCTGGTCTGCAACTTTCCAAACTAGACAACACGTTCTGGGCCCTTGGGAGCGGATTACTGCACGTTCACCAAGGGGCGCACCAATGATTCGGAGCCTTGGTCTGCGGAATCCACAGACCCATGCAGGTGGGCGCTGTCACCCTCACTTAGGGAAACAGAGGCTTCCTGCACCACACAGCCTGAGGAGGGAAACAGACTATTCTGGAAGCCCCCAAGAGGTTTGATGATTCACTGGAAGAATTTAATGAACTAAGAGAAACTATTATACTCATGGTTTATCACAGCAAAAAGATACAGATTAAAATCTGCAAAGGGAATAAGAGCCTGGGAGCCATCCGTGACAGACCAGGTGCAAGTTCCCAGGTTCTCTCCCAGTGGAGTCTTCTATAGTACTGGAAGAATTCAGCACTGCTGAGTCCCCAACACGACTCTGCAGGTAGGGCCATTAGAGGTCATTAAGGTCACATGAGGTCATAAGGATGGGACCCTGATACATAAGATTAGTGTCTTTTTTTTTTTTTTTTTTTCATTTTAGAAGAGAGAGAGAGAAGGGGGGAGGAGCAGGAAGCTTCAACTCCCATAAGTGCCTTGACCAGGCAAGCCCAGGGTTTTGAACTGGTGACCTCTGAGTTTCAGGTCGACGCTTTATCCACTGCGCCACCATAGGTCAGGCCAGATTAGTGTCTTTATAAGAAGAGACATCAGAGTTCTCTCTGAGGAACAAGATGGTGGCCATCTGCAAGCCAAGAAGTGGGCTCCCACCAGGTGGCACCTTGATCTTTGACTTCCCAGTCTCCAGTGAGATAATAAATTTCTATTGCTTAAACCCTCCCACCTCCCAATCTGTGGTATTTTAGGGCAGCCCAAAGCTGACTCATACCCCCAGCAATGGTATGAGGCAGGTGCCAGTATTGCTGACTGTGAATGCTCCCTGGGCCTTGGTGTCCAGGGTTTTTACTGGGGGCCTGTTATGAGCTGAACTGTATACCCCCCAATAAAGAGTTTGTCTCTGGACCTGTTGTGGGTTGTGGGTTTTTTTTTTTTGAGCATTAAAATAAATTGTGGTAAAATTCATATGACATAAAACTTAACATTTTAACCATTTTAAAGTATACAATTCAGTGGGATTAAATACATTCACAATATTGTGCAAACATCACTACTGTCCAGTTCCAGAACTTTTCCATCACCCCAAAAGGAGACCTCACACCCATTAACTATCATTCCCCATTCTTCCTTCTCCATCACCGGGCAACCACTACTTCACTTCCTGTCTCCAGGGATTGGCCTCTTCTGGACATTTCATATAAGTAGAATTATACAATATGTGGCTTTTTGTGTCTGGTTCCCTTCATGACATTTGAGGTTCACCATGTTGTATTGTGGATCAGAACTTCATTCTTTTTTCTGGCTGAGTAATATTTCACTATATGAATGGGACCCCCCCTTTTTTTTTGCATTTTTCTGAAGTTGGAAACGGGGAGGCAGTCAGACAGACTCCCGCATGTGCCCGACCGGGATCCACCTGGCATGCCCACCACGGGGTGATGCTCTGCCCATCTGGGGCGTTGCTCTGTTGCAACCAGAGCCATTCTAGTGCCTGAAGCAGAGGCCACTGAGCTGTCCTCAGTGCCCAGGCCAACTGTGCTCCAGTGGAGCCTCGGCTGCGGGAGGGGAAGAGAGAGACAGAGAGGAAGGAGAGGGGGTGGGGTGGAGAAGCAGATGGGCGCTTCTCCTGTGTGCCCTGGCCGGGAATCGAACCCGGGACTCCTGCACGCCAGGCCGACGCTCTACCACTGAGCCAACCGGCCAGGGCCGAGCGGACCCCTTTTTGTTCAGAGTTTCTTGTGTGCTAGTTAACGTCAATTCTTTGACTTGACTGTGGGGTGGACAGGACAGACCCTCACAGGTGCCTGGGGCTCCTCCCTCTCAACTCAGCATGACCTGACCCTCTCTGTGCCCAGGTGGGGGCGTGGAGGTGGGACCGGGGCTTAAAACCGGCCTTGGTTGTTGAAGAGGTACAGAGGCGGCACGGGTGTGACCCAAAGTTCCAGTTCCCTGGGCGCATTCACTCCTCATCCCTGTAGACTTCACTTGCAAAACCCAACTTCAAAGATAAAATTACAGTGATACCTCGGTTCTCGAACATAATTCGTTCCGGGAGAACGGTCGAGAACCAAATTGTTCGAGAACCGAAACAATGAAACCCATAGGAAATAATGGAAACTGGATTAATTTGTTCCAAGCCCCAAAAATATGCCTATTTACTGGTGCTTTCTCACAAATAACGACTTCATTGATGCTGTCACCTGCTAACTCTTTTTCTTTAATGAAAATAAGAAGCAGCTTCTCCATTTCCTCCATTATCTGAGGCCTTTGCTTTGTTAACAATGTAACACCTTTGGCAACATTGGCAGCCTTTATAACAGCTTTATTCTTAAGGAAAGTTGAGATAGTAGGTCTTGGCATGCCATACTCAGCAGACAGATCTGAAACACGTGTGCCCTGTTCATATTTGGCAATGATTTCTTTTTTCAGCTCAATCGTTGTTCTCACAGCTTTCCGCTTACCTTTGTCTGCATTACCACTTCTGGCTTTCTTTGGACCCATGTCTAAGGGTTAAATTCAGTGTACAAAGCGTGCACAAAGCGTGAGTCTCACCACAAAGCGTGAGTCTCACCACAAAGCGTGACTCTCTCCACAAAAACGTGATTCTCTCTCTCCACAAAGCGTGACAAAGCGTGACTCACACTGATGACGCAGGCAAGGCGCGCTCGGCCGAATGAACGCCATTCGGCTCAACTCGGCTAATCTCGGACGTTCGAGTTCCAAATATTTGTTTGGATTCCAAGACAAAATTTTCTCGAATTTCCTGGTCGAATACCGATTTGGTCGAAAGTCAAGGCATTCGAGAACCGAGGTATCACTGTATTAAGAATTTCAAGATGGCAATCTCAGAACACTGAACCCTTGGAACGTGGTCCTCAGGAGTGTGGGGTCCTGTGCAACCGACCCTGCCTCTCACTGTGGAGCTGGGAGTTCTGTGTGGACTACAGACCTGGCCCCGAGACAGACAGGAGGCTCAGTGCCCCCTGGGGAGACTGGCAGGGTGCTGGCTTTGGGGTTGTGCTATGGTGAGTCCCCTAAGGGCCAAAGTTGGGAGGTCCTACTCTCCTCGTTGCCCCCAGCTCCCGCATTGAGTAGATGTGTGCCTGGCGAATGGATAAATGAATGAAGGCCCATTTCCAGCACCTAACCTGGAGCCCTTACTCACGAATTGCCCCCTAGACCCCCGACCTGGGACCACCTTGCCCCTGAGGCTGACCCAGGGTGGCCCCGCATTCTCTCTCTGCCTTCTTACTTCCATCTGTGAAAGGAGAAGTCAGAAGAGAAGGATCATCAGGGACATTTGTGGTGCCCCGAGGGTTCCTCTTCTGTGGCTGGTCACTGCCCCTTTCTCTCCAGAAGCTTCCGTTGGAGTTTTCTTCCAGGACAGACAGGCAGATCCAGAAGCCAGACGGTCTGAGAACAGGCGCAGCCCCGGGGGCCCCGGAGATGCTGCCGTTGCTTCTGCCCCTGCTGTGGGCCGGTGAGTGGGTTGAGGGCCGAGGGCCAAGGGCCAGGCATCCGGGCCGGGGCTGGGCTGATTCTGAAGCTGAGCCTCTGTCTCCCCTCAGGGTCACTCCAGAAGGATTCAGGGTACAAGTTGCAAGTGCCGGAGTTGGTGACAGTGCAGAGGGGTCTGTGTGTCCGTGTCCCCTGCACCCTGTCCTACCCTCAGGTTGGCTGGAACGACTCTATCCCAGCTTATGGCTACTGGTTCTTTAAAAAGGATGGCAAAAAAGATGTTCTCGTGGCCACAAATAACCAAATCAAGGGAGCAAAAATGACCAAATTGCTATTCAACCTCTCTGGGGACCCTGGGACCAACAATTGCTCCCTGAGCATCACCAATGCCCAAAGGAAAAACAGTGGAAAGTACTATTTCCGACTGGAGAGAGGTCATGTGAAACACAATTACCAAAATAATCTGCTCACTGTGAACGTGACAGGTATGGAATGGTCCCCAGGAATAGACAACAGGGATGGGTGGCATTGTGACCTCAGGGGACAGTGGTGCACGGTCAGTTCATGGTTGGGGGTGCCTCTCTTAGAGGCACACATGGGGTCCCCTCTGGAGTCTGGCCTTGCTTCTCTCCAGCGCTGACACAGACTCCCCACATCCTCGTCACGGAGCCCCTGGCGTCCGGCAGCCCCAGCCACCTGACGTGCTCCATGCCGGGGGCCTGTGACGTCCTCACCATCTCCTGGATGGGGGCTGCCCTGAGACCCCTGGGACTGGACTTGGCAGACTATAACTCCTCGGAGATCCTGCTCAACCCCCGCCCGCAGGACCATGGCACCAACCTCACCTGTCGGGTCACCTTCCCCGGGACCGGTGTGTACAAGGAGAGGACACTCACGCTCAACGTGTCCTGTGAGTGCCCGGCCAGGATGCCGGGTGGGGAAGTGGGCTGCAGGAAGGACACAGGCCTTGTTCCCTTCCACTTCCCATTTCTGTGCCTCCTAGGGGCTGGGGCTGGGGGAAGGGCCAGCTCTGACTGTTCAGTCCTGCGTCTCTCTGTCCAGATGCTCCGCAGAACCTGACCATCATCATCTTCCAAGGAAACCACAGAGGTAAGCTGGGATGTCCCCTCCCTGGGCAGACAGCAGAGCCTGGGGCTCAAAGCCAAAGCCAGGAGGGCCATGGCGACATGCAGAAACCGGAGGCACCCAGCTCACTCTGACAGATTGTTCTAACTTACTATTCTTTATGCACAAAGACGATCTGTCAAATATATGCATGTTGTGCCCTGGCCGGTTGGCTCAGCGGTAGAGCGTTGGCCTGGCGTGCGGGGGACACAGGTTCGGTTCCCGGCCAGGGCACATAGGAGAAGCGCCCATTTGCTTCTCCACCCCCACCCCCTCCTTCCTCTCTGTCTCTCTCTTCCCCTCCCGCAGCCAAGGCTCCATTGGAGCAAAAATGATGGCCCGGGCACTGGGGATGGCTCCTTGGCCTCTGCCCCAGGTGCTAGAGTGGCTCTGGTCGCAAAAGAGCGACGCCCCGGAGGGGCAGAGCATCGCCCCCTGGTGGGCAGAGCGTCGCCCCTGGTGGGCGTGCCGGGTGGATCCCGGTCAGGCGCATGCAGGAGTCTGTCTGACTGTCTCTCCCCTTTTCCAGCTTCAGAAAAATACAAAAAAAAAAAAAAAAATATATATATATATATATATGCATGTTGTGAGGCATCACCATAAAAGGAAGACTTGGGACGCACCACTCAGGTTAAGAAATAGGACAGAGCCTGACCTGTGGTGGCGCAGTGGATAAAGCGTCGACCTGGAAATGCTGAGGTCACTGGTTCGAAACCGTGGGCTTGCCTGGTCAAGGCACATATGGGAGTTGATGCTTCCTGCTCCTCTCCCCTTCTCTCTCTCTGTCTCTCTCTCCTCTCCCCCTCTCTCTCCTTCCTAAAAATGAATAAATTAAATAAATAAATAAATAAATAAATAAAAATACCTTAAAAAAAAAAAAGAAAGAAATAGGACAGCAACCCTCCCTTTGGAGCCCCCTAAATGCCCCTTTCCAATGTGGGCCCTTTCATCTGTCTTCAGAGGAAGCCATCATAGTGATTTATTTTTTAAAGATTTTATTTATCAATTTTACAGAGGGAGGAGATGGTGGGGGGGAGCGAGAAGTATCAACTCATAATTGCTTCACTTCAGTTGTTCATTGATTGCTTCTCATATGTGCCCTGACCTGGTAAGCCCAGCGTTTAGAACTGGTGATCTCAGCATTCCAGGTTGAGTATCTATCCACTGTGCCACCATAGTCCAGGCCACACTGATTTTTTTTTTTTAATACAGGACAGAGAGAGAGTCAGAGAGAGGGATAGATAGGGACAGATAGACAGGAACGGAGAGAGATGAGAAGCATCAATCATCAGTTTTTCCTTGCGACACCTTAGTTGTTCATTGATTGCTTTCTCATATGTGCCTTGACCGCGGGCCTTCAGCAGACTAAGTAACCCCTTGCTCGAGCCAGCGACCTTGGGTCCAAGCTGGTGAGCCTTGCTCAAACCAGATGAGCCTGCACTCAAGCTGGCGACCTCGGGGTCTCGAACCTGGGTCCTCTGCATCCCAGTCCGACGCTCTATCCACTGCGCCACCGCCTTGTCAGGCCACACTGATTTTTAAAAGAAATTTTTTTCATCGATTTGAGAGAGAGAGAGAGAAAAGCATCAACTTGTTGTTCCACCTAGTTGTTTCATTTAGTTGTGCACTCACTGGTTGCTTCTCATTTGTGCCCTACTGGGTTTGCACAAGGATGACACTATTCACTGAGCAACCCAGCCAGGGCCACCAACCACACTCAGTGAATTTTGCTACCGTTCTTTTAATTTTTTTTTCTTTTTCCAAGTGAGAGGAGGAGAGATAGTGAGACAGACTCCTGCATGCACCCCGACCAGGATTCACCCAGCAATCCCCATCTGGGGCCGATGCTTAAATCAATTGAGCTATTTTTAGTGCCTGAGGCTGATATGCGGGGACCAACCCAGCTATTCTCAGCACTGAGGATAATGCTCAAATGAATTGAGCCACTGGCTGCGGGAGGTGAAGAAGGAGAGAAGGGGAAGAGAGAGGGAAGAGTAGCAGATGGTCACTTCTCCTGTGTGTCCCGACTGGGAATGGAACCTCGGATGTCCATACGCTGGGCTAATGCTCAATCCACTGAGCCATCTAGGGCCAAGTGTGGGGTCACAGCTGCTTTTTTTTGGTGTGACTCCATCTCATATTCTTGACATTTGTCTGTGTCACTTGCTGCTGTAATTCTTGCGTCTCTTCATCTATAGATCGCTCTACTGTGCAAGACCTACACTTCAGTTTTTTATTCTATCTTTGAAGAGCGCTTGAGCTCTTTACAAATTTTAGTTTTCATGGGATTGCCTCTGTAAACGGCCATCTGGCAAACAGAACAACAGTTCCC
The DNA here is from genome assembly GCF_036850995.1 of Saccopteryx leptura. Classification (NCBI taxonomy): domain Eukaryota; kingdom Metazoa; phylum Chordata; class Mammalia; order Chiroptera; family Emballonuridae; genus Saccopteryx; species Saccopteryx leptura. The sequence continues at coordinate 67,898,319 of NC_089505.1, forward strand.
TAGGGTAATGTTTTTTTTTTTTTGCTTTTACTTTTTCTTTAATTGCTTTTTTTTAGATAGATGAAGGGAGAGAGATACGCACTGAATCCTTTGGTTCACCTAGTTGCATGGATAGAACCTGCAAACTTATCCCATCTAAGCCACTCTGCAGTTACCTTGGCTTTTAGTTTTATTACTATTTATTTTATGTTGAATTTACTCCTACACCATAAGTTTTTGTTTCTTTAGTTTCCGCTGGGATATCTTTTTCTTCTGTGCAACTTCCTCTTCTGGTTTAGGAACAATCGCTCCTTTTCAGTAAGGATCACCTCAATGTGGCAGGGAGAGCTCATGTAAGGGTTAATCTGCCCATGAGCCCTGTAAATTCTCCACATCTTGGAAGCTTTGTTCACCTCGATGTGCTCAATGACCAGAGAATCTTCATCTAACCCCTTAAGTTCAGCATTACTCTCCGCATTTTTAAGTATGTAGAGCAAATATTCCGCACTCTTTTTGGGCCAGTGACCCTGTGTCCAGCCCCACTGTTTGGCCTGGGCACACCTACCAACTCCACCATTGTAATGATGAAATGGCACACATTGCTTCTGTAAAGTGACATCCTTTAGGTATTTAGTGGCTTTTCGAATATGCATACCCTTGATGGCCTGGGAAGTTTCACACGTGTTCTTAAAGTGAACTTGAAGGTTTCAGCCTCTTGATTTGCATGATTTTGTGGGGTTTTCTGGGTCAAGTGAGTAGCAAACCATTTTGAGAGGTCACTTACGCCCGTTTTCAGGAAAAGGTCTACAGGGCAATGTTTCCCAAGCTTTATCAAGCCTACAACTTTCTCAAGGATCTTATGAAAATTCAAATCCTGCATTTCTTTTTTCCTTAAAATATTTTTTATTTATTGATTGATTTTAGTGAGAGAGGAAGGGATGGAGAGAAAGAGACAGGAACATCAAGCTGGTCCTGTATGTGCCCTGACCGGGGGTCGAACTGGCAGACTCTATGCTTCAGGATGATTATCTAACAAACCGAGCTATCTGGCCAGGGCAGAGCCTGCATTTCTGCCCAGAGCCTGGAGGGTGCCAATGCTACCAGGCCACAGTCCTTCCCCAGAGAAAAGGGACTATAAGTTTTATGCCCAGGTTATAGGGATGCAGATTTTTAATTTAATTTAATTTTATTTATCTTAGGGAGAGAAAGACATCGATTTTGTTGTTACACTTATTTATGCATTCATTGGTTGTTTTTTGTATATGCCCTGACTGGGGATTGAACCCGCAAATTTGGTGTACTGGGATGATGCTCCAACCAGCTGAGCTACCTGGCCAGGGCACGGATATATAGATTTTCAGTGCTGCTAGATAAAGGTATTACATTATAGCTCTGGAGGGTCACACAGGAAACTGGCAATAAATGTTGCCTTGGACAAGAGGAATGTGTTAGTGCAGAGAGATTTTATTTCCAACCCCCTATTCTTCCTCTGTAAATTTTCTAATGCAACCTGTCAACACCCTACTTCTCCCAAAGTAACTGGGGGAAGAAGAGGAGGAGGGGGACATGAGGCCCCAAGGAGCGTTGAAGGATTTGGTGCTTGAGGTTTGAATGCTTGAGTGAGGGGCATTGAACACTGCAGGAAGGAGAGGGATGTGGTCCGGGACGATGCCTCAAAGGTCAAGGAACAGCTCCAGTGTTCGTCAGCGGGTGGTGGTTGGAGAAACAAAACATGGTCTGTCCAGACGGTGGACATGACTCAGCCATGGAGAGGGATGAAGCAATGACACATGTGACAAGGTGGATGAGCCTGGGAATCATCACGCTGAGTGAAAGAAACCATACACAGAAGCACACAGAGTACGATTCTATTTACATGCAATGTCCAGATGAACAGATCGGTAGAGAGAGAGAATAGGTTAGTGGTTGCCTGGGGCTGGGGGGCTGGGAGGACTAGGGAAGATGGGGGAGGTGTGCAGGGTTTCTTTTGGGGGGGGTGGCTGATTAAAATGTTCTAAATCATCCTGACCAGGTATGCAGTTGGTTAGAGCATCCTCTGGATAGCTAAGGTTTCAGGTTAAAGCATTGGTCAGGGCACATATAAGAATGAACCATGCCTGGCCAGGCGGCACAGTGGATAGAGCATCGGACTGGGACACGGAGGACCCAGGTTCGAAACCTCAAGTTTGCAGCTTGAGCCCAAAGGTCGCTGGCTTAAGCTCAAGGTTACTGGCTTGAGCAAGGGGTCACATGCTCTGCTGTAGCCCCACCCCGTCAAGGCACATATGAGAAAGTAATCAATGAACAAGCAATCAACAAACAACTAAGATGCCACAACGAAGAATTGATGCTTCTCATCTCTCCCTTCCTGTCTGTCCCTATCTGTCCCTCTCTCTGACTCTGTTTCTGTCAAAAATATAAATAAAATAACCTGACCAGGCGGTGGCACAGTGGATAGAGCGTCGGACTGGGACGTGAAGAACCCAGGTTCGAGACCCCGAGGTTGCCGGCCTGAGCACAGGCTCATCTGGTTTGAGCAAGGCTCACCAGCTTGAGCCCAAGGTCGCTGGCTTGAGCAAGGGGTCATTCAGTCTGCTGAACCCCCCCCCCCTTCCCGGTCAAGGCACATATGAGAAATCAATCAATGAACAACTAAGGAACCACAACGAAGAATTGATGTTTCTCATCTCTCTCCCTTCCTGTCTGTCCCTCTCTCTGACTCTCTCTGTCTCTGCCACAAAAATTAAAAAGTAAATAAATAAATTAAATAAAGAAAATAAAGAATTAATCAATCAGCCTGGCCAGATGGCTCAGTTGGTTAGAGTGTAGTCCGCAGAGCAGAGGCTGCCAGTTCAATCCCTGGTCAAGGCACATGTAAGAACAGATTGATGTTCCTATCTCTCTCTCACTCCCTTTCTGTCCCTCTAAAAATCAATCAACCAATAAAAAAATTTAAAACATGTTCTAAATCAATTGTGGTGATGGTTGCACAGCTGTAAATGCTGGGTACAAGGAATTGTATGCATATAAATTCTATCTCAATAAAGCTGCTTGAAAATCTTATCGTGGATATCCCTTCCCAACTTAAAAAAAAAATGTAAAGACAATTAGGAAGAAGCCTTTGGAGCCGGTCCGCAAGCCTGGGCCCAGCTATCCCCTCCCTCTCTCCAGAACCGGAACTCGCGGGGAACGGCTCATGTATCCCGGTCCGGGAAGGCGACTCTCTGCGCCTGCTTTGCGTCGCTGACAGCAACCCTCCCGCCACGCTGAGCTGGGCCCAGGGAGGCCGGACCCTGAGCCCCTCACAGCCCTGGAACCCCGGGGTCCTGGAGCTGCCCCAGGTGGAGGCGGGGCACGAAGGCGAATTCACCTGCCGAGCTCAGCACCCGCGGGGCTCCATGCGTGTCCTCTTGCGTCTCTCCGTGCAGAGTGAGTGGGGGGAGGGCGGGAAGCCCCCAGGGAGAGGACACCCGGGTCCTGGGAGGGCAGAGGCACCGCTGACCTTTCTCCTCCCTCCCCACAGACCCCCCGCAGCTGCTGGGCCCCTCCTGCTCTTGGGAGGACCAGGGTCTGCACTGCAGCTGCTCCTCCCGAGCCCAGCCGGCCCCCTCCCTGCGCTGGCGGCTGGGGGCGGGGCTGCTGGAGGGGAACCACAGCAATGCCTCCTGCAGGGTCACCTCCCGCTCAGCGGGGCCCTGGGCCAACAGCTCCCTGAGCCTCAGCCAGGAGCTCAGCGCCGGCCTCAGACTCAGCTGCGAGGCCAGCAATGTCCATGGGGCCCAGAGCGCCGCTGTCCTGCTGCTGCCAGGTCAGGGGGTCTAATGGGGGACAGGCTTAGGGAGAGAGGAGTAGGTCACAGAGAAGATGGAGCCTGGGGAGAGGGGCTGCGACCCTGACAGGAAAGGTTGAGAGAGAGGAAGGGGCACAGGGGTCCTGGGGCTTGGAGGGGAGTTAGTCATCTCAAACCCCACTCGTCTGCAGGGAAGCCCGTGTTGGGGAACGAATTGGTTCTGGGGGTTGTCGGGGGAGCCGGTGTCGCTGGCCTGCTCAGTCTCTGTCTCTGCTTCATCGTCTTCATGTGAGTGTCATCCAGGAGGGGGGGCAAGAGTAGGGGTAGGAAGGGGTTCCCGTCTCATAATCCCCGATAGCCCCACCTGGAGTAATCTGGAGGGTGCAGAGGTTGTGAGACCTAGGCCTGGGAACGAGAGCAGGGTCTGTTTTCACCCTGATCCAAGCCACTGTGAAGAGCGCCCGTTCTCATGATGAAAGTCATCAGCCTAGGTATGTCCCCAACGTCTCGGCCTTGGTCAGCTCTGCTAGCCTCTTCAGCAGGGGACAGTGGTCACACTCCAAGCTCTGAGCCAGGCAGGCTGCTGAAAGGTCCCGGCCTCCCCTTCAGGGTGAAGACCTGCAGGAGGGATGCACCTGAGGCCACAGCTGGGGACAAGGATGTCCCTTCCATGCTGGGTTCCATTTCCCAGGTGAGTCATGGGCCCACTGTCCATTGGGATCCCATTGGACCACTTCCCCAGGATGGCCACAGCCAGTCTGTCTTGATGACTATCATGCTCCAAACAGGCTTTTCTTCTTGGGTCCCCATTGACTCAGTCACTCAGGCCAGTGACCCGGGAGTCCTCCTGCCCTCTGCTCTCTGTCTCCTTGTAGGGCCAGGGACCTGCCCATCTTCCTGAATGTGTTCTCACATCCAGTGGTCTTCCCTGTCCCCACCTCCTCATCTTCTCCTTCCTAACATAGGATTTCAGAGGGGTCTCCCCCAAATAATTGTCTACTACAAATTTAGGGGCCCCTAAGACATTCTCATGGTCAATATCTCACTGGAAGGACTCACAGAACTCCAAAGAGTTGTATTCATGGCTCTCATTCACTACAGCAAAAGGATGGGGATAAAAATCAGCCAAGGGAAGAGGCTCACGGGGCAGGGTCCGGGAGGAACAGGCACGGACTTCCACTGTCTCTCCCAGTGGAGTCACAAGGACAGCGCTTTCTTCTCCCAGCAATGACACGTGACTACTACGTACACGGGGTATCCCCCAACAGGAAGCTCACCCAAGCCTTGGTATCCAGGTTTTTTTGTTTTGTTTTGTTTTGGGTGTGTGTGTGTATGTACAGAGACAGAGACAGAGAGAGGGACAGATAGGGACAGACAAACAGGAAGCGAGAAAGATGAGAAGCATCCATTCTTCATTGTGGCACCTTAGTTGTTCATTGATTGCTTTCTCATATGTGCCTTGACTGGGGGGACTATGGCAGAGCGAGTGACCCCTTGCTGAAGTCAGAGACCTTGGGCTTAAGCTGGTGAGCCTTGCTCAAAGCAGATGAGCCCGCGCTCAAGCCGGCAACCTCAGGGTTTCAAACCTGGGTTCTCTGCATCGCAGTTCGACGCTCTATCCACAGCACCACCGCCTGGTCAGGTGGTGTCCAGTTTAAATTGGAAAATGGTCACGCAGGTGTGGCTGACTGTCCATGTAGCTGAACTCAGTTTCTATCCCCTGCAGAGGTAAAGCAATACTAGGCAGCCAAAGTCACTCACCCTCAATCACATGAACTACTTGGTGTGGTCCGAGGTCCCAGACAAACAAAGACACTCTTTTTTTTTTTTAATTCATTTTAGAGAGGAGAGAGAAAGACAGAGAAGGAGAGAGAGACAGAGAGAGAAGGTGGGGAGGAGCTGGAAGCATCAACTCCCATATGTACCTTGACCAGGCAAGCCCAGGGTTTCGAACCGGTGACCTCAGCATTTCCAGGTCGACGCTTTATCCACTGCGCCACCACAGGTCAGGCAAAGACACTCTTGTCAGGCAGGACATTCCAAAAGCTTAGGTTCCTGTCCAGGTGCTGGAGGTAAAGGGTCATACTTTTCTTTGGGCAAGGTTAACCTTCTGCTATACAATATCTTTTGCTGGGTTCATAACATAATTTTACAAATGCATTTACTTGAACTTCTGAAATGCTGAGTGGTCCCTGAGGGCAGTCCAGGTCTGAGCAAATTCTTGTCCTCATACTACCTATGCCATTCTGTGCATCCTCTCACAATGTGCAGTCAGAGAATATAATTGGCTATTACCTTAATGTCTGCTTCCCACACTGTAAGCTGGTAGGAGGTCAGGGGTCAGGGGGTCTGCTCTGTTCCCCAGTGAATAGCCAGGACCTGGCACAGGGAAGCTGTCCCAGAAGAGAGTGGGCACTGAAGCCAGAGATCTGGGAATGGACCTTGGCCCTACCAACAACTAAATATGTGATTTGGGGATATTTACTTAGCCCCAGTTGCTCCACCTGATAAATGAGAACAGGGATAGTGTCACCCAGGTGGATTGTAGTAAAGAATCTAGGAGACTGCTGCCTGGCCTGTGGTGGCGCAGTGGATGGAGCGTCGACCTGGAACACTGAGGTCACCGGTTTGAAACCCTGCGCTTGCCCAGTCAAGGCATATGTGACAACTAAAGTGAAGCATCTATGAGTTGATATTTCTCATCTTGCCTCCCCCTCTGTAAAATCAATAGAACAAAACCTTTAGCATCTAGGAGACTGGCAGTTAATTATGAAGACCCAGGCATTATTACTCTAAAAAAATATACATATGTATTTTAGCAAAGGGAAGAGACAGACAGGAAGGGAGAGAGATGAGAAGTATCAACTCATAGTTGTGGCATCTTAGTTATTCATTGATTGCTTTCTCATATGTGCCTTCACTGGGGAGCTCTAGCTGAGCCAGTGACCCCATGCTCAAGCTGGCAACCCCACGCTCAAGCTGGATGAGCCCGCGCTCAAGCTGGAGACCTCAGGGTTTCAAACCTGGGCCTCAGCGTCCCAGGGCAATGCTCTAGCCACTGTGCCACTGCTTGGTCAGGCTACTCTAAAATATTTGTTGACTTACTGAATGGGGGCTCCACCAGTGTTTGTGGAACAAATAGATGAAGGACTCATTTGCTGTTTTCAGGTTCCCTTATGGGCTCTCCTTGCTATCTCCCCGCCCTTATTATCTTACTTTGAACTTCCTTTCCCCCTCCATTCAGGGTCAGCATGAATGTCCACCAGGCAGCCACCTGGACCACCTGCCCCTAGCTGTGGTCTCCTCCACCTCAGGGGAGGAGCAGGAGCTCCATTATGCCTCCCTCAGCTTCCACGGGTTAAGGCCCTGGAAGCCTCGGGACCAAGAGGCCACCAGCACCACCGAGTACGCAGAGGTCAAGATCCGCAAATGATGACCTCCAGCTCTGCAGGAAGACCCAGGGCTTCTCTGGGAAGGGAGACATCAGGGACAATACCTAAGACAGAGCTAACAACTACTGTATGGGTATCCCACTGGGGTGGTGCTAGGCAGGACTGGGCTCAAATTTCAGCCCTGGGACCAATTGTGAGCATTACTGACTTTGCTATACTACTCGGTCTCCCCTCTGTGACATGGACACAATAAACCTAACTCGCAGGGTTGTTGTGGGGATGTCTAAGCAATAATTAACATATAGCACCAACAGGCATGCCTGCGCAGAGAGCATTGCACCGAGGGCACGCCTCTCCCGAGGGGAGTCCATCTGGAATAAGGGGCTTGCCACCCCAGCCCAAATGGGGACCACTCTGCAGGGCTGACCTAGCGTCAGGGCTCCCTGAAGGCCTGGATGAGGCTGTGATTGGGCTGCATTGCAGCTCTGATTCTTCCTCTGCCCCACTTGCTCCCCCCTCCCCCTCCCCTTCCCCTCTCCTCCTCCCCTCTTCAACCCCCCTCCCCTCTTCTCTCCTCCCCTGCTTCCCAGGGCCAGCCCTGGGCCATGTCCTCTGCACACTGGTTTCTTTTCTTTTTTTTTTTTGTATTTTTCTGAAGCTGGAAACGGGGAGAGACAGTCAGACTCCCGCATGCGCCCGACCGGGATCCACCCGGCACGCCCACCAGGGGGCGACGCTCTGCCCACCAGGGGGTGATGCTCTGCCCACCAGGGGGCGATGCTCTGCCCCTCCGGGGTGTCGCTCTGTCGTGACCAGAGCCACTCCAGCACCTGAGGCAGAGGCCAAGGAGCCATCCCCAGCGCCCGGGCCATCTTTGCTTCAATGGAGCCTCACTGCGGGAGGGAAAGAGAGAGACAGAGAGGAAGGAGAGGGGGAGGGGTGGAGAAGCAGATGGGCGCTTCTCCTGTGTGCCCTGGCCGGGAATCGAACCCTGGGATCTCTGCACGCCAGGCTGACGACGCTCTACCACTGAGCCAACCGGCCAGGGCCTGCACACTGGTTTCTGATCCTGTTTCCTGTAAGCCCAATTTGTATATTTTGCCACATACAAAAAAATCATTCACTGATTATCTGAACTGTGATAGTTTATCTATGTCCCTGAGGCTTTGATTCTCCTCAACAGTTTCTTTTCAAAGAATTTGCTTATAAAACTCGCTGTTGCCCTGGCCGGTTGGCTCAGTGGTAGAGCGTCGTCGGCCTGGCGTGCAGAGGTCCCGGGTTTGATTCCCGGCCAGGGCACACAGGGGAAGCGCCCATCTGCTTCTCCACCCCTCCCCCTCTCCTTCCTCTCTGTCTCTCTCTTCCCCTCCCGCAGCCAAGGCTCCATTGGAGCAAAGATGGCCCCGGCGCTGGGGATGGCTCCTTGGCCTCTGCCCCAGGCGCTAGGGTGGCTCTGGTCACGACAGAGCGACGCCCCAGAGGGGCAGAGCGTCGCCCCCTGGTGGGCGTGCCGGGTGGATCCTGGTCGGGCACATGTGGGAGTCTGTCTCTCCCCGTTTCCAGCTTCAGAAAAATACAAACAAACAAACAAACAAAAAAACCCCTCGCTGTTACTGTCTGTGTTCCATCCACTTTGTAATTAGGTTTTTTGTTTTTTGTTTTTTAACCGAGAACAGAGAGAGAGTCAGAGAGAGGGATAGACAGGGACAGACAGACAGGAACGGAAAGAGATGAGAAGCATCAATTATCAGTTTTTCCTTGCGACACCTTCGTTGTTCATTGATTGTTTTCTCATATGTGCCTTGACCGCGGGCCTTCAGCAGACCGAGTGACCCCTTGCTTGAGCCAACGACCTTGGGTCCAAGCTGGTGAGCTTTTGCTCAAATCAGATGAACCCGCGCTCAAGCTGGCAACCTCGGGGTCTCGAACCTGGGTCCTTCCGCATCCCAGTCCGATGCTCTATCCACTGCGCCGCTGCCTGGTCAGGCTGTAATTAGTTTTTATGACTGTTACACCCTACTTATTTTGTTCTCTTTTCCATTGATTGTCCATTTAGTTTTTCCCATAATTTCCACTAATAAGAAAACATGTTCAAGGTCCTGACCGGGTGGCTGAGTTGGTTAGAGCAGGGGTCCCCAAACTTTTTACACAGGGGGCCAGTTCACTGTCCCTCAGACCATTGAAGGACCAGACTATAAAAAAAACTATGAACAAATCCCTATGCACACTGCACATATCTTATTTTAAAGTAAAAAACCAAAACGGGAATACAATATTTAAAATAAACAACAAGTATATTTAAATCAACAAACTGACCAGTATTTCAATGGGAACTATGGGCCTGCTTTTGGCTAATGAGATGGTCAATGTCCGATTCCATATTTGTCACTGCTAGCCGTAACCAGTGATATGATGTGCTTCCAGAACCGTGATGCGTGCATCCTGCGTCACCGGAAGTAGTACTGTCCGTGAGCGACGCCGCATCCTGTGCTCCTCTCACTGACCACCAATGAAAAGAGGTGCCCCTTCCGACAGTGCGGCGGAGGCTGGATAAATGGCCTCAGGGGGCCGCTTGTGGCCCGTGGGCCATAGTTTGGGACCCCTGGGTTAGAGTGTCATCCTGATATGCCAAGGTTGTGGGTTTGATCCCTGGTCGAGTTGGCCAATGAATGCATAAATGAGTGGAACAACAAATTGATCTCTTTTTCCCTTCCTCTCTCTCTCTGTAATAAATAAAAAAAATGTTTAACGTGAACGAATAGAGTGATCAGGTATTGGCATAGTTATCTTTGTGCTGATAACTGCTCAAATTTGATGTGTTGTGATTGCATCTTTCATGGCACAATTTACTTTGCTATGCTTCAGAACTACGTTACATCTCTTAATGACTTTTGAAAATGGTGTCCATTGGCAAAATGAAAGGCTTGTCATTTAAAAAAAAATTTACTGACTTTTTGAGAGAGAGGATGGGGGGAAGAGAGAGAGACATCAGTCTGTTGTTCCATTTATTCATGGGTTTATTGGATGATTCTTGTTTATGCCCTGATTGGGGATCGGACCCGCAAACTTGGCATATGGGATAATTCTCTAACCAAGTGAACTAACTGGCCAGGGCTTTGTTTTCATTTCCTATGTCCTACTTCAACATAACACGAGATGACTCCACTTAATCCCAGGCTACTATAGAGTCTTTAGGGACAGCTATGCGAAAGACTCACACTCTTCAAGGAGTAAGATCAGTGGTGGGATTCAGCTGGTTCGCACCGGTTCAGCAGAACCGATACCTAATTTTTTGTTAAGTTTGGCAAACCCGTTGTTAAAATGGCACTTCTCATTAGGGTTCTAAGGTGGGCATCTGGCCAGCTGCCCAATGTGGAAGTCACAAATTTACATTCTTTACCCTTTTTCTTAGTGTGTGTGTATGTGTAACAGAGACAGAGGGACAGATAGGGACAGACAGACAGGAAGGGAGACAGATGGGTAGCATCAGTTCTTTGTTGCAGCTCCTTAGTTGTTCATTGATTGCTTTCTCATATGTGCCTTCACTAGGGGGCAGGCTAAGTAATGTCTTTTTAAAGAATAGCTTTGACACTTAGGTAAATTTTTCATTAATTTTTTAGCATTTTCAATAAGTTCTTGTAAATAACCGAGCACTTAACATTGTTTTCTTTCAACTTGCATAATCCTACTGTGGGACAGATATTGGATATTAAAAAATAAATTAGCCCTGGCTGGTTGTCTTGGTGGTGGAGTGTTGGCCTAGCGAGTGGATGTCCCAGGTTCGATTCCCAGTCAGGGCATACAGGAGAAGCAACCATCTGCTTCTCCACCCCTTCCCCTCTCTCTCTCTCTCTTCCTCTCCCACAGCCATGGCTTGATTGGTTTGAGCACACTGGCCCCGAGCACTGAGGATGGCTCTGTGGACCCTCTGCCTCAGGTGCTAGAAGTGGCTCAGTTGTGAACATGGCCCCAGATGGGGTTTACCGGGTGGATACCATTCAAGGTACATGTGGAAGTTTGTCTATCTCCCCTTCTCTCACTTGAAAAATGAGAAAATATAAATAAAATAGGCTTTCTTCCATGGATTATTATTATTTTTTTTGTATTTTTCTAAAGTTGGAAACGGGAAGGCAGACAGACTTCCACATGTGCCCGACCGGGATCCACCTGGAATGCCCACCAGGGGGCGATGCTCTGCCCATCTGGGGTGTTGCTCTGTTGCGACCAGAGCCATTCTAGTGCCTGAGGCAGAGGCCATGGAGCCATTCTCAGCACCCAGGCCAACTTTGCTCCAATGGAGCCTTTGCTGCGGGAGGGGGAGAGAGAGACAGAGAGGAAGGAGAGGGGTAGGGGTGGAGAAGCAGATGGGCATGTCTCCTGTGTGCCCTGGCCGGGAATCGAACCCAGGACTCCTGCACACCAGGCCGACGCTCTACTACTGAGCCAACTGGCCAGGGCCTCCATGGATTATTTTAAAAGTCAAAAGTTTGGTGTGCCTGACCTGTGGTTGCTCAGTGGATAGGGTGCGGACCTGGAAACGCTGAGGTCACCAGTTCGAAACCCTGGGCTTGCTGAGTCAAGGCACATATGGGAGTTGATGCTTCCTGCTCCTCCCCGCTTCTCTCTCTCACTCTCTCCTCTTCCCCTCTCTAAAATGAATAAATAAAATCTTAAAAAAAAAAAAAGTTTGGTGTGCGGTGGGGGAGGAGGGGTTTTTCTTTAGAACAAAACTATAATTTCAATGCTTCAAGTGAATAAACAGATTTTCTTGACCTCACTTCTTTTTTCTTTTTTTGGATAGAGAAGGAGAGAGAGTCAGAGAGAAGGATAGATAGGGACAGATAGGAAGGGAGAGAGATGAGAAGCATCAATTTTTCATTGTACTACTTTAGTTGTTCATTGATTGCTTACTCATATGTGCCTTGACTGTGAAGCTACAGCAGACCAAGTAACCCCTTGCTCAAGCCAGTGACCTTAGGTCCAAGCTGGTGAACTTTGCTCAAACCAGATGAACTGTGCTCAAGCTGGCAATCTCGGGGTCTCGAACTTGGGTCCTCCGTGTCCCAGTCTGACGCTCTATCCACTGCGCCACCACCTGGTCAGGCTTGACCTCACTTCTTAAAAAGAGCCTCTGGGGGGTCCTGGCTGGGTTGCTCAGTTGTTTAGAGGTTTGTCCCCATACGCCAAGGTTGCAATTTCAATCCCAGGTCAGGGCACATAAAAGTCAACCAATAATGAATGCATAAATAGGTGGAACAACAAATCAATGTTTCTCAATCAAAAAATAAATACCCATTGGGTCTTTATTTATTTATTTTTTTGACAGAGATAGAGAGGGAGAGAGATGAGAAGCATAAATTTTTTGTTGTGGTTCCTTATTTGTTCATTGATTGCTTTCTCACATGTGCCTTGACCGGGGGACTACAGCAGAGCAAGTGACTCCTTGTTCAAACCAGCAGCCTTGGGCTCAAGCCAGTAACCCTAGGGTCATGTCTATTATCCCACACTCAAGCCAGTGACCCCGTGCTCAAGCCGGATGAGCCCATGTTCAAGCCAGCAACCTCGGGTTTTCGAACCTGGGTCCTCAGAGACCCAGGCTGACACTCTATCCACTGTGCCACCACATGGTCAGGCCCATTGGGGTTTTGAATGAATGAAGAATAGTGAATGGCAGCAAATCCCCAAAATCCTTTAATTGCTCAGTATAAAGGCTAAATGAGAAAATGAATTCATGGAAATGACCTCCATGTCCACATCAAAGACATCAGATGCTGTCTGAGCAGCATTATGGAGAAGACACCTTCCCCAGAATCATGCACGCTGTGCTTCTACTTTGAGTAAACACTGTCTACACTTTTCACAAACACCCAGCATTGTTTGTATTTGTAGGATCTCCATCAAAAGCAGTTAACTTTGGCCCTGGCCAGTTGGCTCAGCGGTAGAGCGTTGGCCTGGCGTGTGGGGGACCTGGGTTCGATTCCCGGCCAGGGCACATAGAAGCGCCCATTTGCTTCTCCACCCCCCCTCCTTCCTCTCTGTCTCTCTCTTCCCCTCCCGCAGCCAAGGCTCCATTGGAGCAAAGATGGCCCGGGCGCTGGGGATGGCTCCTTGGCCTCTGCCCCAGGCGCTAGAGTGGCTCTGGTCGCGGCAGAGCGATGCCCCGGAGGGGCAGAGCATCGCCCCCTGGTGGGCAGAGCGTCGCCCCTGGTGGGCGTGCTGGGTGGATCCTGGTCGGGCGCATGCGGGAGTCTGTCTGACTGTCTCTCCCTGTTTCCAGCTTCAGAAAAATACGAAAAAAAAAAAAAAAAAAAAAAAAAAAAAAAAAGGCAGTAAACTTTATCCCATCAACTTCTAGCTCAGTTAAAATAAGACAACAGCCCTGGCCAGTTGGCTCAGCGGTAGAGCGTCGGCCTGGCGTGCAAAAGTCCCGGGTTCGATTCCTGGCCAGGGCACACAGGAGAGGTGCCCGTCTGCTTCTCCACCCCTCCCCCTCTCCTTCCTCTCTGTCTCTCTCTTCCCCTCCTGCAGCCAAGGCTCCATTGGAGCAAAGATGGCCCGGGCGCTAAGGATGGCTCTGTGGCCTCTGCCTCAGGCACTAGAATGGTTCTGGTTGCGGCAGAGCGATGCCCCAGATGAGCAGAGCATCGCTCCCTGGTGGGCATGCCGGGTGGATCCCAGTCGGGTGCATGTGGAAGTCTGTCTGACTGCCTCCCCGTTTCCAGCTTCGGAAAAATGAAAAAAAAAAAAAAAAAATAAGACAACAGGCCCAAAATGGAGTCCCTTATGCTAAGCCTCATGTCAGCAAACCAAGGCTTATGAGAGTTTCCCAGAAGTGGAATCCTGATCTGGTCAATGAGGAATCCCCTGGTGAGCACTACAAGGGTCATGTGCCTAACAAGACACCTGTGTGTGTCCCCAAAGGGACTTTGCTATAGCCAACCTGCTTTTTTGCTCCAACTTCCTTGTTCCCACTCCTTTCTGCCTTTCTATACGGCTTCTCAGAGCTACTGTCTGCCTTATGGGATGCTGCCTGACTCATGACTCACTGAATAAAGCCAGTAAGATTTCTAACATTTCCTCAGTTGAACTTGGTTTTTTTTTTTAACACCAATAAGAGAGTCTCTGCAAACATTTGCTATTGTTTCTGAGGTCTTCTCTGGCAAGGATTTCACTTGTAATTGCCTTAGAAGCCAGCCCTTTTCAAAGGAAAATATTTCACAAGCCAAGGGAAATGACTTGCCCTTCCCACAGCCTGCGGGGCCGGCCCTGGACACACCACACCTGTGTTCACTGAGAGCTCCGAGACCCTGTGGGAAGTTGTTAGAACCCACCACCAGCACCAGTACCAGAATGCCTGATGAACTTTGAGCCAGGGTTTCATTTTGGGACAGAGGCGGGGTGTGGGGCAGAGAACGGGCTCCAGCCACAGGAGCGGTCTTTTTCACTGGGATCCTCTGTGCAGCGCGCTGCCAGTGCCTGCTGTGTATCTGTTGAATAAAATGAAGGGTGACTGTGTGGCAGAGAGGAGGGGTAAGCTGATGGGAGAATGAGTGGGAAAGAAAGGGCTGGGTGAGCCTGACCAGGCGGTGGCGCAGTGGATAGAGCATTGGACTGGGATGCAGAGGACCCAGGTTCGAAACCCCGAGGTTGCCAGCTTGAGTGCGGGCTCATCTGGTTTGAGCAAAAAGCCCACCAGCTTGAACCCAAGGTTGCTGGCTCCAGCAAGGGGTTACTTGGTCTGCTGAAGGCCCGCGGTCAAGGCACATATGAGAAAGCAGTCAATGAACAACTAAGGTGTTGCAACGCGCAATGAAAAACTAATGATTGATGCTTCTCATCTCTCTCCATTCCTGTCTATCCCTCTTTCTCTCTTTAAAAAAAAAAAAAAAAAAAAAAGAAAAAAAAAAAAGAAAGGGCTGGGTGAAAGGATGAAGAACTGGAGGGAGGGATGGGCAGATGGGCAGACAGTCCCAGACTTATGATGAATCGATGTACAGTTTTTTGACTTCATAATGTTGTGAAAGTGATACACATTCAGTAGAAATTGTACTCTGAATTTTGAGCTTTTCCTGGGCTGGTGAGATGTGGCAGGACGCTCGCTTGTGATGCTGGACAGTGGAGGTGAGCACGGCTCAGTCAGCGTGCCATCACGAGAGTTAACTGGCACTCCGCAGTGTAGTGTTAAACGCAGTTTCCTCTCTTCTTTTTTTTTTTCTGACAAGAGAGGGGCAGATAGAGACAGACAGAAAGGGAGAGAGATAAGAAGCATCAATTCTTCCTTCCAGCTCTTAGTTGTTGTTCATTGATTGCTTTCTCATACGTACCTTGACAGGGGGCCACAGCAGAGTGAGTGACCCCCTTGTTCAAGCCAGGGACGTTTGGGCTCAAGCCAGCGATCATGGGGTCATGTCTATGATCCCATGCTCAAGCCGGTGACCTTGGGGTTTCGAACCTGTGTCTTCCGTATCCCAGTCTGATGCTCTATCCACTGCGTGGCTGCCTGGTCAGGCTTTTCTTTCTTTTTTTTCAGAGACAGAGAGAGAGTCAGAGAGAGGGATAGATAGGGACAGACAGGAACGGAGAGAGATGAGAAGCATCAATCATTAATTTTTTGTTGCGACACCTTAGTTGTTCATTGATTGCTTTCTCATATGTGCCTTGACTGTGGGCCTTCAGCAGACCGAGTAACCCCTTGCTCTAGCCAGTGACCTTGGGTCCAAGCTGGTGAGCTTTGCTCAAACCAGATGAGCCCGCACTCAAGCTGGCGATCTCAGGGTCTCAAATCTGGGTCCTCCACATCCCAGTCCGACGCTCTATCCATTGCACCACCTCCTGGCCAAGCTGGTCAGGCTTTTCTTTATTTTTACTTTTTGCCAAACCCAAGGTGATATAGATTTTCTCCTATCTTTTCTTCTGTAAATTTCAGTTTTGCATTTGAGTTAATTTTTATGGAAGGTGTAGTAGGTGTCTGGGTTCACTGAATGTATTTTCAACTTATAATGAGTTTATTGGGATCCAACTCCACTGTAAATTAGGGAGCATTTGCATATGGATATATGGATGGATGGGTGGATGGATGGATGGGTGGGTGGGTGGATGAATGGATGGGTGGGTGGGTGGATGTGTGGATAAATGGGTGTGTGGGTGTGTGGATGGATGGATGGATGGGTGGGTGGATGGATGAATGGATGGATGAATGGGTGTGTGGATGGATGGATGTTTGGATAAATGGGTGTGTGGATGGATGGGTGGATGTGTGGATAAATGGGTGTATGGATGGATGGATGGTTGGATGGGTGGATGGATGAATGGATGGGTGGGTGGGTGGATGGATGAATGGATGGGTGGGTGGATGGATGGATGGATGGGTGTGTGGATGGATGGATGCGTAGGTGGGTGGGCGGATGGATAGATGGATGGATGGGTGGATGGATGGATGGATGGGTGGATGGATGGATGGATGTGTGGATAAATGGGTGTGTGGATGGATGGATGCGTAGGTGGGTGGGCGGATGGATAGATGGATGGATGGGTGGATGGATGGATGGGGTGGATGGGTGGATGGGTGGATGGATGGATGGGTGGATGGATGGGTGGATGGGTGGATGGATGGATGGATGTGTGGATAAATGGGTGTGTGGATGGATGGATGCGTAGGTGGGTGGGCGGATGGATAGATGGATGGATGGGTGGATGGATGGATGGGTGGATGGATGGATGGATGGATGGATGTGTGGATAAATGGGTGTGTGGATGGATGGATGCGTAGGTGGGTGGGCGGATGGATAGATGGATGGATGGGTGGATGGATGGATGGGTGGATGGGGTGGATGGGTGGATGGGTGGATGGATGGGTGGATGGGTGGATGGATGGATGGATGGATGGGTGGATGGATGGGTGGATGGATGGATGGATGACTGGATGGGTGGGTGGGTGGGTGGCTTCATGAAGTCTGGATAGATGAATGAAAAGGTAGATGGATAAAAAGTTGAAGGGATGGGTGGGTGGGAAATAAAAAGAGAGAGAAATTTTCCCCAAAACTTCTTTTGCAGACACTCGACTCTCCAAGCTCCAATGAAACAATTTATTACCAAAGCATAGTGGTTGGCAATTGGGGTGAAGGGTTCTGCTGAGGGGGCCGCTCAAATAATGTTCTTGAATTGTGGGGTCTTCTCTGTTCAATCCCCAGCGGCTGCTGGGAGACAACAGTTGAAAGGAAGCGACAGTTAAGAGGGGGTCATTCACATTACCTGGAGCCTAACTGACGGGTTCCCTGTCGCTAATTGAGACTGACAAGTATTTCACCTAAAGAAGCGGCAGGAATGCACATTCAAGAGATCTTTCTAGATGTTTATCTACAGCAGGCCTCGATTCACATTTCTTCTTCTCAATTTCTTTTTTCTATTTCAAACTGGGAGTGGAACGTTCTGGAAGACAATAAAGTGGCTGTGAGTGTCTTCTGCATTCCAGGAGCTCCCTTTATGCTCCAGATGTGTGACAGGCACTTTCCAGGGATGGGGAGGGGGTGACAGCACTGTGAACAAGGGGATCAAGAAACCTTTGCTAGACTTACAATTGGGAGGAGGGTGGAGACACTACAAATTAAACACATACTTTCTTCTAGAGGGGGAAGGGCTGTGAGAAAATGGGCGATGTGGGGAGAGGAGGCAGGGAGACACCTTAAGGGGGGGTGATTAGGAGTCCCCAGAATCTGAAAGCCTATAACAAGAAGCAGCAGCCGCACAAAAATGGAAGGGGAAAAGCATTCTTGACCATGGAAATGGCAAGTGTATGGGTCCTGAGGGCCTCAGCACGGCCTCATCTGGAATCTGAGGGGAGGGTGAGCCGGCATGGCACGGAGTGGCCTGGAGGATGGATGTCTGGCACGCAGGCCACGTGACTCCCAGGTCGCTGGGCTCCTAACCTAGCATCTCCCCATTAAGTTCCTAACCCAGGCACAGACCTGGTGCCGAGTAAGAGGGCCCCAGAGAACAAGCAGATCCAACACTATAATGACCCTGTTAGGTTTGAATTTTAATATTTCCCTTGTGCTGGGCACAGACTGGAAGGCATGTAAGACCGGCCAGTGCCGACCGGAAGACCAGAGTGGCCCACTCAATAAACATGGCTGGCTGTGTGCCAGGCCAGCGACGTGCAAGAAAGACAGAGATGCCAGAGAAAGACAGAAGCCCATCCTCACAGAGCTCACTGCCAGTGGGGGACTATGACAAGTGAATACACAGCTCACCACCTCCTGGTGGGGGTCCCCAGGAGAGGGCAGAGCCTGAGACCTGGAGAAAGTGGAGTAGGAGGGACTTGGCAACTGCCCAGAGGGGCAGCTGGAGTGGGGAGGTGTGTGGTGAGGGCTCAGAGGTCTTCTGGACACCTGGGGGACAGAGGAACCATTTGCCGAGCTGGAGAGACTGGGGGACCAGGGCGAATGGGTGGAGAAGTCACGCCTTCCCTGTTAGAGAGTGTCTGTGGTGACGACTGAGAGCTTAGGACCTTGTGGAAGAAGCCACCCCCCCCCCCCATTTGCTGAGTCCTCGGTTATCAGCCTGTGTGAAGAGCTTCACACACCTTCACACATGAGCGTGCTGGCTCACGTTGCCGGCACTGGGGGTGTGAGTAAAGGGTGCAGGAATGGAGAAGCTGTGTAACCAAATGCCAACAGGAAGAGGACATGGCTGAAGGAGACAGGCTGCCACCTGGGACACACTTGGACCTGGCTCCCTCAGCCTTGGCGCGACTGGCATCAAGGCGGGTAGGGCTGGCCTGTGTGCTGCGGGATGTTGAGGCATCCCTGGCCTCCACCCTCTAGATGGCAGTAGCTCCCTCTCCCCAGCGGTGACAGCCAAGAATGTCTGCAGACAGTGACAACGTCCCCATCTGTTCTCGCCTCCCTTGGAGAAGTGCTGAGTTAAGACACACACTAAGCTCTGACTCCAGCCAGCCCCAAGGAGAGAAATCACAGCCCCACTGCCTGGGGAGGACACTGGGGAAGCTCTCCTTCAGCACATCCACGCGGCCTTGCCAAAACTGGCTGTAGAGTCCATCTGACCTCCCAGAAATCCCTCTACACTCTCCTACGGTACAAACGGGGGTGTAAAGAGGTACAGTCCTGACGGAGGGCAATCTGATCTCCACAGACACAGGCACACACCAGGATGTGCAAGGCAACCTTGGCTGTAAAACAAAACCCTGGGGCTGAGCAACACATCCACACAATGGACCACGGCACTGCCGTAAACAAGGGCATCCTGTGCTTGCAGGAAGGGCTGCAAGATCACCCGTGAGGTGGAAAGAGCAGGAGCACAGTCAGCGAGGCCTGTGTGTGGGGGACAAGGGAGCCCTCCCAAAGGAAAGCAGAAGCTGCCGGGTGGCTGGAGGCACGGAGGGAGGGAAGGACAGATGACCTCACCATGCTGCTTTCCAGGCTCTGAATCCAAGTTATGCCTGGAACTTCCCCATGGAATTTTCTAGCTACGAGAGCCAATCAACCCCCTTCTTCCTAAAAGCCAACTTGAATTGGGTTTCTGCTACCTGTGATTCCTGAGGGGATAGAAAGTTCAAGAACCCTGTGGAAAAGTCCAGGGTCTAACTGGGAAGCTGGCCCTGGAATAAATATCAAATGACACCTGAGAAGCAGGGCTAAGGGAGGTAGGAGGACGGAGCTTGGTTGAGACTCACAAACTCTTCCTGCTGGAACCCACCTATGGTGCCATCTGGAGGTCTATGGGGTCATAGACCGATGCCTGCAAACTCTGTAGCTGGGTTTCCAGATTGATCCTCAGCATGATGTAGGGTGGCTTCTCGTCGTACTTGAGGGCCATCACCACGTTCAGGTACTTCTGAAGGGTCTCTGTGACCAAAACACCCCCACCATGGGACAGGCCTGAGAGGAGCCCCCAACCCAGAGCCCAGGGGGCTGCGCCCACAGGGTCTCATCCATGGTGCCCAGTAGCTTGCTGTTGCCTCTGTGCCTGGCACTGCCATGGCGCTTAGATTGTTTCTTAAAATTGATTTTAGCCTGACCAAGTGGTGGTGCAGTGGGTAGAGCATCGGACTGGGATGCGTAGGACCCAGGTTTGAGACCCTGAGGTCGCCAGCTTGAGCGCGGGCTCATCTGGTTTGAGCAAAAGCTCACCAGCTTGGACCCAAGGTCGCTGGCTTGAGCAAGGGGTTACTCGGTCTGCTGTAGCCCCACGGTCAAGGCACATGAGAAAGCAATCAATGAACAACTAAGGTGTCGCAACGAAAAACTGATGATTGATGCTTCTTATCTCTCTCCGTTCCTGTCTGTCCCTATCTATCCCTCTCTCTCTCTCTCTCTCTGTCCCTGTAAAAAAAAAAAAAATTATTTTAGAGAGAGAAAAACATTGGTTTGTTGTTCCACTCATGCATTCAATGGCTGAGTCTTAGATGTGGCCTGACTTGGGATCTAACTCCCAACCTTGGTGTGTCAGGATGATGCTCTAACTAACTGAGCTACCCTGTCAGAGCGGACTTAAAAAGAAAAATCTTGGGAAAAGGTCAAACCTATGCAACAGAGGGGCAGTGTCATGAACACCCACACACCCATCACCTAGTCTCAACAACGGTCAACTCACAGACGATCTTGTCTCATCTAAACCCTACGCTTCCCCTTCCTGTATTGTTTGTTTTAAAGCAGATTTCATCTGACTGTCATTTTACCTGTAAATATATTTAGTGCACCTCTAAAACGGAGACCTGTAAACTTACACTGTAAAGTCCAGAGAATAAATATTTTTGACTTTGAGCACTGGTCTGTGTGCAAATGGATTCATCTCAGTTCTCACACAAAAACAGCCAGGACAACTTCACTTATGGATGCTACACCTCAAATTTTAAGTAAGTTTCACAGTCATCTTTTGATGTTGGGGATCTGCACCCCTCACCCCCAACCATTTTGAAATGTAAAACAATTCTCAGTTCACTGGCTTTAGACACGGACTCCAGGGACATAGTTTAAATAATACAAGGGCTTGTTTTTGTTGTCTTCTTCCCCCTAAATAAGCACAATATCATGATCACTTTTAAAAAGTGCCAATTATACCCTGGCTGGCTAGCTGGGTTGAATAGAGCATTGTCCCAAAGTGCAGAGGTTGCCGGTTTGATTTCTAATCAGGGCACATACAGGAACAACTTGATGTCTCGCTCTATCTCTCCCTGCCTCTCTCGCTAAAATCAATACATAATTTTTTTTTTAAAGTGCCAATTATGCCCTGGCCAGGTAGCTCACTTGGTTACAGTGACCTCCCAATACATCAAAGCTGCAGGTTCCATCCCAGGTCAGGGCACATACAAGAACCAACTGGTGAATGCATAAATAAATGGAACAACAAATTGATCTCTCCCCACCCTTCCACTCTCCAAAAAAATCAGTAAGTAATAAAACAAAATTTTAAGTGTCAATTACGACACCAATAGCATCATAATAGTCCCGGTTTGGGGCCTATCAGAGGCCTAGGCGGGAACTAAAAAGCTCACTTAATTCGGTCAGTGCCCCTGGGCCAGCTCTGTGCACAGGGTTCTGTGCTGAATTCTCTGGGCAACCCCAGAAGGGGGGCTATTATTGGCCCCATTCTACTGGCCCCCTCTGAGGCAGAGGCTCAGAGAGGTACATTTACCCACTGAAGGTCCCCTGGCTGGTATCTGCTGGTCTGTCGACTGTGGAACAAGAGGCCGTGACTTCCTCTGGAGGGCGGCCAGCCCCGCCCTCACCCTTAAGTCCATCACCCAAACCTCGCCACCGCCCAGCTACATTCTTTCTTTTATTTTAGGTTTTTTTGTGTGTGTGTGTTGTTTTTACAGAGACAGAGATAGGGACAGACAGACAGGAACGGAGAGAATGAGAAGCATCAATCATTAGTTTTTCGTTGTGACACCTTAGTTGTTCATTGATTGCTTTCTCATATGTGCCTTGACCGTGGGCTTTCAGCAGACTGAGTAACCCCTTGCTCTAGCCAGCGACCTTGGGTCCAAGCTGGTGAGCTTTGCTCAAGCCGGATGAGCCTGCGCTCAAGCTGGCGACCTCGGGGTCTCAAATCTGGGTCTTCCGCATCCCTGTCCGACGCTCTATCCACTGCGCCACCACCTGGTCAGGCTCCCCATGTGTCTTGACCAGACAAGCTCAGGGTTTCGAACTGGTAATGGTAACCTCAGTGTTCCAGGTCAATGGTTTATCCACTGTGCCCCCACAGGCCAGGCTCACTGGTTGATTCTTGTATGTGCCCTGGGGATCAAACCTGCAACCTTGGCATAACAGGACGATGCTCTAACCAACTGAACTAACCAGCCAGGGCCCATGTGTGTGTTGTTACTAGTGTTCAGAGGCACTTCTGAAATTTTTAGGAAGATCATTGTTTTCCTACAGTAGGCACATATACCCATGCAATTCAAAAAGCTCAAAGACAATAAAAGGCTGGTAAAGAGAGGTGGCCCCGCCTGGATCCAAGCCCGCTGATCCCGCCACAGCCCCCGCCTGTCCCTGCCCTTCAGGACATACCTGAGGGCCTCATGCAGCGACTGTAGTGTCCCACGAGGGCCTCCGGGTTGTCAAGGAACCTGACAGGACAGAGGTACATGCGGACATCTCTTTGGGAAGGGAGAACACCTTTCAAACAAAATGTCTCAGAGCCGTACAGTACATTCTTGCTGTTCGCGGTAGTTACACCCTAGAGTTGCCTGGAACACTGAATTAGCAAATTCTGAACCTGCTTTTAGCAGAAACAAAGCATTAGGTTCCTCCGAGCCTCTGGTTACATTTTTATCAACTGATCAATACCTAATAACCTTGTTTTATGTGCCTGTGTTTCAAGACACCTTATTTAATATAATGTGGACTTATTCACACTGAGCTCATGGCCAAAAGCACTCTCACTTGTGCATGAATGAAGCACTTGTGCCTGCAAAGCACATCACTGCCTCCTTGCACTTAGGAACAGGAGACAGCACTTCAGCACGAGGTATGGGGCCACTGTAAACAGCAAAATCACAGACTAAGCACGGAACTGTGGAATGTGGCACTAAACAGACCACACAGGAGACAGTGGTTCACAGGGTGAGGGCTGAGCCTGGACGGCCGAGCATCCCCTCAGCGGGGAAGCTGGGATCGCGGCATCAGGTGAACCAAAACCGTCCCTACTCTGAGCATCTGAGAACGACCATGCGAGCACTGTGAGCACTGACTTCGGGCCTATAAACACATTTAATGACTAGGCACGTTCACAAATACGAAATTTGTGAATAGCGAAGACTGACTATCTACACACAAATATCTGTACAGACATGCACGCGTGCGCGTGCCCACTCCTAGAAAAACAGAAACTTATCTGCTTTTTTGCTCCATCCTTAGAGCCCCAGCCCACTGTAGGGCAACTGGGCTGGCTCCCCTCTGTCCACCTAGCCCCTGAGCACTGTCTTTTCCTTCCCCCACAGCCCAGAAGTCCCCAAGCCCCACCCTCCTGCTCCCCAACCCGCTCTGCCCCATCGTTCCTCTGTGCAAGGCTCTGGGCCCAGTTCAGGCCACATCTGCTCCCTGGACCCCAGCCTCCCCCAAGGCTCCGGAGCCTGGCCCCAGAAAGCCCTTCTAAACCCAGAGCTGTCTCTGCCACTCCCGCTCCCTGCTCATGGTGCTGCTGGGCTCCCCAGGGCCCTGGGGGAGTGCCCCTGCACGCATGCCAGCCCCTCTGGCCTTGTCTCCCAGACTTCCTCCCTCTCATCTCATGCTCCAGCCACACCAAACGTTTTCTAGTCAAAGCAGGTCAAACATCCACCTGCATCTTTGGCCTCTGCCCATAATGCTCCCTCTGCCCTGGACGGCATTTCCCCATCCTGACCCTGTGGAGCTCCCCCCACCCCTCCAGGCAGAGGAAGAGGCCCTCCTGAGTGCCTGTGCACCCCGTGCAGAGGCCCACGGACGCCCTACAACTGGCAAGACCTGTGTATGGGAAGGGCTGGGTCTGACCCCCTTCCTGAAGCCTCAGGATGGGTACAGTGAATGAATGAATGAATGAATGAATGAGTGACAGCCCAGGAGAGCAATCCTTCCCCCACAGGCCATCATGGTCAGTGTCCCTGGGACTCTCCTGCCCTGCTGGCAGCTGGAAGAGCAGGGTCCAAATCTGAGTCATGTCTCTGCTTTCCCAGCCGGGAGCCTTGCACACCAGCAAACCTCGGGGCATCATGCTCTCTCTTGTTTCTTTCTCTCTTTTTTTTTTTACAGGGACAGAGAGAGAGTCAGAGAGAGGGATAGATAGGGACAGACAGACAGGAATGGAAAGAGATGAGAAGCATCAATCATCAGTTTTTCATTGTGACACCTTAGTTGTTCATTGATTGCTTTCTCATATGTGCCTTGACCATGGGCCTTCAGCAGACCGAGTAACCCCTTGGTCGAGCCAGGGACCTTGGGCCCAAGCTGGTGAGCTTTTTGCTCAAACCAGATGAGCCCACACTCAAGCCGGTGACCTCCGGGTCTTGAACCTGGGTCCTCTGCATTCCAGTCTGACGCTCCATCCACTGCGCTACCTCCTCAGGCTCTTGTTTCTTTTTAAAAATTAATTTATGGATTGATTTTAGAGAGAGGGGAAGGGAGAGAGAGGAAGAGAGAGAAATATTGATTAAAGAAAATTTTTTAAATTTATTTATTCATTTTAGAGAGGAGAGGAAGAGACAGAGAGAGAGAGAGGAGAGACAGAGAGATAGAAGGGGGGGGGGAGGAGCTGGAAGCATCAACTCCCATATGTGCCTTGACCAGGCAAGCCCAGGGTTTCGAACTGGTGACCTCAGCATTTCCAGGTCGATGCTTTATCCACTGCACCACCACAGGTCAGGCTGAGAAATATTGATTTGTTGTTCCAATTATTTATGCATTCACTGGTTGGTCCTTCTGTGCCCTGATCAGGTTGAACCCACAACTTTGGTATATCAGACGACACTCTAACCAACTGAGCTACTCAGCCAGGACTTTTTTTCTGTTTCTTTAGCCATCCATTTTCTCATGAACCAGGATGTACAAGAAAATGAGTGAATATTTGTTGAACAAATGGAAAAGGCCACATACACCAGTTAAGATGACCTAGAGAACAAGTTAGGGTTCCAGAAAACCTTCATGTGCCAACATCTCCCCCTCGTGGTTATTTTGGTTACTGCCTCAAGCCTGGGCTGCCGGGTCCAGAATGACAGTTCTATGACTGCCCACATCTCCTCCTGGAGTACCTTTACTCGCCCAGCTCTCACCCCTACCCCCACCCCCACCCTGTGCTTGTGGTTGTGATCTGGGTCTCTGGAATGAACTATTACTCATACTGAAATAATCAATATTAAAATGGTTACTGGGAGCTTGATTAGTGGTGGTGCAGTGGACAAAGCATTGACCTGAGACACTACGGTCCCAGGTTTGAAACCCCGAGGGCTCTTGCTTGAGCCCAGGCTTGCCAGCTTGAGCGCAGGGTACCAGGCTTGAGCGTGGGATCATAGACATGACCCCGTGGTTGCTGGCTTGAGCTGCACCCCTCCCCCCAGCCCCTGGCCAAGGCACGTAAGAAAGGCAATCAATGGTGCTCACTTCAGCAGCACATATACTAAAATTGGAATGAGAAGCAATCAATGAACATCTAAAGTGATGCAACTATGAGTTGATGCCTTTCATCTCTCTCCCTTCCTGTGTCTTTTCCTCTCTCTCTAAAAATATAAATTAAATAAAATGATTACTAGGACTTATTTTATTTACTCTGTACCAGCTTACTGATTGTAGAGCCTCTTAGGGAAGCACTTGACGTCATTATCATCACTTGTAAAGGGGAAGGCAAGATAAGTGTGCAAGGGAGATATAACTATTCTTAGGAGTTAGGGGGAGGCCCTGGCTGGGTAGCTCAGTTAATCTTGATATGATAAGGTTCTGCATTTGATCCCTGGTCAGGGTATATCCAAGAATCAATCAATGGGCCCTGGCCAGTTGGCTCAGTGGATAGAGTGCTGGCCTGGTGTATGGACCTCCAGGCTTTGATTCCAGGTCAGGGCACACAGGAGAAGTGACCATCTGCTTTTGTCCTTCTTCTCCTCCTTCTTTCCCTCTTCCCTCCCACAGCCAGTGGCTCCATTGGTTTGAGCATTGACCCCAGGTGCTGTGGATAGCTCGGTGGTCTGAGTGCATTAGCCTCAGGTGCTAAAAATAGCTTGGCTGACTTGAGCATCGGCTCCAGATGGGTTTGCTGGGTGGATCTCGGTTGGGGTGTATGTGGGAGTCTGTCTCACTATCTCCCCTCCTCTCACTTAAAAAAAATCAACCAATGCCCTGGCCGGTTGGCTCAGCGGTAGAGCATCGGCCTAGCGTGCAGAGGACCCGGGTTCGATTCCTGGCCAGGGCACACAGGAGAAGCGCCCATTTGCTTCTCCACCCCTCCGCTGCGCCTTCCTCTCTGTCTCTCTCTTCCCCTCCCGCAGCCAAGGCTCCATTGGAGCAAAGATGGCCCAGGCGCTGGGGATGGCTCTGTGGCCTCTGCCTCAGGCTCTAGAGTGGCTCTGGTCGCAACATGGCGACACCCAGGATGGGCAGAGCATCGCCCCCTGGTGGGCAGAGCGTCGCCCCATGGTGGGCGTGCCGGGTGGATCCCGGTCGGGCGCATGCGGGAGTCTGTCTCTCCCTGTTTCCAGCTTTAGAAAAAAAAAAGAAAAAAAAAATCAACCAATAAATGCATAAATGAATGAAACAACAAATTGATGTTTCTCTCTCAAATCAATAAATGAAAAAAAGTTAACTTAAAAAAAAGGAGGTGGGGGAAGTACAGGGAGAGAGGGTTCAACCCAGCAGAGCCTCAGAAGGTGGTTTCACTGATGACAAGAGGTGTCCTCCACTGATTCCCAGCATTTCCTAGCATCAGGGGTGGGCACATAGATGTCCTTGGAAAACTGGTTCTAAATGAATGAGTGAATGAATGGTTTACATATGTGCTATCCTGTCTGCCTGGAAATACTTTTTTATTTTTTGATTAGAGGGAAAGAGAGAGCAAGGGAGAGAGAGAAACGTTGATTTGTTATGCTACTTATTTATGCATTCAGTTGTTGATTCTT